>NC_138039.1:52313415-53565304 GCF_964106645.2 Podarcis pityusensis | reverse complement strand
CTTTCCGTTTCACCTCAAGCAGTGAAGCGGGATGCTCTTCCCTCGTCTGAGGGAGTGAGACCCTTAGGATGACAATGGTTCCATGGCTTCCCTGGAGGATCTGACTCACGGATGTCATCCAGGCATTAATTATACTCAATGTTTTACCCCAGTCTTTTGGAAAAGTAATCTGTGTGTTTTCTCTTTCTGTATCTCAGGGCAGCTGGGGTAGCAGATCTTGCAGAGGCTGGAAAAAAGTGACCGGAGGGGATGCCCTCCACGTCACTTGCTTGAAAATCCAAATGGGTCAATGGGCCTAAATAGGCCAGCAAATTCATGTTCCCGTTTTTCAGGACACTTGCGGGGTACAGTGGTACCTCGGGTTACAGACGTTTCAGGTTACAGACTCCGCTAACCCAGAAATAGTACCTCGGGTTAAGAACTTTGCTTCAGGGTGAGAACAGAAATCGTGCAGTGGCGGTGCGACGGCAGCAGGAGGCCCCATTAACTAAAGTGGTGCTTCAGGTTAAGAACAGTTTCAGGTTAAGAACGGACTTCAGAACGAATTAAGTACTTAACCCGAGGTACCACTGTATGTGAATGCCAGTTGCTGGAAACCACAAGTGGGGAGAGAGCTCTTGTGCTCGGGTCCTACTTGCAGGTTTCCCATAGGCATCTGGTTGGCCACTGTGAGAACAGGATGTTGGACTAGCTGAGCTTTTGGCCTGATCCAGAAGGTTCTCATGTTCTTATGACAACCCCTCTAGTGGTGGTGGAATGCGGAACAGGTTCTCAACAATGAGGAGAATGGCTCTTTGGCAATCCATTCCATTGATTTCTGGACTCTTCCTGCCAGATGCAAGAGGGTGGCACAGCAGAGATAACTCCTGAACACCTCAGCAGTGAAGATGAAGACAGCCCTCCAGAGGAAGTCATTTATTCCATCAGGACACCTATCAATGGAAAGGTTGTGTTGAAGCCATCGCCTACCACCTCGGTCCAACGGTTCACACAGGCCCAGATCAACAGCCAGCTTGTTCAGTTCATCCATGAAGGTATGCAGCAGAAGGAGGTAAAGCAAGCTGGGTGGATGGGGAAATTGGGGCATGGGGACATTGGAAGCTCTCATCAGACCATTGGTCCATCTTAGCTCAGGACTATCAACACTGACAAGCACTTGCTCTCTGGGCCTATAGAGAGGAGTCTTCCCCTCCACTACCTGGTGATGCCAGGGACTAAACCTGAGACTTTCTGAAGGCAAAGTATGTGCTGCAGCTCTCCACCACCAAGTAGGTAAGTAAGTGCAGGAATGTCTTCTCCCAGACCCTGACATCCTGGGCTTCATTCTACAGGGTCCCTGGATGGAGGCTTTTCCTTTGACTTGTCTGATGGGGAGAACATGTCTCCTGGGCACTTCTTTGCTGTGAGGGCCAAAAGGAAACTAGTTATCACTCTGGAGAGCAAGAGAGATCTGATCGTGTGTCCGGGTAAGTTATCTGCAAGGCAACTACATGGGAGCATGGATAGAGCTAATCTGTTGGTTTGTGTTTCTCTCAGTTTCTCATTTTTTTCTAAACTTAGGCTCACCTTTCCACTTCCCCACTTCAGACTGCATTTTTTAAAAGTCATTGTGAGAATTTACCAGCATTTTAATGTGCACAAATTTTTCTGTAAAATTTCCATAATTTACACAGAATCATAGAATTGTACAGTTGGAACGGACCCCAATGATCCTCGAGTCCCACCTCCAGCAATGCTAAAGAATATCACACAACCCCTCAAAACTTTGGGGGAACAATTTTCTTGTTTCTTTAGGAGTGAAACTGTGGGTGAAGCTTTTACTACACCACCTTCAGATGCTCAGCTCCTCCTAACCATTTCTTTCCCAGGCTCTCTTCAGCCAATCAGGAGCCAGAACCTGAAAGCAGTGACCAATGATGAGGCAGAAGCCCAGTCGCTCTCTTACATCATAGAACAGCCTCCAGGCTTTGGCAAATTGGTGAACAGCCAGAAGTGGGAGGACAGAGGGCAGCTGAGCAACTTCACCCAAGACGAGGTAGAAGTCTTTCTTATGTCCCTCTTTCTTGATGTCCCTCATGGTATCATACCTTGATTTTGAATAGAAACACAGGAAGCAATGTTTACTGAGTAAACTGAGTCTGGCCATTGTCCACATGGACAGTATGGGTTGACTGGTCTACAGCTACTGCAGGAAAAAACTCAAAAATCAAGGTATACTTGAGGACAAACAAAGATTCATTTTCAATTAAGTGGCAAAAAATTATTTCATATCTTAAAAGACTCCAGTAAGAGATACTATTATCTGAAATTCTTACTAACCTCCTACCTTTAAGGGAAGGTTAGAAAGACCTCAAGGACAATAACATGATATTTATTAATAAAACAAATATTTTTATAAAATGTTATTACCCCACAACACCAATAATAATAATAATCATGTTTTGCAGAGAGTGTGACTGAAACTACCCAAATACATTATTTGTGTGTATGCATTTTTATTTTGGTTTTGGTTCAGGTTTTCATTTTTCCCAGTGTGTTATTAAAATGTATGTTCTTCTTCAAAATAAATACAAAGACATTATTGGTTTGCTTTCACAGAGTGCCTAACTCAGTTTCCTTCTTACACATATCCAATCAGGTGGATGCTGGGGTAATATCATATCAGCATGAAATGCCACAGGAACCTTTCTGGATTGTTGAGGACACTTTCCACTTCCGAATTTCTTCTCCCTCCATGATCTCAAACCTGTATGTCCTTGGTGTGTTGGTCTCCTTCAACATCAGCTGTCCTCACAGCTCCACTCTGTGGAGAAACAAAGGTAAAAGGAGAGTCAAGATGCCAAAACACACATAGAATCATCAAATTGTAGAGTTAGAAGGGACCCAGAGGGCTATCTAGTCCAACCCCCTGCAAAGCAGATATCACAGCAAAGAGAGCTGTTGTGAAGGAAAGGTTTGCTCCTTCCTAGGAAAGGCATGTGCTGTGATGTCCCTGTGCATAAAGATGACTAAGTTCTAGTAAAATCTGGGGAGATGAGGGGGCATTTGCTAGAAATAAATCCTTTGAATTCTCAGAGAACAGAAGCCCACATGGTGAGAACAGGATGCTGGACTAGATGGGCCATTGGCCTGATCCAGTAAGCCCTTCTGATGTTCTTATTGCTCGCTTGATTTTACTTTCCAGATGAGCTGCAACCTTTCTGTAATCATGCTTTTTTCTTTTTTTTCTTTTTTCTCCCACTGTCTCCCAGGCCTCACTGTTTCAGAAGCTCAAAGTGCAGTGGTCAACATCTCATTACTAGATGCTTCTAACCTTCTTGCTAAAGAACCTGTCTCCAGAAGAGCATTGTATGATGTGATATTTCTGGTGACGGAGCTACCCAGCCATGGGACCCTGTCCGTTGCCGATGGACCAGTTGATAAAAAGCATCCCTACTTCCTCCAGTCTGATCTTGCTGCAGGTGACTTGGAATATGCCCACCATGGACCCAGCACCCTGGGTGATCATTTCAGCTTTAAAGCCTGGCTCCGGCCCAGCACAGAGAGATCTATTCAGCCCCCACAAGAAGGGGAGGAGCCTGTCATTTCTGGGATGTTCAACATCACAGTGAGTGACAGAAATGAAATGCCACCCGTGTTGCTCACCCAAGGCCAGGTTCTGCAGGTCCTCCAGGGTTCCCCTGCAATGCTTTCTCAGGAACAACTGAACACCATGGATCCTGACAGTTTTCCTGAAGAAATCAAGTACAGGATCCTTTCTGGGTTATCCAGTGGCTTTGTAGTCAATATCCATGCTACGCAGGCGGCAATTACCCAGTTTACTCAAGCAGACATCAACGCAGGCCACTTGAGGTTCATCGCCAATGGAACGGACTCTTCTGGAGTCTTACACCTTGCTATCTCCGATGGACACAATCCACCCATCTTAACGTCTTTGGAAATCATAGTTCTTCCAGCAACCACCTGGGCAACAAATCAAATCCCGTTGGAGATACCACAGGGTGTCAACATGGCCTTCCTGTCTCGCAAGCACCTTCTGGGGGCCTCAGGCCAAGAGCAGCAAAATACCATCTATAGACTCATCAGGGACCCACAGTTTGGTCAGGTCAATGTCAACCAAAAGCCCGTGAGGGACTTTTCACAGAGCCAAGTGGACAATGGAGAAGTGACATTTACTTTCACTGACTTCATCTCCCCCAAAGATGAATTCCAGTTCCTTGCCACAGCAGGAGATGTCAACATTTCAGGCATTGTGAATGTAATGGTCAAGGCCTTGGTCAAAACCCAACAGGATATCCTTTGGCCAAGAGGAGCCACCGTCCAGCTCAACACCGACATCCTTGACGCAAGTGAACTGGGCAGCAGGACCAAGAGCATCCCAGCCTTCAAAATCCTCCGAGCACCCCAAGGGAGCCATTTTGTGAAACTCTCGAGAGACAAAAGGAACCCGCCCGTCTCCACTGATGCCTTCACCCAGCAGGATCTTGAGGGAGGGCTAGTTGGGGTGGAGATATGGGAAAGAGAAGACTCTCATGAAAACCTCCAGCAGGACAGCTTTCTGTTTGAGTTGGTGGCTGATGGGGTGCCCCCTGCTGTGGAATCAATGGCATACATCACTGAGGTCTTCAATTCCTCAACAGCCTATGGAGCGAAACTGCTCAAAGTGCCTGATTTCCAAGAAGGGGGCCAAAACCCCACAACCCAAAGCATAACCCCTTCTCTGCAGATGTTGACAACTAGGCGCCCACAGCCAGAAAACACTGAGTATAACTCCAGTGAGACACATGTTCGTCCAACAGCATGGGCTGGGCACATAACAGTTACTAGTGCATTTCCTACGGAAAGGAGCACACTCCTTAGTTTCATTGAAGCCAATATGTTCAGCATCATTCTCCCCATCTGCCTCATCCTTCTGCTTCTTGCTTTGATCCTGCCCTTACTGTTCTACCTCCACAAACGGAACAAGACTGGTAAGCACAATGTCCAAGGCACACCCCCCAAATACAAAAATGGTACATTGGTTGACCAGGAGACTTTCCGGAAGACTGACCCCAACCAAGGCATCCCTTTGACAACAGTCAACACACTGGAGGCCAAAGGAGCAGGACCCAACTCAAAGGGGATAGGGCCAGGAGGCCAGCAGGATCCAGAACTGCTCCAATATTGTAGGACACCCAACACAGCCTTAAAAAACAGTCAGTACTGGGTCTGAGGACTAGAGCGAGGGACAAAATAGCCTGTCTTGAGGTGGAGCGCCATGGGCTGCATGGTTTCCTAAAGATTATCTCACCTCTTTCTCCTCCTCTGCCTCCTCCTGTTGCCTGATTTATATATGACACAGTCCCTGAGATTCAAGGAAGCCCTTCCTGCACAGGTCAAATTCTTTCCTGATTCTCCAGACCTGGTTTTCCTCAAAGATGTTGGCTCAATGGCAGGGAAGCCTCCTGGAATGAAATAAGTGAGACCCTAACAAGGCTGTACATTTTTCAAGGGAGAATAGAAAATTGCAGATTCTCCTCTTGACAATCAAAGCTTTCCTCTGTTGTTTTTTAAAAGCAGTTTTAAAGTTCTTATCAATGCAACAATGTGCTTGAAAGCATATGGAAATCTTAGAACCTAAAAGAGGAACCAACTGCGGTTTCCAAGGATTCATGAGTGGAGCTTCAGTGTGCTCACATAGCTCCTCCTCGTGACTAACAGAAGCTCAAATAAATTATGCAGAATACTAAGTGCTGCCAGATAAATTATGCAAAACAAGAGAAAGCATACACATTTATCTAATTTATGCAGATTTCAGAATCCTGTTTTTTCAGAGCGTGAAGGTGTCACAGAATAATTGGGATGAGAGTGCTTTTTGGAAAAAATGTTATTTATTAAGAAGACTTTGTGTGCAGCTTGCAAACTTCAACCCAGCAGAAACTGGTGGGACATTTTTGCAGACTCTCCGGGGGTGTCCGCTCCCCTCTCATCCCTCCTCGCCTCTCCAAATTAAAAATAATAATACCTTTATTGTCAATGTACAACCTCCATCTCCAGGGATCAGTGGTGTGAGGGAGCACTGGGCTGCACTTGTGACATCACCAGGGCCATCCCTAGGTCTCAGGTTTAGCCACTGAGATATCCTGGCCTGGCAGCCCTAGAGGCAGGGGTGGGATTATGCTGTCGCCCCAAATACATGTGATTAAAAACAACAACAGGGAACAACCATGGGACAAGACAATCAATATCCAAAAGTGACTTTCTCCCCCTACTCCGCTGTAGTTTAAGAGACAAAGCAGCAACAACAGCACAGGGAAAAGTTTGGTGACACCTTAATGGTGTTTTTTTAAAAAATAATTTTTATTAACAGACCAATCAAATCACATTAATTCCAAATTACAAAGCCAAATTTTAAATTTTTTGTTGGGGTACCCATATTTCAAGTTCCGAAAGGGATCCAATCATCTTGTTGCTGCTGCTTCACATATTTTTCCTTTTTCTTTGTGACCTCTGATAGTCTCCACAAGCGAGTTGAAACCAATTGTAGTCCTGTGTGGGTTTTTCCATTCATCCAAGGGTCATATTCAGACGGCTGCCGCTTTTCATCGCTTCCATAAATAAACACACTCTTGCCGTCTCCTTAATGGTTGCAAAAATTTACAATTGCATCAGCTTTCATGGGACAAGAGTCCACATGGTTTTGAAAACCAGGTTGCTAGGAAAGGCAGGCAGCCACCCTTTCTTTCCTGTTTCTCCCTGCCTTGAGCTTCTGAGCTGGAGCCAAGCCTACCGTAAGGCAGACTGAGTTAGTCCTGACTCAGGTGGCAGATCATAGAAGGCAGGATGTGGCAGCGAGGAGTTGGAGGACAGAGCAGTCTGTGCCATAAGGCTTGCCAGGCATGCCCTAAGCCTCAGTTATGCCAGAGGACATGGGTGTTTTCCCAAGTCATATCCACACCATACATTTAAAGCACTCCTATAGTGCTTGAGCAGTCATGGCTTCCCCCAAAGAATCCTGGGAACGGTAGTTTGTAAGGGTACTGACCTCACAAACTTTCAGTTCCTAGCACCTTTAACAAAGTACAGCTCCCAGGTTCTGCATGACTGCTAAAGTGCTAGACAAGCTCCCAGTGTTAAGATTTACCAGTAGTTGCTAGTCCAGTTGACCAGTGTGTGGAATGCAAGGGACATCACTTGCGCTAGCCCTATTCTCAGTGATTTAATCAGGCACAACTTTCCCTCAAGTGGGGCACGTCTACAGAAATGCCCATGCACACTTAGGTCCCATCCACAAAATGCATTTAAAGTACTCAGAGATACCACTTCTGAAACAGCTATTGTTTCTTGCTTGTTCAGGGTACTAGGCACTGTACTTCCTAGCAACTCTCTGCCCTTCACAAGCTACAGTCCCCAGGATTCTTTAGTGGGAATGGGAGGGAAGCCTGGCAGTTAAAGTCGCATAAGAGTGCTTCAGATGTATGGTGTGGCTGTGCCTTCACTTCAACAGCCCTCTTGGGGGTGAAGCTAAGAATCATAAGCAGCTGCTGAAGCACCATCTGCTCCTCTCTGCTCCAGTCACGTGTTCTGAAACAAACATAGCATATGGCACATGACCCCACTGTGCTCTTGGGTTTCCCCTCCTGCCAATTAACATTCCAGGAGGAGGGAGGGAACTGTGATGCATTTTGTTCTAGGACTCTGTTGGATGAGACCTGGTTTCTTCTTGAAGATTCCAGGCCCATCCTTGAATATTCCAGTTTCATTTTTAAAAAATCAGCTTTCTAGTCCTTTCACTTTTTGTGGCACTATAACATTCTACCTATAGCTTAGTGCACAGCTTCCTCGTGCTTTTAAGTGTCCCACCTATGAGCCAAATTTCATTATGTTTTATTAACCATTTAATGCAATGGCATAGCTTTGCATCTATATTAGGCTGTAGTTATATTTTGGCTGTCCTACAGTGGTTCCCTACCCAGTTATGGATATGGTTTATCACAAAATTTCTGGGTTTTCTTGAGTGGGTAACACAGGAACAAGCTGCCCCACAAAACTCTGACTAGGGTGCTGTGTCATGTGATTGAGGGTTGCATCCATACTCTCCATTTAAAGTACACGGCTTTTCCCCAATAATCCTGGGAATTGTAGTTCGCCCCTCACAGAGCTATGATTCCCAGCATCCATAACAAGCTGCAGCTGCCAGGATTCTTTGGGGAAGTCATATGCTTTAATTGTGCTTCAGACATGGGCTGTGGGTAAGGCTTCCTTAGGCAAAAAGGTCCTATGAAGAAGAGATGAAGGAGCTGGTCATGTTTTGGCCTGGAGAAGACAAGCTAAAGGAAAATATGATGGCTGCCTTCAAAGAGCCAAAAGGCCACCAGAGAAGATGGAGCAGACTTGTGCTTGTTCTTCCAGAGGGCAGAACCAGAACCAATGGGTGGGAATAGTAAGAAATAAGATTTTGGCTAAACATTAGGAGATTCTTCCTAACAAAGCTGTTTCCCAATGGAACGGGCCATTTTGGAAAGGCTCTCCTTTGCTGGGTGTGTTTAAATGCTAGGGGCACGGTCAAGGGTACCTTCACCTTTACCTTTTGGGGCATCTCCACACCAGACCAAAAACACCACACCTTTAAAGAATCCAGAAACTGTAGCTTGCTAAGGGTGCTGGGAATTGTTGCTCTGTGGTGGGGAAGCTACAGTTCCCAGGATTCTTTAAACAATGGGCATTACTGTTAAATGTGCTTTTAGATGTATGGTGTGGATGTGGCCAGGGATGCTACACTGAAAAGATTCCTGCATGGAGTCTTGTTGACCTTTAAGGTTCCTTCCAACTCTAAAATCTTTGTCCAACAGCTCTTACTGTCAGAAAGTTCTTCCTGAGGTTTAGTCGGAATCTCCTTTCCCATCACATGAAGCTTCATTGGTACGAGTACTACCACCCTAGATCAAGTAAAACAATAGAAATGCTTAACTAACTGACCAATCACATCGGTTCTGCCCCCTCCCCCAACAAAAATCTTGGCCACACTCTTGTTCCCACCACTGGTGTACACACATTAGTCTCAATCCTTATCTATCCTGTCAGTTCTTATGAAACACTGGATTCTGATGAATTTCTCCCCAAACCTGCTTCAATCCCAATTGAGATAAATAACAGGCTAGATGTGGTTCAGGCTCAAAGTCAATGAGGGGCAAACAGGTCCCAACTGCCCCATACATTTAAAGTGCTATGATGCCACAGGCACAGCTCCGCCCCGCCCACCCCCCTGCAAAGGAATCCTGGGAGCTTTAGTTTGTTAAGGGTGCTGAGAGTTGTTAGGAGAATCTCTATTCCCTTCACAGAACTGCAATTCCCAAAGTTCCCTAGGGAAGAGGGATCAATTGTTAAACCACTCTGAGAATTGGAGCTCTGAGAGACACACAGAGGTCTCCTAACAATGCTCAGCACCCTTCACAAATTACAACTCCCAGGATTTTGGGGGGAAGCCATGACTGATTAAAGTGGCATGGTGCAAATAGGGCTTAAGTCATGCAACTGTACACACTTTTCAGTGCTATTTTTCTAGACAAAGAGATGTCGGAATTCACCCTGAATGTTCTTCTCAAAGGGCAATGGTGCCCACCTGAGAGATGCTGGGACTGAGTTCTGGTGAGTTCCAGCTGGAAAAAAAGCCTTCTTTTAATCCTGCTTCCAGTAACTTCCATTGGCAGAGTTAGCCATGAACCCGGGGGCGGGGTGAGCTGCCGGGGGGGCGGGGTGATTGGCACCCAGGGGGATTTTGTCACCCCCCTCAGGGATGACACCTGGGGCGGATTGCCCCCACCGCCCCCCCTCCTACGCCCTTGAACCCACCCATTCCCGCAATCATGAGATTTTGTTGTTTTGTTTTCTGAAGGCACTGGAGATATGGAAATATTCCCTCTTGCTACCAGCGTGAAGCAGAGTGTGGATTTTTGTGGGCAGGTGAAGAATACAAGAGACTGACAGAAGGAAACCATGCCTAAAAGCTAAACCTGACTATTTTGGTTTTTTAAAAATAAAATAAGCAGTGCTGGATTTATGTATAAGCTAAACAAGCTATAGATTAGGGCCCCACTCTTTTGGGGGGCCCCAAAAAAATTAGAGGAAAAAAACCTGGATGTACATTTCCAAAATATAAGATAAAAAACAAATAAAATAAAACCTACATACAGCAAGAGTGTTTTGTGTTGTGTAGGCTCCTATAATGTAAGTAAAGGGCCCCATTGCCTTCAGAAGCTTAGGGCCTCATCAGACTTAAATCCAGCCCTGAAAATAAGTCTATCAGATGTTGCTTCACATGGACTGAGTAATTTATAACAAGGTAAAGAATGCCTGGAATAAAAATGGGCTATTTTTTAACAAAAACGCATGGCCATGTCAAAATTTCTCAGAGGGAGCAGGAACTTGTCTTCAAAGGAAGAGGCAGAGCAGCGTTATTTGACCTTCACATTTTGCAAGAAGAGGAAATCCAGATGACTTTGGAGATGAGGTAGGCACAGATTGGAGTCCTCTCCAGCTTCTGCAATGTCTCCTTGCTTAGCACATGGGCTTGCTGTGCAGCGCCAGCTCCACCATTAGGCAAAATAAGGCCACTACCTCAGGTGGCAAATGTCAGGCTTGCATGGGGGGGTGGGCAGGAGCAAATGCATCACAAAGGTGGAAAACCAAAATACAAAAAAAGCAGGTGCAGGACACCAGCTAGAGCCACAACACTGTTAATACCTTTAAAAGCTCAGTGGAGCAGATCTCACGTTCCAGCCATGCACATTTTATTTCATTTCACTTTAAACATGGGCCAGGAGCATAGCTGTGGGACCAGCATCACTCACATGGTCCATCGCTAGTTTCCAGCAGCTCAGAGCCGGGATTGTCTTCACGCTGTTGTTCGAAGAGTCACCTGTCAGCAGCCACACAAACTGCAGTGTGGCAACATCCTTAAGAGCATATGTAATAGGAGATAGATATAGATATGGAGTCTTGCGCAAGCCCTAGTAGTGTAAGTAGTGGTTTTGTGTATGTAGAAAACAGCCTTTAACTGCCACCAAGTACACAGAGGGGCAGGGAAGACAGAACAAAAAGGATGAAAACACTTAGAGGAGACTCCCATGTTGAATGTTTGGATTCAAGGTAGATCCCTGGTGAAAGGCGTTCCCCTCCAACTCAATTAATCCCCACCCCTCAAAAAAGCTGTTACTGGTCCCATTAGCTCCTCATCCCACCACACACACACACACACACACACACACACACACACACACACACTTGGAAAGAGACAGACGATCCATTCAGGGACTTGCACAATATCAACCAGCAGAGTGTTATATTGCAAATGTGGTATTTGAGAAACTGTGTAATGTAATGCCTGCTGTTCCATTTCAAAAGAGGTTCTCTTGTGCTGCACTCTGGCGAACTGTGCTTCAGATGCATCTCGGTTTCTGTTTCTCAGCTGACATAAAGGGAATGTAAATAAATGGTGGCGAAAGAAGAAAGACGAGCTGGACCAGATGATAAGCAATCCCACATTCTTTCTCTTTTGTCAAGAGGGAGGAGATCTGCAACTTCAGTTCTCTCACACAACCAGCCAAGTAGGGCCATGGGCTCAGCTTTACACGTTCTATTTCTATATATCACATCAGCCCTCTGAGGTACAGTGGCGTCGCGAGGGGGTCGGGGAGAGTGGTGTGCCCCGGGTGCCATGTCTGGAGGGGTGACAAGAAGGCACCCCACAGGGTGCTCGCAATGCCACCCCCAGGTGCAGCTGCAAGCAGAGGATCCCGCCACCATCTGTACAGCGTTTGAGCAGCACCGGCAGCAAACCGCTATGCACAACACATGCGCGGTGTCACACGCATACGCTGTACGTAGCAACGTTGCACATGTGCCCTACATAGTGATGCCACTCACGCATCGTACGGAGCGGTGCAATGTGTGTGCAGCTGGAGGTTTGCCCTGCCACAGGTGTCGGGTTAGCCTTCGTTCACCCCTGCTTTCAGTGATGTGTTTTCTCTTTTTTGGTGGTGTCTTGAAGTCTTCATCTTGCAGGCTGTCTTTCCCTCCCCACATCTGTCCTGCTCTTCTCACACTGGTCTCATCCACACCATGTCTCTCAAGCGTATCTGTGATGGACAGCAGAGTCTGGGGACCAGGGGCCTGGAGCCTCTCTCTGAGTGGCTAGCCAGAGGGGAGGAGGCAGAGCAGCGCTTTGGGAGGGAAAATAATAGGAGCCGTTTCTGAGGGAGACAGTTGGACGGGGATGGATTTGAGAGGGGAGACAGGGTTCAGGTTGAGGGATAGTGACAGCCAAGGTGGGGGCAGCACAAACATGATTAAAAGTACTCAATTTATTGAGGTTCCCAGCAGATGCCCTCTATGAAAACTTTGCCTGTGATTTCCCCAGAAAAGCTCAACAACTTGGGCTGCCCCCCCCCCAAATCCTGGCTATACCCATGGGGACAGGGTTCGGGATAGGGATTGGAATTGACGGAAGAACTGGCTCTGATCTGAGTGGAACATCTGCTCTGAGGAGAATATCTATGGCCAGAGGAAGGAGCCTCTCAGCTCAGATAGGAAGAGCGAGTTGAGGGTCTGGGGAACATATTCAGACAGGAGTTCCCTGGAGGGCTGAGTCTGAGCCAGGAGAGGAAGAAGCTGTGGGAAGGCAGACTAAATCCGGGTCTCCTTCCAGTCAGTAGGGGAGAGATCTAGGAAAATAAGATCCCCAAGCCCGTCCCAAGGGCTGAGGGGAATCCCCTAGGTCTGTTACACTAACTGGAAATACCTCAGGAGTGGCATTGCTAAGAGAGAGGGGAACTGACGAAATGGGCCCCTTGGTCAAGAACCAAATGAATAAACTGTGAAGGAAGCTGTGCTGTGGCAAAAGTATTTAACTGTGACACCTGTCATAATTAAGTAAAGGAATGAGAGTGAAGGAACAGAAACCGAGTTAAACATTTTACCACCTATTCTAGAAACCGGAACATCTACCTGAAGTATAACAACTGATTTTTAGCAACTGAAGTTTAAGAAAAGCTGTGCATATACTACTGTGTTTAAGCCTGTGATGTCCTTATATTTAGTTTAATAAAAACTACCTGAAAGAACGCATCTCCTGACCCAACTTTGTTTCAGCAACCTCTTTTTGGGAAATAAAGCTTTTCTTGTTTGATCAACTCATGCCTGAATTGAAGTTTCCCTCACACAAGTCCCCCACAAGATAGCCTGTGGTAAATGGTAGAAATTCATTTAATTGGTGTACCGTGAGGTGGGTCCGCTATATTAAATTGGCAGTGAGCAGGGTGAATCCACTCCTTTATTAATTGGTGGTTAGCGGTTGGATCTGCTACAGCATCCAATGCAAATTTAAAGCACATGACTTTCCCCCAAGAATCCAGGGAAACTCACAAAGCAACAGTTCTCAGCACTCTTAAGAAACCAGAGTTTCCTAATACATTAAATAAAGGTAAAGGTACCCCTGACCATTAAGTCCAGTCGCAGACAACTCTGGGGTTGCGGGCCCATCTCGCTCTATCGGCCAAGGGAGCTGGCTTTTGTCCGCAGAGTTTTTCCAGGTCATGTGGCCAGCATGACTAAGCCACTTCTGGCGAACCAGAGCAGCTCACGGAAACGCCGTTTACCTTCCCGCCGGAGCAGTACCTATTTATCTACTTGCACTTAGACGTGCTTTCGAACTGCTAGGTGGGCAGGAGCAGGGACCAAGCAATGGGAGCTCACCCCGTCACGGGGATTCGAACCGCTGACCTTCTGATCGGCAAGTCCTAGGCTCTGTGGTTTAACCCACAGCGCCACCCGCGTCCCTTCCTAATACATTACATTAGGGGAAATTACTATGCAAAAATGTGTATATTACGATAAAAGGGACTTCTTTAAAAAATGCAATCTGGTGTGGGACTGTGGAGAACTGAATTTAAGATTTAAAATATGTGAAACTGAGAGATACAGAAATTGACACATCTGCCCATCCCTAGCTGCAATACAGCAGACCTAGCCTCTAGGGCTCCATACCCCTCATAAGAGCGAGCGTGGCCGAGTGGTTAGAGCAGGGATCAGCAAACTTTTTCAGCAGGAGGCCGGTCCACTGGCCCTCAGACCTTGTGGAGGGCCAGACTATATGGGGGGGGGATGAACAAATTCCCATGGCCCACAAATAACCCAGAGATGCATTTTAAATAAAAGGACGCATTATACTCATGTAAAAACATGCTGATTCCCGGACTGTCCGCGGGCCGGATCTGGCCCCCGGGCCTTAGTTTGCCTACCCATGAGTTAGAGTGTCAGCCTTGGATCTGGGATAGACCAGGGTTAAAATCTCCACTTGGCATCCCTGTGGAACCCTAAATCTTCAGGAGTCAAGGAAATAAAGAACTACATAACTTTTAGGAGACATCTGAAGGCAGCCCTGTATCCGGACGTTTTTAATGTTTGATGTTTTACTGTGTTTTATATATGCTGTAAGCTGCGCAGAGTGGCTGGGGAAACCCAGCCAGATGGGTGGGGCATAAATAATAAAATCATCATTATTATTGTTACGGAAAAATCTAGGTATGAGGCTGCTCAGTCACCCAGTTCGTCGCGCAGAGCCCGCGGGTCCCTGCGGAATAAAGGAAGGAGTCCAGCCAAATGGAGCAAATAGCTGTAGACCAAAGTTTATTGCGCAATAGGTTCAAAGAGCAAATTTGAACCCCGAGGATGGGATGACAAAGACTTTTAAAACTTTCCCACCATATCCCAGAATACAGTTCGTACAGCATCATTGCTACATCACTGACATGTCACAAAAGGGGAGGGGTTAACCTGGGCAAACATGTCCAGACAAGTCCTTGGTACAAGATTAGCATAAGACATGGGAGGGCAAGACTCAGGTATAAGATGAGCATAGACAAATATGTCTTAAGTACCCACCACCCAAAAGTACAATAGAAGTTCCTTTGCATGTCTGGAGCCTGAGGCGAGTCAGGTGATGAGATTTGGCTTCCTTTGGCTAACAATGAGCCCAGCAATTGTCACCTCTGGGAATTTCCTGGAGTCCTTTGTCAAGGGGAAAATAGCTTTGGAATGGAGGGAACAGGCAAAGGAGATGATTTTATATTCTTTTTAAAGCTAGGTAACTTCCCTGAGCTGCCAAGTTGAAAGGATACACTCAGGCATAATATTTGTAACATTTAACTTTAAAGATGTGCCGCCCCCTGTAATTTCCTGAAATATACTCAGTTGCAAAGTGATTTCATGCTCTTTATTCAGCTCATAGTGGTGAGGAGGAATGAATGAAAGTCCCCTCAAAGTATCTGCTTTATATACATTATTTACACAATGGGCTGCACATGATTGGCTAATTCTGGAATTCTACTCTAAGCCAATCAGGTTGTGGATTGGGTGGTTCCTGCCAACCAATCATACTGCTGCATTGTTCTAGGACCAATCATACTGCTGCATTCTGAATCCTATTGTTCTAGGACCAATCAGACTGCTGCAATTTGGATCCTATTGTTCTAGGACCAATCAGACTCCTGCAGTTTGGATCCTATTCAACTCAGTACATAACACCCCTCCCCTCTAAGTTCCAGTCCTGCCCGGGAGGTCGCATTCATAGTCCTCGAGGTACGCCGGCGGCCTACGTGTGCGTTGCGGCCTGTGGTGTTCCCTGGTCCAGGGTTCAGGTTCTGGCTTGTGTTCCAAGGATGCTGGCTGTGGTGGGCCTGTTTGGTCTGGCGCAACCGGCTCGCTCAGTCGTGGTTCTGGTTCCGGTGTCCTTTTGGCCTCGCGGGTCCTCTCTGTATTTACTGATTCTGCCTCTCCTGCTGGCCCCTCCTGCTCTATGGGCCTCACTGCCCCTCTGTTCCCTTTGGACTCCTCTGACCTTTCCTCCTCCTGGTTTTCTCCCTGGAATCGCCGCCATATCTGGTCGCAGTGGCGGCGCCAGCATTGCCCCCCATCTGTTAGCAGATCGTAAGACACGGGGCCAGTGACCCTGGTGACTGTGGCGGGCACCCATGCTGGGCCTGCCCCAAAATTCTTTGGGTACCCTGGGTCCTGGGCCTCAAAGGTCCGGGGTTTCTTGCCTTCCCCCACCACTACCTCATCCTGAGCTCTATCGGGGTGAAGGCGGTCCAATCTGATTGCAAGGCGCCGACCCATTAGTAGTTCAGCGGGGCTCCAGCCAGTCGTTGAGCTGGGGGTGCTGTGCTGTGCTAGGAGGAATGTGGCAAGGCGGTACTCCCAATCCCCTTGCGTCATGCGGCGAAGGGTGTCCTTGGTGGTCCGCACCATGCGTTCTGCTTGGCCATTGGTGGCAGGGTGGAATGGCGCCGAACGGATGTGGCGGATGGCGTTCTGCGCTGTGAAGGTTTGGAATTCTCCTGACATAAATGCAGTCCCGTTGTCTGAGACGAGAGTGTCAGGGAGCCCGTGGGTTGCAAACAGCCTGCGTAGTACCCAGATGGCTGCGGATGTAGAAGTGGACGGTACCAGTGCGACTTCCAGCCATTTGGTGTAGGAGTCCACCACTATGAAGAATGTTTTCCCCTGAAAGGGGCCAGCGAAGTCCACATGCAGGCGTGACCATGGTGCTCAGGCGGACTCCCAGGACTGGACTGGGGCCCTTGGGGGATCTGGGCGTGATTCTTGGCAGGCCTGGCAGTGTTTGACCCAGGCCTCTATCTCTCCGTCGATCCCCGGGCACCACACATAACTCCTGGCCAGGGCTTTCATTCTTACTACCCCTGGGTGTGCCTCGTGTAGGGCTGTGAGGACCCTTTTGCGGAGGGGCTGGGGAACAACAACCCTGCTTCCCCATAACAGGCACCCCTTGTGGGCCGACAGTTCATGTTTGCGGGTTGTGTAGCCAGCGAATTCTGGCTTGGGGCTGCTGCTGGGCCATCCCCTCCACACCCAGTCCAGGACCCGGGAGATGACCCTATCTTTCTTGGAATGGTGTGCAACTTCTTGTGCCTGAATGGGGCAGTCGGGAAGCAGCTCCAGGCTCATAACCTCTTGTGCAGGTGCTGGGTCGGGGCCTGTTTCCGGTAGTGGTAGCCTGCTGAGGGCATCTGCATGGCCCATCGCCTTCCCCGGGCGGTGAATCAGTGCATACTGGTAGCTGGCAAGGAAAATTGACCACCTGAGGATGCGAGGAGACAGCACTTGGGGGGTCTGCTTTTCGGGGGCAAACAAGCCAAGCAACAGCTTGTGGTCACTCACCACGGTGAAAGGCCGCCCGTACAAGAAATCATGGAATTTTTTTACTCCCTTCACGATTGCCAGCCCCTCCTTGTCTATTTGCGAGTAGTTCCGCTCGGTTGCGTTGAGTGTCTGGGAAAAGTATGCTACCGGTACCTCTCTTCCATCCGGGAGTTGGTGTCCCAGGACAGCGCCAATGCCATAGGGCAAGGCGTCGCATGCTAGCACCACCGGCAGCCTCTCGTCGAAGTGTGCCAAGACCGAGTTTGAGACAAGCAAGTCCTTGACTGCCTGGAATGCAGCCTCCTGGTGCTGGCCCCACACCCAAGGGGCCCGCTTGTCCAGGAGTCTGTGTAGGGGCTCCTCTACTGCCGCCTTGTGGGGAAGGAAGGAATGGTAAAAGTTCAATAGTCCCAAGAAGGCCTGAAGTTCAGTCTTGCTCTTGGGCGCTGGGGCATCACAAATGGCCCGTACCTTGTCCCCAGTCGGGTGGACCCCTTCTGCGTCCACCATAAATCCCAGAAAGTCCACCTGAGGCACTCCTAGTAGACATTTTTCCTGCTTCACCTTGAGACCCGCCGTCTGGAAACGGTGCGGAGGCGGTCCTCAAACTCCTCTGGTGTGGGCCCGGCAATCAACACATCATCGAAGAAGGGGGTGACGCCAGGAATCCCTTTAAGGAGCGAGTCCATTAGATTCTGGAATATGCCTGGTGCCACACTGACACCGAATTGTAGCCACTTTACCCTGAACGCTCCTCTGTGCGTCACAATCGTCTGTGCCTCTGCTGTGGCCTCATCTACTGGCAGCTGTTGATATGCTTGGGCCAAGTCCAGCTTGCCAAAAATTTTCGACCCAGCCAGGGTGGCAAGGACATGGCTGACCACTGGCACTGGGTATGCATGGGCCGTGAGGGCCTTGTTTATGGTACATTCGTAGTCTGTGCAGATGCGGACCGAACCATTAGGCTTGACGGGTGTGACGATTGGGGTTTCCCAGGGGGCATTAGGCACCGGCTCCAGCACTCCTTGCTCCACGAGCCAGTCCAATTCCTCGTCTATACGGGGTTTCAGGGCGAATGGGACCCGGCGGGCCTTGAGCCTGACCGGTCGTACTGCGGGGTCAAGCTGTAGAGCAATGGGGGGCCCGTATACTGTCCCAATTTCCCATCGAAAACCCCTGGAAATTCCTTGCATATGGCGTCCACGTCCACTTGTAAGGTAGTGTGGTTCACCCCGGTGATGGCTAGCCCCAGTGGTCCAAACCATGCCAATCCCAGTAAGCTAATTTAGGGACCCTTGACCACAAGCAAGTCCAGTTGCCGCGTCCTCCCTCGGTATTGCACCCTGAAGTCCCCACCCCCATTGTGGGGACCTTACGTTTCTGGAAGTCCCGGAGGGTGAATGGGGCCGGCCTGAGTTTGGGACCCCCAGTAGGACACAGTTTCCATAAGGTCCTTGCCGAGGTTATGGATAGAGTTGAACCCGTGTCAAGCTCCATGCGGCATGGGGCCCCCTCTATCTGTACCTCTACATAAATTTTCTCTACGTTGGGGTGGGGCAACTGGTATACCTGGAAGTCCGTGAGCTCCTTCGTGTTGCCTTGGTGCGTTGGGCCCCGGGACCTGGGGCTCTTGGATTGGTCATCTGATGCCTGGCATCGGGTGGGGCGAGCTCGACACACCCGGGCGATGTGTCCCGATTTTCTGCACTGCCTGCACTCTGCGTTGCGGAAACGGCAGGTCCTCCTCTCGTGACTTTCCCCGCAGCTTGCGCAGTTCCCTCCTTCTCGTCGAGGCAGCTGTGGTATGTGGGCTGCTTGAGTGCGCTGCTGTACTCGGTGCACCTCCTCCCTGTTGGATCCTGAGTCGTCGGTGAGGTCTTCGTGGTGGACCCTCGGTTGGGATGGCAGGCTCGGCCGTGCCTCTTGCGTCGACCTCTTGGCAGCTTCCGTTGCCAGGGCCTCCTCCAGAGCGACCTGGAACGTTAGGTCCTTCTTAGCGTAGAGGCGTCGTTGCAGCTTCTCATCCTTCAGGCCACCGACGAGGTGGTCCCGAAGCATGTTCTCCAGCTCTGAGAAGTTGCAGAACCGGGCGGCTTGGCGGAGAGAGGTCACAAACCCAGTTATGGTTTCCCCAGGGGCTTGCCGCTTTGCGTAGAAGGCATTTCGACGAGCCACCACTGAGGGCTGCGGCGAAAAGTGCCCCTTCAGCTGTTCCATTATTGTTTTGTATGGAACAGTAGTAACGTCTTCAGGTGCAAGGAGAGCCCGGGCGATTTCAAACGTCTCCTCTCCGCAGATGCTGAAGAATATTGCCCTCTTCTTGGCGTCTTCTTCATCGGTGACCCCTTTGGCTTCTAGGAGAAAGGTGAAACGGGAGGCGTACGCTTCCCAGTCTCCAGATGCTGGGTTGAACGGCAAGAAGCTGCTGTCGGTTGCCATTCTGAATCCCTTGTGTCCCGGAGCTGAAGCCTGGATACACGGTGCAAGGCAGCGGTGTGGCAGGTGGCGGTGCTGCGGTGCTGTGTGTGGCAGTCAGCTCAGCGGGATCCCACCTTCGTCGCCAGTGAAATATACTCAGAGTTGCAAAGTGATTTCATGCTCTTTATTCAGCTCATAGTGGTGAGGAGGAATGAATGAAAGTCCCCTCAAAGTATCTGCTTTATATACATTATTTACACAATGGGCTGCACATGATTGGCTAATTCTGGAATTCTACTGTAAGCCAATCAGGTTGTGGATTCACTTATATCTGGAGCATGATTGGGTGGTTCCTGCCAACCAATCATTCTGCTGCATTGTTCTAGGACCAATCAGCCTGCTGCATTCTGAATCCTATTGTTCTAGGACCAATCAGACTGCTGCAATTTGGATCCTATTGTTCTAGGACCAATCAGACTGCTGCAGTTTGGATCCTATTCAACTCAGTACATAACATTTCCATAACAATTATTAAGCAGCTCATCTCGGGTGAGTCAGTGCCTCTCGGCCTAACCTACCTCACAGGATTGTTTTGGGATTAAATGAGGAGCGGGTGGAGAACCATAAACACCACCTTGGACTCCTTGAAGAAAAAGGTAAATGCATTAAATTAAATTAATAATGGAAAATGCTGTGGTATTCTTACATGGTCTTTCCTGGTAACATGCTCAGGGTGGAGTTATCCCCACCCACAGGACTCAAAAGCCCCCAAAGAAGGACCTCTTTTGTCTCTGGCTTCTAATCCAGCCCCTGCCAGCCTCCCGTGATCCCAGCACAACAATATGCTGAGAGACAAGCAGAAAGAGAGAGAATTAACCACGAAGTGGCTTTTGTTCCCTGCAACAAAGGGGTTATATAAAACTGAGTGGGAAGCAGAATCTTAAATAACCATGCATTCTCTTGCTACTTCCTTCTGAAAGGCTGAATGATCAACCACTTGCCGGTAACCCAGGAAGGGGGAGCTGTCAGGTGGCTCAAAGTTTAAAGGTAATTGCCCTTCTGCCCATCCAGGACTACGGATGGCAGAAAAAACTGCCCAGGCTTACAACTCCACCCAGCCTCTGCGCTCCCTCCAGAGACAAAGGTTGCTTGCAATTTGCTTCCTGGCAAAAAGAAATGTATGTTTCAGTGACTCAGCGGCTGCCTCATAAGGAAATATTGAAACAGCCCAAAGACCTCGCCCTCGTCCTGAACCCTCAGCCAAATTGTGAGGCATCAGCTCTAGCACATTCTCAGTTGCCTTCCAGAACAAAACAAGGAAGGCACAGAAATTAAGGATAGCGGTGGCAGCCAGTCTATTGAGGCAAAGGGCCCCTGACCCACTTGCCTCAGTCTGCTTTCAGCCAGCCCTCAACTGCCCTGTCTTCAGACTCACAACCCGCCCAGGGGTGGCAACGCCTATCAGCTTCTTTCTCCTTGAATCATAGAACCCTTGAGGGTCATTTACCCCAGCCCCCTGCAATGTTGCCCCTCGCAGAATTCATTTGTGAGAACAAAGGGGACTTATGAGAAAAAAAGCCATTCCTTTTCCCTTATGGGGAACCCAAGAGCTCATAGAGTCCTTTTGTAGGTTCTCTATCGCTAGGAGAAAATAACAGAGACCAGCCAGAGAATATTGAGAAGCAAAGCAGCTGGTAAGCCTGATCTTTATCAAAGCTGTTGCAACAGGGTGCTCCCCCCCCCACACACACAGGAGGGGGAGATGGACCCTGAGCCATGCGCGCAAACCCTTTTATAGACATTTTAAATTGCCCGCCCTGGAGTCCAAGACCACCCCCAGAAACATCATACAGACGTCACAGAAGGAGTGTAGCCCAAGACCATCCCCTTTATACATCAGAGAAGGGGTAGAAATCTGGGTGTGTTGTTTACCTGGGCATCCTGGCCACTCTTTTGTTATGATTACTCAATTCCTGAATCCAGGTCTGTAGCATTCGCGTGCCCTTTCCACTTCTCCAATTCATCCCCCAAATCCGGCAGGACCCGGCTGGAATAGAGACAGGCACACGAAAGCTTTTTCAAAACACAAAAAACAAAACAGTAGTTTGCTGCCACCACTTCCTTATCTCAGAACAGCCCCGAAAAGTAACCTAAAGGAAAAAGATTACTCTTCAGCTTTACCGGGCTGCTCCACTCTGTGTCACTTTACCGTGGCACAGACAGAAATCCAACAGGCTCTGGTAGGTGACTAAAGGATTAAGCACTGGTTCAGCTTCCCCGGCAGAAAGGCACAGAAGACAGAAACAGGAAAGAAATCCTGTTTTGGCATCGCTCTGGGAGCTTGCGGGGCTGGAGGAGGGGGAAGCCCTCCGCCAGCCTTCTAACCAAGTCGGGGGACAGCGGGAAAGGCGCACTGCTGCTGTCCCCCGAGTTTGCGGGGCTGGCGACGGGGAGGAGCAGGCTTCACCCCCCTGCCAGCCTTCTAACCAAGTCGGGGGACAGCGGGAAAGGCGCGCTGTGCCTCCCCGCTGTCCCCCAAGTTTGCGGGGCTGGCGACAGGGAGGAGCAGGCTTCTCCCCCGCCAGCCTTCCAACCAAGTCAGGGGACAGTGGGAAAGGTGCGCTGCGCCTCCCCGCTGTCCCCCGAGCTTGTGGGGCTGGTGGTGGGGCTCCCCTGAAGCCTGGTGCGCACCGACCCCTCTCGCTCTCCAGGCTTCAGCGAAAGCCTGCATTCGCCCCATAGGATGCACACACATTTCCCCTTCATTTTTGGAGGGGAAAAAGTGCGTCCTATAGGGCGAAAAATACGGTAACTACAGAACATACTCACAATGAGAACAAAAGTACAAAACTAAACAGTTCAAAGAAGTTCTCAGCTGACTCCACACCTCCAGCATCAGGGCAGGCCCTCTGCATAACAATGGCCTCACATGGCAAGGTTCCAGGCGAGGTGGGCTGCTGCAAAGTTAGTTTCCTAAGGTTTTATCCCCTTTGAACCCACGTGGATTCAAAACTCAAAAGCCAATCAGTTCCTTAGATCAATTAGCAATTCGTGGATTCAAAACTCAAAAGCCAATCAGTTCCTTAGATCAATTAGCAATTCGCCAATGGTTACATGGAAGAACAATAACTCAGGCTTGTTAGGAGACTTGACAGCTGAATCCTGTTTATCAAAAGGCCTTGAAGATTAAAAGCATTCCCAGAGCCAGACCAGATTCCTTGAGTTGTAAATTAAGCTTGATAACCCTTTTCACACAGAAACTACATCTAAGACAGCCATGTGTCAAGACTACAAATCAGCTAGGAGCCTCCTTCCTGCAGATGAAGAAGATAACTTATTCGCACTCTTAGAGACAGAGTCTGCAATTAAAGAACCAGTTATACATTCCCAGAATTCTATAGCATTTGGCTCTCCCATAATGCTCCTCTTTTACATGAGCCAAAGTTTTAACCTACTAAGATTTCCCAATATCACTACAAGGTCACAAGCTCACACCTTATTCATATCTTAAGACAGAATTTGTGAAAGAGACAATGGGGAGATTTTCCATTTCCTTCGACCTTGCATAGAAATATTTGAGGTCATTTCGGGAGAGAGAAAATGGTTTCAGGACTTTTCCACGGGTTTCAGACATGTGGCTTACATATTTGTATGTGTTTGCTTGGTACATTTATGAACATTTATTTTATATATAAGACCTTAAAATTCTTATAACAGGACCAAACACGAATTTGTTGGCTCTGCCTTTCATTGATTCTAGCGCTGTTGGCTGTTGGGCTCCCAGCCTTGTGCATAGCCAGGGTTTTTGTGGGGTGGGGGGCAGAACCGACATGATTGGTCAGTTAGTTAAGTATTTCTATTGTTTTACTTGACTTGGGGAGGGGACATCTGCCCCCACCAATGCCACCAGACACTGCTGAATGATACCCTCCCTCGTGGTCTGTTAGCCCAGGGTGGGGAATGCCGCTCTGCAGCCCTCGCCTGCCCTAAACCACATCCTCTCCCCACCCTCCTCCTTGCCCCCACTTTGTTCAGTGTTTCTGCTTGGCTGGAATTCCTGCTTGAGCTCCGAGAACACCTGCTGGTTGTTTGGATGGAGGGCAGTGAAGGCTGTAGGCTGAAACTAGCCTGAGCAAAAGAAAATTTTACATTCACTGCTCCGCCCACTTTTGCCATGTGAAACCTGCTACAACCTGCTCTAGAAGCGACAGTGGTGCTTTGGCCAAAAGGGGTTCCTCACCCTAGTTCTGCAAGAGAACCCTGGCAAAGATCACCCTGTCCCTCAGCTGGGGCTGCCAGTCACCCAGAATTTTAATCTCTTGGGCAGTTGTCCAAATGAGAGGATGCAAACCCTGAGAAAAACCCCAGACAGGAAGTTTTTTTTGGTGTTGATTCACCTATGCCAGGTGTCACATTTGTTCACCCACAGTTGTGGGTGAACATATCAGACAGCACAGTGATTCTTCAAACAGCTCTTGCTTATTCACAAGCCAGAACAGAACTGGGCTGAAGGGTTCAGCCAGATAGTGAAAACTATCTACAGTATCCCCCTGCTGGCCCAGGGTGAGAACTTCAGTACATAACACCCCTCCACACCTAGATAAGACATTAGTTACAATCATCAGGAGGAACGATGAAGCAGGAGCGGGGTCTTCCACAAATGCTGGAAGAGGGCAACGGCTGAGGGCGTCAGCATGGCCCATCGATTTCCCTGGGCGATAGATGAGCCGGTAGTGGTAGGCAGCCAGGAAAACAGTCCGTCGTAGCATACGACGAGAGGACCGGTGGAGTTGGTCGATCACCGGCGAGGAGGCCCAGGAGCGGCTTGTGGTTGGTGATGAGGTCGAAGGTCCTGCCGTAGAGGTATTCATGGAACCTCTTCACTCCAGCCACAAGTGCCAGTGCCTCCTTGTCGAGCTGGCTGTAATTCTGTTCAGTCGGAGACAGCGTCCTGGAAAAGTAGGCAAGCGGTGCTTCTCTTCTGTCTGGAAAATGGTGACTAAGGACAGCGCCGATGCCAAAAGGTGAGGCGTCGCAGGCAAGGACCAGTGGCCTGGCTTCAATGTACTGTACCAGCACACTGTCCAATGAAAGGAGAGCCTTGACCACGTTGAAGGCCGCCATCTCCCAATGACCCCAGGACCAAGGTGTCTTCATGCTGAGGAGTTGGTGAAGAGGCTCGGCTACCATCGCTTTGTGGGGCAGGAACATGTTATAAAAGTTCAGCAGCCCCAGGAACGCCTGCAACTCTGTCTTGTTCTTTGGGATGGGGGCCTGCTGGATAGCGTGGATCTTGGATGTGGTCGGGTGAAGGCCGGAGGCGTCGATAAGATAGCCCAGGAACTCCACCTGTGGAACGGCGATCTGGCACTTCTCCCTCTTTACCTTGAGCCCGGCCTCCTGGAACCTGGTCAGCACGGTGCGGAGATGCTCGAACAGCTGCTGGTGTGAGTCTGCAGACACCAAGACGTCATCACAATATGGTACCATGCCCGGAAGCCCTTGCAGGAGATGCTCCATAAGGCTTTGGAAGATGCCAGGAGTCACACTCACCCCGAACTGCAAACGGCGACAACGGAATGCCCCTTGGTGGGTGACAATCATCTGGGCTTCAGCGGTGGCATCATCAATGGACAGTTGTTGATAGGCTTGGGCAAGGTCCAGCTTAGCAAAGACCTTACCCTCACCCAGGGAATGCAGTAGGTGGTTGACAACAGGAACCAGGTAAGCGTGCTGCTGAAGAGCCTTGTTGATCGTGCACTTGTAGTCGGCGCAAATTCTCACCGACCTGTCCGGCATGACAGGCATGACAATGGGGGTTTCCCACTTGGCATGGTCAACCGGCTCCAAAACTGCTTGGGCAATTAGCTTGTCCAGTTGTTCGTCCACCTTAGCCTTGAGAGCAAACGGAACCCGGCGTGGCTTTAGCTTGATGGGGGCAACTTGTGGATCAAGGCTAAAGGAGATGGGCATACCCAAAGTGCCGTCAAAAACCTCAGCAAAGTCTTTGATCAGACCCTCAGTCTCTGCGTTAGAGATGCAGTTGATGCCGGTGACTTCCAGGCTGAGGGCATCAAACCAGTCTAGCCCTAGGAGGCTTGGCCGCTGACCTTCGACCACCACCAGTCGGAGCAGGCCCGAAAATCCTTGAAGGCAATCCAGAACCGGCCAATGCCTACCACGGGAATGTCGTTTCCCTGGTAGTCTCTCAGGTGTATGCGGTGAGAGTCAAGTTGCCTTTTGGACACCCTGGGTACGAGTCTTTTGATTGGTGCTCCAATACACGATGGACAGGGCAGACCCGGTGTCGATCTCCATGTCACACAGAGCTCCTTCAATGAGCACAGTGACGTTCAGCCTGCGTCGCGTAGACGAGTCAGTTTGGCCAATCATGGTTCCGGACGGGCAGTGGTGAGAGTGAAACAGCTTTCCTTGGCGGACTGGAGTGAAGACTTGGACTTGCGAGTCGGTGAAGGGGGTGTGTCAGATGGAGCTGATCGGCAGACCTTAGCGATGTGGCCCCTTCTGGAATATTTCTGACAGACACTTGGCAAGGGAATAGTTGCCTCCTCAGCTGGCACATTCCAATTGGCCCTTGGACTTCTGTTTGAACTTCCCGAGCTCCCACTTTGTCTGGTGCATGTCATCATCTTCACTGGAGGATGCCTCGTCACTGCTGGCATCTTGGTGATGCACTGGAACTGGCTTCCTAGCAAGACGCGGGCTGCTGGCCTTGCAGATCTCCTGGGCGGATAGTTCAGCAGCTTCCGAGGCTGCGGCCTCCTCAATGGCTTTCTGCAGTGTGAGGTCTGGCTTGGCGAGGAGACCCTGTTGCAGACGGATGTCCCAGACCCCACAGACGATTCTATCCATCAGGGCATAGTCTAAGTTTCGGAACTCACAGTGCAATGCAGCCTGTTGGAGGGCAGCGGTGGAGTTGTTGGTTGACTCCCCCTCTGCCTGGTTCCGATGGTAGAACGCATGGCGGGCAGCAATCTTGGACGGTTTAGGCATGTAGTGGTTGCAGAGCTTCTCTTGAATCGTGTCCCACGGCACTGCCTGGACTGCTACTGGCGCAACCAATGCTCGGGCCGTCTTGAATACCTCAGGCCCACAGAGGCTGAGGAATAGGCCCCGCTTACGCTCCTCTGACACTTCCATCAGCTCGTTTGCTTGGAGGAAGCAAGCAAACTGAGCAAGGTAGGAGTCCCATGATTCAGAGGCTGGGGCAAACGGCGGTAGAGGCATGAGTGAAGCCATGGTTCTGATGCCAATGTGGTGGGCGATGGATGGAACACAGTGCTCTAGCCAGAACGGTCAGCTCTGAATTGGTTCTGCTTCGTGATTTCGCTCAGTTTTTCAGCTCAGTGATTCAGCTCAGCTGAGAGGGTGGCCACGTCTGGCTGTGCTCTGATATCCTTCAATCCCACCTTCATCGCCAGTGTTAAGTTGTGGGTGAACATATCAGATGACACAGCGATTCTTCAAACAGCTCTTGTTTATTCACAGGCCAGAACAGAACTGGGCTGAAGGTTTCAGCCAACCTGCTTATATAGAGCTCAACTACAAGGCAACAGTAACAACTTTCTGTAACTATCCAATCACAGAACGTCACTTTCAATTCCTTATTTGCATATGTGGATCTGAGTGAAAACTATCTACAGTATCCCCCTGCTGGCCCAGGGTAAGAACTTCAGAACATAACACAACTCACATGCTTCCTGTCAACTAGCTAGCTACCTAGTACTCAAGGAGCATTTGGGTAACTAGAGGAATGGCACCAAAGACAAGAAAAGTGGAAATCTGCCCATATGGGTAACTAGAGGAATGGCACCAAAGACAAGAAAAGTGGAAATCTGCCCAAAAACCTGCTCCGACCATAATGCTGTTAAGATGGAAATGAAACTAACACCAACTGGCTCCTTTAGATGGAGGATGAATGACACCTTATTTAGAGATGAAGAAGTGCTTAAGAAGGCCCAAAAAACCTTGAGAGACTATTTTGAGATAAATATGAGCACCAATGTGGAAAAAAGAGTAATCTGGGACGCAAGTAAAGCGGTTATGAGAGGGTTCTTGATACAACAGAATGCATTAAAGAAGAGAATCCAAAATGAGAAGAAGGATAAAATTTTGGAGAAAATAAAGGAAAGTGAAAAAAGATTGAGAGCAAAACCAAAGTCTCAAG
Organism: Podarcis pityusensis; assembly: GCF_964106645.2. Classification (NCBI taxonomy): domain Eukaryota; kingdom Metazoa; phylum Chordata; class Lepidosauria; order Squamata; family Lacertidae; genus Podarcis; species Podarcis pityusensis. Next base: position 53,537,502 of record NC_138039.1, on the reverse strand, counting down.
AGATTTTGAGAGAAATAAAGTTATATCAAGTGCAATATATGAAAATGATGAATCAGGAGATAGAATGGAAAATTAAACAAATGAGACAAAAGACATTCGAGTCAGCTAATAAATGTGGGAAATTGTTGGCTTGGCAAATGAAAAAAAGACAAAAATTAAATACAGTTACAAATTTAGAAGTGGAAGGAAGGAATATACAGAACCCAGCTGAGATTAGAAATTGTTTCCAGAGGTACTTTAAACAACTATATACACAAGGGCCACTGAAAGAAACTGATGTAGATCGATTTTTGAAAACAAATGGATTACAAAAAATCTCTCAAGAAAATAAATTAATGTTGAACTACAAAATAACTGAACAGGAGATAGAAGGTGCCATTCAGAATATGCAATTGGGTAAATCTCCAGGACCGGATGGACTGACTTCTAGATACTACAGATCCTTAAAAGAATGGCTAGTACAACCTTTGAAAGAGGTCTGTAATGAAATAATGGAGGGGAAAAGGGCACCAGAGTTGTGGAAAGAAGCATATATCACACTTGTACCGAAAATAGAGACTGAAAAGACGCAGCTTAAGAACTATCGCCCCATATCATTGCTTAATGTGGATTACAAAACTTTTGCCGACATTTTGGCTAAAAGATTAAAAAGAGTCTTAGTGGAAGAGATACACAAGGACCAAGCAGGCTTTCTCCCAGGAAGACATCTATCTGATAATATGAGAAACATAATTAATATTTTAGAAAAATTACAAGTGAATATAAATACTAAGGCAGTTTTAATATTTGTGGACGCGGAGAAAGCTTTTGACAATATTTCTTGGACTTTTATGAAAAAAAATCTACAGGGTATGGGGGTAGGCCAAGGTTTTGAAAATGGTATAAGTGCAATATATTCAGAACAAAAGGCTAAATTAATTGTAAATAATGTGGTGACGGAAGAATTTAAGATAGAAAAAGGGACACGACAAGGTTGCCCAATCTCCCCATTGCTTTTTATATCGGTCCTGGAGGTTCTGCTGAGTATGATAAGAAGGGACCAGTTGGTTAAAGGTATACAGGTCGGAGCCAAACAGTACAAATTGAGAGCATTTGCAGATGACTTAGTACTGACGTTACAGGAGCCAGAATCTAGTACCAAAGGAGTTTTAGAACTGATTCAAGAATTTGGTCAAGTTGCAGGGTTTAAATTGAATAAGTTAAAAACTAAGGTTTTAGAGAAAAATTTAACACCAATGGAGAGAGAGAGGTTTCAGAATGAGACAGGTTTAACAGTGGTTAAGAAAGTTAAATACCTGGGGATTAACATGACAGCAAAAAATGGGAACTTATTTAAAGATAACTATGAAAAATGCTGGGCTGAAGTGAAAAAAGATTTAGAAATTTGGTCAAATTTGAAGCTTTCACTGCTGGGTCGTATTGCTGCGATAAAAATGAATGTATTGCCCAGAATGTTGTTTTTGTTTCAAACACTGCAAATTGTGGACAAAATGGACTGTTTTAAGAGGTGGCAGAGAGATATTTCTAGATTTGTCTGGCAGGGCAAGAAGCCCAGAATAAAATTTAAAATACTAACAGATGCAAAGGAAAGAGGTGGATTTGCCCTGCCAGACCTCAAACTTTATTATGAATCAGCAGCTTTTTGCTGGTTGAAAGAATGGCTGCTTCTTGAAAACACTGACATTTTGGATCTAGAAGGCTTTAACAATGTATTTGGATGGCATGCATATCTATGGTATGATAAGGTCAAAGCACATAAAGCATTTAAAAACCATATTGTCAGGAAAGCATTGTTTAATGTCTGGATAAGATATAAGGATTTATTGGAAAATAAAACCCCAAGGTGGCTGTCACCGATGGAAGCGAAAGCCCTGAAAAGGCTCAATATGGAGGTCAAATGGCCGAAATATTGGGAAATTTTGGAACAAGACGGAGATAGACTGAAATTGCAGAGTTTTGAAAAACTAAAAAACAAAGTGCGAGACTGGCTTCATTATTATCAAATAATGGAAGTATTTAAATTGGACAGGAAAATTGGCTTCCAGGTGGAAAGATCCAAATTAGAAACAGAATTGTTAGAACCCAATACCAAGAATTTGTCAAGAATGTATAACCTGCTGCTGAAATGGAATACTCAAGATGAAACGGTAAAATCGGCTATGATTAAATGGGCACAGGACGTTGGTCATAACATTATGTTTGCTGACTGGGAACAGTTATGGACCACAGGTATGAAATTTACGGCATGTAATGCCTTAAGAGAGAATATTATGAAAATGATATACAGGTGGTACATAACCCCAGTCAAGCTTGCGAAAATCTATCACTTGCCCGATAACAAATGTTGGAAATGTAAAGAAATTGAAGGTACATTTTTTCACCTTTGGTGGACGTGCCCAAAGATTAAGGCTTTCTGGGAAATGATATATAACGAATTAAAAAAGGTATTTAAGTATACCTTCCCCAAGAAACCAGAGGCCTTTCTCCTGGGCATAGTAGGCCAAATGGTGTTAAAAAAGGATAGAACTTTCTTTATGTATGCAACAACAGCAGCAAGAATACCCATCGCAAAGTATTGGAAGACACAAGAACTTCCCACGCTGGAGGAATGGCAGATGAAACTTATGGACTATATGGAATTGGCGGAAATGACTGGTAGAATCCGTGACCAGGGAGAAGAGTCGATGGAGGAAGACTGGAAGAAATTCAAAGACTATCTTCAGAAACACTGCAAAATTAAGGAATGTTAGAGTGATGTTGGACTGAAAACAAGTGGTTTCCAGCTGTACAGGTTAAAGTTAAGGATAGATTAAGATTAAAGATTAAGATTAAAGATGTTTAAAGAAATGGAAATTTGATAATAAAAGGGAAAAATTTAAAGCTATATGACATTAAGATCAAAGATTAGATTTTAAAAAGTTGAAGTTATATATTTTAACGTTTTATTAAATTAAAGATTGAGATTAAAAAAGTGGAAAAGAAACTGCTGGACAAATAATGTGGATTGGAATACAAAAGAGGGAGGTATGAGGAAGTCCAGAAAATAAGTAATTTAAAATTGGATATGGAAAAGAGAGTTTGTTTTTAATTGTTATGTTTTGTGTTTTTATTGTTAAGTTAGGTATTGTTTTTTGTGTGTGTTGTTTTTCTTTTTTGTTTGTTTAAAACCTTAATAAAAAATTATTAAAAAAAAAACAACAAGACGGAGATAGACTGAAATTGCAGAGTTTTGAAAAACTAAAAAACAAAGTGCGAGACTGGCTTCATTATTATCAGATAATGGAGGCATACAATTTGGACAAGAAAATCGGCTTCCAGGTGGAAAAATCAAAATTAGAAACAGAATTGTTAGAACCCAAAACTAAAATTTTGTCAAAGATGTATAACTTGCTGTTGAAATGGAATACTCAGGATGAAACGGTGAAATCTGCTATGATTAAATGGGCACAAGACGTTGGACATAACATAACGATGGCTGACTGGGAACAGTTGTGGACCACAGGTATGAAGTTTACGGCATTAAGAGAGAATATTACAAAAATGTGGTACATAACCCCAGTCAAGCTTGCAAAAATCTACCATTTGCCCGATAATAAATGTTGGAAATGTAAAGAAACTGAAGGTACATTCTTTCACCTTTGATGGACGTGCCCAAGGATTAAGGTTTTCTGGGAGATGATTTATAATGAATTAAAAAAGGTATTTAAATATACCTTCTTGAAGAAACCAGAGGCCTTCCTCCTGGGCATAGTCGGCCAATCAGTGTTAAAGAAGGACAGAACTTTCTTTTTGTATGCTACAACAGCAGCAAGAATACTTATTGCAAAGCATTGGAAGACACAAGATCTACCCACACTGGAGGAATGGCAGATGAAAATGATGGACTACATGGAATTGGCGGAAATGACTGGCAGAATCCGAGACCAGGGAGAAGAGTCGGTGGAAAAAGATTGGAAGAAATTTAAAGACTACTTACAGAAATATTGTAAAATTAATGAATGTTAGAATGATGTTGGATTGAAGTTAAGTGGTTTCTAGCTGTAATGGTATAAAAGAATATGGAAAAATTGGATTTTCAATACGTAAAAACCTAATGCTATAATATATTAAGATTAAAGATCAGGATTAAAAAGGAGGGAAAGGAATTGCTGGACTAATAAATTGAACTGGAATACAAAAAAGGGAGGTATGAGGAGGTCCGGGAAACAAGTAAATGTAAGAGAAGTGATGAAAAGATGGAATTGTTTTTAATTTTTTTTTTGTATTTTGTATTTTTCTCTTTTCTATTTTTCTCTTTCTTATTTATGTATCCTTCTTTTGAAACCTTAATAAATATCATTTAAAAAAAAAGGAGCATTTGCACACTACACTGTGTTTTCCATTTGTGTGGTGCACTGTGAAAGTGTAGCCACTGCTTGTGAGACACCTCTGTGCGCATGCATGCATGCATGATGACTGTAAAGCTGTCTGTCCTTCATAATAGTTCTGTTAGAAAAGGCAGGAGGTCAGGGGGCTGCATTTCACGAGAGACATCTTTTGCACTACTAGTTTAACTAGCAAGGATATATCATAACTGTGATAATTTATGTTGGAAATGTAAAGAGAAGGAAGGAACTTTTTACCACATGTGGTGGACCTGTCCCAAGGTGAAAGACTTCTGGGAGAAGATTTATAATGAATTGAAAAAAATGTTGAAATATACATTTATAAAGAAACCAGAGGCCTTTTTTTCTTGGAATAACAGGTTTGGAATTGCCCAAGAAAGATGTTAAATTATTTTTGCATGCCACAACTGCTGCTCGAATTTTACTAGCTAAAAAGTGGAAAACGCAAGAGTTACCAACTGTGGAAGAATGGCAGATGAAGATGATGGATTTTTCGGAGCTAGCCGACCTAACCGGAAGAGTCCGCGACCAGAAGGAGGAGGAGTACCTGGAAGAATGGTCAAAATTTAATGATTACTTAGTTAAATATGTTAAGTTAAATTAATTGGAAACAGCTTGCAGGTATTAGATTGGCTAAGGATTTTATATAAGTTAAGTGTTGAGTTAATATGTTTAATTTCATAATGAAAAGATGTAAGGATGTTAAACGATTAAGTTAAGTTTTTAAAAACTCTGATTTGGAAAACCGTTAAAAGGATATACATTGAAATTCAACTAAGGGGAAGCGAGGAAGTCACTTAACAATGTTAATAAGTATAACTCTATTAAGGTCACAATTTATGTTTGTTTGTTTGTTTATAATTTTGTGAAAACCAATAAAAAAATTGGGGGGGGGGGAGGAGAGATATCTAGTGCACTACTGCTGTCTCTGCTCTGTAGGATGGCTTCTCACTTGCATTGTAAGCATCTTGTAAAGAAGCTGTGTTGTTTTTATGCTCATTATAAAGGTGTCAGGGAGGGGATTTTTCCCAGCTCCACCCGGAGATGCCAGGGACTGAACTGGCAAGGCTCTTCCGCTGAGCTTCAGCCCTTCCCCAAATCTTCAGATTTGCCACTGCCAGCTCAGTAGGAACAGGGAGTGGTTTGTTTATTGCAGAGAGCCACTGTCCCTCCTTAGGTGTTTGTGCTAACCTTTCATCTTGCTGTGCCAATCCATCACCCTTTGCAAATGGGCCACATCTATGCTGCCCAGAGCTTTTGCTCCTTGTGACTAGGTTTTATTTTCTTTCTTTTTTTATATATAATATTTATTAATTTTCCAACAATTTAAACACAACACTACAAAGAAAAAGCATAAAAAAGAAGACAATGCAATACAATACAAAAAACACTAAAAGACAATGCAATACAATACAAAAAACACTACAAAACACTAACACATAAAACTAATAAAACAAAAACAAAACCCATTTAAAACACATCAAACCATTTCATTATCTTATCTTTCGTTCCCTTGTTTGCACGACCTCCTCACACCTCCCTTTTCGTATTCCACTTCTGTTAATTGTTTCAGCAGTTCCTTTCCATCTTCCTCTGTTTTCTATCCTATAATTATCTTAACACATTCTAACCTTATTTTCCCTTTAATACTCTGTTAATCTATTTATACTTAATTCCTTATAACATTTCTACTAAAGCCATATAACTTCATTCCAACATTTTTCTAACATTCATTGATTTTACAGTATTTCTGTAAATAATCTTTAAACTTTTTGCAGTCTTCTTCCACCGATTCTTCTCCCTGGTCTCGGATTCTGCCAGTCATTTCCGCCATTTCCATATACTGTAGTCCATCAACTTCCTCTGCCATTCTTCCCGGGTGGGTAAATCTTGTGTTTTCCAATACTTCGCAGTAAGTATTCTTGCTGCTGTTGTTGCATACATAAAAAAAGTTCTATCCTTCTTTGGCACCAATTGGCCGACCATGCCCAGGAGAAAGGCCTCTGGTTTCTTCAGGAAGGTATATTTAAATACCTTTTTCATTTCATTATAAATCATCTCCCAGAATGTCTTAATCCTTGGGCATGTCCACCAAAGGTGAAAGAATGTACCTTCAGTCTCATTACATTTCCAACATTTATTGTCAGGTAGATTATAAATTTTTGCAAGCTTGACTGGTGTCATGTACCACCTATAAATCATTTTCATTAAGTTCTCTCTTAGAGCATTACATGCCGTGAATTTCATACCTGTGGTCCATAACTGTTCCCAGTCAGCCATCATAATGTTATGTCCAACATCTTGTGCCCATTTAATCATAGCAGATTTCACCATTTCATCCTGAGTGTTCCATTTCAACAGCAAGTTATACATTCTTGACAAATTCTTAATTTTGGGATCTAACAATTCTGTTTCCAATTTTGATTTTTCCACCTGGAAACCAGCTTTTTTATCCAGGTTATATGCCTCCATTATTTGATAGTAATGGAGCCAATCTCGCACTCTGTTTTTCAATTTTTCGAAGCTCTGCAGTTTTATTCTGTCTCCATCTTGTTCTAGAATTTCCCAATATTTCGGCCATTTGGCCTCCATATTGAGTTTTTTCTGAGCCTTCGCTTCCATTGGTGACAACCATCTTAGGGTTTTATTTTCTAGCAAATCCTTATAGGTTTTATTTTCTTCTGTGCTCTGGACAACTGCTGGATACACGTGCCTGTTCTGACTTTGCCACTGAATAACATCCACTATCCTTCTCTGTTTATGAAAAGGAAATAAATTGTAGCTATAAACCCACGCGGGTGGCGCTGTGGGTAAAACCTCAGTGCCTAGGACTTGCCGATCGTGTGGTCGGCGGTTTGAATCCCCGCGGCGGGGTGAGCTCCCGTCTTTCAGTCCCAGCTCCTGCCCACCTAGCAGTTTGAAAGCACCCCTAAGTGCAAGTAGATAAATAGGTACCGCTTTATAGCGGGAAGGTAAACGGCATTTCCGTGTGCTGCCCTGGTGCTGGCTCGCCAGAGCAGCTTCGTCATGCTGGCCACGTGACCCGGAAGTGTCTTCGGACAGCGCTGGCTCCCGGCCTCTTAAGTGAGATGAGCGCACAACCCTAGAGTCGGACACAACTGGCCCGTACGGGCAGGGGTACCTTTACCTTTACCTTTATAAACCTTTTATAGCATTTCAGACTGATCTTGTACATTCTGGAGGCTGTGTTCTAGAATGCCAAAAATTAACAAAAACATTCCCAATCCTGAACAAATCTGTCTGTCTCCTTTTAAATAGCTGGTAGGTTTCGTCACAATGCTGCAGTCGCATATCTTCAATGCCTTTTAATCATTGGAATTGGAGTCTGATTCCAGTAACTTGCATAGCAACAATCATGGAAGTCTCAAGAGCTTTCTCAGATGAACAGGCACAAGCCAGTGCAAGTCAATGGAATAAGGATGGACTGAGTTCTGTTTTTCATGTTATTGAGACTGTTGTTCAGTAGTGATAACAATATTGTTCTTCCTAGTGCACATGTGAAGTAGGTGGCCTTTGTGCTGTAAGAAGTGTCCAGTGTGCGCAGCCTCCTAGGTATACAAGTCTGGGGTTTAATTTAATTTAATTTAATTTAATTTAATTTAATTTACTGCATTGTATTTGATAGAAATGATGGCACCTTGTATTCTAAGCTTTGCTTCAGGTGTTTGAAACAACAACTGTAGCTGATATCGAGAGGGGTGTTGTACAGATCACTTTGAGCTTCTAAAGAACACTGTTTCTGAAAGTAGTGTATGGTAAGTATATATTTATTTTTTAATTCTCAGTTTTTTTAATGTTATGTGTAATTAGTGATAATAATAATACCAGTAATGCACAAAGCATTTTTAAAAAGTAGCGTAATACAATAAACAGCAACAGTCCCTTGCTCCAATGGGCACATAAACAGAACCCAGCTCCCCGAAGGGAAAGAGGACCCCAGGACCGTGACAGGACTCCAGCCCACAGGCCCATCTGCCACCAGCTACTAGGGTGGGGGAGAAGTTGAGTTCATTTCGCACTTCCTGAAACAAAACACAGCAATGCTTCAAAATTCACACTTCCCCAAATGTTACAATGAAGTTCTCCTACCAGAAAATATGCATCCCAAAAATGTGAAAATATACAAAAATGCATTATATTATGGGAAATTGGTTTGAAAAAGGGTTTATGTTAGGCAAAATTGTGCACTAAGGTGTGTGTATGAGGAGAAATGCTAAAATGCTGGTGAATTTTCATGTAGTTTTTAAAAAACAAACAAAACAAAAATTGTAAACTGATGCAGAAATGTGATACATTGAGCTTGAAATCAGAAGAATTACACCAAATTAACAGATTTCCTACCCCTTGCCCCCACAAAGCAAAATGACCATGTACCCATGTACTTTGTTTTTTTTTTAAATGATATTTATTAAAGTTTCAGATAAAAAGAGACACATCAATAAAAAAGAATTTAACAATAAAAAGAAAAATACACAATACAAAATAAAAAAATAAAAAAAGAAAAAAACAGTTAAAAACAATTCCCTCTTTTCATTACTACTTTTAAATTTACTTATTTTCTGGATCTCCTCATACCTCCCTCTTTTGTATTCCAGTTCAGTTTATTTGTCCAGCAATTCCTTTCCCTCTTTTTTAATCCCAATCCTTAATCTTAATATAATATAATATTAAATTTTTATCTATTAATAGCCAATTTTCCATTCTTTTAACCTTTTTATTCCTAATCCTTAATCTTAATCTATATATAACTTTAAAGCCTGTGCAGCTAGAAACCATTTAATTTCAATCCAACATCACTCTAACATTCATTAATTTTGCAATATTTCTGTAAATAATCTTTGAATTTCTTCCAATCTTCTTCCACCGACTCTTCTCCCTAGTCACGGATTCTGCCAGTCATTTCCGCCAGTTCCATATAGTCCATCAGTTTCATCTGCCATTCCTCCAGTGTGGGAAGCTCTTGTGTCTACCCATGTACTTTGAAGACTGTGGGAACAACTCCTTTAAAATATTTTCATTTCATTTTCTAGCTGGGTTGTATTTTTATTTTTATTTTTTTGCCTCCAGTATAAAAGAAGGCATTTGTCAGTAGCTACTTTTTTGTTCCCTTGTTGCTGACAACTTTTCCCAGCTGCTGGAATCTCACTTTGCTGTAAGGGACTGGAAACTTGGGTTGAGATGCAGCCCTACAAATGCCATCTGCACATGGGCACAGGCTTCCCCCGTTGTTTTTTAACAGCTGCTTGCCACAGAGGAATGCAAAAAGAAGCTCGAGATATAGGATGCTTCATCTTTTTCACAGCCCCTTTGGGGTGGTTTTCACAGTGTGTAACAGCAATTCCAAGTCATTTAAGTGTCCAAGGAACAAAATTAGCCATGAAGCAGCAGGTCCATGACTAGGAAAATGAACGTCATGAAATTCCTCTCCCCTCCCCACACGGTAACTCCTGCAGCATGGCTCACCCCCAGACCTTTCTGTTGGAAGTAGGCACCAACAAGTAGTTTCCCCTCCTCATATGCTCTCTATTGCTGGATTTCTGTGGTCACTTGAAGAATGGGTGTTGTAAACAAAAATTGCCCTTTTCCCTTATGGGGTATCCAAGAGCTTATATAGAGTCCTTACATTAGGTTCCCTATTGGTAGGAGAAAATAACCAGAGAATATTGAGAAGCAAAGCAGCTAGTAAGCTTTATTTTTAATGATCTGTTGCAGCAGGGTGCTCCCCTCACCAGCAGAAAAGGAGGAGGAACCCAGAACAATGGCGTGCAAGGCCTTATAAAGACTTTTGAAATTGCCATCCTGTAGATCAAGACCACCCCCAGAAACATCATACATACATCACAGAAGGGGTGTAACCTAAGACCACCCCCTCAGATACATCATACCTACATCACAGAAAAGGCGGTCTAAAACAGAAATTTGAATGTTGTCTTTCTCCTGTCGTTGTTTATTTCCTGTCTTGCAGATTACTTGATTGGATTGCCTGGGGAGCCTGGCCAATCTTTTGTAATGATAAATACTTAGTTCCTGGGCCATGTCACAGGCTAACACCTTATTCATATCTTAAATGTGCCCTTGAGACAGAATTTGTGAGGAAAGAGACAATGGGGAGGTTTCCCACTTTGATCTTGCAGAGAAAACATTTGCTCAGTTTAGGAATCAAAATGGTTCCAGGTCGGTCTTCCTGTGCTGATCTATGTACATGCTTGGTTGGTACACTTATGAACATTACCATATATCTAAGACCTCAAAATTCCTATCACACGGGCACTTTTCACATAATCATAAGCTGGAAACAAACTAATGCTTCTACAGTATTCCTAAGCATGCTTACTTGCAAGTTCATTTGGGACTTGAGAGAAAGTGTATTTAAGGATAGGAGCCTGCTTAGTGCTGATCCAGAATGCGGCAGCTAGACTGGTGACTGGGAGTGGCCGCCGGGACCACATAACACCGGTTCTGAGAGATCTGCATTGGCTCCCAGTACGTTTCCGAGCACAATTCAAAGTGTTGGTGCTGACCTTTAAAGCCCTAAATGGCCTCGGTCCTGTATACCTGAAGGAGCGTCTCCACCCCCATCGTTCAGCCCGGACACTGAGGTCCAGCGCCGAGGGCCTTCTGGCGGTTCCCTCATTGCGAGAAGTAAGGTTACAGGGAACCAGGCAGAGGGCCTTCTCGGTAGTGGTGCCTGCCTTGTGGAACGCCCTCCCAGCAGATGTCAAAGCAATAAACAACTATTTTACTTTTAAAAGACAACTGAAGGCAGCCCTTTTTAGGGAAGTTTTTAATGTCTGATGCTGTACTGTTTTTAATATTCAGTTGGAAGCTGGAGTACTGTGTCCAGTTCTGGGCACCACAGTTCAAGAAGGACACTGACAAACTGGAACGTGTCCAGAGGAGGGCAACCAAAATGGTCATAGGCCTGGAAACGATGCCTTATGAGGAACGGCTAAGGGAGCTGGGCATGTTTAGCCTGGAGAAGAGGAGGTTAAAGGGTGATATGATAGCCACGTTCAAATATATAAAAGGATGTCACATAGAGGAGGGAGAAAGGTTGTTTTCTGCTGCTCCAGAGAAGCGGACACAGAGCAATGGATCCAAACTAAAAGAAAGAAGATTCCACCTAAACATTAGGAAGAACTTCCTGACAGTAAGAGCTGTTCGACAGTGGAATTTGCTGCCAAGGAGTGTGGTGGAGTCTCCTTCTTTGGAGCTCTTTAAGCAGAGGCTTGACAACCATATGTCAGGAGTGCTCTGATGGTGTTTCCTGCTTGGCAGGGGGTTGGACTCGATGGCCCTTGTGGTCTCTTCCAACTCTATGATTCTATGATTCTATGATTCTAGGTATATGAAGACGAGCAGCAAAGTCAGTCCTCAGGGAATGTGCAGGCGACCTTGGAACGGACAGCTCACGGAAGAACCCCGACCAAACCTAAGAGGAGGCGTGTAGTGGTGATAGGGGATTCCCTACTGAGGGGAACAGAAGCAGTGATCTGTGGGCCTGACAAGATGTCTCGGGGAGTGTGCTGTCTCCCTGGGGCTAAGATCCAAGATGTAACTGAACGACTGCAAGGAATCATAAAACCCACTGACAAATAACCCTTCCTCTTGGTTCATGTGGGAACCAATGACACTGCAAGCAATAGCCTCCAGAAGATCAAAAGAGACTACGAGGCTCTGGGCAGGAAATTGAAGCAATTAAATGCACAAATTGTCATCTCATCTGTCCTCCCAGTTGAACGACGTGGCCCAGGGAGAGAGGGAAAAATAGTGGAAGTGAACAGCTAGCTTCGCAAATGGTGTAAACAGGAACGGTTTGGATTCTTAGATCACGGACTGCAGTTTCTTGAAGATGGACTTCTGGCAAGCGATGGGCTGCACCTCACAACGGTTGGGAGGAATGTTTTTGCCAAAAATCTCAGAAACCTCATCAGGAGGGCTTTAAACTGACTAATGTGGGGGAGGGAGGCAGTGCTCCTGAAGGTAGGAGTCTATCAATTGATGAAGATGATCATCCAAATGTCATAGACCAAATGGAGCAAACAGCACGCAGACCTAGTGGTGGGAGGAAAAAATCCTTAAATAAGAGACACGGGGGAATGATAAATGGACTTCAATGTCTGTACACTAATGCACAAAGCATGGGAAATAAACAAGATGAGCTTGAGCTCTTGGTACAGCAAACTAAACATGACATAATAGGCATCACTGAAACCTGGTGGGATAAGTCCCACGATTGGAATGTAACAATGGAGGGATACAATCTATTTCAGAGAAACAGACCAGACAAGAAAGGAGGAGGAGTGGCATTATATGTCAGGGATGTGTACACCTGTGAAGAGATCCAAGATTTAGAACCTCAAAGCCAAAGTGAGAGCATTTGGGTCAAAATTAAGGGAGAGAAGAATAACAGTGACCTCATTGTGGGAGTTTACTATAGATCCCCAAGCCAAACGGAGGACATAGATGATGCCTTCCTGGAACAGATGGCCAAGCATGCAAAAGGAAGGGAGATAGTAGTAATGGGGGACTTCAATTACCCGGATATTTGTTGGATGTAAAACTCAGCCAAGAGCATAAGGTCAAACAGATTCCTCACTGGCCTTGCAGACAACTTCATTGTCCAGAAAGTGGGAGAAGCAACAAGAGGAACAGCCATTTTAGATCTGGTCCTAACCAATGTTGATGACCTGGTTAGTGGGGTAGAAGTGGAAGGATCATTAGGCGCGAGTGATCATGCTCTTCTGAAGTTTACTATACAGCGGAAAGGAGCAGCCAAGCATACTAGGACTCAATTTCTTGACTTTAAGAAAGCCGACTTCATAAAACTTAGGGAAGTGCTGGGTGAGATCCCATGGACAGTAATACTAAAAGGAAAGGGAGTTCCTGATGGCTGGGAGTTTGTTAAGAGGGAGATAGTAAAAGCACAACGTCAGGCAATACCAATGAGACGGAAACATGGAAGGTGCCTAAAGAAACCAGGGTGGCTATCTAAAGAACTTTTAACTGAGTTAAGATTAAAAAAGGATGTGTACAAAAAATGGAAAAGGGGGGAAACCACCAAAGAGGAATTCAAACAAATAGCCAGCACGTGTAGACACAAAGTCAGAAAAGCTAAAGCACAGAATGAACTCAGGCTTGCTAGAGAGGTTAAAAGCAACAAAAAAGGCTTTTATGGGTATGTTCGTAGCAAAAGGAAGAACAAAGAAACAGTGGGGTCACTCAGAGGAGAAGATGGTGAAATGCAAACAGGGGACACAGAAAGGGCTGAACTCCTCAATGCCTTCTTTGCCTCAGTCTTCTCCGATAAAGAAAACAATGCCCGACCCGAAGAATTTGGAGCAAATGATTCAGCAGAGGAAACACAGCCCAGAATAACTAAGGAGATAGTACAAGAATACTTGGCTAGTTTAGATGTATTGAAGTCTCCAGGGCCAGATGAACTGCATCCAAGAGTATTAAAAGAACTGGCAGATGTGATCTCAGAACCACTGGCAGTCATCTTTGAGAATTCCTGGAGAACAGGCAAAGTCCCGGCAGACTGGAGGAGGGCAAATGTTGTCCCTATTTTCAAAAAGGGGAAAAGAGAGGACCCAAATAATTACCGCCCAGTCAGTCTGACATCAATACCAGGGAAGATTCTGGAGCAGATCATTAAGCAAACAGTCTGTGAGCACCTAGAAAGGAATGCTGTGATCACCAATAGTCAGCATGGATTTCTGAAAAATAAGTCGTGTCAGACTAACCTGATCTCGTTTTTTGACAGAATTACAAGCCTGGTAGATGAAGGGAACGCAGTGGATGTAGCCTACCTTGATTTCAGCAAGGCTAGGTGCCCCATGATATTCTTGTAAAGAAGCTGGTAAAATGCGGTCTTGACTATGCTACCAATCAGTGGATTTGTAACTGGCTGACTGACCGAACCCAAAGGGTGCTCATCAATGGTTCCTCTTCATCCTGGAGAAGAGTGACTAGTGGGGTGCCACAGGGTTTTTTCTTGGGCCCGGTCTTATTCAACATCTTTATCAACGACTTGGATGATGGACTCAAGGGCATCCTGATCAAATTTGCAGATGACACCAAACTGGGAGGGGTGGCTAACACCCCAGAGGACAGGATCACACTTCAAAACGACCTTGACAGATTAGAGAACTGGGCCAAAACAAACAAGATGAATTTTAACAGGGAGAAATGTAAAGTATTGCACTTGGGCAAAAAAAATGAGAGGCACAAATACAAGATGGGTGACACCTGGCTTGAGAGCAGTACATGTGAAAAGGATCTAGGAGTCTTGGTTGACCACAAACTTGACATAAGCCAACAGTGTGACGCGGCAGCTAAAAAAGCCAATGCAATTCTGGGCTGCATCAATAGGAGTATAGCATCTAGATCAAGGGAAGTAAAAGTGCCACTGTATTCTGCTCTGGTCAGACCTCACCTGGAGTACTTTGTCCAGTTCTGGGCACCACAGTTCAAGAAGGACACTGACAAACTGGAACGTGTCCAGAGGAGGGCAACCAAAATGGTCAAAGGCCTGGAAACGATGCCTTATGAGGAACGGCTAAGGGAGCTGGGCATGTTTAGCCTGGAGAAGAGGAGGTTAAGGGGTGATATGATAGCCATTGTCAGGGGTTCAGGAGCAGAGGCAAGGGCAAGGGAGGAAACAGAGAGCGAGGGGGAGGAGGCAGAAGAAAAGATGAGTGATGACGACGACCCGAGATCTCCGAGTCTTTCCAGTGAATCAGAAGATTCACAGAAAGGAGCACCAGTGGCCAGGGCAAGGGGGGAGCCTAGGGGGACACCCCAGGAAGATAGAGCCAGAGGGGACTCAGAGGGGAGCAGTTGGAAATCGGGACCAGCGTCACCGCCAGAGAGCAGGGAAGAAGAAGGGCGCCAGGGATCAAGCGCTGGCAGCTCACAACAGGGGGGAGGGCACGAGTCAGGAGTGGCCACACCTCCATCGGGGAGCGAAGAAACGGTCAGACGGAAGGTGGAAGGTTTGGCGCGCGCGCCAAGTTCAAATGCACAGGAAGGTGGCGCAGTAGGCAGCCCGGAAAGGGAGCCAGGTCCTAAAGCCCGGCGCAAGGAGACAGGAGGGTCCGGGGGGTCGGCGTCAGAAGAATCCCGGAAGGAAGAGACCCCGGGGGGCAGAGGGACCCAGAGAAGAACAGTCAGGCGGAAAAGGTGGAGCAGGGCTAGGATATTAAGTTGGTGTACAAGGGGCGGAGACTCAGACGGAGCTTCGCCGATCTAACCATGAGACGTAGAGTTGCACGCAGCAGATTGAGAATGGAAACTGTAACTCAATAAAGACTTTTATTTAATGATCGCTGGCTAGCGTGATCCTCTGTGAGCTAGGATCTGGAAGCAGCTCTGACAGCCATGTTCAAATATATAAAAGGATGTCACAGAGAGGAGGGAGAAAGGTTGTTTTCTGCTGCTCCAGAGAAGCGGACACGGAGCAATGGATCCAAACTACAAGAAAGAAGATTCCACCTAAACATTAGGAAGAACTTCCTGACAGTAAGAGCTGTTTGACAGTGGAATTTGCTGCCAAGGAGTGTGGTGGAGTCTCCTTCTTTGGAGGTCTTTTAGCAGAGGCTTGACAACCATATGTCAGGAGTGCTCTGATGGTGTTTCCTGCTTGGCAGGGGGTTGGACTCGATGGCCCTTGTGGTCTCTTCCAATTCTATGATTCTATGATTCTATGATTCTATGATTCTATGATTCTATGATTCTATGATTCTATGATTCACTTCCTAGTACAACTGGACTTCTCCGCAAGCCTTCCCCTCTACAGGGAGGTGGGACCGATTCGGATGATCCGCCCCCGCCACTTAATGGATCCAATTGGCTTCCAGAGAGTGGTAGGGGATGTTTTATCCCAAGTTGATGGCCTTTCAGCTGATTCCCTGGTGTCCCGCTGGAATGCGGAGTTAACCAGGGCTATTGACTTTCTGGCTCCGAAGCATGGAGCCTGGACAGCCCCGTGGTTTTCCCTGGAGCTGAGGACAATGAAAGAATCGTTGAGACAGCTAGAGTGCCAGTGGTGGAAAAATTCTGAATCAGACTGGACACGGGCTAGAGCTCAATGTTGAGCCTACCAAGTGGCAATGGCAATGGCGAAGAGGGCCTTCTTCACCGACTCTATTGCATCTGCAGAAAACAGCAGCAGGAGACTCTTTCAGGTGGTTCGCAATCTATTGGAACTACCTTTGTCACGGGGCCTGGTAGGGACCCCAAGATCTCCTGCAATGCTTTTGCAAAGTTTTTTGCAGATAAAGTCGCTCAGATTCGGAAGGAGGTAGACTCCACCATGGGAGCAGGGCCAGGGCGGGAGACTGCTAGAGTCCTGTCTAGTCTTGTTACATGGGATCAATTCCAATCTGAGAATTGAGGATGTGGACAGGCTGCTTGGACGAGTGAAACCAACCACCTGTCTCTATGATGCTTGCACATCCTGGCTAATAAAAGCAAGCCAGGAAGGGCTGGGTGATGGGCTCTGCGGGGTGGTGAATGCTTCCCTCTGTGATTCATCTATATGAATCCGCTGGGAGAGATCATCAGGGTTTGGGCTGGGTGTTTATTAGTATGCAGATGACACCCAGCTCTACCTCTCTTTTAAATCAGAACCAGTGAAGTGAAGGTCCTGTGTGAGTGTCTGGAGGCAGTTGGAGGATGGTTGGCGGCTAACAGATTGAGGTTGAATCCTGACAAGACAGAAGTTCTGTTTTTGGGCGACAGGGGGTGGGCAGGTGTGGGGGACTCCCTGGTCCTGAACAGGGGTCCTGAAGGACCAGGTGCGCAGCCTCAGAGTCATTTTGGACTCACAGCTGCCCATGGAGGCGCAGGTTAATTCTGTGTCCAGGGCGGCTGTCTACCAGCTCCACCTGGTACGCAGGCTGAGACCCTACCTGCCTGTGCACTGTCTCACCAGAGTGGTGCATGCTCTAGTTATCTCCTGCTTGGACTACTGCAATGCGCTCTACATGGGGCTACCTTTGAAGGTGACCCGGAAACTGCAATTAATCCAGAATGCGGCAGCTAGACTGGTGACTGGGAGTGGCCGCTGGGACCACATAACACCGGTCCTAAGAGATCTGCATTGGCTCCAAGTAGGTTTCCGAGCACAATTCAAAGTGTTGGTGCTGACCTTTAAAGCCCTAAATGGCCTCGGTCCTGTATACCTGAAGGAGCGTCTCCACCCCCATCGTTCAGCCTGGACACTGAGATCCAGCGCCAAGGGCCTTCTGGCGGTTCCCTCACTGCAAGAAGCCACGTTACAGGGAACCAGACAGATGGCCTTCTTGGTAGTGGCGCCCGCCCTGTGGAACGCTCTCCCTTCAGATGTGAAGGAAATAAGCAGCTACTGTATCTTATCTTTAAAAGATGTCTGAAGGCGGTCCTGTTTAGGGAAGTTTATAATATTTAATGCTGTATTGTTTTTAACACTCGATTGGGAGCTGCCCAGAGTGGCTGGGGAAACTCAGCCAGATGGGTTGGGTATAAATAATGATGATGATGATGATGATGATGATGATGATGATGATGATGATGTTGGTCTCCTGACAGCAAGCCAGAAACATGTTTATGTTCAGACAGAGCCAAGCTCAGAAATTCTGATCCAGATTTGAAATCTGGGAGCTGCTCCAGCCCAGGAACCCAATAAAATGTTGGTGAATGTTTTAGTGATCATCCGTTTCCCTGTGTGGGTCTTGGTGACTGGGTCTTCTAGAAAGGCTCTAGCAGCAGCACCTCAAGAAACATATGCCTTGTGGCGAGTCATCCATTTAGTCTGTTTAGCTCAATACTGTCTACTCAGACTGGCAGCTTTTCGGGGTTACAGGCAGGAGCTTCTTCCCGTCCCACCTGGAAATGCCAGGGATTGAAGCTGGGACTCCTGTGTGCCAAGTAGGGTCCCTGCTGCTGAGGTGCAGCACTGTTTGAGCACTTAAATGGGAAACAGCCATTATATTTTAAGTGCAGCAAGGGAGGTTTTAAAGCAACCTCCCTGCGATCGCAGCAAAGTCATTTCTTTCTGTCCCAGGGTGAATTCCGGAGCATCTGTTTTGAGAGTTTCCAACTTCGTTCAGTTTGAACCAGGGCAAAGTTGAAGAAGGGATTGGAGAATCTGCCCATTACACACACACACACACACACACACACACGTACATTTCTCATTTTTCCAGACTTTCAGTTCTTCATATTTCCATATCAGCTTGCAATCTTTATTTATTATTATTTTTTCATTCTTTCCTCATGGTGATTTATCACCATTTGCATGCAAATTCCTCCTGATTTATATTTACCTCTATGAAATTTTGCATATTTTTGCAAAGCAATTTCCCCTCATGTAGTGCATTTTTGCATACTATTTTCATGATTCCACTCTGCACTCTAACCACTATTCCACACTGCGTCTCATAATGGTATGCACAGATACAGAGAGTGCAATGGACTTTCTGATTCCTGTCTGTGTATATATTATGTGCATCTCTTGCGCATGCAATTTTCCATTTCAATGGGACTTGCATAAAGAAATCTTCCCTGTTAAATGTTGCCCAGATGTGTTTTTCTTGACTCTCCGAGTAGGAAAAGCATTGACGTGTGCTCTGAGTCTGCCTTGCAGCCCACTGCTTCCACCAGACCGCAGCAAAACATCTCAATCCAAAATAGCATTTGAAGCCACAGAATGAACCTCGGTGCATTGTGTTGCTAGCAACAAGGAATGCATCTTTACAGCAGTCTGGCAAGACAGCATGCCATTAGGAGAAAGCAGGAAGAGGAAAGGGGCTTCTGTTAAACGCTCCCTAAAGAAGCTAGAAGTTTGTGGAAATTGGCCCAGCTGTGACCTCCGGATCCTTCAGCATGGCCCTCGCCCCCCTCACTGGCCCTTCAACTGGCTGGAACATGGCCATAAACAGTGGCGTTTGTCAGCTCAGGAGCATCTCAGACCCAGAGATTTCAGAGCCCAAACCTGAAACCTAGCAGCAGCCCCTGGTTATGTCACAGGGGACGTGCCCTGTTATGTACTGAGTTGAATATGATCCAAAAGGCAGCAGTCTGATTGGTCCTAGAACAATCGGATCCCAAATGCAGCAGTCTGTTTTGCTTTGTTTTTAAATAATATTTATTAAAGGTTTAAAGATTACAGAAAGAGAAAGAAAAGAAAGAAAGAAAAAATAAACAATACAAATCCATACTATACATAAAAAAGGAAAAAACAAAAAACACAATACATCAAAACAAAAGCAAAAGCAAAAACAATTAAAAACACATCCAATATTTCCATATCTTTGTCTTTCATTAACTTGTTTCATCGACCTCCTCGCACCTCCCTTTTTTGTGTTCTAATTATTAATTATTTCAGCAAATCCTTTCCATCTTTCACTATTTTCTATCATATAATTGTCATAATTTATTTTAACCTTGTCTTACCATTAATACCCTAAAACTTATTTGTACTTAACTCCTTATAACATTTCTACTAAAGCCGTGTAATTTCGTTCCAACATTTTCCTAACACTCATTAATTTTACAATGTTTCTATAAATAAATTTTAAAACTTTTTTCCACCGTCTCTTCTCCCTGGTCTCGGATTCTGCCAGTCCTTTCTATCAATCCATATGGTCCATCAACCTGGTGATCTTCTGTCCGAGGCTCTTAACTCTTTTCCATGTCCCTTCTGCAGATCTTCTTCATATTTATACATACACTTTACTTTATCTTCTGCTGATCTTATTCTTAATTTCCTTCCTTTAACATTGAGGAGTAGATCTCGGGGAAGCTCCAACCTAACAATGTCTTTATTCCTTCTCGACTGGTCAGCCCATTCTCCATAGTCAAAACTAGAGTCCAAAAGATATTTCAGGACGTGTTTCAACTGGCTTTCTCTAAATTCAATCATAGAAGGCAACAGCTTATATTCATCAAATTGTAAGGCTGAGGCTCTCTCCACTTGTATTACTTGAAGCTCTACAATAACTTTCTCCCTCGTCTTCTCCACAACTTGCCATGTCTTTTTTTTTAAAAAAATGATATTTATTAAGAATTTTAAAGTTACAGAAAAAAACAAAAAAGAAAAAGAAAAAACAGAAGAAAAACAAACCACAATCAAACAATACAAATTGATAAAAATAAAAATCAAAAAAATAAGAACAAAGCACGTAACACAACACAATCAAAAAACAAAAATAAGCCACAAACATTTAAAAAAACAAGTCCAATCTTCTCAAATCCTTGACTGTCATTACCTTCTTTCTTTGACCTCCTCACTCCTCCCTTTTTTTGTATCCTAGTTGTTAATTGTCACAGCAAATCCTTTCCATTTTTCATAATATTCTGTCATTACATTACCTTAATCTATTTTAACCTTATCTTACTATAAAAGACCCTAAAACTTGAAACTTAGATCTTATTTATACCAATTTCTCATAACCATAACATATTCTTACATAATTCTTTTAACATTTTTGCTAAAGCCAGATGATTTCGTTCCAACATTTTTCTAACATTCATCAATTTTATAAAGCAATCCTAATAAAAAAAAAAAATTCTTCCAATCTTCATCCAGCGTCTCTTCCTCCTGGTCCCGGGTTTTGTCAGTCCTTTCTATCCCATCAATCTAGCGCATTAACCTGGTAATCTTATGTCCGAGGCCCTTAAGTCTCTTCCATGTCCCTTCCGCGGCCCTTCTTCATATTTATACCTGTACTTTACTTTGTCTCCTGTTCCTTTCACTCGTGGGAACTCCAACTTGACAGTGTTTTTGACCCTTCTCAACAAATCAGTCCCTTTTCCATATTCCACACTAAACTCCATGTGGTATTTAAAAACATGTTTCAAAGTCCCTCCAGAATTAAGAGCCGCCACAACCCCAAACATCTCACGGCCCATTGCCAGACTTGAAAAGTCCAAACATCCCTGCATAGGGGGGTCTATCCAACCCCCCATTTCCAAACCAAACCAAACTTTATCTTTCCAAATCTGGCTTTTTCCAAGTTCATTTGTCAGATCCAAGAGCTCATGTTCCTGCTGGGCCACAGCTCCCTCCATCTCTGGCGCCCGACGTTCAGCAACATCCTCTTCCCTCATCTGATCTGTCAGAGCACACTCCTGATTTGATTCCTGGGTGGGCTCTATATAGTTTCCCACTACCTGTCCAAAATTTCTGATCGCAGCAGTCATCAAGTCCGTCTTCTCATGTAGCTGTTCCAGTAGGGCACTTGTTTTGCAGAAAGCACGCACCAGAGCTTCTGGATACATTGTTCTGCAAGGTCAGAAGTCTATTCCCACGATCGTAATCTGTTCAAGCTGCAGAGCTCCCCGATTCAGATTTAGTAACAGTTTCACAGGCTCCCTCTAGGGGAAGAACTTCTATTTGTTCTTTTCTTTTAAAGGCAGATCTAGCAACAAAGTTTCCTTTTTCAGATATTTTGTCAATATTTGTTCCTTTAAAATGCGAAGGAGAACAATGGAATCACTATGTTTCTCTTCTTTTAACTATCTGTCAAAGGCGTTTGTCTCTGGTCAATAAGCTTCCCAATAAACGTCAGTCCTGACACCCCGCTCCCAGGATCAAGACGGTGGAAAATTACTTTACTTTACACTCTCTTCTGCAGGTTTAAACAGTCTGGAAAAAATCCCCCCTCTTCTCCTGCTTCCGAAGGGGGTTCAACAATTTTAAATGATGAAAGTTAATCATTTACAAGTGATTTTCTGAACTCTAGTTTGCCATGTCTTTGCTTTAATCTATCTACAAGAAACGGAAGGCTGACTTCCTGTTTAGACCTTCCCGTTTCAGTGCCAAATTGAGATGAATTTCTTAGTCCAATTTTCCTTTCTACTCGCAGGTCATTATTTATAGTCCAATTGTCCGAAATTAAAGTACTCACGGGTGATTGTTTTAAAAGCCAAATTGTCCCAGGAAAAAGGCAGCGCTCTCCGGCAACGGCTGTGCGGCTTCGCTCCACGGAAGAAGCAGTTGACTCTCAGCACCGCGCCACTTCCCCCTCTTCGCTCCGGAGCCCGTAAGTGGGTTCCTTTACGGGTTGGGGGGCGCTAAAGGTGCCCGCCGAGTCCCATGGTCACAGGCTTCATCCGCCTGTGATTTTTGAAAGGGTCCCCACTTTGCCGTAGCGGGAAAGACCCATTTTCCGTGGAGCTGGTCCCTCCGAATCAGAGGGAATCCGCCATTACCGATGGCGCCACCCCGGAAGTCCCCCACAACTTGCCATGTCGAAGTAGATTCCTGGATCGATTCCTGAGTAGTTTCTATATAGATATTCACTTCTTGTCCCAAATCAGTCATTTTTTGTCCCAAATTATCAATTTTAATAGTCATCACATCCATCTTCTCATGAAGCTGTTCCAATAAAGCACTTATCTTGCAAAATGCAATCACTAAGGCTTCTTCTGTCGACATTCTTGTCCAAGGTCAATCTCTGATTCTCACGTTCTTTTGTCTCTGCAGCTGGAAAATTCCCCAGCTCCACTCCTGCAACAGTTTCAAAAGCTCCCACTAGAGGAAACAATTTCTATTTGTATCCGTCCTTTTAAACGCAGATCCAGCAACAAAGTTAATTTCAATCTTTCAGTTACTTTTGCTCCTTTTTGAATGCAAAAGGAAACAATGGAGACAATATATTTCTCTTATTTAACTATCTGTCAACATACATTTTATTCACAGTCAATGGACTTTCCCAAAACGTCAAACTTACTGACAGCCCGTTCCCAGGTTCAAAACGGTGGTAATTTGTCTTTCTTCACTCTCTCTCCTGCAGGCTTAGGCGATCTAAAATTTCCCCCCTCTTCTCCTGCTTCCAAGGGGGGTTTAATAATTTTGACTGATGGAAATTTAGTCCTTTACAAAAGGCTCTCCAAGACTTTAGCTTGCAGCATCTTTGCTCTATCTATTTACAAAAGAGGAAGGCGGACTTCCTGTCTGAAACCTTCCCGTTTCGGTGCCGAATTAAGGTGTTTAAAGGTCCAATTTTCCGTTCTACTCATGGGTAGTTGCTTAAAGTCCAATTGTCCACAGGAAAAAGTCAGCGCTCTCCAGCAACGGCAATGCGGCTTCACTCCATGAAAGAAGCAGTCGATTCGAAGCACCGCGCCACTCACCCCACATCGCTCCGGACCCCCGAAACTGGGTTTCCACGCGAGTGGGGGAGGCGCAAAAGGTGCCAGCCAAATCCCACGTCCACAGGCTTCTCCCGCCTGTGGTTTTTAGTGGGTCTCCGCCTTCGCCGTGGCGGCCAGACCCTGATTTCCACGGAGCGGGTTCCTCCCGATCAGAGGAATTCCGCCATTGCCGGTGGCGCTAACCCGGAAGTCCCCAAATGCAGCAGTCTGATTGGTCCACAGGAGCCACCCAATCCAGCTCCAGGTGGAAGGGAATCCGCAACCTGATTGGCCTACAGGAGAATCCTGGAAATAGCCAATCACGTGGGGCCCATTGTATAAATAAGGTATATACGGCAGACATTCTGGGGGAACTCCATTCCTCCTCACCACTATGAGCAGAATAAAGAGCATGAAATCCACTCTCAACTCCGAGTATATTTCATGCCCCAAAGAATCTATGCAATAATTGTTGGCAATGGAGGTTAATTGGGAGATGGGAAGAGGAAATGCAGAAGCTCCCCCCCCCCCGACTCTATGCCATCATTTGCACCAGCTCCTGTCAGGCTGAATTTTGCAAGCTGCACACACAACCTTCTTAACTTTTTAAGGTGCTCTCATTCACATGGAGAATCAAACCCTCCTGGGGTGGGGGGGCAGCCAAACCTAGAGAATTCAGACCAGTCCTGGGGGTGGGGGGCTGGTAAACCCTCTTGAGGAGCAATAAATGAGGCTCTCAGACTGAAAAAGGTTCCCCACCCTGCTACAGAGCCTGGAGATAGCCCGTTTTAAAGAGAACTGGGAGACAGGCCTCTGTCAAGCACCTTTGGGAGGGATTAACAGCAATGCAGAAATGAAAACTGGTTTAGGAAGGGTGCAAATGGGATGAGAGTTCATCATGCTCACTCTGGAGTGAGCTCACACTTCCAACTCTCTAGAAAAAGTAGCACTGAGATGAGTGAGTTGAACTAGGCCTAGGGAGACCCGGGTCCAAGGTACCTCACTGCCATGAACATCCCTTGATGAACGCAAACCCTCCAACATTCCTCCAATGAAAATAGGGACACCCTAAGGAAAAGTGGAACATTCCAAGATCAAATCAGAAACGGGGACAGCTTCTCCAAATTAGGGACATCCCTGGAAAATAGGGACCCTTGGAGGCTCTGCAAACTTAGGCCTATTTCTCAGTCTAACCTGCCTCCCAGGATTGTTGTGAGGAACCCCTGTTTCTCTTTTGGTCCTCGTTTTCTGGTGATGCTGAAAAGTGGCCACCCTCTCAGAGGAAGACAACTTCTAAAAAGCTAGAAACTGTGTCTGATCCTAAAGAAGGTTAGTTTTTCCTTGAAACATGCCAGTGGTGAAATTTTGCATCTGGGAAATTTAGGCTAGTCAGTTCTTGTCATCCCCTGGTTTGAACTTCTGCCACGGCTTCGCTGAAGGAGGGAGGGGGACAGAGTCGCCTGGCAGCTGGAGTCTATTAACGTATCGAGCAGGTCTCAAACAACCCCTGCAGCTCTTGTTGATCGTTTCCGGAATGAATCCTGTTCAGCAAACCAGACCGAGATCCTGGCCACCTGCCTGGAATGCCAAGCCTGCATCTGCTTTCCTCTGACAGTTTCCACCCTGCTCCAAACTTCCACCTCCAACTCTGGGAGCCAGGAGGCAGCCGCACCACTCCGCCATAGCCAGCTGAGAAGTTATTCAGATCACATTTGATGTGGAAATCTGATCTGATCTGCCTTTGAAATCAAACCATGCATTGTTGGTTTTTTGTTTTTGCCTTTGAGTGCATTGGCCTGGCTTTGATGAAGGCTTCTTCCGACTCTTCCTGTTAGTTGGACGATAGATAGATAGATAGATAGATAGATAGATAGATAGATAGATGATAGATAGATATAGATAGATAGATAGATAGATAGATAGATAGATAGATAGATAGATATAGATAGATAGATAGATGATAGATAGATAGATAGATGATAGATAGATAGATAGATAGATAGATAGATAGATAGATAGATAGTAGATAGACAGACAGATAGATAGATAGATAGATAGAGATAGATAGATATAGATAGATAGATAGATAGATAGATGATAGATAGATAGATAGATAATAGATAGATAACAAGGGGCTCCTGCCCCTGCTAACTCCCCCTACCCTTCGCCAATGCCCCTTCCCCATGTGATTTGCAGAAACTGGGGTTCAGCTGCCTCTGAAACAGGAAGTAGCCATGGCTAGCCTTGTCCTCCATTAATTTGTCTGCCCCCCTCTTTTGAGAGCCATCCAAGGTGGCAGCCATTATTAACTTTTGTGGTAACAGAGCCAATTCCATGGTTAACTGCTATGTGGAGGAAGTAGCTCCTTCCGTCTGTCCTGAATCTTCCAATATTCAGCTTCATTTGTTGGCCTGGGGTTCTACTATTACAAGGCAGAGAGAAAAATATGCTCACTCTGTCTTGCCCCATGAGCAACCCCAGCTGCAGTTTCCGAACTGTCTTCAGAGTCCACTCCATGTACACTGTGTTGCAATAATCTACTATGGAGCTGTGGGGACAGCCAGGATTGGGAGCAGAGTCTGGAGATTAGCTTTAGTGGAAAATGTCCATTAAATTGAAAAATACCGTATTTTTCGCTCTATAACACGCACCCGACCATAACACGCACATAGTTTTTAGAGGAGGAAAACAAGAAAAAAAATATTCTAAACGAAACAGTGGATGTATGATTTTTGTGGTTCATGCTGTGGCCACAGACATGTGATCTGACAGTGAGTTTGGAGTAGCCCAATGCAAAAATCCTGAGGATCCATGTGGATCCATGCTTTGTAACCATGTTTTTGCAGCACTGTGGCCCCAGGCAACAGTGGGTACGTGATTTTTTGGGTGCAAGATGTTGCCATGGACATGCTATGTGATCTGATGGTGAATTTGGGGTGACCCAGTGCAAAAATCCTGAGGATCCATGTGGATCCGTGCTTTGTAACCATGTTTTAAGTGGGGAGGGAAGGAAAAGCACTCAAGGGACAAGGAGCACGCGTGGGGTGTGTGGAGAAGGATGCTGCAAATAATGAAGAAGAGGGGTATAAGGGGAGAAGGCTCCTCTCCTCTCCCACTTTGCTCCTTTAAAGCAAGCAGGCTCTGCTTTTCTTCCTCCTCCCCGCTCATCCCCGGCTTAGTGAGCTGAAAAACTTTGCTGCTATGTAGCGAGCTGAGTGGGGAGGAGAGAGGGACAGAGAGCCTGCTTGCTTTAAAGGAACCAACTGGACAGGAGCCGCTTACACTCGTGTAAGCGGCTCCTCTCCTCTCCCGCTTTGCTACTTTAAAGAAGCAGGCTCTCTGTCCCTCTCTCCTCCCCACTCAGCGGCTCTTCTCCCGCTTTGCTGTTTCAAAGCGAGCCATGGAGGAGGGAAGGAAGGGGAACCATGGATCCTCTCCTCACGACTGCAGCAGATCCCCCCCGCCACCCGTAGGCATTACCTCCATAACACGCACAGACATTTCCCCTTACTTTCTAGGAGGAAAAAAGTGAGTGTTATGGTGCAAAAAATACGGTAATTAGGGAACAAGTACAGAATGATTACTTTGCACAGCCACCTTTGTTAATGATAAAACTAATGATTTACGTCACGTCACAGTGGTACCTTGGGTTACATATGCTTCAGGTTACATACGCTTCAGGTTACAGACTCCACTAACCCAGAAATAATACCTCGGGTTAAGAACTTTGCTTCAGGATGAGAACAGAAATCATTCTCCGGCGGCACAGCAACAGCAAGAGGCCCCATTAGCTAAAGTGGTGCTTCAGGTTAAGAACAGTTTCAGGTTAAGAATGGTCCTCTGGAACGAATTAAGTACGTAATCAGATGTACCACTTTATATGATGGTTTGGATGTCTTGAAGTAAATTGCTCTTTTGATAATGTAATATATTTTTGGATGTATTATAATTTGCATGTAGGCTATTATTTCTTTGCTACCTTTACCTGCTGAGGACAAACGGGACATGCAGATTCTTATGAGACAGCCACAGGGACTGCTGGTGGAGAGGGAGCTGGATTTAGCTTTGTTTCAATTTCTTTGCTTGCTTATTTGTGAGGGTTGTCATATTTCAAAAAGTGAAAATCCGGACACAAAAAGTGTTGAGCTTTCTGACGACCGAATCCTGGCTATGTCTGGGAAATTCCAGATGTGTGGAACCCTATATTTGTTATACCTTTTCTTTGTATGTTTGCTTGCTGAGTGAGGGGAGTAGAATGGTGCGACTTCATTGAACAGATAACATCACCTGCTTATGTATTTACTTATTACTGAAAACCCAACAAACATTTTCAAGCAGGAGGAGATGGGCTTTGCTTTCCTAGTTGCTAAAGATTCCAAACCATGTAATCCAATGTGCTTGGAGGGCAGAGTTTCCTTTGTATTCCCACATGTATTTATTGCTACTCAGCTCAACCCAGAAAGAAACCACTGGATCTTTCCCAAGTAGGCCACATCGCTGGGTGTCTCCTCTCCTGCAGTTATTTGCTGTGATAGCCTGAGGGACATTTACACAGAAGATGTTTAAAAAACCCTGCCCCCTCTGTAACCATAAACTGCTGTGGGTTTCATTCAGAAAATCAGGTCCCACGGTCCTTCAGAGCCGGACTCATTGGCTTCCACCAAATTGGACAAGGGACCTCCCTCTGGGCAGCAGCACTAAAGGCCAGCTTCTAGTTGAGGCCTGTCTTGTGGCCATGACTTCCATAACCTAGGTTGCAGTCCTAGGCACACTTACGAGGGAGTAAACCCCACTGAATGCAATAGGACTTGCTCCTGAGTAAAATCTCAGAAGGTTATGCCAGAGGTAAACCGCCACTGCCTTGCAGCTATGCTTAGGCGCGCCAACTCTAGGGGACCAAGATGTCTTCAGCCCCCTCAAGATTGGCTGGAAAGGGGCTGGGCCTCCTCCATGTGGACGCATGCACCATGTCAAGGCGCATCACAACTTCAGCGGTTGGCTCCTCCAGGATGCTTGGCTTCCTCCAGTGACGCAACGACATGCACACACAACATATGCCAGACCCCCTCATTCTGTGGGTCAGCGTGGTGCCTCTGGCTACTCTCATTTGTGATAATGGCTTCAGGAGTAAACCCCAAGGAGAAATCCAAAGCAGCTGCCTTGTGAGACATCTTTGGGAAAAGATAAGGCTAAGGAGTAAACCCAGTGCTTTTTTTCTGGAAGTACTTAATTGGTACACAGTACCTTTTCCCCTTCAAATCTTGTGACAAGGTAAATGGAAGGTGGGGACAGCAAGCAGGCACCCATGGCTGAAAGGGGGATTGTGAAAAGCAGGAGGTGGAAGCCGCCAGGAAAAGAAGGCCCTTGTTTGGGGCTGCAGGTGCTGCTCTCTGTCCACAGGTTGTCCTGTTCCCCTTGACTGCCCCGCAATGCACACTCTCCCCCTGGATGCGCTGCTATGCCATTGCCTCACTGCACTGTGAGCAGCTGGTGAGCGCAAGCCCCATTTGTCTTTCATCTCTGCTTGCTCTTTCCATGCCTGTGGGGTAGGGGAGGGAGGGAGGGAGGGAGGGAGGGAGGGAGGGCGAGAGAGAGAGAGAGAAGGGGAGGAGACAGCAGCCTCTGCTGTTTCTGTGGCAAACTATGGAGGTGATCATGGTTGGTGCAGGTGGTGGCTGGGAGGAGAAGGAGGATGAGGCAGGGGAGGGATGGGGTGCTGGGTGAGTGTGAAGAGTCGATGAGACAAGGTGTGGGGAGAGACTGAAGAAGGGGAAGGAGAGTGCAAAGTGGGATTTAATTAATTGAGGGGGGGCAGGAGAGAGAGAGAGAAGGCAAAGAGGATTATAGTGAGAGTCAACCTTCCACAAATCCAGAGTGGAATCCCTAAAGCCTTGGAGGCTTCTTTCCAGCAACTCCTGCTGCCAAACGTCTTGCTCTGCTTTCCTCTGGGCAACATCAGTGAAGCCAAGAGGGGGATCTTGTCATCTGGGCAGCCCAGGACCTCTCTGCACACGGCCCAGGCTAACGCAGCAAAAACAACATGGGAGGCTGCAGTTATGTGTTCCCAGTCTCCAAGGCCTAGGGGTGGCATATGTCCAGAATTTTCCAGACATATCTGGAATAGTGTAGTCAGTAGCTGTATCCAGGCGGAAATCAGCCAAATGTCTGGGAAAATCCGGGTGTATGGCAGCCTGTATTGGCAGCGCCGCTCTTGCTGATTTTCAAAAAATAGCTTAATAACTTTGGGCAAAACTAAAAAACAACTTTGCCCTCCCCCCCCAAAAAAAAAGCTCAAAAAAATTTCTGTCACTGTTTGAAATATGACAATCCTACTGCAGCCACAACAGGCACTGTGGTTCTCCAGTGGTTTGGCTGTGAACCCCGGAGTCATGCTCCATTGCGTCTCAGGAAAGATGGATGCCCAACAACAACACCACCAGAGGCAGGCAATTGGTGGTCTTCCATTTGTTGCTGGACTCCAACTCCCATCATCTGTGACAGTCAGCTATGCTGGCTGGGGATCTTCTTTCTTTGATGAGCCGACTAAGATTGTCATTCATGAAAACGGTCTTAACAGTAAGTGACTGTGGAGGCCAATTCTGGATCCACATGTCCTTTCACAGTGGGGACACAGGTTTCTGGGTGGGAGTTGATCCCGGTGAGGGTTTACCAAACGTGCCTTTCTCTTAGCTCGTTTCTCCTTTCCACCCTGAGTTTGTGCTTCTTCAAAGTCCAGGACACCTTTGGTAAAGAGTAAGGTCACCAGAACTTCCATTGGTTACAAAAAAGGGTACATCTGGCAAAACTGCATACAAAAATATTAGGAGGAGTGTGCACTGAAATGTTGATGAATTTTCATGAGGTCTTGAAGAAGAAAAATGCAAACTGATGTGGAAAGAAAGAATGAGAAAGGGAGAGAAACTGAAGCTGACATGTGTGTCTGTTCCTGACTATGGCTCCCTCTTCTTACAAGGAAGATTTTGGAACAAGAAGAAAGGTTTGGGCCCCTAGACTGTCCTTCATCCCCCTCGGCAGGCTGGCATGTGCCTAGTGCCATTGTTCGTGCACCGCCAAAGTGATCCTTTGTGGACATGCAGGTCTGCCCTTGCATCCAGTCTATCTAAGTGTGCAAAGAAAGGGGCTGTTTCTTCAAGGTTTTTCAAAAAAATATCCTCACCAAAGTCAGGCCCTGGCGAGGGTGTGTGTAACAGCCTGCGGCTACGTTCCAGCTGGGTCACATACCTTGTCTCTGATGTAATCCTCCTTGCCACATTCAAGCTCAGAAAGACTTGCACTCTGTGGATTTTCAAAACTATTATTTTCATTATTTTGTTATTGCTAAACAAAAATGGGGGGGGGGAGGAGTCCAGACTTGCTTAAAGTTCTGCATACTTGTTTTTTGAAATACAGTACAGTAGAACCTCAGCTTACTTTAAGGTAAAGGTAAAGGGACCCCTGACGATTAGGTCCAGTCGTGACCGACTCTGGGGTTGCAGCGCTCATCTCGCTTTATTGGCCGAGGGAGCCAGTGTACAGCTTCTGGGTCATGTGGCCAGCATGAGTAAGCTGCTTCTGGCGAACCAGAGCAGCACACGGAAACACCGTTTACCTTCCCACTGGAGCGGTACCTATTTATCTACTTGCACTTGACATGCTTTCGAACTGCTAGGTGGGCAGGAGCAGGGACCGAGCAATGGGATTCGAACCACCGACCTTCTGATCGGCAAGTCCTAGGCTCTGTGGTTTAACCCACAGCGCCACCCAGTCCCTTGGGTAATGTAACCTTTGGGTTGCAAAAGTGGCAAATCCGGAAGTATCTTTCCGGGTTTCGCCGCTCATGCATGTGCAGAACAGGCACATCCAGTTGCGGAAACCTTGGGATCCGACCGGAGCTCTGGAACGGATCCCATCCGCAACAAGAGGTACCACTGTACTATTTACGTCTACTCAGATGTAAGTACTATTAAGTTCAATGGGACTAACAAATGTAGCCTTAACCATGTCTACGCAGAAGTTTTATTGCCTGGGCAATGTTTTCTGAATGCTGTATGGAAAAGCACATCCTGGAGAAGAGTGACTAGTATTTATCATTACAAAAGACTGGCCATCATCTTATTAATATCCCTCCTGTATATACATGTTGACCTCCCTCCCTCCCGATTTCGGGCTTCTTAGTAAATCTTCCTTTTTTGCAGTTTCATCATTAATAATCTACACGTCGTAAGATTTATGTCATACCTGCTGTGGTTTTTAAGCTTCTAAAATTTCCTTCAATATATGTTATAAATTTACTCCAATCACTAATAAACTTTGTACCTTTTTGGTATCTAATCTTTTGTGTCATTTTTGCTAATTCCACATATTCAAATAATTTTATTTGCCAATCTTTGACAGTTGGGGTGTCTGGGTTCTTCCATTTTTGTGCTATTAATATCCTGGCAGCCACTGTCGCATATTGGAATAATGTCTGATCCTCTTTTTTAATTTCATCCCCAATTATTCCCAATAGGAAGGCTTCTGGTTTTTTAGAGAAGGTATATCTAAATTTTTTTTAATTCATTATATATGAGTTCCCAAAACTTTTTGATTTCTTCACAAGTCCACCACATATGGTAAAAATTCCCTTCTTTGATCTCACATCTCCAGCAGGCTTTATTTCTGGTTTTATACATTTTTTCTAATTTCACCGGTGTAATGTACCATCTGTACATCATTTTTTCCAAATTTTCTCTAAGCGTAACACAAGCCGTGAATTTCATTCCTTTATTCCATAATTTCACCCAATTATCATATTCTATATTGTAGCTGAAGTCCATTGCCCATTTTACCATTACCTCTTTTATCTCTTCGTCTTTGGTATCCCATTCTAACAAAAAGTTATACATTTTAGATAGAAACTTAGTTTTTCCTTCTAGTATTTCTGTCTGATATTTAGATTTTTTTTCATTCATCCCTATCTTTTTATCTTCGTTCCATAATGCATTTATTTGGTGAAATTGCAACCAGTTTGTTAATCTATCTTTTAGTTCTTCATATGTTCTCAATTTCCATCCATTCTCTGTTCTTATCAATAGATCTTCATAAGTCAATCTTTCCCCTTCCATATTTATTTTTTTAGTTAAGTTATCGATCGGTGATAGCCACCAGGGTGTTTTCCTTTCCAGAAGTTTTTTATTCCTTTCCCAGACCTTGTATATTGGTCCTCTGATGATGTGATTTGAGAAACCTTTATGCACCTTTTCTTTGTTGAGCCACAGGTATGCGTGCCATCCATATTTATTGTTAAAGCCTTCTAAATCCAGCAAATCCGTATTTTTAAAATTAATCCACTCCTTAATCCAACAAAGACAAGAGGCTTCAAAGTATAATTTTAAATTCGGGACAGAAAATCCCCCTCTCTCCCTCCGGTCCGCAAGTAATTTAAATTTGATTCTTGGCCTTTTCCCCTGCCAAATAAATTTTGAAAGAGTTTTTTGCCAATCCTTAAATATTGAAGATCCTCTAATCACTGGAATGTTTTGGAACAAGAACAACATTTTCAGGAGTATATTCATCTTTATTGCTGCCATTCTTCCCGACCACGAAAGTTTTACTCTATTCCACGTATCTAGATCCTTTTTGATCTCTTTCCAAGTTGTGTTGTAGTTATCACCAATTAAATTTATATTTTTCATAGTTAACCAAATTCCCAAGTATTTTATTTTTTTTACCACTTTAATTCCATTTTGTAACTCTAATTGTTCTCTTATATTTTTTTTCCAGATTTTTAATCATCATTTTGGTCTTTATTTTGTTTAACTTAAAACCAGATAATTTACCGAATTCCTCTAGTAGTTCCAGGGCTTTACTAACACTTTTTTGCAGTTCTTCTAATGATAACACCAAATCATCCTGCGTACGCTTTCAGTTTGTATTCCTTAAGACCAACTTTAATTCCTCGTATTTCTGATGTTGCTCTTATTTTGTTCGCAATTACTTCCAACACCATTATGAATAAAAGAGGAGATAGAGGGCATCCCTGTCTTGTTCTCTTCTCAATTTTGAATGAATCCGTTAGGCTATTATTAATAATCAATTTGGCCGTTTGGTTCGAGTAGATCGCTCTTATTCCCTCCATGAATGCACCTTCTAGCCCTGCCTTCTCCATGCATTTTAATAGGAACTGCCATGATACATTATCGAATGCTTTTTCAGCATCGATAAAGATTAGCGCCGCTGGTATTTCATTCTTATATTCCAAATACTCAATAATATTTATAATGTGTCTTACGTTATCCTTAAGTTGTCTGTTCAGGAGGAATCCTGCTTGATCTTTATGTATAAAAATTGTTAAACATTTTTTAAGTCTATTTGCCAATATTTCTGCAAAAATTTTGTAGTCGTTGTTTAGTAATGATATAGGTCTGTAATTTTTTATGTTCAAACTGTCAGTGTCGGGTTTAGGTATCATCGTAATATGAGCCTCTTTCCAGGTACCTGGTATCTTCCCTCCTCGCAAAATGCTGTTCATGATCTCACATAACACCGGAGTTAATTGATCCTCTAAAATTTTATAATATTTAGCCGGCAAAAACAAGAACAAGGGCATATTTTAAAGGTCTAGCAGTCTATATTCCAGTGCTTTACTTTGCTGCATGTTTTGTGATTTTAAATCTCTGCTGGGATTCTCTTCCTAGAGTACTTACCCCAAACATGGATCTTGGCATCCAAGAATTATCCTTTTATATATATTTATATTTCTCCTGCACCAATACAATTAACATGACCATTGAAACAAAAGGATCAGTCCTCTTTTTGCAGCTTTTTGCACCCTTTTGCACTTGCAAAACAAGACATTCTGCAAATGCAAACCTCCACTAAGTTTCAGGCACAATGCACACAAACACAGCTTTTTATGAAAATTAATCTTTAACCCTTTACAGTCACTATCCACCAAGGTCATTCAGCAACCTGTGCAGAGTGATTGGTTTTGCATGTCTGACAAAGAGCAGATGCTCGTTGATGCATCCAAACAGGTTAATTTGCCTTCATAACAAATTGCTTTTGCAGGATCTGAGGCAAAAGAATGGCTAAAGGATCACCAATTCCCCTGCAGCCCCAAAGGTGTCTTCTCACACACTTCACTGACAAAACACTAAATTATCCAGGATCTTAAAATTCCTCACATGATAGCAATGTTGGGCCCCCAGATTTCTCTATAAAACAATCTCTGAGCACTGAGGCTCCCCCCACTAAGCCTCACCACCACCCCTGAGGTGTGACTCCCTTAGAATCATAGAACTGTAAAGTTGGAAAGGACCACAAGGGTCATCTAGTCCAACCCCCTGAAATGCAGGAATCTTTCTCCCAATGTGGGGCTCAAATCCATGACCCTGAGATTAAGAGTCTCTTGCTCTACTGACTGAGCTATCTCTTGAGGATAAATGAATCCTGGAGGCAACAGCAGGATATCAGCAATTCCTTAGGGACCATCCAGCAGCTCTAGATACCAGTAATCCTCTCTGATTTGCACACGAAAGGAAACTGAAGAATCTTCTGTAGGGGTGTTTTTCAAACTTAGGGTAGTTGGGGGTCTTATGTGTTCAGGGCAGCAGAGTGCACTTCAATGCCCATGAGATCCCAGCCACCCGCCACCTTCGTTTGCCCAAAGGCCAGGGCCGGAAGCAGGATCCACAGGGGCAGCAGGTCCTGATGTAGATATTACGTTGCTCCTTTCTGATATAGGTCTTCACTCTCTTCTTCTTCCCTGGTGGGGAAGGGGGGGGTGCCAGTTTGTGGTTCGCTGCAGCTTCCAAAATGTCTTGGTCCAGCCCTGCCCAAGGCATTCTGCACATCCTTTGTGCAACTTGGCATCATGGGCCAGCACCACCCCGGTTTCCTGTGCCAAGCTTGCTGTGCTTTACTCCTTTTCTGGAAAAAGCAGAATAATGTGTTTCTTCCAGGCACCTGGGTGCAGAGAAAGCTGATGACTGAGAGTCACTATCCTGCTCATACATAGGAGGATGCTTTACTGAGTCAAATGACTGGCCCATCCGGCTCAGTATTGTCTACACTGCCTGGCAGCAGCTCTCTGGGGCTACCAAGGGCTACCCTGGCACCTTCTGCATGCAGTGTCCAACCCCTGAGCCACTATATCTCATCCAAGTGAGATATTTAAGAGGCCTTCTTCAGAAGGAAATATGCTGGAGGTGGTTGTGATTCCTGCATTGCAGTAGGTTGGTCTAGATGACACTTTGGCTCCCCCCTTCCAACTCTTCAGTTCTATTATTCTATTATGCACTTGCTTCAGACATGGCAAGTCACGGGAGCGCTTTCAGCAAAGTCTGCACAACCACCTGCTAAGAGATGGCCTTCAGGACCTCCAAGGTCCCATTCTAACCCTGTGACAATATCTGCCATGTGCGTTCTTTGGGCTGAGAACAAAATTGGCACACACACCGAAGCAGGCAGACCATGGTGGGCTGGCACTTCACTGGCTGGGGGCTGCCCAGTTTAAGGCAGGCCAGTGAGACACAATAATCTCTCCCACCAACAGAGGCAACCTGTAGTGCTCATACCTTAGGCCAATCACATGGAGCTTATAACTCGCATGCTGCCTCCTGCATTGTTTTTGCTGTGTTTGCAGTCCCAAAGTGACCTCCTTGGGACATGAGCCTGGGCAATGTGTCTGGGGGTTGTGGGCTGCCCAGACAAAAAGATCCTCCTGTCAGCCTCACTGATGTGGTCCACAGGAAAAAAGGCATTTGGCATCAGCTTGGCTGCAGGAGTTGCCAGAATGAGGCATACAAGACACCATCCTACTGTCTTAGGCAGTGGTTTTCAACCTTTATGAGTCCATAGCTCCAACCACATTCTTTCTGCGGCTCCCCTGTGAAAGCCACTTTCGCTGAGGTTCCGTTCAAGACATGCATAAGTGGGGATTTGCCCGTTCTGCGCCCCCCCCTTTTGGTGCAGTTTTTGGTGCATGTGCAAGTGGGAGCACACATTCCTATGGGAGCCCAAGCAATGCCACTGCTCTGCAGGGCCGAGCTGACGCACTCCAGCTGGCAGCCCCAGCCTGCCTTTCCTGAAATTACAGTGGTGCCTCGCAAGACGAAATTAATTCGTTCCGCAAGTTTTTTCTTCTTGCGAGTTTTTCGTCTTGCGATGCACGGTTTCCCATAGGAATGCATTGAAAATCAATTAATGCGTTCCTAGGGAAACCGCCTTCAGACCAGGTCCGGGGACAGTCTGTCCCCCGACCTCTTCTGAAGGCTGGGGGGGGGGAGAAGGGCTTTTCTTCCCACCCCCAGCCTTCAGAAGGCTGTTCTGAAGGCTGGGGGTGGGAAGAAAAGCCCTTCTCCCCACCTCCCGCCCCGCAAGCTCCGGGGACAGGAGGGCTTTGCTGCCGACCGCCAGCATTTTAAAAGCCCCCGCTGTCCCGGGGCGATTTTAAAATGCTGGTGGGTGGCCCGCCAGCATTTTAAGATCGCCCGGGACAGCAGAGAAGTCTCCGCTGCCCCGGGAAGGCAGGCGGGGGGAGCAAAGACTTTTGCCCCCCGCCGGCCTTCAGAAGAGGTCCAGGACCTCTTCTGAAGGCGGGCGGGGGGCAAAAGTCTCCCCCCCCGCCTGCCTTCAAAAGCCGTCGGGAACAGCGGAGAAAGGCGCTGCCTTTCTCCGCTCTCCCGGGAAGGCAGGCGGGGGGGGGGGAAAGACATTCGCCCCTCGCCGGCCTTCAGAAGAGGTCCAGGACCTCTTCTGAAGGCCGGCGGGGGGCGAAAGTCTTTGCTCCCCCCGCCTGCCTTCAAAAGCCGTCCGCGATAGCGGGAAGCTCTTCCCTGCTATGCCGGACTGCTTTTAAAATGCTGGCGGTGGGGAGCAAAGCCTTTCGGCCCCCGCCGGCCTTCCTGGACCTCTTCTGAAGGCCGGAGGGGGGGAAAGGCTTTGCTCCCCACCACAGCATTTAAAAGAGGTCCCCGGAGATTTCCCTATGGGCTTTCGTCTTGCGAAGCAAGCCCATAGGGAAATTCGTCTTGCGAAGCGCCTCCAAAACAGAAAACCCTTTCGTCTTGCGGGTTTTCCGTCTTGCGAGGCATTCGTCTTGCGGGGTACCACTGTAATGAGGAGAGGGCAAAACAAGATTACAATTAAAAGCAGAAATATTTTGTCATTGTGGGGAAGGAAAGCGAGAAACACACAGCACGGGACACACATGCAGACATGGTCCTTTCCTGCAACATTCTCCCTGTCCTCAAAAAGCTGGGTGGCTGTCAAAAAGGAGGGGGGTTGCCGGGGGGGGGGGAGGGAGACAGGAAGAGGGGGGGAAGGATGTTGAGGGTAGAAGGAGAGAGAAACACAGCAGACACTCCCCACTTTCAGGGTTATTTTTAAATCCCTCCCTATAGAACACACACATATCCAGGCCCATGCACCATCAAGCTACTTTGCTTTTTTTCTTGCATTTATCAAGCCCTTTATGTAAAACTAGGGAACTGTTAGTTACTGAAGCTGGGAAGGATTTTTGTTGGGGGGGAGAGAGAGATTTTAAGAAGATAAGCAGTCGTGCAAAAGTGTTTCCCCACTTTTTTTTGCTCCTGTTTTATTTTGGGAAACTAATGGGCTGCAAGGTAAGGAGAGGACAGTCCCCCAGGGCTTCCCTGAACATTCCTCAACTGACCTCAGGGTGCCATGGCAAACAGGTTGAAAACCAACGGTCTTAGAGATTCTGTTCTGGGTACACACTGAAGTGTCACATAAAATGAAGTGTCACATAACAGCCAGTCCCTCTTACCTTGGAACTCTGAGCATTGTAGCTCTGGGCAGGGGGTGAGATTCAGCACTCTTGGCAAACTACAGCTCTTGGAATTCTTTGGGATGGAGCCACGACTGTTTAAAGGAGAAATTTATCAAGCCAGACATGTTGGGCTTTTACCCATTTTTACTGGAGCAGAGGTTGTCCAGGCCTGATGAGGACCATTCAAGAGTTCAGGAGGGGGATATTTCTGAGGGATATTCTCTCACTTTCTCCAAGAGCAGCCACAGGGTTTAATAAATGCCAGAGAAAACTTGCTGTCTTGACTCCCAGAGGCTTTGGACCAGTGGATCTCGGCTCCTGAAGGAATGTGATGAAATGCCAAGATCATCCAGTGCAGGGGGGCAGGCGGGGAGTTGCACGCAGGGCAGCGTGTGAGCAGGGTTGCAGCAACCATCTGTGCAGGAGGAATTGTTCTGTCTCCACCCCACCCCAAGCCGCAAAAGCTCTACTGTTGGGGGGGGGGGGACACACACATAGGAGGTCTTTGCTTTTTCCTTTTTGTCTGCCTCCCTGCCCCATCACTGCCCCACTTAGTTGCTGGCCAACTGCTGGCTCTTTGGAGGCTCAGCCAATTGACCAAACTCTTTCTCCAGGTCCTAAATTTGGAATGTAAAAAGACTATTTTTAAATAGGAGGCAGTGCAAGATTGAGGTGTTGCTACGAGTCAGGGGCCTCTCTTCATCATCACAAGGAAGGAGCCAGTTTGGCTCAGGGAACCATAGGCAGCCTCTTAGAAGTTTGTGTATTATGGGATTACAAAACCCCATTCGGTCCCAAAGCTCAGAGACCAATGAGGGCCAGTCCCTCTCTCGCTCAGCCTAGCCTACCTCACAGGGTTGTTGTGATGATTTTTAAAAATGGTATTTAGGTTCTAGTAGTACTTCCTCACCCATGTCTCGGAGTAGTGGCTGCAGCATCAGTCCAGGACTGGATTGACCCAGGTCCAAGTTCTCGCTCAGCCTTGAAGCTCATGGGGTAACCAAAGTGTGTCTGGCGTCTCTCAGCCTAACCTGCCTCACAGCCTTTGGGTCTTTTCTGCTCTTCTGTTTCTAGGGAGAAATTGGCCAGCCGACAAAATGATAGAACAGTGTGGAGGAAGGTGAGGCCCTCCAGATATTGCTGGACTACAACTCCCATAATCCTTGACCAGGAACTGGAGCTGACAGAATCCAGCAGCATCTGCAGGACCACAGGTTCCCCTCCCTGCAATAAACTTCATCTCTCCATGTTGAAAAATTCCATCAGCTGATTTCTGCTGATAAAGGCATGGGAAGAGAGCAGACTGATTTTTGTCCCCTGGTGCCCCTGGTTTTTGTCTAGGTGCCATTTCCCCAGAGTTTTGCTGGCTTCCTCCTTGGACTCCTGGGAGCACACACAATTTCTTGCACATTTTCCCTATAGTTAGAACAAGATGCAAAAGAGGTTGAAATAGGTCTAAAGTATTGGGGCAAACGTGGTCTGGGTTCTACAGGGCAAGAGCATGTGCTGGATTTGGGCAACGGAAGCTGTTGGGGGAGCATGGCTTGTCCATCCTCACTATACATTTGGATCCACTTCCCTGTTGGATTTTCTACCTGTCCTGCAGCTCAATGCAATACTTTGCATGCAGACAGTGAGAGTCGATTTCCAGCATCAGTGGGTAAAGACGGTGGGAACATGTGGAAGGTTTTCCCTGCAAATGATGGAGCAGGCTTGTTCCCTGTTGCTCCAGAGGTGAAGGAAAGAGCCAATTGATGGGAATTTCAGAGGTGGAGATTTCAGCTCAGTATTCAGAGGAGCTTCCAAATGGTGGGAGCTATTAAAAAACACAGCAAATGCCTCAAGAGGTGTTGGGATTTCCATTGTTAGACCTATTTAAGCAGGGGCTGGACAGCCACCTGTCAGGGATGCTGTAGTTGCATCCTGTATTGCAGATCCTGCAGTGAGAAGAGGGTTACACTGGATGATCTCCAAGGTCTCTGTGATTCCAGTAGGAAACCCTGGAGAGGCCCGACCAGTCATTGCAGGCAATAAGGAGTTTGATGGACCAATGGTCTGTCTTGGTTAGACAGCTTTCTATGGACGCTCACTTGAATTCCCACTTATTTACAAAATAATAATTTAAAAAGACCCAAGACTCTGGACACTAAGGTCCCAGAGCAGGTTACATCACTGCACTGGCTACCAGTTAGGTTCTGGACCCAATTCAGAGTGCAGGTTTTGACCTATAAAATCTTATGCAGCTCAAGACCCCCATAGCTCAAGGACCGCCTCTCCCCATATGTAATAACCTGGAGCTGCCATCATTATCTGAGCACCTTCTTTGTGTGTCCCCTCCTTGGGAGGTCTGGATGGTAGCAACACAAGAAGAGTGGGTGGCTTCCCACTTGTGGAACGCTCTCCCTGAGCAATCTCACTTGGCACCATCATTACATATCTCTAGGCACCAGGCAAAAGGATTCCATTTTAATCAGGCCTTTTGGCTTTTAACTTTTTTAATTTTTTTAATTTTATTGATGGCATTTTTGCATGGGGGGATGTTTTAATTTAGTGGTTGTTGCTGTTGTTGGCTAGTCTTAATGTATGTGTTTGTTTTCTTTCTTAAAATATTGTAAGTCATTTTGAGTTCCAGTGGCAAAAAGTGACTAATAAATTTAATCAATCAATCAATCAATCACAATCACAATCACAATAAAAATAACAATAGCCATCTAAAATACAGCAATGTCTTAGCCTGTCTCTGAGGAACATGTTTTGCACTTTTGTCACAGGTAAAGGTAAATGTAAAGGACCCCTGAACGGTTAAGTCCAGTCAAAGGTGACTATGGGGTACGGAGTTCATCTTGCTTTCAAGCCGAGGGAGCCATCATTTGTCCACAGACAGCTTTCCAGGTCATGTGGCCAGAATGACTAAACCACTATTAGCACGGGAAGGGCCGTGATGAGTGCCAGAGCGCACGGAAACACCGTTTACAGATCCCTTGTCTAGAAGAGATAAATAGGGCTTGATTTGGTCAAGGGGTGAGACTACAGTTCTATAAACCAGCTGACTTGATATATGGACTTAAAAACCTAAAAAGAGATCTTCAGGATCTGCTCAAGGGCTCATCTGGCTCACAGTGGACAACCAGATGCCCCAATAGGAAACCCATAAGCAAGGCTGGATGCAGAGCTGTAAGGTGCATATGAGGCAACATTCCCCCACCTCCTCAAAAAGGAAACCATTAGAATACACAAAGCTTCATACCTTTTGGTCTGTGGAGATGATGGCTGCATCTCAAGGGTGAGAAAGCGGGTGGGACTACAACTCCCTTGATCTGGACTTACAAGTGATTAAATCATCTAAATGTGTCCTGCATTTCCCTTTACTGTGGTGCCTCAGGTTACATACGCTTCAGGTTACATACGGTTCAGGTTGCAGACTCCGCTAACCCAGAAACAGTACCTCGGGTTAAGAACTTTGCTTCAGGATGAGAACAGAAATTGTGCAGCAGCGGCGCAGCGGCAGCAGGAAGCCCCATTAGCTTAAGTGGTGCTTCAGGTTAAGTACAGTTTCAGGTTAAGAGCAGACCTCCGGAACGAATTAAGTACTTAACCCGAGGTACCACTGTACTGAAAACAGAGCATTTTAGAGTCAGCTACTTGTCTCAATGGTTAAGTATAATTGTTTAATTCACACTGAAATGGAGAATGCCTGTGTGTATTTAACTAGAAGACTGCGTTAAAGCTAAAGAAGAGCAAAAGAGCTTGCTGAGCTGCTTGATGGGTTCATCACTAACTGTTATTGTTCTCTGATGAGGTGTTTAACTTTAGATCAAATGAGAGGTTGCTGAATTGCAAATCACCATCTTGGAAGGGTCGTAGCTGGAGTCTTTTCCCCCAGGCTCTGTGGAAGCAGAGATATAATGAAGCTCTTCAGGATCACACAGCCTTAGGCTACAATGGAGGCTGGAATTGGAGAGAGACCGAATTTTGATCACAGTCCTTTTTAAAGTTATTTCTAAGATAAGCACATGTATTATGGAATTATGTGGATGCATATTTGATGTTTTTGTTCTGTTTTGAGGAAAATTCTGCAAGTAAAATTTTGAATAATAGCTAATGGGTTCAGACAATGTTTCCTTCCAAAAAGAGTCAGTTTTATGCATTCAGTTGTTTCAAGCTGCACAATATTAATGTTTGCAATTAAAATGTCAGTAGCAATAAGATCTGCCTTTATTGAGTTGTGATGTCAAGCAATGCCAAACAGGATACCAAATGTAGATAAATTATGCATATGTGCACAATTGCAGGTGGAAGATATTTTTCTTTATTTGTTATATTGCCCCTTATACGCTGACCCAAGGAGTCACTTTTAGAAACCCTTGTTTGTTCAAGGAAGCAATAATCCTCCGATAGAGCAGGTTCAACGGTTATTGAAATACAGTTGACTCCCCACTTATGCGGGGGTTGCGTTCTTGGGCCCCACAAGCATAAGCGAAATGCACATAAGTGGGGAGCCCCCTGTGATACAGCTTCCCACCCAACAGCTGTTGTTGTTGGGGGTAGCGGAGCAGCAGCGAGAACTCCCATTTTGGAGCCCTTGAAATCTTTTCTTTTTTACAGCTTTTAAAAACTTTATTTCTGGACTTTGGGCTCATTGACATCCTCTTCAGGCTCTGTGGAGGGTCTCTTCGCAAGCCTGTGGGATGTGAAACACATAGCAGTCAAGTACAACATTCCTAGAATGGACATGCTAGGAGATGCTTTGTACCAGCCAGGAGAAAACTTCTTGTTTTCTCCTGAGCTGGGACAAACTTCCTCTGCATGTGATCAGAGAGTAGGTGTGGCCTAATCTGGGCAAGAAGGAGCACACGTTCTTCTCTTGCTCTCTTCTTCTCAGCTTTGTTTCTCTCTATATGTGAGCAGAAGTGACTGCCTGTTTGCAGTCACTTAGGAATTAACTCCCTTATGGGTTAGTTCCACATGTGTATATAGTTTTGTAACCTAAGTCTGCCTTCTGGGATCCAACTGTGAACTGAATGAATGTGAGTAAACTACTTTTATATTGACTTTAATAAGATTGTCGTGTCTATGACACCAAATTGGGAGGGGTGGCTAACACCCCAGAGGACAGGATCACACTTCAAAACGACCTAGACAGATTAGAGAACTGGGCAAAAACAAACAAGATGAATTTTAACAGGGAGAAATGTAAAGTATTGCACTTGGGCAAAAAAAATGAGAGGCACAAATACAAGATGGGGGACACCTGGCTTGAGAGCAGTACATGTGAAAAGGATCTAGGAGTCTTGGTTGACCACAAACTTGACATGAGCCAACAGTGTGACGCGGCAGCTAAAAAAGCCAATGCAATTCTGGGCTGCATCAATAGGAGTATAGCATCTAGATCAAGGGAAGTAATAGTGCCACTGTATTCTGCTCTGGTCAGACCTCACCTGGAGTACTGTGTCCAGTTCTGGGCACCACAGTTCAAGAAGGACACTGACAAACTGGAACGTGTCCAGAGGAGGGCAACCAAAAAGGTCAAAGGTCTGGAAACGATGCCTTATGAGGAAGGGCTAAGGGAGCTGGGCATGTTTAGCCTGGAGAAGAGGAGGTTAAGGGGTGATATGATAGCCATGTTCAAATATATAAAAGGATGTCACATAGAGGAGGGAGAAAGGTTGTTTTCTGCTGCTCCAGAGAAGCGGACACGGAGCAATGGATCCAAACTACAAGAAAGAAGATTCCACCTAAACATTAGGAAGAACTTCCTGACAGTAAGAGCTGTTCGACAGTGGAATTTGCTGCCAAGGAGTGTGGTGGAGTCTCCTTCTTTGGAGGTCTTTAAGCAGAGGCTTGACAACCATATGTCAGGAGTGCTCTGATGGTGTTTCCTGCTTGGCAGGGGGTTGGACTCGATGGCCCTTGTGGTCTCTTCCAACTCTATGATTCTATGATTCTATGATTCTATTCTTTTTAAGAGGGACAAGAAGGGATCTTACAAGGAATCTTATTTAGAGAGGCTCAGACGAGCCTGCAACAAGCTAACTGCTGTGCAAATTTAAAAAGGGGGAATGTTTAAACTCTGCTAAGATATAGAACTAGCTAACACAAGTTAGGAAGGATATCATTAAACAATATATCCTCTCTTGCCTCCCTGAACATTCCCACAAAGCCATGGGGACTTTTAAGCTCTCTCCTGCTATGTCAGCTTTATTGAATTATTAACAGACCCATTACGTCTGTTACCGGAGAAGGAAGGTGGGGGGGGGGAGAGAAAGTTCCAGGGTTAAAAATTAGAGTGGTGCAAACAAAAATAGCCTTTAGTTTGCCTTTCAGTTTAGCTCACTTCTGGGACCTGGAGATCATGATGCAAGAAATAACTAACTCCTTCCCAAATGCAATGTGGAATTCAAGGACTGCAAAGCTCTTGAACCCAGCCATGTAGGCATAACCCATTTTTCCATAAAGCACAATTGCTGAAAAATGCCGTAAGATGCAACCACCACCCCTTCCTTCCCTTCCTTCCTTCCTTCCTTCCTTCGTTCCTTTCCTGCATTGCTTAGTCATTGCAGC
Organism: Podarcis pityusensis; assembly: GCF_964106645.2. Lineage (NCBI taxonomy): Eukaryota > Metazoa > Chordata > Lepidosauria > Squamata > Lacertidae > Podarcis > Podarcis pityusensis. The sequence continues at coordinate 53,492,640 of NC_138039.1, read as the reverse complement.
ACAGCATGAACTTACGGGGGGTGGGGCGGAATCAAACACATACTTCAAAGCCAGGCCACAAAGAACAGGGAGGAATGTTAAAAGGAAGCAGGCTTGCTCAGTGCTCTGCGTTTATTACCCCCTCCCCTCCCCTTACAAAAAATACAGTGTCTGTTGGCAGCAGGTGTCCCATTCCTGGTGATGTCTAGGTGGCATTCCATTTGGGATCTTGGGCCTGAGCTGGTTTTCAGCTGGATTTTGGCAGCATGGGAGAGCCTTTCCTCCAGTGTTAAGGCATGGAATATGGCGGTAGCGGCTGGCAACTGTTGTAGCTGGCAGGGAAAGCACGGAGTCCTCAGAGGCAGGTTTTACTCCAGCCGCATGATGGCATTGGGAGCCATCTGAGCAATCTCATTGCTGTGCCAGCCACTCCTTGAAAGCCCTGCCAGGCTGAGAGGGGGGAGTGAAGTGGGTTCAGGGTTGAAATGTAAAAAACAAAACAAAAAACAGGAAGGTGAGGGAACAGATTGGCTATTTTTCTACCACAGGCTGACACAATATTAGTTTGTGAAGAATTTATATTCCATACATGCACAATACTAGCTGCTGGAAACCACAGGAGGAGAGAGGGCTGCTCTTGTGCTCGAATCTTGCTTGCAGGTTTCCCACAAGCATCTGGTTGGCCACTGAGAAAAGAGGAGACTGGACTAGATGGGCCCCTTTGGGCTGGATCTAGCAGGCTATTCTTCTGCTCTCAGGTTCAAGAAGGTAGTTCCCTTTTCCTTCCCATTACAGAGACCAAAACAAAAACACCCACCCACACCCCGCAGTTAAACCTTGCCAGGAATTCCCTATTAAAATGCCATTTCTGGGCAGCCTTGGTATGCTCAGAAGCCATCCTACATAAGAGGAAACCCACATACAGCTCCACAGACATATGGCTACACTTGTGCATTCAGACCATGTCTCACTCACAAGGGGTATTTTTTAAAAATTGCACATTGCTGCAAATATGTGGAGAACTGAATTTAAGATTGCAAAATGAGAAAGTGAGGGAACTAACAGTCCAACTCCCATCATTCCTGCCCACTGGCTAGGACCAGCCACCCATGAGGCAAGTTGTGGTGACTCCTCAGGTGACAGGATCCACATGGGTAGCAGATCCTGATGCAGAGGTTTACTTTCCCCTTGTTTCTGATCTGCCCTCACTCCTTCTTCCCGGGGGGGGGGGGGGACGGCATTTTGTGGTTCGCCTCAGGTGCCAAAATGTCTTGGGCTGGTTCTGCCATTGGCTGGGGCTGGTGCTAGCTGGGTCCAAGAACATCTAACAGACATGAACCCCCCCCCAACCGACCCAATACCTACCAGGACCAGATTAACTGCCTTCTGCCCTCAGGAGGATGGAGGATCCTGTCTCACTGCCAGTGTTAAGTAAGACCCAACTACCCAATCCACTCAGTTTCAGGACCTGAAATGGGAACATGCCCCACAGAACTTGGCTGGAAAACTGCACTGCAAAATTTGGAAACTTTCTCAGGGTGGTTGTGTTTTGGTTCACGTATTGTTTTGGAAAACACAATTTTGGCAGGTTCACTTTCAAAAGTGAACGTAATTTAATTTCTCCCTCCTCCCTTGTTGTAGTCCAACAATGTCCAGAGGGCTCCACATTCCCCACTCAAGGACTCCACAGGAACCTCCATGGAAAAGCCCAGCTCTGCTTGGGACTTGTCTTGCAGCAAAGCGACAGCCTCCGGCAGTAGAAAAGCAAGATTGATGATAATGTGCTGGTCCAGGGGGGAGGTTACTGTGGGGCGAGGTCCAGGACCTGAGTTGAGGGTCGGCAGACAGTCCTCCATGGGCGAAGCGGGGTCCACAGCGAGGAGCCGGGCAAGGACAGGAACTCTGGGGGAACAGGACTGGGTGCTGGCCGAAACAGCTCTTCAACGACGTTGCTCCCGCAACCTGGGACCGGGCTGACTGGCCTTTATCATCTCTGAGGCCAGGGGCGGTCCCGGCCCCCAGGTGACCTGCCTCTCCTGGCCTTAAGGCGAGCACTCCTCCTGGGAGAAACCAGTTCCCTCCGCCTCTCTGCCCTGAGCCTCTGCAGCTCAGGAGAGGCCGGTGGGTTACTGGACCCAGGGGAAGACTCACTTTCCCCTGACAGGGCTGGGAGAGGCACACCTGTAGGCAATGCGTCCTCAATCGCCTCCGGAGCCAGAGTTGATTCACCTGGTGCCTGCTCCTGAGGATCCGGCACAGGTGCAGGCGCTTCAGGATCAAGGCCCTGCCCCAGCTCAGCCGGCCCTGGAGGCGGGGACTCCTGTGCAGGCTGGGGTTCCTCCGGTTCAGCCTCTGAATCAGATTCCCAGGCCATCACAGATAAGGTGGAGGGAAGCAGACCTGATAAGGAAGAGACCAGGAGGAATACGGTCAGGCAGCAGAGCAGCTGGTGGAACCCCATTGTTCATGGGTCTTTTAAAAAAAAAAAATATGCCAATAGGAAACATCTCTTTGTGACCTGCATGACACTGGAAGACCATCGCAAACTGCAGGGACACTGGTGACCCTTTCCCAGGAAGACTTGGGGGGAGGCCCATGGCCCAGTGACAGAGCATCTGCTTTGTGCAAAGGCCACAAATTCAATCCCAGACATCTCAGAGAGATGTAGGAGCAGCTGGACATAGAGGATAGGGCTATTTTTTCATGGACACGAATCACCCCAGTCTCAGATAAGCCAGCAGGTGCAATGTTAACTAAGCCAGTTGCTATGGCAACAGCCCAGTGCCCTCTATAGATGATTAAGGGATATCAGCTCAGCAGTCTGGGCTCTTGAGCTCATTGGCCAGTCAGTGAGTCTCTCTGTGAGTCGGCGTCTGCGCTACGTCTTGAAGCTGGAGCAACAGGGAGACCACAGGAGGGGAGAGGGCTGCTCTTGTGCTCAAATCCGGCTTCCAGGTTTCCTTGGGGGCATCCGGTTGGCCGCTGTGAGAACAGGAGGCTGGACCAGCTGGACCCCTTTGGCCGGATCCAGCAGAAGCTCTGCTTTGGTTCTTAAGAGAAGGTCTCCAGAGCTGCATCTCTTATTGTTTAACTTTCTTTCACTAGCAGCAGCAGGAGGAGGAGGAGGAGGAGGAGGAAAATAGGCTTCCTCCTGCTTGCCTCTCCTTGCAAGCAAGAGGGGAGGGAAAGGGTGTTTGATTCCCTGAGACTGGTCAGAAAGGAAGAATGTGATCTGAAGGGAGGGAGCTGGAGGACAGGCAGACTCGGAACGTCTGGTTCCAACATGTGGCACAAACAAGTTGTTAAGCCCTCTTGCACAACAACAGCATGGAGTCTGTAAGCAAATCCAACACATTTCCACTTCCTAACCTGATGCCTCTGGGAAGCCTGTCAGGGCAACGGCCCTCTTCACCTGAGGTCCCCACAGACTGGTATCCAGAGCCTGCTCCCTCTGAGTGCTGGAAGATTCAGGACAGATAAAAGAATTTTTTCTGTGCACAGTGCAGAGTTAAACCATGGAACTCACTCCCACAAAATGCAGTAGAGGATTAGACAAATTCATGGAGATTTCTGAGTTGGGGTTGAACAAAATGACTCTCGGCTTCCCTTCCAATTCTATCTGGTTGGCCACTGTGGGAATAGGATGCTGGACTAGAAGGGTCCCACTGGCCTGATCCAGCAGGCTCCTCTTACATTACTAGGTGCTTATGTTATTTAAATCTGGAGGTAGCATTTAGACCACTGATGGCCTTATTATTTACTTATTTGTACTCTGTATTAATTGTATCAACTATTAATCCCACTCTTAAGCCCCAAAATGCTCCCACAGCAACTTACACGTTGCTTTATTATTAATGGTCCTTACCCTCAGGCTTAATTTAAAAAAAAAACACACACACACAAGAAAAAAACACATCACAGAAGGAAAATGGACTAGGAGGATGGAGAACAAATCACAGACTTTGGAGTTGGAAGGGACTTCCAAGGCTCATCTAGTCCAACCCCCTGTAGTGCAAGAATCTCAGCTAAAGAATTCCTGGCAGATGACCATCCAACCTCTCCTTAAAAACCTCTAGTGAAGGAGAGTTCTTCCTTATGTTTGGTCAGGAAGCCATCCTACTCTTCGGAGCAGGAGAAAACAAGCATGCTCCATCATCCATATGACAGCTGTTCAGATATTTGAAGGTGCCTATAATAGCACCTCCATGAATTTTTCTAATCTTTCCTTAAATGAAGTTGCTAAGTTCCCATGGTTGGGATTCTAGAGATTGCCCCCCCAATCACCCTCACAAGCTGGCACCTCTAGTGAAGCAGCCACTGTCCCTCACATCCTCCGGCCTCTGGCCAGCCCTATAGCTTCAATCTGAGTTGTGGATATTTTTGGATATAGTATTTTTTGATATGGATTGAAACGAGAGTAGCAGAGGACTTTTAAAGAATGTTTAGAGAATGCTCCCCACTTTACATGCTTTCACTTTTGCACAGGGGGCCAGAAACGTAACCCCCATGTAAGTGGGAAGTTGCCTGTAGTCTATTGCCAGAGCAACACCTGCTCTTCTGCTCTTAGATGCCACCTCTGCAGGGAGCTAACCACGGTCCTGTTCTCCTGCAAACTACCCTGGACTCCATCCAAGCTTGTCCTCTGCAAACTCCAACCTGGAGCAGGTCAACCTCTCTGGAGCGAGACTGTGTGCGTGTTGCTTGGTGAAATCGCAGCAGTGGTTGTTGTGTTGTAGTCAGGGGTAGGTGATGCTTCAGTGCTCTGCATCTCTCTCTCTCTTTCCAGGGTTAGCAGAGCTGGAATATATGGGGCAACTTGCATGCCCCCCTGATGTTGCTGGATGTTGCTCCCATTGGCCCTGACCACTGGTCACACTTGCTGGGGCTGTTGGAAGTTGTAGCTCAACAACACCAGAGGGCCGCAAGTTCCACCTCTGTGAATGAAACTTAGTGAATCCCAGCTCAAAATCCCAGCCATCGTATCAGAAACTGGGTCTGATGATATGGAGGACAGGGAAGGGAACATAATCAGAGATGGCTGCCCGCCTTCCAGCTGGCAGGGTTAAAATATGAGGTGGAGCTGTCAAGTTCCTCATAGCTACTTAGTAACGCAGCAGGTGAAGGGGATGTTGCCAGGGTCCTGCCCTGCTGCTGCTAGCAAAAATCCACTGAGAAATCCATCCCCCCTGGAAACACACACTTCTGTAAGGGACGCTATATTGGAAGACTGGTTGGATCAGGGCAGTAGAACTCTAGCCCTCCAGATATTATCATTAATGTCATCATCATTATTTATTAAATTTGTATACCGCCCTTCATCCGAAGATCACAGGGTCGTTCACAACATAAACATATGAAACAAAAACACAGAATACCCTGTATACCCATCGTGTTGTTGGACTCCCATCATTCCTGACCATTGCCCATGCTGGCTCAGACTTGAGGATCCTGGAGACCAACATCATCCTATACCAGGGATGGGGTGGGGGTTCAGATTGAGGGTCACACTGCCTTCTGGACAACTTTCCAGGGGCCACATGCCAGGCAAAAGTAGCAGAGCAACCCAGGAACATTTGTGAGGGATGATGGGTGTTGCATTGCAGCAACATCCAAAGAGCCATGGGCAGTGGCAGACCTCAGGGTCTCAAATTTCAGTGGTGCCGTGTGTGCGATGCCAAAATTTGGCACCCCAGCCTCTAGTCTTCCATTCTACATCATAATTGTGGCCCCATGAGATTCTGTGCCCAGTGCAACTGAACCTAAATCTGCCTCTGCCAGAGGCTGCCCATCACTGTCTTAGAATCCAAAGTGTGCAATCAAAGTGTGCGAGACGATCTGAGGTTTGTTTGCTGGCTTAAGTGTCTAGTTCTCATGATTACAGAAGTTTGAAACTCTTCTTTCGGAACGGGCTAAATGATCTGAAACAGGAGCACAAGTAGAAGGAAGCTTGTTGTTCCAGAGGCCTCATGCGTCAGAGGTCTAGGCATAAGCACTGTGCCAGGGCTGTGTGGTATTTTGACTGGGACAGGAAATTCATGTTGCAGAACTGGTGCACATTGGGTCTGCCTGGTTTATGAAAATGACATGAAAATCACAATGCTGACATAAGAACATCGGTAAGCAAATTACTTGTTGCTTCTCTGCATTTTTCAGCAGCAGGAGTTACTGACTCAAGGCTTAAAACAACATTCTGGTACCGCGAGAAACTCTGGAGTAAGTCCAAGCCAGGCCTGGTTTCCTTTCTATGCTGTAATTTATTCTCAATATTTCCCTGAGAAAACAAAGCCCACGCACCAGGCCAATCTATCAGCCAGCAAGTGTTGACAGTAACTAACTCCACTAACTTTGACATCCTCCCAATCAGCCAAGGAAAGGCGCCTGCCTGGAAGCAATTTATACCTACGGACATGGACATCCACCCCTCTTCTCAGAATCCTGTCTTGTAGGCACAATTGTGAAGTAGCTTTGAATAACAAGAGGTCACGCTCCATCCGTAGCTCTTTGCTCCTGTCGTTGCTCCCTTTCCTGCATTTGCCCACTCCCACCCCACCTGCCCATGTGACTCGGACTTTCAACTTTTTGCAAATGAAAACAGGGACACTCCTTAACTTCGACATCATTGTTCCCGCAGCAAGGACCTGCTTCCCAATCCACTGCAGTGAGGAAGGTGAATCTCTGGTTCATCGGCTGGGTGTGACTGCAGGGCACCCCTATCTGGCCAGAGGCCTCCCATCACTGCTGCCAAATCCTTTCCGTTCTGAAATCTCTTCATGTCAAGTCCAGGCTTGCTAATCAAGGTTGACACAGACATACCTATCTGCCTCTGTTTCCCCTTTCCAAAGTATTTGCAAATATGTCCTCTTTTCCCCCACCCCTCTCTGCCCCTCCCACTTTCTTACTGACCACACCTGCTCAGAATCCACATTTGGGGAGGATTCAGATGCTGCAACAGCTTCTGCAAGGGTGAGAAAACACACACTTGAATATGCATGACTATGCTTGGTGAGCCACAGGAAATGCAAAAGGTGGTTACAGGAGTACCATCTGGCCTGGCAATAAAGCACATATAAACACAAATAAGCATGCAGAGCCCCAGGTTCAATCATTTGCAGTTAGAACAGGGGTGGCTAACCTGCAGCCTTCCAGTAACTGCTGAATTACAACTCCTGTCATCCCTGGTCATGCTGGCTGGGACTGATGGATTTGAGTCCAAGCACATCTGGACAGCGAACCTGTGACTCTCAAATCCATCAGCCCCAGGCACTGTCAAGGCCAAAGGCTCTCCGAGTTAGATGGCTCTCAAGTGGGACAGCTGGAAATGACCACTCTTTAATGAGAATATACGAAATGGCCTTATACCAAGTCAGGCCATTGGTCTATCTAGCTCAATATTGTCAACACTGATTGGCAGCAGCTCTCCAGGGTTTCTGACAGGAGGCATCCTTGGTCCAACCTGGAGATGCTGGAGATTGAACCTGGCACCTTGGACAGGCAAGGCAGACACTCCACCACGGAGCTACTGCCCTTATGGAGACCCTACCAATCAGAGTCCACAATACTGGGCCACAGGGACCAAAAGCCTTTCTCATTACAAGGCATTTCAGTATGTCCAAGTGCCTCTTAGAAGCTGTAGAATGTGCATTGATGACATGGGGGCAGGGAGAGGCATGCATGGTGTTCGGCTGAAGCTCAGATCAGACTGTGTGTCTCCAGCTCATTTCATGCTCTCAGGAACCCTGAAAAAGTTCACAGAATCATAGAATTATACAGAGTTGGAAGGGAATCAAAGGGTCATGTAATCCCTGTGCATCAATGTGCATGCTTTGATGTGGGTGGGGAACTTATCTGACACATGGGATTCTCCCCAGCCCTGCCCCCTTCTCTTAGCCCCCCCCCCCGCCTTCCTGCATGTATTGCATCCTGGAACTCCCATGTTGCCTCTTACTTCTTTGGGTGGAGGATAAAAGAGGAGTGTGTAGAAACCAGCCTCATGTTTCCTCTGCCCACTGTTGCCTTTGGCTCCGCCCACCCCTGAAATGTGGCCCTCGGGAGCTTGTCCAGAATGGGCTCAACATCCCGAGTTCAGGGAGTGCGTTATGATCTTCAAGATGTCAAGAGCGAGTCTCGTCCCCAGGCTATGAGCAAAGGCTCCTCAGCCAGGGCTTGTGCTGGTTGCATTTCCAGCCACAGGCTGGCAGCTCCTGGGAAGTGAGGGGGAAGAGCAGGATAGAAATAGGGGCCACCCACCCTTTCATATCACTAGCCTGAGTACAAAGAGTCAAATGGGATTCCCCCCCCCCCCCGTGCGGCCTCCCTCTGCCAAGGCAACGCAGCATGTCAACATGTCTGAGCCTTTTTCAGACCATCCTTTGCCCCAGTTCACCATAAACAAAAGCTCCTGCACCCATTTTTAAAAACTAATTAATGACGATACAACAGACCCTTTGAATTTTGCCCCAAAATACACTTTAAGTAACAAACCAAGCAGAACATAAAAATTGTGGTTCCCAAGTATTGTTTTGATTTTAGAATACAAAAAATAATAATCCTGTAGTTATCTCTGTGGACAGTTTAGAAAAAAAATACAAAGGTGCTGATACCTTGTGTGTTTGTGTGATTTCCCAAAAAGATCCATTCTGTTGCACCAAAATTTACATTCCAATCCCTCTGCCTTTAAAAAAAACACTTATTTAAGCTCACCACAACCTATCTAGAAAGTACTGTTGTGATAAGCAGCAAACAACCCTGATCTCATTCACCAATTCAGTGGGGAACTGGGCACAATTAGGATGAGAAAACTCTAGAAGATCAAGCCTGAGAAGCAGCAGAAAACAAATAATAAACTCCAAGATGACAAAAGTTCTGTTTCCAATTCGTCTACAAAACATATTTTCTCACTTCCTCTGTAAACAATGCAGATTGGGAAGCCAGCAAACCCTGAGCAGAGGAAGACAGGATGGTGTGTTCGCTGGAATGCCGTTTTGCCTCTCCGTTCAGTTCGGACGAAGAGAGAAGCTACAACATGGAGTTGGGTTGCTGGTGCTGCAAGCTTCCCTTTTTGATTGTGTGCATACTGAGGGGCCTTGAAGGCACCCACGTCCACCTGGCAATGAGGCCTCCACCTCACCCTCCCATTCCTAAACCCCCTTAAAAGTACAAGCCTGGCTGTATGGTAGGAAGGCACACTTCTCATGCCCAGATGTACTCTTGTCCAGGCACAGAGGAAAATGCAAGCCCAGCTCATCCTCCTGCCAGGCAAATGAGAGCCAGGAGGTACTAGAGGCTGTCATACATCCGCAAGGTCTTCTCCAGCTGCTGACTGACTCTCTGGTAGAAGATGATCTGTTGCTTGAGGTATGACTGCATCATCCTCTTGAAGTCCAAGATGCGCCTCTCGTGGAAATGGTTCATCTCCGCCTGCAAGGCAAAGCCCACCACGCGGCAGCGCTTGCGGATCCCGTCTGCCTCCTCCTGGTCCATCTTCCCCTCGTCGCTCATCCTCTGGCTCTCCTTCACCTTGGCAAAGGCACCTGCCCGGGGGGAGCGGGGCAGAGAGAGACAGCAGGCAAAGGCAACACCATTAGATGGAGGGTACCCCACTCATAATCCTCGGTCTCCCCTTTTAAAAGGCACCGTTTGCTTTGGATGTGATTTTATGAATGCACAGTTATTTTAAACCAGTGGTTCCCAACTTCATTTTGGGCGACCCCCCCACCCCTTTGGTTCATCCCCAGTGCCCCCTATCAAACCCTATAAAAGCATCATTCAGAATAGCAGTTTGCATGACCCACTAAGGAAGATATTAACACAGTAAAATTCAGACCAGTAACAATTAATTGCACATTTATTCAAAATCCAATTAAAGCTATTTAGTTTAATTAATTCAACAAAACTGGTGAACACCCAGGCCCAAGGGAAATCTGAGGTTTACAGAAGCAGAAATGAGAACACAGTCTGAAAACAGTCCAATGAGGACTGAGCACGCTCAGTGGCTGCAGAATAAACTGGGTATTAATCCCTCTATCAGCGTTTCTCAAATTTGGGTCCCCAACTGTTGTTGGACGACAACTCTCATCATCTCCTACCACTGGTCCTGCTAGCTAGGGATGATGGGAGTTGTAGTCCAGCAACAGCTGGGGACCCAAGGTTGAGAAACATTGCAAGTGGATACCTGGCACATTTTTATCAGGGCCAATGAGAGCGGGGTGTGGGGACCTGGTACAATTTTCTGGTGCCTGACTATCTGGCATGTTTTATGTAATTCTCAACAGAATATACAGTTAATGTCCAATGCATGCACAATCCTGAGTAACATTCTTGTAAACTTGTGCTGTGAACCAAGCATTTTCAACTCTATACAGATATTTGATTCTGCACTTTGACAGTGTGACAGCCCAGACACATCTTACTATGCACAGTTGCATTTGTATGTTTTTCTAAGTGAACACTGTGCAAATGCAACAAAGTTGTATAGTGCACATTGTGTTGTGTTACATGTACAAGTTTAACATTTAAAGTATAAGGTTTGTTTGACTACAATCATGGGGGTGTTGATATTATTGATATTAGTCATTAGGATCTTAATATTCTCAACAAGTACAAATATTATCATATCTATTCTTAACATAAAAATAAAATTGCACATTTATTTTATAGCCTTGTAAAAAAAAAAAAAATTAGCCATTCCGCCCTTGCTGAGGGGCCCATTTTTTTATTTTTATTTTTACTGGTGCCTAAACCTGCTCTCAGTCGTCCTGATTCTTATTTTACGCTAATGCAAACCATTTCAGTTCTACCTAACCATCTCAAATAAACTGTCTCACATTCCAAGGTAGTAATGATTACCACAATATTTACCATGGCCTTAACAGGTCAGGGTTTCTTGTTGGCTTAAGTTAATTTTGGAACCAGAAGGTTGCAAAATGACTGCTCTGTGTTCTGATCTTGCTTTGACTTCTTGACTTCCTTATATCTTCCTTAAAATCACTGTCCCCCTTCTCCAAGCTAAGCATGATGCAATCTAGTTCTTAAGTGTGGAAATAAATAATTAAAAGTGCAGTTTGACCTCAAGCAAGACAGACTGGGAAAGTCAGAGAGGGGCCACATTTGGATTGTCATATCAATAACCTTTGATATAAACAAGCTTTGTGCATTTGCCCACGCAAGCAAAAAAGCCAGGAAGCTACAGTTAACTATAGTTTCCTGTTGCATCTAAACTAGAAAACTGTGGTTGATCTAAAGTTTACTAACAGTGGAATCCTATATGTGGTCTGCTCAAACATATCTTTTCTGTAAACTGCTTTTTTTGTTTTTTTACAATCAAGCAGTTAATTGATTAATTAATCTCCTAGCTAGCTAGGAGAAGTGGGGTGAGCATGCCAATATATTTTCTAGTATTTCTTTAAGCACACACAGCCCAGAAATATCACCAGATATATGGAAATGGATGAAGCTCTTACAGGAAACATCTCTCATGCTCTTTTGGGGTATATTAAAGAAGCAGTTCCAGCATGAGATAGGGAGATGGTTCTTTATTTGCTCAGATTACCATGACTTATAACTGGGGGGAGATTCAACCACCAAGCTTGGAAGGCTGGCTAACATCAATGCCACCCGAGTGAAAAGGACTATTGGTATAAGACAAGGCCAAGAACAAGGCTGGCACTACCATTAGACAGAATGAGAATCTGGGGGCCGTAGCCATCTCCATTTTCCCAGGGTCTCCTCAAGTAGCTTGCTCTGGGGCCCCTAAGCAAGTCTGCAACCCTCAGGTACAGTGGAAGATGTTGCCCCATAATCACAAATAAAATTTAACTGCTGGTCTCGTAAGAAGATGCATGCAGAAGGAGAGGAAGGCACCATCTTATCCTTTGCTTCAGGCAACAAAATCATAGAATCTGCCAAGCTGTCTTGGGCCAGCCCCCAAGCAAGCAAGAGGCACCCCGTTAGCCACTACGGACTTCAGCAGGACTCTCCTCGTGTTCGCAAGATTCTGAATCTATAAAGAATGAAGCCAAGAGTCCTCACTATCCAGCTGCCACCTCACGGTAATGCAAATGAAGAAATAACCCAGTTTTTGGCAATAAATAATTCAGATGGACTGCCTAATACACGAGGCAGGCACAGCGGACTGCCTTCTGCTCTCGCTGCTGCACAGGGGCCACCCTTCGGACTTACTCAGGCATAAAACCGCATCTTCTGGGCACAAAAAGAAGGGATAGCATTGGAAGAGTGCAGAAACCAGGCCACCTGCTGTCATTTGCAATGTACTGATTGGGTTTTGTACTTTCTCACTGCATGCACCCGTTCACATCTGCTTGCAAAACTTGTGCCACTATTGCCATGGCATCTGCATTTGCACCAGCGAATTTATTCTGTCTCGAAATTATTGGTATTAGGTAGTTAGATTTTGAAGACTGCAAACCAGGTAACTGTGCAGCACGATCCTCTGAGTTTGATGGTACTTATTCCCAAGTACTTAACTCACAAATAAGAAAAGATTGCCATCTTATGATGCAGTCTTGTGGATGCCCCACCTTGTCCACTCGCCTGTTCTCACAGGGGCCAGCCAGATGCCTCCAAAGGAAACCCGCAAGCGGGATCTGAGCACCAGAGCAACTCTCCCCTCCTGCGGCTTCCAGCACCTGGGGTTCAGAAGCCTGTCTGCCTTCCATTGTGGAGGCACAGCAAAGCCACCAAGCCTTCAATTAGGTTTAACTGTGAAGAGAATGGGGCTTGCAGAGTGATCCTTGGTGTGGGAACAGGAGTGCCAGGAGGACGTCCTTATTTTCTTCCGTGGAGGATGTTCTGCCCAATCTTGGCTGCCCTTCAGTCTCATTTGGGGCAACACCCTTCCTGACCTGGTTAAAAATTCTTGGGCATTAGGCTCTCCTCTCCAGCTACTTTCTTCAGCCAAATCTTCTCTGGATTGAATCTTGCCTGTCTTTATTCCAACTCTTGTTATCTTCACAGGGACTTGGGGTTTTTTCAGTGAACAGAAAGCAGATAATCAGACCAATTCCAAATTAATCCAGCCCCCAAATCCCTACGTAGACAAGCTTAATTTGCTCCTCAAATCCTTCCTCCGCCAGTCTGAAGGAGAACAAAATGAAACTATTCCAAAAATAAGCAGCTAAATGTCAAAAATAAGTGTCTAGACAAAAAGATTCAGCAAGATTCTGCATACTCTCGACGCTTCCCATGTGCCAACAGAATGTTGCCTCACTTCAGGAAACCATGACTTTTCCTGCCTCCTGGTCTTTCCTGAGTATAGGACTTTGGGGCAGGCCCCTGCCCCAGGTGGCAGCAGGGGTAGAAAAGCCCCCACAAAGGCAGCAGGGCTGGGAGCTGACATAACACAGATCACAGTTGAAAAGCCACCATCTAAGTTCATTGGGCTGCATCCAATGCTAGTTGTACTTAGAATAGGCCCATTGGCATAAATGGGTATCATGATCTAAGGTATTTGGATACACCCCATCAAACCCAGAGCTTAGGCTTACCCAACTGCACCATTGTAAAAGCAATGATCCTACCCCTAACCCTACTTACCTGGGAGTAAGACCAATCCAGCTCCTAACAGTCAGGGTTGGGGAGCCTCTCCTTGGCTGGATGGCCTCGTGTCTGGGATGCTGCAGTTGCAGGATTCCTGCATTGAAGAAAGGGGCCAGACTGGATGGCCACTAGGATACCCTCTACCTCTATTAATTCTATTAATTCACCAGCATGTCACTGTTTACATTAGCAAGATGCCAAGAGAATATGTGGTTGGAAATACCCACGTCCTGCCCTTCTTTACAAACTGTCAACCTTAGATGGGTGGGGAACTGCTTCAGATGTTGCTGGACCAGAATTCCCATCCTCCCTGACCACTAAGCATGCTGGCTTGGGCTGATGGGAGGCCACAACCATCTGGAAGGCCAGAGGTTCCCCAGCCCTGTCCTAGGAGAAGAATGGCAGAGAAGAGAATATGATATAGAAGAGGTCTGAAATACAATCCTGCAATACCCCAAAAGCCCACTGAACGCATAGGCTTGCTCTCCCAGGGGTGGTGAATTCTCCCACCCTCACTGGCTCCAGGGAGTGGGAGCGGGCTGGGAAAGGGCCTTCTCTGTGGTGGCCCCTGAACTGTGGGACCCACAGAAGTGAGTCTGGTGCCTTCACAGCGACAGATTCTGGAGGATGCTGCAGACGGCTTCTCACCCTGGCCTTGGGCACCTGAGGACAGGCCTTACTTTTATGGCTTCAAGTTGTTCTTTTAAACTGTTTTAATAATACTAAATTAAAAAATTGTCCAGCAGCACCTTAGAGAACAACTAAGTTTGTTCTGGGTAAAAGCTTTCGTGTGCATGCACACTTCTTGAGATACACTGAAACAGAAGTCACCAGACAGCGCATGGAAATGCCGTTTACCTTCCCACCGGAGCAGTACCTATTTATCTACTTGCACTTTGACGTGCTTTTGAACTGCTAGGAGCTGGGACCGAACAACAGGAGCTCACTCCATCGCGGGGATTCGAACTGCTGACCTTCTGATCAGCAAGCCCTAGGCTCTGTGGTTTAGACCACAGTGCCACCCATGTTTAGTTGTTGTTGTTTAGTCGTTTAGTCGTGTCCGACTGTTCGTGACCCCATGGACCAGAGCACGCCAGGCACTCCTGTCTTCCACTGCCTCCTGCAGTTTGGTCAGACTCATGTTTGTAGCTTGGAGAAACACTGTCCAACCATCTCGTCCTCTGTCGTCCCCTTCTCCCTGTGCCCTCAATCTTTCCCAGCATCAGGGTCTTTTCCAGGGAGTCTTCTCTTTTCATGAGGTGGCCAAAGTCTTGGAGTCTCAGCTTCACGATCTGTCCTTCCAGTGAGCACTCAGGGCTGATTTCCTGAAGAATGGATATGTTTGATCTTCTTACAGTCCATGGGACTCTCAAGAGTCTCCTCCAGCACCATAATTCAAAAGCATCAATTCTTTGGCGATTAGCCTTCTTTATGGTCCATGTTTAGTAATAAGTTGTAATTCAGTAACTTCTCTTTCAAGTCTATTTCCGAAATTATTTTATAATAAGACAGCTGCTTTGAGTTCCTGTATTGAATGTCCTGGGAGGTTGAAGTGTTCTCCTACTGGCTTCTCTGTCTTGTGATTCCTGGTGTCAGATTTGGTTAGGGTTTGGCCTGTTTGTCCAATATAGGGCATGTAGGGCGTGCTGGCATTTGGTGGCATACGCAATGTTGGAAGATGAGCAAGTAAATAGTCCTGAGATGGTATGTTTGATGTTGTTGGGTCCAGTAATGGTGTTGTCTGGGTTTATGTGGCAGCAAAGTTGGCATCTAGGTTTATTGCAGGCTCTGGTACCAGTGTCCATGTTAAGCCTGGTTGCTGTATTATTGTGGGTGAGGAGTTGTTTAAGATTGGGTGGCTGTCTGTAGGCAATGAAAGGTCTTTCCTCCCAGAGCTTGAGAAAGAGAACTGTTGTTGTCTAGGAGAGGTTGCAAATCTCTGATGATGAGTTGAACTGTTTTAACTTGGGAGCTGTATGTGATGACTAGTGGAGTTCTGTTATTTTCTCTTTTGGGTCTGTCTTGCAGCGAGTTCTCTCTAGCTTTCAGTCTGGCTTTTTTTTAATCTGTTCAACAAATCTGTTCGACTTCATCAGGCGGGTATTTTAGTTCCAAAAAGGTTTGCTGTAGATCTCTTAGGTGAGAATCCGTGTCTGTAGAGTTGGAACAGATGCAGCTGTATCATAGAGCCTGGCTATATACAATTGATTGTTTGGTATGTTTGGGATGGTAGCTGGAAGCATGTAGCTTCACATGACACATGACACCGTTCCAGGCGGTTAATGTGTCTTATAATGTCCTCATGCAGTCGGTGGCAATTTCAATTTTTATTCCTTTTTTTCCTTTTTTCCTTTGTTGGGGGTGGGTGGGTGGGATGGATAGTTGGTTGGGGATTAATTTTAGTATAATTGTTCTGTTCTTTTTTGTTGTTGTTGTTTTATTGGTTCTGTATTGTTTGTGTTTTGTTTTTAAGGGGCGGGATCAGGGCTGCCTGGGAGTGGCTCCCCAGCCAACACGATGGCTGGGACAAGTTCCACAGGGGGGGAAGCACTGGGACATCCGATCTCGGTGATCATGGGCAGGAGGCGGAGTTACGCTAAGACCAGACCATGTCATTACCGAGGAGGCAGGTTTAGTCGTTGTTTGAAGACTATCCCTGTCTCCGGGTCTGGCCTTGACCGGATGGAAACCCACATGACCTGAAAGTGTTGCTGTCCAATGCCAGGTCAATGATGAATAAAACCACTGCCATCCACGACTTGATTGTGGATGGAGGATTTGACCTGGCATGTGTGATGGAGACCTGGTTGGAGGAAGCAGATGGGCCTGTCCTTGCCGCTGCTTGCCCACCAGGTTTCTCTTACGCACAGCAACCCAGGTCATGTGGGCGGGGAGGGGGGGTTGCAGTAATTTTTAGGAAGTCACTAGCTTGCACCGGGCGTCCTACTGGGAAGATCCAGTTCTCTGAGTGCATGTTCTGGAAGTTGGGCAATAGGGGCAGTACAGGATTCCTTTTGGTGTACCGACCTCCCCGCTGCACCAAGGATTCCCTGTCCGAGCTGCTTCAGGTCGTGGCGGATTTTCTCCTGGAGATACCTAGTTTGGTTGTCCTAGGGGATTTTAACATCCATGCCGACACGACCTTACAAGGGGCCGCTCGGGACTTCGTGGAAAGCATGGCCTCCATGGGGCTGTCCCTGAATAAGTTTGGCCCAACTCATAGTCATGGACATGCCTTAGACCTGGTGTTCACCTCTAGTGACGTGGGTGATCTGACACTAAGTAAAAGTGAAACAAAAGAAGTGCCATGGTCAGATCACTTCCTGGTGCAACTGGACTTCTCCGCGACCCTTCCCCTCTGCAGGGAGGTGGGACCGATTTGGATGGTCCGCCCCCGCCACTTAATGGATCCAAATGATTTCCAGAGAGTGGTAGGGGATGCTTTAGCCCATGTTGATGGCCTTTCAGCTGATTCCCTGGTGGCCCGCTGGAATGCGGAGTTAACCAGGGCTATCGACTGTCTGGCTCCGAAGCGCCCTCTCCGATTGCATGGAGCCCGGACAGCCCCGTGGTTTTCTTCGGAGCTGAGGGTGATGAAACAATCGCTGAGACGGCTAGAGCGTCGGTGGCAGAAAACTCACTCCGAATCTGACCGGACACAGGTTAGAGCTCAACGTCGAGCCTACCAAGTGGCGATAGCGACGGCGAAGAAGAGTTTCTTCACCGCCTCTATTGCATCTGCAGAAAATAGTAGCAGGAGACTCTTTCAGGTGGTTTGCAATTTAACGGAACCACCTTTACCACCGGGGCATTGTAAAGGCCCCAAGATCTCCTGCAACGATTTTGCAAAGTTTTTTGCAGATAAAATCACTCATATTCGGAAGGAGCTAGACACCACCGTGGGAGCAGGGCTGGGGCGGGAGAGTGCTAGAGCCCTGTCTGGTCAAGTTGCATGGAATCAATTTCAATCCGTTACCCCCGAGGATGTGGACAGGCTGCTTGGACGCGTGAAAGCAACTACCTGTCTCCTTGATCCTTGCCCATCCTGGCTAATAAAAGCAAGCCGGGAAGGGCTGGGCGATGGGCTCTGCGGGGTGGTGAATGCCTCTCTCTGTGAGGGAACATTCCCAGATCCGCTGAAAGAGGCGGTCATTAAGCCGCTTCTTAAAAAACCATCTTTAGACCCGGCCAGTATGGCCAACTATCGCCCAGTCTCAAATCTTCCATTCTTGGGCAAGGTGATTGAGCGCGTGGTTGCTGAACAACTCCAGGCACGCCTGGAGGATGCGGACCATTTGGATCCCTTCCAATCGGGATTCAGGCCTCACCATGGGACTGAAACTGCCTTGGTCGCGCTGGTTGATGATCTCCGGCGAGCTAGGGACAAAGGTGAGAGTTGTTTCCTGGTTCTGCTGGATCTCTCAGCGGCCTTTGATACAATCGATCATAACATCCTTCTGGACCGTCTAGAGGGGCTGGGAGCTGGGGGCACTGTTATACAGTGGTTTCGCTCCTTCCTCCTGGGCCGTGTTCAGAAAGTGGTGGTGGGGGATGAGTGTTCGGACCCCTGGGCCCTCACTTGTGGGGTGCCTCAGGGTTCCGTCCTCTCCCCCATGCTTTTTAACATCTATATGAAGCCGCTGGGAGAGATCATCAGGGGATTTGGACTGGGTGTCCATCAATATGCAGATGATGCCCAGCTCTACCTCTCTTTCAAATCAGAACCAGTGAAGGCGGTGAAGGTCCTGTGTGAGTGCATGGAGGCGGTTGGAGGATGGATGGCGGCTAATGGATTGAAGTTGAATCCTGACAAGACAGAAGTATTGTTTTTGGGGGACAGGGGGTGGGCTGGTGTGGAGGACTCCCTGGTCCTGAATAGGGTAACTGTGCCCCTGAAGGACCAGGTGCGCAGCCTGGGAGTCATTTTGGACTCACAGCTGTCCATGGAGGCGCAGGTCAATTCTGTATCCAGGGCAGCTGTCTACCAACTCCACCTGGTACGCAGGCTGAGACCCTACCTGCCCGCGGACTGTCTCGCCAGAGTGGTGCATGCTCTAGTTATCTCCCGCTTGGACTACTGCAATGCGCTCTACGTGGGGCTACCTTTGAAGGTGACCCGGAAACTACAATTAATCCAGAATGCAGCAGCTAGACTGGTGACTGGGGGCGGCCGCCGAGACCACATAACACCGGTCTTGAAAGACCTACATTGGCTCCCAGTACGTTTCCGAGCACAATTCAAAGTGTTGGTGTTGACCTTTAAAGCCCTAAACGGCCTCGGCCCAGTATACCTGAAGGAGCGTCTCCACCCCCATCGTTCTGCCCGGACGCTGAGGTCCAGCGCCGAGGGCCTTCTGGCGGTTCCCTCATTGTGAGAAGCAAAGCTACAGGGAACCAGGCAGAGGGCCTTCTCGGTAGTGGCGCCCACCCTGTGGAACGCCCTCCCATCAGATGTCAAAGCGATAAATAACTACCTGACATTTAGAAGGCATCTTAAGGCAGCCCTGTTTAGGGAAGCTTTTAATCTGTGATATTTTACTGTATTTTTTGTTTCTATGGAAGCCGCCCAGAGTGGCTGGGGAAACCCAGCCAGATGGGCGGGGTACAAATAATAAATTATTATTATTATTATTAGATATGTTTGTCGGTCAGTTGGTTTTCAGTATAAGGTGGTGTCTATGCACCCATCCTGTATTTTTATAGTAGTGTCCAGAAAATATATTTCTTGCATAGACCAGGTCACTGAATGTCTGGTGGAAGGTGTCCAGGGTCTGCTGACCATGTGTCCAGATAATAAAAAAATTGTCAATGTATCATAGGTACAAGAGAGGTTTGAGTGGGTAGGAGTTTAGGAAGCGTTGTTCCAAATCCGCCATGAAGCTGTTGGCATACTGGGGGGCCATGCGGGTGCCCATTGCTGTGCTGCTGATCTGGAGGAACAGGTCATCTCCAAATTTGAAGTGGTTGTGGGTGAGGACAAAATAGCAGAGTTTGGTAGCAAAGTCCACTATGATTTTATCTGAAATGGTGTTCCTGTTTTTAATATTGTGTTTTAATGCTGCAGCAGACCCTGGGCAGTAGGGTGAAGGGCAGGTGATAAGTGAATACTGTAATTATAATAAAATATGGTGTAGTGAAGTTAGGAACTTTCAGTAGGCAAACTTTGGTCAAGCTGAAGAAAAGCACTGTGGGAAAACCAAAGGCCAAATGATTTATGGGAAATATATGTCTGTTGCTTTAAAACTGTAGACTAACTGGCTCTGGGAGTGTGAATACTTATCTCATGCATCTGCAGGAAGGAAAACTTCCAGTTGATTAGTGGTGATTTAACACCTGGTTACTAAGAGCTGTCCCTGTGTGAATAAGGGCTATCAAGCCTCATTACAGGAGAAAGGAGGATCTGCTGTGTCTCTGAGAAGTTTGGGAGGAACCCTTTGATCCCAAGGTTTTGAGTACAAACAAGCTGAGTTATTATCCAACTCGGTGACCATTGGTAAATTTTGAATTAATTAGAAATTCTGATTGGTCCTTGGGGGTCTGATTACATGTGGGGTTTTAAGGATAAAAACCTTAGGAAAGGAGCCGGCAAGCAGGCAACATCCATCCGCCAGATTCACCATCTTGTTGGCAGTCGTCATTTATATGTGTGTTCTTTGTGATGAAGAATTCCTGTTGTCTTCTTGAGATGCGGATTCAGCCGAGAACTTTACGAACTGTCTTAACTTTTCTTGTGTTCTCGTTTTGTAAGTACCGTATTTTTCACTCTATAGGGCGCACCTGACCATAGGGCACCCCTAGTTTTCAGAGGGGGAAATCAAGGAAAAAAATATGATCCCCCCCCCCCCAGCTCTGGGAGCAGCGGACAGGCTGCACGCAGCCTGTGCACTTCTCCCAGACCTTTTCCCTGCTATTGCGGGAGGTGGGGGAATTCCCCCATCTCCCATAAAAGCCCACAGGAAGGAAAAGGGACTGACTCAGCCAGTCAGTCCCTTCTCCCTCCTTGGGGAAAAGCCCCTAAGAGCAGCACGCTCTTTAAAGGCTGCACGGCTCCTGCGGGCTTTTCTGCGAGGTGGGGGAAATCCCCCACCTCGTAGAAAAGCCCACAGAAGCCGCACAGCCTTTAAAGAACGTGTGGCTTCTGCTTGCTTTTGCGGGAAGTGGGGGAATTCCCCCATCTCCCGCAAAAGCCCACAGGAGCCGCGCACCCTTTAAAGAGCATGCGGCTCCTGTGGGCTTTTTGACCGAGCGCTGCGTTCCCCCACCGCCAGCCTCCAAACCAGGTCCGGGAGCAGCACGAAGGCGTTGCACGCCTTCCCGCTGCCCCCTGAGCCTGTGGGGCTGGCGGTGGGGGGCAGCGCTGCTTTCCCCTACTGCCAGCCTCCAAACCAGTTCAGGGAGTAGTGCGAAGGCGTCGCGCGCCTTCCTGCTGTCCCCCGAGCCTGTGGGGCTGGCGGTGGGGGGAAGCGCTGCTTTCCCCCACCGCCAGCCTCAAAGACCAGACTCTCCTGGCTTCAGCGAAAGCAACGCGAAGCCTCCGGAGCGCAGGCTTTGGAGGCTTCGCGTTGCTATCGCTGAAGCCAGGGAGCCTGCTTTCGCTCCATAGGGCGCACACATTCCCCTTCATTTTTGAAGGGGAAAAAGTGTGTCCTATAGAGCGAAGAATACGGTACGTTTAGCTAGCGATGCTTTACAATGTTGTTATTTTCTTGTCTGAACCACATAAGAGATGTGCCTCCACTTTTAAGTATGTTTAATCTTGTTTTTTAAATAACTTTTAAAAAAAGATTTTCCTATTTTGTTCTGTGTGCCTTTCTGGGGAAAGTTTGAATCCAAAGTCTGACCACTTAGCCACCTACTGAACCTGTTGAATTCTGCCTGCGATTTGTGGTAAAGCAATGCAGGGTGGGGGCAGCCGGTAACAAGGAAGAGTAACCTTCTCCCTTGTGTTAATCTTTTGGGCTATCCCCGGACAAGGGAGTGGTGGCAGCAACTACCCCTTCTGTTGTGTTTTGTCCTGAAAAAGTAAATGCTGTGGCACCACCTTCCGTCTCCTAGCCGGGTCCCGCTGGATTGTAGGACAGGTGGGGAAGGTGGGTGTGGCCCAGCATTACTACAGATGGGATGCACTGTAATGCTGACCTTATTCACCATCCGCCATTCATTTCCTCCCAAGGAAGACAGCAAGAGCATTTGCCTTTTGGGAAGGCAGGCCAGGCATATGCCCACATAAGACACCAGAGGGTGGGAAGGGGCCTCTCTGTCTACTGCCCCCCTCCCGCTTTTAAACCATGTGCTGAGAAGCTGCTGGGACTCACTGCTTTCCTGCTGTCCTTTCCCTTTCCTCCTGGCACTTGCGTGCAAGTAAACAGGATCTTGCTTCCCTAGGAATTCATGTCCTCCCTCACTGCTGACCGGAGGTTATATAATCCATTGTGGCAGCCCAGGAAGCAGTTATGGAGCTGGCCTCATGACACCCCCCACCCCCACCCTGCTTACGATTCCTGCCTTTCTTCAGCAGAAAAAGAACGTCTTACAGAACAGAAAGCAGAGTTTGGGTCAAGCTCCAGAGACCTCGAGATGCTGCTGCACCACAACTCCCATCATCCCTGACAGTTGGCCATGCTGGCCTGAGTTCATGGGAGTTGTAGCACACCGACACTTGGAGGGACCCTCTGCTCCCTCCCCCTGCACTCACACAGCCGCAAAGGTTTCACTGATGGCCATGGCGGGGCGGGGGGATTTCTAAAACTGCCGGGGTTTGGTCTGGATGACCCCTTGGCTACCTTTCACAGTGGGGACACAGGTTTCTGGGCAGGAGTTGATCACGGTGAGGGTTTGCCTTGCTCTTAGCACGTTTCTCCCTTTCGTCCCGAGTTTGCATGTCTTCAAAGTCCATGACACCTTTGGTGAAGGCTGTTCTCCAATTGGAGTGGCAGCTGTATATAATACAGCTCGGCAGCTGTATCCATGACTGAGCAGCCCTATTTAGGATCCACTCTGCTCACCCTGAAAAGGGGGAGGAGCTAGAAAAGGTGCCCTAAACATAGTCTGCCTCCCTTTTTCCCTGACTGGATTACCACGCCCAGTGGGGTCAGCAGTGGTTGTGAAAGACAATTGAACTTTGGAACATGAAATATACGGACTGTGTTAGATAACTCTCACAATAAAGTAGGTTCTGTGATGTGATGTAGATTTCCCAGAACATTTTGACTTTAAACTTTCCAGAAGAGAATCCTATGCAAACTAGGGAGATTTGCATAGGGAATTTTTCCAGTGCCCTAGAGTGATCTAAATTCAGCATGTTTATTTTGTCTCCCATAAGCAAAGCTCAGAAGTTCAAAACTGCCAAACTGGATCTGAACTGCTGTGAGCAAAATGGATTTGTGGGAAATGCAGCGAACCAATAAATTGGCTGTAGTTATGATCCTAGGCCACCTTTTCAAACCCATCTGGCACGGATCACCACCCACCTCGCTTTTCAGTGGGAAACAAGGCAGCTCTTGCCTCTGAGCTCAAACATGACTTCTCCTTTTCCCCTGCCCTGATTCACGGGAGTGTCAGCCTACTCCAAACCCCACCTTCAATCCACAGGTGTGGTTTAGATTCCATGTGTGTGTCACCTTAGTGAGGCATGCAAACAGGAGAGACGCCCACATTGTCTGCAATTCTCTCCTTCTCTGCTCCCACCAGCCATAATGAAGAGATGGAATCTGCTGCCACAAGGTGCAGTGACAGCTGCCGGCATTTTGGCAATGCTCTCCAAAGGGAACCTCGTTTCCTGGACTTTTAAAGTCAGCTTTATTGAGAGTTTTCCACATAGAGTACAATAAAGAGAACTCTGAGCCAAGAAAATAAATAGAAGAGAAGCAAGAGAGAAGAATAAAGTAACAGAAAAAGAAGAGAAGAAAGAAGCTCAAGGTCCTCTGTCATAATGGTATCTTGACCCTCATTCCACACACACAAGAGGGAGCTCTCCCCCCCCTTCCGCCAGCCTCCTACCTGGGAGATCCTCTGCACACTTCCTGTCATGCAAGGCCCCTCATCTTCCACCCACCACCTTCTGGGGTGTCTCTTCATTAGTCCAAGAAAGAAAATGCCAAAAAGCAAAGCATAAATATATATATATAATTAACATAGACCAAGCAAAGATTAAAGACCACAGAAAGGCAAGAGAAAAAAAGCAAGAAAAAACAAAAATGAAGAGAGTGCACTCAGGTTATCTGTCTGCCAATTGTATCTATAACAATTATTTAAAGTATTCAAGGTATAAGGGACGCGGGTGGCACTGTGGGTTAAACCACAGAGCCTAGGGCTTGCCGATCTGAAGGTCAGCGGTTCGAATCCCCGCAATGGGGTGAGCTCCCGTTGCTCAGTCCCTGCTCCTGCCAACCTAGCAGTTCGAAAGCATGTCAAAGTGCAAGTAGATAAATAGGTACCGCTCTGGCGGGAAGGTAAATGGCGTTTCCATGCACTGCTCTGATTCGCCAGAAGCGGCTTAGTCATGCTGGCCACATGACCCGGAAGCTGTATGCCAGCTCCCTGGGCCAATAAAGCGAGATGAGCGCCGCAACCCCAGAGTCGGCCATGACTGGACCTAATGGTCAGGGGTACCTTTACCTTTATTCAAGGTATACACTCCAAGATAGTCCTGCTTCATCCTGTTTAAAAAAGGGAAAGGGGTGTGTCTTCCATTTCTTCCCATCTTTTCCCACAGCAACCACCACAACCTTCGAGGCTTTTCGTCCTGTGCTTACTTCCACTTGTGCCCTGGAACCTTTCTTCAAGTCCATCTCTGCTTGTCTCTTGGCGTTTCTGGTCATCAATCCATTTATAACGTCCTTAGGAGGAAAAGCAAATTTAAGCACAAATTCGACCCACAGCTGTGAGGCATTTGTGAGCCTTTTGCGGACAATGTCCTGTTGCTCTGCCGTGACCTCCCGGCCAATTTAGATACAGTGACTGAACTGGAGGCCCCTCAACTGTCTTCGGGTCCAGTGTTGGACAATTTCGATCAGATACTCCCTGCTGATGTGGATAGATTCCTCCAAGCTGATAGGCCCACCACCTGCCTTCTCGATCCGTGCCCGTCTTGGCTGATTAGGGCGTGTCCAGATGTCGCACGGACCCCCCGGTTGAAATTATCAATTTGTCCCTTGGCACGGGGACATTCCCAGGGGAACTGAAGGAAGCAGTGGTGTTTCCGCTCTTAAAGAAAACTGCACTAGATCCTTTAGACCTATCCAATTACCACCCAGTTTCGATCTTCCATATCTGGGTAAGGTAATTGAGAGAGTTGCTGAACAGCTTGGTAGGTTTCTGGAGGAAACATCGGCTTTAGATCCATTTCAGTCCGGGTTCCGTCCTGGTTTCGGGACCAGGACGGCTCTGGTTGCCCTAACAGATGATCTCCATAGACAACTGGATCGAGGTGGGTCAGGAAGGCTGATTCTTTTAGATTTGTCAGCAGCCTTTGACATGGTCAATCATGATCTTCTGGACCACCGCCTCACCAACATGGGGATACAGGGCAAAGCCCGTAAATGGCTGTGCTCTTTTATCTCTGGTCGGGGACTCAGGGTGGCGCTAGGGAGGGAGATGTCGTTGCACCACTCCTTGGTGTGGCAAGTGCCGCAGGGTGCAATCCTCTCCCCAATGCTTTTTAACATCTTTATGCGCCCCCTTGCCCAGACTGTCCGGAGCTTTGGGCTGGGCTGTCACCAATATGCTGATGACACTCAGCTCTATCTGCTGATGGATGGCCACACCAACTCGGCCCCGGATACACTGACCAGATGCTTGGAAGCTGTGGCTGGATGGTTTTGTGGGAGCCGATTGAAACTAAATCCTTCAAAGACAGAGGTCCTATGGCTGGGTCGGGATGGCATGGGGATGAGAGACCAACTCCCTTCTCTTGAGGGGGCCCAATTAGTGCCATTGCCTTCTGTTAAGAGTTTGGGTGTAATCCTTGACGCCTCCCTTTCCATGGAGGTGCAGGTTACAGCAACAGCCAAGGTGACATTTTTCCACCTTCGCCGCATCAAGCAGTTGGTCCCTTACCTTTCCCGCCCCGCCCTGGCCACAGTGATCCATGCGACGGTCATCTCCAGGCTTGACTACTGTAATTCGCTCTACGCGGGGCTGCCCTTGAAGCTGTCCCAGAAACTCCAGCGGGTGCAGAATGCTGCAGCGAGGCTCCTCACAGGGTCTCTGCCATGGGAGCATATTCACCCAGTGCTTTTCCAGCTGCACTGGCTCCCGGTGGCCTTTGGCTTAGAATCAGTTTGATTCCCTCCCCCTCTTTCTTTTTCCTTTCTCCTCCTGTGATGAGGCTGCATTTTCAATATTTTAATGTATTTTAATCTTGTTTTTAAGTTTGTATTCATTCAACTTGTTTTTATTATTGCTTGTTAGCTGCCCTGAGCCTGGCCTTGGCTGGGGAGGGCGGGGTATAAATAAAAATTATTATTATTATTATTATTTCTCTCTTCAGGCATCTCAACAGCTTCCTTTGTCTTTCCAGTCCTCCAGGCAGTCCACACCATCACCTGCTGCTGTCTCAAGTGCAGGCAGAAATTGATCCAAATCTCCTCGGGCAGATCCCGCGCTTTCTGCCATCTGAAGTATCTCCAGTTTGATCTCTCTCAGAATTCCACGTATCTAGACTCTTAATTCTGACAGCTGTTCATCTAGTAGCCATTGTAAAAAAAATCCACACAACATTATTTTTACCAAATTCTGTTTAGTCATACACCCTTTGGGAGTCTCTGCTGCCAAGAACTTGTGTCTGCTTACACATTCCTTTCACACAGGAATCAAACACAGTTTTGCTTTTCATAGCAAACAAGCATGCTCACAATGGAGAGTTATAGACAATATATGTTGAAGATTTAAAGCAGGTTCAGACTTTAAGCGTTTTGCTTCATTCTCATGCCTGTTAATAAGTGCTTTATCATCTCCCAGCAGCCCATTTCTTTTCTGAGTAGCAATTAACTGGCAGACAGAAAATCCCATTCTTATTTGCTTCCAGTCTTAAAAATTGTTAAAAGAAGGAGGTTTGCTGACCTGGTGCCCTGAAAGGGTGGGCCCCATGGAAAGTTCCTTGCTCAAGACGTTCACCCACCCCCTGGAAACTTCCTTGCCTCAGGGAAGCAATTCCAACAGAACACCAGAAATATTGATATTTTAGAATATCTGGAATTTAGAAATGATAAAAAAATGGCCTTAATGCTAATAGACGCTGAAAAGGCCTTTGATAACATTTCTTGGTGTTTTATAAAAAAACAGATAAAATTAATGGGTCTGGGAGAGAGATTTGAGAGAGGAATTGAGGCCATCTATACAAATCAAAAAGCAAGATTGATTATTAATGGCATTACCACAGAAAATAGAGATTAGAAAAGGCACAAGGCAAGGCTGCCTCTAATAATAATAATAATAATAATAATAATTTATTTATACCCCGCCCATCTGGCTGGGCTTCCCCAGCCACTGTGGGTGGCTTCCAAAAACAAGCAGGATTTAGATTAAACTATAAAATACTAATTCATTGGTTAAGAACATGAGCTTAGAGGAGAAGAAAGATTTACAAGAAAGCACACGTCTAGAGATTAAGAATAAAGTAAAATACCTAGGAGTTTGGTTCTCAGCTAAATGCATAGACTTGTATCAAGAAATCATAGAATGAAATTAAGAAAAATTTGGAAATCTGGAGCAAACTTCACCTCTCCCTTTGGGGTAGGATATTGGCAGTTAAGATGAATGTTTTACCAAAAATGATTTTTTTATTTCAAACCATTCCCATTTTAGGAGGTATGAATTGTTTTCAAAACTGGAGAAGGGCCATCGCAAGGTTAAATGGAATGGTAAAAGGCTAAGAATAAAACATCTAATTCTTATTGACCAGAGGGAGAGCGGGGTTTTGCTCTACCTCATCTTGAATTACCGTATTTTTTGCTCTATAAGACGCACCTTTTCCCTCCTAAAAAGTAAGGGGAAATGTGTGTGCGTCTTATGGAGCGAATGGAGGCTGCGCAGCTATCCCAGAAGCCAGAACAGCAAGAGAGATCGCTGCACAGCGAAAGCCGCGATCCCTCTTGCTGTTCTGGCTTCTGGGATTCAGAATATTTTTTTTCTTGTTTTCCTCCTCCAAAAAGTAGGTGCAACTTATGGTCTGGTGCATCTTATAGAGCGAAAAATACAGTATACCATGCTGCGACTGGGCTGTCATGGATTAGAGAGTAGATCATACTTAGACACAGATTTATTAGATTTAGAGGGCTTCAACAACAGGTTTGGTTGGCACACGTATATGGTTTAGGACAAAGTTAAGGTAAACACTCTATAAAATCTGGGACAAATATAAGAGAATATTGGAACCTAAAATCCCCTTGTGGACCTCCCTGATAGAGGCCACGGCAGTAAAAGGAAAAAATGCACAAGGTGATTGGGCAACGTATAGAATGCTATTAGAGGAAAATAACAATAATTTTAACCTGAAAAAAATTGATGAAATTAGAAGGTATGTGACGGATTGGCTACAATACTTTCAAATAAACAAGAGGTGGAACATTGATAGACGATAGACAAACAGGATTTGAAAAAGAAACATCCAGACTAGAAAAAGAATTAGTACAAGCCAAAAGTAAGCATATCTCCAAAATATAATCTCCAAAGTATAATCTTCTACTCGAGTGGGAAACTAAAGAAGAAGAAGTGAAAAGTGGAATGGTAAGTTGGGCCCAAGACCTTGGCCATAATATCTATATGAACCAATGGGAGAGACTATAGAAAGATGATGTCAGGTTCACAGCGTGCTATAACTTAAGAGAAAATATTATGAAAATGTTATATTGGTGACACCTCACTACAGCCAGACTGGCCAAAATGTATAAGAGTAGATTGGAAAATTGTTGGAGATGTAAAGAGGGGAGAGGGTCATTTATGCATATGTGGAGGGAATGTGGAAAAATTAGGAAGTTTTGGGACGTTATAAATAACGAACTAAAAAAGATGTTAAAAATCCCATTCACAAAATGACCAGAAGCCTTCTTATTAGGGATAATGCCAACTGAAATAAAACAAGAAGTAAGACCTCTCTTTATGTATGCAACATCCGCAGCCAGAATTTTAATTGCAATGTATTGGGAAAATGAAATTACACCTACAAAATCAGAATGGCAAGTTAAACTATTAGAATATCTGCAAATGGCAAAAATGACAGGGAGGGTAAGAGGGTATTAGAAGCAAAAAGTAAATCAAGAATGGATTATATTCAAGGAATATCTTAAAAATTACTGTGACAGCAAAAACCTCCTGGCAGATCTTGAATGAGTCTTGCAATGTACAGATAATATAAGTAAATTTATTGTTTCTATTTAATTTTTCTTTCTTTTTCTTTATCAAAAAGATTTATGAAAATAATAATAATGATAATATATTTATACCCCGCCTATCTAGCTGGGTTTCCCCAGCCACTCTGGGCGGCTTCCAACAAAACACTAAAATACAATAACCTATTAAACATTAAAAGCTTCCCTAAACAGGGCTGCCTTCAGATGTCTTCTAAAAGTTTGGTAGTTATTTTTCTCTTTGACATCTGGTGGGAGGACGTTCCACAGGGCCGGTGCCACTTTCGAGAATAGTATGAAACTGTGTAAAATATAACAAGAGTAATTCAGTTTTTTTGAGAACACTCAGAAGTCTACTTTAGGTCTTTTTAAATGTATTGCATTCTTTTTTGTTGTTGTTGTTGTATGGGATGGGATATAAATTGTAATATATTATATTGTTGTATAATTTTGTGAAATATGTTTAATAAAGATTTTTTGAAAAATAAAAAACCCTAAAACGTCCTTGTCTCCAGTGTGCTGTCGTCTTCTTCCAAGACACTGAGGTTTCCTCTCTTATCTCAAAAGGGAATTATGCCTTGATTACCTCTGACCACCGCATAATTATCTCTGCCAATGGGATCACCAGTAGCTGATAACTTAGTCTGCCATCTTTCTTCCCCAGAAGTCCAAATGGAACCTCCAGTTTCCAAAGCAGTCTACCTTTCATGGCTGGTTGTTTTATGCCCTGCTGGCAAGCTTCCTGGACTGGAATGGCTTGGGTCCGGTCCAAGAAGTCTGCCTTCCCCAAGCTCGGGCCTTCCAGAGATTTGAGACTCCAACTCCCATCATCCCCAACCATCAGCACAGAGGGCTGTGTCTGATGGGAGCCGTAGTCCCACTGGTGGAGGAAAGGGGTGCGGTGGGTGCGGTCTGCCCCAGGTGTTATCCTGGGGGGGTGACATCACCGCCCCGCCCCCTGGGCAGCTCACCCCGCTCCCAGGTGCACAGCATGTGTGCCGCGCTGGGTGCCGGAGCAGGCAGCTCCGCCTCTGCATAGTCCATCTATATGGAGGGCTGCAGTGGCACTTTTCTGAAATTCCTATTAACCAAAAAGGGCCCCCACTTACCTGGGAGTAAGCCCCCTTGAACTCAGCGGTATTTACTTCCAAGTAGATGCATATTGGATTGCGGTGTAACAGCACAACCCCAAATGTGCATTAAGATGATAATCATGTTAATTTCAATGGGGCTTACTCCCAAGCAAGTGGGTGTGGAATAGTTTTTTAGTGGGGACTACAACCCTGCAAACTAGTCTGAAATGGGGTCTCTGGGAGTCCTTTTTTCTTTTTAAAAAAATCTTGCACCTGCCATGTACTCACTAGAGGGCCTTACATCTCAGTTGCCCCATCTGCAACAATAATACTGGTCTACCTTATGGTTGTTTTAAAGATTACAAAAAAGGAGAATGCGTTTGATATATTCCGTATCCAGCTTAGTCGTACTCAAAGTAGACCCACTAAAATTAATGCCCATTCCTAGTTTAGGTCCATTAAGTTCAGTGGGTCTGCTTTGAGCATGTCTTGTTCAATACAACCCAATGGACAACTCAAGGAAATCGTACAATCACAATCACATGCAGATTTATTTAGGCATTAAGTCGTACTGATTTTAGTGAGATTTACTTCTATGTAAGCATGCAGCCTTTATCAATTAAACGCACATAAATTGGCATTCTTACTCCCAAGTAAACATGCAAATGTCTAACTGATTTGTGGATTAAACATTGCCACCTTGACACTATGGATATAAAACTCATTCTGGAGTTCTGAAAGCACAACCCAAATGATCAAGGGGACGGAGCAACTATGAAGAAAAGCTGCAGTGTTTGGGGGTTTTTTGTTACTAAAAAGGGGACATGTGAGAAGTTTGCCAGGAGTGGAGAAAGAGAAGTGTTTCTCCCTCAACACCAGAATGAAGCTGCATGTTGGGAGATTCGGGACAAATGGTAGAAAGCCCTTCTTTCCACAGCACACAGTTGATCTATGAGACTCCCTCCCACAGGAGGCAGGAAGGGCTACCAACTGGGATGGCTTTCAAAGAGGGTTCAACAAATTCTTGGCATCTTCCCATAAAAGGATCCCTCTTTCCTGTGAATAAGCCCTTTGACCTCATGAAGACTTTATTCTGAGCAGACATGCCTAGGACTATATACTGTCCATCTCCTACGTGGAGGAGAGGCCTATCGATGGCTCGGCTCTGGGATTCTTCTGAAAACCAGTTGCTGGAAGGGAGGGAAGAGGGCTCTTGGTCACGGTGAGAACAGGATGCTGGCCAAGATGGGCCATGGGCTGGATCCAGCAGGCTCTTCTTATGCTTTTACTACAGTGTCTGCCTGGGACAAGAGCCTCCCCAATCGGAGGGAAGCAGAGCTGAACTGGAAAGGCCCCTGGCAAGGCCCTCCTTCTGCCCCCCCTGCAGAGCGTGGCAGCCTCACCAGGTCTTGGCACCAAGAGCCACCACAATGCTGCCTGTGCGGTGACAAGCTCTCTGTGTAACCATGCCCATGTGCCCCTGTGAGCTGCTGATCTCTGTGTAACTGTCTGCCTTTTTTCTCAATGCCTGGGCACAGTTCCAGGGAGATAAGTCTCAGCCAGCCTCTGTCTCTGTTTCTCTCACACACAGAGACAGCGGCTCTTTGTAATGAAACCAAAAGGCAAGGCAGTGGGTCTCATGGAATCCTTTCAGATCCCTTGTTTCAATTCTGCTTTCATGCCTGTTACATTTATTTATTTATTTATTTATTTATTTATTTATTTTACCTATATAACAAAATTTATATGCTGCTTGATTACAGAAAACCTCTAAGCTGCTTACAAATTATCAAAAAAGTAAAATTCTCAAACATATTTTAAGCAGGTGCTGAAAGGTTGCAGTGAGGATGCCTGCCTAATGTCAACAGGCAGGGAGTTCCAAAGTGTAGGTGCTATTCCACTACAAGACTGACTTCTTACGAGTGCGGAGCAAGCATGATGTGGACCTGTAACCAGTTCTGCAGACTGACATGATCAAAAGGGCATGTCTGGGGTAAGGCAATCCTGAAAGTAACCTGGGATTGTACTTCTTTATTGTACTATATTTTAAATTCTAGTCTTCCATTAACTTAGTTTGTGAGCTATTCTGCATCTGCATGCATTAACAGCTGGAAGGGAGGGGGAACCCAGGATATGAATAAAATTAATTATGTTACAAATAAATAAAATTCCCATAGGGAAAGCTGAGCGAAATGCATGCAACAAGGGGTTGAGATTAGAGCATTAATAAGCTTCCAGAGAGACTGGCTTGGTTCAACAAGCTAGCAAACAGGGGCAGCTCCAGAACTTCTGTGCTAAGGCCTCAGATCTGCTGCCTCTTTCCTCCCTTTTAAAAACTTTGTTTTGTTTTGTTTTACTTATTTTACAGCTGGGCAAAGTACAGTCCCTGCTCCCCTTCACTTTAATCTGCCAGAGGCATCTCTACAGATAATTTGCATATGCAAATTTTTATGCTGGGGGGAACAGGGCCTCAGGTCCTTTAATTCCCCAGAAATGTTCCTGTGAAACAGCCAGTTTCTCGCCCTCCCAACTTGGCCATCCTTGTTCCATCCTCATTGGGGATTGCGAGGACACTGCAGGTTAAGCCACACGGAAACTGCTTTGACACATGGACACAGAATTCCCACCATGGATTTCCGGTTTGCTGCGGATCGCATTGGAGTGTGAGTCTAGTTCTCTGGGACAGACTCAATCGCCGCAAGGGATTTAGGGGAAACACAAAGGCGCTGTGTACCTTTGGAAGAAGCCCGAAAGGATGTTTTGGGCGCTGGGGATATGGCTGCGCACTTAGCAAGCTCCCTTGCCCCCAATCCGCCCTATAAAGAGCAGGGAAGAAGGGCGAGATTGAGCTGCGAGTGCTAGGATCCATTCGCTACCCCGTGGTGAGAAGCCTCAGGCTCCAAGCAAAAAAGCTGCAAGCTCTCCGATAAATTAAAGCTAAAAGCCAAAAGGATTAATTAATTGGCAAAAAAAATCTGGATTATAATTGGCAAAAAAGATGGGATGAAAAAAGGAGGTCTGTCCTGGCTGTGATGAGCTCTACTCTGCATGGGGACTTTCTACAAGTGCTAGAGTAGCGGATTGCATTTTGTTTTTCTTTTGCTACCAAATAACTTTCACTAAATAATTTACAGGGTTGGAAAATAAAGAAGGACTAACTCCCATCCCTGTACATAAAGGGGGAGCTATAATTTGGAAATAAAGACTTACTTGAACTCTGGAAGTACGATCTTTCCAATGGGAAGTATAGATACAAGACTGCTATACACATAGCGAGGAAACAGAGAAAAGTCTTAACAAATAAAAGATTAGGAAAAGAATTCATAACATCAGATAAGACAAAAAAAGAGTAGTAAATTTATGTATAGACAGATATGACCCGCAGCAAATTTTTAAAGATGAGGAGGGAAGAATGATAGCCAAACAGATAACATCACAAGGCAAAAAAAAAAATGTAATAGAATATACGCACCGAATGAAAGAAAATCGGAACCTTATAAACTGTTAGAGGAAAAATTATTTGAATTTACAGATCAGAAAATAATATTTACGGGTGACACTAATGCAGTAGTGTCCCTGGATATAGATAGAACAATAAGAAAGACGGATTCGAAAGAAGGGAGACTACTTGCCACCTTTTTTTAATCTGGTGGAAAATCTTACATTAACGGACATTTGGAGATTCAAACACCCTTTGGAAAGGGAATATACTTTTTTCTCAGAACCAAATCAATTTGCTAGAAGAATAGCCTCAATATGGATTTCCAGTGACTAACATTAAGAACGAGAAAGGTGGAAATACAACCAAGGACACTTTAGGATCATAATGCAATTTCATTGGAATTAAGAAGAGAAGAAAACTCACCATTTAGGTGGAGGCTAAATGAAGGACTATTAGATAATCAAATGACCTTGCAGAAAGCTCAAAAAACCCTGAGAGATTATTTTGAATTGAATCTGAATCATGGTATGGACTTAAATGTCGTTTGGGACACAAGTAAGGCAGTGATGAGAGGTTTCTTTACACAACAAAACACCTTGCAGAAAAATGCAAGGGAGAAGAAAAAGAGTTATTAGATGAGTTGATTATGAAAAGCAATTAATTAAGAAACCCGGAAACGAACTGATAAAACAGTGTATTAAGATGTTACAAACCCAATTTTCGATGCTAATAAATCAGGAAGTTGAGTGGGTGAAAAATTGATGAAACATAAAAATTTTGAATTTCTTAATAAACCAGGGAAACTTTTAGTGTGGCAATTAAGGAAGAAGGTGTCATGTGACAAAGGTATTTGAGAGCAGAAGCAGTAAAGGAGTCTAGAAATGTGAAATGTAAAAAGCTTCAGAATCATTTAGCATGCTGAATCACTGTGACTCATCTTGAGGATGACTCATTCCCTGTATAAGTATTGTATCTGCTTGCAGGCAGACTCAGTGACTCAGTCAGTGTCTGCAGTGTCTCAATCTATGTGTGTGGTGGAGCCTGTGAAGCCTGTGCTCAGTGGAAACTCTGTGTATGCCCTGAAGCTAGTTTAATCTTCTGTTCACTATGCTGTTATTTGCAAACAAGTTTATTTTAACTCAGTAAAGCTTTTATTCTTTTACTGAAGAAGACTCTGCATTATTAATTTACGCTGTGCGTCAGAAAGGTATAAATACAATTAATAAATTGAAAGTAGAAAGCAAAATAATAGATAATCCAAAAGAGATTAGGAAACAATTTGTAAGATTTTATATGGAACTATATCGGGCTGGAAAAGAAGATATAGTTAAAATCTAGGACTATTTAAAGCAGAATAAATTACCAAAGATTCCAAAAGAAAAGATATACCAGCTAAATGCACCTATTACACAATGGAATTACAACAAGCAATGGGACAAGCCAAATCAGGAAAATTGCCAGGACCAGATGGACTCTCAGCTAAATATAATAAAAAAATACAAGATCAACTAGTTTTCCACTCAAAGATATGATGAATAACAATGAGTAGAGGTACCGTATTTTTTGCTCTATAGGACACACCGGACCATAGGACGCACCAGACCATAGGAGGGGAAGAACGGGGGGGGGAATCTCCCCCTCTCTGCTCAGCGCCCCGTCAGTGAAGCGGCAGGAGAAATGGAGCCCCTTCCATTTCTCCTCCCGCTTCACTGAAGGGGCGCTGCACAGCTCTCCCTCTCTGCGCAGCACCCCTTCAGTGAAGTGGTAGGAGAAACGGAGCCCCTTCCATTTCTCCTCCCGCTTCGCTGAAGGGGCGCTGCGCAGGAAGGGAAAACTGTGCAGCGCCTCTCCAGCAAAGCGAAGCCTGGAGAGCAAGAGGGATCGGTGTGCACCGACCCCTCTCGCTCTCCAGGCTTCAAGCGGCTATCTGCAAACCTTCGGAGCACAGCGGGAACTCCTGCTGCGCTCCAAAGGCTTGCGGATAGCTACCTGAAGCCCCCGGAGCACAGCCTTTGAAACCTCCGCAGAGCAGCGGGGTACCTTCACCCTGCTGCCCTGAGGAGGCTTTGAGCAGCTAACCCCAAGCTAGAACAATGAGACGTTGCGGAGCGCTCCGTCTCCCTGTTCTGGCTTTGGGCTTAGCCGCACAGCCTGCATTCGCTCCATAACACACACACACACATTTCCCCTTAATTTTTGGAGGGGAAAAAGTGTGTCCTATAGAGCGAAAAATACAGTAAATTACCAGATATTTGGAAGGAGGCCTATATTACATTAATTCCTAAACAGGATTCGGATTTACAGTGGTACCTTGGGTTAAGAATTTAATTCATTCCAGAGGTCTGTTCTTAACCTGAAACTGTTCTTAACCTGAAGCACCACTTTAGCTAATGGGGCCTCCCGCTGCCGCCGCGCCGCCAGAGCACGATTTCTGTTCTCATCCTGAAGCAAAGTTCTTAACCTGAGGTACTATTTCTGGGTTAGCGGAGTCTGTAACTGAAGCGTCTGTAACCTGAAGCATCTATAACCCAAGGTACCACTGTACTTTAAGTTAAAAACTATAGGCCAATCTCACTCCTAAATAATGATTAGAAACTATGCCAACATCTTAGCAAATAGATTAAATACTGTATTAAAAGATATTATTCATCAAGATCAAGTGGGCTTTCTTCCTGGCCGACAGATGAGAGACAACATAATATAATAGACATATAGTGGTACCTCGTTTTGAGTTCGGGATCCGTTCTGGAGCCCCGGACGCTCGACAGAGCGTCACTCTGCACACGCGTGTGGAGCAGTTTTGCACTTCTGCATATGCGTGAAGCGCGATTTAGCGCTTCTGTGTGTGAGTGAGTGGAAAACCCGGAATTAACCCATTGCGGTACTTCCAGGTTTGCCACGGATGCATGGAAAGGATGGAATTTGGAGAATCATTTCTCAAAGGAATTGGCGCTATATACTCTGAGCAGAAACCATACTGATTGTTAAGAATGTACTGACTGAAAAACGTGACATTACTAAAGGAACTAGACAGGGTTGTCCCCTGTTGCCATTATTATTTACCGGTATTTTAGTCCTAGAAGTCCTGGCGAGAACTGTAAGAGCAGGAGTGAAAGGAATTTCGGTGGGGAGCAAAGAATATAAATTGAAAGCCTTTGCGGACAATCTTGTAATAACAGTTGAAGAACCTTTGACTAGTGCAACAAAGGCACTAGAAAAGATTCAGCAGTTTGGACAAGTTGCTGGTTTTAAACTTAATAAGACAAAACCCAAAATGTTGGTCAAAAATATGACAGTACAATCTAAATAATTGATCATAGAAATAACTGTGGGGGAAAAGGTCAACTATTTAGGGGTATAGTTAACTTCAAAAAATATTAATAAATTTAATGATAATTACATACCTATGTGGAAAGAAGTAAAGAGAAACTTGGAGGTGTGGGGAAGGATGAATTTATCATTTTAGGGAAGAATATCAGCTATAAAAATAAATGTGCTACCAAGAATACTATTTCTGTTTCAATCAATACCACGATCAGTGTGGTAGGGCACTTTAAAGAATGGCAAAAAACAATATCTAAATTTATCTGGCAGGGGACTAAACCAAGAATAAAACATAAGTTACTGACAGACTCTAAAGAAAGAGGTGGCTTCTCCTTGCCAGATCTGAAGTTATATTATGAAGCGTCCTGCCTTTTCTGGCTTCAGGATTGGATTTTGTTTTTAAAAACCCCAGATCTTTAGACGTGGATGGTGATGATAATAGGTTTGGGTAGCATGCATATTTATGGTATGAAAAAACGAGAGTACACAAGGAATTCCTGAACCACCTGGTAAGAAAATCAATCTATGGGGTATGGGATAGATACAAAAGTTTATTGGAGCGGAGAACACCATGGTGACTCTCTCCATTGGAAGCAATTTCGGTTAAAAAATTGAATATGAGAGGAGAGTGGGCCACTTAGAAAGAATCGTTAACAGAAGCAGAAGATCAACTAAAAATGAAGATATAAGAGAGTTACTAACAGATTGGTTACAGTATCATCAATAAAATGACGTCTTTAAAGTAGATAAGAAAAAAGGTTTTGATACAGAGAGGTCGAGGTTTGAAATAGATCTGTTGCAAAATAATGTGAAAGTACTTTTAAAAATGTACAAATTACTTTTAGAATTGTATACAGTCATGCCTCATGTTGCATCCGCTTCAGGTTACGTTTTTTCAAGTTGTGTCCCGCAGCAACCCGGAAGTACTGGAACGGTTACTTCCGAGTTTTGCCGCTCGTGCAGAAGCGCTAAATCGCGCCGCGCATGCACAGACAAAGCACCTCAGGATGCGAACACTTCAAGTTGCAGACGTGCCTCCGGGACGGATTATGTTTGCAGCTCAAGGTTCCACTGTACAAAAGATGAAGAAGTTAAGACAGTGATGATTCACTGGGCAAGAGACTCTGGGAACAATATCCAATTTTCATTATGGGAAAAGTCATGGAAAGAGGATTTAGAATTTACTGCATGCTGTTCGTTGAAGTACAACTATATGAAAATGATGTACTGTTAGTATCTAACACTGAGTAAAATTGCGAAAATGTATAGAACTAGTTCAAATCTGTGTTGGAAATGTAAAGGGAAAGAGTGTACCTTCTACCATATGTGGTGGTCTGTGGAGTGGTAAAAGCTTTCTGGGAAATGATATATACAGTAATGAGTTAAAGAAAATGTTTAAGAAAACTTTTGTTAAAAAAACCAGAAGCTTTTTAGTTAGGTATAATAGGTGAAGAGATACCAAAAGAAGACAAAAAGCTTTTCATGTACGCAATGACGGCAGCAAGAATACTTCTAGCCCAGAGATGGAAGGAGGGAGAAGGGCCAACCAGAGAAGAATGGCAGACTAAATTGATGGAGTATACAGAGATGGCAAGAACTTTTGTAAAATTATGTAAAACCAATAAAAAATTATATATATTATATATAATATATTTAATATTTAATGTAATATATTATATATATAATTTTATATATATATAAATTATATATATAAAAAGAATTCCCACTGTGGAAAAGAAGTCATCTGCTGCAAGGCATAGGAAATACTAACTCCATATGCTCCAACAGCTCCTGTTTATCCAGAACTTCCTGTTTGCTGATCCCTCCACCTGAAAAATATGGATATGGAACAACTGATTGGTTCAAAATTGGGAAAGGAGTACGACAAGGCTGTATATTGTCTCCCTGCTTATTTAACTCATATGCAGAATTCATCATGCGAAAGGCTGGGCTGGATGAATCCCAAGCCGGAATTAAGATATGCAGATGACACAACCTTGATGACAGAAAGTGAGGAGGAATTAAAGAACCTTTTAATGATGGTGAAAGAAGAGAGCGCAAAATATGGTTTGAAGCTCAACATCAAAAAAATGAAGATCATGGCCACTGGTCCCATCACCTCCTGGCAAATAGAAGGGGAAGAAATGGAGGCAGTGAGAGATTTTACTTTCTTGGGCTCCATGATCACTGCAGATGGTGACAGCAGCCACGAAATTAAAAGACGCCTGCTTCTTGGGAGAAAAGCAATGGCAAACCTAGACAGCATCTAAAAAAGTAGACATATCAATGTCAGGGAAGAGTTAGAAGTTTTCAGTTTATCAGAGGGAGAAAGCATTCCCCAAGGGGGGAAGGAGAGCAGTGAATCTAATAGAAGGGAGCAAGAGGAACAACAGGGAGGGACCGGCTGTTCACAGGAAAGGCAAGGGTTCAGTTCTAGCTCAGATTCGGAGGAGGGGAGATACCGGCCAGCTCTAGCCAGGAGGGTAGGAAAAAGAGCGGGAAAACGAAGGGAAAGGCGCCTTCGCCATTTTGAGGGTGGCTGGTCACGGACAAGCAGAGCTCAGAAGGTATCTGAAATAAGTGACTCTGAGGAATAATAGTTAAGAACTGTTTATAAGATTATTTTGTTAATACACAATAAAAAGTTATAAAAGAACAAGAAGCGTTTGTGTGGTGATCTGAAGAGGACAACGACCAGTCCTGACAATCACCTTGCCAACAAAGGTCCGTATAGTTAAAGCTATGGTTTTCCCTGTAGTGATGTATGGAAGTGAGAGCTGGACCATAAAGAAGGCTGATCGCCGAAGAATGGATGCTTTTGAATTCTGGTGCTGGAGGAGACTCTTGAGAGTCCCATGGACGGCAAGAAGATCAAACCTCTCCATTCTGAAGGAAATCAGCCCTGAGTGGTCACTGGGAGGACAGATCCTGAAGCTGAGGCTCCAATACTTTGGCCACCTCATGAGAAGAGAAGACTCCCTGGAAAAGACCCTGATGTTGGGAAAGATGGAGGGCACAAGGAGAAGGGGACGACAGAAGACGAGATGGTTGGACAGTGTTCTCAAAGCTACCAGCATGAGTTTGACCAAACTGCAGGAGGCAGTGGAAGACAGAAGTGCCTGGCGTGCTCTGGTCCATGGGGTCATGAAGAGTCGGACACAACTAAACGACTAAACAACAACAACCACCTGAAAAGTCTCCATCTTATTCCTCATTTCAAGTTGCCTTGTTTAAATTATCATTCAGGCCAATGCCTAGGCTTGCTGCTCTTCCCATTTCACAGCCCTGTCCCAGCCCTGCCAGAAGTTAAGGTCATAATCTTGCATGTTGCAAACCACCCTGAGATCTGTGGATGGAGGGCAATATACAAATTTAATAAACAAGAATACATGCAATACCCAGTCCCTGGGGTGCAATGTGTTTTACCTCTGAGTAGGCATGCACTGCAAAACTCTGCGTAAGGTCTTGGGGAAGGATGCATTTTGTCTCTAAATGGTCACGTTAAATCCACCACCTGCCACTTCCAATACTGGCCAGGCTCAGCAGCCCATAGCAGAGGACAGTTGTGTTTCTCCAGCACAGAGAGGGCCAACGTGGTGCCCTCCAGAAGCTGTGAGACTCCAACTCCCATCAGCCCCAGACAGCATGGCTGAGGGTCAGGGATCATGGGAGTCTGGCCTCAACTGCAAGTGCCACCTTAGCTCC
Organism: Podarcis pityusensis; assembly: GCF_964106645.2. Classification (NCBI taxonomy): domain Eukaryota; kingdom Metazoa; phylum Chordata; class Lepidosauria; order Squamata; family Lacertidae; genus Podarcis; species Podarcis pityusensis. The sequence continues at coordinate 53,452,216 of NC_138039.1, read as the reverse complement.
CTTGCTCTGGCCTCTCTCCAAGGAAAAAACAAAGATCTTTAAAAGCCTGTCAGCTAGCAAAGGAGGGTTGCTCAAGCCAGCATCTTGTGCTTCAGCACAGCCTCCATCTGCTCGGCATCCTCCAGGCCTTGTTGGACCACAATTCCCATCAACCTTGACCACTGGGCTATGTTGGGAGGGTTTCTGGAGGGCACCAGGTTGGGGAAGGCTGCCCAGAGTTATCCAAACCTTGTTCTGTGCACTGCTATTGCTGCTGCCGCAGAGGCAACTAACGCCGGCTGACCCATCTCCTGCCTGTCCTGACAGCCTGTAGGTTTTGTCATCAGCCATTTCATGCACTGTTTATTTTGATTTATTTTTTGCGTTTCTTTTATGGCCTCAGGGAAGAGGGAAATAAAGCAGGGCTGACTTTTAAAACCATGCAGGGCAGACACAGCAAATGTAGACAACAGGCACAGCTGAGCCTCTGGGAGAACATTATGGGGGCAGGGAACAGGGAGGCTCCCTATCTATCAGATACAGGGGATGTTAGCATACATGTCCCAGTTTTAATCCAAGTGATCTGTTTTTACTGCACTTCAGCCCATGCCATGCTTTTTTTGAATCAAAGAATCATAGAGTTGGAAGAGACCACAAGGGCCATCGAGTCCAACCCCCTGCCAAGCAGGAAACACCATCAGAGCACTCCTGACATACGGTTGTCAAGCCTCTGCTTAAAGACCTCCAAAGAAGGAAACTCTACCACACTCCTTGGCAGCAAATTCCACTGTCGAATCAGAGGGCAATTAGGGCATGTGGCTAGAGAAAGAGTCCTTGAGCACAAAATCACAGGGCGGTAGTTGTATAACATGGGAACAGCATCCCTGCCTCCTATTTCCAAAGCTCAGTGACATTCCTTGTGTAGCCCAGGGGGCCCATGACACACTAGAGAGTGGCACTGCCAGGCTTGCAGGACCCACTTGATTCAGATTATTCACCACTATATACACATGCAAGATGACTCTGGAGCAGGGCAGGGCAATTGCTGCCCTCCAGGTGTTAACTGGACTACAACTCCCATCATCCCTGACCATTGGGCATGCAGGCTGGGGCTGAGAGGAGCTGGGAGTCCCAGAACAGGTGGGCCACCCTCCCTCTGGAGCAAGGCCTGCTGAGGGTGTGCCTAGGAGTTCAGTCACAGAAAACTAGCAGATCAAGATGAAGGCTGGGCTGCATTCCCTCCTCCCTGACAGACTCTTTTTCTGTATGGAAGGGATTTGGGGCAGGGAAAGGGGCCCGAGAAAAGCACTCCATCCTGTGCCAGTCCTGAAATGGTACATTCCGGCTAGAGATGTAGAGATCTTGGTCACAATCTGCACAGCATAGGAAAAGAAACTCCAGGTGCAAAAATTATCCCTGCATCACACAACCACCATATCAATATAGCCACCCCACAGGCCTGATCCTGCAGCCTTTACCTGGGTGGAAACACAGCTATGTCTAACATTCCCATCCTTCCTGGCTTCTGCCTCAAAAAGGGAGACATGGCAGGGCTGGTGTGCTACTTGCCATCACCACAGAGGCCCCACAGGTCACCTTGTGAGCCTGCCAAGAAAAGTGTGCAGCAGTCAGATGGCCAAGCCCTTTTCCCAGAGATGCTCTTCCCCAGCACCACACTCAGTTCCTGACCTTGTTATGCTCAGTGTTCTCCCTGGGAATTTCCTGGCCCCAAGTGAGGCTCTGCCCCCAGCAGACCCCCAGCTCTCTGCCTTCTGATTGCATCTGGTCTGAGGGATGGCCCTGCCAGTCACCTTCCTCCTCCTTGGTCCCAGAGCCAACTTTGTGGAAACACAACAATGATGGAGACAAAATTAGGATGGGGAGGCTCCACCTGCCACTGGCTCTGGTGCCACCTGTTGCTGGGCTCTTTGCTTTCCCCAGCAGGCCCCAGGCACCACCGCTCAGACCAGGCCAGGTACCTGTCAGTATTGTCTACTCTGACTGGCAACAGCCGGAGCAGCACGTCCCATTTTGCCGCTTGAGGCTCCTGCGACCACCTGCTCTGCCACCGCCATGTGCCTTGCCCCCTCCGCTGCTGGCGAAGAAGCAACATCGCCACCTCTGCCCATATTGGGCAAGTTCGCTCCAATTTTGGGTGAGATCTTGCCCAACATGGCTGTGATCTTGTCTAAAATCAGTGCTGATGGCGGAGGTGCTTCTCCACCGATGGAGGAGGAGGCAGGGCAGGCGGGGCACCCCCAGGAATGTCACCTAGAGGGCTTCTAAAGCCTCACTGGCCTCATGTCTGGGCCAACTCTGGCAGCAGCTCGTCAGGGGCTCCAGGAGCAGCCTTCCTCCCACCTGCAAGTCAAATTTTTAAACTTGACATTGCAGGGACAGAACCTGAAACCTTCTGCATGCCAAGCAGGTGTCCTAGCTTCTAGTGCTGGGCTAGGGTCCCTTCCCTATTCTCTAGCAAATGTGTGTTTTGAGATCTCAAGACTCCTTTGCTGGACTCACTGCATGCAGTTCAAAAAATTCAGCATTCAGGAATTGGGTGGAGAACAGTTCAGACCCTCCAGATGCTCAGCTGCTGACAGGAAGGTCAATGAAAGACCTTCCAAGGAATATTCCCAGCAAGAAATTGCCAGTTGGTTTCTATATGCTTAGGCCTCAGTCTGAGTTAAGCTGGTCTCTCCCACTTACAGGTGTGAATTTTTTTTTTTAAATGATATTTATTGGGGGGGGGGATTTTTTAAGTTGCAAAAGAAAAACAAAGGAGAAAAAAAGAAAAACAAGCCACTTCTAACCATACATATACAAATTCAAAATAAGAGAGAGGGGAAAAAATACACCACAAACATTTAAAAACAAATCCATTATTCTCAACTCCTCAACTATCATTACCCTCTTTCCTTGACCTCCTCCTCCTCCCCTTCCTTGTATCCTGGTTGTTAATTGTCACAGCAAATCCTTTCCATATTTCATAATATTCTGTCATTACATTACCTTAAACTATTTTAATCTTATCTTACTATAAAAAAACCTTGAAACTTAAAACTTAAATCTTATTTTTACCAACTTCTCATAACCATAATATTCTTGCATAATTCTTTAAACATTTTTACTAAAGCCAAGTAACTTCATTCCAACATTTTTCTAACATTCATCAATTTTGTAAAACAGTCCTAGTAGTGAAAAAGAGAAATAAAAACAAATCCAATCTTCATCCAGCGTCCCTTCCTCCTGGTGCCGGGTTTTGTCAGTCCTTGTTATCCCATCGATCTGGCACATTAACCTGGTATCCTAATATCCGAGGCCCTTAAGTCTCTTCCATGTTCCTTCTGCAGCTCTTCTTCATATTTGTAACTGTATTTTCCCTTGTCTCCTGCTCGTTTCACTCGTGGGAACTCCAGCTTAGCAATATTTTTGACCCTTCTCGACAGATCAGCCCCTTTTCCATAATCGACACTAAATTCCATGTGGTATTTAAAAACATGTTTCAAAATCCCTCCAAAATTGAGAGCCCCCACAATCCCAAACATCTCACGGCCCATTGCCAGACTTGAAAAGTCCAAACATCCCTGCATAGGAGGGTCTATCCAATCCCCCATTTCCAAACCAAACCAAACTTTTCCTTTCCAAATCTGGCTTTTTCCAAGTTCATTTGTCAAATCCGAAAGTTCATATTCCTGTTGGGCCTGTTCTGTCAGGGCACACTCCTGATTTAATTCCTGGGTGGGCTCCACATATTTTCCCACTGCCTGTTCAAAATTTCCCACTGCCTGTTCGAAATTTCTAATCGAATCAGCCATCAAATTCGTCTTCTCATGTAGCTGTTCCAGTAGGGCATTTGTTTTATAGAAAGCACACAACAGAGCTTCTGAATACATTGTCCTGAAGGTCAGATGACTATTCCCACGATTGTAATCTGTAACAGCTGCCAGCTCCCAGGAGTTGGTTACAGTTTCACAGTCTCCCTCTAGGGGGAAAACTTCTATTTAATCTTTCTTTTAAAGACAAGTCTAGCAACAGAGTTTCCTTTTTTCAGATATTTTGTCGATATTTGTTCCTCTAAGGTGCGAAAGGAAACAATGGAATCACTATGTTTCTCTTCTTTTAGCTATCTGTCAAAAGCGTTTGTCTCTGGTCAATGAGCTTCAAACGTCAGTCCTGACACCCCGCTCCAGGGTCAGGACGATGGAAAGTTACTTTACTTTAAACTCACTTCTGCAGGTTTAAACAGTCCAGAAAAGATCCCCCTTCTTCTCCTGCTGCCGAAGGGGGGTTCAACAGTTTTAAATGATGAAAGCCAATCCTTTAAAAGCGATTTTCTGAGCTCTAGTTTACGTTATCTTTGCTTTATTCTGTCTACAAAGAAACGGAAGGCTGACTTCCTGTTTAGACCTTCCCGTTTCAGTACCAAATTGAAATAAAATTTTTAAGTCCAATTCCTTTCTGGTCGCAAGTCCTTATTTAAAGTCCAATTGTTCAAAGTTTAAGTACTCACAGGTGCTTATTTTAGAAGCCAAATTGTCCCAGGAAAAAGGCAGCGCTCTCCGGCAACGGCTGTGCGGCTTTGCTCCACGGAAATAGCAGTTGACTCACAGCACCGCGCCACTTCCCCCTCTTCACTTCGGAGCCCGTTAGTGGGTTCCTTTGCGGGTTGGGGGGCGCTAAGGGTGCCCGCCGAGTCCCATGGTCACAGGCTTCATCCGCCTGTGATTTTAAAAAGGGTCCCCGCTTCGCCGTAGCGGAAAAGACCCGTTTCGCGCGGAGCTAGTCCCTCCAATTCAGAGGGAGTCCGCCATTGCCGATGGCGCCACCCCGGAAGTCCCCACTTACAGGTGTGAAATTGCCAAAATGCCACAGCAAGGAAGATGGTGTCATTGTCAGTGATGGCTGCAGTGAAGGTCAGGGTGCTTATCTTGCAGCTGAACTTTGTACTGAAACATCACAGACGGTGATGAAAGGAGTTTCATCACCTTTCAGCGCTGCTTCAAGGACTGGAAATCTGTGACCCTGCAGGTGCTGCTGGATGTCAACCCCCAAAAGCCCCAGAGGCCAGATGGTCAGTGGTCATGCAAGCTGGGAGTTGTAGTCCAGCAATACCTGAAGGACCACAGGTTCCCCCTCCCTGCCTTAACCGTTTACCATGATTTCCTGTGTGTATTGAAGATAATGATTCCTGCGTCCAATGGAGGGTACTCTAATCCTTGAAAGCCTTTGCCACGAATAATTCTAAGGGCTGAAGGATGCCTCCTTCAGCAACTCTTGCAGCGAAGATGGTGCCAAACGTCTTGCTCTGCTATGTAGTCAACTACACTGAGTCAGCTTTACTCAGAGCAGACCCACTGAAGTAGTGAGCCGGTGGTTGTGTAGTGGTCAGTGTCCGACAAGTGTCATCAGCCCAATGCATCCTCTGCACCCTTCCTTTTTTTTTTTTAAATGATATTTATTCCAAGTTTAAAATTACAGGGGGGAAAAAACAATACAAAATACAAAGAAAATTTAACCATAACAAAGCAAAAAGTAACAAGAAAAGAGTGAACAATAAAATAGAGTAAAAAAGAAGACAAAACAAAAAATATAAAAATGCATTGAGTTAAAATAGAACAAAAACAGATTAAACCTTTACATAACCTTTTCCATTTAACTTAATTCCATGACCTCCTCTCACCTCCCAATTTTGTATTCTAGTTCAGATCGTATTTCCAGGAAATCCTTCTAACCTTATTTTCATTTGCGTATTTTACCGTATTTTTCGCACCATAGGACGCACTTTTTCCCTCCTAAAAAGCAAGGGAAAATGTCTGTGCGTCCTATGGAGTGAATGCAGGGGGGGAGGCAGGCGGGAAAAGCCCCCAAGAGCCGCACACAAGCTCCGTGCGCTCTTGTGGGCTTTTCCACAGGAGGGAGAATGGACTGACTGGCCGCATCAGTCCCTTCTCCCACCTCCCAGAAAAGCCAGGAGAAGCCGCGATCTCTTTAAAGGGGTTGCGTGGCTTCTGTGGGCTTTTGCGAGAGGTGAGGGAATCCCCCCACCTCCCAGGAAAGCCAGGAGAAGCCGTGATCTCTTTAAACGGGTTGCGCTGCTTCTGCGGGCTTTTGGGAGAGGTGAGGGAATCCCCCCCACCTCCCAGGAAAGCCAGGAGAAGCCGTGCAGCCCTTTTAAAGTGCGCGCGGCTTCTGCCGGTTTTGCGAGAGATGGGGGAATTCCCCCACTTCCCAGAAAAGCCAGGAGAAGCCGTGATCTCTTTAAAGGGGTTGCGCGGCTTCTGCGGGCTTTTGGGAGAGGTGAGGGAATCCCCCCACCTCCCAGGAAAGCCAGGAGAAGCCGTGATCTCTTTAAACAGGTTGCGCGGCTTCTGCGGGCTTTTGGGAGAGGTGAGGGAATCCCCCCCCACCTCCCAGGAAAGCCAGGAGAAGCCATGCAGCCCTTTTAAAGTGCGCACGGCTTCTGCCGGTTTTGCGAGAGATGGGGGAATTCCCCCACTTCCCAGAAAAGCCAGGAGAAGCCGTGATTTCTTTAAAGGGGTTGCGCGGCTTCTGCGGGCTTTTGGGAGAGGTGAGGGAATCCCCCCCACCTCCCAGGAAAGCCAGGAGAAGCCGTGCAGCCCTTTTAAAGTGCGCGCGGATTCTGCCGGTTTTGCAGGAGGTGGGGGAATTCCCCCACTTCCCAGAAAAGCCAGGAGAAGCCGGCAAGGAGAGGCTGCACGGGGCTATGGATTCTTTAGCCCCACGCAGCCTCTCCCTGCCGGAGGGGTTGCGCGCAGCTATGGAGCAAGCCAAGGCAGCGAGCGGGATGGATCCCGCTCGCTGTTTTGGCTTCCCCTTTAGCCCCGTGCAGCCTCTCCTTGCCGGGAGACGCTGCGCAGGGCTTCTCCTGGCTTTCCTGGGAGGTGGTTGGATTCCCTCACCTCTCCCAAAAGCCCGCAGAAGCCATGCAGCCCTTTTAAAGTGCGCGCGGCTTCTGCCAGTTTTGTGGGAGGTGGGGGAATTCCCACACTTCCCAGAAAAGCCAGGAGAAGCCGTGATCTCTTTAAAGGGGTTGCGTGGCTTCTGCGGGCTTTTGGAAGAGGTGAGGGAATCCCCCCCACCTCCCAGGAAAGCCAGGAGAAGCCGTGCAGCCCTTTTAAAGTGCGCGCGGCTTCTGCGGGCTTTTGGGAGAGGTGAGGGAATCCAACCACCTCCCAGGAAAGCCAGGAGAAGCCCTGCACAGCGTCTCCCGGCAAGGAGAGGTTGCGCGGGGCTAAAGAGGAAGCCAAAACAGCGAGCGGGATCCATCCTGCTTGCTGCCTTGGCTTGTGCCATAGCCGCGCGCAACCCCTCCGGCAGGGAGAGGTTGTGCGCAGCCTGTACGCTGCTCTTTGGGGCTGGGGAGGGGGAAGATTTTTTTTCTTGATTTCCCCCCCTAAAAACTGGGTGCGCCCTATGGTCCGGTGCGCCCTATGGTGCGAAAAATACGGTAATTTAAAATAATGTAGTTAAACCTCCTCTATTTCATCAATTTCATCAACTCATTTTTACTTTGTATCATATCTACCAAAACGACCTAATTTTCTTTTTCCAACATCTTTCTAACAGTCTTTTATATTGCAATATTTTTGAAGATATATTTTGATTTTTTTCCAATCTTCTTCCATCGACCCTTCTCACTCTGCACCCTTCCTTCCTCTTCCTTGTCACAGGGTTTCTTCCCGCTTAGCCTCCCAGTCCTGCTCTGCAAAGCTGCCCTGTCTTTTTAGACTGCATGAGGGTGTTAACCCCAGCCAAGCTAGCAATGTCCCTTTCCTTCACAGAAACCAGACTGCAGCATGAGCAGCTGCAAGGCTTCCAACCATGGCATGCTGTCAAATCAACTTAGGCAATCAGTTGCAGAGGCTCCACAGCAACAAACCAACACAGAGCAGATTTACCAAGGCAGGTGGTGCAAAAAAACCTGACAAGGCTGCCTACACACAAGAAAGAGCTTGTGAGAAAAAAGCACTGGATTCATTGGGACTTGCTTCCAAGCAGACACGCCTAGTGTAAGTGTGATAAAAGGAAGTGTCCCTTGTGAAAATGGTCCCCCTTCCTCAAGGGAATGAGTCCAAAAAATACCCACAATCCTTTGCTTATGCTTCCTGGGATTCTCAGCCTCTCACTTATTGTCTGGCCTTAGGGAAGCAATAAATGCCATGGCACTTGTAACTCCCAAATGGCTTCTACACTTAGAAGTGGGATCAGTTCCAACAGTTAAATCCCAAAGGAGCCAGGGCCCATTTCCTATGGAAAGGCTTCTAATATTTTTCAGGCAGAAATAATTCTTTTTAAAAAAGAAAAGAAAAGAAAGAAGTCTGGTTGTGAAATACTGGTGGGTTCAGGAATTGTCTCCGGGGGAAGCTAGTAAGTTCAAATTCTAATTTACCGGGGGGGGGGATCTTATGTAGGAAACTTATGCCCCGCTGGATGTTGCTAGACTCCAGCTGCCACCCCCCTCCAGCTGGCTGATGCTGAGTGGAGTTGTGAGACCTGCAATGTCTGGGAAGCCACAGGAAGCCCAGCCTGGTGCAGAGTTAAGTGGAATAAATATGTCACCCTTGTTATTGGACCAACACCCTGAGACTCCGTGCTTACTCCAAGGGATGCAGAGGATGCTGAACTCTAACTCACATCAGGCCCAGTCAACATGGCCAGTGGTCAAGGGAGGGTAGCTGGAGCCCAGCATCATTTGGAGATGTCCTGTCTCTGCTCTGCCATCGATATGGATTGGCAAACCTGCTTGCTCACCACGGAGAGTAGATTGTATGTATTGAGGGTTTTTTCATTGTTTCTATCATCTATTGGATGTTTTTATCTTTTGCACACCATTTTCAAGGAATCAGCAACAAGCATTTTAAAATAAAATAACAATAAGTGAAAGAATTACATGTTCCTTCCTCATTGGGTTCCGATTCTTTCCTAAGAACAGCCTTCTCCAACCTGATGCCCTCCCAGATGTTTATGCTTATAGTTCCCATCAGCCCCATTAAGAGGAGCTGTAGTCCCAAGCGTCTGGAGAGGGGGCAGGTTGTAGATGGTAAGCCCCTCGGAACCCGACTTCCTCCACTCTGCAAAGCACCATGCGAGCCAATGGTCCTGTAGCAGCAACACACGATAACGTTTCACACACTCTGAGATGCTACAAGGAGGCACCACTACAGACGGCCTCTCACTCGGTTGTTGAACGCAACACCCGAGCCACACCGGTTGCCTCCTCCTCCCCAGCAGTGTTTTGCCCCTAAGGTGCACTTGGCAGCACCCTCCTGGATGGCTGCGCGCTCTGCACTTACCTTTCTGAAGATGGATGATGTCTGGGAAGTTGGAGAGGAGGCCCTGGTACAAGGAAAGCGTGTCCAGCATGAGGAACAGGTCGTTCTTGGGCTGCTCAGCAAACATCTCCCCCACGGCCTCGTAGGTCTTGCCCGTGTGCGAGAGGGCACCGTTGAGCGCACTGAAGCTGTAGGGAGGGTCCATCTGGAAGGACTGGCTCACAGCCTGAAAGGCGTTACCCAGCTTCTGGAACTCTTTGCGGAAGCCGCCCAGGTGCTTCCGCACCAGCTCAGAAGCCACATTGGTCAGCTGCAGCACACTGTCGTCCATCTTCTTGCTGAAGGCCTTGAACGTGTCCACTCTGTCCTCCACGTCCTGCAAATCCTGGTGCTCCGTCGGGATCTGGAGGGTCAGCAGGAAGCTGGCGCCCACCATCTCATCCTTCTCTGCCCGGCGCTTCCCCAGCTTCCACTGCTTGTCATCGCCACAGGTGAGGAAGTGCTGGAAGCCCTCGTACTGCGACAGCGTCGGGTGGCTGGTCATGTGGTCCATCCACAAGATCAGCCGCCGCTTGCGCTTCTCAATGAAGTCCTCCTCAAAGCGCCCCGTGGCCTGCTTCTCGGGCAGGTGGGGCACAGAGACGACAGTGAACTTGTGCAGCAGCCGGTTGTACAGCCAGTCAAAGTGTTTGTACCGCCGGTAGACTGGCGAGTTGGTGCTGCTGGGCGTCAGCCGGTAGGAGATGTAGCTCTTGATGCCTTTGAACTTGGTCTGTTTGGTGGGATCCTCCACGGAGCAGACCAGAGGGTGCGGACTGGGCCTCCACTGGGGCCCACTGGGGCCCATGTCAATATAGTAGGTCTCTGAGATCTTAGACATCATGGGGACATCGCCCAAGATGAAGGCCTCCACCCCAGACCGGACAAAGCAAGAGAAGCGGTTGAGGTTCCTCCCCACCACGCTGCCCCTCTTGGAAGACCCAATGCTGTCCTGCCTCTCCAAGGAAGGCTTGGGCCGGTAGCCCATATTGTACGGCCCAGGGTAAGACAAGTGCGGGGACGGGTGCCCGTTGGTGCCAGGCCTGCTCCTGGGCTCCTCCACCACAGTGCTGCTGTCATCCCATTCATCCCAGTCATCGTCATCGTCATCTTCGAAGCTGCCCTGGTGGGAGACACTGGTGTTGGACGGGGTCCCATAGCAGGAGGAGCCATTTCCAGGGGACCTGGCTGGGCTGCTGGAATAGTCTGAGTAAGTCGAGGCTGTCCTGGAGCGAAGGATCTCCACGTAGGACGCGGGAAAGAGGCCTGTCTCGCCACGGCTATTGGTCCCCTGCAACCACCCGTCCAACGAGTTCTCACTGAAGATGACCAGCTCTTCATTCTCCTCGATGCTGATCTCCTCCTTGTTTTCGCTGCGGAAGCTGTAGAGAGCTCTGGCTTTCATTGCCATGGCTGCTCACTGTGGCACAACCCGCTGCTGACACAAAAAGGTCTCCTCACCACAAGCACTGCCGTTGTTCCTTGAATACTTAAGTCCCTACTTAAGCACAGCACTTGCCATGTGCCTTAAAATCTGAAACACTTTTGCGAAATCAAAGGGGTTTCATAGACTTTCCCGGAAAAAACCAAAACAATTTGTCTCTTTCTTCAGAATCAGTCCTGAGGTTTATCAGGTCCAACAAGTCGGCAGGCGTGACCCGCTCAGGGCAAAGGAAACAGCATTGTCAACCCCTGCCCCCCTTTCAGGTTATACAGGACTTGGTCAGATCCATGAATAATTTAGAAAACTGTAGGTCCTGTGTTGATTTTATCTTGCAAACAAGTTATTCGTGAACCAAACCTGAGGTATCCATAAAAGTTAGCAGTCTCCCATTAGGTGAGTGATATCCAAGATAGGGCTTTTCTAAGGAAAGTTTATCTTTTAAAATGTATGTATATTTTTAAAATTAAATAATTTTGCTCAATTTCATCTGAAACTAAATCCAGCGTAATACACGATCATGGTGCTGGGGAAAAAACACCTTCAAGAAGAATTAAAAAAGAACAACTGAAAAAACCATACTGTTGTTATTACTGATTGAAAATGTTTTGCAAGCCTTTTGGGTCTGATTCGAAATCCACAACCCTCCAGAGGGGTGGGGAAAAAAATTAAAAGTCGCAAGTCCATCCAAAACTGAATGGGTCACGCCTTTAGTCCTCAGAATAACACAAACATGCACAGCCCCTCCTATTTCAACAGGGCAAGCGGAGAGTTCAAGAGGACTTGTTGATGTCTTTTGCCAGGAGGGAAGAAAATGAAATAGAAACCAGAAGAAGTAGTTTGCTGCTTTGCAGGCCTTGGGAGGGCGATAAGGCAGGAGGATTCCACGCAGCAACGTGATTTTCTTGCCCCCCCCCCAGCTCTCCAAATAGATCTCCTCGCTTCCAGGGATTCCGCTCCGCCAGCTGAGCGTTAAATCCCTTCAAGGCCGCAGGTGCCTTTTGCTCCGGACTCCTTCAGAGCGGATCCCGCCAGCCTCGTCCGAGGGGTCTCCTGTTTCTTGCGCGGAGAGAAAGGGGGAAAGGGGCGCTGCGAAAGAGCGGGGCAGGAAAGTCCTTCGCGCGAGGCGGTCGCCGCTTCCCGGCGCCTGCGGAGTCCAAGTGTCAAGGGCAGCCTCCGGGCGGGCGGGCGAGCGCGGGTTCCGTCCCGCCGCGCAAGGGGAGGCCGAGCGCCGAAAGTTTCCGCGGGGTTGCTGCGACGGAGCCCGGCTGGTTGCGCCGAGAGCAGGATCCGGGCCAACGGGAGCCACTTCCGCCGGGAACGAGGCCGGGGCTGCGGGGAGGCGGAGCAGCCCTCGCCCGGCCCCCCGGCGGCCCTCGTCCGCGAGGCTGCCTCAAGCCCCGAAGGTCCCCGGGGCCCCGACCCTCCGCCGCCTCCGCCTTCTCGTCGGGGGCGCAGCGCTGCTCTCGCTCTCGCGGCCCGGTCGCGCTCCGTGACGCGCGCCAGGAGCCGGGCAGCCTCGGAAGTTTGGGGCGCCGGCTGACCGCCGCGAACACGCGCGCACGCTCCCGCCCAGCCGCGACCCAGAGCCGCCCGGCAGGCAGCGAGGACCGCGGCTGCCCTCTGCAGCCCGCTGCCGGAGCCGCGCCCGCTCTCCCGGGGAAGCTCGGCAGGCTCCTCCAAGTCCACGTCAGGCGGACTTCAAGAAAAACGAAAACACAACCTCTTGTTTGTCTTCTGCTGCTACAACTCCCATCATCCGCAGCCAGCTGAGAGCTGCGAGTTGTATTTCGCAAGCTGTGCTCTACAGACCACCGGGGGCCTGTCAGCTTTGTTCAGGTGATCCACGGCTATCTTTAAGAAAAAGTGGTCCTCCCGCACCCTCACTGACCACTGACGTAGCTGGTATGGAGACTCCAGCTTTGCAGTTTTGCTTTTAAGTTATTCCAGCCAATTAACACAGACTTTGCTTAGCAATTACATGGGATGGGAACATTTAATTGAAAGCAGTCATTTAAATTGGGCTCTCTGTGGTTTTCTATGCACAGGGAATAAGTGAAATATGGAGGGGCACGCATGTCTTTCATTTGCTTGTGCACCTGCAGTCCAAACACTGAATGATTGCATCAGTGAAAGGCAGACCCCTGGAGTGAACGTTGCACCCCAGTTCTCAATGCACACCAGAAAATCCTGCACTTATTTTGAAGTTCCACTGAATACTGTGTTAAGATTGTAGCTGTACAGCCTGATCCTGTTTGTTAGTGGTACTCACTGCCCTGTTGTGCTTACGTCTAGGTAACCATGTTACCTAGAACAATACTTCTATCCTATACGGATTTCAGGCTCACTTGGATAGAAGTATTGTTTATTTAAGTGGAACTTGCTTCCAAGTTCCAAGGAAATGCATTTTAGGGATTCAGGTCAGACTGGCTTGGTGCATGCTAATCCTATATGCAAAGAAAGAACTGATGCGCCAAGGGTGGCTCTTTGTGTAGACAAAATGACACCCCTCCCACATAAGAAGGAGGCATCAGCAAGCTGAGGGGGGGGGGCAGACTCCAAGGTCTACAAAATACAAAACAAAAAACACCCTACCAGAGTAATCCAATGTACGTCTTCTCATAAGGAAGTCCTACTGTGTTCAGTGTGGCTTGCTCCCAAATTAGTGTGCAGGTCAGAGAACAGGTTGCAGTCTAAGGAAAGGGCATGAGGGGATAAAAAAACCAATCCCATGAGGAATGAGCATGCTCAGTGGGCATGGATTGCTTACTGAATAATGGGAGGGCCCCAAAGAAGACTGGTGGGGTGGAATGGAGCACCCTGGAAAGGGGCATAGCTGGCACCCTGAGCAAGAGCACTCTGCGCTGCAACATTGTGCTGCAGGTTTTATCCCACTCTGTAATGCTGATGAAGAGCTGATGCTCTTCCTGCTGCCCCTTTCCCCTTATGGCAGTTGTGGGTATCTGAACAAGTGTGCATGCACACGAAAGCCCATACCAATAACAAACTTAGTTGGTCTCTAAGGTGCTACTGGAAGAAATTTTTTTTGTTTTGTTTTGACTACGGCAGACCAACACAGCTAGGCAATTGTGGGAGGTAGTCTAGGCCATGAGAGAATGACAGGCCCAGGCAAGCTTTCTGACAGAATGGGCATTTAAACCCAAACCTCCCAGGTGAGGGGTTAAATCCAAAGAGGGTCCTACTCAGAGTAGACCCAATGAAATTAATGGGTGTGCAGATTAATTTCAATGAGTCTGCTGTGAGGGGCAATAACTTGATACTCACCTCCATCCATTGCAGTCTGTTGCAGTAAATATGATTATCAGAATTGATTTGCAGCTGGTTGTTCCAACTCTCATTTATAGCTATTTTAGATTGCAATCCCATCAGGAAAGACTGCTGCCCCCAGGGACTTTATCAAGGGCCATATGCATGGATAGTGCAGTATAAATGATGCAATAAAAATAATAAGGTCCACAATGCCAGTCAGGAAGGTCACATGTGGATGCCTGCAAAAGCACATTTCATATTAGCTCTGCTTCTGGGGGAGCAACTGCCAGGCAGTGCCATCCTATGCATGTTCAACCAGAGGTCCGCCTGTGCCCCATGGGGCTTATTCCCAAATGAATGGTGCATGGCCTTGCAGCCAGGATACCATTGCGCCCTATCCATTATGCCACACATCTAGGCTGATAGCCTCCATGAATTAGTCTAATCCTCTATGAAATCCATCCAAGTTGGTGGCCACGGCTGCCTCTTGTGGAAGGGAGTTCCACAGTTTAACTATGTGAAGAAGGACTTCTATTTATCCGTCCTGAATCTTCCCCCATTCAGCCTCAATGGATGTCCACAGGTTCTAGAAAGGGGGGAATTTTTTCTTTAGACGCTTTCTCTGTGCCGTACACAATTTTATAAGCTGGCTGTCTCCTTGGGGCAGGCGCTCTCTTCATTTCCGCCTTTACCAAAGCGCTTTTGGAAATAAGACCTTAAGCAAGCGGCCGAGGGGCGGGGCGGAGAATGCGCACGCGTCCCCCCGAGGCGGGGAGAGGCGGGCCGGGGGAGGGGCTTTTCCTGGCCCCGCCCTTCCGCCTCGCCGAGCGGCGAACTCCGGGCAAGAAGCCGGTTGGCCGAGGCGAGACGGAGGCCGCGGGCGCGTGACGGTCGGCCGCTCGCTCCGCGCCCTGAACTCTGCCGGTTCGAGTCCCGCCGGGAGGCGCGCCTGGTAGACCCCGCCTCCCGCCTTGGATGGTCCAGCGGGGAAGGTGAGCTCCGGCGGGAGACTGGGCGGCTTGGCGGGCGGGGGGCGGCGGAGGCGCAGCCTGGGGGCGGGGATATCGGGCGGCCGAGAAGCATCAGCGCCGCCCCCGCCCAGCCGCGGAGCCCCGGCCGGGCGACGGACCAGGCTTCCTCGGAGGGGTGCGATGCTGTGCGACTGGGAAGCCCCCCAGGGCTTGTCATCACAGTCGGAAGGGGTTAACTTCGGATCTGGGGCTTATTTCCTACATACAGTGGTACCTCGGGTTAAGAACTTAATTCGTTCCAGAGGTCCGTTCTTAACCTGAAACTGTTCTTAACCTGAAGCACCACTTTAGCTAATGGGGCCTCCCGCTGCTGCTGCGCCGCCGGAGCACAATTTCTGTTCTCATCCTGAAGCAAAGTTCTTAACCCGAGGTACTATTCTGGGTTAGCGGAGTCTGTAACCTGAAGCGTATGTAACCTGAAGCGTATGTAACCCAAGGTACCACTGTATAGAGAGAGAGAGTAAAGATGGTGATGCAGTGCCGGGCGCTCCCTACCTACATGTAGGTCTACCCACCCGCCACTGCCCAGGAAACTCCAGGAGCCCCCAAAGAGGCCGGTGTTTCAGTAGGGAGTGTAATTCCTGAGTTTGCCATCACCCCCAACATCATGTGAAGCCAAAGTCCCGCTTTGGTCCCCTGCCTTTATTCAGCTTGGGGCCCAAGTGTGGACAGGCCCCGTTTCCTGTCTTAGGAGCCCTCGCCAAATGGTACCTTGAGAGGTGGGCAAGCCTATGCCAAAAAAACAGGCAAAGTTTCAGCCGCCGTCTGGACTCCATATGGTGCCTTGCGTCCAAATGTTGATAGAGACCACCAAGTCTCATGCAAGTTTGGCAGCGGTATCTCGAGAGGCAGATGAACCTATGCCAAAAAAAGGACGAAGTCATGCCAGGCCATGTTTTGGTCTCCCATCTTGATTCAAAATGGCACCTGGCATCCAAATGTGGGTGGAGAGGCTGCCCCAACTTGGGAATCCTCATGCTGAGTTTGGTGATGACAAGAGAGACAAGCTAGTTAGCAGAGACGCAAAGTCAAGCTAGTTAGCAGATTTCAGTCCGTTAAAGACAAGACTTTTCTGCACCTGATGAAGCAGACAGATTCATCGCCGTATAAACGTTTATGGACTAAAAGGCCATTGGAGCAATGAGAGTGAATCTAATTTTGGTCCAATAGGCTGCTTTCTTCACACATACCTTTGACCTGCATCCAGAGAAACAAGTGGGATCATCAGAGTTCAAGGACATGTTTCAGCCAGGCAAAAACTCTGGGGCCAGTAAGGGGCATGGCCTGGAGAGAGTGACAAGGGCCAGACAGAGTTCTGAAGGGCACATTGGCCCCTAGGTATGAGACATTCCTGGCTCAGAGCAGTCTTCCTCGCAATTTAAGAGCTGTGAGCTTCATCTTTGGCCTTTGGGCTTCCTGGAGGTATCCTGGGTAGCCACTGTAGGAATCATAGAATCGTATACAGTGGTACCTTGGGTTACAAACACCTCGGGTTACAGACTCCGCTAACCCGGAAGTAGTACCTCGGGTTAAGGACATTGCTTCAGGATGAGAAAAGAAATCGCGCGGTGGCAGCGGGAGGCCCCATTAGCTAAAGTGGTACCTCAGGTTAAGAACGGTTTCAGGTTAAGAACGGACCTCCAGAATGAATTAAGTTCTTAACCAGAAGTACCACTCTAGCTGGAAAGGACCCCAAGCATCATCTAGACCACTCCCACAGGATGCAGGACTAGATGGACCTTTGGTTGTGTTTGCATTGGCTTGACCTACTCTGAGCTGAACCAAATTAATTCTGCTGTACCTAAATGTCTTGGTCTGGCTTTCCTTCCCCTGTATCGCCTACAGAAACAATGGAGGAGCTGAGCCAAGCTCTCGCTTTCAGCTTTGCTGTCTCCCAGGACCTCAACAGCACAGCAGCACCACACCCCCGGCTGGCACAGTACAAATCCAAGTACAGCTCCTTGGAGCAGGCAGAGAGGCGACGGCAGCTCCTTGCATTTCAGAAAACGTAAGGGGCATCTCTAAATGGCTATATTTCCATGTTGTTGCGGGTATTATTTATTTATTAAATTTCTATCCTGCCTTTCCTCCAAGGAGCCCACTGTGGCACACATGGTGATTCTTCTTCCCATTTTATTCTCACAACAACCCTGGCAGGTAGGTGAGGCTGAGAGACAGAGACTGGTGAGCTTCATGAATGAGTGGGGCTGGAATCCTGGGCTCTCAGGTCCAATACTAACCAAGCAATGTAAACCAAACCAAACCATCAATATAACATGGGAATGCAAATTCCACATTCAAAACGAAAGAATGCTAATCATAGTCATTCCACATAATTGGGCAACTATAAATGCCAAAGCGGCATAAAAAGGAGCCATGGAAGCAAATTATATATGAAACATTGGATTGTATCCAACTAAGTTCTCCTTGGAGTAGACCCATTGAAATTAATGGACCTAAATGAATAATGTTCATTCGTTTCAATGGATTGGCTCTGAGCTCACACTGACTACATCTCATTGTCTTCTTGTTAATCTGTACAACAACCTTGTAAAGCAGGCAAGTACCGTTACTGCCATATTGAAGACAGGGAGTGGGGAATTTAAGAAGCAGACACATTTGCCACTCAGTTACCTGCCACACTCACCTGTCCTCAGGAAAGATAATAGTTAATATATTTTAAATATATATATAATTGTCTGCAGGCAACATGCCAGGTGCTGTCTCTTAAATTCTTAAATGCTTATCATTTCTGGCCTTTAGCTGTTGTATCTGAAATGGACTCTACCTGTAAGATGATGTAGTTCTCTTCTATCCTCTTCTCATATTTTTGACTAACATTTTAGTTTTTTCTTTCTTAAGTTTAAAGCCTGCAACTAGCCCAAATTCCGTAATCTTCTCTATCACTATTGGCACACTTTCTTGTGGGTTCTCCGTGGTTATAGTCAGGTCATTGGTGAAGGCTTTTACTTTGAAGGTCTTGTTTCCAACAACTATACCCCTTATTATACCCCTTCTTTTCTTTTCTTTTCTTTTCTTTTCTAATGTTCGTATTCAGAATTTCCAACACCAATATAAATAACAATGTGAATAAAGGACATCCCTAGCTTGTACCTCTCTTTATATTACAATTTTCTATTAGATTGTTATTTATAACTAGTTTAGCTCTTTGTTGCAAGTATATTGCGTTTATACCTTTATAAAAAAATTCTCCCACTCCTATCATTTCTAATGTTTTTTTCACAAACCTCCAGGAGACATTGTCAAATGTCTTCTCTGCATCAATAAATAACAGTACCACCTGTTTTTCGATTGTGACTTCCAGATACTCTAGAGCAGGGACGTCCAACTCCCAAGAGACTGCGATCTACTCTGGGGGGGGGGGGACTGGCAGTGATCTACCCATGGGGGGGAGTTCAGAGTTGTTGAACTTTTTTTAGGGGGGCAGGTCAAAGTTGTTGCCCCTTTTTTAAACAGTAAGTGTGCAGAATTAAAATAAATTGCTCACCAACAACACATTCGCTAACACACAAACACAGTGACGCAGGGAAAGGCGGAGGGGCGGAGACATGATTCTAAACAACGCAATAAGGATCCCACGGTTGACCACGATCATCCTGTGGTCAACCAGTTGGATACCCCAGCTCTAGAATATCTATTACATATCTCATATTATTTTTCATATGGCTTCCTGGGAGAAATCCTGCTTGGTCCTCATGAATATAGTCTTTCAGTATACGTTTCAATTTACTTACTATTATATCTGCAAATATTTTATATTCATTTTTAAGGAGAGATATAGGTCGGTAATTCTTAACTGATGTTTCCTTAGGGATTAAGGTTATATAGGCCTCCTCCCATGATTCTGGTAGTTTCCCCGTACAGTGGTACCTCGGGTTACATACACTTCAGGTTACATTCGCTTGGGGCCTCCTGCTGCCGCTGCGAGATTTCTGTTCTCATCCTGAAGCAAAGTTCTTAACCCGAGGTAATATTTCTGGGTTAGCGGAGTCTGTAACCTGAAGCGTCTGTAACCTGAAGCATATGTAACCCGAGGTACCACTGTACTGATTTATTAGACTTAAAAAGGTAAAGGGCCCCCTGACCGTTAGGTCCAGTCACGACGACTTGGGTTACGGTGCTCATTTCACTTCATTGGCCGTGGGAGCTGGCGTACAGCTTCCGGGTCATGTGGCCAGCATGACTAAGCCGCTTCTGGTGAACCAGAGCAGCGCACAGAAACGCCATTTACCTTCCCACTGGAGCGGTACCTATTTATCTACTTGCACTTTGACGTGCTTTCGAACTGCTAGGTTGGCAGGAGCAGGGACCAAGCAATGGGATCTCACCCTGTCGCGGGGATTTGAACTGCCGACCTTCTGATCGGCAAGCCCAAGAGGCTTAGTGGTTTAACCCACAGCACCACCCGCGTCCCAACTTATTAGACAGAGGGTTTTAACAACTGTTTGGCTAGCATGCTTACTTATGCTACGATAAGGCGAGAGTTCACAGAGATTTTACGACTCATGTAATAAAAAGATCTCTATATGCAGTCTGGACAAAAAATAAGGGTATCCTGGAACAAAAGAAACCCTGGTGGTTGTTGCCGATGGGAGCCATGACAGTAAAGAAAATTAACAAGATGGTTGAATGGGTTACGTATAAAGAAATTATCTGTGAAGAAGGCAACCAACTAAGACTCAAAAATTTTGAAGAAATAAGAAGTAAAGTCAACAATTGGTTACAATACCACCAAATACGTGACTTATTTAAACAAGATAAAAAAGGGCTTTAGTAAAGAACCTTCAAGATTCAAAAGTGACTTGATGATGACTTGTGAAGTGATAAGGGAAAATTTAATAAAGATGTTTTACAGATGGTATTTAACACCAACCAAAATATGTAAAATACATAAAACAAAATCAAATCTGTGTTGGAGGTGTAACAAAGCAGAGGGGACATTCATACATATGTGGTGGACATGTGATAAAATCAAAGGCTTCTGGGATATAGTGTACGAAGAGTTAAAGAAAATGTTTAAACAAAACTGTTAAGAAAACAAGCTTTTTTATTGGGGATACTAGACATAGATATTGCCAGAGAAAATAAGAAAATATTCCTTTACGCCATGGGAGTGGCGAGAACACTAATTGCCAAAAATTAGAAAAAAGAAATAATCCCGACAAAAAAATAATGGCAAGGCAGATTATTTTATTATATTAAATTGGCCAGATTGACAGAGGCAATTAGGGGTCAAACCAAACAAAAATTCCAAAAATAATGGGTAAAACAAAGAGAATATTTTTAATAGCAGTGCCCTCAAATTAATACTTGGACTTATTTTGATTGATTTCTGCAAAATAATTTATGGTACTTAAGTTAAAAAGAAAGAAAAAGGAGTAATAATGAACTAAAAAGGAGACGGTTTACCAAAAACGATAAAAGAACCATGTTGAGGATTAAATCAAATGGAAGAAAAGAATTGAAATATGGTGGGTGGGTGGGTGGGTGTGTATGACTATTTGTTTTGTATAAGTTTTCGTGTGGTGTATAAGAGCCAGTGTGGTGCAGTGGTTAAGAGCGGTAGTATCGTAATCTGGGGAACCGGGTTCGCGTCTCCGCTCCTTCACATGCAGCTGCTGGGTGACCTTGGGCCAGTCACACTTCTCGGAAGTCTCTCAGCCCCACTCACCTCACAGAGTGTTTGTTGTGGGGGAGAAAGGGAAAGGAGAATGTGAGCCGCTTTGAGACTCCTTAAAGGGAGTGAAAGGCGGGATATCAAATCCAAACTCTTCTTCTTCGTATGTTATGTTTTATTTGTCCTTTTTTGTTTTGTTTTATGTCTTGTTGTTTGTTTCTCTCTTGATTCTGTATTATTATTTTTATGTTCAGTTTGACAAGTGTGTGTATACGTGTTGTAAATAAACTGAATAAAATTTAAAAGATGATAGCTAGATAGACAGACAGATAGATAGATATAGATGATATATAATGACAACAAAAAACTGTCCAAAATGTATAAAATTTTATTAGAATGGTCAGTGAAGTATGAGGAGGTAAAATCAGCCATGGTAAAGTGGGAAAGAGATCTAGGTCATAATATACAACTCTCAGAATGGCAAAAATTGTGGAGGGAAGATCTTAAATTCACAGCATGGAATAAAATTGGTCGTCAGTGTTAATTAGGATTGCAAAAAAAAATAAAAAAATTCAAGATTTTGAAAGAAAAAAAAAGCTGATCAACTTTTCTGTCTGAATTTTCACTTTTGAAATATGGCAACCCTATGTTAATGAAAAGTTCAGATGAGACAGAAAGTGTCAGCCTGGCAGGCAGACTTATGAAGGCAGGATGCTACCATACAAAAGCTGCACGGTGGATTTAGTATAATGGTTTTAACTATGGAATTGATTGCTTTAGGGCTATTGCATTTCTTCCTTAATTTATTGTTCTATGACATTTTCCTTACTATCTCTGCTTTGGAATGGTGGTTTGTTCTAATACAGTAGTTGCATTGTTTACTGATTTTGTTTTGTTTTGTCTTTTACCCTTGTTTTATTGGATTTTTTTATTTTTGTATATATATTTTAAATAAAATATTACTGTTTTGTTTGTATGTCACCCCGAAAGCTATTGTTACTGGGCAGCAGGAAAAGGATATAAAGAATTTTCTTTCCTATCTAAGTTGGTGGGAAATTTCAAATCTTTCCTTCTTTTTCTTTCTCCTGACAAGTAAGCGATTGGATTATGTCAACCATGCTAGGAGGCTGGCAGAGGATGATTGGACAGGCACGGAGGAGGAGGAGGAGAAGGAGAAGGAGAAGGAGAAGGAGAAGGAGGGGGCAGGTGCAGACAGTGCAGACATGGAGATGGAAGTCGGGACGAAGCTACCAAAACGCTACGCCAACCAGGTGAGGGGGACTGGTAGCAGAGAGGAAAACTGAGCAAGGGGAAAACTGGGCTCCAAATAGAAGCCAGCCCTTGTTGCTTTTGTGTATATGAGGTATCATTCTGATTATTTCCCTCCTGGGACATAATTTTCCCCAGAGCCTTATTTGTTAGCAAAATGTGAATTCAAGTTTTAGGCTCTTTAGAGTGGAGGCAGGAGGCTGTAGACTTGTGGTTCTGAGAGCAGAACCTAATGGTTGATCTACCTGAGGAAGCGGGTCAGAATTAAAAAGATGAGGTACAAATACTTCCCCCAATCTAATCTGACAAACTGGGAACTTAATAAAAAATTATCTCTGTTCAAACAATTATAAATTAATTCCCCCCCCCCCAAAAGGCTGAGTTATATATATTGAGAGAGAGAGGAGCTAAGCCAAAAGTGTCTCTGAAAAGCGCTTTTCTTATCCCTAATTTGCTTCCTGTGTTTCTTATTTATAAATTCCTTGATAATCTTTGGAGAGTGATTTGTCTTGACCTTTCTGGTGTATTTGCAACTGTAGGAGACTTTTTACAATCCCAATCAAACCAATTAGTTTGGTGTTGGAATGAACTAGATTTGTACCTCCCTTGGACAATGCATGGTTTCAGTTCCTCTATTATTTGCTGATACGGTCCTAATTAATATGTTAGGTGCATTCATATAGTCAGCATAGACTTTCACACTATATTTTAAATCCAGGTTGTGAACAATTTTTCCTTTCTTTAGGGAAGGAAATATTTTCATGTCATTTGCCATTGGTTTTTAATGCTATTCTATATTTTGTTGTAAGCTCTCCAGGAAATGTTTATTGATGAATGACTATAAATCCAACACCATTTAATGTGTTTGTGACCAAGCAGAGGTAGAATATACTGGAATATACTGTTAATATACTGTTATATTGCTCCTTGTATATAACTACCGTAGGGTTTTAAATAGGATTTTTGGACAGTTTTCTTTTGGAATTGCTGGAAAGAAATTTGCCAAGTATTGATTGTTAGGGATAAATTGTGCTCTGTTTGCTCTAGGTGCCCTGAAAATCAGACAAAAAATTCTAGTATATTGGGGGTCACATGTGCTAGACTATAACTTTCTCAATCTGGTATTTTGTAGTAATCAAGCTTTTTTTAGCAAATAAGTTTGTCTGACTGATTATAAATCTAAGAAATAATAACCACCATTAAGAGAGTGGGTTGGTTTTTTTTTTGTATAGTTGGTACAGTGTTAATAGATTTTGGGTTATATCGAATCCTAAGAATACTTGGAGGAAATCCATTGAAATTAAGGGACATGACTAACTTGAGTACATTCATGTCAGTGGATCTCCTCTGAGTAGAACTTGGTTGACTACAACCTTATTTGATTTTTCTCCTTTGTGGCTTTGAGTACAAGCAATGGAATTATGGTCATCTGGGAGCATTATAGAAAGAGAAAGTGGAACCGCAGAGGGCCACAGATTCAGGCTATGTACACACCATACATTTAAAACCCTGGGAACTGTAGTTTGCCTCTCACAGAACTCCTAGGACCTTTAGCAAACTACATTTCCCATTGTTCTTTTTGGAGTTAAGGGGGATGTTCTTTAAATGTATGGTGTTTATACAGCTTGAAAGTTGTAACTGAAACTGAGATCCAGTTGAGATTTCTGCATTGCAAGGGTTGGACTAGATGACCCTGAGGACCCTTTCAACTCTACGGTTCTATGCTTAATTAAAGAGTTTACTCATGTACAATGGTCAACCTAGGGAAAGTGGGAAAATAAACATAAAGAATAAACTACTTGAGGGATGACCCTTATGTGATATTAATGTGACTATTTCTCATTTATTGATTTTATTTCATTTATGAGTCTCCTAATAAAAAATAGTCTCCAGATGACTTACAAAAATGCAGGGTTGTTTGCTTTTTTAAAACTAAAATGAAAATCAAACCCTGCATTTTAAATTATCCTAATCATTACTGTGAGTTCTGAAGTAATTTAGCAAGAAAGAACCACAAAAAGGGAATGATATAATACTCAGTGTAATAAATAGGAAAGGAATTTTTAAAAAGTCATATGAAAATGATAGCAAAAGCCCACAAACCACGAGGACAAAGCTAGTCTCCCCCTACGGATGGTTCCATCCTCAAATCCCTCTAGCCTCTAGCCCTGCGACATAAGAGTTCCTGGGATGCTGAAGTTTCATGGCAACTTTGAAGCAACAAAGCATTTTAAATTTGAAGAGTCCTTCATAGTTGCCAGTGCAGGGCTTACTCAGTGAGCCCTTGGGGTGAAGGCGAAAGGGAAGCCTTGGTTGGCTTTACTATGAGGGCTGTTGAGGGCCTTCGACTTACTTTGTTTGCTTAGTTTTCTAGGGACAAATGCAGCCAGGGTTCTTTAAGTTTTATACCCTAATTCCACTGGTTTGGGAAGCACGTTCTGTTTCAATGCTGTCCATAAGCAGGTGCCAGCTTGTTATGGCTTTCTCTGCAAAAGCAGGCCTTTGCTGAGCGATAAGCTTTCTCTTTCTCCCTTCTTGCCAGCCAGCCAAGGAAGAGGCTTAGAGCAGCCTTCCTCAAACTCAGCCCTCCAGATGTTATTGGCCTACAACTCCCATGATCCCTAGGTAGCAGAACCAGTGGTCTGGCATGATGGGAATTGTAGTCTCTGGTGGGCTGAGTTTGAGGAATCCTGGCTTAGAGCTACAGCAGTAGGCAGGAATTGTTATTTTAGGGGGAGAAACTTAATTTTTGTACATTTCTTCAGTGAGGGATCTTAAAAATATGGTTTTGGGTGTGAGTTCACACTTGCAATTATTTTTCTGATTGGAAAACATTTAGCTTAGTAAGTCTACCTTTGATTAAGAAGCATGTCAGAGTTGCTTCCAGATCCTAGCTCACAGAGGATCACGCTAGCCAGCGATCATTAAATAAAAGTCTTTATTGAGTTACAGTTTCCATTCTCAAGCTGCTGCGTGCAACCCTACGTCTAATGGTTAGATCGGCGAAGCCCCATCTGAGTCTCCGCCCCTTGTACACCAACTTAATATCCTAGCCTTGCTCCACCTTTTCCGCCTGACTGTTCTTCTCTGGGTCCCTCTGCCCCCCGGGGTCTCTTCCTTCCGGGATTCCTCTGACGCTGACGCTGACCCCCCTGACTCTTCTCCCTCCTTTCGGCGGGCTTTAGGACCTGGCTCCCTTTCCGGGCTGCCTACTGCGCCACCTTCCTGTGCATTTGAACTTGGCACGCGCGCCCAACCTTCCACCTTCCGTCTGACCGTTTCTTCGCTCCCCGATGGAGGTGTGGCCACTCCTGACTCGTGCCCTCCCCCCTGTTGTGAGCTGCCAGCGCTTGATCCCTGGCGCCCTTCCTCTTCCCTGCTCTCTGGCGGTGACGCTGGTCCTGATTTCCAACTGCTCCCCTCTGAGTCCCCTCTGGCTCTATCTTCCTGGGGTGTCCCCCTAGGCTCCCCCCTTGCCCTGGCCACTGGTGCTCCTTTCTGTGAATCTTCTGATTCACTGGAAAGACTCGGAGATCTCGGGTCGTCGTCATCACTCATCTTTTCTTCTGCCTCCTCTCCCTCGCTCTCTGTTTCCTCCCTTGCCCTTGCCTCTGCTCCTGAACCCCTGACATCCATCCCCCCCTCGAAGCCCCCTCTTCCCCCCTCCCCTCCTTCCGGTGCGGGATCTGGGTGCTGCCGTGTCAGGGGGACGAATGTCGGATACAGTTCGCTTCCCGTGGCGGGCCGCCATCCGAAGTCTTCCGGTTCTTCCTCCCTGCTCTCGTTGACGACGGTCACCTCCGCTTCCATCTCTGTGCCGCCGTGCTCGAAACCCGGGTCGTCCCCGAAAACGTCCATGTCCGTCTCTCCCTCGTTGCCTTCTGGAGACGTTGCTCGTCCTGGACCCTCCAGCCACCTTCTGCGGAACTGCTCCTCTGGTCGATCATCCCACCAATACGAGGGTTCTGAAGCAGATCCCGAGGGTGACCCCTCTGGGGAACGGGCGTCTCGTGTCGGTTCCTCGTCCGAGTCGAACCCCCGGAACGTGCTGGCTGAAAGCGTGGGCGTGAAAAGCCAGTCGTCGAAAAAGTCTGCTGGCATTGGCCTATGTGGGAAGAGGGCATGAAACTCTTCTTTGAGCAGAGGTTCGTCTAAAGCGTAGCCCGGCACCCAGCTGTTGGCACTGGCCGGGGTGCCCTCCTTGGCGAGAAGGTATTCTACCCCCTCTTCCCCCCATCTGGAGTCCAAAATCTCCGTGACTTCGTTGATGCGCTCCTCCTGTGCCACTCCCCCTTGCCCGGTTCTCTCTCGGAGCGGACCCGGTGCCGTTCCTGGTTCCTGAAACCTGTGAGGTGCCTTGTAGGGAGTGAGCACCGATCTGTGGAACACCGGATGCATTCTGGAACCCTCCGGAAGAGCCAGCCTGAAAGCCACCGGGTTGACCTGTTCGTCGACTTGGTAGGGCCCCAGTTGTTTATGCCCTAGTTTCTTCTTCGCCAACGACCTGGCCGGCACTGCGTGGGCTGCTAACCAGACCCAGTCTCCCACATGGATCTCTTCGCCAACCCTTCTGTGTTTGTCCGCTTGTACCTTGTATGCGTGTTTAGCCAGCTCCAGGTGCCGCCGCAGCTGATCGTGGACCTCCTGCAACTCCGACGCGAACGCATCTGCTGTCTGCGGCTCCCCCTCCCCCATTCTTTCCAGTCCCGGGAAGGTTCTAGGGTGCCTCCCGTTGTTGGCGAAGAACGGCGTGACCCCCGTGGACACGTGCTTCGTGTTGTTGTAGGCGAACTCGGCGAGAGGCAGGTAATCCACCCACGTCGCAGGCTGTTGATTCGCATAACATCTCAGGTACTGCTGCATGATGGCATTGACCCGCTCCGCTTGCCCGTTGGTCTGCGGGTGTCTAGCCGACGCCAGGTTGATCTTGACGTTCAGGAAGCCCATCAGCCTCTGCCAGAAGTTCGAGATGAACTGTCGCCCTCGGTCGGACAGAATAGACCGCGGCAGACCGTGAACCTTGAACACGTGGTCTATGAACAGTTTGGCGGTTTGTTCCGCCGTGGCCACCTTCGCACACGGAATGAAATGTGCCATCTTGGAGAACAAATCCACCACCACCAGCACAGCCGTCTTGCCCCTCGAGCTGGGCAGATCCGTGACAAAGTCCAGGGCCACTCTCTCCCATGGCTCGAACGGAGTTTGCAGCGGTTCCAGCAGTCCGGCCGGCGGTCTGTGCACTGGTTTGGACCTCTGGCAGGTGTCGCACCTCGCCACGTAGTCCGCGACTTCCCCTCTCATTCCGGGCCACCAGAAGTCTCTGGCTACTAATTCCACCGTCTTCTCCTTGCCAAAGTGCCCGGCAGTGGGCGCGTCGTGCAGCTGCTGCAGTACCTTGGCGCGAAGTTCGTCTCCCGGCACGTAGATGGCCCCTTTACGGATGAGCAAACCATCTCGCAGCTGGAACTCGTCGGTCGCTGCCGTGCCCCTGTGCACCTCTGCCATCTTTGCTTGCGCGAAGGAGTCATCCTGCAACGCTCGTCGCACCGCATCCAGGTCAACTGTCGCCGCCGCGCACGCCCACACTGTCGGTGCGAAGATGTGCATGGCGGCCGCTGGCTTTGCCTCCTCCAGATACTGTGGCTTACGGGAGAGAGCATCCGCCATGATGTTGGTGTCCCCCGGGACATATTCTATTCGGAAGTCGAAATTCGCAAAGAACTCAGCCCAACGTATCTGCCTCTGGTTCAGGAACTGTGCCGTGCGCCAGTGCTCTAGATTCTTGTGGTCCGTGCAGACCTGCACCGTGTGCTTGGCGCCGATCAGGAAGTGCCTCCACGCTTTGAACGCTGCATGAATGGCCAGCAACTCCCTGTCCCAGATGGTGTAGTTCTGTTCGGACTTGCTGAGCTTCCTTGAGTAAAACGCTCCCGGCCTCCAAACCCCCTGCGGGTCTTTCTGCAGCAGGACTGCTCCCACGGCTCTGTCTGAAGCGTCTGTCTCCACCCTCATCGGCCTGCTGGGGTTGACATGAAGCAGCTGCTCTTCCGACGCGAAGAGACGCTTGAGTGCCTGAAAGGACTGCTCCGCCTGCTCTGTCCAGATGAACTTCTTTTTCTTGGAGCTGAGCGTGTCCGTGATGGCCGCTGTCTGCATCGCAAAGCCTTTGATAAACTTGCGATAGAAGTTCGCGAAGCCGACAAACCGTTGGACCTCCTTCCGGTTGCGTGGGCTTTTCCAATCCAACACTGCTCGGACCTTGGCGCTGTCCATGGCGAGCCCTTTATCAGACAACTTGTAGCCCAGGAAATCCACCTCCGTCACGTCGAATTGGCACTTCTCCAGCTTGGCGTAAAGCCTATGTTGCTGTAGCCTGCTCAGCACTTCCTTGACGTGTCTGTCATGCTCCTGCTGCGATTCCGAAAAGATCAGGATGTCATCCAAGAAACAGACGCACGTCTTGTAGAGGAGCCCCGCCAACACGTGATGCATGAAAGCTTGAAAAACGTGGGAGCCATTTTGCAATCCAAAAGGCATAACTCTATATTCGTAGGTGCCCAGGGGCGTGAACATGGCTGTCTTCCACTCATCTCCCTCCCGCATGCGAATGAGGTTGTATGCCCCTCGCAGGTCCAACTTGGTGAACACTCTGCCCTTCCGTACCTTTGCGAGGAGGTCGTCGATTCGGGGCATGGGGAAGTCCGATGGCTTGGTCACACTGTTCAAGATGCGAAAGTCCACTACAAGTCTTTTTTGGGGCGTGTCCCGCTTCTTAACAAAGAATACCGGACTGCCCCCCACTGCCTTGGACTCTCGGATGAAACCGCGCTCCAAATTATGATCTATGAACTCTTTGAGTTCCTGCAGTTCGTCCTCAGACATGGAATACAGCTTCCCTTTGGGCAGCGCCGCCCCCGGCAGCAGGTCAATTTTGCAGTCATATGGTCTGTGGGGGGGTAGCCTGTCTGCCTCCTTCTCGCAGAAAACCTCCAAAAATTCTGCGTACTTGTGGGGAACCGCTTGCAGCGTGCCTAGCTGCAGCTGTGACTCCTCTTCCTCTCCTTCCTGCCTGGGCACGATGCAGTGTTCAGCGCAAAAGGAAGAGCCGAAGGTCAGCTGCCTCTGGTACCAAGCCAGCGTCGGGCTGTGCTTGTCCAGCCAACTCATGCCCAATACAATGGGCGTGTCCGATAGTTGAGTGACATTGAAGCTGATGATTTCCCTGTGATTCCCAAGTCGCATCACCATTGGTGGCGTCTGCTTCACCACTTGCCCCCCTAGCAGCTCCCTGCCATCCACCGTGACAACCTGCAGGGGCAGCGTGGCAGGCAGCAACTGTATAGCGTGCCGGTCGACAAAGTCCTGCCCTATAAAGTCCGCATTGCTTCCGGAGTCAATGGTGATTGGCACGTCCATGGTGATTCCATTGGGCAGCTGGAGCGACGCGGTGAGCCTCACTACCGGTTTGGGCGGGAGGGGGTCCATGGGCTGTAAAATCTCTGGGGACTGCTTCACTGACACGTCTGGCTGGGCCCCAGTGCCTCTTCCAACCAGACTCCGTCGTTTCCCTGCTGTGGTTGTCCTTGCTGCGTTGCTGCAGTTACCATTGCTGAGGCTGCAGTGTGCTTGTGGAGCCTCTGGGGACACTCTTTCGCCATATGCTGTGGATCATCGCAGATGTAACACTTCCTGTTCCCTCTAGGAGGCTTCGCTTTCACTGCTGCCGGTGCTAGGGCTCTGGCTGCTGACTGAGCCCTTGCACCTCCAACCTCCATAGGTTCCGCTCCTCCTCCTGGCGGAGGCGTGGATTGCGCACGCGCTGCTTCTCTGGGAAGGAAGGAGGAGCCCCTGGCTGGTTCGCGCCCTCCACGCCCTTCGCCACTGCTCCACGGACGTCCTTCCAGCCGCACCCCCACCGCCAGCGCCCTCTGAACGATCTCCTGCGTGGTCCGGGGTCTCTCCCCCCTCGCAATTTCATCTTTAACCGAGCCGTGCAATCCCTCCCAAAACAGGTCTCTTACAGGAGCCGAATCTCTGTCCCATTCCAGAGCACTGACCAAAGCGAAAAAGCGGGCATGGTACTGCCTTACGCTGGCCCTCCCTTGCTTCAGTCCATGTATCTGCTGCCGAGCAAGATCCACGTCAATGCTTGACAAAAAGCACCCATCCATCGCTTTAATAAAGGCATCCGCGTTTTGGAGCGCCGGATCCTTATCTCTCCACAAATTGCGCAGCCATGCTTTAGCATCTCCATGCAAATGGGACATGATGAATCCCACCTTCTCTTGCTCATCTCTAAAGTCTTTGTTCAGCAGTTGCAGTGCACACATTACATCTGCTCTAAAGTTGGGGTACTGTTGCAAATTCCCATCGAAGTGAGAGACCAAACCGCCTGTTCGTCTCCCCAACCCAATCCCCTCCGGTTTGGGTGTCAGTTGCCCTTGCTTCGTAAGCACTTCCAACCTGACCTGGAGATCCCTGTAGGCGGCAGCTGCGTCCTCCTCTCTCTTCCTGGATGCAAGAGCCTCGGCATTCAGTCGTGTCACTGCTTCTCTGAGTTCCACTATCTGCTGTTCGGCCGTCATGTTGTCTGCCGTTCGTGAGCTCGCTAGTAGGCACCCGCTTTCTCTCCTCTCCGCGAGGCTGTAGATGCCCACAATTTAGGAGATGGGGCTTACTGTCAGAGTTGCTTCCAGATCCTAGCTCACAGAGGATCACGCTAGCCAGCGATCATTAAATAAAAGTCTTTATTGAGTTACAGTTTCCATTCTCAAGCTGCTGCGTGCAACCCTACGTCTAATGGTTAGATCGGCGAAGCCCCATCTGAGTCTCCGCCCCTTGTACACCAACTTAATATCCTAGCCTTGCTCCACCTTTTCCGCCTGACTGTTCTTCTCTGGGTCCCTCTGCCCCCCGGGGTCTCTTCCTTCCGGGATTCCTCTGACGCTGACGCTGACCCCCCTGACTCTTCTCCCTCCTTTCGGCGGGCTTTAGGACCTGGCTCCCTTTCCGGGCTGCCTACTGCGCCACCTTCCTGTGCATTTGAACTTGGCACGCGCGCCCAACCTTCCACCTTCCGTCTGACCGTTTCTTCGCTCCCCGATGGAGGTGTGGCCACTCCTGACTCGTGCCCTCCCCCCTGTTGTGAGCTGCCAGCGCTTGATCCCTGGCGCCCTTCCTCTTCCCTGCTCTCTGGCGGTGACGCTGGTCCTGATTTCCAACTGCTCCCCTCTGAGTCCCCTCTGGCTCTATCTTCCTGGGGTGTCCCCCTAGGCTCCCCCCTTGCCCTGGCCACTGGTGCTCCTTTCTGTGAATCTTCTGATTCACTGGAAAGACTCGGAGATCTCGGGTCGTCGTCATCACTCATCTTTTCTTCTGCCTCCTCTCCCTCGCTCTCTGTTTCCTCCCTTGCCCTTGCCTCTGCTCCTGAACCCCTGACAAAGCATATAAACAGCTTTCAGAAAATGAAAGACTTTTACTTTTACCTTCTGAAAAGTGATTAATAATAACAACAATAATAATGAATAATAAAACTTCAAGCACTTGGCAATCATTTTTTTGTTTTCTATGCAATTTTACACATATTTTACTTACCAATCAGTCAGTCTTATCAATCAATCAATCAATCAATGAATCTTATCAATCAGTTTTACCAAAGTATCTTTTGAATTCCTGAGCCACATTGCAACTTTTTAGCACCCCTCATTCTTGGAATTTGAAACTTCAACACTCCTGACTACAGCAGCTTCCTCCATCTCAAACCCCAAGAGGTGCCTAGAGCTCTGTGGTTTGCTTCATTGTGGCAGCTCTGGAGTTTGCTGCATCTAGTGGCTCTTTGGGCCAGGATTAATAAAAATAAAGAGGAACAGAGAAGGTATCCTCAGATCATCAATCCAGTGCTGGCTCAGTACTGACTGGGTTGCCAGGCTCTTGGGCGGAAGTCCTTTCCAGGGGAGAATGAACCTGAGGCCTCCTGCATGCTAAGCAAGTGCTCTGCCGCTGGGTTATGGCCATCTCATAGCCTTGACAGCTGTTCAGGCCTGGCTTTAACCAGTAAGGTTTCTGGTTGCATTTCTCCTTCTGCGCCACGCTTTCCCAGCCTGGTGCCTCCACGTTTTTCCAGCTGCATCTCCCATCATCCCTGACCATTGGCCATGCTGCTTGGGGCTGATGGGAGTGGTAGTCCTACAGTGTCTGGCAGGCACCAGGCCAGGGAAGGCTGTGACATTTGCCGTTTTCCCCAGTGCTACAAGTGAACAATTTTCTTTACTGCCTTTGTAGCTGATGCTGTCTGAATGGCTGATTGACGTGCCCCCAGATTTGGTGCAGGAGTGGCTGCTGGTGGTGTGCCCTGTGGGGAAGAGGGCTCTTATTGTGGCATCTCAGGTAAGAGACCGTGGCTTCTACCACAAGCCAAACCAAGGAAGAGTTTTTATCTTGCTGCTTTGTAAATTGTCTTCCTGCCGCATTCTAATAGCTTGGCAAGCTGGGGTTGAGGAACCTTTGAAATCAGGCAACTCTCGCGTCCGTGTCCAAAGACTTATTGCATGTGAAACTCCTCCAAGACTACGAAATGGATCTGTTCCATCTCGCCCCATCTGAACAAGCTGCATTTTAACAGAGCTTAACAGAGCATTTTTTTTTAATTTAAAAAAACCACACTCCATTTTAAAAAGTATTTTGATGATTTCTAAGAACTTGTTTTCCCTGCTGCTTCTTATCTACTGTTTTGTTGATAGGTTTGTTTAATTGTGCATTGTGTTTGTGGCCTTTAACATTTTTGTGATCCCAGCCTTGTTTTTAACAACTTGCATGATCACTGTAGGTGACAAAGAATTCCATATAGGTGAGTCAGCAAGCTGGCGGAGGGAGGAGCCAATCTCTCCATCCTTCCTCCAGCATCCATTTGGCATCTGTTGGCATGGCTTGCCAGGAATGGCCTGGCAGGCCAGAGTTGGCCCATGGGCTAGAGGTCCCCCACTCCTGCTGTTAAAAAAACATAATTTTCTCTTAATATGTTTCTTTTTTAAAAAAGAAATGAGAGCAGCCATCACTGCAATGAGTTTCAACAGTAATACAGTTCCAAGGTACAGTCTCAAGTAATGGTCTTCAACTGGTGGGGAAGGACCCACTAGTGGGTTCCAGCCTGATCCAAAGTGGGTCGCAATAGGAGTACTACCACCATGCAAATATATGGTAAAAAGATTAAGAAATGGGTCCCCAAATGCATATTTGGGTTGAAAGTGGGTCCTGAGTGTGAAAAGGTTGAAGCTAGCTGGTCTAAAGGCACATGAGGCTAAAGCTAAGCAGTTCTGGGTCTGAACAGGCGGTTGTCTGAAAACCTGAAGGAGCGTCTCCACCCCCATCGTTCAGCCTGGACACTGAGATCCAGCGCCGAGGGCCTTCTGGCAGTTCCCTCACCGCGCGAGAAGCGAAGCTACAGGGAACCAGGCAGAGGGCCTTCTTGGGAGTCATGCCAGTCCTGTGGAATGCCCTCCCACCAGATGTCAAGGAGATAAATAACTATCTGGCTTATAGAAGACATCTGAAGGCAGCCCTGTATAGGGAAGCCTTTTGATGTGTAATGTTTTGTTATGTTTTTATATATGTTAGAAGCAACCCATAGTGCCTGCAGCAACCCAGTCAGATGGGTGGGGTACAATTATTCTTGTTGTTACTATTATTATTATTATTATTATTATTATTACTACTACTACTACTACTACTACCATATGCAATACTGCCTTGGGCTCCACAATGGAAGAAAAGGAAGGATATAAACATAATAAAATATATGTGGGGTTTGGGGGACTCCCCCCCCCCCCCGCTCTACTTGGAATATACAATTTAGGAAGTCCTTTTACAGTGGGGGGGGAATCACTCTTGTTTGTTCTTGATCCCTTCCTCCTCCTCCCTCTCTTCTCTCCTTCAAGGGCTCCACTGCAGCTTACACCAAAAGCGGTTTCTGTGTCAACCGATTCCCTTCTCTTTTGCCAGGTGGGAGTCGCCGTACTTCAGCAACAGGGAAAGGTAACTTCTTGATTCCCCTCCCTTTTTGCAATCTCCCAATGGGCAGAGATCTGCTTGAAAGAGACACTCCAGGTCCTTACTCAAAACCAACTTTCGTGTACCATTCATTACCCACCTTCCATGGGTTTTTTCTTTTCTTTTTGCCATTGCTTGAGCGATAAGTCATTAGCTATAACAGGTATTGTTTGGAACAAGAACATCATTCTGGGCAATATATTAATCTTTATCGCTGAAATTCTACCCAACAAGGACAGTTATAATTTATTCCATCTTAACATCTCTTTTTAAATTTCCACCCACGTCTTAACATAATTATTTTGAAACAACATACAATTCAAATTTCTCATGGTTAATACCTAAGTACTTTACTTTTTTGTCAATTTGAAATTCAGTTTTCTCTGTCAAAGTCTTGTTCTTCTGTAGTCATATTCTTTATTAAAATTTTCATTTTCTAATGATTAACCTTAAAACTTGCTAGCATGCCAAATTCCTTTAATTTATTCATAAGAGTTTCCACTCCCTGTAATGGGTTTTCCAGAACTATCATCAGATCATCTGCAAAACTCCTAACGTAGTTTCCCTTTTTAATCTTTATCCCCTTAATTCTCTCATCTTGTCTAATATCTCTAAGCAAGACTTCCAAAACCAAAATGAAAAGCAATGGTGACAGTTGGCACCCTTGCCTTGTTCCCTTCTGTATCTCACAAGGTTTTGTTAATTCTCCTTTAACAATTATGTGAGCTGTCTTCTGCTTAATAAATCAATTTCACCCATTTAATGAAATCTCCAAAGTTCATTTCTTGCAAAGCTCTAAACAGAAATTCCCAGTTCACAATGTCAAAAGCTTTTTCTGTATCCCAAAAAATCAATACAGCTTCTTGTTCTGACAGTTCAAATACTCCAAAATATCTAACATATTTCTGACATTGTCTCTTAACTGTCTTTTAGGTAAAAATCTATAAATAAATCTATTAAAAAAAATTATACATCATGACCAGTCTTGTAAAAAAAAAAAAAAAAAAAAAAACTTGCTGCCAAAATCACTCCAAATAATTTATAGTCACTGTTCAGTAATAAGATTGGCTGATATTTTTTTACTGAGGTCAAATCTTGTCCCTCTTTAGGTATAAGTGGGATGTTGGCCTCTTTTTAGCTATCTGGTATATGAGTATATTATTCATTGTCCTTGTTGTAAGGGTTGTAGAAGTTCTTCAAAAAATTGATAGTTAGCAGCTGGCCGCTGTACCTTTTCTTTCTTGGATTTTTTAATAGCATCGCATAACACCTGAATTGTTAAAGGGCCATTGATTTTTATTTATCTATTTTTGGGAGAGTCTGAGATTTTTGCTGGATGTTGTTTTTTCAAGTAATCATCTATCCGACCCTGCCCCCCCCCCCCAAGATTGTTTGAGCTTTATACAGCTTAGAGTAAATTTGATCAAAGTTTCTTCATACAGTGGTACCCCGCAAGACGAACGCCTCGCAAGACGGAAAACCCGCTAGACGAAAGGGTTTTCCGTTTTGGAGGCGCTTCGCAAAACGAATTTCCCTATGGGCTTGCTTCGCAAGACGACAGCCCATAGGGAAATCTCCGGGACAGCGGGGAAGCGCAGCGCGTCTTCCCCACTGTCCTCGGACCTCCTCCCCCCGCCCGGCATCGGAACGAAGCTCTGATGCCGGGCGGGGGGGGGGAACGCCTCCTCCCGCCGCCCAGCATCGGAACGAAGCTCTGATGCCGGGCGGGGGGGGGAACGCCTCCTCCCGCCGCCCAGCTTCGGATGGCTTTCCTGAAGACTTGGGGTGGGAGGAGGGTTTTCCTTCCCACCGCCAACATTCAGAATGCTGTTCTGAATGTTGGCGGTGCGGAGGAAAAACCCTCCTCCCACGCAAGCCCCGGGAACAGAGGGAAAGCGCTGCGCGCCTTCCCCTCTGTTCCCGTACCTGTCCTGAAGGCTTGCGGTGGGGAGAAAAGCCCTTCTCCGCACCGCCAGCCTGGCAAGCGGTTTCCCTAGGAACGCATTAATTGATTTTCAATGCATTCCTATGGGAAACAGTGCTTCGCAAGACGAAAAACTCGCAAGAAGAAAAAACTTGCGGAACCAATTAATTTCGTCTTGCGAGGCACCACTGTATTTGTATTGTTCATTGTTATAACATTGTTTTCTTGCAACTTCAGGATCACTTTCCTTAGTTTGGCTGAATTAACTAAAGCAAATAGTTTTAACTGGATTTTAAATGTGCAATTATTCGTTCCTATTTTGAATTTTGCCTGTTGTCTTTGTCCATGGAGTTTTCTTGGCAGGGATACTGGAGTGGCTTGCCGGTTCCTCCTCCAGGTGGATCACGTTTGGTCAAAACTCTCCACTATGACCTGTTCATCTTGGGTGCCCTGCTTGGCATAGTTCATAGCTTCTCTGAGTTATTCAAGCCCCTTCGCCACGGCAACTTCGCCACAGAAGTGCCTGGCGTGCTCTGGTCCATGGGGTCACAAAGAGTCGGACACGACTAAACGACTAAACAACAACAAAATTTTGAATTTTATTGTGTAATTCTCTTCTTTAGTGGTTGTGCAAACAACTATTCTGAATAATGCCTGTTATAGGGTAGGGAGCACTGGGGATAAGTGTATGGAAGCAAGGGACAGTGGCCCAAAGAAGTTTGGGAACCACTGGCCGAGATTAATCTCTTGCCTCTTGTTGTGTGAAGAATACACAATCCTGGACTGCATCTACAGCGAGGCCCAGCAGATGTACTACATCCTCGATGTGATGTGTTGGCGGGGACACCCTGTGTACGACTGCCAGGTACCTTTTTGCCTCTGGTCCTGCCACTGGCTTGCATCCCTGGCAGCTGTTTCCTCCTCTCTGTTCCCTTTCTGAGACACTTCCTGGATTCTGCTAAAACTCACCTGTAATGGTGTTTTTAGAGATGTTGCCCCATAGTTAAATTTTTTTATATATATATTTAATGGGGGGCATATAAGAGGTAAAACAATTCTGGGAGCAAAGTAGACCCAAGCCATTATGGGACTTAAATACTAATAGTGACACCTTGAACATGGCCCAGTAACAAATTGGCAGCCAGTGCAGATCTCTGAGCAGAGGTGTTAATACGCTGACAGGGCCTCGCTCCTGTCAGCAACCATGCTGCAGCATTCTGCGCTGGCTGCAGCTTCCAATGTTCAGCTGACTGCGGTTTTTGGCATGGCGACCAAGACTAGCCCTAAATAGTGGATCCCTGTTTGTCTTGGCCACCTCTCCATATACTTTCTTTTAATCTATAACCAACAAAAGAGCTTAGCAAGATAAGGGATTCTGTTGAAGTCATGATAGTTTGCTTCACAATCCAGAGCAGAAGCAGTTGCTCTGCTTCTACAAAGCTTCTGTGTTGCCTCCTTTTGGGGTTGTTCCATGCGAAGCTCATAGAAATTCAGATGGATTTCCCATATTCAGGGCAGAGCTCTTGAGGCTGCTGCTTATCATTTAGTCCCCTAACATGACCTGGCCAGCATGGTGTAGTGGTTAAGAGCGGTAGACTCGTAATCTGGTGAACCTGGTTTGCTTCCCCGCTCCTCCACATGCAGCTGCTGGTGACCTTGGTCCAGTCACACTTCTCTGAAGTCTCTCACCTCACAGAGTGTTTGTTGTGGGCGAGGAAGGGAAAGGAGATTTTTAGCTGCTTTGAGACTCCTTAAGGGGAGTGAAAGGTGGGATATCAAGTCCAAACTCCTCCTCCTCCTCTCTTTTTCCCCCCCAGACAGACTTCAGGTTCTATTGGCTGCATTCAAAAATGCAGGAAGAAGATGGCCTGGGAAAGAAAAGCCGGCTTAATCCAGTAAGTCCTTTTTGCCCAGAAGTGTGGATGTTCTAGACAAGTGAGACCTGCAAGGAAATAATCTGCTGTGAAGTCTTCCTGTTCAGGGCCCCCTTACAGGATACTCCATTCCATTTACCCTCCCAATCCCTGGTGTTCTGTCCTGTTCCCCCCTCCCCTGCCACCAGCCAGCATGCTCAGCCTTCAATCTGCTTTTTTTTTTTTTTTTTTTTTTGCGGTGCAGGGTGTTCTTCCCTAAATATTTTTTAATTATTATTTTTTGTGTGGGTGCTTCTGCATACCTTTGGGTTTACCCGCAAACTCGCTGATGCCTTCTCCTTGTGCTTGGGTGCTGTTGGTTTTGGATGCGCAAGGGCTGGCAGGCACATGGAGAATAGAGTTTGCTGTGGCAATATATCGGAGGGGAAACTTTCTCAGGTTAAGGGCCACATTCCCTTCTGGGCAGCTTTCTGAGGGCCACATGCTGCTGGTGGGCAGGGCCAGAGGCAACAGTGTGCAGAGAACAAAGCTATAGACTTCGCTTTTGCACCATGTGCTAGCTTCTACACAGGATCATCCACCCTTCTTTGTCATTTGCGACCCTTCCCCTCTGCGGGGAGGTGGGACCGATTCGGATGATCTGCCCCCGCCACTTAATGGATCCAAATGGTTTCCAGAGAGTGGCAGGGGATGCTTTATCCCATGTTGATGGCCTTTCAATTGATTCCCTGGTGGCCTGCTGGAATGTGGAGTTAACCGGGGCTATTGACTGTTTGGCTCCGAAGCGCCCTCTCTGATTGCATGGAGCCCAGACAGCCCCGTGGTTTTCCACAGATTTGAGGGCAATGAAACAATCGCTGTGATGGCAAGAGTGCTGGTGGCGGAGAACTCATTCTGAAGCTGACCGGACACGGGTTAGAGCTCAATGTCGAGCCTACCAAGTGGCGGTAGCGACGGCGAAGAAGACTTTCTTCACCGCCTCTATTGCATCTGCAGAAAACAGCAGCAGGAGACTCTTTCATGTGGTTCGCAATTTAGCGGAACAACCTGCTACATCGGGGCCCAGTACGGGCCACAAGATTTCCTGCAATGATTTTGCAAAGTTTTTTGCAGATAAAGTCGCTCAGATTCGGGAAGAAGTAGACTCCACCGTGGGAGCAGGGCCGGAGCGGGAGAGTGCTAGAGTCCTGTCTAGTCAAGTTGTGTGGGATCAATTCCAATCTGTTACCCCCGAGGATGTGGACAGGCTGCTTGGACGAGTCAAACCAACCACCTGTCTCCTTGATCCTTGCCCATCCTGGCTTATAAAAGCTAGCCGGGAAGGGCTGGGCGATGGGATTCGTGGGGTGGTAAATGCTTCTCTCTGTGAGGGAGCCTTACCAGATTTGCTGAAAGAGGTGGTTATTAAACCCCTTCTTAAAATACCATCTTTAGATGCGGCCAATATGGCCAACTATCGCCCAGTCTCAAATCTTCCATTCTTGGGCAAGGTGATTGAGCGAGTGGTTGCTGAACAACTCCAGGCACGCCTGGAAGAAGTGGACCATTTGGATCCCTTCCAGTTGGGAATCAGGCCTCATCATGGGATTGAAACTGCCTTGGTCGCACTGGTCGATGATCTCCAGAGGCAGGCTAGGGACAAAAGTGAGAGCTGTTTCCTAGTTCTGCTGGATCTCTCAGCGGCATTTGATACCATCGACCATAACATCCTTCTGGATCGTCTAGAGGAGCTGGGAGCTGGGGGCACTGTTATACAGTGGTTCCGTGCCTGCCTCCTGGGCTGTGTCCAGAAAGTGGTGTTGGGGGATGAGTGTTCAGACCCCTGGGCTCTCACTTGTGGGCTGCCTCAGGATTCTGTGCTTTCCCCCCATGCTTTTCAACATCTACATGCAGCTGCAGGGAGAGATCATCAGGGGGTTTGTATTGGGTGTTCATCAATATGCGGATGATACCCAGCTCTACTTCTCTTTCAAATAAGAACCAGTGACGGCGGTGAAGGTCCTGTGTGAGTGTCTGGAGGCAGTTGGAGGATGGATGGATGGCAGCTAACAGATTGAGGTTGAATCCTGACAAGACAGAAGTACTGTTTTGGGGGGACAGGAGGCGGGCGGGTGTGGAGGACTCCCTGGTCTTGAATGGGGTAACTGTGCCCCTGAAGGACCAGGTGCGCAGCCTCGGAGTTGTTTTGGACTCACAGCTGTCCATGGAGGCGCAGGTCAATTCTGTGTACAGGGCAGCTGTTTACCAGCTCCATCTGGTATGCAGGCTGAGACCCTATCTGCCCGCAGACTGCCTCGCCAGAGTGGTGCATGCTCTGGTTATCTCCCGCTTGGACTACTGCAATGCGCTCTACGTGGGGCTACCTTTGAAAGTGACCCGGAAACTACAACTAATCCAGAATGTGGCAGCTAGACAGGTGACTGCATCAATAGGAGTATAGCATCTAGATCAAGGGAAGTAATAGTGCCACTGTATTCTGCTCTGGTCAGACCTCACCTGGAGTACTGTGTCCAGTTCTGGGCACCACAGTTCAAGAAGGACACTGACAAACTGGAACGTGTCCAGAGGAGGGCAACCAAAATGGTCACAGGCCTGGAAACGATGCCTTATGAGGAAGGGCTAAGGGAGCTGGGCATGTTTAGCCTGGAGAAGAGGAGGTTAAGGGGTGATATGATAGCCATGTTCAAATATATAAAAGGATGTCACAGAGAGGAGGGAGAAAGGTTGTTTTCTGCTGCTCCAGAGAAGCGGACACGGAGCAATGGATCCAAACTACAAGAAAGAAGATTCCACCTAAACATTAGGAAGAACTTCCTGACAGTAAGAGCTGTTCGACAGTGGAATTTGCTGCCAAGGAGTGTGGTGGAGTCTCCTTCTTTGGAGGTCTTTAAGCAGAGGCTTGACAACCATATGTCAGGAGTGCTCTGATGGTGTTTCCTGCTTGGCAGGGGGTTGGACTCGATGGCCCTTGTGGTCTCTTCCAACTCTATGATTCTATGATTCTATGACTGGAAGTGGCCGCCGAGACCATATAACACTGGTCTTGAAAGACCTACATTGGCTCCCAGTACGTTTCCGAGCACAATTCAAAGTGTTGGTGCTGACCTTTAAAGCCCTAAATGGAAGCCGCCCAGAGTGGCTGGGGAAGCCCAGCCAGATGGGCGGGGTATAAATAATCTATTATTATTATTATTATTATTATTATTATTATTATCCATCCAGACAAGCAAGAGGCGGGATCAGAGTTCAAGGACACATTGCAGCCAGGAAAAAACACTCTGGGTACAAAGCAGAAACAGTGAGGGGAATGGCCTGGGGGGACTTCTGGGGGCCAGGCAGGAGGGCTAAATGTTTATTACTAGTAGTAGTATTATTTCCAGTTGCTGAGCAGCTGCCAGCCAGCAATGCAGCAGCCTAGTTGCAAGGTATACAATTTTGTTCTCTTCTCATTGCAAAGAAGAAATTAAACATCTATAAAGCAGCTCCTCTGGCTACAGGTCTGGGAAGGATTTGGCCCCCTGCCTGAGGTTCCCCACCCCAGTGTATATGATGTAGATCAATTCAGTAAAGAATTGCTTATCCTGGACCTGCCAATCTTGGACACAGTAACATCTCCCAATGGTGAAATATCACCTTCCGGGCATAAGGCAAACCTTCCGGAAGATTAAATTGTGTGTGCCTCCTTCCTTACTATTTGGGTGTTAGCTGACTTCCTCCCTGCTTTTAATCTCTCTGTTACAAAGGCAGATGTAAACAGAAACCACCTACCTTCTTTTTTGGGGGGGGGGGCGTTCTCCTGGTGCCTATACTGTGGGCAGGAGAAGCTGGCAGGGGCAGAATCTGTCTGCCTTCTGTACAGGGAAACTTTAGCAAATAGCACATCTCTCCAGGTTTCAGTTTGTAGAAGGCTTTGATGAAGAAAAGGAACACTGCTTGATTTGACCCACAGTGTGCTAAAGAGCCCCTTAGAACATTAGTCTCAGGTGGATGACTTTTATGTTTGAAGGACTAACTCATGGGTATGCAAACTAAGGCCCAGGGGCCGGATCCAGCCCAATTGCCTTCTCAATCCGGCCTGCAGATGGTCCGGGAATCAGCATGTTTTTACATGAGTAGAATGTGTCCTTTTATTGAAAATGCATCTCTGGGTTATTTGTGGGGCATAGGAATTCGTTCATTCCCCCCCCTCCAAAATATAGTCCAGCCCCCCATAAGATCTGAGGGACAGTGGACTGGCCCCCTGCTGAAAAAGTTTGCTGACCCCTGGACTAATTGCTGCAACAAAATGCTGCAGCATAGGGTGCTCCTCTTCAGGATTCCTGCCAGCTATGCTCTTTCTTGGACACTCCAACCCCCACTTTTCTCTGGTTTACACACACAAAGATACGGTTTCCCCCTTGTAACCACACAGGGCTTCTGGTCTGGAAAGATTTCAGAAATGGCTCTTGGGATTTTCCTCTCCACTGCCAGCTGACTGCTTCTCTGGGAAACTTTGGAGAGCTGAACACCATTTAAAGGCTTGTTGAAGAAAGAAATGTGGGTCCCCAACTCCATGTGTATGTTCTGTGTCTAACACCCATCTTCACCATCTATTTATTTTATAGCAGTGTATAAATTAAATTATTATTATTAATAATAATAATAGCAACAACAACAATAACCATCATAATGCTGGCTGGGCTGGTGGGAGTGGGAGTCCAAGCCCATCTGGATGGGGAACCTGTGGCCCTCCAGCCACATAGCCCATGGCTCAGCCACAGGTTATCAGAAGGCTCTCCAGTGGGAGAGCTGGGTCCCTCTGGCATGCCCCCTGGTTCTTCAACACAGGCTGCTCCTCTAAGATGCTTTGCTGTGGGAGCTCCAGGTCACCCACCAAAGAGGATTCCTCCAGTGAGGGGAGCATAGCCCTTTCCTTGTGGGCAGCAGCCTTCTCAGCAACAGGGATTCAGAGATACACTGCCTCTGAATCTGGAGGTTCCATTCAGCCATTGAGAGATGAATGGGAGAGTCTCAGATGTGAGCACTTGTAGTTCTGATCTTTCTTTTTTTTTTTTTTTTCTTCCCTTTCAGTTTAAATTTGTGGGACTGCAGAGTTATTCCTGCACACCGGAAAGCCTGTGCAAGGTTCTGGCCACAGATTTCCCCTTTGAGGTAAGTCATCTGTTGGCACCACAGCTCTGTCTCTTTCAACCCTAAGACTTGTATTCCTGGTGGAGAAGACCCCCCAAAGAACCTGGAGAGTAGGAGCCCCAGGGGCAACAGGTTCCAGCTAAGCAATACTGCTTACTGCCCCCCCCCCCCATTAATAAAGTTTACAGGACCAATAAAAAAGTATTTCTTCATGCAGCACATAGTTAAGCAATGGAACTTGCTCCCACAGAAGGCAGTGATGGCCACCAATTTGGATGGCTTTAAGGAGGATGCAAAAGATTACCCGGGAGGGACTGCAGGCCTTGGCCTGAAAAAGCCCTCAACCCCTTGCTTGATGCAGACAGCCCAGAGCTGTGATTGGGCACCCCCAAGTATGGCTTCCAGCCTGTGCTTGACCGTCCAAGCGAGGGAGAGCCAGCCTGCCCCCAAGGGGAGTCGGCTCTGATGTCCTGCTGCTGTTACAGTTTCAGAGTTTTGTCCAATGTTCTGCTGAAATTGCCTTCCTTTAACTTAAGCCCCAAAGATCTGACCCTGTCCTTTTGAGGGAGCAGAGAACGTGTGTGCCACAAATATTCGGATTAGCAGGAAGGAAGAGAAATGGGCCGGTACCATGTGGATGGGGAGCAGATGGAAGCTGTCAGTCACTCGCGAACATGGCTGGGGCTGGTACTGGCACAGGCATCGGCTACAGCTCAGGAGGTGGCTTTTATGCTGTTGCCCTCTAGAAGCACTCATTCTCTCCACTGGACCAAACTGTTAAGAAGCATTAGAAAGAACTTTCTGATGGTAACAGCTGTTTGGCAGTGGAACAGACTACTTCAGAAGGTGGTGAACTCTTCTTTATCGGAGGTTTTTAAAAAGAGGTTGGGTGCTCTTCTGTTGGGGATTACTTAGCTGCTGTCATGAGAGCCTTTGGGGGGCTTAAGAGTGAGTAAAACAGTTCTCTAAGCAAATGAGTAAATAAGGCCATCAGTGGTTGCTGTCATGATGGTTCTATGCCCCGTCCAGGTTTAGAGAACAGAAGCACTAAGAGGAGTCTGCTGGATCCGGCCCATGGGGGCCCCTCTAGGCCAGTATCCTGTTCCCACAGTGGC
The DNA here is from genome assembly GCF_964106645.2 of Podarcis pityusensis. NCBI lineage: Eukaryota > Metazoa > Chordata > Lepidosauria > Squamata > Lacertidae > Podarcis > Podarcis pityusensis. Next base: position 53,408,168 of record NC_138039.1, on the reverse strand, counting down.
CAGCCAGATGTCTGTGGGGAACCTGCAAGTGGGATTCAAGCATTTGAGTCCCCTCCCCTCGTATGATCTCTACCAAATGGCATTCACCACCCTAAAACCTCCAGGTATAGGGTGGTATATAAATAAAATAAAAATCCAGAAGCATGGCTGCCTCCGACCATGGAGGCAGAACATAGCCATGGTGACTAGGAGCCATCATCAGCTCTCTCCATGAATTTATCTAGTCCTCTTTTAACCAGGCAAGTTGGTGGTCATCACTGCATTTTGTGGGAGTGAGTTCCATGGTTTAACTCTGCACTGTGCACAGATGGACTTCCTTTTATCTGTCCTGAATCTTCCAGCACTCAGAGGGAGCAGGCTCTGGATACCAGTCTGTGGGGACCTCAGGTGAAGAGGGCCGTTGCCCTGACAGGCTTCCCAGAGGCATCAGGTTAGGAAGTGGAAATGTGTTGGATTTGCTTACAGACTCCATGCTGTTGTTGTGCAAGAGGGCTTAACAACTTGTTTGTGCCACATGTTGGAACCAGACGTTCCGAGTCTGCCTGTCCTCCAGCTCCCTCCCTTCAGATCATATTCTTCCTTTCTGACCGAGTCTCAGGGAATCAAACACCCTTTCCCTCCCCTCTTGCTTGCAAGGAGAGGCAAGCAGGAGGAAGCCTATTTTCCTCCTCCTCCTGCTGCTGCTGCTGCTGCTAGTGAAAGAAAGTTAAACAATAAGAGATGCAGCTCTGGAGACCTTCTCTTAAGAACCAAAGCAGAGCTTCTGCTGGATCCGGCCAAAGGGGTCCAGCTGGTCCAGCCTCCTGTTCTCACAGCGGCCAACCGGATGCCCCCAAGGAAACCTGCAAGCGGGATTTGAGCACAAGAGCAGCCCTCTCCCCTCCTGTGGTCTCCCTGTTGCTCCAGCTTCAAGACGTAGCGCAGACGCCGACTCACAGAGAGACTCACTGACTGGCCAATGAGCTCAAGAACCTGGACCATCAATCATCCCCTATCTGCCTCATTCTTTTTTAAAACCATCCAGTTTGGTAGCCATCACTGCTCCTGTGGGAGTTCCATAGTTTAACTGTGTGCTGCTTCCATGTACTTCCATGTAAAATGGAGCCCTCAATGGCTCCAGCAACTGGCAGAGCTCAGATCAGAATGATCCTCCAAATCCAAGTGGAGAGTCTCCTGTTTCTGGGCAGCCCCCAGCCCCAGCTATTGAACATTGCAGATTCTGACCAGGCTGGTGTAGCAGTAGCTGGATTTGAGCAGTATTTGGCAGGTCCCCGCTTTCCAAGCCGTCCTGGGACCAAAGGAGGTGCCGGAGTTACTGGCCAGGATCCAAGGAAACTGCTGAGGAGTCCCTTGCATGTTCTAACTGCTTGGCAGGGGGTTGGACTCGATGACCCTTGTGGTCTCTTCCAACTCTATGATTCTATGAAATGCAGCTGTGCCAGTAGAACTTGGCCAATGGAAGCCCATTTTGACCACACACACTAACGGAGACTCCGTTCTTCCTCATTTAAGTTTAGTGCAGCTAAGCCTAGCTTGGGAGCAAAGGCTCCTTTTTTGTTAATGACTTGATTCAGTAATATGATGCTACACTTGGCTGTGTGGGTGACTTATAGATGTTGGATATCACAGCACTGCCCAACCTGCAAAGCATGGTTTGGTGATCTGGGATTTCCTGCAAGCTCAAGTGGGCTCTGCCCCTTCCTTTTCCTTGGGGCACGTGCTCTTGTTGGCTCAGTGGAACATAGAAAGAAGCTGCTTTATCCTGATGAATAGACCATTTGTCCATTTAACATCAGGATAAAGTATTGTCTTCATGCAGACTAGCAATTTCAGACTAGCATTGTCCTAAGCTCTAGCTGGAGATTCAGATGGTTCAAGACATACAGACAGTTCTGGCCAGATAAAAGAAAGGACTTCTTCACACAGAACATGGTTAAGCTATGGCACTCACTCCCACAGGAGGCAAGTTGGGTGGCTTTCAGAGGGGTTTGGGCAAATTCATGGAAGAGAAGACTATCCATGCCTCCTGGCCATAATGCCTCTGCTCTGCCTCCCCTGTCAGGCAGGAACGCTTCTGAATGCCAGTTGCTGGAAACCACGGGGGGGGGGGGGGCTCTTACACTCAGGTTCTGCTTGCAGATTTCCCACAGGCATCTGGCTAGCCACTGGAGACAGGATGCTGGAAACAGGTGAGCCATTGGCCTGATCCAGCAGGTGCTTCGTATGTTGTATGAATGCTGGTAATCTCTAGCTCCAGTTAGTTTAGGAATGATTATGTTCCACTGGAGAGAGCCCGTTCCATCGCAGCCAAGCCATACCTCCCTCCTGTGATAGGAACTGCCTGGTGTCTTCTGCATCTGAACAAACTCAGCACCATTTGCATGAGAACAAATTAGATCCCTGACTTCTTTGTTAACAAGAAATAAGCTTGGTACGTCTCTTTCGGGAATGTGTAATTAGTAAGAAATGGTGTGGGGTCATAGCTGGGAAATTCCAGGCTATAACATGTCATTCGGCCTGCTATTTGCATTGTTTGGCAGTGTAAGAAAGAAAGTACTCATGGATGATGGACAGATGATGATTTGTTACTAACGGCAGCCAGGTGGGCGATTGACCATAAGTGGAAACAGAGGGACCTGCCATCACTGAGAAATTGGATGAGTGGGATCTGGGATGTGCAGTAATGTTGAAGCTTGCAGATATTTTTAAACACAGACAGTAAAACAAGCATTGTAGACTACAAGCCCCATCATCCCCTGAGCATTGGCCATGGTGGTCAGAGCTGCTAGGAGCAGCAATCTGTAGGTTGGGGAAAAGCTGTGACTACAGCAATCTGTAGGTTGGGGAAAAGCTGTGACTTTTCCAGAGTACTGCATGTAACAAGTCAATGCATCAGTTTTGTAGAGAAATGCTCCATGTTCATGATGCACCAAAAATAGGTACAGGATAATACTCAGCCCTGTAGTTTATTAAGAGTTGTGCAGTGCATATAATTAGGATAATACAGATAATTAGGTTATTTATCCTACTTTCCCCGCTTCTCTATCATTTTGGAAACTTCTAATTTCCAAGGATGATTATTGTTCAGTGTATGATTGTGTTACTATGTGTTTGATTTTTCTCTCTGCAAAAAGAAAAAAACAATGTTAGCACAAACCTGAGAAACAGACTAAAGTAAACACAGAGAAACAGGGCTGTTTCCAGAGTAAATTAGGTCCCTGCGCATGGAGGCAAAATGGAGCCTCCCTATCCAGAGGCATTGTACCACTGAAATACCTGTGGCTGAGTGAGCAACAGCAGGAAGGGACTTTCCCCCTCATGTCCAGTTTGGAGGCTTCCTGAAGGTAGACGTGATGGGCCTCTCACCTCATATCTGGCAGAACTCTTCTCGTGTCCTCTTGCAGCGTTTACTGCCCTGTGTCGGTTGCCCTGAGCCATCCTGGCTTGAGAGCAGTACACACCTGGCTTGAGAGCAGTACATGTGAAAAGGATCTAGGAGTCTTGCTTGACCACAAACTTGACATGAGCCAAGAGTGTGACGCGGCAGCTAAAAAAGCCAATGCAATTCTAGGCTGCATCAATAGGAGTATAGCATCTAGATCAAGGGAAGTAATAGTGCCACTGTATTCTGCTCTGGTCAGACCTCACCTGGAGTACTGTGTCCAGTTCTGGGCACCACAGTTCAAGAAGGACACTGACAAACTGGAACGTGTCCAGAGGAGGGCAACCAAAATGGTCAAAGGCCTGGAAACGATGCCTTATGAGGAAGGGCTAAGGGAGCTGGGCATGTTTAGCCTGGAGAAGAGGAGGTTAAGGGGTGATACGATAGCCATGTTCAAATATATAAAAGGATGTCACATAGAGGAGGGAGAAAGGTTGTTTTCTGCTGCCCCAGAGAAGCGGACACGGAGCAATGGATCCAAACTACAAGAAAGAAGATTCCACCTAAACATTAGGAAGAACTTCCTGACAGTAAGAGCTGTTCGACAGTGGAATTTGCTGCCAAGGAGTGTGGTGGAGTCTCCTTCTTTGGAGGTCTTTAAGCAGAGGCTTGACAACCATATGTCAGGAGTGCTCTGATGGTGTTTCCTGCTTGGCAGGGGGTTGGACTCGATGGCCCTTGTGGTCTCTTCCAATGAGCTTCAGCCAGCATGGTCAACCATCAGGGAGGATGGGAGCTACAGTCCAACAACAACTGAAGGGGCCATGGACACCCCCCCACACACTGCCACATCCCTACTTGCCTGGCTTTGGCGATGGAAATGTGTCTCTGAGGAGCCCCTTTTTAAAACAAAAGCACCCCCACCCACAGTTCCTTGGTTTGAGACCAGCATCATGTCTGGCTCTAAGCATGCCTCACGCATGGCCATTTTGCTGCCACAGTTCGCAGCTCAGCTGCTTCTGTCTCGTCTAGAGAGTCTGGAACCTCTGGCTGTCCAGAGAGCAAAGTGCTGATGCTACTCCTTGCCGGTCAGACCCCAGGCTCTTAGGCAAACAGTAACTTCATCCATCCTTCCTGATTCAGCTGGCGTCAGTGCCGTGAGTCAGTGGGAAGGAGGCAGACGGTGCATTAAATAAACACGAGCAGCTTCACAGGATGGAATAATCTGGGCTACTGAAAAGTGGAGAAGCTATTAACAAAGGCAGCGCCTTTGAGCCTCCGGATTCTGCTGCTCTCCGGGGACTTTCCCTAAATGCCTTGATCTTGGGGGGGCACTGAGGCGGGAGAGTGTGGTTTGATCCTCTTCCTTTTGGAGTGACCAAGTGGGAAACCCTTCAGTCTTCTTTTTTTAAAAAGCTAGGAGAGGGCAGGCATTCCCCACTTTGGGAAGCTTTTTTCTTTGTTTGTGTCCCAAACAGTATAAATAGTATGAAACTGATTTATGCACTTAGAAGGGTTGAAAGTGTCCATCCTGGTAATTCTCATCAGCCAAGCCAGCTGGCTCCAGCTGTTGGGAGGTCCAGTGCGAAATGTTGGTTGGAGAAGGCTGTGGTTGGGCAAGGTCCAAAAGCGCATGGTACAGCCAGCCCCCATCCTGAAAGCAAGCAGATTTTGGTCTGGCCAGTGTCTGAACTGGAGAAGGGCTGGCAATATGAATCATGTATATACCATCTTCCGTTCCATATGGTGGATGCAGGATAACCATGCAGTCATTAAACAAGTGTCCCCTTTAGTTTTGGACTGCAACCAGCATGGGCTGGGGGGCATCAGAGTCCAAGAGCTGGAGGGTGCCAGCTGGGGAAGGCTGGCTTAAGACATAGCTGTATAGTTTTGACCTAAGGGGTGCAGGTACTGAATTCTTGTAAGTATTTTAGTTTTTAAAGTAGCAAACAGAAACAGTGTGTTTTTTGGGAGGGGGTTAGGGTGAAAATACTTCCTTTGCCCCTCTGGTTGAATTGTGTACTAATAATAATAATAATAATAATAATAATAATAATAATTTATTATTTGTACCCCGCCCATCTGGCTGGGTTTCCCCAGCCACTCTGGGCGGCTTCCATAGAAACAAAAAATACAGTAAAATATCACAGATTAAAAGCTTCCCTGAACAGGGCTGCCTTAAGATGTCTTCTAAATGTCAGGTAGTTATTTATCGCTTTGACATCTGATGGGAGGGCGTTCCACAGGGCGGGCGCCACTACCGAGAAGGCCCTCTGCCTGGTTCCCTGTAGCTTTGCTTCTCGCAATGAGGGAACCGCCAGAAGGCCCTCGGCACTGGACCTCAGCGTCCGGGCAGAACAATGGGGGTGGAGACGCTCCTTCAGGTATACTGGGCCGAGGCCGTTTAGGGCTTTAAAGGTCAACACCAACACTTTGAATTGTGCTCGGAAATTTACTGGGAGCCAATGTAGGTCTTTCAAGACCGGTGTTATGTGGTCTCGGCGGCTGCCCCCAGTCACCAGTCTAGCTGCCGCATTCTGGATTAATTGTAGTTTCCGGGTCACCTTCAAAGGTAGCCCCACGTAGAGCGCATTGCAGTAGTCCAAGCGGGAGATAACTAGAGCATGCACCACTCTGGCAAGACAGTTTGCGGGCAGGTAGGGTCTCAGCCTGCGTACCAGGTGGAGTTGGTAGACAGCTGCCCTGGATACAGAATTGACCTGCGCCTCCATGGACAGCTGTGAGTCCAAAATGACTCCCAGGCTGCGCACCTGGTCCTTCAGGGGCACAGTTACCCTATTCAGGACCAGGGAGTCCTCCACACCAGCCTGCCCCCTGTCCCCCAAAAACAATACTTCTGTCTTGTCAGGATTCAACTTCAATCCATTAGCCGCCATCCATCCTCCAACCGCCTCCAGGCACTCACACAGGACCTTCACCGCCTTCACTGGTTCTGATTTGAAAGAGAGGTAGAGCTGGGTATCATCTGCATATTGATGGACACCCAGTACATACAAGGCAGTATTTTTCCAAAGTCTCCAAAAACAGATGGGAAATAAGATGCCAAAACAATTAACCTTGTTTGGGTCACATGTTCTGAGCTTTTTTAAAATAAATGACTAAATGAAGGTTGTTTTGTGCAAGAAAAACTCTCAGCATCCAATTTAAAAGGTGCAAAGGGACAATGGAACCCAACAATCCTGTGAGAACTGAGTGCCAGGGATACAGAGGGAGTGAGGTGCTGAACCCTGGTTGATGGGTGTTGTGGTGAATGTGTGGGTGTAACACATACTGTATGTTACATGCACATAGAATCTTAGAGTTGGAAGTGACCCCGACATATGGCCACCCAACCTCTGCTTAAAAACCTCCAAGGAAGAAGAGGCCTTCTGATAGTATCTTCTCTCAGTCTCCTCTTTTCCAGGCTAAATATGCCCAGCTCCTTCAACCGTTTCTCATAAGGCTTGGTTTCCAGACCCCTGACCATCTTGCTTGCCCTCTGCACATGTTCCAGCTTGTCAACATCCTTCCTAAATTGTGTTGTCCAGAATTGTACACAGTATTCCAGGTGTGGTCTAACCAAGGCAGAAGAGAGTGGGACTGTGACTTCCCTTGATCTGGACACTAGATTTCTGTTGATGCAGCCTAAAATAGCATTAGCTTTTTTTGCTGCTGCAACCCTGTGTGAACTCATGTTTAGCTTGTGGTCTACTAAGAGCCTTAGATCTTTTTTTCATGTGTTGCTGTCAGGCCAGGTGCCACCCCCCCACCCCCGCCGTATGTTCTGATACACATAATTTAAAGCATGCACACCAAACCTTTGTAATGATGCTACAAGCTTTGCATTCATCCAGTGAAGCTGAATGTTGAAAGAGTCAGGACAGTCGAAAGAACGCATTCCCCCCCCCCCAGCTCATAGTTAAACTGCGGAATGTGCTTCCACAGGAGGTATTGAGTGAAGGAATGAAGGAAGGAATGTGATGGCCACTGACTTGGATGGCTGCTGGCCCTGATGACTCTGCTCTCCCTCCATTGGTGGAGGCAACAAGCTTCTGAGTGCCACTTGCTGGAAGTTGCAAGTGGGGAGTGTGTTGTTGTGCTCAGATTCTGCTTGTGGGCTTCCCAGAGGCATCTGGTTGGACCACTTCGGGAAACAGGATACCCGGTAAACAGGCTTCTGAGCTGATCTAACAGGGCATTTTCTTTTTACAAAATCCAAGGTATCACCCATGACATCTCTCTCGGAAGGGTCTTGGCTGTGGTCCCTGGGAAGCTGTGGTTTGCCAAGGGCCCCCATACAACGCAGTGTGTCAGTGGGTCTGGCTGTTAACCAGAAGGTTGGTGGCTGGAGCCCACCCAGAGACAGTGTGGGCAGGCTTCCTGCATTGCAAGGGCTGGGATTAGATGATCCTTGGTGTCCCTTCCAACTCTGTGATTCTAAGGTTGATGCTGCTGGCTTTGGCGGCATTGATCAAAGCTGCTTCTTTCGAGCCAGAGCTCTTAAGGAAAGACAATGCTGGAGCGGGAATGAGGAGCCCCCCTCACCGGCCAGAAATGCTTGCAGAGAGTTTGTGTCTTTTGTCATCATTCCCTCCCCCCAACTTCTTCCCAGCTTCCGCTGCTCCTTTTTCCAGAGTCATCACTTCCCTGCACACAAATTGCCTTTTAAAAGCACAGGCCAATTTAGCTGAAAGTAGCAAAAGCTCAAATCTTAGGAAACTCCACAGCAGGTTATCTGTAAAATTCTGTTCCCCTTGGGGAGCTGAACATGAGGGGTAATAGAAAAATCTTTTCTTTTCTTTTCTTTTTTTACTGCCAAAGGGGGAATGTATGTACATGGGACTAGCAGGAAGGGTGTGGAGTATTCGCCAGCTGCAGTATTGCAGCAAGAGGAAATGATGGAAAGAGTTAAGGCTTGTTAAAGCACAGGATGCTCTTAATTCACATTGATTGTCAGAGGAGAGGAGGATCCTGGGAATGTTAAGGATTTCTTCAGCCTGAGCAAGCAAGAAGATACAAAACACAGCCACTCTCCCCTCCCTCCCCACCCTTATGAAGCTGGAGGTACCAGCAACTATTTTTCACATTCTAAATTCATTGGGATGCAAATCTCAATTCCCACCCCCACCCTCCTGGAATCTCAATGGAATGGAAGTATTTGCATCCAAGGAAGCACACTTTAAATTATTTAAATTATTATTATTTAAATTATTATTAAATGCATGTTTAAGGTTGCATTCAAGCCAGTGCAAGGCTTGACTTGTCCCTTCCATTTTTATTAGAAGATTTGGTCACTCAGCAGCATGCACTTCCCTGACATTGTATCAGTTTCAAGGGATATAAGAATTGCAGAACTTTTGTGTTCTAATTTAGTGTGCCCCAAATGCCATTTGTTAGATACTTAGAAGTATTTCCTAGGTGCTGCCTTTGAAAATGACAGCTAGAACATTTGAGACTAACCAGTCTGGCTGGTATTATTTTCATGAAACAATGCACTTTTAGAAATGGGGACATCCCCCAGAGGAAGCTACAGCAGGGGATTTGCATATGAAGTGCTTTGAACACTTGAAAATGCTGTGAAAATGTTGATTGTTTATTAAATGTAAGAGCTTTACCAGTTCAGATGAAAGGCTCATCCAGTCCAGCATCCTGTTTTCCACAATAGAAAGCTAGATGCCTCCATCAAGCATCCAACAAGGGTCTACATCATCTCCCTTTGCCCCCTCAGCAGCTGGTGTTTGGAGGTATACTGCCTCTGAACCAGGAGGTTCTATGGAACCATTATGGCTAGTAACTTGCTCCATAAAATTGTCCTAAAAGGTAAAGGACTTCTAATAGTTAAGTCCAGCCACAGACGACTCTGGGGTTGTGGCACTCGTCTCGCTTTACAGGCCGAGGGAGCCGACGTTTGTCCACAGACAGTTTTTCCGGGTCATGTGGCCAGCATGACTAAGCCGCTTCTGGTGAAACTAGAGCAGCACACGGAAACACCATTCACCTTCCCACCAGAGCAGTACCTATTGATCTACTTGCACTTTTTGGGGGGGCGTGCTTTCAAACTACTAGGTTGGCAGGAGCTGGGACCAAGCAACGGGAGCTCACCCCATTGCAAGGACCTTCTGATCGACAAGCCCAAGAGGCTCAGTGGTTTAGACCACAGCCCATGTCACAAAAATTGTCCTATCCCCTTTTAAAAACCGCGAACTTAGTGGCCACCATTGCACCTTATTGCAGTGAAATTCCATAAGTTAGCTTTGCATTTAAGAACTGTCTTGAACAACATAGAAGCAAAGTGATGGATTAAAAAATTAATTTCAATGTTGCTGTTTTCTCATTCCACAATGACTGCACTGATGGGGCTTCGGCAAAGGCTTTGTAGACCCAATGGTCAACAAAGTAGGGTACTAAATCTTTAAAACTGGACTTAATAGGACCTTGCTTTTTAAATCTCACATAAGCGTTATTGCCTGGGAAATGTCTAATGCTGTCTCCATATTGGACAGAAGCAATAGCATAGCTAATCTTGTTTTGCAGGCAACTCTGCCCCAATGGCAAATATATTGTGGAAGATGCTTGTGGAATTAGGAATTGATCATCATTTGCTGATCTTAATACAGAATTTATATTCCTTTAACATTTGCCAAATCAAACTCAGTGCCAAAGGTCAGCTTTATTCCAACATCCCGAATACGAAAGGTGTAAAACAAGGGTGTATTCTTGCCTCTTTTCTTTTTAATTTATTTTTATCAGATCTTCCAGAGCACATTGAAAAAGTAGAATCGCATGGCCCCAAAATCAATCAAAACCCGGTCCCATTGTTACTGTATGCGGATGATGTGGCCTTATTATCACTGACGATAGGTCTGAAACATCTGAAACATCTTTTACTTTCCCTGGTTTCCTATTATGAAAGCAATACATTTTCAATAAATTATGAGAAGACAAAATTTCTGATCTTCTCTAATTCCTGGAAATTAGAGAAATGGAAAATTAGAGGACAAGAAATCCAAGTAAAGTAAAGATTCAAAGATATCTCAGAATTTTATTCCAGAGCAACTCAGGTTGGTCAAACCATCATGTAAGTGCTATGAAACAGGCAAAGTTTACCTCCTCAACAGTAGCTCGCTTTTCTTTTCAGAAAGGTAACCAATTTATACCAGCTGATATTCAGATTTTTCAAACTAAAGTGTCGTCCCAGATACTTTTTGGGATCCCAATATGGATACAAACATATAATAGTGATTTAGATAAGATACGCTCAAGTTTCTTGAGACGTGTCCTGGGGCTCCCAAGTTCAATCAAGTATGAGATGATGTGTGCAGAACTAGGTATACACACAATGGAATATTGGGTGTGAGCTAGCACTGGAAAACACTGGTTGCGTTGCCATTTCCGTTGTCAACCCTCGAGTCTGCTCTCTGACTTGAGGACTTTTATAAATCCAAATGGTTCTAACTCTTACATAACAAAATCAGATCTATTGGCACTGACTTGGAACTCATGTATAATTCAAGTGAGCAATATATCACAATAGTCAATCCAGATTAAGGGTCATTGAAAAACGAAACATCAAGTCAGCTGTAAATAAAATTTGCTCCCCCAAGTTCTATGGTTTAAATACAACAGATAACAGGGTCACTTATATTTCACAATTAATAATTCCAGTCCAACACAGGGCCCTTATGTTAGCCCAACTGAACGTTTTCCCCTCAGCTTTTGTCAAGGGCAGATATTCAAACATCCCCAGAAATAATAGACATTGTGGATGTTCTTTGAATGTGCTAGATGCTGTAAAACATATACTTTTCCACTGTCCATTGTACAATCAGCTACGCAAACGTGTGCTATCCCCCTTTTTGGGTAGTCTAACATCACGGCATGGTGAAAATATCAGATTCAATCTGTCTGACATTAACCCGGATGTAACTGCAAAGGTGGCTGAGTTTTTTGTCAATAGTATCTCAGAGTGGTGAATAGCACTATTTAGTGGGAAGAAACTCCAATGAAAACCCTTGTTATTACATATTTTACATGGCTGTTTATTTGTATATTTTTTAAATATGGATGTTTGATGATGGCCTATATTTGTAATGTCTAATAAAGGTTTGGTGAAGTAAGTAAGTAAGGAGGCAAATGTTTTTTTGTTTTCTCATTACATCCCAACCAATGGGGACCTTGCCAGATGGACGTGCCAGCAGGATTATGCAGGCAGTTTTAATTACTAAGCAGCACTAGATATCCAGGTATCTTCTCCTTAAGCTGTTAGATTTGCAAATACAAAACCCAATCATGTATCTATTTAAAAAATAACCCAAGTGTGGGGGTGGGGTTGGAGCTTTTTACAGAGAGACTTTTGGCTAGTTGATGAAAAGCCACTCATGTGATGGCGTACACAAGAGAGTTATAAATCTGTATTGCACCTTACAGTGGCCTGGTGATTAAAAGAAAAAGACAGGGCTTCTGCAGCTGTAATAGTTGTAGAGAAGAGGGGATTCTCCCCACCACCACCACATCCTCTTTTTACTTGGCTACCCTATCAATGCACCTCATTTTTCATATTATTTATTTGGTAACACTTACATGCTGTGCCAAAGTGCTCAAAGCAGTTTTCTTTTTCTTTTTTTTAAATAATATTTATTGAGAATTTAAAATTACAGAGAAAAAAAAGGAAAAAACAAGAAATAAAAGAAAAAGGAAAAAGGTAGGCAAAAAGAGAAATTAAACAATACAAGTCAATAAAAACAAAAATCAAAAAGAAAACAAAACACACAATACATCAATATCCAAAAAAAACAAAACAAAAACAAAAAAATAAAAACAAATCCAATATTCCCAAATCTTTATCTTTCATTAACTTGTTTCATCGACCTCCTCACACCTCCCTTTTTTGTATTCTAGTTATTAATTATCTCAGCAAATCCTTTCCATCTTTCACAATATTCTGTCATTAAATTACCTTAATTTATTTTAACCTTATCTTACCATAAAAAGCCCTAAAGCTTAAAACGTAAATCTTATTTATGCATAATTCTTTTTCACATAACATATTTATACATAATTCTTTTTAACTTTTCTACTAAAGCCAAATAGTTTCATTCCAACATTTTTCTAATACTCATTAATTTTACAGTGATTTTCTAAATGAATTTTTAAAACTTTCTTCCAATCTTCATCCATCGTCTCTTCTTCCTGGTCTCGGGTTTTGTCAGTCCTTTCTATCCCATCCATCTAGTCCATCAACCTGGTGACCTTCTATCCGAGGCTCTTAAGTCTTTTCCATGTCCCTTCCGCAGGTCTTCTTCATGTTTATACCTGCACTTTACTTTATCTTCTGCTAATCTTATTCTTAATTTCCTTCCTTTCTCTCGGGGAGACTCCAACTTGACAATATCTTTATCCCTTCTCAACAAGTCAGCCCATTCTCCATAGTCGACATTGAAATCCAAAAGATATTTGAAGGCATGCTTCAAAGTCCCTCCATGGTTAAGGGCCCAAACTGATTCTGTTATCGTTTCCCATCCAAGGAGCTCAAGGTATCAAGGTCTGCAAGGTGCCTATCATCACACCTTGTCCTTCCAACGGTGCCGCACAGTAAGCTGGCCTCCGTAGAATTGGAGCTGCAGTTAGTAGATTACAGTATATATTGCCAAGAGCTTGGAGGACCCTGAAAAATTCTGTGCCGTTTGGTGGGATTTTATCTTATATACAGGAAAGACAGACTCACAGAACTCCCTCTCCATAGTACACTATGAAATTTGGCCTTTCCTGAGGGTCTTAAGTTCTTTACTAACCTAATAGGCAGTCTCTCCTAGCTATACTGCACTGTTTTTATGTACTTCTGCCATTTTTATTCTGTTGGTTTGTGTGATTTACTTCCATAAAATAAAGGTGGAAATTTTAAAAAGGTGTAGGCTTTTTTTAAAAGAAGAAAATTGCCATTATTTTAAAAGAGGCTATAGCTGATTCCCACAGCAAAAGGGGTGTGCTTTGAATCCACAGAATATCCCAATTGTCACCAAAGGCATACCCATAGGATCCCCTCTTCTCCTGTTGGATTTAAGCTTGAAAGAAGCATTTCCTTCTAACCAATAGAACAGGAGGTGAGGTGGGATGCCCACAGCACTTTCTCCCATTTTTCAAAAGGCAGGTTACCCCTGGACCATCCAATAATAATAATAATAATAATAATAATAATAAATTTTATTTATATCCCAGCCAAGACCGGGTTCAGGTAAGGCCTCATGTAAGGCCATGGACTGTATAGACCCAAGGCTGCTGCCTACCTGGTTTCTCTCTGTTCTCTTTCCTAGGTGGACGGGCTCCTCTTCTATCACAAGGAAACTCATTACAACCCTGGTAGCACCCCATTAGTGGGCTGGCTCCGTCCGTACATGGTACCAGACATCCTGGGCATACCTGTCCCCCTCTGCCCACTGACGGCCAAGCCAGACTACGCGGGACTCCAGGTGCAGCAGATCGTGGAGCGTAAGAGGAGCCTACAGCAGGCCGCCAAGGAGGATTCTTCCAGTGTCAGCACAGCCCCCCAGGACGGCCGCTATGAACTGGAACACTTGTCCACACCAAAAGCAGAAGGCTTTCCCTCGGCTCTGAGGGACTCTGCGAGCAAGATGGAGAATTGATAGGTAGCCTGGGGTGGCCGCTTTTCCATGTTCAGGAGGAGAGCAAAAGAAACTTAACATGGGAGCAGCTCTGTTTTGACAGTACTTTGGGTAGAAGGATATCCACTTCCATAATAATTCTCCAGGTGTCGCAAGTTATTTAGCTGAGGCCTGAGATGTAAATCCTAATTGCTAGCAGCAGGGCTTGTTTAAAAGAATTAAAGCTGTGGAGCAATATGTGGAGCCGTCCTGTTCAGAGGCTTCTGTTGGTGAACTCATTCCGTTCTCTGATCAGTAGGGGGAAAGGATGACTAATTTCATGTATAAATATATAAATAAAAACCAATGAGCCTTTCTAGTAGGAAAACAGATGTCTAGTTTAATAGGAAATGTTGAATAAAATACATATAATAAGAAGAAATAAATTGAAAACTGGTATAGTAGCATTGGATATCTTTAAGGCTTTTGACTGAGTAGAATGGCTGACATTAAAAAATGATTATAGAAAGTTTATGATTTGGAGAACGATTTAAAGGATTAATAAATCAATTATACTTGAGGAACAAGGCATATAACTTAGTGAACGATGGTATAACATAACAAATAGCACTAGCCCAAGGTACAAGACAAAAATGCCCCCTTCCCCCAATTGTATTTGTATTGGTCATTAAAACTCTGGCCAATGTAATTAGAGAAGATGGAAATATAAAAGGAATAAGCAATAAAGAAAAAGAGAAAATGTTGGGTGTAGTGAAGGGTTAACCTTCTGTGTCTCGAGGCTGAGAGGAGGCGCTTACAAGGGAAGTAAGCCAGGACTTGACGAAAGCAGCTTGGAATGCTGTGAGCTGAGTGAAAAAAGCGAAAGCAGGTTGTTGCATCGCTGCACTGAGAGAGAAGGACGCAGAGAAAATGCAGCTTGAATCTGATGGCTGTTATGGATTGTAAATACACTACTTTTGTGCAAATAAAGGGATGTTAGGACAGAAGAAACATGTGGGACTTGTTTACTGATCTTTCGACACACGCCGCTGTGTAATTCTGCTAATTGCTTTACGACCACTCCAAAGCCACACTGTGTAAACAGAAGCTGCAGAGGCTCGCAGGGAAGCGTGGCTGGGCGCCAAACAATAAAGCAATAAATCTATCGGAACAGGTTATGGGCCAACGCCAAGAGTGTGAGAAAGGGTTTGGAAGATTTTAAAGGACTGAACGTCAGCTTGATCGACTGCCAAGGCTTCAAAGAGAGCAGAGGGCAGATCGGAGGAGGCTGACGGAGAAGGAGCTGAGAGCCACGTCGTCCGGAGTGCCCGGTTTGGCTGCAGAGTGAGTATTATCGGCTGCTCTTGCAAAAGGCCAACAGAAGGGAGGCAATGGCTCAGCCCCATTGACATGGCTTTGAGCTTAAACTGCCGTGTCAGAAACTGAACAGCCAAAATTGGCTGCAGTGGAGCTTTCAAGTGGAGCTTTTGCTGGTGGGGGAGCAGCTTTGGGACGTAGTACAGCCCCCACAGAATGCAGCTGGGAAAGCAGAGGCTAAGAGGGCTGCAGAGCAAAGTGAAGTTGAGAAGCGTGTGCTTGCTTTTTTGGCAGAAAATGTGGATGCTCATCTGGTGCCAGTTGTCCTGGGTGCAAGAAGGCCAGAGGCCGCTTGGCTAGCACTCCAAGAGGCTTGTGGAGCTGGGGTGGGAAGCAAGGGCCGAGAAGTGGCTGCATCCGAAAGGGAGAGGCAAGATGGCACCGGCCACATTCTTGAGCGCCGATACACAGCTGGGAGGAGCTGGAAGCCCCCACGGGGGGCGAAGGGACTGTTGCTGTTGCTGGCAATGCTGCTGGTGCTTTTGCTGAGCCTGGGAGCTGTTTGGATGCTGCAACATGTCTGTGTGAGGAACCTGGAGAGAGGCCAAGTGTTGGGAGCCCTTTACCCATCAGAGGGGGTGCAGGAAAATCATCCTGGAGGCCCCGTGAGCAGTGGGGGGGCAGTGAGCAGTGAAAGCTCAGAGACGCCTCTTTCTCCAAAAGCTGCCAAGAGTTGTTTACGCCAAGAGCTGAAGCCTAGCCATGCTGGAGGCTTCAAGGCCGGCCACCTGCAGCAAGTAGGGATAAGAGCTGTGGAGTTGTGTGGGAACGCCGAGACAAGTCCAGTCTCCAAGGCAACTGTGAGAGTTGCATCTATGGAAGCTGTGAAGGTCATGGGCAAGTCTCCCTGCCGGGGGGAGTCTGTTGCCGTGACAACCAGAGAGAACATCTGCAGAAGCCCCAAGGAGGGGGGTAGCGAGGAGATTGTTGCCATGGCGACCCAGGAATGTCAACAACAAGACTTTCTCACTGTAATAATCGACAGTGGAGCCACCAACACGCTAGTGCCATCTAGCAGTCTTTTAAGAAATTGCAGGACAGTAAAAACTGAAAGATTTATGACGATTGCAGATGGAAGTAGAAGAAGGCTAACAGAGACAGGCTTTTTCTTCTGTCCTTTCCTTAAGCATGAAGTCAAAGCTTTTGCAGTGCCCGGTTTAACTAACTGTTTATTAAGCGTGCATGATCTACTTGCTGATGGTTTTCATGTCTCTTTTGCAGGTACAAAATGTGAGGTTTCCAAGGGTGGGAAACACGTGTACACAGTGCAGTCTAAAGGCAATTTGTTTGCTGTAAATGTGCCTTTTTCTACAGGCGAGGATGACACCGAAGACGCGGAGGGGCAATGTGTGAATGTGGCGCCCCACCATGGTTGTTCACATGTTTGGCACAGACGCTTCGCCCATTTGAATTGGAGATATCTTCAGAAAGCACCAGAGCTGACACAAGGGTGCAAATTTAATGTTTGTGACAAATTTTTAGATTGCAATGCGTGTAAATAGGCGAAAATTGTGACATGCTCCTATCCAAAGTCAGAGAGGCAGACCACACAACCCTTTGAATTAATTCATGCAGATTTGTGTGGCCCCATGTCAGTTGAGTCACTGGGAGGATCAAATTATTCTCTGCTTCTGATTGATGATTTCTCGAGGTCTGTTTGGACCTTTGCCCTTAAAACTAAAGGGGAGGCAGCTAAAATGATCAGGGATTGGATCACCGCAGTTGAGGTAACCTTTTCCACCAAAGTTCGTGGTTTTCAATGTGACAGAGGTTGTGAATTCACTGTTTCTGCTTTACAGGATTTCTTTAGGGATAAGCGGATTAGCCACTGTTTGACCGCTCCTTACTCTCCGCAACAGAATGGACTGGCAGAGAGAAAGAACAGGACGGTGCAGGAAGCTGTGTCTGCGATCCTGTGGGACGCAGGGCTACCCCAGAAATATTGGTCTGAGGCCTGGCGCTACGTAGTTCATATGCAGAACAGAGTGTACAACTCTAGTGTAGGAAATATGCCATATTTCTTGCTGCAGGGAAAGAAGCCCAAGGTACACTACCTCCATGTGTTTGGTTGTGAGGCTTGGGTGCTTATTCCAAAGGCTCTACGCAAGAAAGGTGAGCCAAGATCTAAAAGAATGATTTTTGTAGGGTATGAGCCTGGCTCAAAGGCCTGGCGGTTTGCGTACCCAAGTGGAAACCAGTCAAGGTTGGTTATCAGCAATAGCGCTGAGTTCTGTGAACAAGCCGGTTGGAAGCGTCTGCATGCTAATCCAGACGTGATTCCACAGCAGTTCTATGACTCAGACGTTGAGGAGGAAGAGGAACTTGGTGCTGGGGACCACGGTCCAGAGCAACAGGATCCACCACAGGGACAGAGTCCAAGGCAGGGACAGCTCAGGATCCCTCAGAGGGGGAAACCTAGAACACCTCAGGCAAGTGTCAAGTTTGAGCCAAAGAGTGAGCCTTCTTCACCTGCTGGACCAGCCGTAAGGCCCAAGAGGTGCAGCGGGTCAGAGGGGGAAGACACTGAAGTTGAGGATGATTTAGCTGGACCCAGTGAAGCAGCAGGGTCACCAGGATTCACACTGAGGAGATCAGCGAGGACAAGGAGGCCTCCTGATCGGTACGACGCTTCTAGCGTCTGGGTAGGTTCAGCCAGATGTGAACCTGAATCCTTCGAGGATATTCAGAGTTTACCTGAGGAAGAAGCAGATAAGTGGCACAGAGCAATGGACAAAGAGATGAAGTCCATGAAAGATCTAGGTGTGTTCTCACTCACAGTTGCCACCGGGCAAGCAGGCTGTGAGTTGCAGGTGGGTTTACCGCTTGAAACCCACTGACGCTGGAGAGCCACAGTATAAAGCCAGGTTAGTTGCTTAAGGATTTACTCAGAGAAAGGGAATACACTTCACGGAGGTGTATTCGCCAACGTCACGAGCGGAGACTCTGAGAACGCTTTTAGCTTGTGCAGCACAGAGAGGCTGGAAGGTAAACCACTTTGATGTGGATGTTGCCTACCTTAACTCAGATCTCCAGGAGGAGCTGTACATGATTCCTCCTCCGGGTTTTGAGAACTTGAGGCAGGGTGTTGTGTGGAGATTGCACAAATCCATCTATGGATTGCGTCAATCTGCTAGAAACTGGAACATGTGCTTGAATGAAGCCTTAGAAGAGCTAGGTTTCAGAAGAAGTGTTGCTGATAGTTGCTTTTATTTGAGAGGTTCAGGGGCAACACAAGAGTATTTGCAGATTTATGTAGATGACGTGCTGTTTTTCTCAGAGACAGATGAACAGGCAGAGAAGTTTGCCAAAGAGCTAGGTAAACGATTCAAGCTTAAACAGCTTGGTGCTGTCAAAACCTATCTAGGTGTCAGTGTTGAGCGTGCACAGGATGGAAGCTTCTTGCTCAGCCAGAAAGGTAAAATTGAGCAATTGCTTCAGAAGTTCAGGATGAGTGATTGTGCAGGAGTGAGAAGTCCTATGGAGACTAGTTTTGTGAAGGACAGCCAGCAAGTAGAACGCGCTGCGTTCGAAAATACTGAAGTGTTTCAGTCAGCCCTAGGGAGTTTGTTGTACTTGTCCCAGTGGAGGAGGCCTGATATAGCGTTTGCTGTCAATCTGCTCAGCAGGGAAGCTTCAAACCCTAGTGTGCAAGCCTGGAATGGCATCAAGGGAGTTCTGAGGTATTTGCAGGAAACCAAAGACTTTTGTCTTAGGTTACCAGCACAAGAAGAAGTCAAACTGACTTTTTTTGTGGACTCGGATTGGGCTAATCTTGAGGATCGCAAGTCTGTGTCTGGCCTAGTGGTGAAGTTTGGGAACTCAGTAGTTGGATGGAGGTCCAAGAAGCAAAGTCTTATAGCGCTCTCATCCACTGAAGTTGAGTTCAGTGCTCTTTCAGAGCTGTGCAGAGAAGTAGAGTTCTATGCTTGCTTAGTACAGGAACTCTGCGAAGTGGATTGTCTGCCGATACGTGTTTTCGAAGACAATCAACCATGCCTGCGTTTGGCAGAGTCAGGTCAGTTCAAGGCTAGAACTAAACACCTAGACATTCGCTTTCGGAATGTGTGCCAGAGTGTTCAGGAGGGATTAGTTGCGTTGAAGTATTGTCCCTCTGCCAAGAACCTAGCTGATGGGTTCACAAAGCCACTCTCCTTCCAAAGACATGGGGAGTTTTGCGAAGGTCTGGGTTTGGGACGACCAAGGGTCGATTCTCCCCTCGGGTGCGAGACAAGAGAGGGTGTTGGGTGTAGTGAAGGGTTAACCTTCTGTGTCTCGAGGCTGAGAGGAGGCGCTTACAAGGGAAGTAAGCCAGGACTTGACGAAAGCAGCTTGGAATGCTGTGAGCTGAGTGAAAAAAGCGAAAGCAGGTTGTTGCGTCGCTACACTGAGAAAGAAGGACGCAGAGAAAATGCAGCTTGAATCTGATGGCTGTTATGGATTGTAAATACACTACTTTTGTGCAAATAAAGGGATGTTAGGACAGAAGAAACATGTGGGACTTGTTTACTGATCTTTCGACACACGCCGCTGTGTAATTCTGCTAATTGCTTTACGACCGCTCCAAAGCCACACTGCGTAAACAGAAGCTGCAGAGGCTCGCAGGGAAGCGTGGCTGGGCGCCAAACAATAAAGCAATAAATCTATGGGAACAGAAAAGAAGGTTATTTGCAGATGACACCTTGCTAACAATTGAAAATCCGTTGGAAAAATTGCAGGTAATAGAAGCACTTTTGGAAAAAAATACTGAGAAAGAACAGGGTTGTTAATTAATTGGTCCAAATCAGTCAACATGTGTGGAGAGAACACAGAGCTGTCCATGCAGCTAAAAGGAAACTATTGGATGTGAAGAGTACATGTGAGAGTCAATGTGTCTGTGATAAGCAAGTACTAAATGCATGCTTTTGTCTGTAGACTAAAGTGGGTGGGATCAGAATACAGTGGTACCTCTGGTTGCAAATGGGATCCATTCCAGAGGCCCGTTCGCAACATGTAAAGCCCGCAACCTGAAGTGCCGTATCGCGATTTGGCGCTTATGCGCATGCGTGAGCGGCGAAACCAGAAGTAACCCTTTCCGGTACTTCCGGGTTGCCGCAGGACACAACCTGAAAAAACGTAACATGAAGCAAACATAACATGAGGTATGACTGTAATTGCAGAATCTGCCTTGCAGGATCCAGCTTCCTCAGGACCTCAGCATCCAGTGTTTTTAAAAAATAAAAATGTCTAGCCTTTGAATGCAAAGATATATTAGCAAATGTATGGTCAGTTGGTCTGTTAATACTCCAGATGGGGTCTGTGAGGCAGAATAGAGTGGGGCTATGACTTCCCTTGATCTGAACACTACACCTCTGTTGATTCAGCCTACAAGTGCATTAGCTTTTTTTGCTGCTGCATCACACTGTTATTTTACGTTAAGCTGGTGATCTGCTAAAACCCCCCAAGATCCTTTTCTTCAGCCAGACACTCCTCCTGCGCTGCTGGGATGGGTGACTTCAGCACATTATTGAGTTAATGGCTGTGGTCGGACCCCATAATTCTCTGTGATGCTGCAAGGGAGGCATGTTGCACATTTGGTGAATTGTTCAAGCTCTGTATTTGCAACATGTGTAGTTAAAGCCAGGCAGCGTAACATCGTAGCAAGGCTTCGATGAGGTTAAGGGGTGATATGATAGCCATGTTCAAATATATAAAAGGATGTCACATAGAGGAGGGAGAAAGGTTGTTTTCTGCTGCTCCAGAGAAGGGGACACGGAGCAATGGATCCAAACTACAAGAAAGAAGATTCCACCTAAACATTAGGAAGAACTTCCTGACAGTAAGAGCTGTTCGACAGTGGAATTTGCTGCCAAGGAGTGTGGTGGAGTCTCCTTCTTTGGAGGTCTTTAAGCAGAGGCTTGACAACCATATGTCAGGAGTGTTCTGATGGTGTTTCCTGCTTGGCAGGGGGTTGGACTCGATGGCCCTTGTGGTCTCTTCCGATTCTATGATTCTATGATTCTTCCTTCTAGGGAACAGGCTGCAGGCCTGATGGAAAATTGTGTGCCTTCAGCTTAGGGGTTTCATAACAGAAGAGCCTTCTAGATCAAGGCAGTGGCCCCTCTAGCCCAGCATCCTGTTCTCACAGGATGAGCAGAAGCCTGTGGGAAACCAGCAAGCAGGATTCGAGCACAAGAGCTTCTCGCCTCCCCCATGATTTCCAGCAACTGGCATTGCTGCCCCAACGGCAGAAGCAGAACATAGTCATCGTGGCTACGAGCCATCGACAGCCCTCTCCTCCTCCATGAATTTGTCTAATCCTCTTTTAAAGCCATCTAGGTTGTGCTGTGGCAGGGAGTTCCGTGGTTCAGCTGTGTGCTGCCTGCTGGGAAAGACCCCTGAGACGAGAGAGAGCTGCTGCCTGTCAGAGCGGGCAGTGCTGGGCTTGATGGACAAACAGTCTGACATGGTCTATGGCAGCTTCTGCCTCTTGTACTACGGAGGTGGGGAACCTTCAGCCCTCACGGCTAATTAGGCGTGCCAGGCCTCAGAGGCGTTCTTTTCATTCATTTTATAACACATATCACCTTTTTCTCCAAGGAGTACATGGTTCTCTCCTTCCTCATTTAACCCCCTTAGCAACCATGTGAGATAGCTTAAGCTCAGAGGCGGTGACTGGCCAAAGGTCACCAGGTGAAGTTCATCTCTCCCAGGTCCTAGTCCAACACTCAAACCACTATACAACACTGTCCCCCCTGCTTGCTTGCCAGGCTGTTTAGGGCAAACGCCACCCTCTTTTGCCATGTTTGATGCCAGATACAGGGAGCCTTCAAGGCATAGTTAGAATGATTTCAAGCAGGTAATGCAGATGGTCTTCCTCTGCAGACACAGCTCAAGCCCTGTCACGTTGTTTGGTGCTACCACCCATGTGCCAAAATGGCCCAGGATGCAGAGGGAGCTCAGGAGCTGGTCCCGCTTATGCTATTCATGTGATGCTCACATTATTTATTTCAAGTGATTTTTTGCACCACTTGATTGTAAAAGAAAAGCCAAAAAACCCTCAAAGTGGTTTACAAAGAATAAAACAATAAAATTATCAGTAAAAACAGTTAAAATTACTCTTGGAAACATTCAAAAAGAAAAGAAAATCAGCAACAAACTAAAAACATTGACATTCTACATGTCTAGGTAGGGCTACTTAAACAAATATGTTTTTAGCAGGTGCTGGAAAAAATGCAGTGAAGATGCTCACCTGATAGGCAGGGAGTCCCCAAGTGTAGGTGCAGCCACACTGAAAGGTAGGTTGTTTACAAATGTGGAAGGGGTATTATGTGGCACCTGTAATGTGGCTCAGTTCCACAGACTGAAGTGGTCCAGAGGGCATCTATTGGCTAAGGCGATCTGGTAGAGCTTCGTTTACTAATAGCAACACCTTGAACCTGTCTTGGATTTGTAGCTGGGTCTAGTTACAAAGGGGCCGCGGGGAGATACCTTCCCAATGCCAGAGCATTCTCATGGGCGCTGGGAAGTTTAGATCAGGACCTCATGGAAAAAGCTTATCTAAAGAGGCAAAGCCAATGTAGGATTCACACCGCGAAGAAGGTGTCTCTTACAGCACATTGACTCAAAAGCAGGTTTCTATTGGCTTCAATGGGATTTTCTCCTTTGTGCATGGAGTTGCCACCTTGATTTTTAGAAGTTGCCAGGGCAGGTTGCTGCGTGGGTATTCGTTTCTTGTCTGTCTGCTGCCGATGCCTTTTAGGGCTCTCTCTCCCCCCGCCCCCTTGGGAGCCCTCCATCCCGGCTCGTCCTCGGCTTGCTGTTGCCGCTGCTGCTGTTTGTGAATGAGATTCAATTTCTGAATGGAGCAAGCAGAGAGGGGGAGGGAGGCTTGGCAGCGAAAGGAAGCAGCAAAGGAAGCAGGATTGGTCTGCGACGGGGGGGGGCGGGTCAGCTGGGCTTACTTCCTCCCTCCCTCCCTCTGCTCTGCCTGCTGCTTTTGAGGAACAAGCACTGCAGAAAGGAGAGGGAGGGAGGAGGCCCCACGGCCCCCCCCAGGCCACAGGACGGGTGCGGGGGGTGAAAGCTTCCTCCTCTGATACAGTATATAAAGGAAGTTGCTTCCTACAGATTCTCTCTTCCTCTTCCTCCTCCCTCCCTCCCTCCTTTTTCTCCCAGAAAGCAGCAGGAGGAGGGATCTTTGCAGGGTGAATATCTCGGCACAATCTGGAGAGGATTTCAAGCTTTGGGGGCTGGGAAGTTTTGCCATTTTCTGCCCCTTCTTCCCTTCCCGTTAAGCCCCTTTGCCTTCCGATCCATATGTAGGCGTGTTTAATGCCCGAATATTCACCGCGGCTGAATCAGACTTGGCATTCTTATTTTATCAAGGGAGAGGTTTTTTGTTTTCCAGGACCTTTCTTTTTAATGGAACTTTTTTTGTCGAAGTTGTCGTTGTCGCCGTCCCTGTTACAGTGAAAAGGAGAGAGGGGCGCAAAAAACACCGAATACTAATAATCGGGCGCTCCCCTCCGTGCTTCCACCGCCCTTTTCAAAAAATACTTGCATATATCTATATATCTACAAAAGCGCATCATAAAAGGGAGGGAAGACAACAACGACGGCGAAGAATGCGATCCTCCAACTTTGGGAGCGACCCGAGCTGAGCAACCCCCCGAAAAACGTGGGAGGAGGAGGAAAAAGGAGACGAGCTGCTTTGGGAAATGTTTGTGGGGTGGTAGCTGTGGACAACTTGCACAATCTCCTGCTCTCTGGCCGGCGTCGAGTCCTGGGAGCGCCCCGAGGGCAGGATGGCGGCGGAGCTGAGCCCCGAGGAGGAGCAGGTAGGAGCTCTCCGGGCCCCGGAGCTTGGGGGGACCGCGGCCAGGGAGGAGGGCGGGGCGGCCGGGATGGCGGGGTTTCTCCGGAGAGGCGCCTCTCGGCTCCTTCCAGGTCTTGGGCTGCGATGGGAGCCTCTCGGGCCTCTTGGCTGCGCTTCGCAACAACGCGGATCGCGAGGGGAAAGAGTAAGGAGATGCATAAATAGTATTTATTTGCCTAGAGTAATGCTGCGTACCCATCTGTTTTGGGGTCGTCTCATTCCTGGAAGCGAAGCAGCGCCCCCCCGTCTCCCGTCTGAGGGGGACCCAGGGCCAGAGTCTGTGCTCCGTTTTGCCCCTGCTTCCCCTCCCCTCTTCTTCCCGGGGGTGAAATCCGTTCTTGGTGGGCGGGGGGGGGGGGCTGCGTCCCTCCAAGTCCCGCCACCCCCACCTCAAGGGGAGGGGCAGAAGTGGGGCCCCCTGGGAGGTTTCCATGGAGATCAGAACCGCGATGCGGCCTAGTCGGAGAAGGAGCCTGGCGGGGCCATGGGGCGCCCCCTCCCCTCCCGCTAGGATCCTCCGATAAAAGAGGAGGAGTTGATAACAAGCCAGGAAATTCGCTTCTTTGGGTGGGGGCTGCAAGGACACACTCGCTCTTGGTTGAGGAGGGGGAAGGCTAATTCTCCCCCCGCAGTTGTCTCTTGGGGGGTGGATCCAGCCGCCTCAGGGGCTTCTCCCCCATTAATTGACGCCTCATTCATTAACTGGTTTTTCTCTTCTAATCTTCCCCCCCCCGCCCCCGTTTGTGTGTGTGGTGTTTTCTTTTTTCGGGGGGGGGGATTGGATTCCCCACCCCTTTTATAAAAGCTGTGAGGCCAGAGAGAGAAGCGCGCCATGGGGCGGAAGTGCCGCGGAGGGGAAAGGCCGGCAAGCGCGCAGGATCCGCGGCCGCTTTCTGCCCGGGCGGCGGGCGGGGCAGCCGGGAAGCTCGGCTTCTGCCGGGAGCCTGGCTGGGCTCGCCCTTCTTCCCGAGAGCTCCGCGCGGCTCCCTCGGGGCTTCTCTCCCCGCCGCCCCGCTCGCAGGGACTTCTCGCTTCCGCCTCGCCCCTTGCCCTTCGCCGCTTTCTGCTTCTGGCCCTTTTCACTTTCTCCCCCGGGAAGGATCCGGCCCTCCTTGTCGCGCCCGCACATCCCGCCGGCTGCGGCTGCGCTTGAGTCATGCGAGGTGGATGTTGCTCATCCCTTCGGGAGGCGCCCCAGAAAGGGCTCCGCGACCCCCGCGAAGGCCGGGAGACACAAACCCCGCTCGGGAGCGTCTCTTCTCCGTTAAAGTTTTCACACTCCTAACTTGTAGCAGAAAAAGTGAACGTTGTCCGTCCTGGCAGAGAAAAAGATACTATACTAATAAATGTAACCCTTTTATTTAAATAAAATGGTCTGTGGGAGTTTTTTTAATCTTGCGTTTCTATAGCCTGTCTTGGATAGAACTGAAGGCGGCATACATTGTTGCTATTACTCCATCCGATTGCAGGTGGCTTTGTTTAGGTTTCTTAAAGAATGTCTTCCATGCTTTTCAAGCGAATTTCCCAAAGCATCTTAAAAACCAGCAATGTACAACAACAGTGTAAAATCATGTAATATTTTTAAAAAGCATAGAGCAGCAATAACTGCCCACCCCCCACAAAAAAACAATAAAAGCAGCAGTCAGAAAACGCTTTCCAAATGGAGAATGTCTTTCAGATGTTATCCAGAAAAAGAGCAGATTTTCTCCTAGGGGCCAAGGTCTCTTCAAACCCCCCCCCCATAAAATTTTTGAGGGGGCCAGGCACCCCCAAAGTTGGTGGGCTTTGCCATTCAAGTGGTGGTGTGGGGGGGCCCCTACCTGGGCCTCCCAAAATTTCATTCACATTGGCACCCTGTCCCCATTGATAAGTTCTTGACTAAGGATGCGCCAGATAGGAAGGTCCCTGCTTCTGATCGTAAGGCTCAGACAGTACTTTGCAGAGTAGAAGAGGGCAGGTCCCCGCCCCGAGGAGACCGCCATCTAGTCTTGGTGGCATGGACTAGGACAGGGGTCGGCAATTTTTTTTAGCCGTGGGCCGGTCCACTGTCCCTCAGACCTTGTGGCGGGCTGGAGAAGCGGCACCGGGGGGGGGGGGAGCTGGAAGAAGAGGTGAGGGGGGTAAGTAGTCCTCCTCCCCAGCCCCAGCTGCTGTGCTTACCTTCCCAGGGGCTGCCGCCACCACCGCTGCTTCTCGTGGGTAGGCAGAGGGAGCTCATCTGCTCTGCCCCCTGGCCCACAGGAGCACCAGGGCGGCAGCGGCAGAGGGAAGATGAGCGGCGTGAAAGGGCTGGCTCCAGAGAGGGGCTGCTTAAAATGGCACTCAGCCCCCTTCCTCCTCTAGGCAGGGTGCAGAGAAACCAGGAGGAGGGAGGGAGGAGGCACCGCCACGGTGTGTGGGGGGGAATGGAATGGTGCAAGGAAAAAATGGTGCAGCCTGAATGAACAGAATCCCCACGCCGATGATCCACAGACAGTCTGTGGGCCGGATCCTGAAGGCAATTGGGCCTGATCCAGCCCGCAGCCCTTAGTTTGCAGACCCCTGAACTAGGAAGTCTGTTATTTGCTAGTGTCTGCTATCTAAGCATTGACCAGACCCTGACCAATGTGCTTCGTTTCACTTGCATTGTACATATATTACATATGTACATATATTATTACTCCATCCTGGAAAAGTGAACAGGTACATGCCCTCGATTTAAACCGCCACATATTTCTCAGCTTCTGAAAGTTGTTATTACTTATGTCAATTTCAGTATATCCTCCAAAGCCCAAACACTAACTAGTCAAATACAGAAATGCAGTAATATGTTTCTTGGATTTTCTTGTTAGCATCTTGGCTGCTTCTAGCAAATTAAATCATGTGTTGCTTTTTTGCCTTGTAAACTAATTCCATATTGCTCCAGAGCAGGGATTCAAGGCAAGTGACTAGCAGAGGGTGGTTGGGCCTCACGAGGCCTGGGCTTTGTTGGATGAAGTGGCTTCCTTTGGTTCCCAGGTTCAGCTTCAAGTGCTGCTTTTAACCTTTAAGGCCCTAAATGGCTTGGCATCAGCCTACCTGAAACACTGAATTCCCCAAACCTTGAGATCCTCTTTGGAGGGCCGGCTACAGATGCCCCAACCAACCAACATGAGGCAGAGAACCACCTGGGAAAGAGTGTTGTGTTATGTTGTTAATTGTGTTTTGGGGTTTTCCCCAAAAAAAATTGCACTGGAAAATTCCCAGACGTTTTTCCCAAAAAACTTTTCTATGCAAATTAGGATAAGTTCCAGTGCAATTACGCTATGCAAATTAGGGTGGTTTGTATTGGAGTGGGGGGGGGGGTTGCATCAGGACATTTTTCTGACACCCTAAAGAGAGATCTAATTTAGTGTGCATATATTTACTTGTATTATTGTTAATGAAGCTAAAATTTTTGAAGCCAAGCAACGTGTATTTGCAATTGACATCCATTCATAGTTACTAAAGAACTCATGAAACTGGAAAAAAATTCCAATGGAAAATGAATCACTCGGGAAAAATTCCACCACCTGCATCACAATAAATAAATAAATAAATAACTTAGTCAAAATTCTCCCAGCAATTTATCTTTCTCTGAATTCTTCAGACCTTTTGAGATCCTAGCTGTGCTTCCTGGACTCTGCCCCTTTCCCATGCCCTGCTGTCTTCTTCTGTTGTCCTCTTCTACTCCTGAAAACTCTGTTGCTCCTTCTCTCTGCCTCCCCCTCCCTGTGACCTTCCCTTTGTGCATTCCCAAGGGACTGGCAGTTGGCTTTGGGTGCCACAAGTTGCCATTCTTGACAAGTTGCCATTCTTGAGAGGATATGAAAGGAAAGTGGAGTGGGAGAAAGATATCAGCTTGCCCCCGCCCCCAAATGCATTCCATTTCTACTGGGATGTGGTTTTTATATTTTTTATTATTTTCCCCCAGCATTTATTTATATCCTGCTGCTTCATCTTAGTTTTCAAGGTAGCTTGCAACAAATTTTAAAGTGCATGCCTCCTAAACCCCCCCTCCTCCCCCCAAAACAGATCAATGGTAAGAACAGAACAGCAAAGGTGCAAACAAAATATATACTGCAGAAAGTGTTAAAATGTATCTGGACTCAGTAAGAAGAATGCTGAAACAATACTCAACTCCATTAAAAACTTGCGTGAACACAACATTTTGAACTGGTACCTAAAAGTCATTTAGAAGGATATGGAGTGAAGATTTGGGAGTGGGGGGAGAACTGCACAACTGAGCTACCTTTGGAAAGGAGATGCCTTTGGTTTCTATCCACTTCTCCTCAAGTTGGGGGGGGGGGCGAATCTTAATAATTGGGCAGGTTCATGTCAGAGTTGGCACCAAGCAGCTTAGAATAGGGATGGACAATCATTCACCCCCAACCCCAAGCTGAATTTTTGTGGAGGAAAGTGGTCTAGGGCTGCACGTGCAAAGTGAGTTGACCCAACACGCACATTGATTCTCTCTCTCTCTCTCTCTCTCTCTCTCTCACACACACACATACACACACGCCCAGCCACACACAAATGTACACATACACTCTCACACTCACTCACATGTGCAAACTCACATGCATGCTGTCATGCACACTTTCACACATGCACAGATTCCCACATGTGTGCGCTGTCTCTCTCACACATGTGCTAGCTCTCCTTTCCCTCCTTTCTCAAATTGGTTTCTGTGTGGAGAGGTCTCCTTTCCCAATTCATGGAAAAGAAACCCAGTGATCTGGCCATGGGGGCCAAGACGACTTCTGCTGACAGTTCCCTTCATTCTCCTGCTGAAAAATGAGGAGATTTGCTGCCCCTGTGGATCCTGCTGCCTGAGGCGGTCACCTCACCTTGCCTTATGAGTGGGCCAGCCCACCTCATAAGTAAACTGCTGTAGGCAAAACGGTGCTCTGTCTTTAGTTAAACAGAATTGCAAAGGCTTATTAATGAATGAATGGACTCCCACTGAGGCCTGTACACTCAGAAAGTGCCCCCCCCCCCCATTGAAGCACTGGGGCTCACTTCCACAGGTCTTGGTTGTGATGCCTTTTCTCAATCAAGATTTATGATGTGCAATTGTGTCAAAGCAGCCCCCCCTTTCCGCCCTTCTCTTTGCCACACAGCTGGGGCCCTGGACTCCCCGGACCACACACCAACTGCAAGGAACCGGATGTGCCTGCATTGTTAAGAGCATTTGACTGTGACACTTGGCACCTGTTTTGGAGGCGCCCCTCCTCCCTGCAGTTTAATCAAAGAGACCAGATGAGATAATTGGGGAGGAGGAGAGAGGGGAGGGGTTTAGAGGACCCAGTGGAAGACACAAGGAAGGAAGCAGGAGGAAAGTGACACTAGGCAGGTGTGATAGTTGAGATGAGAGCCCTCAGCGGAGTGATTTCATATTTGTATTATGTGATCCATATTGAATGATCAGAGTGCTGTAAATGTTACATATATCATTAATATTAATTGTTATTAATCATTATTATTACTAATACTAATGAGGCACCCAGTAAAGATGGAAGGATGCCTTGTTCTATTCTAGGGGTGTCCAACTCGCAAGAGACTCCGAGAAAAAAAAGACAGTGATCGGGGGCCGGTCAAAGTTGTTGAGATTTTTTTGGGGGGGGTGCCTTTTTCCTGCCATGAATCAGTGACATCATACCCTTCTTCTTTTCACTGATTTCCACTTTTCTTACAGTGTGTGTTTTGGGGGCTTAAGAGGGAGGAGATGTGAATCTAGACTATATTGACCCTGACAAGAGAAACTAGCCATGCCAGGCTGCAAAATGGCTCCCTCTTTCCCAAAGCATGTTTTCTCAATATGCTTCTCCGTCTGCTTGGTGGCAAGGTCAGTGTAGGGAGTGAAATCCACAGTCAATCATTGCTGTCAGGATCAAGGCCATGTTTTAGTTGTGTGTGTGTTTGTTTTGTCTTCCCTGCATTTCCCTCCCCACAAAACAAATCTGGAATGGTTTTGTAGCCTCTGATCAGTGTGAGACTCTGACGCTCATGCCTGCCCTTCTGTGATATCCAGAAGCATTATTGCTGGCAACTCCTGAGTAGGAGCCTTCCCACTCCCTCTCCTCCATAAATTTGTCCACCCCTCTTTTAAAGCCATCTAGCTTTGGGAGCATCACTGCCTCCGTAGTTGGACTATGTGCTGCACAAAGAAGGACTTGCTTGAAGCTTCCAGCCTTCAGCCTCATTAGATGTTCATAAGTTCTAGCATTATGAGAGAGGAAGAAAAACTTTTCTTTACTCATTTTCTCCATGCCATGCAAAATTTTATAATCTCCTGTCCAGTGTTCAAAATTTTCCGGGCACATTTTGCACCTGGCTGTTGGCCACTTGCAACCAAGTGAAGATGCCTGGGCACTAGGATGGTGTCTGGCGTCTTCTCCATCTGAAGGTGCATCCCTGGGGATCCTTGGATCTCGACTGCTTTCACACACTAGCAGCACATCCTGTAGAATTGTATCTGTGATATTTTATCTGCACAACCTGAATGAATTTCAGGAACCAAAAGTTTGTATTGAAAAATACGGCTTTCGAGCGATCTGGCCTCCAAATGGCAAGTAGACATTCCATTTTGGTGACTAACCCTGGTTTAAGGAGCCGTTTGGTGCCTCGCTTATATATCGTGAGTTTCTGCTTCTGTCATGACTCCTTTTGCTCACCTTTTCTCTAACTAAAAAGTCCCAAACACTTTTTAGAGGAGTTGAAGGGCTCTTCCTAGGAAGAAACCTTCTGGTTGATGCAGCAAGAGGCACCTTCTTCTCCACCTTCTAGATGTCTTTCATCATTTAGTAGAATGAGAGCTGGGCAAAAACGCCTAGCCTCATTGCATGATTTCAAGTGTTAAAGACACCTCCCCATGTTCAGCATTGCTTGGCATGCATAGCAAATTTATCCATGTTGTTTTTCATTCCATTTTTCTGTTGCCTTTTCCCTCTTCTGTCCTCGCTTGCCCTGGTTCCCACATGCCTTTCCAGTCAGGATTCCATCTATTTGCAATGTTCAGGCCATGAGTGCTGTTCCTTATGGAACCAAAATGGCCTCACTCACGCACAGGAGGGAGGGAGCAGCAGGTCTGGGGGAAATGTGCGAAGTTTGTGGAAAGATGGGGAAAGAAGTCTAGAAGAAGGAAGCCAAGTCATTGTCTCTCTCACTCACCCACCCCCGCCATCCCCAGTGGTTCAGTGAGGACTGAACTTGCTTGGTGACCATGGAATGCTGAGGGATTTTTTGGGTGCAGATGTAATGGGAGTATTCTGCAAAAGGGCATGACACTCACCACCACTATTTTGCTACCGATCCCACTTGTCTGGATAATGTTTCATAGCTTTTGGCTAGTACAGTAAACTTATTGATGATATTTGTTAGTATTTGTATAGCACTTTTAAGTGTTCAGAGTGCTTTGTGTGCATTATTTTAATCCTTACAGCAACCTTAAAGGTAGGCTGACATCAGCACCTCTGTGTTGAAGATGGGGGCTGAGACCAAGGTTTGCCTAAGGCAAGCTTGTGCCAGAAGTGGGATTTTGAACCTGGATGATAGCGCCATTGTTCAGTAACCATGTCATGTCATGGTTTTCCCCAGTGAGTCATGGGAATTGTAGTTTGTTAAGTGTCCCATGGGCTGTCAGGAGACCCCTCACAGAGCTACTGTTCCCAGGATTCTTTGGGGGGGGGGGAGCCATGACCACTGACATAGCATTAGGGTTCTTTCAGTGTATGGTGTGAACATGACCGAGATGTGATCAATACAAGGGCACCCAAGCCCAGCAGGTTGGTACTATGTGAGCATCACACCCCAGGAAGGATGTTTTTGTAGTGACAACACTAACCTAGTTGTTTTGAGGCATTGCAAAAGATGGGTCACATAGAAGCCTGAAGTCTTGGCTTACCCAGGGGTCATTCATCTTTACATACCTTTCCCTGTTTACCCAGAAATAGGCATTTTTAGGGAAGGATTGTTGTGCCAAAAGAGAACATTTAGGAGCATAAGAAACTGCTTTGTCTTGAGTCAGACCACTGGGCCATCTATCCCAGTGTTGTCTACACTGACTGGCAGCAACCCTCCAGGTTTTCAGGCAGGGTTGCTGTTGTTGTTGCTATTAAATTTGTATACTGCCTTAAAGCCGCAGGTCTCAGGGCAGTTGCAACATAAAATCACAATACAAAATAATAATAATAATAATAATTAATAATAATAAATTTATTGTACCTCACCTATATGACTGGGTTGCCTCAGCCACTCTGTGCAGCTTCCAGCGTATGTAAAAACATAGTAAAACCTTAAAAAGCTTCCCTATACAGGGCTGCCTTCAGATGTTTCCTAAATGTTATATAATTACTCATCTCCTTAACATCTGATGGAAGGGTGTTCCATAGGGTGGGTGCCACTACTGAGAAGGCCCCCTGCAAAAGAAAACAACATAAACACCCCCCAAAAAAATCCCCAACAACTTTTAAAATTACATTGGATGTCAATCAGCCAAAGGCCTGGTTAAAGAGGAATGTTTTTGCCTGGCGAATAAAGGTGTATAATGAAGGCGCCAGGTGAACTTCCCTGGGGAGAGCATTCCATAGATGGGGAGCCACTACTGAGAAATCCCCATTCTTGTGTTGCAACCCTCCAAACCTCTTGAGGAGGCACACAAAGAAGGGCCTCAGAAGATGATCACAGGGTCCGGGAAGGTTCATATGGAAAGAGGTGGTTCACAAAGTATTGTGGTCCTGAGCCGTTTGAGGCTTTATAGGTCAAAACAAGCACTTTGAATTGGGCCTGGACACTAATCAGTAGCCAGTGCAGTCAGACCAGGATCAGTGTAACATGCTCAAACCGTCTTGCTCCGGTGAGCAACCTGGCCGCTGAATTCTACACTAGCTGAAGTTTCTTAACTGTCTTCAGAGGCAGCCCTACGTACAACACACTGCAGTAATCTAACCTTCAGATTACCAGAGTGTAGAGAACAGTAGTTAGGCTCTCCCTGTCCAGATAGGGATGTAGATGGGCCACCAGCCAAAGCTGATGGAAGGCACTCTGGGCCACTGAGGCCACCTGAGCCTTGAACGACAGCAAAGGATCCAGGAGGACCCCCAGGCTATGAATCTGCTCCTTCAGAGGAAACGTAACCCCATCAAGAGCAGGCGACCTCCCACCCATCTGGTCTAGGGAACCCCCCACCAACAGAGCCTCAGTCTTATCTAGATTGGGCTTCTGTTTCTTGGCTCTCATCCAGTCCACTACCAAGACTGGTCCAGCACTTCCACTGCCTCACCTGCAGATGTCAAGGAGAAATAGAGCTGAGTGTCATCAGCGTACTGCTGACAACGTACTCCGATCCTGCGGATAACCCCACCCAGCGGTTTCATGTAGATATTAAACATCGTGGGGGATAGGATTGAGCCCTGAGGAACCCCACACTGAAGGCTCCGGGCCTAAACCCCGATTGAAATGGATTCAGAAAATCAGTTTCTTCCAAAAGTGTGTGGATCTGGTCTGCAACCACTCGCTCCAGAACCTTGCCCAGGAAAGGGAGATTAGCAACTGGCCAGTAGTTAGTTTTTCTGAATCCAGGCAAGGTTTCTTAAGGAGTGGTTTTACCACTGCCTCCTTCAAACAGGTGGGGACAAGAATACTCATCGCAAAGTATTGGAAGCCACAAGATTTACCCACCCGGGAAGAATGGCAGATAAAGTTGATGGACTACATGGAACTGGCGGAAATGACTGGCAGAATCCGAGACCAGGGAGAAGAGTCGGTGGAAGAAGACTGGAAAAAGTTTAAAGACTATTTACAGAAATACTGTAAAATTAATGAATGTTAGAAAAATGTTGGAATGAAGTTATATGGCTTTAGTAGAAATGTTATAAGGAATTAAGTACAAATAGATTAATAGAGTATTAAAGGGAAAATAAGGTTAGAATGTGTTAAGATAATTATAGGATAGAAAACAGAGGAAGATCGAAAGGAATTGCTGAAACAATTAATAGAAGTGGAATACAAAAAGGGAGGTGTGAGGAGGTCGTGGAAATAAGTGAATGAAAGATAAGATATTGAAATTGTTTGATGTGTTCTAAACTGTTTTTGTTTTGTTTTGTTAGTTTAATGTGTTAGTGTTATGTAGTGTCTTTGTATTGTATTGTATTGTATTGTTTATTGTTTTTTGTAGTGTTTAAATTGTTGGAAAAGTAACAAATATTATTTAAAAAAAAAACCAAACAAACAGGTGGGGACCACCCCGTCTTGTAAAGAGGCACTGATCACCGCCCTGACCCAGCCAGCTGTTCCCTCCCTGCTGGTTTTTATCAGCCAAGAGGGGCAAGGGTCTAGAGCGCAAGTGATCGCCCTGACTGATCCGAGCACCTTGGCCACATCCTTGAAACTCGGCCACAACTGAAACTCAGCCAACACAACAGGACTAGACTGTGCTCTGGACACCCCATGAGATTCATCTGTTATAACAGCAGAGTCAAGGTCTTGGTGGATGCAAGTGATCTTATCCTCAAAATGCCTTGCAAACGAGTCACAGCGAGCTACTCTTGGTTCTCCCACCTCCTTTGGGCTAGCCTGTAAAAGGCCTGGAAAAGCTCTGCCAGATGACATAATCAGGATGCAATGGAGGCAGCAAAGTAGAATCATAGAGACATAGAATTGTGGAGTTAGAAGGGACCGCAAAGGTCAGGGTGGATTTGATTTAAATCGATTAAATAACGATTTAAATCACTAGTCACTAAGACTTGATTTAATTTCTTTTTTACAGAAAGACACATAATTGCTTTTATAATCTTAATATTTACAAACAGATGAAGGTTTAATTTTTGGAATAATAACTTTTCAGAGTAGTTTTTACAGTTATATCAAAAATTACTGATTTGGTTACACTATTAGAAATACATTGACAGATAATTATGAAATTATTGTGAGGTTTAATAAGTTAACTGTTTCTATTTGGACAACTTTTCTGCTGTACTTTATTGGAAGGAGAAAAACAATCATTTCCTTAATAACAATTTAAACAATTTATTTAAATAAAACAATAACATTATAGCATATGTATCAATGTTTGTTAACTGTGGTTAAATGATTTTTTTAAAAAACACACATCTTAGACTGAATTTTAGCACACATGAAAAACTTAAAGCAAATCCTTATTTCCTGATGAGGACTATAATGTAACTTAAATAGAAAACTATCCTTAGAAAGATTTTCCCTCCAAAAGCATTTTATTTTAAAAATCCAATTTAAATTTAAAAATGTGATTTTTTAAATATATATATATATATATATATATATATATATATAATTGATTTTTATCCACCCTGCCAAGGGTCATCTAGTCCAACCCCCTGCAATGCAGGAAACTCAGCTAAAGCATCCCTGACAGATGGCCACCCAACCTCTGCTTAGTCCACCACCTCCCAAGGGAGAGTGTTCCACTGCCTAACAGCTCTTACTGTCAGAAAGTTGTTTAGTCTGATGTTTAGTCAGAATCTCCTTTCTTGTAACTTGAAGACATTGGTTTGAGTCCTACCCTCCAGAGCAGGAGAAAACAAGCTTGTTCCTCTTTCGTGTGGTAGCCCTTCAGATATTGGAAGATGGCTATCATATCTCCTCTCAGTCTCCTCTTTTCCGAACTAAACATCTCCAGCTCTCTCAACCATTCTTCATAAGGCTTGGTTTCCAGACCCCTGATCATCTTGGCTACCCTCTGCACATGTTCCAATTTGTCAACATCCTTCTTAAATTGTGGTGCCCAGAATTGGACACAGGACTCCCAGTATTGTCAGACCAATACAGAATAGAACAGTACTGTTACTTCCTTTGATCCAGACATTAGACTTCTGTTTTGACTGGCTGAAGATCTTTTGTTGGAAGTTCCCTGTGTTTTCATGCCAGCACATAACAAGAGCCACTTTGACCACCTTCCTGCTTTCCACAGTGGCCGGTCAATTGCCTGCAGGAAGCTCGTAATTTTTTTTGGATGCAACAACTTTTTGGTAGTGGCTCTCCCAACAGTGGTTCTGTGCTTAACTGGGACTGGGAGGGGATCCAGATTCAGATACATGCTCAGCCCTGAAGTTTACTGGGGTGACCTTGGGCTGCTCACCATCTCTCAATCTAAGCTGCACTGCAGGGCTGTTGTGGAAGAAGGACCATGTATATTGTCAAGTTCATTGGAGGAAAGGCAGGAAATAAATGAAATAAATCATTTTGCACACAAGTCAAACAGTCAAGCCCTCTTCTCAGCAACCCCCATAAAAAGGGCCCCCAGTGCAGCGGCATATAGGTGTTGGTAAGATGGCTACTGCCTTCAGGCTTAAAGTATACAAGACAGAACACAAAAGGAAATGGGGTTGGGGAGGGAGGAGGGCAGGGGGAGAAAAGAAAACTAGAAAGCTGGCTACAGAGAGAGCATTTGAATGACCAGCTGGAATGGAAAGGTTCCATTTAGCCTTCATGTTCACCTGCCAAGACCTTAATGAAAGGTTTCTGTGTTTGCAGGATGCACAGATAACAGGAAAGCTCTGGGAGCTGTGGGTTTTCTTCTTTAAGCCTTAAGCTTTTTAAGCTGCTGGTTGCTTTTAAACAAAGTATTTTCAAGGAATGCCTGGTGCGAATTGTGGGGGATAATCTGCAGCATATAACCAACATACTTAAGTCTAATTAATGCATGAAGGGGTTAATACCATAGAGTAAGCTGTCCTGCCAAGCTCAGCTAAGTCCACTTTCCCTCGCCTTGGGACAGGTGCACCATCTGGGGGGATTGAGGCCCCCCTCGATTTTCAAGGAGGGAGCTGGGGGCCCTCAAAATTTCCCAGTGGCCATGTGCACATGCCACAAGGTGTGGTCACATCACGTGCGCTAGCCACGAGGCATTCTCACAACACGTCAGCATGCCCTGCGGCATGCACACACAGCATACTGACACTGTGTGGCCCCGGCCCCGTCAGTTGTGGGGGCAAGGCAGTGAGCTTGCCTCTGGAGGAACTAGGTAATTAAACCTTTGCTCCCCTTTCAGTCTACCTTCATTCATTCAACTTGTTTTTATTATTGCTTGTTAGCCGCCCTGAGCCCGCCCTTGGCTGGGGAGGGCGGGGTATAAATAAAAATTATTATTATTATTATTATTACCTGAGAAGCTCATTGTGTGAAGAGGCTCAGCTGCTTGCTTCAGCTCAGACCACATGGCTCTCAGAAGCCACTCTTGAGTTCCTATACCAATACTTTAGGAACTTTGACTGCTCTGTAACTAAGTAGGTTTTACTGCCTGTGCAACTTTTTCCACACATAACTTGCCATGTGTGGTCTTTTTATGTGCTGGGGGAAGAGGAAAACTTTGGAAGGAACTCACAAGGGCATATTTTAAAAGGTCCAACAGCCTATATTTCCACGCTTTCCTTTGCTTTATATTTTGTGAAAGGCTTCTCCACAGAAATTTCAAGACTTGAGAAAGACCTAATACAAACACAAAAAAAGTCGCTCTCTAAAATGTACAGATTTCTCCTTGACTGGGAGGTCAAAGAGGAAGAAGTAAAATCTGTTAAGGTACAATGGACCAGAGATTTTGGCTACAACATCCAAATGGAATCATGGGAAAGGTTGTGGAGGGAGAAAGAGAATTTCATGAAAATGCTCTACAGATTGTACTTAACACCTGTAAAACTGGACAAAATGTATAAATCTAGGTCAAACATCTGCTGGAGGCACTATGACCCACATGTGGTGGAACTGCAAAAAAAAAAACGAATTTTGGGGAACTATATATAACTAACTTTTAAAAATGTTTAAATGTTCCTTTCCTAAGAAGCCTGAAGCCTTCCTGTTAGCTATAATGAGCAATGAAATTCCAATAAGGGTAAGGAAAAAAAATTATTTTTGCAGTAGCAGCAGCAAGAATTCTGGTTGCTAAGGTATGGAAAGGAGATTCTACTCCCTCAAAATTAGACTGGCATAATAAAATGTTAGAATATGCAGAGCTAGCAAGATTCCGAGACCATACCGATCAAATATTTAATAAAGAGTGGAATATTTACAGAGAATACCTACAAGAAATCTGTAATAAGAAGTGTAATAATCTAAATTATTTCGCAGGCCTGAATTGACTTCTGCATGAAATAAGAGAATTTTACAAAATTAACACAACTGAACAACCTATGAGAGATAAAGTTAAGTGTGCAGTTGTAATGTAATTTAGGAACCACAATGGGAGGACTGGAAGTCATGTCGGAATTTGTGATGTGTGAATTCAATCTTTTCTTTTTTTGTAATGAGTGTTGATTTTGGATTGCCTTTTGTTGATCATTGCATTTTGTTTTGTTTTGTTTTGTTTTGTACTTGTTTTGTTTTATTTTTAAAACTAACAACACATTTTTTAAAAAAATTGTTGTAGCTTGCCCTGGGACCTCAGCATGAAGGACCGTGATGATGATTTTAATTAACGGTGTCTTTTTCTTTTCTCTTCTCTCCGGAACAG
This sequence comes from Podarcis pityusensis, assembly GCF_964106645.2. NCBI lineage: Eukaryota > Metazoa > Chordata > Lepidosauria > Squamata > Lacertidae > Podarcis > Podarcis pityusensis. The sequence goes on along the minus strand of NC_138039.1, from coordinate 53,369,478 downwards.
GCAACCAAGCAATTCCTTGAAGAGATTAACAAGTGGACAGTCCAATACAATGTGTCTCCCCTCTCTTGGAATGTGGCAGTCAAATTCCTCATGGCCAGGAAATTCGATGTCCTGCGAGCGATCGAGCTCTTCCATTCCTACAGGGTAAGGGGATCAATTCCTCCCCAGAAATGGAGGGAGAGAGCTGGAGAGACCTCATGGCTCACGAGGAGACCCTTCCAGGAGCCCAAAGGGACTTCAGGGAGGGCGGAGGAGAGGGCTTTGTGGAGGCTGCTCAGCCTCCCTGCCTAACAGCTGATGTGAAGGGTTGCCTGGCAGCTGCCACTTTTCACGTCCCAGAGCTTCAGTTCCAATTGCGGTTATTTTGGGTACAATATTTTTAATCTGGCTTGCAGAGAGAGTGCATTTAAAGCAGGCAACCTGAGGCCCGTGGGCCAGATGTGGCCCAATCGCCTTCTCAATCCGGCCTGCGAACAGTCCAGGAATCAGTGTGTTTTTACATGAGTAGAATGTGTCCTTTTATTTAAAATGCATCTCTGGGTTATTTGTGGGGCATAGGAATTCGTTCATATCCACCCCCCCAAAAAATAGAGTCCGGCCACATGGTCTGAGGGATGGTGGACCGGCCCCCTGCTGAAAAAGGTTGCTGACCCCTGATTTAAAGGGTATCTAGAGGGTGCTTCCACTTACGTGATTTTCACTTATGTGCCAGAACATGTGGGGAGTTGCCTCTACTAAAAAAGATTAAAATTTCTATCAGCATTTCAAAGCATCTGGGGAGGCCTGTCTAAACAAAAATGTTTTCAGCAGGTGCTGCTGGACTCCAGCTCCACTCAGCCCCACCCAGAGGGCTACTGGTCTGAGCGGACGAAGGATCCCTACCTTGGTTGCAGACAATAACAGAGTGTTTTCTTTCCTCCTAGGAAACCAGGCTGAAGGAAGGGATCGTGAAGCTGAAGCCTCATGAGGAACCACTCCGCTCAGAGCTGCTTAGTGGAAAGTTCACCATCCTGGTGAGTAAGGTGCTTTGCTTGGGCAGACAGAGCTGTGGATAACTGTGGAAGTTGGGCTTCCTGTTTGCGGAGGCAGGGGACACATGTCTCCATAGTGTGGTTTTAGATCATAGAATCATAAAATTGTAGAGTTGGAAGGGACCCCAAGGGTCATCTAGTCCAACCCCCTGCAATGCAGGAATTACAGCTGAAGCATCCATGACAGATGGCCATCCAACCTCTGCTTGAAAAACTCCAAGGAAGGAGAGTCCACCACCTCCCAAGAGTGTCCATCCTACTGTTGAACAGCTCTTACCATCAGAAAGTTCTTCCTGATGTTGAGTCAGAATCTCCTTTCTTGTAACTTGAAGCCATGGGTTCGAGTCCTACCCTCCAGAGCAGGAGAAAACAAGCTTGTTCCATCTTCTGCATGACAGCCCTTAAGATATTTGAAGATGGTTATCATATCTCCTCTTAGTTTCCTCTTTTCCAGGCTAAACATACCCAGCTCCTTCAACTACTCCTCATAAGGCTTCGTCTCCAGACCCTTCATCATCTTGGTTGCCCTCCTTTGCACACCTTCCAGCTTGTCAACACCCTTCTTAAATTGTGGTGCCCAGAAATGGACATAGTATGTATTCCAAGTGTGGTCTGAGTAAGGCAGAATAGAGCAAGAATTTGACTTCCCTTGATCTGAACACTAGACTTCCTTCTGTTGATTCAGAATAGCATTACCGTATTTTTCGTCCCATAGGACGCACCTAGTTTTTTGGGGGGGAAATAAAGGGAAAAATTTTTTCCTTTATTTCCCCCCCAAAACCAGGTCAGGGAAACCGAACCAGGTCGAGGAACAGCGGGATGGCGGCGCTCTGCTTCAGGGCGCCCTTTGCGCCGGGCGACAGGTTGCTATCCGCAGCGTGGGGAGCCCTGCGGGGAACTCCTGCAGGGCTCCCCACGCTGCGGATGTGTTCCCGAAGTGCCGGGCGCTCTGCTTTCAGCGCGCCCAGCGCTCCGGGAAACAGGCTGCTATCCGCAGCCTAGACAGCCCTGCGGGAACTCCCGCAGGGCTGCCTAGGCTGCGGATGTGTTCCCGAAGTGCCAGGCGCTCTGCTTTCAGCGCGCCCGGCGCTCTGGGAAACAGGCTGCTATCCGCAGCCTAGACAGCCCTGCGGGTTGGCTTCCAGGTGGAAAAATCAAAGTTGGAAACAGAACTGTTAGATCCTAAAACAAAGATACTTTCAAGAATGTATAACTTGCTGTTAAAATGGAACACTCAGGACGAGACGGTTAAATCTGCTATGATTAAATGGGCACAGGACGTTGGACATAACATTATGTTTGCTGACTGGGAACAGTTGTGGACCACAGGTATAAAATTTACGGCATGTAATGCCCTAAAAGAGAATATTATGAAAATGATTTATAGGTGGTACATGACACCAGTCAAGCTTGCAAAAATCTATCATTTGCCCGATAATAAATGTTGGAAATGTAAAGAAACTGAAGGTACATTCTTTCACTTTTGGTGGACGTGCCCAAAGATCAAGGCGTTCTGGGAGATGATCTATAATGAAATGAAAAAGGTATTTAAATTTACCTTCCTGAAGAAACCAGAGGCCTTCCTCTTGGGTATAGTCGGCCAATTGGTGCCAAAGAAGGATAGAACTTTTTTAATGTATGCTACAACAGCAGCAAGAATACTTATTGCAAAGTATTGGAAGACACAAGATTTACCCACTTTGGAAGAATGGCAGATGAAGGTGATGGACTATATGGAAATGGCGGAAATGACTGGCAGAATCCGAGACCAGGGAGAAGAGCTGGTGGAAGAAGATTGGAAGAAGTTTAAAGAATATTTGCAGAAATACTGTAAAATTAATGAATGTTAAAATGATGTTGGACTGAAAATAAGTGGTTTTGGTAATAAGGTTAATAAGAATATGTAAATATTGATAGTTATATGGATGAAAATATATAGTTATAATAGGTTAAGATACAGAGTAAAGATAAATGAAAGAGGGTAAGGATTTGCTGAAAGGGTTTTGTAAACGGGAATACAAAAAGGGGAGGTGTGAGGAAGTCAGGGAAGTAAGGAAATGAAATGTAAGGTATGGAAAGATCGATGTGTTTTTAAAGTGTTTTTTTATCTTTTTTCTGTAATTTGTATTTTTTTATTTTTTTATTTTTCTTTTCTTTTTATCTATGTAATCTTTTCTTTGAAACTTTAATAAATATCATTAAAAAAAAAAAATAGACAGCCCTGCGGGAACTCCCGCAGGGCTGCCTAGGCTGTGGATGTCTTCCTGAAGCCTGGACAGCGAGAGGGGTTGGTGCGCACCGACCCCTCTCACTCTCCAAGCTTCAGCGAAAGCCTGCATTCGCCCCATAGGACGCACCCAGATTTCCCCTTCATTTTTGGAGGGGGAAAAGTGCGTCCTATAGGGCGAAAAATACAGTAACTTGTTTGCTGCTGCATCACACTGTTGACTTATATTAAGCTTGTGGTCCACCAAGACCCCTAGATGCATTTCACATGTACTACTAGTAAACCAGGTGTCCCCCCATCTTATACTTGTGCATCTGGTTCTTCCTGCCTAAGTGCAGAACCTTACATTTCTCCCTGTTGAAATTCATTTTGTTAGCTTGTGCTCAGTTCTCCAATCTGTTAAGGTCATCTTGATTCCTGATTCTGTCTTTTGTGGCATCAGCTACCCTTCCCAGATTGGTGTCTTCTGCAAATTTGATGAGCATCCCTTCAATTCCTTCGTCCAAGTCATTTATAAACACATTGAACAACAATGAGCCTGGGACACAACACTGTGGTACCCCACTTGTCACTTTTTTCCAGGATGATGAAGAACCATTAATGAGTACTCTTTTACTCTTTGGGTTTGGTCAGTCAACAAGTCACAAATCTACCTAACTGTTATCTTGTTCAACCCACATTTTACCAGCTCCCTTGCAAGAGTATCATGGGGACTTTGTCAAAAATGTTACTGAAGTCAAGTTACACTATGTCCACCAAATTCCCCTGATCCACCAAGCTTGTAACTCCATCAGAAAAAGAAATGAGATTTGTTTAGCATGACTTGCTTCTGAGGAACCCATGTTGTGTTTTAGTAATCACAGCATCCACAAATGTGGGAGGGCAGATTGTTTATAACAGTGCTTCTTATTAAACTTGGGTCCTTAGCTGTTGTTGAACTACAACTCCCATCATTCCTAGCTAGCTGAGGATCCAAGTTTGAGAAACACTGGGAGCCTGCTGAGTCACCCAGTGGCCCATCTAGTCCAGCATCCTGTTCCCACAGTGGCCAACTGGGTGCCAGTTATGAGAAGCCCGCAAGCAGGATCCAAGCACAGGAGCCCTCTCCCTTCTTGTAGTTTCCAACAACTGCTCTTCAGAAGTGCTGCTGTCTCCAACTGTGGAGGCAGAGCAGAGCCATCCTGGCTGGTAGCCCTTGATAGCTGCCTCCTCCATCTCCATGAATTGGTCCAATCTTAGCTGATGGCTATCCCTGCTTCTGGAGGGAGGGAGTTCCATCCTTGAACTCTGCATTGTGTGAAGAAGGACTTCCTTTTATCTGTCTGGAGTTTCACTCTGCTTTCCCCGCATCGCATCCTATTCGTGAATCAACAGCGTCATAATTACTTTGGCCCTCAGAGCTGCTTGTTTGTTTTATTAGGTTTATCTCCTTTGTTTTCCTCCAAGGAGGTTCAGGCCCTGTAGATCACTTCTGCCTGTCGACATTTTTTATCCTTGCAGCAACCCTGTGAGGTTGGCTGGCAACCCCTGCTTTGCCTCAACGTTCCATGCCATCAGGTAGAAAACATGCGCAATCTCATAGAATCATAGAATCATAGAGCTGGAAGAGACCACAAGGGCCATCGAGTCCAACCCCCTGCCAAGCAGGAAACACCATCAGAGCACTCCTGACATATGGTTGTCAAGCCTCTGCTTAAAGACCTCCAAAGAAGGAGACTCCACCACACTCCTTGGCAGCAAATTCCACTGTCGAACAGCTCTTACTGTCAGGAAGTTCTTCCTAATGTTTAGGTGGAATCTTCTTTCTTGTAGTTTGGATCCATTGCTCCGTGTCCGCTTCTCTGGAGCAGCAGAAAACAACCTTTCTCCCTCCTCTCTGTGACATCCTTTTATATATTTGAACATGGCTATCATATCACCCCTTAACCTCCTCTTCTCCAGGCTAAACATGCCCAGCTCCCTTAGCCATTCCTCATAAGGCATCGTTTCCAGGCCTTTGACCATTTTGGTTGCCCTCCTCTGGACACGTTCCAGTTTGTCAGTGTCCTTCTTGAACTGTGGTGCCCAGAACTGGACACAGTACTCCAGGTGAGGTCTGACCAGAGCAGAATACAGTGGCACTATTACTTCCCTTGATCTAGATGCTATACTCCTATTGATGCAGCCCAGAATTGCATTGGCTTTTTTAGCTGCCGCGTCACACTGTTGGCTCATGTCAAGTTTGTGGTCAACCAAGACTCCTAGATCCTTTTCACATGTACTGCTCTCAAGCCAGGTGTCACCCGTCTTGTATTTGTGCCTCTCATTTTTTTTGCCCAAGTGCAATACTTTACATTTCTCCCTGTTAAAATTCATCTTGTTTGTTTTGGCCCAGTTCTCTAATCTGTCAAGGTCGTTTTGAAGTGTGATCCTGTCCTCTGGGGTGTTGGCCACCCCTCCCAGTTTGGTGTCATCTGCAAATTTGATCAGGATCTCATCTGATCCGAAAGCTAAGCAAGGTCAGGCCTGTTTAGTACCTGGATGGGACCCCCCTGGGAACCACGGGCTTCTGCTGGGATAGCTCAGTTGGTAGAGCATGAGACTCTTTAATCTCAGCCACGGGTTCCAGCCCCATGTTGGGCATTGCAGGGGGTGGACTAGATGACCCTCATGGTTCCTTCCCACTCTATAGTTCTAGGATTCTAGGATTTGGTCATGCAACAGCCAGAATTCCAAAGTGGCTTTGAACGGATTTTGACTTTTTATGCCTCTGCAGAGACTGATCTGCCCCTCTTCTGCTTCATTGCTGATCTTTTATCTCTGGCATTTTTGCAGAGCGTACGAGATCCCACTGGAGCATCGATTGCCCTCTTCACTGCCAAGTTGCACCATCCCAACAAAAGCATCCAACATGTGGTCCTCCAAGCGCTCTTCTACTTGCTGGACAGAGCTGTGGAGAGGTGAGTAGAAGACTTTCCATCCCTGTGGGGTTTGCTTCTTTCAGATGACCGCACTTCAATAATGTGTGTGTTTTCCCCTTTGGCATCCTGTGTGCAGCTTTTTTGCAGCGTTGCCTTCTCATCTGACCCAGAATGAGATCCATATAAGAATACAAGCAAAGCCTTGTGGATCTGGCCAGTGGCCCATCTAGTCCAGCGTCCTGTTCTCACAGGGGCCAAACAGATGCCCCTGGGAAAACTGTAAAGAGGACCTGAGTGCAAGAGTCCTCTCCCTTCCTTCGGCTTCCAGCAACGGGTCTTCAGAAGAGCTTACTGCCTTCAGTTGTGGAGGCAGAGCAGAGCCCTCAGGGCTCGTAACCACAGAGAGTCCTCTCCTCCATGAAGCTGTCTAATCCTTGGTGGCCATCACTGCCCCCTGCAGGAGGGAGTTCCATAGTTCAGCTCTGTGCTGTGTGAAGAAGGACTTTCTTCTATCTGCCCTGAATCTCCCAACATTCAGCTAGAAGCCCACAAATTTCAGTGTTATAAGAGAGAGAGAGAAAAACTTTCCTCCATCCCTTTCTCCTTGCAATGCATAATTTTATAAACTTCTGTCATGAAGAAGAGTGCATGTTAATTCTGGATAACTTCAGTCAAATAGTTAAGCACATACTTTATCCTGTTAAATTAAAATACTTAACATTGACTGGTTTATGATCTCAAGGATCACAAGGACCAAAAGCCCATCTTGTCCTGTCTCTCATGGTGGCCAACAAGATGCTTCTTGCGAAGGCCACAAGCAGGAGATGATTCATCAGCGATCTCTCCCTGTTACTTTCCTCCAAAGGGTATTCAGTCATCTGCTGCCTCTGATCCTGGAGGTTCAATGTAGTAATCATGACTTAATGGCCAATGACAGACCTCTCCTCCTCCATGGATTGGTCTTACCTCCTTTTAAAGCCTTCTGAGTTGGTTGCCCTCACCTTAACCTCTGGCAATGAAGATTCCTATCAATTAATCCTGGGCTGTTTGCAGAAATACTTCCTTTTCTCTCTGCCAAACATGGGAGGACCCTGAGCTCTCATGGAATGAGAGTGGGAGAACATCTCCCTATTCACCAGGTGTCATTTTAGAAACCTATAAGCAGCATCCTAAACATCTCAGGTTCTGCTGATTTTTCCATTTTTGTCCTCATTCCGACACAATGGATATGCTGTTGGGCTGTTGCCAAAGTCCTAATTTGTGCACACTTTCTCTTTTCTACCCCCTGCCAGCTTCGAAACTCAGCGAAATGGCCTGGTATTTATATATGACATGGCAGGCTCCCACTATACCAACTTTGAGCTGGATCTCAGTAAGAAAATCCTGAACCTTCTGAAGGTAAAAGGAAGGGCCATTGGTGTCGGGGGGGGGGGCAACCTCTGTTTCTGCCAAGGGCTGCACTCCTGTGGGGTTGATCCCTACCAGCGGCTATGTGCTGGCTATGGGCAGGGATGAAACCAGTGGTGGACTGGGTCACCCACCCCAGTAGGCAGGACCCCTTTTTCTCTCTCTCTCTGTCCTGCCCCCCTTCTCTTTCTGTCACCCCCCTTTCCCCTCTCTCATTCTCGCTGGCTCCCTGCCCAGAAGCCTTAAGCAATTGCTTATCAAGGGCTGTGGGAAGGAGGCCAAGGCCTGTCGGCTACAGAGACCTGGATGGATCCTGGAGTCGCTTGGAGTTCTGTCCTCCCTCTCATTGCGGAGGTTCCCCTTGGTTTGGCTAACATTATGGCATGAGGGGAGGCATCAAGAATGGGGCATTTTACGGAGTAAATAAATGGGGTAGCCGTCAAGGTGGCTCTTGGCTCGGAAAGATGGCAAAGTAGCCATGAGCTTGTGGCTTGTGGTGTCCCTCCAGACGGTGTTGCACTATAAGTCCCATCAGCCTTTGCAGTGGTCATGCTGGATGTGGCTGATGGGAGCTGTGGTCCAACAGCAACTGGAGGCCACCCGGATGGGCCGGACTGACCTTGTCTCTGGCCTCCCCCTTGCCTACCTTGGGAGGGGGAAGCAGCTGGAGGAAGGCTGTGATGCTGCTCTTACAGGCTTAAAGGGTGATGGGCCTGGGAGTCGGGTGGTCCTTCTGTCAGTAGCCAGCATGTCTAGTGGTTAGACCATTGGATAAAGACCTGGGGGACCAGGGTTCAAATACCTGCTCGATCAGAGAGCTCCCTGGGTGACCTTGGGGCAGTCGCAGCCTCACAGCCTAACCTACCTCACAGGGTTGTTGGGAGGGGCAGGGAACCTGGTGTGCCACCATCAGTTCTTTAGAGTAAAGGTGGGCTATAAATGTGGATAATGGTGGCAGGAAGAGCCATAATAGTAGCAGCCAAGAGGCATAGCTGTCAACTTACAGATTTGAAAATAAGGGACCAGCAGCCAAAATAAGGGATTTTAGTCAACCAGTTGAAATACAAAGTTAAAAGGGGCAAGATAATTTTGGAGAGCAGCGCCGGTTTTTAGCCCTTCGTTTCCAGAGGTTGCTGCTCAAGACACCAGCTGATGAAACACTGCAATTAAATAACTACAAGCAGCAACCACTTTTTGCACAAAACAAAGTCCAAGCTACGAAGATGCTGCTGCAGTTCTGTATCTTTTCTCTCGTGCTCCATCTGCAGCTCTCAGTTCCATCAGGCGGGGCAGGAGGAAGGTGGGGGAAATAGCGCCCGAAGTAAACCCGCAGATCAGACCATCTATGCTAGTCTACCACTACAAATCTATGGGAGAAGCGCTTGCGGTACTTCCTCTGCTTTCCCCCTCTATGGTTAGCCCTTGGAACACCTGCCCGCGCCTCCGCCTCTGCCTCCTCCTCCTCTCTCTGAACTGCTTTCTCTATGGTTGCCCTCGCTCTCCTTTCAAGGCTCCTCAGCAATTCATAGGGCGCACCAGGCTGCCCATCTCATCCGGGTCCTTTGATGGCGCAGCTGCAGTACGGCCCAGCGGGAGCGGTGGCGGCGACAGGCAGAGGGGAGGCCCCAGGCAGAGACGCTCAGTTTGGCAGCTGCGAGGAGGATGACAGCGGAAGAGCCCGAGGCTCCCACCAGTCTCGGTGGGGAGGGGCTCCCGGGGGCCGAGGCTGGTGAGAGGAGGCTGGAGGGGGGTGAGCCGAGCAGCCAAGCAACACAGTTGGAGCCTCCCTCCTCCCTGGCCAGCAGGGAGGGAGAGAGGGAGAGGAGCTGCTTCCCTTGAAACCCGGGAAATTTAAGGGACATCATAAATAAGGGACAGCAGCGGGACACGGCACTGGGATAAGGGAGTTTCCCGCCAAATAAGGGATGGTTGACAGCTATGCCAAGAGGTAAGGTATCAAAGATTCTGTATGATTAAGAACATAAGGAGAGCCTTCTGGATGAGGCCCATGGCCCATCCCGTCTAGCATCTTGTTCCCACAGCAGCCATCAGATGGCTGCAGGAAACGCACAAGCAGGACCCAGGCCCAAGAGCCCCCTCCCCACCTGTGGTCTCCAGCAACCAGCATTCACAAGCATTATTCCCTCTGGCCAGGAGAAGGAGCAGAACCCTCCTGGCTAGTAGCCATTGAGAGCCTGCTTCTCCATGAATGGGTCTAATACTTTTTTAAAGCTGTCCCAAGTTCTTTTTTAATGCCCCCTGAATCTTCCAACCTTAAGATGTATTGGCTGTCCACATGTTTTAATGTTATGGGAGAGGGAGAAAAACCTTTCTCTCTGCTCTTTCTCCCTGTCATTGATCTTTTTATAGACTTCTCTCATGTTGCCTCCCTTACCTCCCTTTTCTCTTGGGACTAAAAAGTCCCAAATGGTGCAACGTTTCCTTGTTGATTTCCCCCCCTTTACACTCTTAAGCATGTTACTCTTAGAAGGTGTCTACTTTTTTAAAAAAGAATCCTGTTGGTATTTCACTTTTGAAGTGGGAGAGCTCTCCTCTCTTGCCCAGTGACATCAGTGTGGTGCAGAGGATGTTTTCACCTGCACTGGAATACCAAGATATGCAGTCATGCCTTTTGGATGGTCCCTCATAAACTGGAGAAAGGGACATACAATGGTACCTTGGTAGTCGAACAGCTAGGCTCCTAAACAAATCGGCTCCCGAACACCGCAAACTCGGAAGTGAGTGCTCCGGTTTGTGAACGTTTTTCAGAAGCCGAGCGTCCAATGTGGCTTCCGTGGCTTCCGATTGAGTGCAGGAAGCTCCTGCAGTCAATCGGAAGCCTCATCTTGGTTTTCAAACCATTTTCGGAGTCGAATGGACTTCGGAATGGATTAAGTTCGAGAACCAAGGTACCACTGTACTTAATTTAAGCAAGTTTATCCACTAAGACCTAAAGCACTGGGGATGTATCCAATAAAGGCTGTACCCAGACTAGGCCTATTGAACAGTCATGCCTGTCATTTTTAAATGGGTCTAGTCTGAGTGGGGCTAACGTGGAACTCAATCCACCAACTGGCTGATGAGATGCTGGTGAATTGGCAAATCACAGAGATGGAACACAAATGCAGAACCAAAGAGGTCATCACCTTGGACAGGATGACAGCAGTCCCTGCGGTTCAGTCAAGGCATTTGAAGCCATTTCCCAGAAAAGTCAGAAGCAACCATTTCCTCTATTTAATTGACCTTTTTTAAAAAACAAAAAACAAAATTAAACTAATATAAATAAAAAAGAGCATTTGAGGTTCCATAAATATGTTCATCCAATTAAAAGTGAGTCAGTTAATTACCCTGGAGCAGTGGAGTGCTTGTTCAAAATCGGAGCCTATGTCATGGAAACTCTCTCTGTCCCTTAAGCCCGAATAGGAAGACCGTGCAGCGGAAATGTGTTCTCTCCCCACCCCCTGTTAGGACTCCTTTTTATTTAGTTCATTGTTTCACAACAAAAATGCAAAGAGCAACGGCCTTTTACTGAGTCAAACCATTGTTCCATCTAGCTCAGTATTGCCTACACTGACCGACAGCAGCTTTCCAGGGTTTCAGACTGGACTCTCTCCTGGCCACACCTGGAAATGCTGTTGGGGAGGGAACTTTTCTCTACATGTAAAGCAGTGACAATAACCACAACCTCCCCCCAACAAAATTCTCTTGTTGGTTTGCCAGGGAGGGAGGAGTTGCAAAGGGACTGCAAAATTGCCTTCCAGGTTTCTCTTCATCTTCTGTGGAGCCCTGAAACCTCACTTTGCCATCTTTGCATATACTTGGGTCTTCCCTCTGTTGGCCACAGGAGGAGAAAGCAAAAAGGTTGGCAAGAGGGTGTTGCTGTCTTCCTCACAATCCAGATTGATTCCCGTTTGGCTGCTGGCGCTCAAGCCAGTTGCCCGACTTTCAGAGACACCTGTGGAAATCCTTCCTATTGGACCAGCACTTTGAGGTGTTGGCTGAAATGTTATATGGCTGTCTCCAACTAAGTTCTTCTCAGGGTAGACCGATTGCAGTTAAGGAGACTAAGTTGTGCCCATTAATTTCAGTGGGCTTACTCTCAAGTCAGACTAGAGTGAGTTATAGTCCTGCAATAAGGCTGAGTGAGCCTTCGACACTTCAGGCAGCAGCTGCTGGAGGGGAGCAGCTGAGCCCCCGGCAATCCATCTCCTTGGGAAGACAGAGTCGTATGGTGGTGCGGCTTGTTGGCCCCCTCCCCTCGGTAAAGCGGCCTGCTCCCCTCAGGTGTGCTAGAGGATACACCTGAGGTAAATTTCAGATTCTGCACATGGCAGGCAGATTTGATTTGGTCCTTTGCCTGAGGCAGCCAGATGTCTTGGGCTGACTCTGGAAAAAAACATAAACAATTGGCCTCTGCCTCATAAGAAGCACCTGCTGGATCAGGTCCCTGTGGCCCATCCAGTGGCCAGCCAGATGCCTCTCTGGGGGAAGTCCGCAAGCAGGGCTGGAGAGCAAGATCACAATTCTGTCCCCTTGCGATGCTCAGCAGCTGGTCCTCACAGGCATCGCTTTCTCTGTCTATAGGTCAGGCAGGGCAGAGCTGTTGGGCCATAGCCATCAATAGGCTTCTCCAGAAACCTCATGTGTGCATCAAGTGGCTCCCTGTCATGGATAATGCTGACAGCAATTCAGAAACATAAATTTCCTCCTCCAAACTGTTCTTCCCTGCCTCTTCTCAGGGAGCCTTCCCAGCCCGTCTCAAGAAGGTATTCATTGTGGGTGCTCCTATGTGGTTCCGAGTGCCATACTCCATCATCAGCCTGCTGCTTAAAGAGAAACTCCGGGAAAGGGTGAGTGGGCCTCCACCGTTCACCATCTCCATCGTGCTGCTCCTCCTCCTCCTCCTTCTTCCTACTGCTACTGTTGTTACTATTACTGTTGTTATTAGTTATTGTCCGCCCTTTCCCCTAAGCTCCTAGGGCAAGTTGCAACAATCAAAACACAGTATTAAAAACAGTTTAAAACAACTTGCAATAGCTGAAATAAGGTGGGATCCAAAAATATGCACCTCAAGTGTCACAAGCCAAGATAAAGAGGTGCATCTTCAGTGTTCGCCGGAAGCTACCGTATTTTTCGCTCCATAAGACGCACCTAGTTTTTAGAGGGGGAAAGCAAGAAAAAAATATATTCTGCGCAGAGCATGTAAGCTGCTCTCGCTTTTCTTGCTTTAAACCCTTCCGTCCCTCCTCCCGCTTCGCTGAGAAGCCAGCAGAGCAAGAGCAAGAGCGCTGCAGCGTCTCTTCTGCTGGCTTCCCAGCAAAGCGGGATGAGGGACGAAAGGGAGCCCTTACAAGGAAGCGCTGAGCAGAGCCTGGCAGCGGCTCTTGCTGGCTTTTCCGGGAGGTGTGGGAAGGGACAGAGGACAGCCTGTCAGTCCCTTCTCCCTCCTCAGGGAAAAGCCCCCAAGAGCCGCACTCCCTTTAAAGAGCCACGCGGCGCGTGTGTGTGGATCTTGGGGGCTTTTAAACAAACGCTCCACGCGGCTCTTTAAAGGGAGCACTGAACAGAGCCTCCTGCCTGCATTCGCTCCATAAGACGCACACACATTTCCCCTTACTTTTTAGGAGGGAAAAAGTTTGTCTCATGGAGCGAAAAATGCGGTATGTAATGAAGGTGCCAGGTGCACCTCTGTGGGAAGGGTCTCCCACAACTTAGGGGCCACCTCAGAGAAGGCCCTCTTCCAGTCTCCCCTCCCCACCGTGCCTGTGAGGATGAGGAAATAACTAGAAGGGCCCCCTCTGTCAATCTCAGCACCTTGTAGGAGGTTTTGTGGGGGAGGAGGCAGTTTTCAGGTATGCGGGGGGGCAGGGGGGCTGAGTAATTTATGGCTTTAAACACCCACCTGAGCACCTTGAATTGGGCCTGGAAACAAACTGGCAAGCAATGCCATCACCTGACTGCTGCATTTTGTTGTTGTTGTTTAGTTGTGTCCAACTCGCCTTCCAGGGCAGCCCCACGCAGAGTGCAGCGAAGGGTTCATGTTTTGCTGTGCCTCCCTTTCCACCTGCCCCCTCTCTTGTAGGTCCAGATGGTGAAGATGTCTGAGCTGAAGGAGCACCTGCCCCAAGAGTGTCTCCCCGAGTACCTGGGCGGATCCCTCAAACTAGATCCCCTCAGCTGGAACTGCAGGTTCCTCCCACAGCAGAACGGCCACCCGGACCCCCTTGATGAGCTGATTCTGGTGCCACTGGCATCACCCCGGGACAACGGCTCGGTGCACACGCCGGGGCCAAAGGCCATGACGGTGCAGGAGGTGCTGGAGCACGTCACCCAGAAGCAGAAGCGGGGCATCTATGAGGAGTACGAAGGCATCCGGCGCAGGAGCCCGGCAGGAACATTTGCCTGCTCCTTGTAAGGGTTCAAGTGTGGCACTGGGGGCAAGAGGTGTGGCAGAAGGGGGAGGGTGATTGCTCCTGGCGCCCCTTGCCAGGGGAGCACCCATAGGATTCCACAGTCTTGGGAAGAGAAGCTCCCCTTTCCTCGCCCCACCCAATGTCCAGTTTCATCCAATTTCTGCAACATTTCTTAGGTCTTCACTTGTAGCCTTGTTTGTGGCCTGCAGAGCACCAGGTGGTTGGCTCAGAGAACAATCAAACCAGCTCTTGACTGTGGTCAGTGTCAGGGTGTATCCTGTCATTTTTCAGGTACACTGGGGAAATTTATCCCATGCGGCAATGTGCACAGGAATTAAGCTCTCCAACAGATCCATATTGAAGAACATAAGAGGAGCCTGTCGGTTCAGCTCCACGGCCCATCACGTCCAGCCTCCTGTTCTCACATTGTCCAGCCAGATGCCTCTCTGGGGGAAACCCACAAGCAGGATTTGAGCCCAACAGCAGCCCTCCCCTCCTGTGGTCTTCAGCAACTGCCATTGAGAAGCCTTGCGGAGGCGGGGCAGAGCCACTGTGGCCCCCAATAGCCTCTCCTCCAAGGATTTGTCAAATCCTCTTTTAAAGCTGCCTAGACAGATGGCCTCCACTGCCTCTTGCCTGAGGAAGGACTTCCCTTTTATCTGTCCTAAATCTTCCAACACTCAACTTCCTTGTATGTCCCTGAGTTTGTGTGTGTGTGTGTGTGTGTGTGTGTGTGTGTGTGTCTTCTTTAATCCAGAGGCCCCACAAGGCCAGGTTCCCCATCTCCTTGTGTTGCACTCACTGTGCCTGCTCTTGCTTGCCACAGGTCTCCCTTCAACCAGGAGAAGAACAGATATGGGGATGTGCCGTGCCTTGACCAAACGAGGGTGAAGCTGTCCAAGCAATTCAGCTATCCAGAGGTAAGCTGGCTGAGAGTTTTGGCTCTGCAAAGCTGCCTTGTATTGAATCGGACTGTCGGTCTAGCTCAGCCTTCCACAATCTGGTTCCCTCTGGTATTTATTGGCTATATTTATTGATCACTCTTTTTCCCCCAAGGGTAACTCAAACTAACTTACAAAATCTAAATGAATAAAACACACAATAGTAAAGGTCAATCCTGGTTTTAAAACATAGAATTCAAACGGCCTACAAAGTAAAGGAGGCCAGAGATTATTAAAGAGCCAAAGACTTGGAGAAAAAGCTGACCCAGGGAGAGCATTCCACAAGCAGGGAGCCACCACTGAAAAGGCCTATTCTTGGGGTGCCAGCCTCCCGCCAAAGGGGCGGGTGAAGAAGGGCCTTGCATAATGATCCCAAGGTCTGGGCCAGTTCATAGGGGGAGAATCAGTCTTGGAGTTATTGGGTTCATGAGCAGCAGAAGGCTCCATAGGTCAAAACCAGCACTCTGAATTGGGAGCCAGTGCAGTCAGGCTTGGGTTGAAGGAGCATCTCCACCCCCATCATTCTGCCCGGACACTGAGGTCCAGTGCCGAGGGCCTTCTGGCGGTTCCCTCACTGGGAGAAACCAAGTTGCAGGGGGCCTTCTCGGTAGTGGCACCCACCCTATGGAACACCCTCCCATCAGATGTCAAAGATATAAACAACTACCGGGTTTTTAGAACACATCTGAAGGTAGCCCTGTTTAGGAAAGCTTTTAATGTTTGATGGACTACTAATAAAAGTTTAATATTTTGTTGGAAGCTGCCCAGAGTGGCTGAAGAAACCCAGCCAGATGTGTGGGGTATAAATAATAAATTTATTATTATTATTATTATTATTATTATTATTATTATTATTATTGTATTTTGTGCTCCAGTGAGCAGCCTGGCCCCCAATTTTTGCACCAACTGCAGTTTCCAAGCCACCTTCAAAGGATGCTGGGCTACAACTCCCACCATGCTTCCTAAGTGGTCCTGCTGGCTAGGGCTGATGGGAGCTGGAACCAAATATCATCTGGGGGGCACCAAGTTTGGGAGAGTGCTATTGTCTGCACTGACTCAGAGCAGAGAGGTCAGTTTCTTCATGCAGAAAGTTTGAAAAATGTATATCATTATTCAAAGTAAATGCAAGCCAGAAATTGGGGTTCTTGTGCCATGCTTCCCACCCCCAAAAAACCCTCCCACAAATTCTGTGCTTGCAATCAATGTGAGCAGATGACATTTGTGGAAATGGCACCCCTGTTTTCTAAAGACATTTCTCTTCCACGTTTGTGTTGTCCAAGGAATTCTGGACAGCTTACTTAGTGTTTGGTTCCACCACCATTAAACTCTGTCAGGATGGTGAAGCAGATGAACAGCAATGAGCCCAAGATCGCCTTGTGAGCTTTGTGACTGAGTGGGGAATTCAGCCAGGTCTCACCGCTCTTGTGTTCATTTACATGAGTTCTACATTTCCAGGCAACCCTCCAGAAGCAGTGTGCAGAGTCAGGAAGTAGCTAATGGGGAAGGGCTGTCATTCAGAGAGATGATATTGTGCTACACCAACAACAGCTTAGGGCAAGGGCTCAGAGCTTAGTGGTAGAGCAGCTGCTTTGCATGCAAAAGGTCCCAGGTTCAATCCCCAGCATCTCCAGATAGAAGAACCATCAGGTGAGACGAAAGATGTTCTCTTCCTCAACAGCCGCTGCCAGTCTGAGTCAAGTTACAGGGCCAACCAGGTTCTGCCTGAAAGAAGGCAGCTTTTTAATCCAGTTCATGTATTCATAGACAACAGACTGTCTCGAACCAAGCAGCTCCACTAGCAAAAGCATTTTAGATGGTGCAACAAAATTCGTCCTCCCTCTCCTTTCCCTGGGTACCCCCTAAATCGCTGCGGGTTTCCCTCCAACCCTCCCTCTGGAGCATTTCTCCTTCCTGCGTAGAATTGGGACCCAATTTAGCCTTTGTCATGCAGTGGTGCAGGAGGAAAGCCATGGGCTGTTGCCCCCCCCCCCTTTTTCTCCCCTGCACATACTCATGCGCCCCCCAAGGGTGTTATGGTGTGCCTCTGCTTGGGTGTCACTGCTTTGGCCTGTCTGTCAGGGTGACCTTTCCTGTTGCGTCTCTCCAGCTGACAGATTACATCAACGCCAGTTTCATGGATGGCTACAAGCAGAGGAATGCATACATTGGCACCCAAGGTAGGGAGGCCCTGGGCACATCGGTGTTTGGGGTGGTGATCTGGCCAGGGGAGCAGGGTGGGTGGGCGGGCAGCCACTGCATTCCTGCAGAGACCGTGTTGCAGAGGAAGCAGTGGTGGCACTTTCCATCACAAGCTGAGATTCAAATTAGAAGAGCCTGGCTGGATCAGACGAAAGTCCCGCCTAATCCAGTGTCCTGCTTCTCATGGTGTCCGACCAGATGCCCCTTGGAAGCTCAGGAGCAGGACTGGAGTGCGACATCACTCTCCTGGCTGGTGAGTCCCAGGAACCGGCACGCAGAGGCCTGCTCCTTTTGACCATGGAGGCAGCAGAAGGCTTTGCAGACAGGAGCAGCTGATTGCTGTTCTCTTCCATGAATCTGTCTGATCGCCTTTTAAAACCACCCAAGTTGGGGGCCATCACAGCCTCTTGTGAAAGCGAATTCCTTTTTATTATTAATTTTATTTATAGAATTTTTGAAGAGATAAACAATAATCCAACATCATTTCATGGAATTCCATGGTTTGGCACTGTGCTTCCATCGTTCAGCTTCATTGGCTGCCTCCAAGTTCTAACATTAGGATAAATAAACTATTTTTCTGCTTTCCCCATGCATAACCTTATGCACCTGCCATTGTATACCTTGCTCAGAATTTTTCCTGAACTAAAATGTCCCAGATGTAATCTTTCTTCTCAAAGGGATTTCTCCATTCTCCTTGATCTTTTTGGCGGCCCTTTGCTGAACCTTTTCCATCCCTACAATATCCCTTCTGAGGTGAGGCCTCTCTGCACCTTCCTAGGGTGCCTTTCCAGTGAGTTCTGCCCCCCACTCCAAGGTGTTCAGAGCTTTGCTGTGCACAGTTCTGGTCACGCCACCTAAAAATGGATATTGTGGAGTTTGGAGACATGCAGAAGAGGGCAAGTGAAAGGATCATGAGATGGAGTGACTCCACCATGAGGAAAGCTGGCAGCATTTGGGACTTCTTAGTTTAGAAGAAAGGCCAGTAAGAGGTGTTGCGAGAGAAGCTTATAAAATGAGGCATGGCATAGAGAAAGTGAATGGAGAATTTCCCCCCTCTCCTCTCTCGTAACACTCATAGACAACCAAGGAATCTGAATGTTAGAAAATAAAGGACAGGTAAAAGAAAGTCCTTCTTCATAGGTAACCTGTGGGAACTTACTGCTGCAGAAGGCAGTGATGACCCCCTCGCCAGCTGGCTTCAAAAGGGGGTTGGACAAATTCATGGAAGAGGTGCTCTGCTCTGCTGCCCTGGCCAGAGGGAATAATGTTTTTGGATCCAGTTGCTGGAAGCCTCAGGAGGGGGAGAGGGCTCTTGTGCTCCAATCCTGCTTGCAGGTTTCCCAGAGGATTCTGGGAGAACAGGGTGCTGGGTTAGATGGGCCCTGGAGCTGATCCAGCACTTCCTCGTGTGCTTGGGATCCCCAGTAACTGGTATTCCAGGACAGGCAGCACTACCCAGCCCACCACTCCCCTGTCCAGCTCCTTAATGGAGCTAGCTGTGCCCCCAGCATCTCAATGCAGAGATAGGGAACATGTGGCCCTCCATATGTGGTTGAACTTCCTGTTGCATATTTAGCAGATTAATTGCACTGCAGAAAGTGTGCTGGGGAGACCACACATTCAGGAAACAATGAAGAAACGCAAAAATATATTTTGCTTGGTTTTAATTACAAAAACAAAAACTCCTCTTACATTAAATCTATAAGTATGACCCATTCACCAGGGTAGTGAGAGAGGTACATGCTCCTCTTTATATACTATACCCAATTGCTGACACAGCTTAAATTAACACAACTTAACAGCACCTAGAATCATAGAGTTGGAAGAGACCACAAGGGCCATCGAGTCCAACCCCCTGCTATACTGCTTCACAGCTATAAAACTAGGTCATAATATTTACTCTGGCCTTTAAAGAGATACACATCTTGTGAAACAATAATGAACCTTAATATTTAAATAAACCATTCAACACTTCCAACTCCCATTAGCACCAAACCAACATGGCCAGCGGTCAGGGATGATGAGAGCTGTAGTCCAGTGACATTTGGAGGGCCACAGGTCCCCCCCTCTCCCATCACCATCCAGGACCTCCCAAGGTGAGAGCTTCAGTTTTAGCTCTCTTGGCCGATAGGCTTGAACCAGAGGTTGGGGAAGCTGCGGGCCTCCAGATGTTGCTGGACTACAACACCCATCATAGGTCATGTGGGCTGGGGGTGATGGGAGCTGGAGTTCAAGGATTCCAGCAGGGCACCCTTTTGCCCATGGGCTTCTTGCAATACTTTGGAAAAGCCCCCTAAGACGATGACTGTTGCCGCAGTTTTCTCACCACATCTTACGGTACTTATTTGGTGGGAATGCATTTAGCAAGTTAACCATGGGTTGAGGAGTTGTCTGAAGCTGGGTTTTAGCAAGCCAGGCTGTTGTTCCGCCCAGTCCAGGGCTCTCTGGCTGGCAGCAAAGCTTCATGAGCTGAGAGTCCTTTGAAGGGGAAATGCCAGGGAGAATGAATCCTTACGTTAAACCTTTAAATGAAGTCTAGTGGCTTTAGATGGGACCTGGGAAACCATGGTTTGCATCCCCACACAACCAGAAGACCTTGGGCCAGCCATCTTCTCTCAGCCTTGTTTACCTCACAGGGCTGCTGGGAAGATGAATAAGGGGAGGGAGAACATCTGCATCACCTGGAACTCCTCGGAGGAGAAATAGGAGGCCTTCAGTTCCTTTCCCTTCTTAATTTGTGTCTGTCTGTGTGTGCTGCTGCTTCTCTTCAGGGCCGTTAGAGAACACATATGGTGACTTTTGGCGCATGGTGTGGGAGCAAAATGTGTTGGTGATAGTCATGACTACGAGGTGAGTGTTCAGGCAGAGCCACACCTTCTTTCTGCACCTACACTCTGCCTTGGAACTGGGAGAGGCACAGGTGCCCCACTAACTGACCACCTGCCATTTGTTGGCTCAGAGGTTCAGGTGCCCACTTACTTATTTATTTCATGAAGTTTATACATGGCTTGATTGTTAAAAAGAAAAGAAAGAAAATCCTCAGAGCGGTTTACAAAGAGAAAAAACAATAAAGTCATCAGTAAAAAAGGATGCTTTAAAACATTCAGGAATCAAAATCTACAATAAACTAAGTAATGGGTGGGAGAGCTGAAAAAAATTCACATCTGGCAACCAATGTGCCCCTTTGGCTTCAGATAGGACATGGGTAGGTAAAGGGGACCCCTGACCATTAGGTCCAGTCATGACCGACTCTGGGGTTTTGGCGCTCATCTCGCTTTACTGGCCAAGGGAGCCAGCGTACAGCTTCTGGGTCATGTGGCCAGCATGACTAAGCCGCTTCTGGTGAACCAGAGCAGCGCACAGAAACGCCGGAGCGGTACCTATTTATCTACTTGCACTTTGACGTGCTTTTGAACTGCTAGGTGGGCAGGAGCAGGGACCGAGCAACAGGAGCTCACCCCGTCGTGGGGATTCGAACCGCTGACCTTCTGATCGGCAAGTCCTAGGCTCTGTGGTTTAACCCACAGCGCCACCCGCGTCCCATAGGACATGGGTAGACAAGGCTAAAAAGCCCAGGACAGAAATGTTCATGGTGGCTCCTTGACCAGAAGCAATGTATTTAGCATTAACTCTAGAAGTGTACACTCGATTATGACCAAACTAAGCCTCCTAGAGCAAAATATACACCAGGATTACTCAAAAGCACACACACAAATTTCATAGAATCATCAAATCCTTGAACTGTAAAGTTGGAAAGGACCCTCTGCAAACTGCTTGAACTTGGCCTGGTAGATATGCAGATGTCATTCACAGGAAACATGGAGTCTTTCTTCAGTGTGGGCTTCTGATTAAATCGGTTAGCCCTTCAACTTCCCTTTCTTGTGTTCAAGGCTGGAAGAAGGAGGCAGACGGAAGTGTGGCCAATACTGGCCATTGGAGAAAGACTTCCAGACTTGCTATGGAAACCTGACGGTCACCAATCTGGGAATAGAGAACCTCAACCATTACAAGAAAACCATTCTGGAGATCTACAACTTTGAGGTAACCACAAATTTCTCTAAGTATTTCTCAAACTTGAGTCTTCAGCTATTGTTACACTACAACTCCCATGATCCCTAGCTAGCAGCACCAGTGGTCAGGGATGATGGTAGTACAACAACAGCTGGAGACCCAAGTTTGAGAAACACTGCCTAAGGCAGTATTGTGTTCTGGTCCTGAGGAAGAGCCCCACAAGACAAGGCAGGTTGGTTGTCCCAGCACCAAGGCGGGCTGCTAGGGAGCAACTTGCTCCTGCTGAGAAGGGCCATAGCTGAGTGGCAGAGCATCTGTTTTGCAAGCAAAAGCTCCCAGGTTCAATCACTCCAGGCAGGGTTGGGAGAGACTCCTCCCTGCCTGGAATCCTGGACAGACTATCCTGAGAATGTTTGTGTTCCTAATACAGACACAGGGAACTCTATAAATGGACAATGTGTGTAATGTCTGATTCATGTTGGACATTGTGAACATTAGATACGTTGATCAGTGAATCTGCAGTGTATCCAGCTGGAGAATATTCCTACTGATAAAGCAGAGTAAAACGCCTTGTGGACAGTCAAGTGTTGGGCCTACTCGCAAGTGTCACTGGGAGGCCGAGGGCACAGCATACGCACTTTATGCAAGGCCTCTCAGAATTCTGGGCCAAATTAGCCTGAATTCAGCAGCAAGGATGGCCAGGTTCTTCATTCTGAATAAATACTGAAAAGTTGGGTACTTTCACTTATTTTGCACCTTTGATTCTGCCTTTTCTGTGGTGACCAGAAGCTATGCAGAACTGAGTCTCCAGTGTCTGGAAATCTTGATAGTTACATTTTGTGTTTCTTTGGGCTGTAGCCAATGTAAAGGTAAGGTAAAGGACCCCTGGACAGTTAAGTCCAGTCGAATTTGACTATGGGGTGCGGCACTCATCCCCTCTTTAGTGTTGAGTTAAATTCATGTGGCAATAGTGCATACTTGCCAGTGGAACGTTGTTTCACAAGACAATGTGTAAGTGGCTTGCTGGCAACTTTGTGGCACAACAGATTGTGCAATCTGTTGCACAAAATAGTTTTCCCCAGTGCAGCTCTTGCATTTGATTAATCCGTTGTGCAACATTGCAACTCCTTAGTCAGCCAGCACAAGAGCCTTTGCCTGAGTGCACAGAGAACATTTAATAGAGCCCTGATTGCTCAGCAGCCATTGTCTCCATAGAGAGTCAGTGTGACTTAGCAGTTAGAGTGCTGCTCTAAGACCTGGAAGACGCGGGTTCAAATCCCCGCTCTGCAATTAATCTCACTGAGTGACCTTGGGCCAGTTACTCACTTTCAGCCTAACCTGCCTCACAGGGTTGTTGTGGGGGTTAAATGAGGAGAGGGAGAACCATGTATGCCACCTTGAACTCCTTGGAGGAAAAGGTGGGATCAGAATGCATTAAAATAAATAATAAACAAACAAACAAACACTTTCAAATATATTTACTTGGGGTTCCCATTATGGGTATACAGTTGGGGCCTGTTGCTTATGTCAACCTGTGAAGTAATTGTGACCCTTCCAGGAAGCAATCACTGCTGATCTAAGGAGAAGAGGTGTGAGAAATGGGGGGGGGCATGTCCAGGTAAAGGGGGTGACATAAGAGAAGGGACAGGCAAGATTCCTTTCTCCATTCCTTTCTCCCCTTTCCGCCATTCTTCCCTCCGCAGAGCCGCGAGAGGCGACTGGTGACCCACTTCCAGTATGTGAGCTGGCCTGACTATGGTGTCCCGACCTCAGCAGCAACTCTCATCGACTTCCTGGGGGCTGTCAAACATCAGCAGAGGGTGGCTGTCAGTGCCTTGGGGCCACGCTACAAAGGCCATCCTGGTGGGCCACCTATTGTGGTGCATTGCAGTGCTGGCATTGGCAGGACAGGTAAGGATGCCAAGACAAAGAAGCTTTCAGTGGACGCGGGTGGCGCTGTGGTTTCAACCACTGAGCCTCTTGGGCTTGCCGATCAGAAGGTCGATGATTCGAATCCCTGCGACAGGGTGAGCTCCCGTTGCCCAGTCCCAGTTCCTGCCCATCTAGCTGTTCGAAAGCACATCAAAGTGCAAGTAGATAAATAGATACCACTCCGGCGGGAAGGTAAACGGCGTTTCCATGAGCTGCTTTGGTTTGCCAGAAGTGGCTTAGTCATGCTGGCCACATGACCTGGAAAAACTGTCTGCGGACAAACGCAGCTCCCTTGGTCTATAAAGCGAGATGAGCGCCACAACCCCAGAGTTGTCTGCGACTGGACTTGACTTGTCAGGGGTCCTTTAGCTTTATCTTTTTTTAATGGAAAGGCGGAGAAAGACATCTGCCTGCAGCCTTAGTGACTGGTTGGCGTTGACCAGTGATGGGGCCTTTTCAATGGTGGCTCCTCATTTGTGGAATGAGGCTTTCCCAGGCACGGTGTGTCCCAGCTTTTTCCTTATTAACATTCAGCCAGGATTTCAAAGCATTCCTGTTCACCCAGGCATTTGACAGTAGCGGGTACTGTTCCTACAGCAACCTGGAAATTAATCTTAAGGCTGTGTGGCTGTTTTTAGATGTTCTTAATTGTTTTTAAACAATTAAGGCCATAACACTTGCATAAAACTGTTCCAAATGGAACATAACACCATAACACTGGCCAGTTGCTAATCTCCCTTTCCTGGGCAAGGTTCTGGAGTGAGTGGTCACAGACCAGATCCAGGCACTTTGGGAAGAAATTGATTTTCTGGATCCATTTCAATTGGGGTTTGGCCTGGTTTTGTCACAGAAACTGCTTTGGTCGCCCTGTATGATGACCTCTATCGAGAGACAGACAAAGGAAACACATCCGTGTTAATTCTTCTTGACCTCTCAGCAGCTTTCAGTACCATCGACCATGGTATCTAGAGCGACTCTCTGAACTAGGGGGGGTGGCACCGCTTTGCGGTGGTTCCAGTCCTACTTGGATGGTCGTTCCCAGAGGGTGTTACTTGGGGAGTGCTTTTCAGCCCTGTTGAACCTTCAATGTGGGGTCCGGCAGGACTCAATCCTATCCCCCACGATGTTTAATATCTACATGAAACCGCTGGGTGGGGTTATCCGGAGGTTTGGAGTATGTTGTCAGCAGTATGCTGATGACACTCAGCTCTATTTCTCCTTGACATCTGCAGGTGAGGCAGTGGAAGTGCTGGACCAGTCTTGGTAGTGGACTGGATGAGAGCCAAGAAACAGAAGCCCAATCCAGATAAGACTGAGGCTCTGTTGCTAGGGGGTTCCCTAGACCAGATGGGTGGGAGGTCGCCTGCTCTTGATGGGGTTACGTTTCCTCTGAAGGAGCAGATTCATAGCCTGGGGGTCCTCCTGGATCCTTTGCTGTCGCTCAAGGCTCAGGTGGCCTCAGTGGCCCAGAGTGCCTTCCATCAGCTTTGGCTGGTGGCCCATCTACATCCCTATCTGGACAGGGAGAGCATAACTACTGTTGTCTATGCTCTGGTATCCTCAAGGTTAGATTACTGCAATGCGTTCTACGTAGGGCTGCCTCTGAAGACGGTTCGGAAACTTCAGCTAGTGCAGAATTCAGCGGCCAGGTTGCTCACCGGAGCAAGACGGTTTGAGCATATTACACCGATCCTGGTCTGACTGCACTGGCTACCGATTAGTGTCCAGGCCCAATTCAAAGCGAAATTAAACATATTAATTCATCACTTAAATAAAATCCTAAGCCAATTAAATATCTGCAAGCTGTTTCCAGTTAATTTAACTTAACATATTTAACTAAATTAATCTTCCTGATACTCCTCCTCCTTCTGGTCGCGGACTCTTCCGGGTAGGTCAGCTAGCTCCGAAAAATCCATCATCTTCATCTGCCATTCTTCCACCGTTGGTAAATCCTGCATTTTCCACTTTTTGGCTAGTAAAATTCGAGCAGCAGTTGTAGCATACAAAAATAATTTAACATCTTTCTTGGGCAATTCCAAACCTGTTATTCCAAGAAGAAAGGCCTCTGATTTCTTTATAAATGTATATTTCAACATTTTTTTCAATTCATTATAAATCTTTTCCCAGAAGGGACAGGTCCACCACATATGATAAAAGGTTTCTTCCTTTTCTTTACATTTCCAGCATAGATTATCACAATTATGATATATCTTTGCTAATTTTACAGGAGTCAAATACTATCTGTACATCATTTTCATTATATTTTCCTTTAACACAGTACATGCAGTGAACTTGACTCCTTTCTTCCACAATCTTTCCCAATCCTCAAACATTGTATTATGTCCTACATCTCTTCTTTTATATATATATTTATTTATTAAGTACAAATTAGAAAACATACATATTTACAACAAAAGAAAATACAAAAGAAAAAGAAAATACATATAACCAAGGGGGGAAAATAGAGAATACTTTGTCTCTTTTCATATTTACAGTTATTTATACCTCTATAAAATGCTATTCACAATAAAGGAGTGAAATGAAAGATAAGATATCAGAAAAAAGAAGAAAAGAACAAAGAAAAAAAGAAAGAAAAAGAAAAAAATCATAAGTGAAAAATTTTATAAGTAGATAAGTATTTACTATACATAGCCATTTCCCATCTATATTTATATTCAGTTGTATAATTTCATCTTGTCCTTATCTACCTTAAATAAAGTGTTTTTTTAAAAAGACTTCCACCGTTTGTCTCACGCGTTTTTAATAATCCATTCGTCAGATCCTCTGTTCCTCATATTTTCCCTTTGGATTTCCTTAATGTCTCACTTTGTATTTTTTATATTACGCACAAGATTATTCTAAACACAACCAGACTTTTGTAGTCGAGCCCTGGTTTTGTAAATAATCATTTAAGAACTCCCATTGCTTCATAACCATAGTTTTGGATTTTCTCCTTATTATATCCGTCAGTTTTTCTAGTTCCAGGTACTCGCAAAGTTCCCCCAACCATTCTCTTTTTGTTGGGATGCTTTCTTCTTTCCAATAGCTAGCAATCAAAATTCTTGCCGCTGTTGTTGCGTATAGAAATAGGTTAGTTTTATCACATGCTAGCAAGGTTATGCTTAAAATTCTACAAGGAAGGCTCAAGCAGTATGTGGACTGAGAACTCCCAGAAGTGCAAGCTGGATTTCGAAGAGGCAAAGGAACCAGAGACCAAATTGCAAACATGCGCTGGATTATGCAGAAAGCTAGAGAGTTCCAGAAAGACATCTGCTTCTGCTTCATTGACTATGCAAAAGCCTTTGACTGTGTCAACCACAGCAAACTATGGCAAGTTCTTAAAGAAATGGGAGTGCCTGATCACCTCATCTGTCTCCTAAGAAATCTCTGTATGTGATAGGAAGCTACAGTTAGAACTGGATATGGAACAACTGATTGGTTCGAAATTGGGAAAGGAGTACGGCAAGGCTGTATATTGTCTCCCTGCTTATTTAACTTATACGCAGAATTCATCATGCGAAAGGCTGGGCTGGATGAATCCCTAGCCGGAATTAAGATAGCTGGAATATCAACAACCTCAGATATGCAGATGATACAACCTTGATGGCAGAAAGTGAGGAGGAATTAAAGAACCTTTTAATGAGTGTGAAAGAGGAGAGCGCAAAATATGGTCTGAAGCTTAACATTAAAAAAACAAAGATCATGGCCACTGGTCCCATCACCTCCTGGCAAATAGAAGGGGAAGAAATGGAGGCAGTGAGAGATTTTACTTTCTTGAGCTCCATGATCACTGCAGATGGTGACAGCAGCCACGAAATTAAAAGACGCCTGCTTCTTGGGAGAAAAGCAATGACAAGCCTAGAGAGCATCTAAAAAAGAAGAGACATCACCTTGCCAACAAAGGTCTGTATAGTAAAAGCTATGGTTTTCCCAGTAGTGATGTATGGAAGTGAGAGCTGGACCATAAAGAAGGCTGATCACCGAAGAATTGATGCTTTTGAATTATGGTGCTGGATGAGACTCTTGAGAGTCCCATGGACTGGAAAAAGATCAAACCTATCCATTCTTAAGGAAATCAGCCCTGAGTGCTCACTGGAAGGACAGATCGTGAAGCTCCAGTACTTTGGCCACCTCATGAGAAGAGAAGACTCCCTGGAAAATACCCTGATGTTGGGAAAGATGGAGGCAGCAAGGAGAAGGGGACGACAGAGGACGAGATGGTTGGATAGTGTTCTCGAAGCTACCAGCATGAGTCTGACCAAACTTCGGGAGACAGTGGAAGACAGAAGTGCCTGGCGTGCTCTGGTCCATGAGGTCACGAAGAGTCGGACACGACTAAATGACTAAACAACAACAATCTTTTGGGATATCTTTAGAATTCTTAGTAGATATGCCTCTGCCTTTTTTGTGTGTGATGTCCTTATCAATTTTTTTTCCCCGTCGTGGATCATGTCCCAAAAGGTTTTAATCTTTGGGCAAGTCCACCACATGTGGTATAACGTACCTTTTGTTCTGTTACATTTCCAGCATTTGCCGTTGTTCCTTTTATTTATTTTTGACAATCTGTCAGGGGTTAAGTACCATCTGTGGTGAATTTTTCTGAAATTCTCCGTTAATGAATCACACGCAGTAAAATTTATGTTTTTCTCCCAAAAAGTTTTCCATCTTTCCAGATCTATCTCATATCCCAAATCGTGCTCCCACTTTAACATGTTTTCCCCTTTCGTCTCTTTTTCTGAGGTGGTTTTCATTAATAATCTGTACATTTTTGCAAGTATTTTTTGATCGCTTTGCAATATTTCCTTTTCTAATTTTGAGGTTTTATTTTCAAATCCCCCCCCCCTTTTATGTCTTTTTCATATGTTGCTTTTAATTGATAATATTGTAACCAATTTATTCCAAATGTTTGTAATTGTTCGTAAGTTTTTAATTTAATATTTCTGTCTGCATCTTCTAATATTTCCCTATATGTTGGCCAAGTCTCTTTTGCATTACTCTTTAATGTTGTAGTTGCCTCCACTGGTGAAACCCATTGGGGAGTTTTCTCAATAATTTTTCCTTTTGTTCTTTCCCAGACATCCAATAGAGCCTTTCTTATTATGTGATTTGTAATTTTTTTATGTTGTTCTTTTTTGTCATAAAATAAATAGCCATGCCAGCCGTATATTTTGTCCCAACCCTCTAGTGTTAGGACTTCATTATGTTTTAATAATATCCATATTTTTATCCAACACCAACACGCTGCCTCGAAATACTTTCTTAAATCTGGCACTGCGAATCCTCTACTTTCCTTTGGGCCCATCATTACCTCTAATTTTATCCTTGCCTTTTTCCTCTGCCATATAAAATTTGCAAGATCTCTTTGCCAGCTTATAAAATATTTAGTTCCTATTACAATTGGAATCGTCTGAAATAAAAATAGAATTTTGGGGCGTATCATCATTTTAATCATAGATATTCTTCCTCCTAATGATAATTTTAGTTTTCCCCATTTATCCATACTTCCTTTAATTTCTTTCCATTTTTTAATATAATTATACTTAAATGAATTTGTATTTTTATTTGTAATCCATATCCCTAAGTAGTTCACTTTATTTTCTATTTTTAGTCCTGTTGTTTCCTCTAATTCCTTTATTCCCTTTCTCGCCTATATTTTTTTTTATCAATTTCGATTTATCTTTGTTCAATTTGAATCCTGCTACTTCGCCAAATTCTTTCATTCTTTCTAATGCTTTTTTTATACTTTCTTTTGGTGTTTCGGTTGTAATAATCACATTTTCTGCAAATGCTCTTACTTTGTAACACTGTGTACCAAGACATATGCCCTTTATTTCTTCATCCTTTCTCAGAGCTATTAATAGGGTTTCTAATATTGTTATAAATAGGAGTGGGGATAAAGGACATCCCTGTCGTGTCCCTCTCTCGATGTCGAATTCTTCTGTAATTTCGTTGTTTAGGATTAATTTGGCTCTTTGTTTTTTGTAAACTGCTTGAATTCCATTCATAATTCTTTTACCTAAATTTAAATTTTCGCAGATTTTAATCATAAATTTCTAAGAGACACTGTCAAATGCCTTTTCAGCGTCTACCAAAAGCATTGAAATTGCTTTACTTTGATTCATTTTGGCATATTCTATTAAGTCTATAATTATTCTAGTGTTGTCCTTTATTTGTCTGGCTGGCAAAAATTCTGCCTGATCTTTTTTAATTATCCTTTTTAGCAGAGTTTTCATTCTATTTACAAGAACTCTAGTAAATATTTTATAGTGTATATTCAATAAAGATATTGGCCTGTAGTTTTTTATAAGTCTCAAATCCATACCTTGCTTTGGGATAAGAGTTATCAATGCTTCTTACCACGAACTGGGTATTTCTCCTTTGTCTAAAATTTAATTGTAATTTGGGTGTTATTATTTCCTCTAATTTTTTATAATATGTTACTGAAATTCCGTCTGGTCCTGGCGATTTCCCATCCTTCATATTTTTAATCACTTTTTTAATCTCTTCAAGTTCAATATTTGAATTTAAAATTGCATATTCTTCTTCTGCTATATCTGGTAATCTGTTTTCTAATAGGTATTTTTGGATTTTCTTTTCCTCTTTCAATTCTACTTTATATAATTTTTTAAATATTTTATAAATCTTTCTTTGATTTGTTTTGGGTCAATAATTTCTTTTTCTTCATCAATAATTCTATTTATTACTCTTTCTACCTGTCTTTCCTTAATAAACCATGCCAGCATCCTACCCGGTTTATTTGCCCGTTCAAAATATCTTTGTTTTGTCCATGTAATTTTTTTCTCAATTTCTCTATTTATTAAATTCGATAGGTGGGCTTGTAAGTTCTTTATTTGTTGGAGGATATCTTCATTTTTGGGGTTTTTCACTAAATCTTTTTCTTTCTCTCTTATTTATCTATTTCCATAATATTAGTATCTTTATTTCTCCTTATCCTTCCCATTTGTTGTATTACATACCCTGCATATAGGCTTTACTCGCTTCCCAAATCATTTTTTTATCCGTATCCTGATTTTCATTTATTTCATAGAATTCTTTCAATATTTCCTTAGCCCTTTTAAAAGGGCTATGTCCTACATCTCTTGCCCAATCTATCATCACAGATTTAACTTGTTCATCTTTTGTATGCCACTCCAACAATAACTTATACATTTTAGATAATTTTTTATCCTTAGTATCCAACAACTCCATCTCCAACTTAGATTTTTCAAAAGCAAAACCTTTTTTCTTATCCCATTTATACAATTCATTAATCTGGTGATCACTGGGCAACAATTTTTTACTTTTTGAATGTTGTCTAGATTTCTACAACTGATTTAGGGTATTTTTGCACTGCTGAATCAGGAAATGGCATCCGTTTCTCTCCATCAGGTCAGGTTTACTGTAAACTGAATGGTGGGCATTGATAAAGGTAAGTACACGTAAATTGCATGTTGCTTCACCATTTTTCAAACTTCAGGGCTTGAACTTCCGTTTCTTGGAACTCCTGGAATGCTCAGCGGCAGGGAGGTCTCTCTTCAGAGTTCAACAGTAGTCAGCCATCATGACTGCGTCCCAGCGACCCTGATACCTGGTCTCCATCTCTTTCATGTCCTGATGGAATCTCTCCCCCTGCTCGTCACTCACTGAACCCAGGTTCTCAGGAAACCAGTCCATATGTGAAAATAGGTAGTGCATCTTGACGCTCATGTTGTAGCCCAGGTTTCTGAAAGCAGTCAGCATGTTGTTGACAAGTTCTGCGTAGTTTCTGGCCTTATTGTTGCCAAGAAAGTTCTTCACTACCAGAACAAATGCCTTCCACACTTCCAGTTCCACTTCGTTCATTGAGTTTCCGAACTCTGGATCTCTGATGAGCTGACGGATCTGAGGACCGTCAAAGATGCCAGCTTTCAACTTCTCCATGGTCAATCCTGGAAAAGCCTGGCACAAGTAAGTGAAGCAGTCACCATCCTTGTCCAGAGCCTTGGTGAACTGCTTGATTAAGCCGAGCTTGATGTGCAGCGGTGGGAAGAGTATTCTGTCTCTGTCCACCAGAGGGTCGTTGATGACGTTCCTTTCTTTGCAAGGCACCAATTCCTCCCGCACAGGCCAGTCCTTCTTCGTGTAATGCTGAGCACAGTCCCTACTATCCCACATGCACAGAAAACATGGGTACTTGGTGAAGCCAGACTGTTGTCCCAACAAAAAGTTCACCATCTTCAGGTCAACACAAATAAACCACTTATGCTGATCATAACCAATTTTCTCCAGCACATACTTCACCGCTTCATAGTTCTCCTTCAGTGTAGTCGAGTGAGCCAGGGGTATAGAGGCAAACTGGTTGCCGTTGTGTAGCAGAACACATTTCAGTGATCGCTTGCTACTGTCAATGAACAGTCTCCAATCTTTGGGTTCGTACTGTGGCACTCCAAGCTTGAGCAGAAGCTGCGCAATATCTGCACAGTACACCAAGTCCTTCTCTTCCGAGAAAAAACGGAGGTATTCAATCTGGATGCCAACAGTTTGGCAGAGTCCTTCAACAAGCTGAGGTCGCGAACTAGATCATTCAACTCCTTTTGGGGAAATGGATGTGGAACATCATCTTCAAGAACCACTACTTCTTCTTCATGTCCTTCAACACTGGAGGCATCTTCATCACTAATGTCAGGAAGTTCTCCGAAGATAGGCACTGGAATTTCATCACAATGAGCTACAGGATGACGTGCTGATTGAAGATCAGGATACTTCGTGGGGCGGCTGCCCCATTAACTTAGTTTTGATCCCCCAACTTTATGCTTTGCCGCACCAATTTACAGAAGATTTCAAGGTTTTATGACTTCAAACTGATCCCTTTTTGACATAATCACCCAGAACTATCGGACCTGAATACTTCTTGTCATTAAAATAATCATTTCCAATCAAAACAATTATTTGACATGGCATTTTACCCCCACCAACTTCTTCTAAAATGCTCCACACAAGCATACATGTGAACAAAAACATAAAAAAGACATGTGGCCATAGCTCAAAAACTTGACCAATGTGATTTTTGGATTCAGCGCATCAAATTCGTCCTAAATCAACTGAAAAAACGCAGACAACAAATTTGTTGTAGACCGGTGTAATGTAACCAGTTTAACTTATCTTTAACTTGATCAAATGGTTTTAATTTGTAACCTCCTTCTTCCAATAATAAATCATAATATCTCAACCATTTGGTATCCATATTTAGTTTTTTCTGGACCTTTGCCTCCATTGGTGAAAGCCATCTGGGAGTCTTTCTTTCTAAGAGATCTTTACATTTTTTTCCAAACATTATACAGTGATTTCCTAATTACATGGTTTGTTTGTTTTTTTCCAAATAAATCTTTATTTTTTTCAACATGTAATTCTTTTTCCAACAATCCTTATTGTCACATTATAATCCCTTTGACTCTGCCGAGTCCTGACTTCCCTCCCTCCCGACCGCTGGTATATACATCACATACTTTTTGCTTATAATATTGTCATAACTCTACTGTTTTACATTGGAGGTGTTATTCCAGTCCTGCTAGTGTCTTAATATTTTTGTTGTTCTCCTTTACATATTCAGTAAATTTATTCCAATTGCTATTGTATCTCTGGTCCTCTTGGTCCCTGTCAATTTGGCAAGTTCTGCAAAATCTATCATCTTCACCTGCCACTCCTGGATGGTTGGTAAATCTTGTGTTTTCCATCTTTGGGCCAGTAAAGTTCTTGCGGCGGCTGTGGCATACATGAACAAGTTCTGATCTTTTCTTTTAATTTCTTTAAATATATATATATATATTACTTTTATAGATTACAAAAAGAGAAAAAAAAGCAAAACAGAAAAAACAGAAAAAAGGAGAAAAACAAAAAGAAAAAAACAATACAATACAATATATAAACAATACAAAACACAACCTAAACTCAAAACTAAACACATTAAACTAAACTAAACAAACCCCACTCCCTAACCTTAACCCTGAATGGAACAAAACAAAAACAATTTAAAAACATACATCCTCTCTTTTCCATACTCTATCTTTCATTCCCCTGTTTCCTCGACCTCTCACCTCCCTTTTTGTATTCCACTTCTATTAATTGTTTCAGCAAATCCTTTCCATCTTTCTCCATTTTCTGTGATATTGTAAATAACGTATTTTTTAACCTTATTTTCCATTAAAACTAAAATACTTATATGTGCTTAACTCCTTATAACATTTCTATTAAGCCCATAAAAAATAAAAAATCATTCCACCATTTTTCTATCACTCATTAGTTTTACCATAAGTCTATATATAAACTTTAGATTTTCCAATCTTCTTCCACCATCTCCTCTCCCAGGTTTCGGATTCTGCCAGTCCTTTCCGTCAATTCCATAAAATCCATCAACCTGGTGATTTTATGTCCGAGGCTCTTAACTCTTTTCCAAGTCCCTTCTGCAGGTCTTCTTCATTTTCTTTAATGCTAAAGAGCAAATATCGGGGAAACTCCAACCTGTCAATCCTTTTCTTCCTTCTGAACAGATCAACTAAATTTCCATAGTTAAAGCTGCAGTCCATAAAGTATTTCCGGGTATATTTCAAAATTCCTCCAATTCCAAAGGCCCCCAAAACTTCAGTCTCCTCCAGGCCCGAGTCCATGTCCCAAAAGTCAGTTAATCCCTGCATAGAGGGCTCTTTCCAACTTTCCTTCTTTAATCCAAACCGGGATCCATTCCTCGGAGTCTGACTTTTCCTAGATTCAATCATAGAAGGCCTCAACTTATAGTCCTCAATTTGCTTCTGTAAAACCTCACTTGTATTATTTTATGTTCAACAACAGCAGCATTCTCCTTCTCCTCCACCATTTGTCCTGCCAAAGTGGGTTCCTGTACCAAGTCCTGAATTATTTCTGTGTTGGTGTTCGCTTTTTGACTCAGGTTGGTCACTTTCTGTTCCAAATTATCAACTTTGAAAGTCATGTCATCCATCTTCTTGTGAAGCTGTCCCAGCGAACAGCTTATCTTACATAAAACAGTCACAATGGCCTTTCCTGTCAACATTTTGAAATAGTCCAAGGTCGCTCTCTGGTTCCCAAACTCCTTTTCATAGAATCATAGAGAATCATAGAATCACAGAATCATAGAGTTGGAAGAGACCACAAGGGCCATCGAGTCCAACCCCCTGCCAAGCAGGAAACACCATCAGAGCACTCCTGACATATGGTTGTCAAGCCTCTGCTCAAAGACCTCCAAAGAAGGAGACTCCACCACACTCCTTGGCAGCAAATTCCACTGTCAAACAGCTCTTACTGTCAGGAAGTTCTTCCTAATGTTTAGGTGGAATCTTCTTTCTTGTAGTTTGGATCCATTGCTCCGTGTCCGCTTCTCTGGAGCAGCAGAAAACAACCTTTCTCCCTCCTCTCTGTGACATCCTTTTATATATTTGAACATGGCTATCATATCACCCCTTAACCTCCTCTTCTCCAGGCTAAACATGCCCAGTTCCCTTAGCCGTTCCTCATAAGGCATCGTTTCCAGGCCTTTGACCATTTTGGTTGCCCTCCTCTGGACACGTTCCAGTTTGTCAGTGTCCTTCTTGAACTGTAGTGTCCAGAACTGGACAAAGTACTCCAGGTGAGGTCTGACCAGAGCAGAATACAGTGGCACTTTTACTTCCCTTGATCTAGATGCTATACTCCTATTGATGCAGCCCAGAATTGCATTGGCTTTTTTAGCTGCCGCGTCACACTGTTGGCTCATGTCAAGTTTGTGGTCAACCAAGACTCCTAGATCCTTTTCGCATGTACTGCTCTCAAGCCAGGTGTCACCCATCTTGTATTTGTGTCTCTCATTTTTTTTTGCCCAAGTGCAATACTTTACATTTCTCCCTGTTAAAATTCATCTTGTTTGTTTTGGCCCAGTTCTCTAATCTGTCAAGGTCGTTTTGAAGTGTGATCCTGTCCTCTGGGGTGTTAGCCACCCCTCCCAGTTTGGTGTCATCTGCAAATTTGATCAGGATGCCCTTGAGTCCATCATCCAAGTTGTTGATAAAGATGTTGAATAAGACTGGGCCCAAGACAGAACCCTGTGGCACCCCCTAGTCACTCTTCTCCAGGATGAAGAGGAACCATTGATGAGCACCCTTTGGGTTCGGTCAGTCAGCCAGTTACAAATCCACTGAGTGGTAGCATAGTCAAGACCGTATTTTACCAGCTTCTTTACAAGAATATCATGGGGCACCTTGTCAAATGCCTTGCTGAAGTCAAGGTAGGCTACATCCACTGCGTTCCCTTCATCTACCAGGCTTGTAATTCTGTCAAAAAACGAGATCAGGTTAGTCTGACATGACTTATTTTTCAGAAATCCATGCTGACTATTGGTGATCACAGCATTCCTTTCTAGGTGCTCACAGACTGTTTGCTTAATGATCTGCTCCAGAATCTTCCCTGGTATTGATGTCAGACTGACTGGGCGGTAATTATTTGGGTCCTCTCTTTTCCCCTTTCTGAAAATAGGGACAACATTTGCCCTCCTCCAGTCTGCCGGGACTTCGCCTGTTCTCCAGGAATTCTCAAAGATGACTGCCAGTGGTTCTGAGATCACATCTGCCAGTTCTTTTAATACTCTTGGATGCAGTTCATCTGGCCCTGGAGACTTGAATACATCTAGACTAGCCAAGTATTTTTGTACTATCTCCTTAGTTATTCTGGGCTGTGTTTCCTCTGCTGAATCATTTGCTCCAAATTCTTCAAGTCGGGCATTGTTTTCTTTATCGGAGAAGACTGAGGCAAAGAAGGCATTGAGGAGTTCAGCCCTTTCTGTGTCCCCTGTTTGCATTTCACCATCTTCTCCTCTGAGTGACCCCACTGTTTCTTTGTTCTTCCTTTTGCTACGAACATACCCATAAAAGCCTTTTTTGTTGCTTTAAACCTCTCTAACAAGCCTGAGTTCATTGTGTGCTTTAGCTTTTCTGACTTTGTGTCTACACGTGCTGGCTATTTGTTTGAATTCCTCTTTGGTGGTTTCCCCCTTTTCCATTTTTTGTACACATCCTTTTTTAATCTTAACTCAGTTAAAAGTTCTTTAGATAGCCACCCTGGCTTCTTTAGGCACCTTCCATGTTTCCGTCTCATTGGTATTGCCTGAAGTTGTGCTTTTACTATCTCCCTCTTAACAAACTCCCAGCCATCATGAACTCCCTTTCCTTTTAGTATTACTGTCCATGGGATCTCACCCAGCACTTCCCTAAGTTTTATGAAGTCGGCTTTCTTAAAGTCAAGAAATTGAGTCCTAGTATGCTTGGCTGCTCCTTTCCGCTGTATAGTAAACTTCAGAAGAGCATGATCACTCACGCCTAATGATCCTTCCACTTCTACCCCACTAACCAGGTCATCAACATTGGTTAGGACCAGATCTAAAATGGCTGTTCCTCTTGTTGCTTCTCCCACTTTCTGGACAATGAAGTTGTCTGCAAGGCCAGTGAGGAATCTGTTTGACCTTTTGCTCTTGGCTGAGTTTGACATCCAACAAATATCCGGGTAATTGAAGTCCCCCATTACTACTATCTCCCTTCCTTTTGCATGCTTGGCCATCTGTTCCAGGAAGGCATCATCTATGTCCTCCGTTTGGCTTGGGGATCTATAGTAAACTCCCACAATGAGTTTACTATAGATCCCTTTTTAAGTTCATTATAGATTAACTCCCAGAACTCCTTGCCACAAGTCCACCACATATGAAAGTAATCTCTGTCTATTTCCCTACATTTCCAACATTTTCTGTCCCTTTTCCTATACATTTTAGCTAATATTATTGCCGTCGAATGCCATCTATACATCATTTTTAATACATTCTCCTTTAAAGCCATACATCCTGTAAATCTCAAACCAACATTCCATAATTTTACACATGCTTCCAGCTCAATATTGTGCCCAATATCCATCACCCATTTTATCATCGATTCTTTAACCTCTTCATCTTTTGTGTACCATTCAAGCAGTAAATCATACATGCTAGATAACAATTTTCCTTTACACTCTATTAGTTAAACTTGGAATTTCGACTTTTTATCCTCAAACCCATTTCTCCTTTTATCCTCACTTAGTAGATTATTAATCTGATGATATTGTAGCCATCCCGTTAACTCAGTTTCAATTTGGTCATATGGTTTCAGTTTTACCCCTCTCTCTTGCTATGGCCTGTCGGCTACGCAAATAAAGTCTATTGATTGATACCCCTCTCTCTGTTTTCCTGGTAATATCCTCGTATGTTACTCGTTTCCCTTCCATATTGCTTTTTTTAATTGTCAGTACGTCTACTGGTGATATCCACCAAGGTGTCTCTCCCACACTTCATATAATGATCTCCTAAACACATGATTTGTGAATCCCTTGTGTACCTTCCCTTTATCGTACCATAGGTATGAGTGCCACCCATACCTATTATCATGCCCTTCTAAGTCCAGGAGATCCGTGTTTTCCAATGTTAGCCATTCCTTCAACCAGACTAAGCAAGCAGCCTCATAATATAAATTCAAGTCAGGGAGGGCGAAACCCCCTCTTTCTTTTTTGTCTACTAATATCTTCATCTTTATTCTTGGTTTCTTCCCCTGCCAGACAAATTTTGATAAGATTTTCTGCCATTCTCTCAATTGTGCTGTCCCTTTGATTACCGGTATAGTTTGAAATAAAAATAACATTCTTGGTAAAATATTCATTTTTATCACAGATATTCTACCCAGAAATGACAATTTCAGGCTAGACCATGTGTCTAAGTCCTTCTTGATTTCTTTCCATACATTCTCATAATTGTCTTTAAACAGGTTTATATTCTTCGATGTCAGCCAAATTCCCAGGTACTTCACCTTTTTTAGCTACCATAATTCCTGATGTGGCTTGTAATTCTTCTATATCTTCTTTACTCATATTTTTTACTAACATTTTTGTTTTATCTTTATTTAACTTAAATCTGGACATCTTTCCAAAATCCTCTATTTTTTTGAGGGCTTCTTTTACACTATGTTTTGGGTCTTCCAGGCTTAAAGCTAAGTCGTCTGCAAAGGCTCTTATTTTAAACTCCTTTACCCCCACTCTCACCCCTTTGATTTCTGGGGATTCTCTCAGATCCTTATTTAATACCTCCAGGACAGTAATAAATAATAATGGAGACAGAGGGCACCCCTGTCTGGTACCTTTGGATATCTCAAAATTATCTGATAAGTTGTTGTTAATAATGAGTTTTGCTTTTTGATTCAAGTGTATTGTGTTGATCTCCTATTAATAACACTTTCTGATCTAAGTATTCTAACATTATTTCATTTAGTTTGCCATAAAATTCTGCTTCCGATAACTCATAAACTCCTATTCGATTCCCAAAGCCCCCATTTAGCAAACTATCTCAAAGTTCTACGTAATGCTAAACACCGATGGGCATTAACCAGGGCCCGCTTTAACGCTCTCCCGTCAGCTCTTCTAGAGGGACGATACAACAAAATACCGATCGAACAAAGATTATGTCCCTGTAACAGCAACGAAATTGAAACCATCGGGCATGTCATCTTATATTGCCCATTATATCGAGACTCAAGAAAAGAGCTGATCGAGCCGATTCTGAGGAAAATACCTCGTAGTACAGACGACACCTATATCAGACACCTCTTAGCTGACAAAGACCCCGAAATCAACAGGCCTGTGGCGAAGTACTGTTACATTGCAACAAGAATAAGACGAGCAATGATGACAGCAACGGAGTTCAAATTGCAAACATCGAAGGAACGATAATAAACAGTAGTGACATTTGAATTGAATCCTTAAAACCTTAAAAGTCGAAACTTGGTCATAAACATAAGTATCAATTTTGTGATTTGGCCATATCTCCACTGTTATCTGTAGTACAATAGTACTTATATTGCCATATTTTATTTTATAAATTGCTTGCTGGTCATTGACCGTATTAAAGATATTTGAATTTGATCTAAGTATTCTAACATTATTTCATTTAGTTTGCCATAAAATTCTGCTTTCTTTTCATTTGGCGCGTAAATCCCAACAAGTATCAACTTTTCCCCTTGAAACACAATTTGCACCATTTGCACCTAATTACATGGTTTTTAAATGCATTATGGGCCTTTACCTTGTCATTCCATAAATATGCATACCAACCAAACACATTGTCGAATCCCTCCAAATCTAATAGATCTGTATCTTCTAATTGCATCCATTTTTTAGTCCAGCAAAGTGCAGCAGCTTCAAAATAAATTTTTAAATCTGGCAGGGAAAATCCCCCTCTTTCTTTAGAGCCCATAAGTAATTTATATTTAATTCTGGGTTTCTTCCCCTGCCAGATAAATCTATATAATGCTTTCTGCCATTCTTTAAAACATTTCACATTATCTATAATTG
Organism: Podarcis pityusensis; assembly: GCF_964106645.2. NCBI lineage: Eukaryota > Metazoa > Chordata > Lepidosauria > Squamata > Lacertidae > Podarcis > Podarcis pityusensis. The sequence continues at coordinate 53,330,037 of NC_138039.1, read as the reverse complement.
GGAGGGCTTGAAACTAAAAAAGCATCTTTGGCAGCACATTCATCTTAATCACAGAAATCCGGCCCATTAATGACAGTTTTAAATTTGACCATATCGCTAAATCTCTTTTAATTTCATACCATAATTTCTCATAGTTATCTTTGTATAAATTCAGATTTTTCCCGGACAGGTTCACCCCCAAATATTTAACTTTTTTCACAAAATCTAGGCCCGTTTTTTCTTGTAATAATTTTCTTTCCTCATTATCCAGATTTTTCTCTATTACTTTGGTTTTGCTCTTGTTTAATTTAAATCCTGCTACCAGACCAAACTCTTGTATCAGCTCCAGTGCTTTAACTGCACTGGAGTCTGGATCTTATAATGTCAATACTAGATCATCAGCAAAGGCTTTTAATTTGTATTGTTTCGAACCTACTGTGATACCTTTGACTTGTTCATCCTTTCTAATCATACTTAGCAAGACCTCCAGGACTGAAATAAACAGCAGAGGGGAAAGTGGGCACCCTTGCCTGGTTCCCTTCTCAATTCTAATTTCCTCTGAAACCACATTATTTACAATAATTTTGGCTCTTTGTTCTAGATAGATCGCTTTAATACCATTTAAAAAATCATGGCCTATCCCCATACTCTCTAAATAATGTAACATAAAACTCCAAGATACATTGTCAAAGGCTTTCTCTGCATCAATAAACATTAACATTGCTTTACAACTCTTTCTTGCTTCTAACTTTTCCAGAATATCCACATAATTTCTAATGTTATCTTTCATATGTCTTCCAGGCAGAAATCTTGCCTGGTCTTTGTGAATGTACTTAGATAAAACCTTCTTTAGCCTGTTGGCCAATATATTTGCAAAAAAATTGTAATCCACATTGAGTAAGGAGATTGGTCTGTAGTTTTTAACATTGGATCTATCTTGACCCTGTTTAGGAATCAGAGTAATATAAGCTTCCTTCCAGGTTTCAGGTGCTTTGCCCCCTTGCAGAATCGAATTAGATACTTCTACCAGAGTTTGGATGAGCCAGCCTTTCAGTGTCTTATAATATTTCGCTGATAGACCATCAGGTCCTGGTATCTTGCCAAGTTGCATTGAATTTATTGCCTGTTCCATTTCCTTAATTGTAATTAAACCTTTTAGTAGGTTTTTTTATCCTCCGGAATCTGCTGCAAACCATTAATCTTTATAAATTGCTCGATTTTTCCCATATCCTCTTTACCCTTTTTATACAGTTGTTTATAATATTTATAAAAGCATTTTCTAATGTCTGCAGGGTTCTCTATAGATTTTCCTTCTGTTACAATGTTTGTAATAGTACTTTGTTTTTGTCTCTTCTTTAATTGCCAGGCTAATAATTTCCCACATTTATTTGCAGATTCAAAATTTCTTTGTCTCATCCTTCTTATCTTCCATTCAATTTCTTGATTTACTAACTGAATATTGAACCTGTAAAGCTTTAATTTCTTTTTGGGTTTCCTCTGAGCTTCTTCTCTTTGTCTTTTAGTTGTTCCATAATTTTATCTTTTCTCTCATTCTGTGACTTTTTCCTAATTGAGTTTTGTTGTATCAGAAACCCTTTCATTACAGCTTTGCTGGCCCCCCAAATAACCCTTGTTTCCGTTCCTTGATTTATACTAAGTTCAAAATAATCCTTTAGGGGTTTTTGGCCTTATTAACAATTGATGTACTTCTCAACAAATCATCATTCATTCGCCATCTGAAGGAACCCTGAACAAACATTTTCAAATCCATAAAAACTGCATTATGATCCGAGCAAGTTTTAGGGCAAATTTCTGTTTTTATTACTTTGGGAACCAAGTCTCTGGACTTCCATATCCATAAATAGTCAATTCTCGAAAATACTTGGTTTGCATCTGAGAAAAAAGTAAAGCCTCTTTCCATTGGATTTTATTCTCCATATATCTGACAAATCAAATTTTTCAGTTAGGTCAAAAAAAGTCTTAGGTAGTCTGCCAGAATTCGTAGCCTTTGATCTCTGAGTTCTATCCATCAAAGTAGATGCAACTCCATTCAAGTCCCCCATCAATATAATTTTATAATCTATGTATTCCAACAGACATGTTTCCAAGTTCTTAAAAAATTCCACTTTGCCATCACTAGGTGCATAGATTCCTAATAACAAATATTTCTCACCTTGTGCTGTAATTTCAACTACTATGTGTCTTCCTTCCTCATCTTTAAAAGGAAATTTTGGATTCCATTTTTCCTTAATGTAGAAAACCACTCCTCTTTTTTTAACTTTATCAGAAGAAATAAATTCTTGGCCCAATCTTTTATTTATTAGAGTTTTTCTATGTAGTCTTGTAATGTGGGTTTCCTGTAAGCAAATTATATCCAAATTTTGTTTTTCCATAATATGGTAATTTCCCCCTTTTTCTGGGTAAGTTCAAGCCATTTATGTTCCATGAATAGATTCTCAATGCCATATTGTCTACTTACGGGGATGCTGCCTCTGCTCCCAGTGGCTGTGAGGTTTGTAATCCAGGTTCTACCAAGTGCTTTTGCATAAATCTGTCCTCCTCAAGAGTCTTCCTTCAAATTTGAAAGATAGCCCCCCTGGAAATTCCCACCTAAAAAAGATGTTCTTTCTGTCAGTCAGGTCCCTGTACTGAGATCTCAGGTTCAAAAATTGCCGTGGAATTTCTTTAAAGAGCACCACCGATTTGTCAGGAATTTTAAGGCCTTTTTTATAATGATGTCCCAAAATGATATCTCTTTGTTCCTTGGTCTTAAAGACCACAATACTATCGTAAGCTGTTTTGGTCTCTTTTTTAGGGCCAAATCTGTAAGCTTTCTCTACCCAATCTTCCACTTCCTCTTTTTTCAGATCCCAGAAATCCACAAAAAATCCTATCAAAGATTCTCTGAGTTTATCTTCTTCCAGAAAAGGGACCTCTCTCAATCTCAGATGTGATTCTTTCACACTCAATTGGAGAAAAGCGATTGAATTTGCATTTTCGTACTGCAAGCGTTCCAGATCCTGCACTCTAACATTCTCCAGCTGTGTCAACCTTGCATCATGTGTGTTTATCTCATCTTTCACATCTTTCATGTTGATACTTAAATGTTCAATCTATTTCCCCAACTTATTTATAGAAGCTGTGTTACGATCTAATCCTTCTTTAATATCATTTAACATTGACATCACCGACTCCTCAAATTGTGGTGCTGCTTTAGAACCACGTTTCAGCCTTTCTCTTTCTGAACTCGTAGCTAAAGAATGTCAAGGTCAGTCACACAGTCGGGTACAATAAGGGAGAAAAACAAGTTCCCTCCACCAATCCCACTGCAGCCGGATCAGGAACAGCTTCCTTAATCTTTAAAACTCATTAAATCCCAACAACAAAAATGGCAAAGAGAAAATTTTCCAAGGCTCCCCTTGCTCTGAGGGAATCTGAAGACACTTTTTATCCACTTTAAAATGTTGCCAGGCATCGCAGGAAAGTTTATAACCAACTCAGTAGAGACAGGGATTGAATGTTTCCACTTCCATTGTGATGTCACAGTGGAGACTAGACTTCCCTCCTGGGTGGTCCGGTACCGAAAGAGGATATCTCAGACTTATTAATAGATTTCCAAAATAGCACAAATTATCCAAAGCCCCCTTTCCTCGGGGGGGGGGGGGCTAAATTGCTTGCAGAGTTTGAAAAGTTTTTCTTTCCTTTTAGGCTTTGGTCTTAGCGCACCGATTTTTACTTTGTTCCACAAAGGGGACCGACCCCTGTTTTTAAGTCTCCCTTTTCTTCCCAATTTTCCAAATCAAGTTTTTAAGTACTTACAGTTCCAACTTTCAGTCTCTTTTTTAATGAAGGAATTGGCCACTCAAGCTAGCCAGTCTCAGAGCTTCGCTGCTTTGAAGGAAGCACTCGTTTCTGCTGTGCTGCGTCTCCCACCCCGCTCACTCTTGGGGCTCTAATGAGCTTACCGGGGAGCAGGGGAGTCGCTAAATTGCACCCGCTGGACCACCAGGTCCTTAGAACGCCCAATCTGAGTTTTTTTCCGGGGAACCGCGACGCTCTCACGGTCTCCCCAACTTCAAAGCGCAAGGGCTCTTTCAGCCGAAAGAGGTCTCGACTGCCATAACTGTGCAGTCAACCGGAAGTCCTTGTTTTGACCTATAAAGCCTTAAACGGCTCAGGACCGCAATACAGGTGAAACTCAGAAAATTAGAATATCGTGGAAAAGTTCATTTATTCCAGTAATTCAACTTAAAAGGTGAAACTAATATATGAGATAGACTCGTGACATGCAAAGGAAGATATGTCAAGCCTTTATTTGTTATAATTGTGATAATCATGGTGTACAGCTGATGAAAACCCCAAATTAACAATCTCAGAAAATTAGAATATTAAATGAAATCAGCAAAACAAGGACTGCAAATAGAGCAATATTGGACCTCTGAAAAGTAGAAGCATGCATATATACTCAGTACTTGGTTTGGGCCTGTTTTGCATCAATTACTGCCTCAATGCGGCATGGCATGGATGCTATCAGCCTGTGGCACTGCTGAGGTGTTATGGAAGACCAGGAAGCTTCAATAGCAGCCTTCAGCTCTTCTGCATTGCTCGGTCTCATGTCTCTCATCTTTATCTTGGCAATGCCCCATAGATTCTCTATGGGGTTCAGGTCAGGTGAATTTGCTGGCCAATCAAGCACAGTAATCCCATGGACATTGAACCAGGTTTTGGTACTTTTGACAGTGTGGGCAGGTGACAAAGTCCTTCTGGAAAAAGAAAGCAGCATCCCCATAAAGCTTGTCTGCGGAAGGAAGCATGAAGTGCTCCAAAATCTCCTGGTAGACAGCTGCGTTGACCCTGGACTTAATGAAGCACAGTGGACCAACACCAGCTGATGGCATGTCTCCCCAAATCAACACTTCACACTGGACTTCAAGCATTTGGCATTGGAAACTTCACACTGGACTTCAAGCATCTGGCATTGTGTGCCTCCCCATTCTTCCTCCAGACTCTGGGTCCTTGGTTTCCAAATGAGATGCAAAAGTTGCTCTCGTTAGAAAAGAGGACTTGGGACCACTGAGCAACAGACTAGTTCTTTTTTTTCTTTCTTTAGCCTAGGCAAGATTCTTCTGACGCTGTTTCTTGTTCAGGAGCAGCTTGACAAGAGGAATACAACATTTGAAGCCCATCTCCAGGAGCCGTCTGTGTGTGGTGGCTCTTGATGCACTAACTCCAGCCTCAGTCCACTCCTTGTGAAAGTCTCCAACACATTTGAATGGTCTTTTCCCGACAATCCTCTCCAGGCTGTGGTCATCCCTGCTGTTGTGCACCTTTTTCTTCCACACTTTCCCCTTCTGCATAACTTTCCATTGATGTGCTTTGATACAACACTTTGGAAACACCCAACTTCTTCTGCAATCACCGTTTGAGGCTTTCCCTCCTTATGGAGGGTCTCAATGATGGCTTTCTGCACAACTGTCAGGTCAGCAGCCTTCCCCATGATTGTGCTTCCTACTGAACCCATTGCAGGTGTTATGGATTGAATAGCTACTGCACCTTTTCACAATATTCTAATTTTCTGAGATTGTTAATTTGGGGTTTTTATCAGCTGTACCCCATAATCATCAGAATTATTACAAATAAAGGCTTGGCATATCTTGCTTTGCATGTCATGAGTCTATCTCATATATTAGTTTCACCTTTTAAGTTGAATTACTGAAATAAATGAACTTTTCCACGATATTCTAATTTTCCAAGTTTCACCTGTACTTCGTGAACCACCTCTTTCCATATGAACCTTCCCGGACCCTGTGATAATCTTCTGAGGCCCTTCTTTGTGTGCCTCCTCAAGAGGTTTGGAGGGTGGCAACACAAGAATGGGGATTTCTCAGTAGTGGCTTTTTTCAGGGTTTTTATTGGGTTATTGCTTTTATTTTTATTTTATATACTGTGATCTTTTTATGTGAACCGCCCTGAGACCTCCGGGTATAGAAATTCAATAAATAATAATTAATAATAATAATCAGACAAAAAGAAATTTGTGAGGCAGCCAGGGCTTCCTTATTCCTATTTGTGTATATGTGTGATATTTTTCAGGACAGTGGACTATATCCAGAGTTTTCTGTCCATGAGTGCAAGGGCTCTTGCACTAGTGGATGGGCGAGTTTCAGTTTAGTGCAGTGGAGGAATCCAGTTCAGCAGCTGCATTCGCAGAAGCTCATTGAACAGTAGACTGTTCCTTCTGTTGCTTCTGTTGCAGGGCAAACGTGGCAGCAAACTGCTTGATCTTTCTCTTGCATCACAGTGTTCTGCTGGTGCAAAACGTTTCGGCTGCAGAACAAGTATACCTTTGTTACTTTAAATTAGCACTTCATTGGATAAAACCCACAATGAATGAATGAACATTTGGCTGAAATCAGTCATAGGGTTTGAAGAACATGGGTGGGGAACCAAAACGTGGGGAACCTGTGGCCCTCCCGGTGTTAAGAACATAAAAAGAAGAGCTTGCTGGATGTGGTCCCTGGCTACTGGCCCATCCAGTCCAGCATCCTGGTCTCACAGTGGCCAACCAGATGCCCGAGGGAAACTGGCAAGCAGGACCCAAGCAAAGGAGCCCTTTCTCCTCCTGCAGTTTCCAGCAACTGGTATTCAGAGCCACCAGCTGTGGAGGCAGAGCAGAGCCATTATGTGTTGCAGGACCACCCTCCCTGACCATTGGCCCATGCTGACTGAGGCTGGGGGAAGCTGGAGTCCAACAACACCTCAAGGGCCCCAGGATGTGGGGGAAGGTGGATGTGGAGTGTCCAAGGGGTCCTGGCTTGGGTATGGCTTACGGTGATCTTCTTCCCCCAGGTACCTTCTGTGCTCTGGACATCTGCCTGTCTCAACTGCAGGATGTGGGCACGCTGAACGTGCAGCAGACAGTGGTGCGGATGAGGACGCAGCGAGCTTTCAGCATCCAGACCCCCGAGCAGTACTACTTCTGCTACTTGGCCATCATTGAGCATGCGCAGAGAGAGAACCTGCTCCCTTCCTCCTATGCCTGGGCAGGGAAGGAAAAGAGCTAATAGGAATCCTGGCCCAGCGGCCACAGAGCAGCAGGGACCAGGCCAAACCCTGTTTCCTCCCTTCCTCCCTCTTGACCAAACCAGATTCGTCAGCATCTTCAGATGCAGCTTTGCCCAGAACACTGATTTGAGCCAATTTTTCTGCCGCTGAGGCTATCAGAAACTTTCTGTTTGACTAGCTGGCTAGCTCAAGTCGCAACTAGTAGCCGTGGGCTATGAAGGCTTGCATTCTCCAAGACTAGCACCCTTGATTGAACTGTGCCTTATTAAAAAAAGAACAAACCAAACTTTCGGCCCTGACTTGCCACTGGAGGCAAACAGGGAGAAGATGGAACTCCTTGCCATGTCAGTGTCCTCCACCTTCTGGAGACAGAGGGGGTGCTGCTTTCCTGGTTCTGATGCAGAAGGGGACCCTTTCCAGTTATATCCAAGGCCAAGATAGAAGAAGATTTCCGTCTTGCCCACCACTGAATCTAGGTGTTTCCTTGTCTGTATGTACTTAATACACACTCCTCGTTCAAAGATGTAGCCAGTATTCTCTTTGCATAAATACGATGCAGAGTCCTAATATCTTACAGGGACCTTTTGTATTGAGTGGCAGCATCAGTGTTATGAATTATGTTAATGGTTCTTGTCTGCCCAGCCTGCCCAAGGTTGGTCTTGCCCACTGTGCCATCCCAGTTCACCCACTGATGTAGCTTCAACATACACACACTTGCAAGGGCACACCTGTTGTGCAGAGGCGTACAGGTTGCGTGCAAGTTGTGATGTCGTATCACACAAATGCCGCAGTGCCTGGTGTGTGTGTGTGTCCATGTGATGTTGCCACAGCAGGATGCACCCTTAACCTGCAAGGATCCTCCGTGCCACATCCCAGTGGGATTCTTCTCCCCTGCCTTCACCTTTCTTGCCTGTGATTGTATCTTAAGCCTGCAGAAAAGGTTATTAGCTGGGGTGCAGATCTGTGGGTCTCTTTTCCTGCGATGTGGGGCGGGGCATGTGGAACACACTTGCAGTTTTGCTGCTAGCCAGGAATGCTAGGCAGTTGTTGGTACGAAGGACTCAGCAGGGGACAGTGTGGATGTGAGTGGCCAAATAAGTGGGGCTTAACCCCCAAACATCTGGGAGAAGGGAGGTAGAGGAAAGAGACTTGATATCGGGCCTCAGATCTGTTCTCTTCCACAAAACCTTGAAAGCCAATTTTGTTTAAGTGGGGGAATTCTTCCTCTCTACATCCAGTTCTTTCTCCTTGCGCAGCCTGCCAGTGACAAGACTGGGAGCTCCTGTTTTCTTAAAGCAGGCTGACAGCCACCCTCCACCCCAATTTCTGCTTGGAGAGGAGGAGGGTGGCATCTGAGCTGCTCTCAGTAACTTTATACTGGAATAAGCTCTTTTGAATGCGCATATTTTTTATTTTTTACAATCCCTTTTTCTTTCTTTCTCTCCCTCTCTTTCTCAGTTTTGTATTTAACATTAACTTGATCAAGTCCGAATTGGAGATAACTGTAAATGTTCCTATTTGCTATTGTATGGCGATTTCTTTCTCTCCCTCCCTCTCTCTCTCTCTCTCTCTTGTATTTGCAAATAAATATACCTACAACCCACACCTTCACTGCCGTCTCATTTGTTGCGTTGGTTTAAAGTAGAGGTGGTGAAAGTCAAGCCCCAGGGGCCAGTCAGCCTGCCTGTTATGACTCTTCCCCAGGCCCCCTCCATTCTCATACTTCCGGCGCTGGTTTTGCCTGACAGGAACAGGCCCTTGAGCTGTGATAATGCTTCCTGCTTTCCTGTATGAAGCAGGGTGCGGAGAGTTGGAGACGCCTCTAGTGCTTTGGCCTGGCTCCCATAGCAAGTTCCGAGTTGCATCTGTTTGCTCCACCCCCTTTGCCTCCGGCCTCACCCAGCCTGGCATACAGCTTTCCAAAAACTGATGAGAGTGTGTGCTCCTCAAGCTGGAAAAACATTACTTGGCCCTCAGTTAAAGCATGTGAATGACTGGGAGATTCCTGGTGTGGGTCAGTTTCTGGTACCAGCTTAAACTGTCGTGGTTTCTTTCCCAATTTCAGTTTTGCACTGAACATCTCTCAAAAATAGTTGATTTGTTTATTTTTGGTGAGCCATTCTTGGAGGTGTCCTGCAATACAGTGGTACCTCAGGTTACAGACGCTTCAGGTTACAGACTCCAATAACCCAGAAATAGTACCTCGGGTTAAGAACTTTGCTTCAGGATGAGAACAGAAATCATGCTCCAGCGGTGCGGCGGCAGCGGGAGGCCACATTAGCTAAAGTGATGCTTCAGGTTGAGAACAGTTTCAGGTTAAGAACGGATCTCCAGAACAAATTAAGTTCTTAACCCAAGGTACCACTGTACTGGATTGATGCGTGGAGCAGATGGAGGAAGCCCCTATTCCATCTCCGAGTTCCAAAAATCCAGTTAATATATAGTCCTCAAATCCAGGCTGTATTGGATTTGTATTGGATCTGGTAAGAACCGATGAATTAGCATAGATAATGTTTTTGCATGATCCTAGCTGAAAGGCCAAGAAGCAGTCAGATCATTTACATACCTCATTTCCTACAAACCCACTGTGCTCCAAGCAGCTCACAGAAGATGGGAAAGTGGGAAGCTGTTTATAGGAGTCAAACCATGGCAGAAGTTCTCTAGGATGTCCGAAGGGATCTCTCCCAGCCCTTTCTGCGGTTGCTGGAGATTGAACCTGGAACCTGTTACATGCAAAGGAAATGCTCTGCCAGCAGTGCTTGGGCTTTCTAAGAAGCCAAACAAAATCACTGCACTTTTGAAATCCGTGCTTTTGGAAAGTTCAGTCTGCCATATTGATTAAAAATGGCATCCAATTGTACCCAAGCAAAATACAAAAACCTGCTCCTTGGGAGCAGGTAAAATTGGGTTACAAAAGCTAAGAGGAGTCCAAATGCATAGCAAATACAGAAACAACTTTCCAAAATTTATAACAGATAAGTTCCTCTCATGCAAGAGTTACTTGACAGTAGCTAGTATCAGTCCAGCTTCTTTTCTTTAAGCCCTTCACAAACTGGCATTTCACCCCACCCGTCGCACCACAACAAAAAGCCCTTTAAACATAAGCAATTTATCTCATTTATTGAGACCTACTAGACACCACCTTTGCTGCTGTTTTGGTCTCCACCTGGAGTGGAAAGAGGATCACTGATTCTGGTTTCTCCTATTCTTTACTTGATTATATTTTCTTTCTTTTAAGAAAAATAAAGAAATCAAGGTAATTGGGTGGTTAAGGCTCAGCTCAAAATTGCAGGCATTTTGTTGGCAATAAAATGACTCACTCTTCTGCTTCGTGCAAATCCTGTGACCTACCTGTCTTTGGCAGCACCTTTGACTGAACTCCATTAAGGATTGTTATATTTGTCCAGTATTTAGTTGCTGCCTTTGTTGCAAGGAAAGAGGCAGCCCTTTTTTTTCTCTACATCACAGTCATAATTACTGAAACCAAAACACCCACAGAGTTCTTTGGCCCATGGCTACAAGTCGGGGGCAGTGAAATAGCAATGGCAAAAGATGAAATACGTCTGTCTCTTGACAGCACAGAGGGTTTCCCAGTTGCCTCCACATCTTACCATCCTGTGAAGTGAAATCAATAACTCGGCATGGAATCCCAGATCTCAGTACCTGTGATTTCCCCCTCCACCTTCCTAAAAAATGAATTAAACACTTCCATTTCCAACCACAATTCAAGTGTTTAGCTTTACTATCCTATATGCCTTAGAACCCAGGAATATGGATGGACGTGAGAAACTATGTGGCATAATGGCTAGAGTGTTGGACAAGGACCTGGGAGGGAAATCCCCACTCAGCCATGGAGCTCACTGGGTGACCTTAGGCTAGAAGCCTAACCTATCTCACTGGGTTGTTGTGAGGATGAAATGGGAAGGAGGGGAACTATGTACATCACCTTGAGATCCTTGGAAGATAAAGGTGCTGTATGAATGTAATAATAATTTACTAAATCAGACCTCTGCTCCACCTGTTAGTCAATGTGAACCAGGGATAGGGAACCTATGGCCCTCCCAGATGTTGCTGGACATCCTTCCACATCAGCCCCAGACAGCGTAGTCAAGGTCAGAGGAGATGGATATAAAAGCGCCTGCTGGATCAGGTCAATGGCCCTTCTGGTCCAGCATTCTGTGGGAAACCTGCAAGCAGGATTCAAGCACAAGACCACCCTCCCCTCCTGAAGGTTCCAGCAACTGTTATGGAGATCAACGAAGGTTCCCCCTCCTGGCTTACAATGACCAACAGCAACTCTCCAAGGTTTCCAGTGGGAGCCGTTGTCCCCCCTGGATCTGCAGTTGGCAGGGGCCTGAACCTGGGATCCTCCTCTGCGTGGGGAACTTTGGCTCCTGCCATAAAAATAAATCAAGATCCTGGTTCTTGTGGTTCTAAATAGAGGGATGGTTTAAATATAACGATTGGAAGGTGCCACACACAGAATCAAGCTATTGCTCCATTGAGCTTAACTACTGTTTACATGGACTGGCAGAGGCTCTCCAGGGCTTCAGGCATGGACAGTCTCTGCCTTCCATGGAGATGCAGGGGGCTGAGCCTGGGACCTTCTGCATACAAAGTAGATTTCCTCCTGCTTGCATGGAGATGTTTGCCCAAAGCCCTTTTCCAGACCCGCAACCTCCTGAAGTAAGGCAGGGAAGCAATCGAGGAGCACCATTTCTGGTTGTGCTGGCTCATCTCTGCCCCCCTCCGCACCTCCACGTGCCCTTGGGGTGCCATGTGCAATCCCAATGTCTTTTGCTGGTTTGTCTCCGTCTCTGCAAAGAGCTGCAACACACGCATCTGGGTGCAGGCAGAAGTACAGCCTGCACCTCCAGGTGGGGGAGGGACTAGGGGACCTATTGGGTCTCTCCCAACTCTACAGGTCTATGAGTCTATTAAATCCTAGAGAACTGCTGCCATTCATTGTAAACTAAGGTTAAGAGAACTCATCTAAGCATCAGGCCAGATACCCATCTTCCCTACCCCTTGTGGCAGGTGGCCAGGGTGGCCCACCTCAGCCTCACCATTGATGGCAGGTGGCTTCACTTTCTGCAGGGATTGGCTGCGCCCTCCCCACAGGGAACTTGCTTTGCACAGCTGATCCAGTCATGGCTCAACCTGACCCATGTGCTCAGGTGAGAGGCAGGTGGCCATGGTTTGGGGAATCATAGAATCATAGAGTTGGAAGAGACCACAAGGGCCATCGAGTCCAACCCCCTGCCAAGCAGGAAACACCATCAGAGCACTCCTGACATATGGTTGTCAAGCCTCTGCTTAAAGACCTCCAAAGAAGGAGACTCCACCACACTCCTTGGCAGCAAATTCCACTGTCGAACAGCTCTTACTGTCAGGAAGTTCTTCCTAATATTGAGGTGGAATCTTCTTTCTTGTAGTTTGGATCCATTGCTCCGTGTCCGCTTCTCTGGAGCAGCAGAAAACAACCTTTCTCCCTCCTCTATGTGACATCCTTTTATATATTTGAACATGGCTATCATATCACCCCTTAACCTCCTCTTCTCCTAAACATGCCCAGCTCCCTTAGCCGTTCCTCATAAGGCATCGTTTCCAGGCCTTTGACCATTTTGGTTGCCCTCCTCTGGACACGTTCCAGTTTGTCAGTGCCCTTCTTGAACTGTGGTGCCCAGAACTGGACACAGTACTCCAGGTGAGGTCTGACCAGAGCAGAATACAGTGGCACTTTTACTTCCCTTGATCTAGATGCTATACTCCTATTGATGCAGCCCAGAATTGCATTGGCTTTTTTAGCTGCCGCGTCACACTGTTGGCTCATGTCAAGTTTGTGGTCAACCAAGACTCCTAGATCCTTTTCACATGTACTGCTCTCAAGCCAGGTGTCACCCGTCTTGTATTTGTGTCTCTCATTTTTTTTGCCCAAGTGCAATACTTTACATTTCTCCCTGTTAAAATTCATCTTGTTTGTTTGGCCCAGTTCTCTAATCTGTCAAGGTCGTTTTGAAGTGTGATCCTGTCCTCTGGGGTGTTAGCCACCCCTCCCAGTTTGGTGTCATCTGCAAATTTGATCAGGATGCCCTTGAGTCCATCATCCAAGTTGTTGATAAAGATGTTGAATAAGACTGGGCCCAAGACAGAACCCTGTGGCCCCCCTAGTCACTCTTCTCCAGGATGAAGAGGAACCATTGATGAGCACCCTTTGGGTTCAGTCAGTCAGCCAGTTACAAATCCACTGAGTGGTAGCATAGTCAAGACCGTATTTTACCAGCTTCTTTACAAGAATATCATGGGGCACCTTGTCAAATGCCTTGCTGAAGTCAAGGTAGGCTACATCCACTGCGTTCCCTTCATCTACCAGGCTTGTAATTCTGTCAAAAAACGAGATCAGGTTAGTCTGACATGACTTATTTTTCAGAAATCCATGCTGACTATTGGTGATCACAGCATTCCTTTCTAGGTGCTCACAGACTGTTTGCTTAATGATCTGCTCCAGAATCTTCCCTGGTATTGATGTCAGACTGACTGGGCGGTAATTATTTGGGTCCTCTCTTTTCCCCTTTTTGAAAATAGGGACAACATTTGCCCTCCTCCAGTCTGCCGGGACTTCGCCTGTTCTCCAGGAATTCTCAAAGATGACTGCCAGTGGTTCTGAGATCACATCTGCCAGTTCTTTTAATACTCTTGGATGCAGTTCATCTGGCCCTGGAGACTTGAATACATCTAGACTAGCCAAGTATTTTTGTACTATATCCTTAGTTATTCTGGACTGTGTTTCCTCTGCTGAATCATTTGCTCCAAATTCTTCAGGTCGGGCATTGTTTTCTTTATCGGAGAAGACTGAGGCAAAGAAGGCATTGAGGAGTTCAGCCCTTTCTGTGTCCCCTGTTTGCATTTCACCATCTTCTCCTCTGAGTGACCCCACTGTTTCTTTGTTCTTCCTTTTGCTACGAACATACCCATAAAAGCCTTTTTTGTTGCTTTTAACCTCTCTAGCAAGCCTGAGTTCATTCTGTGCTGTAGCTTTTCTGACTTTGTGTCTACACGTGCTGGCTATTTGTTTGAATTCCTCTTTGGTGGTTTCCCCCCTTTTCCATTTTTTGTACACATCCTTTTTTAATCTTAACTCAGTTAAAAGTTCTTTAGATAGCCACCCTGGCTTCTTTAGGCACCTTCCATGTTTCCGTCTCATTGGTATTGCCTGACTTTGTGCTTTTAGTATCTCCCTCTTAACAAACTCCCAGCCATCATGAACTCCCTTTCCTTTTAGTATTACTGTCCATGGGATCTCACCCAGCACTTCCCTAAGTTTTATGAAGTCGGCTTTCTTAAAGTCAAGAAATTGAGTCCTAGTATGTTTGGCTGCTCCTTTCCGCTGTTTGGTAAACTTCAGAAGAGCATGATCACTCGCGCCTAATGATCCTTCCACTTCTACCCCACTAACCAGGTCATCAACATTGGTTAGGACCAGATCTAAAATGGCTGTTCCTCTTGTTGCTTCTCCCACTTTCTGGACAATGAAGTTGTCTGCAAGGCCAGTGAGGAATCTGTTTGACCTTATGCTCTTGGCTGAGTTTTACATCCAACAAATATCCGGGTAATTGAAGTCCCCCATTACTACTATCTCCCTTCTTTTTGCATGCTTGGCCATCTGTTCCAGGAAGGCATCATCTATGTCCTCCGTTTGGCTTGGGTATCTATAGTAAACTCCCACAATGAGGTCACTGTTATTCTTCTCTCCCTTAATTTTGACCCAAATGCTCTCACTTTGGCTTTGAGGTTCTAAATCTTGGATCTCTTCACAGGTATACACATCCCTGACATATAACGCCACTCCTCCTCCTTTCTTGTCTGGTCTGTTTCTCTGAAATAGACTGTATCCCCCCATTATTACATTCCAATCGTGGGACTTATCCCACCAGGTTTCAGTGATGCCTATTATGTCATATTTAGTTTGCTGTACCAAGAGCTCAAGCTCATCTTGTTTATTTCCCATGCTTTGCGCATTAGTGTACAGACATTGAAGTCCATTAATCATTCCCCCGTGTCTCTTATTTAAGGATTTTTTCCTCCCACCACTAGGTCTGCGTGCTGTTTGCTCCATTTGGTCTATGAAATTTGGATGATCATCTTCATCAGTTGATAGACTCCTACCTTCAGGAGCACTGTCTCCCTCCCCCACATTAGTCAGTTTAAAGCCCTCCTGATGAGGTTTCTGAGATTTTTGGCAAAAACATTTCTCCCAACCGTTGTGAGGTGCAGCCCATCGCTTGCCAGAAGTCCATCTTCAAGAAACTGCAGTCCGTGATCTAAGAATCCAAACCGTTCCTGTTTACACCATTTGCGAAGCCAGCTGTTCACTTCCACTATTTTTCCCTCTCTCCCTGGGCCACGTCGTTCAACTGGGAGGACAGATGAGATGACAATTTGTGCATTTAATTGCTTCAATTTCCTGCCCAGAGCCTCGTAGTCTCTTTTGATCTTCTGGAGGCTATTGCTTGCAGTGTCATTGGTTCCCACATGAACCAAGAGGAAGGGGTATTTGTCAGTGGGTTTTATGATTCCTTGCAGTCGTTCAGTTACATCTTGGATCTTAGCCCCGGGGAGACAGCACACTTCCCGAGACATCTTGTCAGGCCCACAGATCACTGCTTCTGTTGCCCTCAGTAGGGAATCCCCTATCACCACTACACGCCTCCTCTTAGGTTTGGTCGGGGTTCTTCCGTGAGCTGTCCGTTCCAAGGTCGCCTGCACATTCCCTGAGTGACTGGCCCAAGGGCACCCAGTGAACTTCACTGCTGAGTGGGAATTTGAACCCTGGTCTCCCAGGTCACGGTTCAACACTATAATCACTGCACACACCCCTTACATATATAAGTATATGTTAAAAAAATGTGTAATCATTAATGTGTTTACTCAGAAGCAGGACTCTTTAAACTCAATGGGTTGTAATCCCTAGCAAAGCAGGTTTAGGAACAAATAGGTGAAGCATTGGCACCAGAGAGGGAAAAAATGGTGGGGATATATTTTTGGGCGAGCAAGAAATAAAAAAGTAAGAGCATGTACTGACAGCAGTTCAGAAATGGGGGGGGGGGGGAGCTTCTTGCTTTGAGGATGAGCGTTCCCCCTCTCAGCAACGCCTTAAGAGGAGGGGTCTTATTATGGAGAATTGCAAAGATCAGGAAGAAATCAATAGTTCTCTGAATGGAGAGAAGGAGAAAGTGGAGTTACCCAAGGATCAGTATTGGCCCCTGTGCTTTTTAACTTGTTCATAAATGATCTCTCGTTAGGAGGGAGCAGTAAAGTGGCCAGGCTTGCTGACGACACTGAATTGTTTAGAGTCATTAAAACAGAGATTGCAAAGAGCTCCAAAAGGACCTCTCCAAACTGAGTGAAGAGGCTGCAAAATGGCAAATGCAAATCAATGTAAACAAGTGTAAAGTGATACATGTTGGAGCAAAAAAATCTTAATTTTGGGGGGCTCATGGGGTCTAAACTGGAGGAGACAGACCCGGAACAAGACCTTGGGGTTGCAGTGGATACCTCAATGAAGATGCTGATCCAGTGTGCAGCAGCTGTGAAAAAGGCACATTGCCTGCTAGGAATCATTAGAAAATGAATTGAAAATACAATATAATTGTAATTGAAAATACAATTATGGTATGACTACATTTGGAGTACTGTGCACAGTTCTGGTCACCTCACCTCAAAAAGGATGCTATAGAGTTGGAAAAGGTTAAGAAAAGGGCCACCAAAATGACCAAGGGGATGGTGAACCCCCCAGTGAAGAAAGTTTGAAGTTTGAGGCCTTTTTAGTTTGGAGAAAAGGCAAGGAAGAGGAGACACAACTAGGGCTGGGCAATATATCAATCTAATGTCCAAAACCAGTTTGAAGTCCATATTGTGGTAATCATAATTTCATAATTTTTAACACTGATGACCATAAATTTATTCACAACTGATTTAAGAGATTAAGCCTTCTATCCTATCAGCACTTGATAATGGGTGGAGACTTTAATGAAATTTTAGATCCACAGATGGATATCACCTCAGTAGCCAGGAAAAAAAGGACAAAGATTAGAGCGACAATTAATAAATATATGATACAGTGGAATTTAGTGGATTCATGGAGACTGCATCATCCTAAGGAAAAATCACATACCGTACATATTTTGCAAGAATTCATAATACCCAGCATAGAATTGATTTTTTTTTCTAACATCAGCATCATTACATCCCTTTAGTAGCCAATGTGACACTGATATTCCCATGATAGCTGATCACTCAGCGGTAATACTGGAATATAATTTATCTAAAACCCAGGAAGGTATGAGGATATGGTATCTTAATATATCATTACTAAATGAAAAAGAACTTCATTCAAAATATAACCCAAGAAACACAAATATATTTTAAAAATAACTCCAAATCTTCAACGTCAAGACTGATGGAATGGGAAGGATATACAGTGGTACCTCAGGTTAAGAACTTAATTCGTTCCGGAGGTCCGTTCTTAACCTGAAACTGTTCTTAACCTGAAGCACCACTTTAGCTAATGGGGCCTCCCGCTGCTGCTGCGCCGCCGGAGCACAATTTCTGTTCTCATCCTGAAGCAATGTTCTTAACCTGAAGCACTATTTCTGGGTTAGCGGAGTGTGTAACCTGAAGCGTATGTAACCTGAAGCGTATGTAACCTGAGGTACATCAGAAGCTTACATCAGAGGGAAGATAATATCCTTCTCTGCCAACAATGCCAAGCTGCAAAGATTAAAAGAAAATAATATTAAAAATTTATTTAAAAACACTATGGCACCCCATGGCAAATGACCCATCTACGGGTACATATGAAAGAATACAACAACTAACATTAGAACTGAATAATATACTAGCTCAAAAGATTGAGTTCAGCCTACTAAGTCTAAGACAAATATATTGGGAACAGGGAGAAAGACCGACAAAAATTCTAGCTAATTGTCTAAAATAAAAGAAAGCAAACCAAATAATACCCTTAATAAGAAATGAAATAATATTGCAGCGACCTCATCAATAGATATCAATAATGAATTTTTTTAATTCTACAAAAAAATTATATTTAGGGCCAGAAAATATATCAGAGGATGAGGTGGAGAACCTCTTTCAAGATATTAAAATACCAACTATTGAAGAATATCAAAAAGATATGCTATCAGCACCCCTAAATATATCAGATATTGAGAATGTAATAGAAACAATGGGGAATGGGAAATCACCTGGACCAGATGGTTTTCCTATAGAATGGTATAAAATATTCAAAAATCTACTAGTTCCCAGACTTCTATGAGGAAATAGCTCATAAAGGTATATCTGCTACAACATTCCATGAAGCTTTAATAATAATTATTCCAAAACCTAACAAAGACCCTACTAAATGTGCAAATTATAGACCAATATCACTAATGAATGTTGATGCAAAGATTTTGAATGCAATATTGGCAGCAAAATTACAAAAAGTTATTCAAGACTTGATACCTAATAATCAATCAGGTTTTATAAAAACAAGACAAGCTACAGATAATATCAGATTAACAAAGATTTGATGAAGAGGAGTTTATGATATTGTCATTAGATGCAGAAAAGGCTTTTGAAAGAAATAATAATAATAATAATAATAATTTATTATTTGTACCCCGCCCATCTGGCTGGGCTTCCCCAGCCACTCTGGGCGGCTTCCACAGAGACCAAAAATACACTAAAATGTCACACATTAAAAACTTCCCTGAACAGGGCTGCCTTAAGATGTCTTCTGAATGTCAGGTAGTTGTTTATCGCTTTGACATCTGATGGGAGGACGTTCCACAGGGTGGGTGCTGCTACCGAGAAGGCCCTCTGTCTGGTTCCCTGTAACCTCACTTCTCGCAATGAGGGAACCGCCAGAAGGCCCTCGGCGCTGGACCTCAGCGTCCGGGCAGAACGATGGGGGTGGAGACGCTCCTGAAGGTATACTGGGACGAGGCCGTTTAGGGCTTTAAAGGTCAACACCAACACTTTGAATTGTGCTTGGAGACGTACTGGGAGCCAATGTAGGTCTTTCAAGACCGGTGTTATATGGTCTCGGCGGCCGCCCCCAGTCACCAGTCTAGCTGCCGCATTCTGGATTAATTGCAGTTTCTGGGTCACCTTCAAAGGTAGCCCCACGTAGAGCGCATTGCAGTAGTCCAAGCGGGAGATAACTAGAGCATGCACCACTCTGGCGAGACAGTCCGCGGGCAGGTAGGGTCTCAGCCTGCGTACCAGGTGGAGTTGGTAAACAGCTGCCCTGGACACAGAATTGACCTGCGCCTCCATGGACAGCTGTGAGTCCAAAATGACTCCCAGGCTGCGCACCTGGTCCTTCAGGGGCACAGTTACCCTATTCAGGACCAGGGAGTCCTCCACACCAGCCCGCCCCCTGTCCCCCAAAAACAGTACTTCTGTCTTGTCAGGATTCAACCTCAATCCATTAGCCGCCATCCATCTTCCAACCACCTCCAGGCACTCACACAGGACCTTCACCGCCTTCACTGGTTCTGCTTTGAAAGAGAGGTAGAGCTGGGTATCATCTGCATATTGATGGACACCCAGTCCAAACCCCCTGATGATATCTCCCAGCGGTTTCATATAGATGTTAAAAAACATGGGGGAGAGGACAGAACCCTGAGGCACCCCACAAGTGAGGGCCCAGGGGTCTGAACACTCATCCCCCACCACCACTTTCTGAACACGGCCCAGGAGGAAGGAGCGGAACCACTGTATAACAGTGCCCCCAGCTCCCAGCCCCTCTAGACAGTCCAGAAGGATGTTATGGTCGATTGTATCAAAGGCTGCTGAGAGATCCAGCAGAAACAGCTCTCACCTTTGCCCCTAGCTCGCTGGAGATCATCGACCAGCGCGACCAAGGCAGTTTCAGTCCCATGATGAGGCCTGAATCCCGATTGGAAGGGATCAAAATGGTCCGCATCCTCCAGGCCTGCCTGGAGTTGTTCAGCAACCACACGCTCAATCACCTTGCCCAAGAATGGAAGATTTGAGACTGGGCGATAGTTAGCCATACTGGCCAGGTCTAAAGATGATTTTTTAAGAAGCAGTTTAATGACCGCCTCTTTCAGCGGATCTGGGAATGTTCCCTCACAGAGAGAGGCATTCACCACCCCGCAGAGCCCATCACCCAGCCCTTCCTGGCTTGCTTTTATTAGCCAAGGAGACAGGTGATTGGTTTCACGCGTCCAAGCAGCCTGTCCACATCCTCGGGGGTAATGGATTGAAAATGATTCCATGCAACTTGACCAGACAGCGTTCTAGCACTCTCCCGCCCCAGCCCTGCTCCCACAGTGGTGTCTAGCTCCTTCCGAATATGAGTGATTTTATCTGCAAAAAACTTTGCAAAATCGTTGCAGGAGATCTTGGGGTCTTTACAAGGCCTCGGTGGTAAAGGTGGTTCAGTTAAATTGCGGACCACCTGAAAGTCTCCTGCTACTATTTTCTGCAGATGCAATAGAGGCGGTGAAGAAAGTCTTCTTCACCGTCGCTATCACCACTTGGTAGGCACGACGTTGAGCTCTAACCTGTGTCTGGTCTGATTCAGAATGAGATTTCACCCCTCCCATACCCAAGAATCTCCTGATCATCTCCTGATGGTCTCTGCTGACTCTCCAGAGAGAAGGAGCCGTGTCCTGCCTATCTACTTATTCTGCCCAGCAACATATCTGTGTGTGTGTGTGAGAGAGAGTCAGTCAGTCAGTGTATCGGAGAGAGTGAGAGTGTTAGAGATCCTAGAGATAAGGTTGCTGCTAAGAGCAGCTGCAGACTCTCAGTGTAGCATTGATTTATGCTTAGAATATTCAGCTCTGTATATAGTTTTGTATCATAGTTGTAGTTATAGAATAAAAGGAAGATATTCTACAGAGCTGCTCTCCGAGTGGTTTATACTCTGCAAGACTCTGCAAAACTCTGCTGCGCAACGACTGTATTATTGAGACAGTGAATCCGGTGCTCTCAGCTCTGAGCTGTGAGTCCACAGCACTGTGACCGTTTCCTGTGAGAAGGAGGTCTCTGGCGGTGCTACCCAGCTCGCCTAGCCCAGTCGGGGTTGAGGTGCAAGAGTCCAGTTGGTGCACTGGCTCTAGGGCGATGCTGACATCGGTTATGGGCCCAGTCGTTGTTCCAGTCGTCTGACCTGGCGTTGTTCCAGTCATCCCAGGCGTCCCAGGCGTCCCAGTCGCCAGAGGTTTCTGTTGCTGATTGCCGGACGGTGGAACGGACGCTGCATGCTGGACTGATTTGCGGTGCCCAGAAGCAGAGCTGTTTTGGAGCAGAGTGTTCAAGCTGCCGCTGTTGCTCTTGCTGCTGCTTGATTTATGGAGGTATGTTGCTGACTGCCAAAGGAAGAAGATAGCATCCCTGTTTGCCTGTTAATTGCGCTCTGAGTGGGAGAGAGAGTGGCTGAGGGAGTCAAGGCTTTATCTGTGTTGCACGAGGGAAGTGTCTTGCTCTAAGTAATAGCAGACATGGCCTGTGCACATTCTGGCCAGATGGCTCTGTCCTTTCCTCTCCTCACGCCTGAAACCTATGCAGTTTGGCAAGTAAAGATGAAAGCGCTTTTACAGAGGGAAAAGCTATTTCACACGATAGAAGATGACCCTCCAGATAAGGATGATGATGATTGGGCTGAGTGGCATGCTGCAGATATGAAAGCCCGAGGGACAATTATTTTGAGTGTTTCAGACCACTTGCTGGTGAACTTAGAGGGTCAAGAGACTGCACAAGCTGTTTGGCATAAGTTGAGAGATATGCATCTTAGACAAAATGCTGGTTCCAGTGTGATTTTCTTTAAGAAGCTGTGCAGGCTGCAGTTGGAGAAAGGTGGTGATTTGCCTAGCCATCTATCTCAATTAAAGCGTCTCAGACAGGACCTTGTTCAGCGAGACCTGGCTATTTCAGAGGCTGTGTTTGCAATGCTGATGATCAATAGCCTAGATGAGTCTTATGATGGAGTGGCTGCCCAGATTTCCACAATGCCTTCTGACCGGCTAACAGAAGATTATGTGTCTAGCGTGCTCCTGAATGAGTGGGATCGCAGACAGGCTGTTAGAGAAAGCCGGGACTGTGCTGTTAAAAATGTGCTTAAAAATGTGCCTGAATCTTCAGCAGGGGAAAGTGAAAGTGAAACTGCTGCTGTTAAAGCTTTGAAATTGAAGCGGTGCTTTTCGTGTGGAGCACAAGGCCATTTGAGTTTCCAGTGTAAGAAGTCTTCAAAGAAGAAGGGAAACTTCAGAGGCAGAGGGGGAGGAGGACGAAATCCCCATGCACCTGCTACTTCAAAGGCCTTGATCTCTCGCTGTTCCAGTCAACGTGGGCGGAGTTTCTTCGTGGTCGACTCTGGCTGTTCAAACCACGTGGCCAAAGATAAGAATCTCTTTGTTCAGCTTGAGAAGCAAGAGAAAGAAATTCATCAAGCAGATGGGACAGTTCTCACGAGTATGGCTCAGGGAACTGTGTTCTTAAAGAGCCTGAATGCAACTATTAAGAATGTCCTGTATGCGCCTGATATTCAGGACAATTTGTTGAGTGTTTCCCAGCTTGATCGTCAAGGGTTTAAGGTGGTGTTTGCTAAATCTCGCTGTGAAATTCTTAGAGATGGCAAGCTCATTCTGTATGCAAAATGTGTAAATGGATTGTACCAATTGCCTTTTGTTTCAGGTACAGGCACTGCAGAAGCTACTGAGAAAAAGTGTTGCAATTTAACTGTAGATAAGAATGAGAAGTTGCATGACCAATGTATTCATTATTACCATTGCGTTTATGGTCATTTGAATTTCCAGGCTGTGGCAAAAATGCCTGATATGGTTCAGGGTATGAAGTTGAAAGAATGTCCCTACCACATGAAATGTGTTTCTTGTGCAGAGAGTAAGGCAAGGCAAGCTCCCAAAGGTACAGAGTCTGGGAGAGAGGCCAAGAAACCATATGAAGTCATTCATGCAGACTTAGTGGGGCCTCTAGCGCTCTCTAGAGGCAATTCAAGGTTTTTCATGGTTCTGATAGACTCCTATTCGAAATATGTTTGGGTCTATATGCTGCAGAAAAAGGCTGAAGCCTTTACCAAGTTTCGCCAGTTTTGTAAATGGCTCAGAAATGTACATAATGAGAATGTACGTTTTCTTTTCACAGATAAGGGTGGAGAGTTTTGTTCAGAAGAGTTTGAGAGTTTTCTTTCTGAACAGGGCATTGAGCATAGGACAGCCACGCCCAGATCACCCTGGCAGAATGGTTTATGTGAGAGAGTAAACCAGACCCTGCAGCAAGGAATCAGAACACTGTTACATGATTCGGGGCTGCCCAATCCCTATTGGGCTGAAGCTCTTTCGTTTTTCTGTCATGTGTATAACAGGAGGTACCAGTCTAGTGTAAATTGCACCCCATATGAGATGCTTCACGGAAGAAAGCCATGTGTAAAGCATTTTAAAATTTTTGGTTCGGAGGTTTGGGTGCACACCTCGCAGGGTGACAAACTGAGCAAGCGTGGAGAACATGGTGTTTTCCTAGGATATGAGAAAGGGTCTTATCGTGTTCTGATCACAGACACGAAAACCATAAGGCTCACCAGGAGTATTGATGACAATCCACAATGGGACAGAGTTGGCGTTTTTCAGTGCCATCCCATTTGTGATGATGGTGCAAAAGGGGCAAAGAAAGTTAAGAGGGAGGCAAGTGTTGTTGGTGATGATAATCCTGATGCCAATGTAGTTCCAGATGATGGCACAGATTATCAGAGCCCAAAAGCCTCAGGTGAGTCTGACGCTGACTCAGACTTAGCAGCTTCATATACTTTAGCTCCCCATTCTCCCAAAGAGGAGGAAGCACCAGAACAAGAGGATCAAAGAGTTCTGCGCAGGTCCGAGAGAACAACCAAGGGTGTACCACCGAAAAGGTTTTCTGAAGAGTTTGCAAAGACTGCGGTCACGAGCAACTCTGGTGGGGTTTTCAAACCTAGCATGAAGTGTGCTGAGAGTAGTAGCACAAAACGCTTTATTTATTTCCTTACCTGATATTTGAAGGAAAGCGTGTATTTGAGTTCTGAAAAATGGTTTGTTCAAATCTGCCTAATTAGAAATGTCAATTTGTATTTGAAAGGAAGAAATGTGTGTGAAGATTTTTCCAGAAGCTGCTTATTCAATGGTATTGTAAAAGTGTTTTATATGCCGGGAAGAGAGATACCTGCAGATATGTTAACCAAGGTTGTAAGCAGAGAACAACTTTTGGAGTGTATGTGCAAATTGCAGTTATGTTAAAGATTCTTGAAATGGTCGGATGAAATGGGGGAGGATGAGGAGATTTCACCCCTCCCATACCCAAGAATCTCCTGATCATCTCCTGATGGTCTCTGCTGACTCTCCAGAGAGAAGGAGCCGTGTCCTGCCTATCTACTTATTCTGCCCAGCAACATATCTGTGTGTGTGTGAGAGAGAGAGAGTCAGTCAGTCAGTGTATCGGAGAGAGTGAGAGTGTTAGAGATCCTAGAGATAAGGTTGCTGCTAAGAGCAGCTGCAGACTCTCAGTGTAGCATTGATTTATGCTTAGAATATTCAGCTCTGTATATAGTTTTGTATCATAGTTGTAGTTATAGAATAAAAGGAAGATATTCTACAGAGCTGCTCTCCGAGTGGTTTATACTCTGCAAGACTCTGCAAAACTCTGCTGCGCAACGACTGTATTATTGAGACAGTGAATCCGGTGCTCTCAGCTCTGAGCTGTGAGTCCACAGCACTGTGACCGTTTCCTGTGAGAAGGAGGTCTCTGGCGGTGCTACCCAGCTCGCCTAGCCCAGTCGGGGTTGAGGTGCAAGAGTCCAGTTGGTGCACTGGCTCTAGGGCGATGCTGACACCCTGCTCCCACAGTGGTGTCTAGCTCCTTCCGAATATGAGTGATTTTATCTGCAAAAAACTTTGCAAAATCGTTGCAGGAGATCTTGGGGTCTTTACAAGGCCTCGGTGGTAAAGGTGGTTCAGTTAAATTGCGGACCACCTGAAAGTCTCCTGCTACTATTTTCTGCAGATGCAATAGAGGCGGTGAAGAAAGTCTTCTTCACCGTCGCTATCACCACTTGGTAGGCACGACGTTGAGCTCTAACCTGTGTCTGGTCTGATTCAGAATGAGTTTTCTGCCACCGACGCTCTAGCCGTCTCAGCGATTGTTTCATCACCCTCAGCTCCGAAGAAAACCATGGGGCTGTCCATGCAATTGGAGAGGGCGCTTCGGAGCCAGAAAGTCAATAGCCCCGGTTAACTCCGCATTCCAGTGGGCCACCAGGGAATCAGCTGAAAGGCCATCAACATGGGATAAAGCATCCCCTGCCACTCGCTGGAAACCATTTGGATCCATTAAGTGGCGGGGGCGGACCATCCGAATTGGTCCCACCTCCCTGCAGAGGGGAAGGGTTACGGAGAAGTCCAGTTGCACCAGGAAGTGATCTGACCATGGCACTTCTTTTGATTCACAAAAATTCATATAAATTCATAGGGTTTGTGTTACATAAATTTGGTTTCCCTATAGAATACTGTAATTGGATTAAAATGATTTATAAAAACCCAATGTTCTGGACAAATGGAAGAATTTCAAATTTAATTAGTTTAAATCGAGGAATGAGACAAGGATGTCCTCTTTCCCCATTACTATTTAATCTCTGCCTGGAACCATTAACAAGAGCAATAATTCAGGATGAGCATATCAAGGGTGTAAAACACAACAAACATAATTACAAAATTGTATTATTTGCGGATGATAACCTTTTATTTATTACAAAACCAGAAGATACAATTCCAAAAATTATGGAGAAAATAAAAACCTTTGGCAGAATATCGGGATATTCTATAAACTGGACAAAATCAGAGATTTTATCAATTGGGCCAAGGGCTACATTGTATAGAAACCATCAATTTCGGATGTGCAAAGACTTTATCAAATACTTGGGTATAATGATTTCATCAGATATAGAACAAATTGTAAAATTAAATTCTTAGAGGATTACAAATACATATTCCCAAATTTTATTTCCAAAAAAAAAAAAAATCAACTATTTAGATTGTGCCTGTGGGGTACAAAGCCACCAAAAATATCACTACATAAAATGCAACTGCCAACTAAGGAAGGCGGCTTTGGTCTCCCAAATCGGGAACTATATCACCAGGCCTACCTGCTGAGTAAGACTAATGACTGGAGAGCTACCAGGAATCCCAATTGGGCTACCAATTGAGGCAGGTGATTAGCTGTGGGAGGAGCTTATCAGAGCTTGCAGGGCAGCAGCTGAAGAAGGAGCAAAAAGGGTTTTCTTTTGTGTGTGTGGGAGGAGCTTATCAGAGCTTGCAGGGCAGCGGTTTGATCCATCTTTTAGATTTAGGGGAGCTAGTCTCAAATGTTTGTTGGGGGAGACCTAGGTTTTTTTGTGGTTTTTTTTGGGGGGGGAGTTATTTGTCCTGTCTTCATGCTTTTTATGATGGAGGACCGCTGTAGCCACCCCCAACGACACGTTCTCAAGATGGAGGGGGAGGGAACAGCTGCAGTCGCCTGCGGTTCCTGCGCAATGTTTGCCATCTTGCCAAAGGTTGCAGGCAGCTTTACCTGCAGCAATTGCATGTTGATTGCCCTCTTAGAAGACAAAGTCCAGCAACTGAAGGAACGTGTAGCTACGCTCCAAAGAATTAGAGAGCTGGAGCTCTTCTTGGAAGCAACAGAGCACACCGTCTCCACCAAGGAGGAGACAGGGGACTCCCCTGAGAAGGAGGCTAGTTCACCAACACAGGAGCCAGATATATGGAGAAACGTGACTCAAAGAAGTAGAAGGCCCAGGGTTCGCTCTGATTGTTTAGAAATACACAATTGCTTTGAGGTCCTCTCCCCTAGCATGGAAGACGAAGAGCAGACTCCATTTGAGGATCTCTCCCTCATTACAGTCGATCAGGTATATGAAGACGAGCAGCAAAGTCAGTCCTCAGGGAATGTGCAGGCGACCTTGGAACGGACAGCTCACGGAAGAACCCCGACCAAACCTAAGAGGAGGCGTGTAGTGGTGATAGGGGATTCCCTACTGAGGGCAACAGAAGCAGTGATCTGTGGGCCTGACAAGATGTCTCGGGAAGTGTGCTGTCTCCCAGGGGCTAAGATCCAAGATGTAACTGAACGACTGCAAGGAATCATAAAACCCACTGACAAATACCCCTTCCTCTTGGTTCATGTGGGAACCAATGACACTGCAAGCAATAGCCTCCAGAAGATCAAAAGAGACTACGAGGCTCTGGGCAGGAAATTGAAGCAATTAAATGCACAAATTGTCATCTCATCTGTCCTCCCAGTTGAACGACGTGGCCCAGGGAGAGAGGGAAAAATAGTGGAAGTGAACAGCTAGCTTCGCAAATGGTGTAAACAGGAACGGTTTGGATTCTTAGATCACGGACTGCAGTTTCTTGAAGATGGACTTCTGGCAAGCGATGGGCTGCACCTCACAACGGTTGGGAGGAATGTTTTTGCCAAAAATCTCAGAAACCTCATCAGGAGGGCTTTAAACTGACTAATGTGGGGGAGGGAGACAGTGCTCCTGAAGGTGGGAGTCTATCAATTGATGAAGATGATCATCCAAATTTCATAGACCAAATGGAGCAAACAGCACGCAGACCTAGTGGTGGGAGGAAAAAATCCTTAAATAAGAGACACGGGGGAATGATTAATGGACTTCAATGTCTGTACACTAATGCGCAAAGCATGGGAAATAAACAAGATGAGCTTGAGCTCTTGGTACAGCAAACTAAATATGACATAATAGGCATCACTGAAACCTGGTGGGATAAGTCCCACGATTGGAATGTAATAATGGAGAGATACAATCTATTTCAGAGAAGCAGACCAGGCAAGAAAGGAGGAGGAGTGGTGTTATATGTCAGGGATGTGTATACCTGTGAAGAGATCCAAGATTTAGAACCTCAAAGCCAAAGTGAGAACATTTCGGTCAAAATTAAGGGAGAGAAGAATAACAGTGGCCTCATTGTGGGAGTTTACTATAAATCCCCAAGCCAAACGGAGGACATAGATGATGCCTTCCTGGAACAGATGGCCAAGCATGCAAAAGGAAGGGAGATAGTAGTAATGGGGGACTTCAATTACCCGGATATTTGTTGGATGTCAAACTCAGCCAAGAGCATAAGGTCAAACAGATTCCTCACTGGCTGTGCTGGTCCCGGGGGGAAGGTTACCGTTGACGTAGTCAAAGTCCGGTCCTGGGTCACTGGTCTGGAAACATTTCACAAGGAGCGAGGCGAGGTCCGAAGCAGAAAGCCGGGCGGGGACAGGATCACTGGAAGGTCAGGTCTGGGTCCAGGCTGGGATTCCTCCGGTTCAGCCTCTGAATCGGATTCCCAGGCCATCACACCATCCCCCCTCCCAGGCCCCCCCCCTCAATCGAGGGTCTGGACCCGGCTTGCTGGGGTACGCCGCATGGAAATCTTGGAAGCAGGCAGGCAGGCGCGTGGACGTTGGCTGCTGGTTCCCAGGAACGGTCCTCCGGTCCATACCCCTTCCAGTCTATGAGATACTGCAGCTTTCCCTTGCAGTATCGGGAGTCCAGAATGTGTTCCACCTCGTACTCAGGCTCCCCCTGAACCAAAACTGGCTGCGGTCGGGGACGGTTCGGGTGGAACTTGTCGGGTGGGGCCACTGGACTCAGAAGGGACCTGCGGAATACCGGGTGAACCTTCAGGGTTGCAGGCAACTGGAGACGGAATGCCACAGGCAAGACCTGGTCCACAATAGGAAACGGGCCGGTGAAACGGGCGTCCAGCTTCCGCGAAGGTCGAGAGGGGTGGAGGTGGCGAGTGGAGAGCCATACCAGGTCACCAACGTGGAGTTCCGGCCCCACCCGGCGCCTCCTTGGCCTGGCGCAGTTGCTCCATCAATAGCTGTTGCTGGGACTGGAGCTCCTGAAGCCACTCCGTCACCGCAGGGACCGCGGATGCCGGCAGCACATCCGGAAACAGCCGTGGATGATAGCCGTAACTGGCCTGAAATGGGGTCTGCTGGGTGGACGCATTCGTTGTAGGCGAACTCCGCCAATGCTAGGTGGTCGACCCAGTCATCCTGATGGTAGCTGCAGTAACACTGCTCCAGCACCGCGTTCGCCCGTTCCGTCTGGCCATCGGTCTGTGGGTGGTAGGCTGATGAGAGACAGACCTCTGTCCCGAGGGTCTGGTGCAATGCTCGCCAGAACCGGGATGTGAACTGAACGCCCCAGTCAGACACCACACGCTCAGGTAGGCCATGCAGGTGGAAGACATGCTGAAGGTACAGCTGAGCGGTTTCCTTAGCTGTGGGTACGGATGGGCAGAGGGCACAGTGCACCATCTTAGTGAAATGGTCGGAGAAAACTAGAAGGCAGGTACAGCCACGAGACGGGGGTAAGTCCACTACAAAGTCCAGCGAAACCGTGTGCCAAGGACGTGGTGGGACTGGCAACGGCTGAAGTAGGCCGGGGGGTCGCCCGGTAGGGCCCTTGGCCCACCGGCAGACATCACAACCAGCAACGTAGCGAGCCACGTCAGCCTTCAGGCGGGGCCACCAAAACTCACGGCTTACCAGATGGGTGGTCCGATACCGCCCAAAGTGTCCCGCTGCTGGGGCATCATGGGTCATCCGGAGAACCTCAGCCTGCAGTGGCCCTGGTGGGATATACAGGCGACCGTGGTGCAGCAGAAGGCCCTGTTGCAAGCCCAGCCCCGGATACTGAGGGCATGACCCTTCAGCCAGTTCCCGGAGTCGTTCCTGGGCCCAAGCATCGACCCGCTGCTGTTCCCGCACCCGAGCCTGCAGTGACTCAGCCTCCTGGGTGGCCAGGAATGCAGCCGGTGGTAGGATCGTGGTGGGTACTGCTTGCTGTACCGTGTCTGCGTTGTCTTCAGGTTTCCGGGACAGGGCATCCGCCTTCTGGTTTTGGGAGCTAGGGATATAGCGGATCCGGAACTGGAACCGGGAAAAGAACAACGCCCACCGGATCTGCCTTTGGTTCAGCTTGCGGGTGGTCTGGAGGTACTCCAGGTTCCGGTGGTCGGTTCTCACCTCCACCGGGTGTCGTGCCCCCTCAAGATGGTGGCGCCAGACTTCAAAGGCCACCTTGATGGCCAGTAGTTCCCGCTCCCACACGGTATAGTTACGCTCCGCTGGAAGGAGCTGGCGGGAATAGAAGGCGCAGGGTAAGAGTGGCGCATCGGGTCCGTACTGCTGAGACAAGACGGCACCGAGAGCCGTACTGGAGGCGTCGGTCTCTACCACAAAGGGTCGAGAGGGATCAGGAAGTTGCAAGATTGGCGCTCTCTGGAAACAGGCTTTCAACCCCTGAAACGCCTCCTCTGCCTCCTCGTACCAGGAAAACGGCGTCTTGGGGCGCAGTAGCCGGGTCAACGGGGTGGTGCGATGAGCAGAATCTGCAATTAAGGTCCGGTAATAGTTGGCGAACCCCAGGAATCGCTGTAGGTCCTTGCGGTTCCGAGGTGCCGCCCATTCCCGAACCGCTGCCACCTTCCCAGGATCCATCTGCACCCCATCTGGAGAGAGTCGGTGACCAAGGAAGTCCACTGACCGCTGATGGAACTCGCACTTGCTGAGCTTCGCATACAGGCGGTGCTCCCGCAAGCGCTGCAGCACAGTCCGGACATGACCCTCGTGGAGAGCCGGGTCACGGGAGAAAACCAGAATGTCATCCAAGTACACCACCACGTACTTGTCTAGCAAGTCTTGGAACATGTGGTTGATGTACCGTTGGAACACAGCGGGCGCGTTGCACAATCCGAAGGGCATAACCAGGTATTCGAACTGCCTGTACCGGGTCCCGAATGCTGTCTTCCACTCATCCCCGGCTCGGATCTGAATTAAATTGTAGGCCCCCCGGAGGTCTAGCTTGGTGAACACCTGCGCCCCTTGCAACGGCTCCAGCAACTCCAAAATAAGGGGCAAGGGGTACCGGTCTGGGATGGTAATTTTGTTCAGGGCCCGGTAATCATGGCAAAGGCGAAGCTCCCCACATTTCTTCTTAACGAAGAGCACTGGCGCAGCGGTGGGCGAGGTAGAAGGCCTAATGAAACCACACTCCAGGTTCTTGTGCAGGAAGTCCTGCAACGCTTCGTGCTCTGGCTCTGTTAGAGAGTATAAGCGACTCACCGGCAGGGGCGCTCCGGGCTGGAGGTCTATGCCGCAGTCAAAAGACCGATGTGGCGGCAGCTGGTCTGCCCCCCGTTCCTCGAACACGTCTTGGTAGTCCCGGTACTCGGCGGGGAGCGTGGATGCAGCCTCCTCAGTGGGTGCGGCTGCTAGCATCTCGGACTGAGCATGGGGACACGGGTCTGGGAAGTGCACAGTCCGATTGACCCAGTCAATCTGAACATTGTGAGCCTCCAGCCAGTCCATCCCGAGCACCAGGGGGAACCGGGGCATGGAGGCAATGTCCAAAGTTCGCACCTCCCGGTGCTGCTGGAGACACAGGACCAAGGGCTGGGTCTCCCGAGTGACGGCTCCTGAACGCAGGAGCCGTCCGTCAATTGCCTCCACCTGTACCGGTTCTGGCTTGTTCTGAAGTGGCACCTGATGATGAGCGGCAAAGGCAGCGTCAATATAGGAGTGGGTTGCCCCTGAATCCACCAGAGCGTGGGTAAGAATCCAGGGCCCACCTGGAGGGTAGAGACGCACCGGAACCATGAGATGTCGCAAATCCACTGGTGAGAGCCCCTCTTGCATGGTTTGGGACCCCAGGTTGCTAGGGCCTTCGGCTACCGAGGTTGGCGGTTTCCCTGCGACTGGCATCTTCTTGGAACAGGATCGGGCGTAATGTCCACTCCCACCGCAGTAAAGACACAGGTTCCCCTCCCGACGCCGCGTCTTCTCCAAGGGGGAGAGGCAAGGTCGCACAGCCCTGAGCTGCGTTGGCTCGTCCGGCAACTCGGCTGTGGGCATGGACCTGCTGGGAAGGACTGGAGCCAGGAGCCGGGGGTGCTGGCGGTCCCGGGTCTGGCGACGGTCCTCCAACCGATCGTCTATCTGCAGGCTCCGCTGAATAAGGGCGTCCAGCGTGGTGGGACGATCCATCATGGCCAACTGGTCCAGTATCTCATCCGACAGTCCCTCAAGATACTGGTCCCGAAGTGCAGAGTCATTCCAAGACAAGTCTTGCGCCAACAGCCGAAATTCCATGGTGTAGGCGGCCGCAGTGGACTTGCCCTGTTTCAAACGCCTAATTGCCTGGTTGGCTTGACTCTCCTTCTGGGGGTTGCCGAATGCGGCCTCCAAATGGTTGCAAAACCCCACATAGTCTGTCAGCAAGGGCGAGTCTTGCCTGAGCAGCGGCAATGCCCACTTGGCCGCCTGGTCCTTTAACAAACTGATCAAAAAGTGCACCTTGGTGCGGTCGTCAGGGAAGTTCCAGGCTCGCCCCTGAATATACAACTTGGCCTGGGCGAGGAACATGGGAAAGCTGGCCGGGGCCCCATCAAATTTCTCTGGCAAGGCCACTGGGTACTTGCCTGGACCTGGGGCGTCGGCCACAGGAGCCGGTAGGGCATCCAACCGCTGCTGAAGTGCCGTAACCGCATCGCTGAGCTGCTGCACGGTGTGAGTCAAGGCCTGTTTCTCCTGGGCCAATGCCACCAGCGCAGCTGCCTGGTCGGCCATGGCTTCTGGCTTTTCCCGAACGCACCCCAATGAAGGGGGAGTGTGGGTGTGGCGGGAGCAAACTGTGCTGGTCCCGGGGGGAAGGTTACCGTTGACGTAGTCAAAGTCCGGTCCTGGGTCACTGGTCTGGAAACAGTTCACAAGGAGCGAGGCGAGGTCCGAAGCAGAAAGCCGGGCGGGGACAGGAACACTGGAAGGTCAGGTCTGGGTCCGGGCAAGAGCAGGTACTCAATGACGTTGCTCCCGCAACCTGGGACTGGGCTGACTGGCCTTTATCTTCTCTGAGGCCAGGGGCGGTCCCGGCCCCCAGGAGACCAGCCTCTCCTGGTCTTAAGGCGAGCACTCCTCCTGGGAGAAACCAGTTCCCTTCGCCTCTCTGCCCTGAGCCTCTGCAGTTCAGGAGGGGCTGAAGGGTTACTGGACCCAGGGGGAGACTCACCTGTAGGCACTGAGTCCTCAACCACCTCCGGAGCCAGAGTGGATTCACCTGGTGCCTGCTCCTGCGGAACCGGCACAGGTGCAGGCGCTTCAGAATCAAGGCCCTGCCCCAGTTCAGCCGGCCCTGGAGGCAGGGACTCCTGTGCAGGCTGGGATTCCTCCGGTTCAGCCTCTGAATCGGATTCCCAGGCCATCACACTGGCCTTGCAGACAACTTCATTGTCCAGAAAGTGGGAGAAGCAACAAGAGGAACAGCCATTTTAGATTTGGTCCTAACCAATGCTGATGACCTGGTTAGTGGGGTAGAAGTGGAAGGATCATTAGGTGTGAGTGATCATGCTCTTCTGAAGTTTACTATACAGCGGAAAGAAACAGCCAAGCATACTAGGACTCAATTTCTTGACTTTAAGAAAGCCGACTTCATAAAACTTAGGGAAGTGCTGGGTGAGATCCCATGGACAGTAATACTAAAAGGAAAGGGAGTTCATGATGGCTGGGAGTTTGTTAAGAAGGAGATAGTAAAAGCACAACTTCACGCAATACCAATGAGACGGAAACATGGAAGGTGCCTAAAGAAGCCAGGGTGGCTATCTAAAGAACTTTTAACTGAGTTAAGATTAAAAAAGGATGTGTACAAAAAATGGAAAAGGGGGGAAACCACCAAAGAGGAATTCAAACAAATAGCCAGCACGTGTAGACACAAAGTCAGAAAAGCTAAAGCACACAATGAACTCAGGCTTGCTAGAGAGGTTAAAAGCAACAAAAAAGGCTTTTATGGGTATGTTCGTAGCAAAAGGAAGAACAAAGAAACAGTGGGGTCACTCAGAGGAGAAGGTGGTGAAATGCAAACAGGGGACACAGAAAGGGCTGAACTCCTCAATGCCTTCTTTGCCTCAGTCTTCTCCGATAAAGAAAACAATGCCCGACCTGAAGAATTTGGAGCAAATGATTCAGCAGAGGAAACACAGCCCAGAATAACTAAGGATATAGTACAAAAATACTTGGCTAGTCTAGATGTATTCAAGTCTCCAGGGCCAGATGAACTGCATCCAAGAGTATTAAAAGAACTGGCAGATGTGATCTCAGAACCACTGGCAGTCATCTTTGAGAATTCCTGGAGAACAGGCGAAGTCCCGGCAGACTGGAGGAGGGCAAATGTTGTCCCTATTTTCAAAAAGGGGGAAAGAGAGGACCCAAATAATTACCGCCCAGTCAGTCTGACATCAATACCAGGGAAGATTCTGGAGCAGATCATTAAGCAAACAGTCTGTGAGCACCTAGAAAGGAATGCTGTGATCACCAATAGTCAGCATGGATTTCTGAAAAATAAGTCATGTCAGACTAACCTGATCTCGTTTTTTGACAGAATTACAAGCCTGGTAGATGAAGGGAACGCAGTGGATGTAGCCTACCTTGATTTCAGCAAGGCATTTGACAAGCTGCCCCATGATATTCTTGTAAAGAAGCTGGTAAAATGTGGTCTTGACTATGCTACCACTCAGTGGATTTGTAACTGGCTGACTGACCGAACCCAAAGGGTGCTCATCAATGGTTCCTCTTCATCCTGGAGAAGAGTGACTAGTGGGGTGCCACAGGGTTCTGTCTTGGGCCCAGTCTTATTCAACATCTTTATCAACAACTTCGATGATGGACTCAAGGGCATCCTGATCAAATTTGCAGATGACACCAAACTGGGAGGGGTGGCTAACACCCCAGAGGACAGGATCACACTTCAAAACGACCTTGACAGATTAGAGAACTGGGCCAAAACAAACAAGATGAATTTTAACAGGGAGAAATGTAAAGTATTGCACTTGGGCAAAAAAAATGAGAGGCACAAATACAAGATGGGTGACACCTGGCTTGAGAGCAGTACATGTGAAAAGGATCTAGGAGTCTTGGTTGACCACAAACTTGACATGAGCCAACAGTGTGACGCGGCAGCTAAAAAAGCCAATGCAATTCTGGGCTGCATCAATAGGAGTATAGCATCTAGATCAAGGGAAGTAATAGTGCCACTGTATTCTGCTCTAGTCAGACCTCACCTGGAGTACTGTGTTCAGTTCTGGGCACCACAGTTCAAGGAGGACACTGACAAACTGGAACGTGTCCAGAGGAGGGCAACCAAAATGGTCAAAGGCCTGGAAACGATGCCTTATGAGGAACGGCTAAGGGAGCTGGGCATGTTTAGCCTGGAGAAGAGGAGGTTAAGGGGTGATATGATAGCCATGTTCAAATATATAAAAGGATGTCACATAGAGGAGGGAGAAAGGTTGTTTTCTGCTGCTCCAGAGAAGCGGACACGGAGCAATGGATCCAAACTACAAGAAAGAAGATTCCACCTCAACATTAGGAAGAACTTCCTGACAGTAAGAGCTGTTCGACAGTGGAATTTGCTGCCAAGGAGTGTGGTGGAGTCTCCTTCTTTGGAGGTCTTTAAGCAGAGGCTTGACAACCATATGTCAGGAGTGCTCTGATGGTGTTTCCTGCTTGGCAGGGGGTTGGACTCGATGGCCCTTGTGGTCTCTTCCAACTCTATGATTCTATGATTCTATGCTCTCGAGTATAGTTTCTTTGAACCTCTTATAGGGTGGACTAAACTTGGCTCCAATTTTATGAAATATCCTATTATCCTGGAGACTATTAAAGCACCTATAAAAATTTGGATGAATATTAATAAAAATAATAAAGATGACCCCTATCAGCATGAGAAATTAACAATATGGGCCATCTGTCTCCTGAGAAATCTCTATGTGGGACAAGAAGCTACAGTTAGAACTGGATATGGAACAACGGATTGGTTCAAAATTGGGAAAGGAGTACGACAAGGCTGTATATTGTCTCCCTGCTTATTTAACTTATATGCAGACATCATCATGCGAAAGGCTGGGCTGGATGAATCCCTAGCCGGAATTAAGATTGCCAGAAGAAATATCAACAACCTCAGATATGCAGATGACACAACCTTGATGGCAGAAAGTGAGGAGGAATTAAAGAACCTTTTATTGAGGGTGAAAGAGGAGAGCGCAAAATATGGTTTGAAGCTCAACATCAAAAAAATGAAGATCATGGCCATTGGTCTCATCACCTCCTGGCAAATAGAAGGGGAAGAAATGGAGACAGTGAGAGATTTTACTTTCTTGGGCTCCATGATCACTGCAGATGGTGACAGCAGTCACAAACTTAAAAGACGCCTGCTTCTTGGGAGAAAAGCAATGACAAACCTAGACAGCATCTTAAAAAGTAGAGATATTGCCTTGCCGACAAAGGTCCGTATAGTTAAAGCTATGGTTTTCCCTGTAGTGATGTATGGAAGTGAGAGCTGGACCATAAACAAGGCTCATATCCGAAGAATTGATGCTTTTGAATTATGGTGCTGGAGGAGACTCTTGAGAGTCCCATGGACTGCAAGAAGATCAAACCTCTCCATTCTTAAGGAAATCAGCCCTGCTCGCTGGAAGGATAGGTCCTGAAGCTGAGGCTCCAATACTTTGGCCACCTCATGAGAAGAGAAGACTCCCTGGAAAAGACCCTGATGTTGGGAAAGATGGAGGGCACAAGGAGAAGGGGACGACAGAGGACGAGATGGTTGGATAGTGTTCTCGAAGCCAGCAGCATGAGTTTGACCTAACTGTGGGAGGCAGTGGAAAACAGGAGTGCCTGGCGTGCTCTGGTCCATGGGGTCACGAAGAGTCGGACACGATTAAACACCAACAAATGAGTGTGATCCACCTTGAGTCCTGTAGGTATAGGGTGACATACAAATTTAATAGTGATAAAATAATCATGTGTGGTAAAGGTAAAGGTAAAGGTACCCCTGCCTGTACGGGCCAGTCTTGACAGACTCTAGGTTTGTGCGCTCATCTCACTCTAGAGGCCGGGAGCCAGCGCTGTCCGCAGACACTTCCGGGTCACGTGGCCAGCATGACGAAGCTGCTCCGGCGAACCGGCACCAGAGCAGCACACGGAAACGCCGTTTACCTTCCCGCTATAAAGCGGTACCTATTTATCTACTTGCACTTAAGGGTGCTTTCAAACTGCTAGGTGGGCAGGAGCTGGGACCAAACGACGGGAGCTCACCCCGCCGCGGGGATTCGAACCGCCGACCATGCGATTGGCAAGTCCTAGGCGCTGAGGTTTTACCCACAGCGCCACGCGCGTCCCTCCTAATGTGTGTTAGAACTGGGCAATCTATTGTCCAGAACTGGTTCAAAGTCTATATTGTGATATTAGTTTTATAATTTTTGAGTTGGCAATATTGTGAATCATGGTGTGCTCTGCAAAAATCATGATGTGGGGGAAACCGTGAAACCAGCCAATGCCTCTACATAGCTCCATTCTTATTTCAGACATCATGATATATCAGTGTATCATGGTGTTTGATTGGTGATATATCATCATGTTGAAAATCAGATATTGCAGTCCTAGAGTTTATAAAGTTATGCATGGTACAGAGAAAGTGGATCGAGAAACGTCGCTCTCCGTCTCTCACAATACTCAGACTCAGGGACACCCAACGAGGCTGAACGGTGAAAGATTCAGGACAGAGAAAGTGCAGTACTTTCCCCACCGACGAACTGGCGGAAGAGGCTGTTGGCGGGGCGGGAGGGAGCTCTTGGGCGGCATCCTGCCGGCGGGTTTCCCCCGGGGGCATCTGCTTGGCCGCTGTGGGAAGAGGATCCGGCAGCCGCTCCGCTCCTGTTCTCGGGGAGCCCAGCTGGACGCCCTTGGAGCAGGCGGGGAAGCGCTTCTGCAGCCCAGGGGCCTCCCGGAGTTCCTTCGGCCGCTCACCGGCCGGAAGCCGCCTTCCCGCGCGAAGCCCGGGCGCTCCGGGAGGCGTGGCCTAACTGTGTCGGGTCAGTCCCCGCCCCAACCACCGCGATTCTTCCGCCAGCAGCCAATCCGCTTCGGGGGGCGTTCCCTCCATTCAGGATTCCTCGTCCGGCTTGGAGGGTATGTAACAGCTGCTTCCCCGCGCGTCCCCCCGAGGTGCCCTTTGGAAAGCGGGGGGCGCGCAAGTTCGGAAGGCCTTGGCTGGCGGGGGAGGGGCTGCGGAGCCGGGCCGCCAGATGGGGAGGGCGGCGGGGGCTTGGCTCGCTCGCCCGCCTGCCTGCCTGCCTGCCTGCCCGCCGGGCGCGGCGCCTTCTCTCCGGCGCGGCTCCGGATTCCGCTCTGTCCCAAAGCGGCCGAGGGAGGAGCGAGGGACCCTCCGCCTCTCGGCGCCCCCCTCGCCCCTCTATCCCCCGAAGCAAAAGCGCTGCCGGGGGACAGAGGGGCAAGGGCGGGCTTGCAGCGCCCGCTTCTGGCCTCGGGCCGGCGGGGAGAGTTGGAAGCCCGCCGCGCACCGGCTCCCGGGCCGGATGTGGTCTCGACGCTGCTCCCTCCGCCCCTTTTCCTGGCGGGGCGGGAGGACGGCTGTTACTAGCCGGGGAGCGTCATTCTGTGGTCGAATCGCGCGTGTGTCGCGTGTCTGGGGATCCGCGGCTGCTCCCCCCCCCTCCGCGGGGAAGTCTCGCTTCCGATTTCGTTTTCCGCCGCGCTCCATCCTCGCTCGCTGCCGGGCGGGCGAGGGTTCCCCCGGTGGCGCCTGTGCCGGGATGGCGCGCCTCGCTCGCCTGGCGGGCGCCCTCCTTGCAACTAACGCGGAGTTGTGGCACTTCGTCTCCTCCTCGCGCGGCTGGCTTCTGGGTGGCTCGCTTGCCAGATCCGCCGGCCGCCTTCGCATTAACTCTCCCGCTCCCACGGGGGAAGGGAGTCTCTTTAACGTGGCGTCCCGATTTTCCCCCAACGGGAGGAGGCGCAAAACCTCCCACAAAAACCTGGCTGGCGTGCGATTGCCGAGCGGATCTCCGTATTATTTTTTAATCACTTAAATCATATGCGGGGCTTGGCTGCTTTTTGGGTGTGCGTGTGAACGGGGTGCTGGGAAAACAACCAAGGCAACGGGAAGAGAAGCGGGCGGGAGGGCGGCCCATTCGGAGGTCTTTCTCTCCCCTCCCCTCGCGCCCGTTTGCTCGGGAGTAGACGGCGCAGCGTTTCGCGGGGCTGGGCAGGAAGAGGGACGGCGGCCTCCGTTGTTTACGGCGCAGCTTCGACGGGCAGCTCCCTCCCCCCCCGAAGTGCGTTGATTTGGAGGCGGGACGCCGCGCTCTGGCCGGGATGGCCCCTCCCGCTGCCATCTCGTCGAAGAGGGCCGAGCTTCCAGGGCGGGGGAGGCGCCGCCGCAATTCGGATCGTGCCGTTGGTCAAGAATGTGACTCGTAATTCCCGAGGGGAGCGGCGAGGGAGCGCGCCTTTCTCCTTGAAGCGGATTGGGGCAGGGCGGAAAACGGGCTCCGCCTCCTTCCCTGTTATGGTTGGGGGGCGGAGAGGCGGGGGGGAGGTGACGGCTGTTTGAAAGCATCCCGGAAGTGAAACTGAAATTCGGTTGCAGGGGAGGAGTAGAATAAGAGCGATCTAAGGAGCCGGCCCCAGGGATCGTGCTCCCTCGCGACATCTCGGCAGGCTTGAGTTGCACGAGGGGTCGGTGCGCTAAAGGCCGTTGAGTCCTCCATGTGCAGAAGCAGTACATCTGCAGAGGAATCTGGCTGCCCGGCGTCCGGTGCAGTGACTGATCCTGCAGGGCTGCTCTTGTGCCTCTAGGAAACAGAAAGGGAACATCCGACCTGTGGAATCGCAGGTACTTCAGCCTTCCTCGACCTGGCACCCTCCAGATGGAACTATGTGGGAGTTATAGTTCAGTGCATCTGGAGGGCGCCAGGTTGGCGAAGGCTAGGTAGAAGCAGAGCCGGTTTCTCTCGCCATCAGTTCTGCTATACCATTGGCTCAAATAGCGTCTCTCTTTGCCCATTGGAGTAGAAATGGTATGGGTGGGGGTTAGTTAGAGCCATGGAAGATTCACTATTGACTGTCGCAAAGATAGGAAGCATCCAGATTTAGGGCAGGTATAGGAACCCCAGAGGCCAGGGAGAAAGCTTGTGGGATGCCCAGAGACGGATGGGCTTGGGGTGGGATGGAGCAGAGCTCCTGGCGCTTTTGCCTTTCAGAAGAGGAATCTGGGACTCTCTGCCACCTTCCTGCAAGAGCTGCCACAACAAAGCTCATCTCTCCACCCTGCCTTGTGCAGAACCTCAGGGAGGGCTAGGACACATCTTCCTCCTTGTACAAGAAAAAGGGGTGGAGGCTGTTGAACAGCCAGCATTGTGGCTTCTGCCTGTGTGTCTTGGGGGCTCTGGATTAAAAGTTGTTCCTGGAGAGAACAGTTGCTTTGCATGCAGAAGGGCCAGGTCCCATCCTTGGCATCTGCTGGAAGGGCAGGGAGAGATGCTTGAGGAGCCGCTGAGCTTGGTGGACCCACAGTCTGACTTAATGTAAGGCAGCTTTGCTGGTTGCTCTGTTCCCTTCTTCCATCATGACTTGAATGCTGTGGGCGCCTTTCATTTCCCCCTCAGTGTTTGTCCTGCCTGCCCCTGTGTTTCCTCACCAGCTCCAGGACACCTGAGAAGGCACTTGATGAGTCTCTGTCATCCTTTGCTCCTAGGTGAGGCATGTCTTCACCCATAAGGCTGCTTTAAAACAACAACAACAATAATACGAAGCCTGGCAGATAACTCCCATATGGGGGAGGGTTGCAACATTTGGGGGTTCGTGGGGGAAGGTGAGTATTAGGGAGCATATTATAGAGGTACAGTCGTACCTCGGAAGTGGAACAGAATCTGTTCCAGAAGTCCGACTTCTGAAATGTTCAGCTTCCAAAGCATGGCTTCTGATTGGCTGCAGGAAGCTGCAGAAGCCCCAGCGGACGTTCGGATTCCGAAAGAACGTTCGAAAGCTGAAACACTCACTTCTGGTTTTCAGTCGTTCGGGAGCCAGAACATTAGACTCCCAAGGTGTTCGGGAGCCGAGGTACGACTGTATATGAAATTATGCATCTCATGGAGAAAGTGGAACCCAGTGGGGTTGTCCCATGAAGCCAAATGTTGGAGGATTCAGGATAGACAGAGGACTTTTTCACACAGCACACTTTGTTTATTTATGTACTGCATTTATATGCCACCTTTATCTTCCTGTGAGCTCAAGGTGGTTGTACATGGTTATCTTCCTAATTTGATCCATACAACAACCTAGTGAGGAAGGTGACTGGCCCAAGGTCACCCAGGGAGCTTTGTGGCTGAGTGGGGGGTTGTGGCCACCAACTTGGATGGAGGCTTTGCAAAGGAAAGGGGTTTAAACAATCTCAGGGGAGAGCAGGCTCTCAGTAGCTAGTAGCCACAATGACCATTACAATGACCCTCTTGGAGGCGGCATCTCCTGAATATCAGTTACCTGGATTTGCAGGTGAACAGAGTGCTCCTCATGCCCTTTTGGTGGGCTTCCCCTGATGGGCATCTGGGTGGCTCTTGCGAGGAGGACAAGATGCTGGATGGGATGGGCCTTTAGCCTGATCCAGCACGGCGTGTCTTCTGTTCTTCAAAGCAATCTTTTCTAGTCTTTAGGGGCAGTAAATTCTCCTGGAGTTCAGTCTGTAAATCAAAGCAGAGGACTGTTTTATGAGGAGTCAAATCCAACCCTGTTAAGTTCAAGTGGTAGGTTTCAAGTTGTTTTTTAACTCCTTGATCTCAACAGGAAGTGGTTTTTACTCTTGCTCCACTGGTCTTTGACAATCATACGTAACTCTTTCTCTCTTTCAGACTTCAGCATTTTTCTTTTGCTGCCTGCAAAATTTTGAAAGATCTCCTTTTCCTCTTGGTGGTGTTGGGGTGTCAGAACCGGTACGGTGCAGGGAGGCAATAAAACATCAAGAGCTTGGGGCAAAAGTTACTTAGGAGAACTAAACAAGCTTCAGTGGGACAATATTATTTCATCCGTGTCTTCCCTACCTTCGTAACTTTATGATAGCTGTTGTGTGACGATGCCATTGCAGGCTGAGGTAACACCCAGTGAATTTCATGGTTGTGTAAGGATTTGGATGCAGGTTTCCTCAGTCTGGATCCCAACTGTCTGGCGCAGAGCTTTCCAAAGTGTGTGTCATGACACATTGTGTTGGCTGCAGTGTGTAGGTGTGTCACACGAATGCTCCCTGCGCTCCTCCCGGGGCTGGAAAGAGGTTAGTTTAACCTCCGGTTTGCTAGTAAAACTGAATTACCGTGTCACAAAATGATGCATGTCTAAAAAATGTGTCACCAACATGAAAAGTTTTGAAAGCTCTGGTCTAGAACACAGCTTTTCGGAGAACCCCCCCCCCCACAGAATTGGACCAGCGTTTTCAATAGTGTTAGATAGATAACCAAGGTGTCAAATAGCCAGGGCTGCTGCAACAAACAGCTGTGCAAGCCTTTGGACAGCAGAGACATGAAAGGGCATCAGAGGAGGGAGGGACAGAGGGCAGTGTTGCCCACGGCACCTCTGACTGTTAATCAAGGCACCCCAGGGTGCCATGGCACACTTGCTGAAAAACCACTGCCTTAAACCAAGGTTGTGGTCACCAAAACGGAATGTATAGTTGCCATTTTGTGGGCAAGATGGCTCTAAAGTCCTATTTTTCATATGATGGGCTGGCTATGATTCTCAGTTAACCATCTGGCTAGTTCAGCTGCCAACCTTGAGCTAGGTTAAGAGCTTGGAGAACTTAAAGAAGAAAAGTCACTTGATTGAGGGACAGTCTGCATATATATTGGCCTATTCCGCCCTGTTCAGGCAGAACAGAAAAAGCAATTTGGTTCCAGAAATTGATTCTGATTTTGCAGATAAAACGGAATTCTACAAAATAGGATATTAGTGTGTGAAAACAGTTCAGAGCCAATGATCCCTAGATGACTAAGATGACAGGTGCCATCCTGGCGCCCAGGCATCTTCACTTGGTTGCAAGTGGTTGAAAGCCAGGTGCAAAATGTGCCTGGCTAATTTCAAACACTGGGTCGATCTGCTTTTTCTGTCATGTTTATGAGAAGGGCATGAAGGCAGTGGTCCTCCTCAGGAGCTGATACTCACAGGTGCTTTTAGATGTGGAGGTTTTATGTAGCTAATGTGGCCAATCACTGATGGCAGACTTGGTTATCCATGAGTTAGTCCACTTTTCTCTACCTTTTTAAAGCCATCACACTGAATCAAATCCTAGAGATTTCCAGCTAAGTGAATATAATTATTTCCCCACATTTAGCTTAGGCGCCGTCTTCTGAGGGACAGAGTTTCTATTAATTCAAGCCCAGTCATGTTGGCTGATTTATTTTTACTTCTTTTTTTTTAAGAGTCAGGCTAATGTGAACGTCTGCTGTGCAGCAGCTGCAAGTCGGAGGTGTTCCTGGTGACGGAAGCAGCTTAATTGCTAGTAGCTTTATCCATGTGGGAAAATGTGTGGACAAGCAATGCTCTGAGCATGTGTGGCTGCCATCTTCACAATTATGGGATTTGTTGGGTGATGATGCACCACTTTGGAGCTTCTTCGGCAATGCTTCTGTTTGCTGCTTCTAGGATAAAATCATGCTCCCAAATAGTGGATCTGAAATCCAAGAAGCAGCCTCCTCTCATGTATGCTGTGATGAACTTGGGCATAAGCAGAGACTGTGTCACCTTCCTGCCCTTTGATCTGGCCCAGATATCATTGCTGGAAGAAGTGGGTGAGTTTAATATGTAACTACTGGTGACAGCTGGGTAGAATCCTAGAATTGCAGAGTTGGAAGGGACCCCAAGAGTCATCTAGTCCAACCTCCTGCAATGCAGGAATCT
Organism: Podarcis pityusensis; assembly: GCF_964106645.2. NCBI lineage: Eukaryota > Metazoa > Chordata > Lepidosauria > Squamata > Lacertidae > Podarcis > Podarcis pityusensis. Next base: position 53,286,108 of record NC_138039.1, on the reverse strand, counting down.
TAGCAAAAACATCTATGACAGGCGGTCATCCGACTTCTGCTTAAAAACCTCCAAGGAAGGAGAGTCCATCACCTCCTGAGGAAGTCTGTGCCACTGTCAAAGAGCTCTTGTTACTTTTTCCCAGGATGACAAGGAGTACTCTTCGGGTTTGGTCAGCAGCTACAAATGCCCCTAACGGATACTACTTTCAACCCACATTGTACCAGCTTCCTTGCAAAAACATCATGGGGGACTTTGTCAAAAGCCTTACTAAAATCAAGATACGCTATGTCCACAGCATTAGGTTAGGGGAGTAAACAATCACTTCTTGTTTTTAAGCAGGAACTGTAATGTAATTGTGCCTTGTGGAGTGCTTGTATTCAGTGTTCTAGCCAGCCATGCCTTCTCTCGGGATACTCCATTCCATTACAGCTGTACCTTGGTTCTCTCAGACCAAAGCTTTGCATGAAATCACATGTGGGAGAGACTTCTCCCTGATTTGGGTGCTAGCCCATTTCCCTTCTGACCAGTGCTTTTTAAAAAAGAAAATAGGTGCCAGTGCTGCATATCCTTGAGTACCCCCAGAAAAAACATTGCTTCTGACCATTCTATGTCAAGCAGCTCAACAAGTCCCTACAAGATGCAGTTGCAAGAATAATTTTTTGGGGAGCATGCAAATGTGGAAGGACCATAGCTCAGCAATAGAGCTGCTGTTTTTGCACACAGAAGACACCAGGTTCAGTCCCTGGCATCTCCCTGCCTGAAACCCTGGAGAGCTGCTGCTCGTCCATGGACAGGACTGAGCTTGGTGGGCCAAGTGTCTGGCTTATGGATGTAGTGAGCTACCTAATTCCATTTCTTCTTGTTGCTCTGTGGTTTCTACCATTCCATAATGTAGATGGGCTGTTTTCTTTTGCATCTGTAGTGTGTATATGTATACATAAATAGGCAAGAGGATGCATTAAGACATGGAACCAGACCCACACAGCAGGAGAGAATGTTCATCGTACCAGTGACTGGTGGTCTGTGCATTTTGCTGCACCTGTGCTCTTTTTTTGTAGAGAAACACACATATTGAGCCCCGTCTTTTGATACTTTCACTCACACACAGTTCTGAGTATATTTTCATGGCACTGGGAGCATCAGAAACATCATGCCCTCTTCTAAGGAGTTCCTAGCTGGAAAATCATTGGTTTAATGCAGTGGTTACAAACTTCATACACCGCCTTGAGCTCCTTGGAAGAAGAAGGTGGTATATAAATGTAATAAATAAATAAATAAATAATACATACACGGATAGATAAACTGTACTTTACAGAATTTTGCTGTTCTGGAAGTTGTTTTTGTTACCAAAGCAGCCTATAAACTCATGCCACCTGAAGGTTTGGAATGGACTCCTACATGTCAGAGCCTGGGTAGCTCAGCTGGTAGAGCATGAGACTCTTACTCTCAGGGTTGTGGGTTCAAGCCTCACATTGGACAAAAAGATTCTTGCATTGCAGGGGCTGGACTAGAAGTCCGCCATGGGCCCATCCAACTCTACAATTCTATAATGTGTTTCATTTGATCAGAACTGTGACTCAAGACATACATCATTGACTTGGAGAGGCAGGTTGTGTTGCTACCCTTTGAACTGGATGTTCAGGTGTGAGTGTACATGAATGTAGGTTTAGGATGGGCAGGTGTCTTACCTCCGGAAAAAAGCAAAGCTGATGTAAGAGCAAATGAGTTTTCTAAGACTGCAATTTCCCAAACCAGTCATTGTGTACATAAATCTCTCGTGTGATGATGCACCAGCATTAAAGTTTGGGGGTGGGGGAGAGCATTTGCAAGCTAACTATACACATTTTAAAAACATACTTAGCGTTGTTTTGGTGGCTGGGCTCTCTTTTTGCTTATTAAAAAGAGGACAGATAGCAAGCAAAGTAGTTTTTGTTTTTGGACTGCAGATCTATAGCGATCATTGTGAGGACTGAATTTCTATGTAACACTGCAGCTTGCTGTGTTCAACTGGTCTTGTGTGTACAGTACTTGGTTTGGGACAATTCTTTGGGAATTGGCTCTCATGATGCTGGCAAGGTGTCCTGAACGTTTTTAAGAATTCAATATTTTCTGGGGTTGGTTGCCTGTGACAATGAAAACAGTCAGGAGATCCAATTGAGTATTCTCAGGGTATCAAACTCTGTGAAGTTTAAATTCTGTGACTGACTTAAATAGGTGGTACAAGTCTATACATGTTTCCTTGGAAGTAAGGACCACTGAACAGAGCAGGAGTTATTCCGAGGTAAGAATGCATAGGATTGCAACAGTTCTTTATTGCCAGAGGCTAGAAACTTGAATGCTAACAATCCTTTGGAAATCCCCGTAAACACAAGGGGGACTTGATAAATGTTTTTCCTAACCCCAAGCTGTCGGACCTTCTGCGCACCAGTATTTTCAGAAATTATTCCCGGCGACGGTTTTTTGCGGGCACTTCTACTTCGCGGCCGTATGGTAGCTCTGGCAACCTGTTGCCCCGGGGCCGCCCGCCTGCCTCCCGAGAGCGCGCGCTCTGGCGCTGCTCGCCTGCGTTTGTCTGGCGCGCGGCGGCGTCAGCCGGGGGTCCTCGAAGCGCGCCCCGCTGCGGCGTGTTGGCGGCGCCGCGTTGCCGGCCGGGCGGCCGCCCTTTCCCGAGGCCGCTGCGCCGCTTTGGCCGCCACGAGCCGCGATGTAAACATTCCACAAAAGGGCTCCTGCAGCCACCCAGGTGGGCGGGGCCTGCCTCTCCGCCTCCTCGAGCGACGGCTTCCTCCGCCACCAGCGGGCCTGGGGCCGTGCTTCGCCATCCAATGGGCGAACGGGAAGGGCGGGCCTTTGATTCCGATACGGAATTTTTTTTAGCCGTCTCCCCCTTCCTCCTACAACCCTCCTTTCGCATCCCCTTCCTGGGAGCCGTCGCCCAATCGAGGCAGCGGAAGCTGGCCAGCGCCGCGCGGCAATTGGCGGGGAGGCCGAGCGGCGTCAGCGCCGCCCAATGGCCGTGCGGGAGGCCGCCCCGGGGGCAGGGGAGAGGCGGGATTTCCCAAGGAACAGAGAAGCGGGCAGTGCTCGGCGGCGGCGGCCGTCCTGAGGCGGTTGGTCTGGGCAACCTGCTCCCTCGCTGCTGCTTTCGCTTCCCTTGGCCCGCTTCCCTTCGAGCGGCGCCCCCGCCGCGAGCTGCCTCGCCGCCCTGCTCGGTGTGGGGGACGCGGGGCGGGCAGACGGAGGCCTGGCTTGGCCTTCGGCTCCTGACGAGGCTCCCAGACCCGCCGCCTGAGGAGAAAGCGGCAACGGCGGGGAGCGAGACGAGGCGGGCGCCTTGAGCGCGAGGAGGACGGCAAGTACGAGGCAGCGGCGGCGCTGAGGTGAGCAGAAGGCGCGAGCGGCTGGGCGCGCGCACGCGCGCTGACAAGACCCGTGGCGGGCGGGCGAAGGGGAGCGTGGCGCGCGCGCAGTGTGTGGAGGGGCGTGGCTTCGCGCCTGTGTCGCGCGCGCCATCCGTTGAAAGCGGGAGAGGGAGGGAGGATGGAGGGAGTGGAAGCGATTCGTTCGGTCATCGGCACTAAGGCGGTGTCGGCCCCTCTTCTTGTTCCCGCGCCGCCAATCCTAGGCGGTTCTGGCTGCCTGGCCCGCCCCCAAGTTTCCCCTTCCCGGCCGGCTCTCTTCAGTCTCCCCCCACCCTGCTTATTCGCGATGCATTGTGGCTCCGCCCCCTCGGGGAGGGCGGCGAGGGGCGCCGCCGGGTGGGCGGGGCCTCCCTCTCCCTCTCCCTCTCTCTCCGGTGGCGCTTCCGCGGCCACCGGCGCCGCCTCTGTTCCCCTTCCCCCCTCGGTAGTTTCGCCCAGGGTGATGCGGCCCCTCCTGCGGGCCGTGGTCGCTGCAGTCGGGAGTTTGGGTCCTTTAAAAAAAAATAAAAATCAAAAATTATCACTCTTCCTGGAATTCTGCTTCACTTTCACGACGAAGAGGAGGAGAGCTGCTTGTCCTGCAAGCCTAGCCCCGATTACTTGGGAGTAAGACCAAGAGGACTTCATTGTTATTAACATTATCATTATCATTTATTAAATTTGCATACCGCCCTTCATCCGTAGATCTCGGGTAGATAAAAACACAAAATGCTTTAAGAAATAGAACAGAATAAAACAATAATCCCCCCTCCCTTCCTGCAAGCACATTTAAAAGAATATAGGTTGTTAGCCAGCCAAAGGCCTTTTTGAAGAGGAACTTTTTCACCTAAGTGTAATGAAAATGCCAGACGAACCTCCCTGGGGAGAACATCCCAGGAATGTCGCTATCCTGATGGCTCACTTTCACTTCAGCTCCAATGCTCAGGAATGGAAGGCAGGGAAAGCTTGAGTGGATGAGGAAGCGTGGCTAAATGAATGGATGTATTTGCTTTTTCTTCTTGTCAGTGTGGGCACAAAGCTCTTCAACGTGTGGCTGGTAAAAAACCTGGCTAGCAGCTCGGGAGCGCAGGAACAGCCACCCTTTCATTCCACGTGCCTGAGAAGCAGCTGCAGGAAGTAGTAGCTGCCTGGGCACCACCTCATGGCTTTCCAGGCGAGAGCTATGGCAGTCGTAAAAGCCCCCTTTAAAGGACCTTATCCGAGGTCATCAGGGTGAAGTTGGGCTGTTGCCAGAAGAGCGGATGGTGACAGACCCCGGAGGCCCCTTGTAATGCAACCAATCACTTTGAATCCTTCCTTAATCACTCAGTTCTTACACTGATGCCTTTTGTCCTCAGATGCCCGAGTGTGAACAGAGACAGCACATTTTGCTTTTCCAGACACTGGGTTGTGCTTAAATGGGGTTCACTGCCATGTGCAATTTTTAAGAGTGGCTGTTTAAAAATAATGGTGTTTGTGTTGTGGAATTTAGAGAGCAGCTAGCTGGCAGTTACTTTCCTCTATTTTAGGAATGCAATTGGATATCTAGAAGAGTTGGTTATAAATAATACATAACTATTAAAATGATTTTTTTAAAGTGACTGTTTTTCCCTTTGAAAAAATTGCTGTGTAAGTTTCTAGATTTCTTCAAACCTTGTGTAAATATTTTACATGTTGTGTGCAATGTTATTGAATTTAATTTATTTATTCAGTTTTTTGCTGTCATGGATACAACCATGTCTCTCCACTTGAAGTGCAGTTATAGAAAAAGATCATACTAGTTCTCCTAAAGGTTCCATCGTATTCTATGCTATGGTTTCAGGGCAGAGTGGTTTTGTGCTTCTTTTACAGGGATGGAGAACCTGTGGATCTCTAGGTGTTCTTAACCATGCCAGCTGAGGCTAATAGGAGTTGCAGTGAGTGCAACATCTGGAGGGCCGCAGGTTCTCCATCCCTGCCAAAAGCATTTTGTCATTAGTTACCATTGGTTTGGTTTTGTGGGGGATGGAGGGATAGGTCAGCATAGGGTCAGGATATTAAACTTCTCAACTCAAATCTACATACGTGTTATACTCATTCATTTTATTAAAACTGCATCTTGCCTTCTTCAAGGAGCTCAATTTAGCATACAGTTTCCCTTGTCTTTCCTTCAGAACGTCCCTATGAGGTAAGTTAGGCTGAGTGAAAATGACAAGTCCGTAGTCACCTCTTGAACTTTACAGCTGAATTGGGGTTTGAAACTGGGTCTGTCCAGTCCTGTCCTACACTCTGACCACTCCACCACACTGGCTGGGAGTAATCCGCTGGGAGGAAGCTCCACTGAGCTCAGTTGGCCTTCTGAGTAGGCGCATACAGGATTGTTGGGCATAGAATATCATTTTCATGTTGACATAAGTTCTGCATAGCCATATTTTATGTTTACTTCACTTCCATGCTTGAGTGGGCTTATAAACCACTACAAAGCAGTAACAATAACATAAAGTCTTAGGACTTTTTAATAAAAAAATATAGGGGAGTGATGTTATAGGCGGTTTAGATCAGGGAGCATGTGAAATTACTACTGGCCGTTATGTGGTCAGTTACACAAATGGTGTGCAACAATATCACCAAAAACATACAAACATAGTTTTATTGGAAACAGGAAATAAAATTCTTACTGTATGTTGATGCTTCTGATTTGTAAATCTCATGCCTCTATCTGCATTAATGAAATCTAGAGTGGTTTGTTGCTATGAGTGATATTGATTGTAAAAGTACTTCAGTGCAGCTGCATTAATATAACAGGGTCTGTGCTTTATAAACAAACTTGCTGACTCCTAGTGCAAAAGGCTAGGATTTAGACCTCTGAATATGTACTTGTGACTTTATCATGCAGAAATCTGAAGTTCTTTACTGATAATTCATTCTCAATAGCCCTATTCAGTCAGCCTATTGCCCGGTCTATTAATCACCCAAGGGAGACTGATGGGAATGAGCATGCTAGCTTCATGCCCCCCATCCTGTCATCAACTTGTGGACGGCAACTATGAAGCTGGGGACTTCTGTATCTCTGAAAATTCACTGCAATTTTTTAAAATTATTACAGTGGTGCTTTGGTTTACGAACTTAATCCATTGTGGAAGTCCGTTCTTAAACCAAAGCATTATTAAACCAAGGCGTGCTTTCCCATAGCAGCGGGGGACTCAATTTACAAATGGAACACACTCAACAGGAAGCGAAACATGTTCTTATTCCAAAGCAAAGTTCACAAACCAAAACACCTACTTCCAGGTTTTCAGCGTTCTTAATCCAAGTTGTTCATAAACTAAGCTGTTCTTAAATCAAGGTACCACGGTATTTGGAAAAACTGTGTTCTAAAATGCATTGGGACCCACAGCCTACATTAGTTGGTTTTGTCTACTTAAAAGTAATTAGATTTTTAAAAATTAAATTAAAACTTTACATTTTTAAAATTTAAAAAATTCAGATTTTACTTCAGTATAGCCGTACAGTGGTACCTCAGTTTTCGAATGTCATCCATTCCAGAAGACCTTTCAAGTTCTGAAACGTTCAAAAACCGAAAACTCAATAGCTGACAGCTAGGCCTCAGGATCTTACACCCAGCGGAAGCTGCGTGGCATGTTCGACTTTCAAAGCGTGTTCGAAAACCAAAGCATTTACTTCTGGGTTTATGGCATTTGAAAACCGAAATATTCAGCAATGGAGACGTTCGAAAACCGAGGTACCACTGTATTCCACAGTTATAAATGAGTGAAATGGTTATAAAAAATTGGTATGTTGCCTCTTGCCTTTACTTTGGTCATATCCAAGAGGGGATAAGGTAATTGCTGATGAATTGCTTATTATCAATTTCTTCCTTCAAGGATTCCACAGTGACATTTTATCCTTTTAACAACAACCTTCTGTGGTAGTTTGCAGGGGAGATAGTGATTCTTAGACTTTCCAGTAGGCTTCACAGCTAGAGCTTCAGGATAGAACAGGGATAGGCAAACTAAGGCCCGTGGGCCGGATGTGGCCCAATCGCCTTCTCAGTTAGCGTGTTTTTACATGAGTAGAATGTTTCCTTTTATTTAAAATGCATCTCTGGGTTATTTGTGGGCATGGGAATCGTTCATCCTGCCCCCCCCCCATATAGTCTGGCCCACCACATGGTCTGAGGGATGGTGGACCAGCCCACGGCTGAAAAAGGTTGCTGACCCCTGGGATAGAGGCTGGTTGTCTTCATACTGGGCAGAAGGTGTATTACTGCTACTGACTGCTCTCAAAACCTAGTGCAGAGTGAAAAAAGCCCTTTCCCCTCCTTGCTGCCCTTTGGAACCTAGGCAAATTGTGGGGTCCTTCTTAGCACTGGAGCTACTCACAAGCATGCTGCAAGCAGCCATTGCGTGTCTCTTAGCCTAAGGGTGGCAAAGGATGATGTTGACTCCTCCCTTTTCTTGATTCTTTTGCCTGTGTCAGAGGACAAGATTCAGAATGTTATTTAATTTTATTATGTTTCTATTGCGCCCTTCCTCCAAAAATATCAGGTACACGGTTATTTTCCCGCCGCCACCAACTTAATCTTAATCTTCCCAACAACCCTGTCAGGGAATTAGGTTAATGTCACCTATTGAGCTTTATATCTGAGTGGCTTGAACCTGACACTTCACCATACAGGTTTATAGCTGTTTTTCTCCCCTACGTGGCATGAAGCACATTATTTAGTGGAGGAGAGTGGCCTCTCACTTCACAGACATAGGCAAATGCAGTTGCCAGGAAGAGGGCAATCTGGCACCTGCACCTGTAAAACCCTGGTGTATATCTTTTGACTAGGAGGACATTGCCCTTGATTAATTTGTAAATGTTTGTGCCCTTATATTTGGATCAGTCTGAAATGTCTGTTAGGGAAATGGTCGTTTTTAATTATTATTATTATTATTATTATTATTATTATTATTGTTTTTATTTATACCCCGCCCTCCCCAGCCAAGGCTAGGCTCAGGGCAGCTAACAAGTAATAATAAAAACAAGCTGAATGAATACAAACTTAAAAACAAGATTAAAATACAACATTAAAATATTGAAACATTAAAATGCAGCCTCATCAGAGGAGGAGAAAGGAAAATAAAGAGGGGGAGGGAATCAAATTGGCTCCTAGCCAAAGGCCAGGTGGAACAACTCTCTCTTACAGGCCCTGCGGAAAGAAATCAGATCCTGCAGGGCCCTGGTCTCATGAGGCAGAGCGTTCCACCAGGCCAGAGCCAGTGTTGAAAAGGCCCTGGCTCTGGTTGAAGCTAATCTAACTTCCTTAGGGCCCGGGACCACTAGGGTGTTGCTATTTATCGACCTTGAGGCTTTCCGTGGGGCATACTGGGAGAGGCGGTCCCGTAGGTACGAGGGTCCTAGGCTGTGAAGGGCTTTAAAGGTCAAAAGCAGCACCTTAAATCTGACCCTGTACTCCACCGGGAGCCAGTGCAGCTGGAAAAGCAGTGGGTGAATATGCTCCCATGGCAGGGACCCCGTGAGGAGCCTGATCAGGGAGTGTGCCTCATATGTGCTACTGAACTTTGCCAGACTATGATGTCCTCTTAAAACTGGCCTTTTCTCCTTTCCATTTCTTACATATCTTTCTTCCTGAGTAGTGGTTTGAAATCAGTGGATAAAGTTCATTCTTTCTAGTGAGTGCAAATCATATGCAATGGGGAATGGAAAAAATCTGCTTTTGGCTGATGAAAAAGGTTTGATTTGTGTAATGATGACATTTGAATTTAAGCTAATTTCACCTGCTAATTGCTGATGCTACAATTCTTTTCCATGCTAAGGTTGGGGTGAGTTGTATTGCAAATGATGCTGGATATACTATGTTGTTCTATAACTGTGTGCCTTATCTCTATCTCTACATTTTAAGTATTAGAAGTTGATATTTTTAAAATTATGGTACTTAATCTTCTGGGTGAAATTTTACTCTTTGTTGTCTTAACTAGAAATTTGTGTTGTTCCTTTGAAAAACACAGTTGGTGGTTTGTTTGTTTGTTTGTTTGTTTGCTTGCTTGCTTGCTTGCTTGCTTTTTTTCATTTTCAATCAATTCCCAAATTCCTGTTACAAGTTTGGGATCTACTTCTGAATGGTGACTATTACAGCAGCTGTCTGACCTTGCCTAACCTCTGGGCAAATCAACAGCATGTGTTCTAATGGATGCAGAAGGAGAGAGAGTGTGTGTGTCTTGGGGAACAATACATAGGAGCATCACTTCCTATAGTTAAGTGACCTAAATCTAATTAGCACTATCAACTGACATGTATGTATCTTCAGAGTTAATGGAAGGTTATGTATGTCAATAGTTTCCTTTAGCCTCCTGAGGCTTAGACCATGCAGATTAGGACAAAATTGTTTCAAAGGGACTTGAAGGGACCTGGAATTGCTTGAAGGGACCTGGAATGAGAAACAGGAATATTTAGCATATGCGAAGCTTAGCATTCTTAGTGTTGAGCTTGTAGGTTCTGATTATGGTGCCACTGGTGGACGAATCCTGTGAGTTCTGCTTTTGGGACAGCAGCATTTTTCTATCCCTTCCTTGGTAGCCCCTTTGCCTCTTGAAAAATTGCTCCAGAGGGTTAGGAGACTCCCCAGAGCTGCATGAGAGGTAATTCGTGAACAATGCAGAATGCACTGCTACTGAATCCCAGTTCTATTGGTGAACAAAAGGCAGCCTTTAGTTCATGGAATGGTAGTTCAACTCTCAGCCACACACTGGGCTACTTTGATGTTATTGTCCTACTAAAAAGCTTGTTTTAATTTTAAACCCCCCTATTACATTGACTCAAATTCTCATTGGCACTTTGGTTGAAAAAGGAAAATAAAGAGGATATGCCCTTTTATTTTAAAATGTAAAGCATATCACTTTCCAGAGATAAGCCACTTTGCATTGTTGAAATGTTCAAGCGGATTATATGTAAACAAGATAAATTGGCTAAAGTGAAGACGTTTGCAGAGACCAGTACAGCACAGCCAGATCATCTGGAGGAAGGTGATTATGTTTTTGTCAGCATTTGATATTTGCTCTCTCTGAACCTCCCTATGTAGGGCTCAGATAGTGGCATTCTTTTTCTCTTTAACAATTATGATCTGCACAGGAAGTACTAATAATGTGTAAAGAATTCTTGACAAGACCAGTATATGTTTGAGTAGGAAGCTGTATAATAGTAAATTTTTATTTATACCCTGCCCTCCCCGGCCAGAGCCAGGCTCAGGGCAGCTAACACCAGTAAAATTACAATAAAAATGGGGGGGGGGGCGCAACAATTTAAAATACAGGTTAAAAATACAATTTAAAATGCAGCTTCATTTTAATAATAGCCCATAGATCAAAACCATAAGGGGAGGGAAACATAAGGGTCAGACTGAGTCCAAACCAAAGGCTAGGCGGAACAGCTCTGTCTTGCAGGCCCTGCGGAAAGATGTCAAGTCCAGCAGGGCCCTAGTCTCTTGTGACAGAGCGTTCCACCGAGTTGGGGCCAGTACTGAAAAGGCCCTGGCCCTAGTTGAGCCCAATCTAACCACCTTGCGACTTAGGACCTCCAAAATGTTGTCATTTGTGGACCTTAAGGTCCTCTGCAGGGCATACCAGAAGAGGCGGTCCTGTAGGTCAAAACCAGCACCCTGTACACCACCGGGAGCCAGTGCAGTTGGTAAAGCACTGGATGAATGTGATCCCATGGAAAGGACTCCGTAAGGAGCCTCGCCACGGCATTCTGCACCCACTGGAGTTTCTGGGTCAGCTTCAAGGGCAGCCCCGCGTAGAGTGAGTTACAATAATCAAGCCTGGAGGTGACCGTCGCATGGATCACTGTGGCCAGATCAGGGCAAGAAAGGTAAGGGACCAATGCTTAATACAGCGGAGATGGGAAAATGCCACCTTTGCTGTGGCCGCAACCTGCGCCGCCATGGAAAGGGAGGCATCGAAGGTTACACCCAATCTCTTGACAGAAGGCACTGGTACTAATTGAGTCCCTGCAAGAGATGGGAGTTGGCCCCCCAACCCCATGTCGTCCCGACCCAGCCAAAGGACTTCCGTCTTTGAAGGATTTAACTTCAACCGGCTCCCACGCAGCTTAACCAGCCACAGCTTCCAAGCATCAGGTCAGTGTGTCCGGGGCCGAGTCAGGGTGTCTGTCCATCAACAGATAAAGCTGGGTGTTATCAGCATATTGATGACAACCCAGCCCAAAGCTCCGGACAATCTAGGCAAGGGGCACATAAAGATATTGAAAAGCATCGGGGAAAGGATAGCACCCTGTGGGACTCCACACACCAAGGAGTGCCGCAGTAACAACTCCCTTCCTAGCGCCACCCTCTGTCCCTGACCTGAGATAAAGGAGCGCAGCCATTGTCGGACTGTGCTCTGAATCTCCATGTTGGCAAGGCGGTGATCCAAAAGTTTGTGATCGACCATGTCGAAGGCTGCTGACAGGTCTTATGAGAATCAGCAGTCCTGACCCGCCTCAATCCAGCTATTTACGGAGATCATCTGTTAGGGCAACCAAAGCGGTCTCGGTCCCGTAACCAGGGCGAAAGCTGGACTGAAATGGGTCCAGAGCCGATGTTTCATCCAGAAACCTACCAAACTGTTCGGCAACCACTCTCTCAATTACCTTACCCAGGTACGGAAGATTCAAAACCAGGCGGTAATTGGATAGTTCTAGAGGATCTAGAGATGTTTTCTTTAAGAGCGGATGCAACACTGCTTCCTTCAACTCCCCTGGGAAAGTCCCCTGATTGGGACTGATTGATGATCTCACCCAGGTGGGCCCGCACCTTGTCTGGACACGCTCTAATCAGCCAGGATGGGCACAGGGCAAGTTGTGGGCCTTCCACCTCGAAGGAATCTGTCTACATCGGCAGGGAGTATCCGATCAAAGTGGTCCAATACTGGACCTGGGGACAGTCGAGGGGCCTCCAGTTCTGTTACTGTATCCAAATTGGCAGGGAGGTCACGGCGGAGCAGCAAGACTTTCTCCGCAAAAAAGCTCGCAAATGCCTCACAGCTATGGGTCAAATTCGTATTTATATTTGGCGGTTCCTCTAGGGTTGTTAAAGACCTAATTATTCTAAAAAGTTGCGCCTGGCGAGAGCTAGTGGATGCAATGGAAGCTGAGAAGTAAAACGTCTTTGCAGCTTTCACTGCCATCTCATAGGCTTTCATAAGCGTCCTATAAGATGTTCTTGAGGCTCTGTCGCGAGCACGCCGCCATACTCACTCTAGCCGTCTGAGGTCCCGCTTCATTTTCCAGAGCTCCTCGGTAAACAAGGGGGTTTCGGCGGGGTCACAGAGGGCGCTTAGGTGCGATCTCATTGATGGCCACCAAGAGCCAGTTATTCTAGTTCTCGACAAGCTCATCTAGTGAGCCGCTGGGGGAGCAGGGTCCCGCAAGGCCTGACGAAATCCATCAGGATCCATCAGTTTTCGCGGCTGAGCACAAATAGGCTCACCACTCAAGCGGGGTGGGGGCGGGAAGTCAATCCTGGCTTTCAGAGCATAGTGATCAGACCATGGCACTTCCACAAGTGAGGACATGATCACATCTATACCCGCACCAAAAATCAAATCCAGCGTGTGGCCTGTTGGTGTGGGACCCAAAACAAACTGGGAGAGCCCTAGTGTCGCCATGGAAGACACCAGGTCCAGAGCCCGTGAGGAGGGGGTGGCATCAGTATGGACGTTGAAGTCACCCAAAACCAGTAGGTTAAGGAACTTCAAGGCCCAGCCTGCCGCCACATCCAACAGGCCTGACAGGGTGGCTGCTGGTGTGCTAGGTGGTCGGTACACCAGCCAGACAGCCAAGCTCTCCTTGGTGCCCCACACTAGGCCAACACATTCAATGCTGGAGATTGGAGGTGATGGTACAGCCCTGAAAGAGCAATCCTCCCAGATTAAGAACGCTACCCCTCCCCCCGACCCACAGTCCGCGATTGGTGGAGGACGGAGAAACCTGGTGGTGTCATCTCATGCAAGGTGACTACTTCACCTTCGCACACCCAGGTCTCCGTCACGCACGCCACGTCAACCCCTTGCGAGATAAAGAAGTCTCGCAAGGTGGCGGTTTTATTGCCTATGGCCAATGACGGAAGTGGGTAATCCCTGCTCACCCGACCCACGTCCCTTGGGATGGGGCATAGATTGGAAGGGGTTCGAGCATCACCGCATCTCAAAACCCTTCGCCGATAATATCTACCCCCACCGCCATTCCTCCCATGCCCTTCGATGGTGGCAATCCCAGCCCCCACGCTAGCCTCCCCTGTAAAGAAATGATATCCCCTCACTGACATAACATCCCTGGACCAAGTCTCCCAAATCGAAAAGGTATGATATTGAGAACTGCAGGTATGAACTGCAGAGCTTGATCAAAGTCAATATGACTTGCAGAGCTTGATCAAATGAAGTTCTAGTAGAATAGACAATTCCAATAGAACTCCAATAGACAAGAATCAAAGAGAATAAATATATTCCGTAATGGAGTGAATATTGTCTCTAATTTTTGTCATTTAGGGAGATTGTGTAGAAAGAAAAACAAACGTTCATAAATATTTTCAAGAGGAAAATTAATTATGGAAACTGAAATCTCCATTGTGGAAAGCTTTTAAAAAATAGGGTAGAATACAGTGGTACCTCGGGTTAAATACACTTCAGGTTACATACGCTTCAGGTTAAAGACTCCGCTAACCCAGAAATAGTGCTTCAGGTCAAGAACTTTGCTTCAGGATGAGAACAGAAATCGTGCTCTGGCGGTGCAGCGGTACCAGGAGGCCCCATTAGCTAAAGTGGTACTTCAGGTTAAGAACAGTTTCAGGTTAAGAACGGACCTCCGGAACGAATTAAGTACTTAACCCGAGGTACCACTGTATGTCCACCACTTCCTTTCTGTGCTGGCTGGGCCTGATGTTGCCCAAACCATCCAGAGGGCACCAGTTTGGGGAAGATTCCTTTCAAGTGTCACTCAACAGAACTGATACGTTGACTCACTGATATAATGGCTCACAACCATGAATGAGCCTTTTTATTGCCTTTCTGAAATACCATGAAATATTAGGTAGCCTTAGAGCACCCTTGCAAATAATTCTTAAAAGGTGCAAAGCTATCGTATTTAACTTGTCATTAGTGGCTTTAAGGGCAAAAAAACTAAAAGCACCCAGCTTTTGTAAAAACATCTCTACTTTGTTACCTGAGTGTATGTACAGTGGTGCCTCGCAAGACGAAATTAATTCGTTCTGCGAGTTTTTTCGTCTAGCGAATTTTTCGTCTTGCGAAGCACGGTTTCCCATAGGAATGCATTGAAAATCAATTAATGTGTTCCTATGGTCAAAAAAAGTCCAAACAAAGCCAAATTTGGTACAAAAAGAGTTTATTAAGTGCTCTTTAAAGTCACACATACTGTAAAGAGCATTTCAAAAATTGAAGGAACAATAATTTAAGTTTCTAAACATGACAGAAAAGCATTTAAAAATCACCAAAGTGTACAGTACTGTACATACATTTTCTAAGACTCTGGGAGACAACTCGAAGAAGGTTCCTCTTCCACTCTTTGCTTCTTGCTGAAGAACCTGTCCATGGTCTGCTGCTTCATCTGCCTTTTCAGCACCTCCCTGAAAGGCGACATGACCCTCGTATCAAAAGTGTTCGAAAGGTCACGTGTCAGGTCCTTGTCAGGGTGGTGCCGCTGTACAAAAGCCTGCACATCTTTCCACTTCAGGCAAATGTCCCTCAGTTCTTTGGAGGACAACCGTTCCTCAGTTGCTTCCTCCTCTTCCAGCGAGGCCTGCTCCTGCGCAGCCTCTGCCTGCAGTTCGACCAGCTCCTGGGTGGTCAGCTTGTGGTTGTGCTCCTCCACCAGCTCGCTGACGTCCTCCTCTGTGACCTCCAGGCCCATGGTCATCCCCAAGGAAACAATGTCCTACACCACTGTTGACTCTGGTGCATCAGAGTCACTTGGTGCCACACAGTCCGGCCACAGGCTGCGCCAAGCGCAATTCAAATTTCTCTGGCTGATCCCGTCCCAGGCCGTGGCGATCATCTTCAAGCAGGTGACGATGTCGAAGTGGTCCTTCCAGAATTCCCGCAGGGTGATGGTGGTGCAATCAGTTGCCTCGAAGCATTGGCTGAAAAGCTCCTTGGTGTAGAGTTTTTTGAAATTGGCGATGACCTGCTGATCCATCGGCTGGAGCAGTGGCATGGTGTTAGGCAGCAGGAACATGATGCTGATGAAGCTGAACTCCTCCAACAAGTCCTCCTCAAGGCCTTTAGGATGAGCAGGAGCATTGTCCCTCAGAAGCAAAGCCTTCAGTGGCAGGTCATTGTCCAGCAGGTACTGTTTGACAGCAGGGCCAAAAGCAAGATTGACCCAGTCCACAAACAGCACACGTGTGACCCGAGCCTTACTGTTGGATCGCCACATGACACTCAGCTGCTCCTTGTCGATCTTGTGTTTCTTGAAGGCCCGTGGGTTCTCCGAGTGGTACACCAGCAGGGGCTTGATCTTCAGGTCGCCGCTTGCGTTGGCACAGAAGAGCAGGGTCAGACGGTCCTTCATGGGCTTGTGGCCAGGCAACTTGGCCTCCTCCTGAGTGAAGAAAGTTCTTTTGGGCATCCTCTTCCAAAACAGCCCGGTCTCGTCACAGTTGAAGACCTGCTGTGGAACGTAGCCCTCCGTCGTCACAACCTCCAGGAACTCCGCTGCAAAGTCTTCAACCACAGGAACATCAGAACTGGCAGCCTCTCCATGTCTGACCACGCTGTGGATTCCAGATGTCGCCTTGAACCGGTCAAACCAGCCTCTGCTTGCCTTGAAGACTTCTGGCTCGCCTGAGGTTCCTGGCTGTTGCCGGACGAGGTCTGCGTGCAAGGCCTTGGCCTTCTCACAAATGACGGCCTCAGTCACTGTGTCCCCTGCACGCTGCTTCTCTTCTAACCAGATGAGCAGCAACTTCTCCCACCTCCTCCAGAACAGTTGGGCGGTTCTTCACGATCCTGGTGACTCCTTTGGCTACATCAGTCGCAAGGATCTTCTCCCTCATCTTCAGGATGGTCCCGATGGTCGATGGATTCCTCCCGTACTCCCTGGCGAGGTCTGTCACACGCATTCCACAGTCGTGCTTCCGGATGATCTCCTTCTTCATTTCCAGCGTAACCTTCTCCTTCTTCCTCTCGCCGGCCTCTGCAGCAGCAGTCTTCTTGGGTCCCATGGCAGCACAGCTCCTAGCTTCGCAACCCCCCCCCAAAAAAAATCAGTGCTTCACATCCAAAAAATTCAAAAGCACCAAACCTCCCAGAAAACACTTCAACAATTCCCTGACCCCCCCAGCCACCCACCACACAGAAATCCAAACCCAGAAATCTTTTTTTAAACAACAGCAGAGTGCCCCAATGGTCACAGAAAATCATAAAAATGCAGAAAAAAAACACACAAGCTTCCAGATTCTTGCAAACCCCTCCCCAACACCAAGTCCTTGAATTCCAAACACCCCAACCCAAAATCCAAAAACCCCCAAAAAAGTCCTGCCTTAAACTGCCTAAATGATCCACAGGTGACACCTGGGGTATGATAAGGGGGAGAATTTAGATCCCTGGAGTGAACTATTGTATGGCGTTGCTCTTGTTGTGAAAAGGATGTCACAGTCAACATTCAGCATTCACATTGTTGGAAAAAGTAGCTAGGAGACAGCTCCAAGTATCCACTAATGCAGTCCAGTTGGGCCTCTGGCCCTAACCTTTATCTTTGTATGGCTATTTTTGTTTTTTTAATTTGCCGCATTCTCCTCTTTTTCTTCATTTTCCTTTTCAAAGTTTTTGTCTGGATAACAATTCATTCCTCACGATGTTTATAAGTAGCCACATAATCTGGTCATCCTTGGGAAGAAACAATCTCATTTAGACTAGCAGGTAAGGGAGGTGTAAAAAAAACTTGGTCCTCTGTGCCTTTCAGAGCCAGAATGGCTAGCTGGGCATCATGTGGATAGCAGACTACAATGGTTCTGTGGACTAGTTGCCTTGTGAACATATTTTCCCTTTCCCAGGCAACCAGTGTTCGAAATTAACCAGTTGCCAGTCGCTTTCTGCAACTCAGGAGTGCTTCCTTGTGGCCAAGTTGAGATTTGCAGTCACATGGTTTGCACATGGTGCAGAGAACTCTTCTGGCTGGGCAGGAGATGCCTTCCAGGACGCTTGTTGATGTCTTTTCCATTGTTGTACAATTTGCATAAGAAGCTCTTTCACACAGTTAAATAGATTGCTTCTCTTGGGGGGGGGGGGCAGAAAGGGAGATCTGGCCGATTTTCACCCCACCCCTTCAGCCTTTCTGTGAGACTGCAAGTTATGGACAGTTAAATGGGTTACAGGTGCCATGAAGCTGTTAAAGCAAGTGCCACGCTTTTAACCAGTGCCTTTTTTCTAGGGGGACAAAGGTGCTTGTTCTCCATACCCTTGACAGAAAAAGGACTGGTTTTTATTGTGGGGCTTCTGCTGCTGATTCCTGAGCTGGCTGATTATTTAAGGAGTTTCTAATGGTGATCTTGCTTCTCAGAAGTGAAATGACTCTAGCAGTTAAGCAGTGCCTCTTTTATTGCTTTGCCTTTCATTTTTTCCCATAATAATATTTTTGCTGGCTTGCTTGGAAGGTTTGCCCCCTTTATTTGGATTCTGCTGCATCATTTTCTTTTTTAGGAATGCATATTGAGCATGGGGGTGGGGAGAGCAGAGCTGGCCTAAGGAAGGTGGGCCCCCTCTACACGGCCAGGTTGTGTTGGGGAAGGGGGATAAGGGGGTGGAGGGGGAAGCCTCACCTGACACAGGGAGAATAGGAGGAGTAGGCGGCAACTGGAGCACTCCTGGAGCTGCCTTGTGGGGCGAGAGGGTTACAGGGTTCTTTGGAGCTGCGGTAGCACTAACACCAATGTTTGGAAGCTGCAGGAGCTGCTTAAGAAGTTGGAGCAGCAAAACGAGCAGCTAGGTCTGCATTTGCAGCGCTGGTGGGGCTCCAGGCAACGGCCCCCAAAGGCTCCTCGGCAGCATCCCCAGCAGTGCAATCTCAGGTGTCTGCACCCTCTTGCAGCAACCCTCCGCATCCCGCTGTTGCCCACAAGGAGCAGCCCTATGCTTCCAGGGCTCAAAAGTCACTGCCTTGGCCCCAACAAAACTGGACCCAGGTGGCCTTTGCGGAGCTGCTAAAGCCCAGTGAGCTGGACTGGCTGGCTGGCTGTGGGGAATCACTTGGCTTGTGCAGCACTTCTGGTGCCATGTTACCCTGTGGACCAGGTGATTCGCAGAGCAGTGCAGCAGCAAAAGAGGCGTATGCTGGTGCGCTGCTGCCCCGCAGACCAACTGACTGACGTGGCATTGTAGCTACACCAGTCAGGTGGAGATGTTAGGCACCAAGCAATGGCGCCTGGACATCTCCTCTGATTCGTTAAAGGCCGGTTGTCAGTCGCAAAATGTAACCAGCGCCCGGCTAATTTTGAACGCTGAGTCCAAGTAGAATAAATATTCTTATATCTTGAAATAGATATGAGAACCATTTTTGTCTTGTTCTTGGTTCTGGTCCTGTGACAGTGAGTGAGATTTACCTGCTTTTTGAAACCAACTCTGCAGCATGAGGCAGAACGCCTTTCTATTCCTTCCTGGAGATGAGTTAGCAAAGTTTGCTGATGACACCAAGTTGTTCAGGGTAGTTTTGAACAAAAAGAGGCTGTAAATCGCTCCAAAGGGATCTCTCCAAACTGGGTGAATGAGTATTAAAATGATAAATCTGATGCAGTGTTAATAAGTGTAAGGGGATGCATGCAAGGGGCAACATATCCTAACATTACATATATGCTATTGAGGGCTGAGCTGGTGGTGTCCTACCATTATAGGGTCATAGGGCCCAATGAAGATGTTGACCCAGGTTGTGGCAGTGGTAAAAATGGAGAATTATATTTTTGGGATCATCAGGGAAAGGATTGGAAACAGAACTGGAAATATCACAATGGCCTTATACAAGCCTATGGTGCAGCTGCACTTGAAATACTGTGTACAATCCTGGTTACCACAACTCTTAAAGGATATTATGATGCTGGAATTCAAATCCTCACTCAGCCATGAAATTCACTAGTTGTTATTGTCCCACACGTGCCTACATTTCAGTCCCACTGTGCTCTCTGTATGATCTGTTTTGCTATGGCTCCTAGCTTTTATATCTCAGTTTCTAACACTGCAGACAACCCTTGTGAAGTAGATTAATATTTGCAAACAAAAACACTTAAGGAAGCTTTTAAAAAGCAGGTTAACCTGAGAAGTAGGTTAGGCTAAAAGAGTGGTCTGCCAAAGGCCATTCAGAAGAACTTGGCTAACTCAGCTTGGATTGAAACTGGTCTTTCTTCCGGTGGGGTGGGGTGGGGTGGGGGTGGATTAGGATCTGCACAAGCAGATATGGTAGCATTTATCTTGTATATGGTACTTTAGTTCTATAGTTTGGCATAACTGCACTCATGAAGCCATCCAGTTTCTGTCAAGTTTATCATGATACATTTAAGGTGAAACTAAAATGTAATATGTTTGTCCACCTATAAATCTTCAGTCTAGTCACATTATACCCTCTAAACTCGTGTTTCCCAAACTTTGGTCTCCAGCTGTGTTGGGACTACAATTCCCACCAACCCTGACCCCACTGGTCCTGCTCGTGAGGGATGATGAGAGTTGTAGTCTAAAAACAGCTGAGACCCAAGTTTGGGAAACACTGCTCTAAATTCCTACAAAGAGCAGCCTTTGTTTAAATGCATAACTAGAATCTTTGTTGTTTTGTCTCCTTGATTTTGAAATACAATTTTTACTGTTAAGGTTGACAATTCATTGCTTCTATTTGTCCATTCCTCTTTCTAACAGGTTTTATAGTGCTTTCCTGAGCATGAATTCAGAATGAAGCGGCGATTGGATGAACAGGAGTCACCTGTGTACGCGTCACAGCAGAGACGTATCGCCAGCAACACAGAACCATTCCAACACCAGCATCGTGTTCTTGCTCCAGCACCTCCTGTATATGAATCTGTTTCGGAGACCATGCAATCTGCTACTGGGATACAGTACTCTGTAACACCCAGCTACCAGGTAGAATTGCTGTCATGTTTTTTAAGCTTATGTCCTCTCAGGAAGTTCATCAATCTTCATTGCTCTGTGGGCAAACAATAACATAACAATAAAGAGCATGTTTTCTCTCTCCTCCACCTCCCGGTGTGTGAGACTCGAGCCTCCTTGCCCTTGGAAGTAGATACAGTCTTGAGGCCCATCATTTAATAGTTCAATCCTCAGCATGTTCGTTTGGAAGTAAATCTCTTGGTCAAGCTGGTACTGTCAGTAATGGGGATGGGTGTATCAGTTTAAGTAGGTGACAGGGTTCTAGCCATGCTCTTCCTGTGCCCAGCTGTGGGGACTCTGCACAAGGATGCATCATTGTTGTTCAGACATGTCACTCCAGGCCAGGCTTAGCTTTCTCAAAGGAGCACTTGAAAGCAAAGCTCTAGGCTGGACAACCAAAGATGCTTCAGCAATATGAGTTCATTTTTTGCCACAGATGTTGCTTTGATGGAAGTTATTTGGAGTCATCATTCCCAGGTGACCTCCAGAGCAATTGTTTGGAGATACCCATGCTGGCATAAGGCTTAGCCCTAGTGGCTTGTCTTTATTCTCTCCTTCCCAGGTGTCCACTGTGCCGCAGAGCTCCAGCAGTCATGGGCCCACTCTCGCAACTGCCCATAGTGGGCATCACCATCCCAACCCACCCCAGCCTCATGGCAGCCAAGTGGTGCAGAGTCATGCTCACCCAACTCCCCCTGCAGCACCAGTGCAGGGGCAGCAACAGTTCCAGAGGCTGAAGGTAAGGTCTGAGGTAGATTAACTTGGTTTCATTTAACCTTTCTTCAGAGAAGCACAGACTGCTTGGGGAAATGAGAAAGTTACGCTGTTAGCTCAAGTGGATATCCACTTACTTGGTTGCAAGTTGCTTTGGGTTGCCGTTGGCAACATAAAGCGATTAACATATTGTATAAATGTATAAAATAAAGTGTTGTATGGCTGCGGGCTTTTAGAACTTTTAGGTCAGGGGTCAGCAAACTTTTTCAGCAGGGGGCCGGTCCACTGTCCCTTAGACCTTGTGGGGGGCTGGACTGTATTTTGAGGGGGGAAATGAACGAATTCCCATGGCCCAAAAATAACCCAGAGATGCATTTTAAATAAAAGCACACATTCTACTCATGTAAAAACACGCTGATTCCTGGACCGTCCGTGGGCCAGATTTAGAAGGCGATTGGGCCGGATCTGGGCCCCGGGCCTTAGTTTGCCTACCCATGAAGTAGGAGAATCCTGGTTTTATCTAGGGGATGTTATGCAGTTTTTGTATGAGTCTTTGCTAGCAGCTTTTGGAATAACTAGTCAAGGTTTGTTTTTGTGCCTTGCTGCAAACCTGACCAGATAAGCTATAGTGGTGTACATTGAGGAATAGCAGAAATAAGATACATACCCTGTTTTATCAATAGTTTAGTAACACTGAAGAACTTCAACTGTACTGTTATGGTTTTCTCTCTTCTTCTTACATTGCTGTTAATCTAACTGCATGGATCTCATATCTTGGCTGTTAAAAGGTTTCTTTCCCACTGCCACCCCTACATAAAGGTCAGCAACAGAGGGGGAGGCAGAAGTCAAACAGCATTTAAGTCAGTGATGGAGGGCCTGTGACACCCCCTCCCCCAAGTTCTTGTTGGACTCCGGTTCACATCAGCCTTAGTCACCACACTAGTGGTCAAGCATAATGGGAGTTGTATGTCAGAAACAATTGGATGGCCACAGGTTCCCAATCTTTTGGTTAAGGCCACTTGCTGTCCCACTAAAATTTTGTGCAGGCCTAGGACGTTTTGATTTCTTGCGTGTTCACCTGGACAAATTATTGTATTTATATACCACATTTTTCTTTCAACAAGCTCAAGGTGGTGTACATGGTTTTCTGCCTCCCTATTTCACCCTCACAACAACCCTGTGAGGTAGGTTAGGTTAGGAGATGGTGTTGGGCCCAAGGTCTCCCAGGGAGCTTTACGGTTGTCGTCCTTGGCCAAGGAGGGCATGTCCCTGACAAGGGGATGTGTGAACTCTGATAGCCTCTGATCATCTCTTCTATAGGTTGTTTTGTTATGCTGTATTCAATACTAGTCCTACTCAAAGTAAACCCTCTGAAATTAATGAACTTAAGACAGTCCTTTTCATTAACTTTTATTCTGAGTAAGGCTGACTTTACATACATCCCATTTCTTATATGTATGTAAATATCTACTTTTGGGGGGTGTTTCTTTGTCCTGTACTTGTTTTCTGCTGCAGCATGTGCTGTTGCCACTGTCAGGCGCAGTGAGTATTACTTTGTGAAAGTATCTCTGGTATAGCTCTTGGCTGCGGCCAAGAAATGGCCTGCGGGGGGCGGGGAGAGAAGCCCTCTGAGGCGTGTTTCTCCATTTTTTAAAAGGAATTTGCCAACCAGCAATTGTGCCTTGGTTGTCGAACAAAAAAGTGAACAAAAGTTTCTATCATTGAACTCAGGAAAACTGTTACGTAAGTCTGAGGAAAGAGCACATGCATAGCCCAGCTGTTGCAGAAAAAAAAACTTTTTAAAAAACAGGTTTTCACTCAGGCTGAAATATTGCTTAAATAACCAGCCTGAAGAGTGTCTGTGGTACAGTATATTGATTTTCTGCACAGCACCCCGCTTATGAAGGGTTTGCAATTTCAGGCTTGTCCACTAGACATTTGTTTTAAAAGCCTGCTTGGAAGCCCTGGATCCATCACTCTTCTGGGCGCTCTTATCCAACCCTTTGTAATTTGTAAATTTCCCCAGAAAGCAGCAGCAAAATGCACATCACAAAACGGCCACACCGATCACAACGTAAAACAAGAAAGTAGTGTCAGGTCCCTTACTGTGCCCCTCCTTGGAACTTTGCCTTGGGCTGCAGTAGCACTATTCACTTTTTGAGAGGACTGTTGTGTTGCATGACAAGAGATGTGAAGCTCCAGAAAGGCCACCCCCCCCCAAAAAAATGGTAGAAGTGTGGGACAGACTATTCTCCTCCACTCTTCCCAGTTCTCTGTTTTCCCCCCAGGCCTTTATATCTCTTATGTACGGCTGGGCTTCACAGAAGAGAGAGCTATACACAGTGCAGAATTGCTTTCTGGTGGAAGAATAAGTTTTGCTTAACTGCTTTTTTGTATCTCAGGGGTTGCATTCCCTGTGCATGTGCAAGAATGGAAATAAAATGGTGACAGAAAGACATGTTCCTAAGTTGCTTTTGTTGATCTTAGGTGGAAGATGCCCTCTCCTACCTTGACCAAGTGAAGCTGCAATTTGGCAGCCAGCCTCAAGTCTACAACGACTTCTTGGACATCATGAAGGAGTTTAAATCTCAAAGGTGCGAACCTGCTGTGTGCTTTATTTTAACAGATGCTTCTTCGGGCCATGTAGTATTTCACTAGTAAGGTCAAAATCAAATACCTGACAATATCACACATTTGAATCTTTCCCTTTGTCTGCCCTAAATTCACCACAGTCCTATCTTGCCTGCTGTTTTTTTCTTGTGCTTGTTTTCATAATTCTACTCGCAGCCAAACTTCCTTTTTTAGCCCCTGATCTGGTTAAAACCCCTCATGCCTAACACCCCCATCTATAGTGGGCCCCAAAAAAGCAAAGTTTGCTCTTAAGTATGCCTTATCCAAGGTCCAACTCATAGTCTGGATGGGCTTGATATAGCAAAGTTGCTGAAACTGGTAGGGCCTGAACATGCTTAGTGTCTTGATAGGAGGCTGTCTGAATACATAGGAAGAGAATCAATAGCAGCCATAGGAAAACACAAGTAAAATGTGAAAAAGTGGCTGCATCACTAGATATGGTTCTCAATGTATTTTGAGAAAACTCCTCTTTCAGGGAGAGGCTTTTATGCTTCATGTTCACTTCTGCAGCTGCCTTTTTTGCTTTTGAAGACTCACTTGGAACCTGTCTCATCGACTTCCACTGTGGAAGAAATGAACGTAACAAAATTAAGAAGTCCATGATTTACTTTCTGATGTTGCACTTTAAAAAGAAAAAAAAATGAATTTTTATTAGCTTTTTTAATATACCCAAAGAAAAATAAAGCAAACAGGAGTTGCCCAAGTATCAAAATAAAAAGGAAATGATAAATACTACCAACAGCCACTTAACTTGTCATTGCAGATTTGATACTTGTATAAAGATTGTTTCTTGGGGGAAGGGGAAAGAAGTAGATGCTTTTGGGGGGCAGAAAAAGAAAATACAATCCCTGAGAACTCTTCTTTCTCCCCCCCCCTCCCCCATGAGATTTAGAATCTTGAGCTTTAGCAATAGATTATCAGACAAACTTGTCCTGTTCACCTTTTTGCTTATTGTGAAATGCCCATGCCTATATATTTTCTTTATTTATATTAAATATTATCTGCCTTTCATTAAAAAAATTCCAAAGTGTTAATAAAATCAATTCATAAAACAAATAAATTCAATTTGTAACCAGCAAATAAGCATTAAAAATAAATTCTTAAAAAGCTAAAAACAGAACAAACAATTCCAAAACCCATCTACAGTCTAAATGCCTGGACAAACAGGACGGTCTTCATCAGGCTCTGACAGCTTGTGGTGTCATGCCAGGTGGGCCTCCTGATGAGGGGCATTCCACAGTTGAGGTGACACCATAGGTAAGGCACTCTTCTTTATAGAAGCATGACATATTTCTGCTAAAGAGGGTAGTTGAAGCAGAACCATTCCAGAAGTTCTTCAGGCGTGGGCAGGCTGGAAAGGAAAGAGGTGCTTGTTCAAGAATTTGGTTACTTTTATTTCCCCAAGCAGCATGTTTTGTTGGCAGCTTGCCTGCCTTATTTTCTGCTAGTAGCTATAGTGGGGGATGTGTGTTAACAACATTCTCTAAATGTAGTGCTATGCATGTCTGAAATGTGTCAAATCCGCAGAGGAGACCTGATCTCTCTCTTCCTCCTTGTCTTTTGATTTCACAGCATTGATACTCCAGGAGTGATTAGCCGGGTGTCTCAGCTGTTCAAAGGCCATCCTGATTTGATTATGGGTTTCAACACTTTCTTGCCTCCTGGCTACAAAATTGAAGTGCAGACTAATGACATGGTGAATGTAACGACACCAGGGCAGGTTCATCAGATCCCGACCCACGGCCTCCAGCCCCAGCCTCAGCCCCAGCCCCAGCCCCAGCATCAGCATCAGTCTCAGCCATCAGCACAGTCTGCCCCAGCCCCAGCACAGCCAGCACCACAGCCGACGCCTGCCAAGATCAGCAAGGTAACCTCAAATGAAACAGGTAGTCTCTAGCTTAGAAGTAGGGACACCTGTGGTTTCCGAACAGAGAAGGCCCTCTCAAGGGACAAAGTGAGGTTGATTTGGGGTTTTGTCAAGGAGGCATGTTGCCAAAGTGGAGAGTCAGAGACAGATAGCTGACCTTTGGGGCACAATCCACCAACACATTCTGTGCAAGAATCACTGCACGAGCACAATATCTGTTTGGAATTTCCCTCTTCAGGCACAAAAATTTCTGGGCCAACCAAGCTTCTGCAGCTCTGTTTTGTTAGCATACCATAGTTGGTGTTATGTAAATGATCTAGCTAGGTGGATTCACAAGGGAATAGCACTGCCTTTGGGAAAGGAGTTGAAGTAGATGAGCGTCTCGTTCCTTTCATCTCTATATTGCTGCATGGTTATTCTGGGCAAGCTCTGTATCATCCTGAGGCAATAATAAGTTTTGCTGTTTGTTTTGCTTTTGAGCATAGTCAAGCAGCACTCTGGAGGGCTCACTAAGGGCTCACTCAATACGTGGCTGTTCAGGAACCAGTGTAACCCAGTGTCTGCTTTTCATTCCCAGCCATCCCAGCTACAGACACATACACCAACCAGCCAGCAGACTCCCCCAATCCCCTATGCATCCCCTCGCTCTCCACCAGTCCAGCCCCATGCACCTGTGACAATCTCTCTTGGATCCACACCATCCCTCCAGAATAACCAGCCGGTTGAGTTTAATCATGCAATCAACTACGTCAATAAGATCAAGAATCGTTTCCAGGGACAGCCAGACATTTACAAGGCTTTCTTGGAGATCCTCCATACCTATCAGGTGAGTGGGCAACTGCACAAGTCTTAATGACACCTTTTTCCTGTTCAATATTCACTTTTATATAGAAGAAAAGAATGGCTTGTCAAGCAAAGCAGGAAAAGATGATTACTGGGTGCAGTGCTATTTTTCTAGAAAAAGAGGTACCGGAACTCACCCTGAACACCTCCCTTGTTCTCTTATAATGGCAATGGCGCCCACCTGAGAGGTGCCAGAACTCAGTTCCGGCAAGTTCTGCCTAAAAAAAGCCCTGACTGGGTGAAGCATAACAAGTAGTAAATCCCCAGCCAGTTGACACTAGCTCAGTTTTGCTTCAAACCTACCTGCTTCAAACCTTCAAAGTTCCTACCTGCAGAGCAGGAAATTTTCTCCAGAGATGCTGTTTAATGGAGATGAGTCATACAAAGGGTGCAACACTTGTAGAACAACCAGATGTGCCTCTCAAGTGTCTGGCCCTCCGTGGAATCCTTCCAGGGGCAGGAAGGAAACTTCTTCAGTGTCCTTTTTATCTTGTCATCTGATGCTTTTCTCTTGAGCTCTCATGCTAGGTGTTGTGGATTTTCTTTAAAGAACCAGGAGAATGAAACTGGTTAGAACAGCTGCTCTGAGCTCTTCCTTTCTCTTCCATCTCATGACAGAAAGAGCAGCGGAATGCCAAGGAAGCAGGAGGCAACTACACACCGGCACTGACTGAGCAGGAGGTCTATGCCCAGGTGGCCCGTCTTTTCAAGAACCAGGAAGATCTGCTCTCGGAGTTTGGGCAGTTCCTGCCAGATGCAAACAGCTCTGTGGTGAGTTTGCTCCTAATGTTGTTACTTACAGGGCACCTTGAAGGAGAGCATTGCTTATCCTGTTCTGCTTACTCCTTATGGCATAGTGTAACTTTTGAAGTACTGGGATATGGATTAATTAATGAGGTGGGGATATTTAATTATAATAATTAAATAAACAAAATAGATTGGACTTCAGAGCAAGAGTTCCTAATTTGGGTTTCTGTTGAAGACAGGAGTGCCTAGTGTGCTCTGGTCCATGGGGTCACAAAGAGTCGGACATGACTAAATTGTCTTATGATTCCCTTTTAGAGGATCACAGGCAAAGAGCCAATTTTCTTAGTTTCCTTTCTGGAAAGGATATACTTTGCGTGATGTGAGCTGAGTCCTGTTCTCTACGCCCGCCCCCCCTGCCCCCCCCCCCCCAGTTAACAAGGCCATTTTAATATCAAGTTCCTTGAGCTCTAGAGCTTTGCCTGGGTGATTACAATTAAATACATTTGCCTGTATGGGATACTGGGATCAATAAATGTGTTTGTACATTGTTGTTTAAACAAGCTTTTAAGCAAGACAACTGCAGAGAAAGTGGAGTCTGTGAGAAATGACCATGGGGGCACAGTCAAGAAGCCCCAACTTAACAGCAAGCAGCAAAGACCTAATCAGAATGGCTGTCAGATCCGGCGGCATGCCGCAACTGGGACAACTCCTCCAGTGAAGGTGAGCATTGATCATCATCTTCATCAATAGGCTGATACCAGATACTGCAATGGTCTGTTGCAATGAGAGCAACAGAGTCCCTTGTGACCCTTAAATGTTGTATTGTGGCCTAAGCTTCTGTGGACTAGAGGCCACTGGATCAGATGCATGAAGGTGTTTCATTAGTTGGTAGATGCCCATATTTATGTTTGAAAACAGTAGGATTGGGCTGGAGGAGGAGACCATGAAGAAGGTCACAGAAGGTCTGCTGCATTTCTGCATAAAGCCCAAAGCAAGAACAGAGTGAGCTGTTAGTGGGACAGCGGTCCCTGATTGACTGTATGCTTAGTTGTAAGTTACAAATGCGCTCATTTTAGCTGGAAAATCATTTGTTCATCAGAGCCTATCAGAGCTTTTGAATCATTGTCTTCCTAATATTTATTTGCGGCTCATTCTCTCTTTCTGCAGAAGAAACCAAAGCTGCTCGGTTTGAAGGACCCTTCAGTGGTAGAAGCTGGAAAACATGGGACAGAGTCTCTGTTCTTTGACAAGGTGAGGCTTTGGATGACATCTGCTGAAGCAGCCATTGGTTTTCAAACAGCCCTAGCGCTTTCTTTTATTTGAGTCCTACTCCCAGATCAGTGTGCATTAGGAAAGCAGCCTTAAGCCTCCCAGATGTTACCTGTCTGTCAGTCTCAGCATCTAACATGGGGGGGGGGGGCTTTTGACCTTCTCACACAACTTCAGCATCACTGCCCCTTTTCACACCTCAGCCGGCTGTATATTTCTCCTGACTAGGTGAGATCTCTGATTTCTAGATACCTTTTGAAGCCACTGTTTCAGAGACTAAATGACATTTTGAAAATTTGCAAAACCCCAGCAAATTCTGAAGAAAGTACCCTTCTGTACAAAAGTAGCAGTGAACTAGGCGGCTTTGCATTATAATTTTCAGCAATGAAAACAATTGCAACTATTAAAAAGAGTTTCATGTTTAAAAACAATTTCAGATGCAACTGAACAACATTTTCATTTGTCAGATACTAAGATTAACCAGCTTTAAAACAGCATAATAATAATCTACCAAAGTGGATTCAAGGCTTGTTTAAATTGTTTAAATTTTATATAGATGTTTATTCCATTTATGAATTGTTTCCCATGTTGCATCCCAAAGAGATGGTGTTAAGTATAGTGTATTGACGATGTTGTCATTCATTTTTCTCAACAATTTGCTAACCATATTTTTCCTTCTCCCACAAGGTTCGGAAAGCTCTTCGAAGCACAGAAGCATATGAGAATTTCCTCCGTTGCCTGGTCATTTTTAATCAGGAGGTGATATCCCGAGCTGAGCTTGTGCAGTTAGTTTCTCCATTTTTGGGGTAAGTGAAATAAATGATACTTGGCTGCATGATTCATTGCCAGCTGTTTGTACATTGGGGTGCTTGACAAAGGAGATGAATTTACTGGCTGCATTGAGTCAACTTGATTTGGGAATTAGCAGCAGTGAACATTGGGCTCACTTGCTCCCTCCCCTGCTTTCCTTCTTCCTCCAATTGCAAGGCGAAGAGATTAGATGCTTCTGCTTCTAGTTGGTTGCAAACCATAGTTGTGGTGCTGAATCCACACAGCAAAATGTGGCATGCTTAAACCACAATTCCAAACAAGAATAAGTTATGGCAATGCAGTTTGTCCTTTTTTGTGTCCTAAATGTGTAAATCATTTAGACAAAAGACTTAGATAATCTTCCTGCAACCATTGAGTTCTATAATCTTTTATCTCCCATTTCCCCCCCTCTTTTTAGGAAATTCCCAGAGCTGTTCACTTGGTTTAAAAACTTTCTGGGCTACAAAGAGTCTGCACACATGGAGACTTTCCCTAAGGAACGGGCTACAGAAGGGATAGCAATGGAAATAGACTACGCTTCTTGTAAGAGACTTGGCTCTAGCTACAGAGCCTTGCCGAAGAGCTACCAGCAGCCCAAGTGCACTGGTCGGACTCCGTTGTGTAAGGAGGTAAGGCAGCATTCTTCATATTGAAGTAAATGATGCTAGTGGAAAATAGGAAGGTGCTGTGCATCAGCTTGGACAGTTGCCTAGCCCAGGAGAGTCTGCTCTGTATGGCAGTGGCTCTCTATCGTCTCAGGGAAAGATCTTTCCCATCATTTGCTGCAGCATAATAAATTGGAGGTGCCTGGGACATTCCTTTAAGCCATGTGTGCTACCACTGGGCTGTCGTTCTTTCCTTGGATGAGGTTCAGAGGAAGAGCCCTTGGAATGACAGTACCCTGAGACTTAAGTAGGCAGGAGGAAAATGTCGCAACTTTGGCCAAAGTGACTGAAGTCGTAAGCTTTCTTTCTTTTTGCAAAAATAACAGGAAAAGAAGAAACAGCAGCTAGCACCATCAATTAAAATATTCTGTCAATCCTGACTTAAATGTATAAATTAATGTAGGCAGTCCATATGTCCGAATAAATATCCAGATTATTATAAAATGTACATAATTTCTTTTCCAATTAATTTCATTTTAATTTTCACAATTTTAACAAATTAACATCAAATTTTACACCAAATTTCTACACATTTTAAAAGTTGACTCCTCACCCTTCTTCCGTGGTGTTTCTATTCCCACCCATTCCTGCAGCAATTATACCTATATCTATTCCACATTCCCTTCATTACAAATTTATCATTCATCTTCTGCTGCTCATATTTTAATCCTGCCTGCAATTCCATTTAACTATGATATTTCCCAAATTGTCCAAATAAGGATCTCATTCTTCCACAAAAGATTTCTCATTAGATCTCTTCTTTTGCTGTCACCTCCCACATGGACAAGAGTGCCTTCTACTTTAAGCCAAATTAATCAAATTTATAAGGAAGCCAGCTGCTTACATGTTCGCTTCTGAGGCTTTTCGGCAGTGGAGTCAGCAGAGATGTCCATCCACCCCTTGCCTCTCCTGCCTGTATCAGAGTCCTTTGACTCTGGCAGGGAGAGGGAGCAAACAGTGCTTGTGGCATAATTTGCCACCCTGGTACCACCAGAGTGTTTGAGGAATGCTTTTGCCTTTTCTGCCCCCTATATTCTCCATCCAGGTCTCCCTGATCTTTGAGATAAGCTCTCATGGTCACTACTCAACTTGGGAGTCAGCTGTACATTATTTCAAGCACCCAGGATGTGAGCAGGCTCAAATGGGGAATATATTGTATACGATCCCTGATGCCAGGAGCCGTGAACCGGTGGCCCTCTAGGATTTGGATTGCAACTCCCATCATGCTCTGAACTAGTGTCCTGCACACTAACCAGCACATCATGCTAGCTCCCAAAAGTCTGAGGCAGTGGGAGTTGTTATCCCACAAATAGCAACCCTCCCTGCCTTAAATACAGTGGTACCTCAGGTTAAGAACTTAGTTCGTTCCAGAGGTCCGTTCTTAACCTGAGGTACCACTTTAGCTATTGGGACCTCCCGCCACTGCCACACGATTTCTGTTCTCATCCTGAAGCAAATTTCTTACCCCGAGGTACTATTTCTGGTTAGCAGAGTCTGTAACCTGAAGCGTCTGTAACCTGAGGTACCATTGTAGTCTTCACTCGCTCAAAGGGTACTGTAGTGACAAATGCCTCAAGAGTTACACCTCACAGTTGATAAATCATATGATGTCACTTCCGGTTGGTCGCCCAATAATGGCAGTCGGGAGCTCTTTCGGCTGAAAGAGCCCCAGCGCTTTGAAATTGGGGAGACCACGAGAGCGTTGTGGTTCCCCATTAAAAACCTCAGATCAAGCGTTCTGAGGACCTGGTGTTCTGGTGGGTGCCTTCCAGCCACTCCCCGGTAAGCTTGTAAGAGCCCCGAAAGCAAGCGGGTTCGGAGACGTGGCACAGCGGAAACGACCGCTTCCTTCAAAGCAGCGAAGCTCCGAGACTGGCGATCGTGAGCGGCCAATTCCTTCAGGGGGGAAAAAAAAGACTTAAAAATTTGGAACTGTAAGTAACTACAATAAATAATTTGAAAAGAATTTGGAAGAGAAGGGAGACTTAAAAATGGAGGTCAGTCCCATTTTGTTGGAGAAAAAGAGAATTGGTGTACAAAGACCAAAGCCCTAATGAAGTGAAAAGTTTTTAAAACTTTGCAAGCAATTTTACTCCCCCTCCTCGAGGGTAGAGGGGGTATTTGTGTTTAAGACCTAGGAAGATTGTGAATTTGATTGAGACTTCCCCATTCTGCAGCGGACCACCCAGGAGGGAAGACTAGTCTCCATTGTGATCTCACAGTGGAAGAGGAAGCATTCATTCTCCGTTTCCACTGACTTTGTTACAAACTTTCCGGAGCTGCCTGGCTATACTTTAAATTGATAAAAAGTGTCTTCTTCCCTCAGAACAAAGGGGAGCTCCAGAGATTTTTCTTTCTGCCACCCTGGCTTTTGGTTTCCAGCCTGTTTGAAAGAACAGGGACACAGCCTCTGGGCCGGCTGCAGTGGGACTGGTGGAGGGAAATTGTTATTTTCTACCACTGCGCCAGACTGTGGGACTGACCTTGACATTCCTAAGCTATTATGTGCCCAGAAAAAACAAGACGTGGCTCTAAAGCCCAGCAATTTGAGGAGTCGGTGATTGCAATCTTGAGTGGCATTAGAGAAGATTTAAATCGTTATACAGCAAGTATTGATAAATTGGATAAAAGAATTGAGCTTTTAAGCACTGACTTAAAGGAAGTAAAAGATGAGATAACCACGCATGACACAAGGATGGCACAGCTGGAGACAGTGCCAGATTTGGAACAGATGTGATATGAAAATGCCAATGCAATTGCCTTTCTGCAGTTGAAGGGAAAAGAATCGCATTTGAGATTGAGGGGGGGGTCCCTTTTTGGAAGAGGAAAAACTCAAGGAGTCTCTGATAGGATTTTTTGTGGAATGCTGGGACCTCAAAAAAGAGGAAGTGGAAGCTTGGATAGAGAAAGCTTATAGATTCGGACCCAAAAAGGATACTAAAATAACTTATGATTGTATAGTGGTCTTTAAGACCAAGGAGCAAAGGGATATCATTCTGGGACACCACTACAGAAAAGGCCTAAAAATCCAGGATAAATCTGTGGTGCTCTTTAAAGAGATCCCACGCCAATTTTTGAACCTGAGATCCCAATATACGGATTTGACAAAGATCTTGAGGAGGAAGAACATCTTTTTTAGGTGGGAATTTCTAGAGGGCCTATCCTTCAAATTTGAAGGAAGAAAGCAAAAGATAAAGACTCAGTGGAACTTGGATTACAGAGCCCACCGCTGTTGGGAGCGGAGGCTACACCCTCTTAATTTGACATCATGGCGCTGAGAATTTATTCATGGAACGTAAATTGTTTGAACTCTCCTCAGAAAAGGAGACAAATTTATCATGTTTTGGAAAAACAGAATTTGGATATAATTTGTTTACAGGAAACCCACATCACAAGACTACATAGGAAAATGTTAATAAACAAAAGATTGGGACAATAATTTATTTCTTCTGACAAAGTTAAAAAAAAGAGGAGTGGTTTTCTATATTAAGGAAAAATGGAATCCAAAATTGGCATTTAAAGATGAGGAAGGAAGACACATAGCAGTTGAAATTACAGCACAAGGCGAGAAATATTTGTTACGCACCTAATGATGGCAAAGCGGACTTTTTCATGAATTTGGAAACAGGTCTTTTGGAATATATGGATTACAAATTAATATTGATTGGGGACTTGAATGGAGTTGCATCTACTTTGATGGATAGGACTCGGAGATCAAAGGTATAAAATTCTGGCAGATTACCCAAGACTTTTTTTTACTTAACTGATAAATTTGATTTGTCAGATATATGGAGAATCAGAAATCCAATGGAAAAAGACTTCCCCCTTTTTTCAGATGCAAATCAAGTATTTTCGAGAATAGACTACTTATGGATATCCAGAGACTTGGTTCCTAAAGTAACAAAAACGGAAATTTGCCCTAAAACTTGCTCTGATCACAATGCAGTTTTTATGGACCTGAAAATGTTTGTACAGGGTTCCTTCAGATGGAGAATGAATGATGATTTGTTGAGAAGTACATCAATTGTTAATAAGGCCAAAAAACCCTAAAGGATTATTTTGAACTTAATGTGAACCAGGGAATGGAAACAAGGGTTATTTGGGACGCTAGCAAGGCAGTAATGAGAGGGTTTCTGATACAACAAAATTCAGTTAGGAGAAAGTTACAGAATGAGAGAAAAGATATAATTATGGACCAATTAAAAGATAAAGAGAAGAAGCTCAGAGGAAATCCAAAGAATCTGCAGATACAAAAAGGAATTAAGGCCTTACAGGTTCAATATTCACAGTTAGTAAATAGAAATAGAATAGACGTTGAGAAGGATGAGACAAAGAAATTTTGAATCCACAAATAAATGTGGGAAACTATTGGCCTGGCAGTTAAAGAAGAGACAAAAGCAAAGTACTATCACAAATATTCTAACAGACAGAAAATCTGTAGAGAACCCTGAAGACATAAATGTTTTTATAAATATTATAAACAACTGTATAAAAAGGATAAAGAGGACTTGGTAAAAATTGAACAATTTATTAAGATTAATGGTTTGCAGAAGATTCCAGAAGATAAAAAGATCCTACTAAAGGGTCTAATCACAAGACAGGAAGTGGAACAAGCAATAAACTCAATGCAACTTGGCAAGGCCAGATGGTCTATCAGCGAAATACTATAAGATATTGAAAGACTGGCTTATCCAACCTCTGGTAGAATTATGTAATCTGATTCTATGAGGGGGCAAAGCACCTGAAACCTGGAAGGAAGCATATGTTACTCTGATTCCCAAGCAGGGTCAAGATAGATCCAATGTCAAGAACTACAGACCAATTTCCCTACTTAATGTGGATTACAAATTTTTGCAAATATATTGGCCAAAAGGCTAAAGAAAGTTTTATCTAAGTATATCCACAAGGACCAGGCAGGATTTCTGCCTGGAAGGCATATGAAAGATAATATTAGAAATGTGGATATTTTGGAAAAATTGGAAGCAAGAAGGAGCTGTAAAGCAATGTTAATGTATATTGATGCAGAGAAGGCCTTTGACAATGTATCTTGGAGTTTTATTTACATAATTTTGATAACATGGGGGTTGGTCAAGACTTTTTAAATGGTATTAAAGCGCTCTATCAAGAACAAAAAGCTAAAATTATTGTAAATAATGTGGTATCAGAGGAAATTAGAATAGAGAAGGGAACCAGGCAAGGGTGCCCACTTTCCCCTCTGCTGTTTATTTCGGTCCTAGAGGTCTTGCTAAGTATGATTAGAAAAGATGAACAAATTAAAGGTATTACAGTAGGATCCAAGCAATATAAATTAAAAGCCTTTGCTGATGACTTAGTATTGACATTACAAGATCCAGACTCCAGTGCAGTAAAAGCTCTGGAGCTGATACAAGAATTTGGCAGGTAGCGGGATTTAAGTTAAACAAGAGCAAAACCAAAGTATTAGAGAAAAATCTGGACAATGATGAAAGAAAACTTTACAAGAAAAGACAGGCCTAGATTTTGTGAAAAAAGTTAAATATTTGGGGATGAACCTGTCTGGGAAAAATCTGAACTTGTACAAAGATAATTATGAGAAATTATGGAATGAAATTAAGAGCGATTTGGAGATATGGTCAAAGCTAATATTGTCATTAATGGGCCGGATCTCAGTAGTTAAGATGAGTGTGTTGCCAAAGATGATTTTTTTGTTTCAAGCTCTCCCAATTATAGATAATGTGAAATGTTTTAAAGAATGGCAGAAAGCTTTATCTAGATTTATCTGGCAGGGGAAAAAACCCAGAATAAAATAGAAATTACTTACGGATTCTAAAGAAAGAGGGGGATTTTCCCTGCCAGATTTGAAAATCTATTTTGAGGCAGCAGCACTTTGTTGGATTAAAGAATGGATATAATTAGAAGATACAGATGTATTAGATTTGGAGGGATTTGATAATGTATTTGGATGGCATGCATATTTATGGTATGATAAGGTAAAGGCCGATAATGCATTTAAAAATCATGTAATTAGGAAATCGTTGTACAATGTTTGGATAAAAGACAAAGATCTTTTAGAAAGGAAGATGCCCAGATGGCTTTCACCAATGGAGGCGAAGGCCCAGAAAAAGTTAAATATGGAAATAAAATGCTTGAGATATTCAGATTTATTATTGGAAGATAATGAAGGCTACAAACTAAAACCATTTGATCAAGTTAAAGATAAGTTAAATTGGTTACATTACCACCAGATTAATGAATTGTATAAAATAGACAGGAAAAATGGTTTTGCCTCGGAAAAATCTAAGTTGGAGATGGAGTTGTTGGATTCTAAAGCTAAAAATCTGTCTAAAATGTATAAGTTACTGTTGGAGTGGCATACAAAGGATGAACAAGTTAAATCAGTAATGATAGATTGGGCAAGAGATGTAGGACACAACATAATGTTCAAGAATTGGGAAAGACTGTGGAAGAAAGGGGTCAGGTTCACCTTCACCACATGTACAATGTTAAAGGAAAATATAATGAAAATGATGTATAGATGGTATTTGACCCCTGTTAAACTAGCAAAGATTTATCATAACTGTGATAATCTATGTTGGAAATGTAAAGAAAAAGAAGGAACATTTTATCACGTGGTGGACCTGCCCCAAGGTGAAAGACTTCTG
Organism: Podarcis pityusensis; assembly: GCF_964106645.2. Lineage (NCBI taxonomy): Eukaryota > Metazoa > Chordata > Lepidosauria > Squamata > Lacertidae > Podarcis > Podarcis pityusensis. Next base: position 53,249,400 of record NC_138039.1, on the reverse strand, counting down.
GGAAAAGATTTATAAAGAATTGGAAAAAAAGTTGGAATATACATTTATAAAGAAACCAGAGGCGTTTCTTCTTGGAATAACAGGTTTGGAATTGCCCAAGAAAGATGTTAAATTATTTTTGCATGCCACAACTGCTGCTCAAATACTATTAGCTAAGAAGTGGAAAACGCAAGAACTACCAACTGTGGAAGAATGGCAGATGAAGATGATGAACTTTTCGGAGCTAGCTGACCTGACCGGAAGAGTCTGCAATCAGAATGAGGAGGAGTATCAGGAAGAATGGAAGAAATTCAATGACTATTTAGCTAAATACATCAAGTTAAAATAATTGGAAAAAGCTTGCAATTACCAACTAGACCTAGGATTTAAATAAGTAATGTGAGGAATTACAGTGGTGCCTCGCAAGACGAAATTAATTCATTCCGCGAGTTTTTTTGTCTTGCGGTTTTTTTCGTCTTGCGAAGCACGGTGTCAGAAAAGTTTTGGAAAAGCTTCAAAAATCACCAAAGTCTTCAAAAACCTCAAAAAAGGCTACCACACCGCGTGCTATGAGTTGCTCCTCGAAGTCAAGTCGCAACTGTATTAACGGTTTTAAGAAAAAGGAAACAAACTTGCAAGACGTTTCCATCTTGCGAAGCAAGCCCATAGGGAAAATCGTCTTGTGAAGCAACTCAAAAAACCAAAAACCCTTTCGTTTTGCGAGTTTTCCGTCTTGCGAGGCATTCGTCTTGCGAGGTACCACTGTATCATGTTTAATGCTGAATTGGGAAGATTGACTGATGTTAAGGGATTAAGTTAAGATTTTAAGAATTTTTAGTTGGAAAACCGTTAAAATGATTTGCATTGAAACCCAACTAGGGGGACATGAGGACGTCAGTTAACAATGTTAAAAAGATAAGTTTTAATAAGGATATGATATATGTTTGTTTATTTATTTGTTTGTGTGTGTTTTAATTTTGTGAAAACCCAATACAAAATTTTTGGGGAAAAGAAAGATAAATCATATGATGTCAAGGGCGTGTCTGAAATGGCATTATGGCAGGGGTCTCCATCTTGTCAAGAGCCTACATGCACCTAAAAACTCACCCTGGCAAGATGGTGCCCATTTTCAAGAGACCAAGCTGCGGACAAACACCGGCTCCCTCGGCCTGAAGCAAGATGAGCGCTGCACCCCATAGTTGAATTTGACTGGACTTAGACTGTCCAAAGGTCCTTTACCTTTATCTTACCTGTACTGGGTCCTTTTAAAAAAAAGTTTGACATGGCCTATATTGAGGTTAGAAAGAATGTTAGAGTTGAGCATGGAGACCAATAAAATGCATCATTATTAGGTTATTTTCTCTGGGTTGATATCTACATAGTGCTTTAAGATAAGAAAAACATGTGTCTCATTTTAGGCCTCCAAATCAGGAATTCTTTGCACTGCAAATTTGGTCAGCCTTATGCAACTTAAACTGTAAGCACCTTTCTTCAAGTTGCAAAAATTAATTTCTGTCTGTGTGCATATTTCTTGTCTAAGCCCTTTAAATTGACCAGTGGAGTAAAACAAATTTGTACACTTTTTTATTTCTATATCAATGACATGGTTCTACATTTAACTTTGGTGGAAATCAAACATTCAGTGTAACTTGAATTAGTATCATTTCCACGAGCTAAATGAGATCATGATCATAGGCAAGTGTCAACTAAGGGACTGGTGTTACTGGACAGAATCTCAACGGGATTTTCAAGTAATCAAATCCTCAGAAGTTCCCTGTGGTTTCTACTCTTATAAACGGTGCATTTGAGAGCCAACTCCCTGTCTAAACTTTGGCCAGCTTCATTAGGATCTTCCTTTGCTGAGCTGTTTCCATTGCCCTCTGCTGTCCTGTATGGGCATTATAATAGGGTTCCATACACAGATAGATATTTTATTTGTGGGCAGTTGCGAGTGGAGGACACCCAGCATTATTTATTACAGTACCCACTATACTCAGAACCTAGGAGACACTTTCTAAATCCTTTGGTTGTCCAGGAAAGCTGTCTCTCCCTGGCAGAGAGGGGTCTATGGCTGCTCAGGGATGCTAATGCTCCAGTGACTTATAACGTGACCCTCTTCGCGCTGGTGGCAAGAAAGATCGGTAAGAAAAACCTGGACAAAATTGCAGTAAACTGTAAGGGAGATTCAGAGGCCTAAATAGGAAACTCTCGCAAGCTGTGTGACGCCCTCATTCTACACGAGCATTTGCATTTTATGATCTTGATGGTTCAGGCAGTGGCTCTGCTTTTTATATGTAATTATATAGATACTTCTTTTTCCTCACAGTGTTGGTATGATTTTGTCATGGCCTTTGGCAAGTACAGTAAAGCTTATTTTATTGTTGTGTGTCTACTGGTGTTACTTGAGTGGTTTCTACAGAACGTGCATAAAGTGCAGGCGTGGGCACACTTGGGTTTAAAGGCCTGTGCATGTTATCTACACTGCATATTTACTTTGTGAAACACCAGTGTCAGTGCCGATACGTCCATAGCAACTGTGCTCACCTCATAAAGTGTAGAGCCACTCTGAGGTACTGTCATGTGATTTTATGTGTGGATTGCAAAGTCTAGTCTTCTTAAAATCCAAGGCACGTTGTAGTGTGTTAGGCAGAAATAGAAATGACTGTTACTGTGGTCCTGCAGGTGGAGCTCAAGCGCTATTGAGTTTTGCTCAAAGCATGATGGTTTCTATTACTTTTAATCTTACAACTAAACTGACCAATGGATCAAAAATTCAGAAAATCTTTTTTTGTTGCCCTTTCTTGTACATCTATGACAGTTCCCAAAAATCTGTAAGAATTTACTTTATGTAGGAGCTAGAATTATCGGTATCTGGCTACTCTTAAATGAGATGCTTCTCTCTCCTCCTAAGGTTTTGAATGACACCTGGGTCTCCTTTCCATCCTGGTCTGAAGATTCCACGTTTGTGAGCTCCAAGAAGACTCAGTATGAAGAGCACATCTACCGGTGTGAGGATGAACGATTTGAGGTAGCTATATCAGAGCTTAATGTCATGGGAAGCTTGTGATACTATGTTAGGTTGACTTAATATGTGCTTTGATGAATGAATAGTTCTTGATAGCTTTGGTGTAAAGCACTAACCAAGAGTGTGGGTTGTGAGAAGGAAGGCCACCAATTTGAACCTTGCTCCCACAGCAAACAGAGTAGGAGCCTAAAAGACTCACCTCTGCTTCTGTAATATGGGGTAATAATACCAGCATTCCTTGCAAGGTTGTTGTAAGGATTGACTATGGTTGTGTATGTGAGGTACTTTGAGCACTCAGTGCTGTATAAATGCACAATAGTAGTATCATGGTGGTTTGCTATAGTCTTCCTATCTTACCCTCCCAGATATAATACTTGTCAAAACTTTGCTTGCTGCCATGTGCATCTCCTGAAAGTGAGTAGCTGCAGGCTCATAGGTTTGATGTTTTGCTTCACATAGAAATTAAATTACCTATTACAGTGGTGCCCCGCAAGACGAATGCCTCGCAAGACGGAAAACCCGCTAGACGAAAGGGTTTTCCGTTTTGGAGGTGCTTCGCAGGACGAATTTCCTATGTGCTTGCTTCGCAAGACGAAAATGTCTTGCGAGTTCCTGCGGGGTTTTTTTCCTTTCCCCCCCCTTTTTCCCAAGCCGCTAAACCGCTTATCAGCTGATGGCTAAGCCGCTTAACAGCTGATGCTAAGCCGCTTATCAGCTGATCGTTAAGCTGCTTATCAGCTTATCGTTAAGCCGCTTATCAGCTGATCGTTAAGCCGCTTATCAGCTGATCCACTAAGCCCGCTAAGCCGCTAATACTGTAGCACTAATCCGCTAAACCGCTAATGGGCTTGCTTCGCAAGACGAAAAAACCCGCAAGATGAAGAGACTCGCGGAACGGATTCTTTTCGTCTTGCGAGGCACCACTGTACAATAGCACCCTCCACCCACCCAAAAATTAGATTTAAAGACTATTGGATGTGAATAAGGGTTTTGTTTGGATCTATTGCTCTGCTTTTCATCTCAGTTTCCACCATCTTACACAGTGTTGAAAAGCCTTTTGTACTATATGTAAGAACCCCATTCCCACATATGCCAGAATTTGTTTATTTTTTATAGTTTATTGCTATAAGCCATGGCTGATGCATGCTCTCCATTTCAGCTGGATGTTGTCTTGGAGACCAACCTAGCAACCATCAGAGTCCTAGAGACGATACAGAAGAAACTCTCACGCTTATCAGCTGAGGAGCAGGCCAAATTCCGGCTGGACAACACTTTGGGCGGCTCCTCAGAAGTTATTCATCGCAAGGCATTGCAGAGGATATATGCTGACAAGGCAGCTGACATCATTGATGGGCTTAGGAAGAACCCAGCCGTCGCAGTCCCTATTGTGTTGAAAAGGTAACTGGGAAATGCAGGTGGAGCACCCTCATCCCCCTCCTTTTTCAGTTTCCCCAAGTGCTGCTTTTTAATGATGGTTTTTTGGGTGGCATTTTTGTCCTGTCATTTAGCAAGGTTCTCAGTGTGACTGATGATTCATTGCACAATTTAAAAAGCAATTTCAGGTAGACCCTTGCCTACGTGGAAGTTACATCCCAAGGCACTGCAAATACCAGTTAAATTGTATATAATTGAAACACATTGAAAAAGCCTGCAACGCCCCACCCCCCGTTCCACCCTTTTAGTGACGTTTCAGTGACATCTTTATGATGTTTTAGGGTCCCTTCTGTGTTTGGCACAATTCACTAGCATAAGGTTGCACACATATTGAACAAGTGTGAAGGGAGGCTGCCTGTAATTTAAAAGGCAATATAAAAATACATATCCATTAAGTGAGTGTGTGTACTATATATAGAATTATAGAATCATAGAAGCTTAGAGCTGGAACCGCCTGCAGTGCAGGAATCCCAGCTAAAGCATCCATGGCAGATTACCATCCAACCTCTGCTAAAAAACTTCCAAGAAATGAGAGTCCACAGCCCCCCAGGTGAGACCATTCCAGTGTCAAAGAGCTCCTTCTTATATATGCACAGCCTCAAATTCCACAACAGAGACAAAAACTTAATCAATACAATAAATTAAAAGGCCCGGTGCCAAAGAGATGCCAAAGAAGGCACCAGGACAGCTTCTCCAGGGAGGACATTCCAAAGCTAGGCAAGGAAAATGCCATCTGTCATGTTGACAGGAGTTCATAGTTGAGGGTCACATACAAAGATCTCTGGCTGGGTAGGTATATGCAAAAGAGCAGTCCTTACAAGGTAACCTGGTCACAATCTGTAAAGAAATATAAAGTCAACGCTAAGACTTTGAAGTGGACCAGGAGTGGACCAGGAGCCTGTGCAGCAGTCAGGGCACTCAGCCCCAGCTTGCAGTTTGTATTCAAAAGTCACTCAAGTTCCAGGCAATTCTCAAAAGCAGCCTCCCTTGCATCACGTTGCTTATGGCCCAGAGAAGCTCAACGCTGGTGACCACTCACATTTGTATCTCGCGCCCCCCCCCCCCCCACTGAGCTCAAAGTGGCATATATGGATGGGTTTTAGCTCGCTTTATCCTCACAAAAGCCCTGTGACATAGGTTAGACCAAGAGCATGTGGTGAGCTGCACAGTTGAGTGAGGTTTGGAACATGGATCTCCTGCACCCAAGTCCATCATGCTAGCTGTGGATTCAAATGAAGTTACAGCAAAGCAGCTGCTACAGGAGAGTGGATGGTAAACTTCTGTTCATGGCAGAGAATGTTTTTTTAAACAGGGAAAGATCCACAATGGTGATTAATCTGGAATGTTCTGATCTAGTCATGAATTATAATACAGTGGACTCTCGGGTTGCGAACTGATCCATGCGGGGGGCAGGTTCACAACCCGCAACGTCCGCAACCCGCAGCACCACGTCTGCGCACGCACGGGTTGCGATTCAGTACTTTTGCGTATGCACATGCGCCAAAACCCGGAAGTAATCCGTTCCGGTACTTCCAGGTTTTGGCGCTCCGTATCCCAAAAACGCGCAACCTGAAGTGTCTGTAACCCAAGGTATGACTGTAGAGCTCAAGACCAAAGTAGCCCATTTTCTGTGTTACATCACCTTCTGCTCGTGTTCTCCCATGCTGAATGTGGTCAAATCACGAATGCCTTGAATATCCCTTGAATGTTAAAGTCTGTCAAAGGCAGGATGCTTTATTCCTGCTAGTCCTCGTGGCTGTACTCATCTCTCAGGCCATGTTGCCTTTCTTTCTGTTAAGGTTAAAAATGAAAGAGGAGGAGTGGAGAGAAGCCCAGAGAGGATTCAACAAAGTATGGCGGGAACAGAATGAGAAATACTACCTGAAGTCCCTTGACCACCAGGGCATCAACTTTAAACAAAATGACACCAAGGTCTTAAGATCAAAGAGCCTTCTTAGCGAGATTGAGACTATTTACGATGAGGTAGGTTGGAGGCTTTGCCCTCTCTGTTTCAACCTTATTTCATCCTGATTGACAATTGATGGAAAGGATGTTGTGTAACCCGAAGCATTTGTAACACGAGGTACCACTGTACTATAATCTGAGGTGGGCAAAAGGGTTTTGGATAGAGAGGAGAAATAGCTGCACCGATGGTGGGAAAGCTTTCAAGGAAACTGGTCCTTTTGGGTTCCATGAAGTCTGCTCTGGCCTCCAGATGAGTGGCTTTGTATAAACTAGAGCTGTCCAAGTGGTCGATTGTGAGCTGCTGGTCAATCGTGGGTTGATCCTGGTTGATCACATGAAAACAACTCTGGCCTCTCCCCCTAAAAAAAAGCTCAGCAACTTTGGTCAATCCAGTGGGTAGATCACTGCCAGTTTATTTATAGTGGGAGCAGATCGCAGTCTCTTGGAAGTTGGTCACCCCTGGTATAAACTTAATTAGTTGCGCAGATCTTTTTATACTTACTGGGGTAGAGCACTTTCCTGTCCAGCCCAGTCAGTGATTTTCAGCTGATGAGAGAAGAGAGCCATGTGGAGATGGATTTCATGCTCTTTCTCTCCTGATTTTCAGAGGCAGGAGCAGACTTCTGAAGATAACATTGGCCCTCACCTGTCCTTAGCCTACGAAGATAAACAGATCCTGGATGACGCTGCCTCTCTAATTATCCACCACGTGAAGCGGCAGACAGGCATCCAGAAAGAGGACAAATACAAAATCAAGCAGATCATGTATCACTTCATCCCAGACCTGCTCTTTGCTCAGCGAGGCGAGCTGTCTGATGTGGAGGAGGAGGAAGAGGAAGAGATGGATGTGGACGAAGGCTCAGGGGCTGTGAAAAAGCACAATGGTGTGGGGGGTAGTAGCCCTCCTAAAGCCAAGCTGCTCTTCAGCAACACGGCAGCCCAGAAGCTGCGTGGAATGGATGAAGTCTACAACTTGTTCTATGTCAACAACAACTGGTACATTTTCCTCCGTCTCCACCAGATCCTCTGCTTGCGGTTGCTGCGAATATACAACCAGGCCGAACGGCAGATTGAAGAGGAGAATCGGGAAAGGGAGTGGGAGCGGGATGTGCTGGGTGTCAAGCGTGACAAGAGTGACAGCCCTGCCATCCAGCTGCGGTTGAAAGAGCCAAGTGAGTACACCCATACTTGGCTGGGGCTAGTGTGGCAGGTGCTGGTCTTTGACAATGGTCTCCAAGGCAGACGTGGTGGGGCCGCTTTCTGTTGTAAAGAGCCATCTTCCTTCCCATCAGCACAGTTTGGCTTTTGCTCCAGCCAAGAAAGGCCCTTGTCATCTGCTACAACCTAGAGTGATGGCAATAACTTAAGGGGCTTTAGAATGAGTGTTAGCTCTGCGCTCGATGAATTTATCCACCAGTGGCTATCAGCTACTATAGCTACGTGGAGGCTCCAGATGCAGTAGGTGTATAGCTCTGAATGCCAGGCTCTGGGAGCAAGGAATGGAAGGGACTGCAACTTTTCTGTCCAGCCAGTAAGCCTTCCTGAACTGCCTGCAAGCAGAATGCTGGATAGGTCTTCCTCTGCAGTCAAGAGGGATAACTCCTATTCTCTTGCTCTTCTCCTTTCCCTGTTGCTTGTTTGCCTCTGCTGCCAGAGATTGAGGTCCCCAAAACTTCAACCAGATGGATTAATGATTATAACCCAAACAACAATAAATGGTTCAAACTATTGTTTATTTTTTAAGTTGAGAGATAAGAAATAGAGGATACAATGCTAAGTCCAGTGAAGGACCCAGACAAGAATAAAGTTAAAAGGGTACTGAATAAAACTGGACAAAGTATTTTTTTTTTATTTAAAAAAAATGCAAGTTTCAGCAGTTACATGGAAAGATTCAAATCTTGGTAACTCTTTGCTAGCAAGCAGTGAGTAATAGGTATCTCATTAGGGAAGAGAAGGAAATGGGCTTCTGCATCTACCTGATAAGGAAGGAAGATATGACATCCCAAACACATACAGTCGTACCTCGGAAGTCAAACAGAATCTGTTCTGGAAGTCCATTCGGCTTCTGATTGGCTGCAGGAAGCTCGGCGTTCGGGAGCCGAGGTATGACTGTATAGGTGGCCAAGAGAGGACTGGCATAGATAGATAGATAGATAGATAGATAGATAGATAGATAGATCCCAGCCGCCCCCCTTCAAGCATTTTTAAGTAATGACAGGTGTCTCCCTCTTTACGTTCCTGGGTATGCTCCATGTATACATGTGATTGCGTAGAGTGGGGAACACCATCTAAAAGCCAAACTCTGCCCAAAATTGGCCAAACTCCATCACAGTCTCTCCCTCCAAATCTTTTTCTCAAACTCCAATATAATCTCCCACCTTCCTACTGGCCCATATCAACATTTAATGGCCAGGTGGTGAGAGGGAGGGAGAAGCAGGTCTCACGTGGAGCATCCTTCTTTCCCCATTTAGTGGATATCGATGTGGAAGATTACTACCCAGCTTTCCTAGACATGGTGCGGAACCTGCTGGACGGCAACATGGACTCTTCGCAATATGAGGACTCTCTTCGTGAGATGTTCACCATCCATGCCTACATTGCCTTCACCATGGACAAGCTGATTCAGAGTATTGTTAGACAGGTGAGGAGGGGACAGGGGATCTGGGGCTTTCAAGAAAGAACAGGCCTTGTCAGTGCTGTGCTCTAGAAAACCAGTTCAGGGCTCAGTCACTTACTGCTGAACCTCATCTGTCTACCAGAGGAGATGGGGATGAGAAATCCAGGAGGTTGTGTTACCTTTTTGTCTTAACTATTTTGAGCGAGTGATTGATTTATATAGCACTTAATGCCAAAGTAGGCCTCTAAGTGGTTTATCAAGTTACACAAAAATTAACTTGTACCCACACTTGTTACCCGTAGAAGGAATTGCTATTGGATGATGTGCCATTTGTGAGCTGTAGTTAATTCTCTCTCTGGCACGATTTAGGCTGCAATTTTATGTGGGTTTTTTGCACTTGATAATTTTGGTTACCAGAAAGCATTGTAATGTCTCCTGTATATGATATATCAACAGCTTCAGCACATTGTGAGCGACGAACTCTGTGTACAGGTGACAGAACTCTACCTGGCTGAGAACAGCAATGGAGCTACCGGAGGCCTGCTGTCATCACAGTCATCTCGGTCCCTTGTAGAGACAGCATACCAGCGCAAAGCTGAGCAGCTAATGCAAGATGAGAACTGCTTTAAGGTAAAAAAAAAAGTCTTGGAGTCTTCACAAAGCTAGGAAGAGAGATCCTGATGTACTTAGAGTGGGGGTAACGGAATGGGGACGATCTTCTTTGTCACTAGCAAAACATCCAAGGATGTGCACGTTTCCGAATTGCATTATGCTTACTGAGCAATTCACCAGGTATTTCACCTGGCTTCTGCCATCGCCCCTTGCAACCACAATTGGCATAACCACCTACCAGTTCCAGTGCCATAGAGACAAATCGCAAAAGGTGCTATAGGCTTGTATGCAGCAGTGGTTGCTTAATGATGCTCTTGGCCACATGCAGGTAAGCTGTTGTGCTCCGTCAAACAAGCACCTAACTAGTGAAATATATGTAGTTGTTTTTCTAATGATTTATAGTACATTTGACGCAAGCTGGCAGAAGCAGTATTTAGTCAGATCCCAATTAGCTGCTCTTTCTGTTTTGAACAAGCATAGAAAGAAGGTGGCTGCCTCACCTGTGTGCGGGCAGAGGCTTCCATTTCCCTGAATTGCTATTCTTAGCATTTTCATTTTGGTTTCTTGGGTGTCAGTAGAGTGCCTTTCGCTTCTCCCCCACCTTCATCACTTTCCCAAATGCTACACTAGACAGACTTAAGCATGGCTTAACTATAGTCCTGATCCCTTACACTTTTCTTTCTATTAAGTAAATGTTGTCCCCCACCCCACCTCCCTTACAGATACACCACCAAAGTCCCAGTTTTTTCCACCAGCTCTTCACAATTATTTTTCTCCTCTACAACTCTCTAGTTCCCTTGCGCATGGACATTCTTTAGTTGCACTCACACTACCCAGAGCTTCATTTGCACCTGAGATCAAAATGCTGTTAAATATAATGTTTCCTTCCACTGAAGTTCGCTCTGTGTTCCCATTGCTTCCCTGCAGCAATTTCCATTCCTTTTTTAAAAATTTGTCCCTACAGGCTGGAGCAAGTTGATATAAAGCTTTTGGTTTCTCTTTTCCCCCCTCAAACCCAAAATTGTGGGTTTGGGGAAGAGCAGGTGATGGACTCAGCTCCATCATTTGTAGCTGAAGTGCTTCCTGCTGTAGTCAGCAAGTCTGGGAAACAAGCAGAAACTGAAGAAAGACAGCTGGGGTAGTGAGAAGCAGAAAAGTGTAGCCACAGAACTAATTTAAAAATGCAATGCCCAGCCCCCCTGCTCAGTGAATCGAAGGACTTGCAGGATTAGTGACTCAGCAGTCCAGCCTGGTCTTGCAGCATGGCTTAGCAGCCGGGAGGGCAATTCCCTCACTTTCACCTTAAGGGCAAAATAATGCAGTTTCTTGATGGAGGCTGCTAGCCTAAAGAAACTCATGGTTGCTATGGTGATAGTGGCTGACTCATCTGTAGACTTCCAGCAGAGAACTTTTCAAGTGAGCTCTCTGCTTATCTGAACCTTCTTCGATCTCTAACAAGGTGGCTTTACATTGCTGGGCCAAGTTCAGCCTGTATAGCATGTATATGGCTTTGGGTACCTAATAAAAACTCTGAGGATTATTGAGCTCCTTACTGAAGTACTGTCTTCTGTTGTGCAGTTGATGTTTGTTCAGAGCAGAGACCATGTTCAGCTAACTATTGAGCTGCTTGACACAGAAGAGGAGAACTCTGACGACCCTGTTGAGGCTGAGGTAAGAAAAGGACGGCTGTTGGTTGGTGGTTCTTAGTTTCAGCTATCAAAGGAACATATATGCATTTTTACTGAAGCGCTTCAGGTGCAGTAAAAATAGGTCCAGGTTCTATTATGTGGATTTTTTCAGATTTTAACATGTATAGTTTTTCTGTGTATAGTAATAAGCAGATGCTGCTGTTTATCTTCAGAATATGAGTAGTTTATATGTGTGCAAGTCAGTATATTCAGGCTTCATCTGATTAGGTGCATTCAGGTCAGAAACATTCGTGACCGCTAGATAACTGATTTTTTAAAAGCAAGCTGAAAACATTAGCCATAGTAGGTGCCTAATTCCAAACGTTGCATTTTGAAGCATTACATACAAACAACAAGACAAGGTGAACCTCAAACAATTTCCAATATTTAGTTGGAGTTGCCCAGTGCTTTTCTATGACGTCTTCATGCGGAACAATGACTGCATGCATTCTTAGGCTTGAAAACAAACAAAAAGTCCTTCCAAAATATTTAGGTTCACACAACATAATTATTCAGTGCCAAGGCTACTTATAGAAGATACTGTTGTGCATTGCCAAAGATCACTGCCAAAGCCAGAAGGGTCTAATCTTATTTCTTTTTATAGCCCTTTGTCCCTCAAGTTTGGGGTGAGTAATGCAATATTTTTAGCAATACAAGTGAAAGAGCAATATATTGTCCTTAACATGAAATGGTTCAGGCTGCTTTCATTGTGACCAATGTAGGGAAAAGGAGTGTGAGTTCTTTCAAAAATGGAACTAAACTTCAGAAGTTTGATCCTGAAAGTTACAGATGCATTTGCACTAAAAAAATTCTATAAAATCTTGGCTTACCAAGATCAGTGAGTTGCCACTTATAAATGTTGTAACATTTGTGCCATTGAACAGTAATTTTAAGCAGATTATTCTATCCCTGCTTTAAAGTCCAAGTGGCACATACCTCTGCTGTTCTAAAACAAATAAGACAGGGTTTCCCCAGCCCTTTTTTTACAAATAATGAGTGTCGCATCAATAATAATAATAATAATAATAACAACAACAACAACAATAATAATAATAATTTATTATTTCCCCAGCCATTCTGGGCGGCTGCCTTCAGATGTCTTTTAAAAGTAAGATAGTTGCTTATTTCCTTGACATCTGATGGGAGAGCATTCCACAGGGCGGGCGCCACAGGAGGCCCTCTGCCTGGTTCCCTGTAACCTCACTTCTCACGGGGAGGGAATCGCCAGAAGGCCCTCAGAGCTGGACCTCAGTGTCCAGGCTGAATGATGGGGGTGGAGACGCTCCTTCAGGTATACTGGACTGAGGCCATTTAGGGCTTTAAAGGGTCAGCACCAACACTTTGAACTGTGCTCAGAAATGTACTGGGAGCCAATGTAGGTCTTTCAGGACCGGTGTTATGTGGTCTCGGCAGCCACTCCCAGTCACCAGTCTAGCTGCCGCATTCTGGATTAGTTGTAGTTTCCAGGTCACCTTCAAAGTAGAGTGCATGGCAGTAGTCCAAGCGGGAGATAACTAGAGCATGCACCACTCTGGCGAGACAGTCTGCAGGCAGGTAGGGTCTCAGCCAGATGAAGCTGGTAGGCAGCTGCCCTGGACACAGAAGGGGAATGGAAGCTCCTCGGAAGTGGGGCTGCGTGCATGGTCCTTCATCCTTGGGTACCGGCGTAGGAAAGCTTCCTCTGTTAAAGGGAGCTCATTGGTGCATCTCTTTATTCTGTGTTCTATTTCAGCGTTGGACCGACTATGTGGATCGGTATGTCAATTCTGATTCTACCTCTCCTGAACTACGGGAACAGCTGGCCCAGAAGCCAGTATTTCTGCCAAGGTGAGTGAAATGATATTGCGCATTACTCTAAGAACTAATGGGTCATTTTGAGGCATGCATTTCCTCTGGAGATCATAGCCCCATTGCTTAGGGTCACTGTAGGAAACTGGCAGCTGGAAAGAACATGGTGGCAGTTGTGTGCTGCTGCTGCTGCTGCTGCTGCTGCTGCTAATAATAATAATAATAATAATAATAATAATAGTCTGAGAGTTCCTTGTAGGCCTCTGCTCTTGTGACTTTAGTTGCCCCCCCCCCCAAAAAAAAACCCCAACAAAGCAGAAATAGGAAATGTTTCAGATCGGGGTGGTCACTAATATGTACTTGGACAACCCTGCTTCAGCTTCATGCAATTGCACTGTGTACAGACTTTGTAAAAAGCTTTGAAGCTCTCCCATGGTTGTGGCTAAGTGCTGATCCACACATTAAAAACAGCCGTAGCTGTCTGTCTATGTCTCCCTCTCCTTGTGGTGGAAGGCCCTTCACCGAGTGTTTGGCGCAAGCAAAGAGGAAAGGAGTGGGTCACAAGGACTGGTTGATCTAATGCTTGCCTGTACTGAGGAGGAAAATCTAGCCAGCAAATGTCATCATGAGCTTTTGTGGCAATTCTTTGAATGAATGTGCCTTGGTAGCATATCAAAGATCACATTTTTGGTCAGGAAAAAAGGATGGTTATGTATAACAGGAGTTTCTCCTCCGCAGTGCAGGTCAAGCACCAATTTAGCCAGTGCCTGGGAATCACCCTTCCCCTCTCAGCTTGGGCTGAACTCTGCTGGGAGGGGATTTGCTCCTTTCCCCAGCAGTTTTTCAGCAAGTGGAGGAGGATGCAGGCAACCACGGCAACGTTAAATGTGTTAATCATCCCTTACGCTCTTATCGTCATTCAGCACGAGCAGTGTGATGGATTTTGAGGAGCAGGCCCCGCGAGCCACAACGTCCAGCCCGATGAGGGAGGCGGGTGCTAATTCCAGCAGGGGCTCTCTGCTTTACAGGAACTTGAGGCGGATCCGCAAGTGTCAGCGGGGTCGGGAGCAGCAGGAGAAGGACGGGAAGGAGGGTATCAGCAAGAAGCCCTTGGAGAACGTGGAGAGCTTGGACAAACTGGAGTGCAAATTCAAGCTCAACTCCTACAAGATGGTGTACGTGATCAAATCGGAGGATTACATGTACAGGAGGACTGCTCTGTTGCGTGCCCATCAGGTAGGCCTGAGCAAAGCGGGTGGGGTGAGCAGCTGTGGCTTCTCCTCAAGGGAAAGCTGCAGGCAGCCAGGATGCAGTGGTGTTTTGGTTCATTCCCCCTGCAGCCCTCTGCTTGCCTCACTGTTCATCAAAGCAACTGTGCTTATGACCAGAGGTGTCAGGGTCTGGTCCGTATCTTACTGGGAGATCAACTGGGAACTCACTGTATTCTGCATACACTGGCTTGCCTTGTTGCCAGTAAAGGGGGATCACTTCAGTGGTACACTTAGTATGTGTAATGGGAGCCACTTTTTCTGGCAGAAAACCTGTGTCCATTAGACTATATGCAGATTGTGACATGGAGGGAAAAGAGGGTTGTACATGTGCTAAGCAGGCATGCATGTCTGACCAAGGCCTCACTGCATAATGCCAGTCACTAAAGCTTTCTCTTGTTTTCTCCCTTCCTTGTAGTCCCATGAAAGGGTGAGCAAAAGGCTGCACCAGCGATTCCAGGCCTGGGTTGACAGGTGGACCAAGGAGCACGTGACCCGTGAAATGGCAGCTGAAACTAGCAAGTGGCTAATGGGGGAGGGCTTGGAAGGCTTGGTGCCTTGCACCACTAGCTGCGACACAGAGGACCTGCACTTCGTGAGCATTAACAAGTACCGCGTCAAATATGGCACAATATTCAAGACGCCCTAAACTCCTGGGGGATAGGAAAAGGTCGAGTTGTGGGTGCACATTTCGTGCAGGTTCATCAAGGAAAACAAGGAAGATGCCTTCCTCCCGCCTCCTCCCCAGCCCCTCGCTGTTATCTCCGTAACAACAGCCACTTCTGGACTAATTCATAGCTGGTACATCTTGTTGCCCCAGGGGGCCACTTTTGGAAATGTCCATCCTGAGAAACAGAAGCTGGAACTGCTGCCCAGAGGCTGAGATCACACGCATGCTCCATGCCATGAGGGGCGCTGAGGTGTCCAAGTCGCTGTAGAGAAGCCCATCTTTCCTGTACACACACCAGCAGCGTTCTCCCAGCCACATGGGCATCAGTGACAACTGGGGGCTTTGAATAGCCTGACAAGATGTGGTGCGTTTGAACACCCCCTCCCCAAGAAGAAAAAGGAAAAAAAGTCTTGCAGCCAGAGTATCTTGGTTGGGAATCTCCAAAATGCCCAGTCCCCAGCTTCAACAGGAGTAGGCAGCAGACTTTCTGGAACCTTCCATCGGCTCTCAGGGCTCAGCAGTCCAGATGGCGGAAACATTGGCTCTTGAGTTTGCTGCCCCCTTCTCTTTTCTCTCCAGTTCCTTCCTTGCTATCTGGGTGCCTGACTTAACACAAACCATTTAAGATCGGTCAGTCCTTTCCAGTGCCAGTGGAACGATCGTTTTGTTTGGGGTTTGTTTTTTGTTTTGTTTTTTTGAACCTGCTTGTTTACTAGTCTCTCTTAGTGCCATGCACCAGCTTTTCACACAAACACTTCCTCTCACCTACACAGTACCCCTATACAGACAACACAAGCTTTCACAATAGCAACAACCTATATTAAACTGGTTTTCCCCCTCTTTTTTTGTAAATAAATGTACATACTTGTCAAATTTTTTTTGTTTTTTATTAAAGAAAAAGTATGCTTGATGTGCTAGTATAACTATACTAGCTTCTTGTGTACCTTAGTACCAGGTGGCTTCAGGTTCAGGTTTTAGTACCTACAGATGAGAGTGACAGAGACATTTTTATTACACTTTCTACCAAAGGGAGTTATCATTGTAGTGCTTTGTGTGGAAACTTGTTCCTTTTTGTAAAAAATAAATAAATACAAAAATACAAAAATATTATTATTATTATTATTAATAATAATAATAATACATCTTGGTTCTTACCAGAGAAAGATGTGTTCTTGCTGGTTCCCTCACTCTGTTCTGAGAGATGTATGGCTACCAATTGCGGGCAGGGAGGCATCCAACCCCTCAAAAAAAATTATTAATGGAAAGGGAAAAAAGGATATGCGTGTGAGAGAGAATGAGAATGTGTGTGTAGTGGGATTACATGACTCGTATTTTAAGCAGCCTATGTGATATATGAATGATAATATATATCAGAATTTTTAAATTCTTTTTGTTTGTTTGTTTTGGGGAGATTGTTTTGCTGGGTAGTTTTTTTATTATCCACCTAGTCTTCCAGCTCAGAGAATTTGCACTTTTTGAAAGTGTTGCTGAGCTCCCTAGTTTGGGGTTGATTGTGCTTTCTTGTGTGATTCTTCTCATTGTTGAAGAAAATATCCTAAATACCAAACCAGTATTTGACAGAGCTGCTCAAGAGAGAGAGAAGAGAGAGTGTTGTGTGTGTGTGTGTGTGTGTGTGAGAGAGAGAGAGAGAGAGAGAGAGAGAGAGAGCACACATGCAAGACCATAGGAAAAAAGAGGGGTGGCCTTTTGTGGTTTCACCAGTAACATACACAAGCAGGGACATTTTTTTTTACTATTGATGGCACGAACAAAAACTGAAGATATGAAGGTCTCTCTTTAAAAAAAGTTGCTGTGGGTTTTGTAAATGGCAATGAACCTAACATTTGTGCCCTCCTCCAAGGAGGCGTTGGTTGCTTGTACAAAGTGACAAAACCAAGAGACCTTTAAAAATATGGCTTGCTGGTATTTGTCTTCTCCCCAAATCTGCCAAACTTGCATCTCTCCAGGTATCCCAGCAAGTAGCTGTCCACACTCTCAGAACAGTGTTGTCACGGTCCAAGGCAAAGAAATTAGAGAGGAGAAAAAGAGGACCTGTGCAAGTATCTCTCTCTTCCCTGTAGCTTAAGAGAAGAGTGTAGAGGTGCAGGATGGGCCTCTGCAGTAAGAGGCAGGTTTGCACAGGGGAATGTGACCTGCAGCGGTAAAAGCAAGGAGTGGAGCCCAGCCGGGGAGTTCTTATGGTATGCCAGCAATAAGCTAACTTACCCATGTCTCCTTCCCTTGCCCTTTTAAAAGAGGGGGATGACAACACTACTGTGTCCTGCTCCATTTTGCTTGTGCTGCTCCCCTGCTCCTCACTCTCGACAGCCTCTCAGATGTACCTCTTCTGTGTATATTTAAACTATCAGTTTAGACCTTTTTACCAAGTTAGAAGATAAAACACTTTGCCCAAGTGTAATTTTGAACAAGACAGGTAGAGCAGGGTGGGATTTTTTTCTCACCCAGTGTTTTTGAGGGTAAGAAAAACCCCTGCAGCTGCAAAATAAAGGAGGCCACTGCCCTTCCTGTAGCAGGATTTCAGAATTCAGCATTTCTCTCTCCCCACCCCCTGACCCTCCCAACCCTGATGTCTGACATCTGAGCTCCAAGCTCCTAGTCCTGGCCTGTACAAATAGCAAAATACTTTCGTTCTTATTTTAAATTGCTTTTTGTATTCTGTAATGTGAACCTTTTTGCCACCTATTCATGTGATTTCTATACAGATGTTGTAAACTTGACTGTAGTGCAGTATTTCCATTAAAATATCAGGGCTACTCGTGTACAGATTTGGTGGTCCTTCCTGATCAAACTTGGCCAAAAACATTGGTGAGGTCTTGATTGGGTGAACTTGAAAAGTGCTGTTTGGGCTCTTGACTTGCATGCATTTGCCTCTGGTGTGCAAAACTGCTCAAAGCGGGTTGGTTCTCTTCAATAGACAAGCGCAATAGTGAGCAAAAATGTTTTCGGTTGTTGGGATTGTAATTCCCTTTTGTCAGATATGGTACAAAGGTGCTGGTATACTTGATTCTGATTTGAAGAAGTTTGATAGGGGTCTGTCCCCTTTAGAATTGGAAGTATGGCCTCATCTAAGTACAGATTGGCAAATTGCAATTTTCAGTTTCAGTCTGTTTCTCATTTTTCCAATCTTAAGTTCTGTTTGTTCCATTTCTACATTTGTTTTGTAATTCTTTTTTTAGGAAGTTCACACACAAAATTGTGTGCATTTCTCCTGATGTATGGTTGACTGTACATGATTTTGCCTAATACATGCATTTCTGCAAGCAATTTTCCCATCTAAAATGTATTGTGTACATTATTTTCACTGACTTTCTCTTTGTACGCACTTTCCTCAAATGTACCCTTTTTGTACAAATTTTCTTTTTGGTTGGAGGAACTGCATTGCAAAATTGGAAGAAGTGCAGGTTTCAAATATTAACTGTGTTTTGGTTTGCGTATTGAATCAGGAAGTGCAACCGAAACAGGTTCCTGAAGAATTTCTCCTCAGTCCCTCCATTCAGATCCCTTCCCACCCTTTTGAGCCTTTAGCTTGGACACTTGGCTTTCGCGTCCTTAAAAGACAACTAAATGAAGATCTGTGTAGATGTGCTACGTGCTGTGCTGGAAGGTAGAATCTCGTTACTGGAGGTACAAAGTAGCCTGTGGAAGATTCTCACTCCAGTGCAGCACTCTTAGTCTGTTTTCTCTAACGTGGAGGTCCCATAGCTGCAAATATTAAAAGTAGTTGTCTACTCTAGATTAAAATTTGGAATAGGGAGGTGCTGTCATGGGGCAGTTCAACTCATAAGATCTCTCTTCCCCACCCCCTCCCTTGGTACTAGACCAGGATTTTCTGGTCCATCGTCTTCAGTAGCAGCCAGGCAGATTTGTCTGGGAAGTTTTCTGGCACAGCACAAACAAGTCTGCGGTCTCTTGCGTCCGAAGTGTCCGCTCCTAGATGGAAAGGTTTAATATTCAGCAAGAAGCACATAATAGCCATTTACTCTCCCTGTTGCACCTCATCACTAAGCTGGTCACCATCTTGACTCCATATTCGGCAAGGATGGAAATGACTGGGCTGGGATATGCTCATTATTGCAGATTTTCAGACTGTCAGCAGAGGGCTCCCAACAGCTGGAAAGGAGGGAGCAAGAGGGATTGTGCTCAGTTGTAAGTTTCCAATTTGTTTTAAGCCAGACTCTGTCTATAGATGCTGCTTCTCTTATGGTGGGGAAATCATTTGTGCAGAATCTAAAAAATGCAATATTTGATAATCAATATTTTGTTTTCCCTGTTTTTGTTGTTGCTCCCTCTCACACTTCATGTTATGGGTGTTTCTCACTTTACATACCTGGGTCATGACACCAACTGTGAGCCAAGACTGTGACATGGAGGAGGAAAGGCCGGATGGCTCAGCAAGAGCAAAGTTGCAAGTCACAGAGACTCTGAACTCTGGTCCCAAAGCCAAGTCTGAGATGGAGTCACTTAGTCAGGAGCCTCTTGAGACAGCTTTCCAAACTTATGACTCCCTTCAAATATGGAACCCCCTGAACAGGTTTCCCTGAGGAACCAGCACCCCCCCATATACACCAAGGACCTCACATTCCTCAATGCCTGCTCTTCATCGCAGCCAGCATGGAAAGTGGGAGCTGACCTTTTGGAATGTCACCCCAGCTGATGCATGATGAGGGTCTGGCTGCTTAATGTGGGAGAAGAAATTGCTCCCTTCTTCCAAGGCAGCTTATTGCAGGGGTCAGCAAACTTACCGCGCCTCGGGCCGGTGTCTCCAGCGCCAATTGCGCAGAGGGTGGGGGTGTGCGTGCCCATATGCACACACTATTTCTGGTGCACTTACAGGTTGGAGGAGCACCGGAAATAGCTTATGTGCATGGGCCTCCAACCCGGATGTGCACCAGAAATAACCCGCGTGAGCGCACAACGCTTGCACATGCGCACAAGCTATTTCCAGTGCTCCGACCCGGAAGTGGGCAGCTGCACAGCGCAGCGCCAGTAAGAGCGGGTGGCTGGAGTCGCTGCGGGCCGGATAAACGAGCCCCTTGGACCTTATCCTGCCCGCGGGCCTTAGTTTGGGGACCCCCGGCTTAATTGTGTTGCTTCTGTGCTGTGTGTTAAAAAAGAGATGCCTTTTGTCAGCATGTTATTCAAGTCTGAGAGCTGCAACTCTAGCCAAACCTTGCCTGCTTTGCCTCAGCCAGCATCTTCCTGTGTCCCATTGTGCTTCGCAGTTGGGGTGTTACAGGCAGTGGTTTTCAGCAAGTATCCTAAGTCCTTAAACTCGTTAGGTGTTAGGCATTTTTAGGAGCTGTGCCCGATTACACAGCGCTTCATCAAACAATCCTCTTTCCAGCATGCTTGAAGATTAGCTGCTTGCTTCTAGCCCCTAATTATGCTGGCATCCTAACAGCAAGCATTGGGCAAAAAAGAAAGGGGGGAAACCCTAATAATTGCTGTCTCTGAAGTATTCATAAATTAACATAGTCTGAATGAATTCAAACTTAATTTAACAGGCCAGTGCTCCTATTGTGAGTGTTTTAGTATGCAGCATTGTTTGGAATTAGTGGAGAAGCACTTCCCCTTGCATAAGGGATCAGGGTCAAAAGTAGATGAGGCAGCAATTTGCCCTAACAAGAGAAAATGTCAAACGGCTTAAGGAGCTGTGCAGCAATTTTCACACAGTGGGAAAGTGGCACAACTCAGTGCAGAGCACCTGCTTTGAATGCAGAAGGTCCCAGGTTTGGATCCCAGCATCCATCATGGGGGCTGGGGGAGAACCCTGCTTGAAATCCTGGAGAGCTGCTGCCAGTCAGTGCAGACAGTACTGAACTAGATGGCCACAATGGTGTTTCCTGCCTGACAGGGGGTTGGACTCGTTGGCCCTAGTGGTCTCTTCCAACTCTATGATTCTATGATTCAATGGTCTGCGGAAGGCTGTGCCCTGTCCTCCTACATCAAAGTGAGTTTCTAAATCACCTCCCCAGACCTGCTGGATCAGAGCCTCTAACGTGCATTATAAACTGGATCTCAGTATGGTTTCAACTTTAAGCTGCTATTTATTACACCTTCTTTCAAGAGATGACAGATTAGCTGCTCTTGTTTGTTGTATTTTAAATGATGTTTAGCACATGTATAAAAGTAATAAAATACACTTAACAAAATGGGTTTGGGTGGGGTAACTACCCAAGGAAACCATTCCCTCTCCTTCATTTTGTTTCATGAGGCATAGGTTTTGGATGGCTTTGAAACTGATAACAGATTAAATGTATGTTTTGTATCCATGGAGAGGTGCAAAGGTTTCAGTGGATGGGAACAAGTATGTTATGATTCTAGATATTCACATCATTTCTCATTTGCATAGTCATTTTCACATTGCTGTTAAATCGACCAAATGCTCTGCCATGGTACCACTAATGAGATTCCCAGAGAAAAGACTGTGTGAGAGAGACAGTGATGCTTGGATGCTTCTTGACATGACACATAGGATGCTGCTGCTTCATGGGATAGATTTCTACATGCAGGGATTTGTTTAATTTTCATATGGCAGGGCTGTCTGTTGTGTCAAGCCCCCAGCTGCTGACTAAAGTTTACCTCCTCAGGATTGTGTCTTAGTTATTTTCAAGAACTAAGCTGTGGAGATTAAGCACAATTGAGCAGTTGGTAATCCATGGAAAAAGCTAGTGGATCTATCAGAAAAAAGCTTGTGTGCTGCTGCTCCCTGGCAAGTACAGTGACTGCATGAGCAGTGTGCTTTGTCCTTAAATGCTCTCAAACTCTAAATGCTGAGCTGTAATCTTCTAGGCAACAGGGATGAAAAATATTATCTTGTCTGTAGGGACCACAGGTTTCCAGCACTGCCTTTTGACAACAAATTCCTTAAGTTAATTGTGGACTGTGCAAAGAAAGACTTCCTCGGTGATGGGAAGCAGGCGTGGCTGGATTCCCAACTCCCATCTGCCCCAGTTGCAGGCCCAAGGTGAGCGTTGGTGGGCGGCAGGTTCCCAACCCTGTTTCCATCCAAGGCACAATTAGCTCAGCATTAGATGGGGCAATGGCTGCTGTCAGAGATGCCTCTGAAATGGGGAAGTAGGCCACTTCAGGGTAGGTCTGTCAATGATGTTGGCTGTGATAGCTCCCTGGACGTAGGAGGCTCAAGTCAGTGATGAGAGATGTTGCCTTCCTTGCTTGTGGGTTTCCAGGAGGAATCTGACTGGACACTCTTTGGGTCAAGGATGCTGGACCGGAGGGACATTCAATCTGACCCAGCTGGGCTATGATAAGCTACTCTGGTCTCTCGTTTGGGGTAGAGCATGCCTGAAGTGTTGCAGAGCCAAAGAGTTTGGAGGAGCCCAAGGTAAACCTAGGGATGGGAAGCCTGTGGCCATCCAGATGTTGCTGCACTACAGCTCCCATCATCCCTGAGCCCTGGCCCTGCTGGCTGGGGTTGATGGGAGTTGTAGTCCCCACTGGAAGGACGTGTGGATCCAGAATTGGCCTCCACAGTCACGGACTCATTGTTAAAACCGTGTTTATGGAAGGCAATCTTGCTCAGCTACGAGTAATCGCCTAAGAAGAAGAGTCCAGCAGCATCTGGAGGTTTCCACATTGGCACCCTTTGCTCTAAGGTGCCACCAGCCTCTCTATTGATAAAGCCCTGCAGAGTTCACTCTGGAAGTTTTCATTGCTGGGGGGAACTGAAAGCCTTCGGACAAGAGACAGACCTTGGCTCAGTGGCAGAGCATCTGCTTGGCATGCAGAAGGCCCCACGTTCAATTCCCAGCATCTCCAGGCAGGGCTGGGGAAAAGCCCAGCCTGAAACTCTGGCGAGCAGCTGGCAGTCGGAGTAGGCAATGCTGATCCTAGGGAGACCATTGGCCTGACTCAGTCTAAGAGCTTCCTAGGACTGATCAGTTCATTTTCTTGCTCAGAAACCCTGCAGGTTTGAGGGGTCTCCACCTCAAGGAGAGGCCTGAGCCTTTGGGCCACCCTCATCCACAATAGCCACGACATCCCGTTGGCTAGCTGGAATGCTGTGCTCCTTGTGCTGAGGGAAAAGAAGAAGAGGGGAACCCTTTCAAAGCATTGGGCATTATGTTCAATAAATTTAATTACTGCTCAAATCATACAAATTTGTAAACTACAAAACACAAAGTAAAAGAATGGAAAAGAGATGAGGAGCACACAGAGAGACACAATTCTAATGGGACTAGGGTTTGTAATCAGAGTGAAAAGCCCAAGGCATGGGCTGGTCGACTGGGATTCAAGATGACATGTATGGTCACGTACGAGGCTGCTCTGTAGGCCACACACAGAGATGTTTACTGCACAGGATTTCTCTCACACAACATCTGCTTGTTAATCCATCTCTTCATCCCCCACCCGCTCGATGGTGGCTGGTACTTTTCACTCTCTTACGTAAATTCTTGTGCATACGACATCATCCGCACCAAAAGTCTGGAGGGGAACAGAAAAAGAGACACTTCCAAGCAAATCAGACAGCAGAAAGGGTGCAAGACTCCCTCTGTTGCCAGGAAGTGCAATCCATGCACAAAGTCTCTTGCTTTGGGTAGTGACATGGATTGGGCCCAGAGGGACTGGGGCACAAGGATAGGCAAGAGCAATGAGGAAAAGGGGGGTCTGCTCAGAAAGGGCAAGGAATGATAGCATCATCATTGTCTGCTCCCCATTAGAAAAACACAAGCACTTTTCACCAAATGCTAGGTAAAGGTAAGTCTAGTTGCGAACGACTCTGGGGTTGCAGCACTCATTCGAACCGCCGATCTTCTGATCAGCAAGCCCAAGAGGCTCAGTGGTTTAGACCACAGCGCCACCCGCATCACTAAATGCTACACGCATGTTAATACTGAGCTAACCCATAGAATTAGGACTTCTTAGAGAGATCTGACTAACACCTGGGTTTAATGGGCAGTATTCAACTTAAGTTTTACTCAGAGTAGACCAATTGCAATTAATGAAGATGGCTAGGTTGGGTCCATTAATTTAAGTAGGGTGACTGAGTAAAATTTAGTTAAATGCCACCCAGAATTTTCAGGCATGGACCGGCTACTACTGTGTGTTTTTCTCAGTCATCTTGAGGGCAACTTGAAACCTCCTTCCTCCTCCCTTTATTTCTTTCTGTCTTTCATAGAAAAATAATGGTGTTGGACTCGATGGCCCTTGTGGTCTCTTCCAACTCTATGATTCTATGAAAACACAGCACTACAACAATATCAGTGAAAGCATCAACAGCATATTAGCAAACTTGTTAAAAACAAGTGCAAACCCCCAAGGCCTCTCTGAAGAGCACAGTTTTTAAAAGGAAGCAGGGAAGATTCCCACTTGGCAAGGAGTTCCACAGGGTAGGACCTGCCACATGAAAGACTCGGCCCCTGACAAGGGCCCACTGAAGTCAGGTGCCTGGAAAACGACCATCGGAAGTTCTTAAGATTGGCTAGATGCCAGCACACTCCATGGCTGCTACAGTTCTCAGGGACCCCGAAGCCAACACCCTATTTTGTAATGTTTTGAGTGACCTAATAAAGGTATTGCATTGATGTAGATCTGGGATAACGTGTTGCCTGAATATGGATTTTTCAATTTGCCAGCATGGCTACTTCTGCTTTTTATATCATCCTTAAGATTGTTGTGGGTGGGTGGGTGTGGAAATGTTCAAGGGATTAGGGTTGGGCTCAGCTGAGACAAAGTCTGAAAAGTCACAGCCACTGGAGATCAAAGCTTCTAAACTGTGTGTTGAACCTTCTCACCAGCCGCGTTCAATTTCACAATTCTGCAATGCCATTTATAAAAATGTTCACTCAGTCATCCGTGCCCCACAGCTCATTGGCTTTAATCAGCTGAGGCATGGTTTTTTTCCCCTCAGGGAGAGAGAGAGGAGGGGGCTTATGAATCTTTCTTTCAAACTGCTCAAAAGCCTCTGGATTTGGATGATAATTGATTTGGAGATACGTTTCTTCCCCCTTGGTGTGATCTGTGAACTATGCAAAATTTGTCTTCAGGCTGCTTTCATCAGGAAAGTAAAGGATGAGAAGAGGTTCCTCAGTGAAAATGATGGTTGTACCAAAATTTTTCTTTTTGTTTCAGACTATAGCCATCTGTATTTCAACTGAGAATTTTTTTAAAAGGCAAAAGATGATAGTAAACTTTGTACACCAGGGTAAAAGACCCAGATTACAATTAGCTGTGATCTATCTGCAGTCTGGGGTGGGCGTAGGGAGCTTGCTCTACCTCATTTATAAAAATGTCATATTCAAAATGCAATTGGAATAATACACAACACAAATGAGAAACTATGGCAGCAAATGGAGTTTGATAGAAATATATAGAGTACTGAGTCTACCGTGTTTAATACATAATAAAAACGTTTTTGATTCTCTAATAAATCCATGCACAAAGTCAGCTCTGAATGCAAGAAGATGTGGGCACCTTCATTAACTCCCTCAGTCTCTCCATTGATACCTTTTGTACTGCACCCAATTTTGATACAACAGGAAAAGACTGTTATTCAGAAATGGAGAGAGAAAGACCTTTATTGACTAATTTATTTATTTGAAAATGCTTCAGCTAACAAACAACGAGAAAAATGGGAACAGCTTTATGGTCAATGAATAAAGTATTTCATATCAAACCAAAATTAAAGCGCATGCCACAAGACCTTTAACATCCTTTGAATTTTTTTATTTTATATATGTATGTATGTATGTATACTCTATCAAATAATTAATGAGTTAGCAATTGGAGGATGCAACTCCGTGAAACAACAAAGGGAATCTGATCCAGGGATAGAGATTGCAGAGGTGGATTGGTATAATTTGTGGGCTAAATCAGTTTCAACTTGGATACATTTAAATTACTACACCATTACTGTGTAGTTATATTAATAAAACTACCCCACCATTGTACTGGAGAGGCTGCAATAGTATAGGTACCACACTTCACATGTGGTGGATGTGTGAACACAGAAAGCCCTCCTGGCAGAGGGGATTTACAGAAATAAGCTGTAACATGTGGAATGTACTTCAAGTTTGGGATTGTTAACTATTTTTTAAAGGGCAAT
Source organism: Podarcis pityusensis (assembly GCF_964106645.2). Lineage (NCBI taxonomy): Eukaryota > Metazoa > Chordata > Lepidosauria > Squamata > Lacertidae > Podarcis > Podarcis pityusensis. The sequence goes on along the minus strand of NC_138039.1, from coordinate 53,223,268 downwards.
CTGAACTTTGTTATGAAGAACTAATTATTTTTCTTTTAATAGCGGCACGCCTACTAGAGGCACAGAATTGGAAAGGATTGAACCATCTCTGTATCTCTCATTATTGCTGTATTGGAAAAATTAACAAAGAGATTACATGCACTGAATAATACAAATTATGTAGACAATTGGCATTCTTTTATAAAACACCTTACTGATAACCCTGAAGAATAGCAACTACCAAAATCACAGATTGGACTTTGGCAAAATTTAACTAAATCGATCCATTCTGAAGGGAGAAGTGGGGTTGGGAGTTGGGATTTTGTTTTTGTATCCCCCCCCCCCCCCGCCGCCTCTTTTTTGCGGTTGTTATATATTGGAAATTAATAAAACTATTTTTTAAAAAAATGAACAAACTCTGCAAAATTTGGCTTCAGGCTGCTTTCATCAGGAAAGTAAAGTCTGTGTGTGTAGTGGGTGGGGAAGGAGAACTTATTTGTAATTTATCTAAGGAAACATTCAATATTCAAATACCTGGCAACCTGTGGTAGTTTCTTTCCTGTGAAAATGGGTCATAGTAGAGATTGGAGGGTGTGTGTGTGGGAGAATGTTCCAAAATCTGTGCCACTTGAGACCAATTTACCTACAAGGTGGCCTTGCCCCCGCATTTGCCCACTCAGCTGCTTCAGTCAGTGGCATTAGCATTCCTGCAGCTGCCACATAATACCTGTTCCTGTGAATCTTTTATTGTGGCAGCGCCTACACATTGGAACTCCCTGCCTATTGATTTTAGGCAGGCACCTTCACTGTATTCTTTTTGGCGCTTGCCTGCTGATGCTTGTTTAGGTGCTTAGAAATGCTGGTGTGAATTTTAATGTTTTCATGTTAAAACTTTTTGTATGTTTTATTGTTGTAAATTGCTTTTGTTTTTAGTGTAGATTGTTTTAAGGGTGTTTTTCTTTTCAGTCAAGTGGCATATAACTTTTATGAAATAAATAAATAAAAATCCGCAAAAACTCCCTCTCCCAAAGGTTTTAGATTTCTATGGCTGACACAGAAGTTGCAAGAGCAGAGCTTCCAAGGACCTTGGAGGTTCGCCTGAGTCCTTTTGCTCCTCCTCAACCACAGCATTTTTCTGATGCAGCACTTGTGGCTGTGTGTGTGTGTGTGTGTGTGTGTGTAGGCTGAGGTTCCTTTGGCTTTTACCAAAGACCAAACTTTGTCTGTCCTGTGAAACTCCCTGCCAGAAGTCGTCCAGCAGGAGTCAGCCCTGCTTTTCATTTTGGACTCTTTTATCAACAACTGTGCAGACAATTTTTAATTATTATTTTTTTTGAAATCTAACTTTTTAACCAACCTCCCCCCCTTGCTGTATTTCTGATGTTTTTATGGCTGTTGTATTGTGTCTGAATGCTGTACTCTGCCTTGTTATATTTTTTATGAAAGTGAGGCTTGTAAATAAATAAAGTGGAGGTTAGGACTGAAGATCTTGAGAGACATGATGGAGCCACTTCTAATGCAGAGGGTTCTGGGTCTGTTTTTTTTTACAACAAAGGGTATTCTGTAGGTGAGGGGAGCGGGACTCCTGCCACTCCCTACTGGGCTGACCCTGGGTTTGGTGGGTCCCTTGGCAAAAGACTTTCATGTTAATTCCCCCCCCCCCCAAAAAAAAATGCAGTATTGCTCCAAGACATTATGATGCCCTTTCCATTTTGTTGGACTCCAGCTTCCATTACCCCTGACCATTAGTCATGCTGGCTGGGGCTGATGGGAATTGGGGTCCAGCAGCATCTGGAGGGTCACACATTTCCCATCAGTGCATGAACACAACAGGGGAAAGGGGGCTTCTCTAGGTACCAGGAAAGTCCACCCTTACCATCGAGACCCAACCTTGTAAAATTAAAATTTCTTACCAAAATCAGCTCCTCTCCAACCAGTTCTCTCGTCCAGTATGTTTTGGGGCCTTCTCCCTCCAGAAGAGTTTGTTTGCAATAGATCTTGTTTTCAGTCTCCCAAGTGGCTAAACTCTGCAAGCAAAGAGTACCCCCCCACACACACACACAATCCGCACATCGGGGGGGGGGGAGGGATTAGCTGCATTATTTCATGACAAGCCTAAAGAATCCAGATTAAACAGCACTGTCTTCTCAATCTTCATCTTGCCCCCATCAAAGTCTCAATGCTACCTTCCCTCACAGAAACTGGATGTCATCCATTTCGTAGTTGCTCATTTGTGATGCCAAAACAGTTCTGCGGGCTTCCATCTGCTCAGTCAGAGAGTGACAGAGGCGCCACTACCAGCTGAATGAAACAGATTTGGGGTGGGCTTTGGTTTGGTCTGATATGTTTGCAGGTGTGAAGGTCACCTGGCCAGGCCCACACCAGAGCAAGGGACCCACTGCCCATATCCTAGAGCTGTTCTTCCTCCTTGCTACGGTTCACCTGTGCTATGCATGCAGGTGAGAGTGAACAGAGCAAGGAAAAGGCTTCACTTGCCAGGACTTCCCTTCCCAAGCAGTGCAGCAGATTGGTCACAGAGGGCACTCCTGATCCATTTAACTATTTTTTCCTTTGGTAGTGCAATTGGTAGGTGCATGGGGCCAAACCGGATTGGACCCCTCTACCCACCCGCTTGCCAGGGTAGGGTCCTAATCAGCCTTCCAAAACTATTCACACACATATACACCCCAACCAAGGTGGAAATTGAGGAGGGGCAGAGCCCAGAAGAAGAGGCTTGGGGGTCAGCTAGGAAGCCCCCAAGTGCAGCAGCCTGGAGGTTGTCTTTCCCTGCCCTAAAGCCCACCAGTCACCTCACACCACTCAAACCACTAGACAGCCAGCAATTCAAAGTGGTGGGTGCAGAGGGCTGGATAAACAGTCCCAAAAACCAGGCAAAATTTCTTTGTGTAAACAGCCGAAGCAGAGAAATGGTAGCAAATGGCCTCTTGTATGTCAGGATCCATGAGGAGCCATCCACTTTCCCTAACGGCTATTATTGTCACTATTTTGTACCTCTCAACTTGACTCCACGAAAGGCTAACACCAGAAGGAAAGGAATTTCTGATTAACAAACAAGAGACAACAATGGGAGGGGCGAGGCGGGGGGGGCCCTGGGGGTAGCAATGCCTTTGTCCTAATATTCATGGGACACTTTGCTGCTGAGGAAACGAGAACAAAATGCAGGGCGGTGTGATCCAGGCTCATCAATTCAAGGCTATAAAAGATAACAGGATGTTCTCCTCCCCCCCCCCCTTGCAACACAAAGGAGAAAGTGGGGCTGTGGGGACTTGCCTCCCCCAACAAAATATTTGAGGGGGCTGGGCCCCCTCAAAGCTGACGTTCATTGTCATTCAAGTGCTGTCTCATGCCATCCATTATGTGGGGTGGACCTTACCTGGTCCCCACAATATTTTATTCAAGTTGGCACCCCTGAGTGACAAACAGATAAAACACATCCCGGCACATCAAAATGTAGCAGCCTGAGGATGTAATACTTTTCTAGAATAAGAAATGCTCTGGACTGGAGAGATCCCAATCAGCAATGCCTTTATGGTCCTTAATTGCCCCTGGAAAAGGATGATCTCTCAGAAATCTGTCCCAACTCTCTAAAGGACTCATCTTATGTGGCTGATGGCAAGAGCAAGGAACCCCTGGATTAGGGTTGGAAGGGACCCCAAGGGTCATATAGTCCTCCCCCCATGATGATGTTGATTGATTTGGGCAGCATAGTGTTGGACTGCATGCCAACTCTTGTTGGCATCGGTCTGTCTCAAGAGGCAAAGGAGGGCATCTCCGAGGGTGAAGTCAAATCTCTGCCTTAGCAGCACTGAAGGTGGGGGGCAAGCCTGGGCAGGGTGTCTGGAGGTCCTGGACTGCCCAGATGACAAGACGCCTCTCAGCTTTGCATATATGTCATCTTTCCTCCCAGGTGGTGTGCCTGGTTCTCCCCCTCTTCATTTGACCCCCACAATAACCCTGTGAGGTAGGTTAGCAAAGAGGCAGTGAACAGTCTCTACTAGTCTGCTGGGAACACGATTAATGCATTAGGCCCAGAAAATCACGTCAGCACCCCGCAACTCAGAGTAAGCCCTGATGGAAAGAGCCAGAGCTTGTTTTCCACCTCTGAAAGCCAGCTCAGAATTGCATCTCTGTTTATACATTAATACATGACATTTGAGTCATAAAATCATAGACCTTGGGGTACCTCCCAAAACTACAATTCTAAGGTGGGATTGTTGTTTGAGTGTCCTGCTGGGAGCTCAGCCTAACCTACATCACAGGGTTGTTGTGAGGGTAAAATGGGGAGTGGCAACAACCACGTATACCACCTTGAGGTCCTTGGAGGTAAGGTGGGATAAGAATGTGATAACGAATAAATGAATAGCAGAGTATCCTGCCTTCTGGGCAGTGGGCCCAACTCTGTGGAACTGCCAACTGTTACAAATCAGGAAGGCATTGTCCCTGCTGAGTTCCAGATGTTCAGAGGAGGGCTGGCCCATCCTGTTTGGCCACCTGAGGCGAAAGGGGAATGTGCCCCCGTGCCCCCCCTCACCCACACTTTTGTTGTCACCAGAACACACCCACCCTTGCCAGTCTGTTCTGCAAGGCACTGCCGCTTGCCTTCTCTGCCCCAGGGGAGGGGAGATGAGCAGCAACACCCCAGGGGTTGGGCTCCTCTGGTGCCTCCGCTGCCTGGCGGAGGAGCTTCACACCCACCTCAGGGGTGGGCCAGCTCTGGTCAGGTGGAAATGGCTCGATTTCAGGTGGGTTTTGCCCTGTGACTATTGTTTCAGCATGTCTATTCTCTGAAGTTTTAACCTGTTTTAAATGGTGCGCTTTGCATGTTTTTTTTCTTACCTGCAAGCCGCTTTGAGTCCTAGGCTGCTGCTAAATCAACCATTGAATAATCATTTGTGTTTTTAATAGTGTTTTTGATTGTTGCACACTGCCCTGAAGTTTTATGAGATGGTGGTATAGGAATACTTTTATAGTGAAATAAATTGATAGAGTGGGGAAACAGAGTACAAAATCCTTAAATGAATAAGGCAGTAACACACAGCGGTTATTTATTACCCGACACTTCCTCCCGTCCACGGTTTCTTCCTCAAAGCTCTCGCCAACTTTGAAGTTGATCTCGGTGGTGCGGACGGTGGTGGAGGTCTTAATGTAGAACTGGTCCCCCTCCTGGCGGATCTCCACATGTGGTTTCGAGGCAGCAGCTACGGCTACTTTCCTGAGCATGGCGTTGACCCCTGGGCAAAAACCAAGGAGGAGGAACCATGATGCTGAACACAAAGTTAACTGCCGAAAGGACATAAGACGACCACGAAGAGCCTGCTGGGTCAGGAGGGCAACCCAGATGATCAAGGGTCTTGACACCAGGCCTTATGAGGAATGGTCGAGGGAGTTGGGTGTGTTTAGCTCAGAGGAGAGGAGACTGAGAAGTGACAGGATAGCCAGCCTCAAATATCTGAAGTCCTGTCACACAGAAGAAGGAGCAAGCTTGTTTTCTCCTGCTCTGGAGGGGAGGACCCAAACCAATGGATTCAAATGACAAGGAAGGAGATCCCAACTGAACATCAGATAGAACTTTCTGACAATAAAAGCTGTTTGACAATGGAATGGACTCCCTGGGAAAGTGGGGGGCTCTCCTTCCTTGGAGGTTTTCAAACAGGGGTTGGGGCATCTGCTAGGAATTCTTTAGTTATGATTCCTGCATTGAAGGGGGTTGGACTAGATGACCCTTGGCTGTTCCTTCCAACCCTACACAGAGGCCAGCCGGATGCCTCTCTGGGGGAAACCCACAAGAGTGCTCTCTCCTCCCCTGTGGTTTCCAGCAGCTGGCATCCAGAAGCACCGCTGCTTCCGACCCTGTCAGACCCCTGGTTCATCTTGCTCAGTACTGCATGCATTGACTGGCAGCAGCTCTCTGGGGTTCCAGGCAGGAAGTCTCTCGCTGCCCTCTCCGGTGATGCTGGGGACTGAGCCTGCAAGCTTCTGCCTGCCAGGCAGGTACTTTAAGGCTTAACTAGGGCCCTTCCCCAATGGCTTGCGAGCAGAGGCTGTGGACATGGGGGTTGGGGAAAGTGGGGATGGGGCAGACATGTAATTCAGTCCACCTGTTAAGGCCAACCGCCTTAATTCCCATTTCCCGAAACAATACAAGAACCACAACACAAGCAATCCTTGGGAATCTGTGGTTCTCTGGCCTGGGGATTTGAACCTAAAGAGGTCGATCCCAGAGTCCAGTGTGTGTGTAAAAAAGGCATGTATTCAGGTATCTAATATACAAAAAGGCATTGTATTAAGGGAAATTGCTTTGCAAGAATAGCATAGAGTCATGAGTATACTAGGAGAAAGTCACAGTAAAAAAAGGATGAATTTTCAAGAAAAAATGTGGAAATGTGAAGTTAAGAGTGGAAAAACCGAGAGAAACAAAAATTGTCAGATCCGCCCATTCGCAGCAGTAAGTCTCAACGTGTTCATGTAAACGTTGCAGGAACACAGGCTCAGCCTGCCCCCCTTTCTAAAACGATCCCCAAAGAGAGAGGGGGAGAGAGAATCCCCCCGCGCTGATTCCCCCCCTGAGCCCCTCCCCGCGCTCATTTACTTGAGAGTAAGCCCCGGTGAGCACAGCGGCGATCCTTCTGAGTAAACTCGCCTCAACCCACCGCGTTCACCTTCTACCTGGGAGTAAAGCCCCACGGGGCGTGGCAGCTACTCTCCCCGACCGGGGAGCGAGATAGTCCGGATCCGATGCCGCGCTCCCGGACGCGGGGAGACCCGGAACCCGGCGGCCACGAGGGACTCCAGTCGCGTCCCGCTCTCCAATGCGCCGCTGACTCCCGTGTAAACGTGTGCACGAGGGTCCGCCTGGCCGGTGACCTGGGGGCGGTGTTCTGGGGGTGGGGGGAATGGGTGAGCCCCTCCGCCCCCTGGAGTCCCCCGGCCAAGCCTCTCCCGGCCCCCCGGCCCCTCCAAGCGCTGCCGGAGCGCCGGGCGCAGCGGCCAAGGCTGCCCTTCCTTGCTCACCCAAGACTTTGAGGAGCTCGTCGAAATTCTCGCTGTTCTTCATCTTCCAAGTGCCGGAGAAGTTGGCCATCGCTGGGGAAGAAGCTGCCCCGGAGACCCGACGACGAAGGAGGGGAAGGGCAGGCGAGCGAGGCAGGCAGGCAGCGTCGGGCGCTTCTCTCTGTCTGTCCGTCGGTCTGTCTGAGTGTCTCCCTCTCTCTCTGCCTCCTTCTCTCTCTGCCTCTCTCACTCTTCTGTGCAGGCACCTTGCGAGGTGGCCAAGTGTCTCTGCGCTTTCCCCGCCTCTCCGCTCTGCCCCCCCCGCTCCCCCCCAGGGAGCCTCCCGTCCACCCATCCATCTGCCTCTTCTCTCCCCTCACCCCCCCATCCATCACCCACCTACCCACCCGCAGCCTTCCTCCTCCGTTCCCAGAAGCACCCACCCCATCCATCATCCCTCGCCCCTCGCCATTCGGGCAGCCAGCCTGCGCGCGGGAGCTGCCGCCTGGGGGTTCCCCGAAAGGAGAGTCGCTCGCTCCTCTCCAGCACCCCCCCGCCAATCGTGGCTGCCTTTGCAGCTGGGAGACCGAGGCAGGGAGGTTCGGGAGCCGAGGGGAAGCCACTATCCAGGAGGGGCAGGAGAGGTGGGTGTCTGCCCTCCCCCTCCCCAAGGACTGGACCATGGATGCCGAGAGATGCTACGAACTTCGACGGCCTTTCCGCAGAGGAGAGGGCAAAAGGGGGCTTCCTAGCCCTGCTGGCTCTGGGCCGCCTTGGCTGTCGGAAGCCTTGGGCGGATTCATATTCAGCGGGCTTTTCAACGTGTTTGTGGGAGGCTTGTTGTTTTGTTGTTTTCGTTTTAACTATTCACTTGTGTTTTAACCTTGTATTTTATTCTGTGACGCGCCCTGAGATCTTGTGATGAAGGGCGGTATATAAATAAAATAAAAGTAAAGGCAGTGTGTACTTCTGAAGATCAGGTGCTGTGAATGGCGACTGTGGAGCTGCTCAGGTCCTGCTCCTTGGCCCGCTCTGATCCAGCAGGGCTCTTCCCGTAGAAGGCTATAGGGGTGGATTGCCAAACCTACATTATCAGTTTATTGTTCTAGCCAAAGGCCATGACAAATACACAACACCAGTACTAATAAAACAACCTCGTAACCTCCTGCACTGTTTTTGCTGTTGTTTTTGCAGCGTGTGCGGCACCAGAGTGACCTCCCCAGGCCACCAGACCCTCCCGCCAGCCTCACTGTCCAAAGGAAAGCAGAGCAAGATGTTGGGCACCCACTTGGCTGCAGGAGTTGCTGGAAGGAAGCGTACAAGGCACCATCCAACCTTCTTAGGGACTCCACTCCAGATTTCACAAGGTTTACTCCTTAGGCTTTTCTTCTCCTGAAGATCTCCTGCCAAGCAGCAGGTGCAGATTTTTCCTTGGGTTTACTCCCAAAGCCTTTCTCATGAATGGGTATAGCTGCAAGGCAGCAGAGGTTTAGGATCAAAGTTTTCCTTCTGCCCCTCTCTTCCCTCTACAGCATGGGCAGAAACCGCCTGCTTGACCATTGGGTCCACCAATGGTCTCCTTCCATCAATCCCCTGGAGCCTGTCTTCACACACAAAGGAAGCCCTTACATCACTGAAGGTCTGAGACCCATCAGCTCCCCTCACCTGGATTAGTCAGCCAGTCAACGCCGTTTCCCAGGGTGTGGCTGCTGACAGCTTTAGGAGCCACAGGTGAGCTAAGTGCAGGGTAGCAGCCAAAGGTGGACAAACTACCCCAAGAATGAGCACAATGTCAGAGATACTGCCCGTCCCCTAACACACCAAAAAATATAGATCATGATATATCCATAATATGAGCCAACATCCAGGATGTAAGACAGAGGTTGCCAGAGACACCAACAAACTCAAATAAATGAAACCTCTGAACCACCACCACAATATATAGTGATTTTACCTAACTCCTTTTTCCTGTTTTTTTTTTGTTGTTTTTTCAGTCAGTGCTTAGAGGGCCATTCTCTGTGTTTTGAAGCTATTATTGTCACTCAAAAGAAAATGGACCATTTCTGCCAGGGTGTACCCGCTTGCTTGTGTGAACATAGGTTTCAGAAAGCAATCTCTTGGGTCAGGCTAACAGATGTTGAGCGATGTGTTCCACCTGAGGTTGACCACAAATGCAATGTCTGCCTGCATATGGAACCTTCTTGTAGAAACCATCCAAGACTGCAGTAGGCATGACTTGGAAGCACAACTCAATAAAGGCATTTCTTAAGGAAGCAGCTGAGAGTTTGGTCAGATAACTAGCTCCAAAATAGTCTCAATAATGGATAACATGGGGGGAAATTTGATGTTTCTGTTTAGTTACAGGTTCCATCTGGATTCTATCCAGAAGAGCCAATACCTTAGTTGACATTTATTCAAGAGCAAGGCAGAGTTCAGTTATGGAAAGCAGTTATGGAAAGCTCCTATGGTTTTCTGTGCTTTGACTTTCACTGCCTCTGTATAACACTTCCCAGAGAGGCATTCATTAAAGAGTACACCCAGTTATTTAAATGAGTGAATTTATTCTATAGGCTGCTGATCCATGTCTGCCAAAAATGAAGAACTTTGTCATAGAGCAATTTATAGATAGGCTTTCCTGTTTACAGTATTTGCTGGACACCTCCAAAAGATTTTTGAGGTCCAATTGGGAAAGAGAGAAGGGCAGTAAATCATCTGCACACAACAAGATTGAGATCTGTCTGTTCCTTATATGAGGTCCCAGAAAATACCAGAGCATTTTGCATGGACATTTCATCAACAAGTCAAGATTTACTGCCTCTTTGAGCCAAATAGTTGTAATGCAGCATGAGAGAAGAACAAAGATGGCTCTAATTGGTTTTCTAAACATTGCTAACAGATTTGGGTGGAGAGGGAAATGAATTTCACAAAGAGAGGGTTTGCTTGAGCATAATATGAAGCAGGCATCAAAGGCCTAGCATCTGATGATAGAATCATGATTCCATGACTAATGAATGTCCTTATTGACCATAATGAAAGAGCCCCCCCCCCAATGGCCTGGCAATGCTTATCCCTGTTCATGCAGAACGCAAAAGCCGTTGACTGTGAAATTACCATTAATTAAATAGGACATCCTCTGAAAGTCAGAATATATGCAGAGATGATGGTGGCAGCGGCTGGGATAGAGCAGAGCAACACACAGGAAAAGGCAGTAATGAAGTCAGCAGGCAAGAAACATGTGCCAATCAGGCCTGGATCCATGACAGAGGGGAGACGTTAGTTGCTGACCCACAGCCAAATCTCCATGCTCTGTTCCACAGTGTTACAGGCCTCTCCTTTCTTTGGACCAATGGAGCAGCAACTGTCCAAACAACCTCCCAGTGCTAATGACTTCCAGAAGCTTGTTTTCTCTTAGGTTTTCTTCCCAGCTAGATTACTACAATGCACTCTTCCTGGGGCTGCCCCTGAAGAGCATTTTTTATAACATACTTAGATTTTCCTTATTGTAAACCTCTTCAAGATCTGTGGGTAGTAAGTATGAAAAGAAAGAAAGAAAGAAAGAAAGAAAGGAAGGAAGAAAGAAAGAAAGAAAGAAAGAAAGAAAGAAAGAAAGAAAGAAACTTTAGCCATAGCGGTTGATACCATTGTGCTGTCAATCAAGGATGGAACTGCTCCTCCCCCTTGGAAGTTTTGGCACAGAGAGCTGCTTTCTCCCTGCACCAACACTAGAAATGAGTAAAGCTGTCAATTTTGCGTTCTCTCTGTTTCTCATGTTTGAAATCTTAAGTTTGGTTCACATTTCCACATGAGCTTTTTTAAGTTCACTTGAAAATTCATCATCATTTTAGTGCAAATTTCTCCTGATTGCAGGTTTTTGTATGCAGTTCTGCCTACTATATGTATTTTTGCAAAGCATATTTACCTAACAGTTAGTAAAGGTAAAGGTACCCCTGCCCGTACGGGCCAGTCGTGTCCGACTCTAGGGTTGCGTGCTCATCTCGCTCAAGAGGCCGGTGGCCAGCGCCGTCCGAAGACACTTCCGGGTCACGTGGCCAGCGTGACGAAGCTGCAGCTGGCGAGCCAGCACCAGCGCAGTACACGGAAACGCCGTTTACCTTCCTGCTATAAAGCGGTACCTATTTATCTACTTGCACTTAAGAGTGCTTTCGAACTGCTAGGTGGGCAGGAGCTGGGACCGAACGACGGGAGCTCACCCCGTTCCGGGGATTCGAACCGCCGACCATACGATCGGCAAGTCCTAGGCACTGAGGTTTTACCCACAGCGCCACCCACGTCCCTAACAGTTATAACAGTACCTAACAGTTATATGTCCCCTAATATAATGATTGTCTCTCTATTATTTTCACTAAAAGGGCCCACTTTTACCCCTAGTATATGCATTTTTATACTCATTACTTGGCTGGAGAAAGGCATTGCAAAAGTGCAGATTTTGCAGGATTTTGTTTGGGAAGGTGCAAATTAGGTTGATTTGCTTTTATATGTGAACTGGATCAAGGTCCTTTCTAACCAATGCATTGAGCCATTCTTCAAGAGCGTGAGGACATTTATCTAATTTTTAGCTATATCTTTATCAAGATGCCCACTGTTGGATACTGGTCTCTCTGAGGGCCACCAAATGGCCTCCCTTCCACTTTCCCTAGGAACACTCTGCTTTCCACAAATTATCCCTTCCCTGCCATTCTTTATTCACCTGAATCCCCTCAGGCCATCCTTTTCCTCCACAGATGGATCTCATCCATCTTCCCAAAAGTGTCTCAAAGACAAAGGAAAGGAGCATATGTACAGATGGAGCCAGGGACACTCCATCATCCATCCAAATCAGCGGCCAATAATGGGACCCCAAGTATCCCCCTGTGTCTATTGACTGACCATCCCGGAACTGCCTAAGATGGCTGTGTGCCCATGTGTGTGCGTGCAGGAAGGGGAGGCAGGCTCAGAAGAAAACAGCATGTGTAAGTTATTAAGGTGCAAAGGCTGCCGGGGGTGGGGTTTCTGGAGGAGAATTTTAATAAATAGCCTGTGACACAAATAAATTATACATCTGGAAAGCAAATGGCTGTTGTAAATTTAGCTGCCAAATTAAATTGACGGTGGGTCTCCCTACGTGACAATGGGTGAAATGTAACCCGATGGGAGAGGAAGGAAGAGCATAGCCACACTCATGCTTCATATGGTCTATTAGACACTCATTAAAATGTCACCGCATCATTAGGTTTTGCATTTGGGGCATCAGGCAGAGCAGGGGGCCCTGCGCTCAAAGCACCAGAGAAAGCGTTAGCCGACCCCGCCCAGAATCTGCGAATCTTCTTATGTGTGATCTTGTAAAGGTGATAATAATAAATAAATAAATTGCAATGCTTCTGCATATATTTTATTCATCAGGAATGCTTTGTTCATCTGTTAAAAATGGCGCAACAGAAACTAAATTGGGGGAGAAGAAATCTCAGAACGAGGGACGCAGACCCTTCTTTTTCATTTGGCTCAGATGATGCCAAATATGGTAATGCCCCTGCCCCCACCTTCCCATCTCCTCTTCCCGTAAGGAAAGAAGTGACCCCAGTATTCCTAAAACAAATCCATGAGGAAATGGGACCATTCTGCTGCCTCCTTCAGGGCTGGGGGAACATAAAGGACACTGTCTATGTTTAAACGGAACTGACTACCCTTAATGCTGTGTCTTGAGACTTCCCAAAATTGACTGGAAGGTTGCAGGCAAGGAGGAGGGGAGGGGAGGAAGGAAGGTGACTTGTCTCTCTCTTTTCCAATGTGCAACATCCTACTCTGATCTTGCATATGGTTCACTGGTCACAAAACACATTCAGGCGACATCTGTGGAAAAGAACATCACCCAAATGCCCCAGTTTCCCCCTTTTGTTTGCAAAGCACATTTCCCCCATTCTTATTTTCTGTTGGTTTGTTTGTTTTATTTTCATTATTAACCCTCCCATTTGATGTCATAAATAACCACACAGAGAGAAAGAGAGAGAAAACAAAAAAAAACCAATTGCATCCTCTCGTTTCCAGATTCGCAACACAATCCTATGCATGTTTACTCAGGGGCTAAGTCCCACCGTGTTCATTGAGGCTTTCATCCAGGAACATGTACAGAGGACGGCAGCCTTGGAGTGGGATTCCATTTGCCTCTTTCCAGCAGTTCACCAGGCCAAAGCTTGACATGAGCCAACAGCGTGACGCGGCAGCTAAAAAAGCCAATGCAGTTCTGGGCTGCATCAATAGGAGTATAGCATCTAGATCAAGAGAAGTAATAGTGCCACTGTATTCTGCTCTGGTCAGACCTCACCTGGAGTACTGTGTCCAGTTCTGGGCACCACAGTTCAAGAAGGACACTGACAAACTGGAACGTGTCCAGAGGAGGGCAACCAAAATGGTCAAAGGCCTGGAAACGATGCCTTATGAGGAACGGCTAAGGGAGCTGGGCATGTTTAGCCTGGAGAAGAGGAGGTTAAGGGGTGATATGATAGCCATGTTCAAATACAGTGGTGCCTCACAAGACGAAATTAATTCGTTCCGCGAGTTTTTTCGTCTAGCGAATTTTTCGTCTTGCAAAGCACGAAATCCCATAGGAATGCACTGAAATTCAATTAATGCGTTCCTATGGTCAAAAAAAGTCCAAACAAAGCCAAATTTGGTACAACAAGAGTTTATTAAGTGCTCTTTAAAGTCACATATACTGTAAAGAGCATTTCAAAAATTGAAGGAACAATAAATTAAGTTTCTAAACATGACAGAAAAACATTTAAAAATCAACAAAGTGTACAGTATATTTTCTAAGACTCTGGGAGACAACTCGAAGAAGGTTCCTCTTCCACTCTTTGCTTCTTGCTGAAGAACCTGTCCATGGTCTGCTGCTTCAGCCGCCTTTTAAGCACCTCCCTGAAAGGCGACATGACCCTCATATCAAAAGTGTTCGCAAGGTCATGTGCCACGTGCTTGTCAGGGTGGTGCCGCTGTGCAAAAGCCTGCACATCCTTCCACTTCAGGCAAATGTCCCTCAGTTCTTTGGAGGACAGCCGTTCCTCAGTTGCTTCCTCCTCTTCCAGCGAGGCCTGCTCCTGCGCAGCCTCTGCCTGCAGTTCGACCAGCTCCTGGGTGGTCAGCTCGTGGTCGTGCTCCTCCACCAGCTCGCTGATGTCCTCCTCTGTGACCTCCAGGCTCATGGTCCTCCCCAAGGAAACAATGTCCTGCACCACTGTTGACTCTGGTGCATCAGAGTCACTTGGTGCCACACAGTCCGGCCACAGGCTGCGCCAAGCGCAATTCAAATTTCTCTGGCTGATCCCGTCCCAGGCCGTGGTGATCATCTTCAAGCAGGTGACGATGTCGAAGTGGTCCTTCCAGAATTCCCGCAGGGTGATGGTGCTGCAATCAGTTGCCTCGAAGCATTGGCTGAAAAGCTCCTTGGTGTAGAGTTTTTTGAAATTAGCGATGACCTGCTGATCCATCGGCTGGAGCAGTGGCATGGTGTTAGGCAGCAGGAACATGATGCTGATGAAGCTGAACTCCTCCAACAAGTCCTCCTCAAGGCCTTTAGGATGAGCAGGAGCATTGTCCATCAGAAGCAAAGCCTTCAGTGGCAGGTCGTTGTCCAGCAGGTACTGTTTGACAGCAGGGCCAAAAGCAAGATTGACCCAGTCCACAAACAGCACACGTGTGACCCAAGCCTTACTGTTGGATCGCCACATGACACTCAGCTGCTCCTTGTCGATCTTGTGTTTCTTGAAGGCCCGTGGGTTCTCCGAGTGGTACACCAGCAGGGGCTTGATCTTCAGGTCGCCGCTTGCGTTAGCACAGAAGAGCAGGGTCAGACGGTCCTTCATGGGCTTGTGGCCAGGCAACTTGGCCTCCTCCTGTGTGATGAAAGTCCTTTTGGGCATCCTCTTCCAAAACAGCCCGGTCTCGTCGCAGTTGAAGACCTGCTGTGGAACGTAGCCCTCCGTCGTCACAACCTCCAGGAACTCCGCTGCAAAGTCTTCAGCCGCAGGAACATCAGAACTGGC
Source organism: Podarcis pityusensis (assembly GCF_964106645.2). Lineage (NCBI taxonomy): Eukaryota > Metazoa > Chordata > Lepidosauria > Squamata > Lacertidae > Podarcis > Podarcis pityusensis. Next base: position 53,208,242 of record NC_138039.1, on the reverse strand, counting down.
AGCCTCTCCATGTCTGACCACGCTGTGGATTCCAGATGTTGCCTTGAACCGGTCAAACCAGCCTCTGCTTGCCTTGAAGACTTCTGGCTCGCCTGAGGTTCCTGGCTGTTCCCGGACGAGGTCTGCGTGCAAGGCCTTGGCCTTCTCACAAATGACGGCCTCAGTCACTGTGTCCCCTGCACGCTGCTTCTCTTCTAACCAGATGAGCAGCAACTTCTCCACCTCCTCCAGAACAGCTGGGCGGTTCTTCACGATCCTGGTGACTCCCTTGGCTGCATCAGTCGCAAGGATCTTCTCCCTCATCTTCAGGATGGTCCCGATGGTCGATGGATTCCTCCCGTACTCCCTGGCGAGGTCTGTCACACACATTTCACCGTCGTGCTTCCGGATGATCTCCTTCTTCATTTCCAGTGTAACCTTCTCCTTCTTCCCCTCGCCGGCCTCTGCAGCAGCAGTCTTCTTGGGTCCCATGGCAGCACAGCTCCTACCTGCGCAACCCCCACCCCCCAAAAAAACCAGTGCTTCACATCCAAAAAATTCAAAAGCACCCAGCCACCCACCACACAGAAATTCAAACCCAGAACCAAGTCCTTGAATTCCAAACACCCCAACCCAATATCCAAAAACCCCCAAAAAAGTTTTAAAACTTTAACTTACCAAATGGCTGCAAAAGAAGTTTTGGAAAAGCTTCAAAAATCACCAAAGTCTTCAAAAACCTCAACTATTCCCCCAGCCACCCACCACACAGAAATTGCAAACCCCTCCCCAACTGCTGCAAACCCCTCCCCAACTGTTCCCCCAGTCACCCAGCACACAGAAATTCAAACCCAGATTTTTTTAAAAAAAAACCAGCAGAGTGGCCGAATGGTCACAGAAAATCATAAAAATGCAGAAAAAAACCACACAAGCTTCCAGATTCTTGCAAACCCCTCCCCAACACCAAGTCCTTGAATTCCAAACACCCCAACCCAAAATCCAAAAACCCCAAAAAAAGTTTTAAAAGTTTAACTTACCAAATGGCTGCAAAAGAAGTTTTGGAAAAGCTTAAAAAATCACCAAAGTCTTCAAAAACCTCAAAAAAGGCTACCACACCGCGTGCTATGAGTTGCTCCTCGAAGTCAAGTCGCAACTGCACCTCTTCAAGCAATGCACCCTGGGTATTAACGGTTTTACGAAAAAGGAAACAAACTTGCAAGACGTTTGGTCTTGCGAAGCAAGCCCATAGGGACATTCGTCTTGCGAAGCACCTCAAAAAATGAAAAACCCTTTCGTCTAGCGAGTTTTTTGTCTTGCGAGGCATTCGTCTTGCGGGGCACCACTGTATATAAAAGGATGTCACATGGAGGAGGGAGAAAGGTTGTTTTCTGCTGCCTCAGAGAAGCGGACACGGAGCAATGGATCCAAACTACAAGAAAGAAGATTCCACCTAAACATTAGGAAGAACTTCCTGACAGTAAGAGCTGTTCGACAGTGGAATTTGCTGCCAAGGAGTGTGGTGGAGTCTCCTTCTTTGGAGGTCTTTAAGCAGAGGCTTGACAACCATATGTCAGGAGTGCTCTGATGGTGTTTCCTGCTTGGCAGGGGGTTGGACTCGATGGCCCTTGTGGTCTCTTCCAACTCTAGGATTCTATGATTCTGTTCTATGAAAGCTCTGGGCTTGGAGCGGGCCATTTAGGCTGCAGCATTGCCTGGCTGAGCATGCTGCCAGCTGACCCTCCCATAGGAACAAAAAATGAACCCAGACTACTAGCAGGTGGTGGAGAAATTTGAATAAGTTTGCATCCAAAGACCAACCTACCTAATCCATACGTTCAGAAAAAGACATGCAGACTACAGCACATACATACATCAAACCTCACACTCCTCTGAATTTTGTGTGTACAAATATGCTCAGACTAGGTGTGCATGAAAATGCATATATTTGAGAAGATAACATTTGAGAAGATAAAGATTACAGTTGGGGAAATAGCTTTGCTATTTGGACAAATATAGCTTTGCTATATTAGACAAATCTGCATATAAAAGCATGTAGATTACAGGAAGTTAGCACTAAAATGCTGATGAATTTTCATGAGTGCTTTTAATGAGGATGAGGGTGATAATGATAATAATGAACCCAAACTGATTTGGAAATGTGGGGAAGGAAGGCTTAAGATTAGGAAAATGAGAAATGGTGAGAAACTGGAAGGGGCTGATTCATCCATCCATGCAGACCATCCCTGGACTCTGGACTGTGTGAAAGGAAGCGCGACCTTGCACTCTCTGGAAATATGAATAAGTGCTAACAAAAAACTTAAGTGCCCTGAGAATGAGGTGGAAACATGGAATCCACTTTTCTAGGGGAAGAAAAAATTGCAGACTATGCTAGGACAGGTTTCTTCAAGGAGCTCCAGGTGGTGTACAGGCAAGGCTAAGAAGCAGTAACTGGCCCAAGTTCACCTCAAGTGAGCTTCCTTGCTGAGTAGGGATTCAAATCCTGGTCTCCCAGGTCAAAGCCCAACGCTCTAACCATTATACTGCACTTCTTCCTTCAATATCCCTGAAGACATTTAGTTAAGTAGGTAGGAGCAGCACTGCACGGGTGAGTGGTGTCCCTAGGGGGCTGCTAAGAGGCAAAGGGGTAGCAGGAGGGCTGGAGGTATAAATGACTACCAGGCTTTGAAAAGCTGGTGTCACTGGGGCAAGTTCATCAGGTTTTTTGAATTAATTCAACTGAATAGATTTATTTGGATTTTGAATCAATATGCAATTGTTAGTGTTTGGAATTTCATGATGTTATTATGTTCCTTAGTGGGTCATGCAACATGCTATTCTGGTTCATGTTTTTTATAGGATAGGGGAGTGGGCACAGGGATTGAGTTTATGGAACCAAAGGAGGAGTGGCCCCAAAATATTTGAGAACAACTGAAGGTCAAACAACGAAAACCACCTTTATACCATAGTATTATTTACTGAATTTATATACCACCCTATACGCATAGGTCTCAGGGTGGTTCACAACGTAAAGTACAATGTAAAAAGGACAAGGTACATAATAAAAATAATTAAAACAGTTAACAATACTAATATATACAAAAAACCCCAAAACCATTCCCCAGCAAAGCCCCTAAATAACAATACCCCAGCCCACAAATACCAGGCTCTCCAAGTCTCCCTGTTTTTCAGGGACGGCCCTGATTTAGAGAAGCAGTCCCGGTTTCTGATTTGATCCTGGAATCTCCCACTTTTCCTTAGGATGTCATAGAATCATAGAATCATAGAGTTGGAAGAGACCACAAGGGCCATCGAGTCCAACCCCCTGCCAAGCAGGAAACACCATCAGAGCACTCCTGACATATGGTTGTCAAGCCTCTGCTTAAAGACCTCCAAAGAAGGAGACTCCACCACACTCCTTGGCAGCAAATTCCACTGTTGAACAGCTCTTACTGTCAGGAAGTTCTTCCTAATGTCCTTATTTTTTGGGAAGAAATGTTGGAGGGTATGGAGTTATCTGACCTCCAAGCTGTCTGAAGGCAATCCTGTATAGGGAAGTTTTTTTAAAATGTTTAATGTGAAATCCAGATACAAAATCCAAATTAACATATAACATTTAACAACAGTTTAAAACAACCCCATCCCCAATAAAACAACACCCCCCCCATCCCACCCCCAAAGGGCAGCCCCCAAAGGGACAACTCCTTCGGGGCAGCCCCAACCTTGGGCAGGCAGGCAGGTGTTTCCAATGCTGGCTACCTGCCCAGGGTGTTGGTTCCTGCCCTACTTGCACAGCTGCAGGCAGGTCCTGGTCTGGAAGTCCACTTGAGGCCACAGGTCCAGCGGGGGGGCGGGGGGGGCGGAGATGGAGATCAGATCAAGTGCTGGAAATCTTTGCAGGCCCTCTTGGAGGAAACTGATTTTCTAGATGCATTTCAGTCAGGATTTAGGTCCAGTTTTAGTGCAGAAACTGCTTTGGTCATCCTATTTGGTGACCTTTGTCAGGAGAGAAAGAGGGGGAATGTGCCCTTGTTAATTCTCCTTGAGCTCTCAGTGGCTTTCAATACCATCGACCATGGTATCCTTCTGGAGTGACACTCCAAACTAGGGGTGGGTGCCTTTAGGTGCCAGGCAAAAACATTCCTCTTCTCCCAGACTTTTGGCTAATTAAGCAATGTATGGCATTTTAAACTGGGGAGGGGGCATTGTTTTTGTTTGTTACTATGTTGTGCATTTTTCTGTTATTATATTGTAAACTGTGCTGTGATCCTCGGATGAAGGGTGGTATGGAAATTTAATAAATATTAATAAATAATAATTTTGTCTTCTGGAGCCCAGGCACAAACAGAATGCAGATGTGAAACAGGATAATCTACTATAAAAAGCAGATCTAATGCCAAGCGCCCCTTCATGTTTGAGCTCCATAAATGAGGTTTGTCAGTGAAAGGTTAGCTGATTGTCCCATCCTAATTAGAAACCACATCAGCCAATTATCTCAATTATCGTGCATTTGGAAAGATCTGCTGCATCCCCACAGGGAGGGAGGAATGTCTTAAAAATTAATAATAATAACCCAACCAACTCAGTTGTTAGAAGCAATTTGAATTACACAGATTTAAGCATCCATGTTCAGTGCATAATAAGACAAGCGCAATGGGGCATTCCTCTGTAAACTCAGCATGATTTGCAATTTTAAAAAATTCTATTGATCATGACAATCAGGAAATGGGTAGAACTATGTGGGGGGAAAAGATGACATTTGGATTTGAGAATTGAAGGTAATGGTTTCTAGAAAGTAGCTTTATTAGGTGTTATACTGGAGAGGGTGAAGTGAATAATGTTTATATATAGCAGACAGATGAAGAATTGGAAGTTCTTTAGCTTCTTAACTTTTTTCTCTACCCCCCCTTTTCTCTTCTCTCTCTCTCCCTCCTTCCACTTTTTCTTTCTATTCCCTTTCCTTTATCTCTTCCTCTTTCCTTCTTTCTTTGCCCCCCGACTTTCTCTATCTTTTTTGCTTCTTGATTTTACTTTATACATTCTAATAAAATTCATTTTTTTAAAAAGAAATGGGTAGAACTGAATTTCAGATTGGAAGAATGAAAACCTGAAAGAAACCAAAATTGACACATTTGTCCATCTCTAATCCCCGTTTTATATTTTTTACTGTAATTATTGGTATGTTTTAAACACATTTTATATAGGGACGCGGGTGGTGCTGTGGGTTAAACCACAGAGCCTAGGGCTTGCCTATCAGAAGGTCGGCGGTTAGAATCCCTGCGACGGGGTGAGCTCCCATTGCTCGGTCCCTGCTCCTGCCCACCTAGCAGTTTGAAAGCACGTCAAAGTGCAAGTAGATGAATGGGTACCACTCCGGCAGGAAGGTAAACGGCGTTTCCGTGTGCTGCTCTGGTTTGCCAGAAGCGGCTTAGTCATGCTGGCCACATGACCTGGAAGCTGTCTGAGGACAAATGGCAGCTCCCTCGGCCTATAGAGTGAGATGAGCGCTGCAACCCCAGAGTTGTCCACAACTGGACTTAATGATCAGGGGTACCTTTACCTTTATAGATGTATATAGTTTTCATTCTATCAATGTTTAATTGTATTTTAATGATTGATTTTTTCTATGCTTTTCTAACAGGTCTTGTTCTTATCTATAAGCTACCTTGTGTCCCATCAGGAAAAATGCAGAGTATAAACCAACCAACCAACCAACCAACCAACCAACCAACCAATGAGTGGTTTCCAATATCAAAGAGGCTGTGATATTCTGAAAAGAGCAATTTTGACAGGGTTCCTCCTACATTCTGATGTCTAATGCCCTTTGGAGTGGGACACAGGAAATCAAGAGTCGCCTGTTTGTACTTGCAGGACTTTTTATTATTGTTATTTTAAAGTTTTTAAAAGTTTGTGCAAAATATAATGAAAGAAGAGAGAAGAAGGTACAATATATGCTAATATATATATGATTCTTATATATGCTAATGCCTATATAATAACCAACTGTATTCTGTAAAAGAGCTGTGGGTAGAGCTGTGGTCTAAACCACTGGTTAAAGGGAATCATAGTTTTGTACTTCCAGTTCATCAGTACCAGGCTTTCGGCTACAGTTAGGGTGCATAGAATCCATTTTTGTTCTTCTGTTTCCAATTTCCATATAATAGGTATATAATTCAAAATAATATTTTCCTCTGAAACATTTAAGTTTTCCCATACACTCAAATTTATACAGTCCAACACTTTCTCCCAAAACCTGGTGAGAACAGGACACTGTAAGAACATATGTTTCAAAGAGACATTATCCTTAGTCCATCTCCAACAAAGAGCTACATACACCAGACACTCCTTTTTTATACAAACATAATGGAATCCAATAGATTCTAAATATTATTTTCTGTTGCATAAGTCTTAGTTTTAGATCCATTAATATTTCTGCTATTGCAGCTGAGACAGTGTCCCACTGCCAAGGTAGTATTGTTGTTGTTTAGTCGTTTAGTCGTTTCCTACTCTTTGTGACCCCATGGACCAGAGGTCACAAAGAGGCGGACACGAATAATGACTAAACAACAACAAACAACAACAATACTACCTTGGCAGTGGGACACTGTCTCAGGTACTCTAGGAACAACCAATTCTTCATTCCAATCATTTTGCAAAGTCTGCATATCGAACTAATTTATTAATAACAAATATCTATAAAAACGATAGTTGGTTTTTTGGTTCAAAATGATTTTATCAATTGTTCTAATATCTCTGGTGTCTCAGAGGCTGAAAAAGCTGCCAGTCCAAACATTGTTGTTACAACATGTTGTAACTGCAGATATTGCCATTGGGATGCATCTGATAGATAGTTGTCTCTTAAACCACTCTGCGTATAAAATTCATCTTCCTCATTTTGCCCGCTTGCATCCAATTTTTAAATATTCCCATCTTTTCCTAATTTTTAAAGTTGAGTTTCCCCAGAAAGCCAATTTAGCATGTGAAAATGGATCACATTTTTTTCTTAGACATTATATTCCATAAAAGACCCAGGGCTTGGCTATGCCTGTTTATTTTTATTTTATTTATTTCATAAAATTTATATACCGCTTGAGTATTTTTTTTTATTTAACCCCCCCCCCCAAAGCAGTTTGCAAAATGAAGAAAACAATAAAACTATTAGTGAAAACAATTAAAACATTCAGAATAGTAAAACCAGCAATAAACTGTTCTGGGTCAGCTCATCTAAACAGGCATTGAGAACACAGCAATGTCATTAGGCAGGGAGTTCCAAAGCACAGGTATCACCATACTAAAATACTGATTTCTTACAAATGCACCTGTGTCACTTCAGCTGAGAGGGCCTGTATGGGACAAGGGGGTCTCACAGGTAAACTGGTCCCCAGTTGTTAAGGGCTTGGTATGCAAGTAGCAACACTTTGAACTTGGCATTGCAGGGAAGACCCTTTAGTCACCTTCCAACTGTACAATTCTCTTATTCTCTGATTCATGGCCCTTCCTTTTGGCCCAGGGAGCAGAACATGGGGCAGTCTGTGGTCCACAGGACCGTTGAGGTGCATGAAATTGCAGGAGAGCAAAGAACAATGAAATGGTCACATATGTCTCTCCCCCCCCCCCATCCCCAGCCAGAGGACTTCAGCTGCAACTTCATTGAAGCCAAGACCGACCACGGTCGCCATGGGACCGTCTTCATCCAGCAAGAATGGCTTCTTGTAATAACCTCTTATGTTCAGCTGCTTCATGAGGGCTGCAGCGGCTGCTGTGACTCTTGTCAATGACAATTAATGAACAGCTCGTTAATGCTCGTTTTTGGAGACGGCCCTGCTATTATCATGAATGACTACAATTAGCCACTGGAAATGGAGCAGCTGTGCTGGGTGGGTGGGAGAAAGGGAGAGGAGCAACAAAGAGATGCAAAGTAGCTTATCTGGTTAGCAGGCCTCCTACAGAGCTTTTGCCCCTGGCTATACAAAAACAGGATCCGGATGCATCCTCCAGCCTGGAAGTGGAGGAAAAGAGGCACCATTATCCTGGATGACTTGATTAAGGCGCTCAGAATGTAGAATTTAGTCTGAAGCTGGTCCTTGTCTCTTTCCCTGCAATCTGGGGGGGGGGGGCATGCTTGACATTTAGATGCACAAACTCTACACTTCTGAGTTATTTTGCATAGCTTTATTTTGACCTCAGAAATGGTAAGATGCCTCCCATAGGTGTGTGGACAGAGTCCTTATATGGCTTAGTCACTAATGGGAACACGGGAAGCTGTCTAAGACTATTAATCAGCCTATCTAGTCCAGCATTGTCTACACTGACTGGCAGTGGCACTCCAGGGTTCAGGCAGAAGCCTTTTGCAGTCCTACCTGGAGATGCTGGAACTTGAACCTGGGACCTTCTTTGTGGACAGCAAGCCCTCAACCATTGAGCTTCAGTCCTTCCTGAAGGCACAGAGCTTGGATGAAGCCAGGAGTTTTCTGTGGCTGTTCTGTCCTTGCTTAAGAGAGAAAAGTTCTTGTCTCTACTTACTGGTGTGTCCTATAAGCCTTTCCTTCGTTCAAAAGCCAAACCATTTAAAGTAGAACTCTGTGAGTGTTCTGTGAGCTCTCAAGGAAGTCAAAGTCAAGAGGAGAGCATGGAGGTGCAGGACCTTGGACAGCTCAAAGGGACCCTGCCAGAGGCATCTGCCAGAGCTGTTTCTTCTGCAGTGATCTAGAGGCAACAAAAGCCTTGAGCGCACTGTCCAGACCTAGAGGGGCTGGACTCCACTGTCCCGGAAGAGCTGCCTAGGTGGCAATGTTGGAGAGAGAGGCTTGGAAGACAGATCCCTACTCTCCATTTGCAGAGTTAAGCACAATGGTGATTGCTCCAAGCATATGAAAACTTAGATTTATATCTGCCCTCACCCACCTTGAAAGTAATGTTCCCCATGAAAATACTTGGGCTAGAATACACATCACAGACACTTAGTTTTGCAAATAAGTGAATGCTTTAATCAGATAGTTTCCAGAAGTTACAGCAAACAAGTCTCCATCTGCTGGCAGTATAACAAGGATGGAAACAGGTTCTAAATGAGTTAAAAAGAAAAGTTTGGTTTCCTTACAAAAAGGATCGTGCCATCTTCGGGTTGGCAAAGATACAGGCTTTAAAATCTCCATTTGGGGAGTTCTGTTCACTTGGTTTTTCTTGCAGCTGGGAGTCATTGGCCGCCTGACTCCTTGCTTGTTCTAGGAAGCACAAACAGGGGAAAAGGGCAAAGAGGTAAAAGCTACTGGAAACCAGTTAGGCCACCCTCACTAGCAGCATGAACTCAGGGTTCAGGTTAAGTCTGTTTATGCAGGCAAGTAGGAGTCAGTAACCGCATATTACACCAGGCTAAAGGGTCTTCACATCATTTTGCAGTCTTTGGCTTTGCAAGGCTGGAGAGACTGAGGTACTCCAGGGGACTCATCCTCTAATTCACCCACCAACCTAACCATTTTATTTGTATGCCACTTTCCCACAAAACAAACATGCTCAAAGCTGCTTACAACAAAGAAAAGGGGGGCATTTCAAAACCATTCAATGGCAGAATGATAGAAATGCAGATACTGGCTACCACAGCAGCTCAACACATCTGGCCATTTCCAATGCAAGAGGTAGCTACATCATCTACATCACAATAATGAACTTGCCATGAGTCTTGGACTTATAGCCAGACAGGTCATTGGCCCAGTTCCCTGTTACATCCAAGCTTGAGGAACTGTGGTTTGTTCCAACCATAATTAGTTAACAAACTAGAATATCACACCATGGTTTGATCCTAGCTTGTTTTAAATAATCACAGTTCCTTGAAATATGATGTAACAGGGTATGGTGGTTAGTTCAAAAGCAGAATGTTCCAATCTTTTTCTTGCATACTTGAAGTGTCTAAGCTCACATTAGCTTGTTTTTACAATGGAAAACCAGTGTAAACTGGGCCATTAGCTGGGGAATGGGATGAAATGAAAGCAAATGCATCCAGATTATCTTTCTGACACTGCTGAAAATTCAGGTGCTGAAGCATATTCAAATGGTGGAAGAAATAATTTTCCATATGATTTCATTCCTTCAAGGGAAGAGATGGCTCTGGCAGAGCATGCAGCAACTCTGGGACTTGTCGCATCAGGTTGGATGGCAACGTCATAATGTGACATGACTCAGAAAGGAAAATGCCGTCTGTTGCCTCCTAAAGCAAGGTCTGCTCCAACACATTAAGCAGAAATAGAAATGTAAGTTTGCTGTGCAAAGCTGCCTACCTTGCTGAGGCATGGGAAGTGAATGGATGGATTATTTTCAGGTAGCAACAAAGGGGGCTGGCTTAAACTGAGCCACACCATTGCCCCACCCAACTCTGTACTGACTGGCAGCATCTCTCCATGGTCTCAGGAAAGGGACAGTTCCAGACCTACCTGAAGATGCCAAAGATTGAACATGGGAGCTTGGGCAGGCAAAGCAAGTGCTCTTCCAGAGACATCACATTTTATTCACCTCTGGCCAGAGGCAGGCCGTGTGGTGCCCTCTCATTCTCCCTGGTCCCAGGCTGACTGGGGCTGATGAAAGTGATGGCCTCCTCCCAATTCCCAACTTATTTACAAGGAACGTCACCCGAGTTTAGTAGTATGTGAATGAATGACCCTTTGCTGGGCTCCCCTCTCTGCTCTCTCTCCCACCTGACTTGGAAGGGGAGTTTGGAAGGTTTGGGGTTTGCTTTCCCTTAAATGCATCTTGTCATTTTCATCCAAACTGGGGATCACCATTTAACAGGAGCTTTGGGTAGTTTCAAAACAAGCCAGTTTCAAATCAGGCATCATGGAGCTGACTTGGTGAAACTAGCTATAGTTATTGCTAAACTATGGAACCCATTGCATGCAAACCAACCTTGATTCTTAGATTTCAAGCTTCCTTTCTTCTTCTTTGTGCAAGGAGAGAATCAACAGCTCACACTCCTGAGTTTGAACTAACCACAGTTCCTTGTTATGTCAAACTCAAGGAACTGTGGTTTAGATGAAACAAAAAATTGTGAATTAAGCTTCCAAACTCCTCCTCCTTGCTGTACAGGAAATGGAGAGAAGAGGAGGAGAAGGTGAGCCTGGGAGGATATGGTCACTCAGACAACACCAAAGCATAATTTTGTGTTAAAACATAGTTGAGACTGCCCAGTGGTTAGAGCAGCTTTCACAGCTCCCTTCATTTCTAACCATTGGCCACACTGGCTGCTGAGGCTGCTGTAACCTGGCATCCAACAACTTCTGAATGGCACCAGGTTGCGAAAGACTGAGTTCAAATCCCCAGTCAGTCATAAAGCTCAGCGGGTGACTCTGGATTGATCACTGGATTGCATTCAGTGTAGCACTACTTTCAAGTCATTTAGCACTATAGTTGTTGCACTAGTGGACCATTGTGGTACAAAAGTAAAGACAAGCACATTCCAGAAGATGGCTGGGCAACTGATACCACACCAAGGGTTAGCTGTTGGGCAGCAGACTTCCACTAGAGTAACTGTTGCATTGGATTCCTCTGTCATGGACCAAGAACTCCAGATACGGCCTAGCATTTCTCAGCCTAATCTACCTTGCAGGGTTGTTGTGAGTATTTTAGCAGGGCAGGGAAGAGGAACGTCTGCTGCCTGGAGGTCCTTGGAGAAAGCATGGGGAAAAAGTAATAAATGACATTTGGGGTGTGGGGAGAAGGAGTAAGTCTTCTAAAAATGGTTCTCTTACTCTTGAGGATAACATTGCGTGCATTTCTGAGAGGTTGCATAAAGTTCACTGTTGATTTTTCTGCTTAGAGGTTGTCTATTTTTGTTTTGCTTTCATGCCAAAGGAGGCTTGATGCATGGCTTATTTTGGATCCTTTGGCTTCTGAAAATCCCCAGGTGTCATCCCAGCGAGGTCGCTCTGCATGGCTTCATGCAGCCTCTGCAAAGTCTGCGGCTGAGGGAAACTGGGTCATGTTGACAAACTCATAAGAACATAACAGCACAAAAAGAGCCTGCTGGATCCAGCCAGTGGCCCATCTAGTCCAGCCTCCTGTTCTCGCAGTGGCCAGCCAGATACCCCAATGAGACCCCCTGGGCACAAGAGCACTCTCACCCATGCCATGGTTTCCAGCAACTGAAATTCAGAAGCATTGATGCTTCCAACATTGGAAGCAGAGCAGAGCCATCCTGGCTAGTGGCCATCAATAGCCCCTTGTCAGCCATGAATTGATCTAATTCTCCTTTAAAGCCACCTAGGTTGGTGGCCACCCCTGCCTCCTGGGGAGTAAGTTCCCTCGTTTAGTTATGTGCTGCATGAAGAAGGGCTTCCTTCTATGTGTCCTGAATCTCCAAACATTCAGCTTCAAAACTCAGCAGTACCTTTCCCCCTATTCAGCCACAGCAAACAATTTTAGCTGTGATCCTAAACATGTTGACTAGGAAGCAAGCTCCATTCTGCTCAGGGAGACCAATTTCTGAGCAAGCATGTGTAGGATTTTGCTGCTTGTCTGAGGAACACCACAAGGAACAGCCACCCACCCAGGATCATGAGCGCCCTCATAACTTGGAATAGAGGAGCTGTAAACTGCAGACACCACACCATGTTATTTGTTTGGGATACAAGCACCCCCCCCACTGACACAGGGGTCACATTCTGGGCCCCCAAGCAGAAGCAAAAATCATGTAAGTGGGGAGCACCCTCTAAAAAGCCTCCAAACACCCATTTTAACCCTACTCTCCAGCTCTCTCCCCTGCTCTCTCTCTCCACACAACTGGAGTTGAAGCTCTGGAGTCGGCTGGAGGATGTGCAGGAAAAGGGCCGCTGTGGCTGCTGCGCTATGCTGTACATCAGCTGTTAGGCTGTTAAGGGTGCAGAGCATTCTTGTTGTTGTTGTTTAGTCGTTTAGTCGTGTCCGACTCTTCGTGACCCCATGGACCAGAACACGCCAGGCACTCCTATCTTCCACTGCCTCCCACAGTTTGGTCAGACTCATGTTTGTGGCTTCGTGAACACCATCTCGTCTTCCAGTGTCATAACTTTCATATGCCTGTTGTCTTTGTCCATGGAGTTTTCTTGGCAGGGATACTGGAGTGGCTTGCCGGTTCCTGTTCCAGGTGGATCACATTTGGTCAAAACTCTCCACTATGGACTTCCGGGTTAGCGCCATCGGCGAATGGCGGAGTTCCTCTGACCGGAGGAACTGGCTCCGTGGAAACTGGGTCTTCCCACCGCGGCGAAGGTGGGGACCCGCTAGAAATCCCAGGTGGAGGAAGCCTGGGAACGTGGGGCTCAGCAGGGCACCAGGAGCGCCTCCCCTACTCACGGGGAACCCCATTCCGGGGTTCCGGAGTGAAGTGGGGTGAGCGGCGTGGTGCTGTGAACTGATTGCTACTTTCACGGAGTGAAGCCGCACAGCCATTGCCGGAGAGCGCTGACTTTTTCCTGTGGACAATTGGATTTAAAACAAGTACCCGTGAGTAGAAACGGAAAATTGGATCAAGAAATACCCTAATTTGGCACCGAAGCGGGAAGGTTCAAACAGGAAGTCCGCCTTCCGCTTTTTGTACATAGACTGAAGCAAAAACCTTGTAAGCTAAAGTCTGGAAAGTTGTTAAAAAAGTCTAAATTTCCTTCATTTATAACCACTAAAACCCCCTTGGAAGCAGGAGAAAGGGGGGGGGGATCTTTGTTTAAGCCTGCAGGAGAGGGAGTGAAGAAAGATAAGTTTCCACCGTCTCAAATCTGGGAACGGGGGGGTCAGAGACAGAAATTGTTGGAGAGGTTCACTGACTGTGAATGGAATACTTTGACAGATAGCTAAAGAAGAGAAATAAACTGATTCCAATGTTGCCTTTTGCATTCTAAAGAAACAAAATATCTGAAAAATGAAAGTAATTTTCCTTTGTTGGACTTGCCTTAAAAAGATGGATACAAATAGAAATTGTCTCCTCTAGAGGGAGCTTGTTAAATTGTTGCTGCAGTCTACTTGAGGACTCTACAGCTGTGAGATTAAGATTGTGGGACCAGTCCTTTTGACCTTGAATAAAAATGAGCTGGGAGGAAGTTTTGGTGCTTGCTTTATGCAAGACAAGTGCTTTGTTGGAACAGATGCATGAGAAGATGGATTTGATGAATGAGAAAACGGATTTGATGACTGTTGTGGTCAATAACTGTGGACAAACAGGGAATATTGATACAGAAACCATTCAGGGACCAACTCAGGAACCTGTATTGATTGGGCAAGTGCAGAAGATAATGGAGGAGGTTGCGGTTGCACCTCAAATAATACAAATGGAGAGATCCGAGGCCCTGCAGGAGCATAAGCCGCTGTTTTTGAAGATTGAAGTTGGAGTGGGCCAGGGGGAGTCTGGAGCTGAGGAGGTTCTTAACTTCGGAGGGACTTTGAAATATGCTCTTAAATATTTTTTGGATTACATTGATGACTGTGGGGAGTGAGACTGTGGGGAATGGGCTGGTTTGATGAAGGGAGATGGAGATAATTTTGGGCTGGAACCTCCCAGAGACCTACTCCTTAATGAGAAAGGAAATAAATTAATAAAGAGACCAACAAAAGACAAGGAAAAGTGCAGATATAAACAAGAAGAAGAAGATCTGCAGAAGGGACATGGAAGAGACTTAAGAGCCTTGGACATAAGATTACCAGGTTGATGGACTAGATGGAATGAACAGTAAGGACTGACATGACCCGAGACCAGGAAGAAGAGACGTTGGATGAAGATTGGAAGAAAATTTATAAAGAAAAATTTTTATTTAGGGAATTAGCCTAAAATTAATGAATATTAGGGAAAATGTTGGAATGAAACTATATGGCTTTAGTAGAAATGATATCAGGAGTTATGTATAATTGAGTATTAAGTTTCAAGCTCTAAGGTATTTTACAGTAAGATAAGGTTAAATAAATTAAGGCAATTTGAATAACAGAATATGGGGAAAGATGGAAAGGATTTGTTGAGTTAATTAATAGGTTAAATTGTTAAGATAAATTATTCAATAAAAATTGAGAAAGATGGAAAGAATTTGCTGAAATAACTAATTAAACTAGAATACAAAAAGGGAGGTGTGAGGAGGTCAATGAAACAAGCAAATGGAAGTTAAAGATATGTAATATGGGATTTGTGTTTTTTTTTAAATCTTTTTGCTGTATTGTTGTATTGG
Organism: Podarcis pityusensis; assembly: GCF_964106645.2. NCBI lineage: Eukaryota > Metazoa > Chordata > Lepidosauria > Squamata > Lacertidae > Podarcis > Podarcis pityusensis. The sequence continues at coordinate 53,193,099 of NC_138039.1, read as the reverse complement.
TTTTTATGCTTTGTTTTTTTCTTTTCTTCTTTTTAATGTATTGTAGTGTTGTTTCCTATTTTTTCTTTTTTTCCTGTAATTCTGAAACTTTTAATAAATATTATTTAAAAAACAAAAACAAAACTCTCCACTATGACCTGTCCATCTTGGGTGGCCCTGCATGGCATAGCTCATAGCTTCTCTGAGTTATTCAAGCCCCTTCGCCACGACAAGGCAGTGATCCATGAAGGGGCGGAGCATTCTTAGGAAGCCCCTATTCCCTCTCACAGAGCTGCCATTCCCTAGGAAGAGAGATTGATGGTTAAACAGCTCTGTGAGAGGGAATAGGGGCTTCCTAAGAAGGGATGCAGGTGGCGCTGTGGATTAAACCACAGAGCCTAGGACTTGCCGATCAGAAGGTTGGCGGTTCGAATCCCTGTGATGGGGTGAGCTCCCGTTGCTCAGTCCCTGCTCCTTCCAACTTAGCAGTTCGAAAGCACGTCAAAGTGCAAGTAGATAAATAGGTACCGCTCCGGCGGGAAGGTAAACAGTGTTTCCGTGTGCTGCTCTGGTTCGCCAGAAGCGGCTTACTCATGCTGGCCACATGACCCGGAAGCTGTACGCTGGCTCCCTCGGCCAATAAAGCGAGATGAGCGCCGCAACCCCCGAGTCAGCCACGACTGGACCTAATGGACAGGGGTCCCTTCACCTTTAAGAACGTTCAGAATCTTTAACAAACTGCGGCTCCCAGAATTCTCTGGGGGAAGCCCTGACTGTTTAAAGTGGCATCATAGTGCTTTTGGTGCCTGGTGTGGATGCAGCCAATGTACCTGCTTTCAGAACCGCAAGGGTAGTGCCTCCTGATTCTTAGCTGGCCTTCTTTGGATGTGTTGAAATGACCTGGAAAAGTGGAGCTAAATGCTTCTGGGGCTTTTCCACACAGCGACGGCTTTGCCTTCTACAGCAGCTTGTCCTGGGGGTATATAAGGCCTGCTCAAGTGCAGGACTCCCGCCCCCCCCCCCCCGCTTCAGAGGCTCAGCCTTGGCCTATCAAGCCTCACACAGGTTCTTTGGAGAGGATGTGGTCGGCCACTGCGAGAGCCGGATGCTGGAGTCGAGGGGCTGAGCTCTGCTTGCTTGAGCCAAGGCCCTGCAAAACGCCCTTCCTTGTTCCCAGTTCATGTCCTCCAGGTCTGATCCACTGCACAAGGAGGAAGCAACCCATCCTAAGTGAGGCCCTCAATCCAGTGATCCCGTATTGCTCTTAGCACAGAAGGTTTCAGACAGAGGATATCCTCAGCCTTACTGGGAGATGCAGGGATTGCGCTTTCTGCGTGCAGAGCAGATGTTTGGCCCCTGAGACGCTGCCTCCCCCTGCCTGGCACCTCGCTGCCCTCTGGGTGGGATGAAATTAAGCCTGGCTTCTCAGGAACTCTGAAAGATGAACTGAGTCATAAAAGATGTAGGAACTGGCCTCCGCTCTCACTCAGCACATCCCAAAACACAATGATGAACTTCTTTTAAGGCTAAAGTTTCCATAGGGGAAAACAAAACACCAAACAAAGACTGATGACAGCAAGTGTGTTAGCGTGTGTGAGAGTGGGTGCACATAGGGTGAAGTCAAACCAGTACATCATTTAAAAAGATATCAAAGCGGTTTACAGTAATATAAACATAAAAGCATACAATACAACCTACAAACAGTTAAAAGCAGACATCAATTAACTATTGTGGAAGGATGTATTTGTAATTCTCTGCATGGGTGTGGCAGAATAAAAAAAGTTTTCAGCAAGCATTTTAAAGTTAGCACAGAAAGCACCTACTGAATCTCTAGTGGCAGAGAGTTCCACAGGACTGGGCCAGTGACACTAAAGGCTCAGTTTTTTGATGTTGTCAAAGGAGCCTCACCAACTTGGGAAATGACCAAAGAAGCTTCTGCAGATGTCCTCAGTGACTGAGCTGGAGTATCAGTCTGCACTCTGTTGGGCTTCCCACTTGCAGCGTCCAGGGAAGAGCTAAACTGTGCCAGGGTTAGCAAGTTCACAAGTGTACACACAGAAACATATATCCAAATTAAATGCACTTCTTCAGTGCCTTGATTTAAATGGTTTTACTCGGAGTATGTCTTCATTTAGGGGCAGGAAAACTCTGGCCCTCTCGATGTTGTTGGAGCCCGGTGTCCATCCGCCTCTGCCAGCATGTCCACTGCTTAGGGACAAGAGGAGTTTGGGTCTAACAGCATTGGGAGGGGAGCAGGTTGCCCCTCCCCGACTTAGTTGGCTATCACTCATCTATTTTGTGGAGAGAATTGCCAGTCCCGTAGTAGGAGCATCACCCTCTTTCTCTCTCCTAAGAAAAATAAGATATGAATTGATTTGTTAATAAGACAATACTTAGGCCTTCAGGAAATCACAGCAACTGACATTAAGGGCAGATCACAACTGTACATTTAATGCACACCCAACAAACAGTTAAGCCATATGATCCCCACCCCCAATAATCTTGAGAACTCTCTTTGGTTAAGGGTGCAGAGATTTGTAGCTCTGAGAGGGAAACATGTGACTTGCTCCAAAGAATCCTGGGAACCATAGGTTCCCTCGGCAGCTTTGTGGGCTTTTTAGCACGAGGGCTGCAGAAACACCGCCCTTGGCAAACTACAGTTCCCAGCATTCATTTTTGGGAGGGGTGGGGGGGCATGCACGAGAAGTGTGTGAAGCTACAGAACATGCAGTGTTTGGAAATAAAGTAGGACGCTTGTCCCCCAAACCTTTTCAGCTTAGCGGTTGCGCAGAAAAGAAAGGAAAAGAGTGGCTGATGGTTGGAGTTTTGGAAGTTCCCAGGAAGGCAATGAAACGAAAGGAGGGTGAAAACCACGTTTGATGGTCTTAGCAAAGTCAGTGCAAAAGGATATGGGACGTGTGAGGCCCCCATATTCCTTTTTGTGTTTGCAGAAGCGCGCTGCCCCCCCGCCCGGCCCAGAGTTGCTTGGCGACCCAGCCTGGCGACGGAGCCCCCGCGCGCCAGCAGCCCGACGCCCTCTCCGCAGCCACAAGGGGCAGCAGCGAGCGGAAAGCGCAAAGGACGCCGCCCGGCAAACGGCCTCCTGCCCACCAGGTGGCGGCAGAGAAGCCCCTCTCGGGGCTTGCCAGGATTTCCCCGCCCTCCTCCACGACCTCCTGGCGGCGCGCGGCGCGTCATCGTCTGCGTCACCAGGAGGCGCCGGAAGTGCTGCGGGGAGCCTTGGAGACGGGTTGAACTATCGCTATATCCGTCGAGACAAAGATCTCTGAATTAGAGGCGAGCACTGCGTGCGGGGAAGGCGAGGGAGGGGGCGGGGTTTGCTAGGCCGCGTTTCCATAGCAACATCCCTTTCGCCTCCCTCGGGGGCTCCCTCTGCAGAGCGAGGAAGGGGTCCCCCCCCCTCAGGGTGGGCCTCTTGCCCGGGGAGGCGCTGGATGCGGCCGCCCTTGCGCTGCTGCCTCGGGCGCCTTGGGGCGAACTTTGGGCCATTGGCTGGGATGGGAAGCCGAGGGGAAAGGCCTCCCCTTCCGCCACCTCGGGGAGAGGGCGACCTCGGCGGCGGCTCCCTCGTCTGCTATTTTTATATTTCTTTGGACTCACCTTTTTTCCATGACAGGAACTCCAGGCGGCTTACAGATAAAATAGAAACAGCTGAAAATAAAGAGGGGTGGGTGGGAAGAGCCATTAAAAAGCAATTAAACAATAAAATTAAAGCTATCTATCTCTCTATCTGATATATGAGAACATACAGATCATTATAGTAAAAACATCACAGCACCAACCTTTTAGGACTTGGAAATCATGACCTAGTGAATTTATGGCAGAGGTGAAATTAGAACATGTAGCTTGTTTTCTTGCTCTCTACATTGTTTATTTTTTTTTGCTTTCCTTGTAACTTGATCTTACGCACATTTATTTCTTCACTGGGAATGTTTCTACCTTGGTTTGACTACCCCTCTTTCCTTCCCCAGACCAATTCTGTGTGTCCTCAGTTTGTATGAAGAAATGACTACACAAGTAAGTGTATCAGAGCCACAACTTTTAATTTTATGATTTAAATTTTATTACTTTATAACAGGGATATTCCTTTTTCTCCCCTAGTACAGTATTCTCTTCAAGCAAGAACAAGGTGAGGAAATAATCCTACTTTGTGCCTGATTAACAAAAGCTGGCAAATTGAATGTATGAGAAAGGTATAGACTTTTAACATAAGTTATGAATTCCATCTTAACTGTTCAAAGAAAGAAAGAAAAAAAGAATTTATGAAAGAAATGTTCTAGTTGTCGTGATTTCTGGTATGTTTGAAATATGAAGACACAAAATTAAGGATCAGAAAAGGGAAAAGTGTGAAAAACGAATCCAAATTGTATCCAGCTGTCATAATTTCTGATACCATAGGGAGAGGGTACCTTTGGCCTATCACATGTTCTTGGGCTCCAATTCCCTTCAGTCCCAGTCAGCATGGTCACTGGTCAGGATGATGGGATTTGTAGTCTCTAGGTTGGAGAAGTTATGTACAGTCTTGAGAAGAGACAAACGGGGTGGTGGGAGAGACATCCTAACACTCTTCAAATGGCTTCCTAAATAAAAGCTGGCAAAGGCTTAAACTCTGCTGTTCAAGAGGACATGATTAGATCTAATGGGCTTTAATTGCAGGAGAGTAGATTTTGGTTGTACCGTTCTTGAGAACGAGCAGTTTGACAATGGAACCAGTTTCCTAGAGCAATGATAGTGTGTCAGACCTAGTCACTTTGGATATCATCATCAACCTTTATTACAGTCCAGAGACTCAACAAATCGTTACAAGGCAATACACAATTCATACAGCCTACCTCCAAGTTAAACAAGCATTTTGTTCAGAATATAGGGATCATTGGTTCTTGCAACCACCGATAAAAACTTTGCCACTGCTAATGTTCTAGCGTTTGTCCGGTCTTCCAATAGGAACCTGATATAGTAAGCCTCTGATTTTCCCAGGAAAGGTACCAGCAAGGGTAATATCAGTTCAGCCCTGGCTTGCTCATATTTTGCACAGTGCAACAAAATATGTTTTATGGAATTGATGTCTTGAGCACCACGAGCAAAGTCTGTCCTGGTAGGGAACTCCTCTCAACCTGCCATCCAACACTGCAGAAGGAAAGACGTTTAGTCTGGCTTTGGTGAAAAGCCTTCGATAATTTGGTACTATCAGGTTTTTAATGTAAGATGTTAACTTAAAGACACTTTGGATATGGAGCCATATTTTCTGTTACTCCACCCACCCCTACCCCACCTCACTAGCTGAGTAAAACAAAGGAGAAAAATATCTACTTCTAAAATTGTGTCCAGAGTGGACTAATGGATATTAGGGCAGAATTGATACTATCTGTGACACCTTGCTGTTATCCAGTAAAACTTAAGATAACCACAGCTGTTAAACTGCATTCCTTTTTGGAATCATCTTGCATTCATCTTTCAATCAGTTATTTTCTTTCCCAGCACATGATGACGCCATCTGGTCAGTGGCCTGGGGGAAGAATAGAAACGATGGCTCAGAAACAGTCATCTCAGGCTCTTTGGATGACATGGTGAAAGTCTGGAAATGGTGAGTTCCAAAAAAGAAAGAAAGAAAAAGAATTGGTTAAACTGAATTCTCGAGAAGCCAGGAGCCTGATGTAAACATGTGCTGGTCTGTTTGGCATCATAGCTAGTTGCTGCTGGTATAACTTCTGTGAACTTGTCTAATCCTTTTTCTTTTAGCTCTGATATAATTTGGTTTCCTGTGTATACACGCTGTAGTTCAACACAAATTCAGATTTGATTTTTAAGCTGTGCTTTGATTTACCCAAGCAAGCCTTGCAAAAAATTGTTTTCATTGTGCTGTTAGTAACTTGTGGTTTCGAAAGTGTTGACAGTGGGTTTCAGACAAGGGTGTTTCCTTCCTGGAAATGCCAGGGATTGAATGTGGGATCCTTGCCACTGAGCTAAGGCCTTTCCCATTGACTTTCTTGGGACTTCTATGTGCATAATTATTTCATCTCCTTTTCATGTGGAAGACTGAAATTTGGGGAGGGCAATGGATTGTGAAAACCAAAATTAACATGGAAATGGAAAAATATGCAGAACAGAATTTCAGAATGTGGTGATAGGTGTGCCATATGAAGAAACATGTATTGTTTTTAAATTTTAGTTTCCTTTTATTTTGCAAAGGAACGGAGAGAAGCTGGATCTCAAGTGGACATTAGAAGGTCATCAGCTGGGTGTAGTTTCGGTGGATATTAGTCACACGGGTACCATTGCTGCGTCAAGTTCTTTAGATGCTCACATTCGTATTTGGGATTTAGACACTGGCAAACAGATCAAGTCAATAGATGCTGGACCTGGTAAAGTTCAAAAGTTCTCTGACTACTAAGAATATACAAATAAAAAAATTCCTTCCTGTAGCACCTTAAAGACCAACTAAGTTAGTTCTTGGTATAAGCTTTCGTGTGCATGCACACTTCTTCTAAGAATATACAGTTCAAGGGCTGCAAGTGTTCTGATGAGTAGTTAATATTTATTTTTAGCATACTGTTTCTAGTATATGTGTTATGAAATTTATATGAGAGTTATACATTGCTCTGAACCCTTTGAGAGGAAGGTAATTAATAGGTTATTGATTTATTGTTGATATTTAATTTAAAACATTAACTAAAGCTTTATGTATGTATTTGCTATTTTCATAAAAGAGGACCTTGTGGCGGATTACAAGGTGAACATATCATCATCAAACCTTTTGTTGGCATCACATACAAACATCCATAACATAACAGTACAGAGTTACCACTTCCCCCGTGGCACAAAACATTTACCAAAAAAAAAGGAGAGGCAGAGCAGACTATTGTCACATCTCTAGGTCTCCAGGGAGATCAGTCGTCTGCAATGTGTTTCAACAACAGAATACCAGATAAAGATATTTGGCCACTAACTTGGTGAGCTCCTGGTCATTCCCCAATAGTAGAAAGTGTATGACCACTGACTCTGGTTTCTATTTGGGGATGCAGAGTTGCTCTAGGAATTGCTGGTGGAGATCAGCATATAGTTTACATTTAAGAACCTTATAAGTAAGAGTTTCCACCAGGTGGTCATCACATGGGCAGATTCTACAGTGGTACCCCGCAAGACAAACGCCTCGCAAGACGGAAAACCCGCTAGACGAAAGAGTTTTCCGTTTTGGAGGCGCTTCGCAAAACGAATTTCCCTATGGGCTTGCTTCGCAAGACGACAGCCCATAGGGAAATCTCAGGGACAGCGGGGAAGCGCAGCGGGTCTTCCCCACTGTCCTCGGACCTCCTCCGAAGCCTGGCGGCGGGGCGGGGACACCTCCTCCCGCCGCCGCCGGGCTTCGGAAGGCTCCTCCGAAGCCGGGCGGTGGGGCGGGAACACCTCCCGCCGCCGCCGGGCTTCGGAAGGCTCCTCCGAAGCCGGGCGGCGGGGCCGGAACACCTCCCGCCGCCGCCCGGCTTCGGAACGGTGCTCCGAAGCCGGGTGGCGGGGAGGGAACACCTCCCGCCGCCGCCCGGCTTCGGAACGGTGCTCCGAAGCCGGGCGGGGGGGAGGGAACACCTCCCGCCGCCGCCCGGCTTCGGAACGGTGCTCCGAAGCCGGGCGGGGGGGAGGGAACACCTCCCGCCGCCGCCCGGCTTCGGAACGGTGCTCCGAAGCCGGGCGGCGGGAACACCTTCTGAAGGCGGGCGGGGGGCGAAAGTCTTTGCTCCCCCCTGCCTGCCTGTCCCGGAGGGCTTTTAAATCGCCCCGGACAGCGGAGAAGTCCTCCGCTGTCCCGGGGCGATTTTAAAATGCCGCCCGCCAGCATTTTAAGATCGCCCGGACAGCGGAGAAGTCCTCCGCTGGCCCGGGGTTTTTTAAAATGCTGGGGGTGGGAAGAAAAGCCCTTGTCCCCCCCCCCCCCGACTTCAGAAGAGGTCCGGGGACAGACTGTCCCCGGACCTGGCCTGAAGGCGGTTTCCCTAGGAACGCATTAATTGATTTTCAATGCATTCCTATGGGAAACCGTGCATCGCAAGACGAAAAACTCGCAAGACGAAGAGACTTGCGGAACGAATTAATTTCGTCTTGCGAGGCACCACTGTACCTCACTCCGCCTTGCCCGAGAACGTTTCTCCAAAGGAGGTTTTGATGGGTTTGAGTTGAACCTGGCCAGCGAAAATGCCCTTCTTTCTTGAGGGTTAAACAAAAAATTGAGATAGTTGTGGTTAGTTTCATGTGCCCAAGAAAGTAAAGAGGGGAGCATGTTTTTTGTGCTGCTACTGTTAGATCTGGCTTTCATTGTCCGACAACCTAGCCTTGGCAGATGGTAGGGACATTGAACGCAGAAGTTCCATTGACAGCCCAAGTTGCTGTACCTTTGTGTTAAACTGTTGTAGCCCTGGGGAAAGAAAGGGATCTAGCAACACTTCACTAAGGAGAGGATCTTTATCTGTTGTGAGGCAGATGTTTAACCAGCATAGAAGAAATCTCGTCCAGGCAACAGTCTCTACCTTGTGTTGACCTCCCTCTAGACACAAGGCTGCATAGGGTACACAGCGTGGGACAGCAAAAATCTTTAAAAGGAAAGCTGCCTGCACTTGTTCAACCATCTGGGTAAACCCTAGCAGCCAGATTGGAATTCCATAGAGCAATTGAGCTATAATTTTGGTGTTGAAGACCTTAAGGGTCATATGTTCCATAAAAATCTAGTCACAACTAACTGCAATCATATGCATGCTGACTGTAGTTCATCACATTAAACTCTTCAGTACTGACTTCTGAATAACTTGACACAGGATCAGGCTGTGGATCCCATAGAAGTCAATGGGGAGTTAGTAATTTGTTCCATTAGGAAGTAGAGCTCTGCATGTTTGCTCAGATGGTTTGTTCATTGGGACAGTTCCAATGTGACTGAGCTGGTGATGATTCAGTAAGGGGCCCCAGTTTTAACCTTGTCACTGTGATGAAGTTCACTAGCTGAATTTCAGGTAAGCCACTTCTTCTCAGCTTCTTTTTCTCCATCTGCAGAATGGAGGATAGTAATCCTGACTAGTGATGTGAGGTGAGAATATTCTCCGGAGAATGTTATCGAGAATGAGAATACAGTGGTACCTCGGGTTACAGACGCTTCAGGTTAAAGATGCTTCAGGTTACAGACTCCGCTAACCCAGAAATATTGTCTTGGGTTAAGAACTTTGCTTCAGGATGAGAACAGAAATCATGCTGCAGCAGCAGCAGGAGGCCCCATTAGCTAAAGTGGTGCTTCAGGTTAAGAACGGACCTCCGGAATGAATTAAGTACTTAACCCAAGGTACCACTGTATCCTCTGCTAGAAAATTATCTGGAGAATATTCTTCTCAAATTATAAATTTGAATGTAAGAACCAGTTTTACAACCCACATTTTAAAAATCTAGTAAATAGTCAAGCCAGTGTAAGTAATGAATAATGATTTTTTTGATCCACTTACATTACTGGGCATTGTGTCATTCACCACTGGCAGTTCTGAAATGTGAGCATTATTTATTTATTTTTTAGTTTTAAAAATGCTATTCATTTAATCTGATGTGCATTTTAATTCACATGCATTTCAGCTACATGTAATAGCCTTTTTTTCTATTTTGGTGTGACCTTATTCTTAACAATTCTGTACCCTTGGCCATACAGTGTTATTTTTTTTACAGAAAGTAGCTTTAATGCTTTATACACTTAAAAGTACCTAGGCTTATACAATTATGTGTAACAGCATGTGAGGTGGCTTTGATTTAAACAGTTGGTGTTTCTATATTTTTATTTAGTGCCAGTAACTGGTTTTTGCAGTGCCATTCAATGGTACAAGGTGCCATTTACCAGGGATTGACATACTGAAATATATTATCATTTTTATATGTATGCATATAGTTTTGTTTATCAAGCTGCGTTTTAGTCACCAAAACAGTTATTAAGTGTTAGAGCTATTAGAAGCACAAGATAGCCTATTACTAAATTTACTTGTATCAAACCTTAACATGCCAATTGGATTTTTTGACTAGTCCTGTAACATATACAATACGTGTTCTAATGGAAGAATAAAATATGATTTAACTACTGAGTTTCCTTATACCAAACCTTAACATGACCATTACTGGTGCCATCACCTTAGAATGGTTTAACTTTAACTATAATGAATATTCTATTTTAAATGAAAATTCTCTAATATTCTCATTAATCAAGAATATTCTCGAGAATATTCTCCAAAAGATTATTCTCAAGAATTTAGCATCACTAATCCTGACTCACCTTATTGGATTGTTTGTAAGGATTACAAGCTCCATCTGGTACGCAGGCTGAGACCCTACCTGCCTGTGGACTGTCTTGCCAGAGTGGTGCATGCTCTAGTTATCTCCCGCTTGGACTACTACCAATGTGCTCTACGTGGGGCTACCTTTGAAGGTGACTCGGAAACTGCAATTAATCCAGAATGTGGCTAGACTGCAGCTAGACTGGTGACTGGGAGTGGCCAACAAGACCACATAACACTGGTCCTGAAAGACCTACATTGGTTCCCAGTCGTTTCCGAGTAGAATTCAAAGTGTTGGTGCTGACCTTTAAAGCTCTAAATGGCCTTGGTCCTGTATCCCTGTCTCCTTCTGCCTGGACACTGAGGTCCAGCTCCCAGGGCCTTCTGGTGGTTTCCGCCTTGCAAGAAGTGAGGTTATAGGAAACCAGGCAGAGGGCCTTCTCAGTAGTGGCGCCGGCCCTGTGGAACGCCCTCCTGTCAGATGTCAAGAAAGTGAGCAACTACAGTGGTACCTCTAGTTGCGTGCACCTCGATACGAATCCTAGGGTTACGCACGTGGCAAACCCGGAAGTATTTTCCCAGGTTTCACCATGTGCACATGCACAGAGCAGGCACCTCCGGTTGTGAAAACCTCAGGATCCAGCTGGAGCTCCGGAACGCATCCTGTCCGCAACTGGAGGTACCACTGTATCTTACTTTTAAAAGGCATCTGAGGGCATCCCTGTTTAAGGAAGTTTTTAATGTTTAATGCTGTATTGTATTTTTAATATTCAGTTGGGAGCTGCCCAGAGTGACTGGAGAAACCCAGCCAGATGGGCATGGTATAAATTATAATATTATTTATATTATTATATAAATAATAATAAGTTGTTGTTGTTAAATAATTAATATAAATCATTTTGAATGATTCAAACCATTACACAGATATCATCTTCAACACCATCACCAGGATATTGAGCACAATAGCATGTGAACGATGATAATGGCTCGCAATGGGATGCACCTTCTAATATCTGCTTTCATGCACAGCTAGTCATACATCAACATTGCTGTGCACTTATAAGAACAGTTCAATCAGTGTTGGATATTTAATCTGGAGTTTAGAGCATTAACTTTTCCCTCCTTCTCCTCTCACAGTGGATGCCTGGTCACTCGCTTTTTCGCCTGACTCCCAGTATGTTGCAACAGGAAGCCACATAGGGAAAGTGAACATTTTTGGTGTCGAGACTGGAAAAAAAGAATATTCCTTGGATACAAGAGGCAAATTCATCCTGAGTATTGCATATGTAAGACTCCTGTCTGTTAATTGGCCTTTGGTGCAACCTCTTTTACTATCTCCACCACTTACTAATTTGTCCTGAATGCCCTGTGTTTTGCTAGCATTTAAAAAGTAGTGCCAAGGGAGAGATGACCAGGCCCTAGACCTCCGCTGTGCTAGGTCATTAATGGTTTCAAAATGCAGATCAATAAGTGCTGCTTAAGAAGATTTTCCACTCCAGCACCTCTTACTCCGTTTTCTTCTTCCCAAGGCTGTGTGTGCAAATCTAAACCAGATAAAATGCTATGCTTTCACACTATATGGGGCCCACAGTAGGAAAATTGTATGGGTGCCCAGAGACATTAAAACACAGGCCCAGATAAATTGAATGCGACAAGAATATAACTGTGTACTTGTCAACAATCAGTGTTTGTTTTTTCATGGGATTTATAGGTGTGTCCCCACTAGCTGATCCTAGAATATGTTCTGGTGGGGAGCCTTTGTCTTGCCAGCCAGTCATTGCCCACCAAAGGCTCTAAGCTGGCCAAGGCTGTTTCCCCCAATTCCTGATTCAAGGGCTTTGCATGGAACCCCAACTGAAACAGAAGTGTGGGGGGGGGAGACCTTCCTTTTAACAGCACTTTGTACATTATGTCATTTTGATGACATGTACGTATGGGCGTATGGGCAGCCCAGTGAGGCTGATCTTGATAAGGATCTGGTCCATACCGCCAAAAAGGTTCACCACCCTTGTGATATAGCCTGAAATCAGCAGTTGGCACATTTTATGCCCCGGACCAATTGGTGCACTTGATTAGGGATTAGGGATCCACCTCTGGGTTTTCTTGCAGGAAAATCAGAGCCTTGTTGAAGTGAGACTGATATCCTCTGGTGGAGTGTAGACCAGTACTGCAAAGCATCTAGTGCTCTGCAGACTTGCCTAATGCTGCCAAACTAGCCCCAAGCAGGATGATTTGTAAGAGACCTGCAATGTCAAGCTGCAGCTTGAAGCCTTTCCCATCACTGGATCTGCTTGATATACCCACAGGCATATTTAATCTTCATGCAGAGAGGGCTGCCTTTCTCATCTTTGTCCCAGAAAGAAATTGGCTGATGTTGGTCGAGGCTTAGGTATAGCTGACTTTTTCTGGGTTCCACAACCTCTGGTCTGAATCCCTGTTGCTGGGGAGAGTGCTGCTGCTCTCGGGCTTCCCATAGGCACCTGATGGGCCATTGTCAGAACAAGATGCTGGACTTGATTAGACTGTGGCCTGATGCAACTGTGCTCTTTTGACGTAATGTTCTTATAACGTGACCACAGTATTCAAGGCATTGGTGACTTCAAGGTTGGATTACTGCAAAGAACTCGGGGCGGGGGGTCCTTGCCATTGGTTTGAATACTGCAGTTGTTGAGAGCAGCATATTATAGCTCAAGATTTGCACTGGGTGCCAGTTTGTTACTCAGACAAGTTCAAGGTTTACTCTTATTACATAAAGCTGTTGAGAACTTCAGACCAGTTTACATGAAAGATCACCTTACCCCTTACATGCGTACTTGACCACTTTGATCTGTGGAACTTGCACTTTCACAAAATGCCACATAATGTTCATTCCTCATCTGTTTGGACTCATCCAGTCTATGCTTTGGAGCAATCTTCCTAACATTAACACAGGCAGGCATCTTTTCTATGCTGTTCTAGATGCTTTCAAAAAGCTTTTTATTTCAACTTAGTGGTGGTTGTTTTGATTAGGTGGTCTGTAAATTTCTCTAAATAGAATATGTTTTCCTTTTATGCCTGCTTGCACTTGGGGATGGAGGAAGATACAGTGGTGCCTCGCAAGACAAAATTAATTCGTTCCGCGAGTTTTTTCGTCTAGCAAATTTTTCGTCTTGCGAAGCACGAAATCCCATAGGAATGCATTGAAATCCAGTTAATGCGTTCCTATGGTCAAAAAAAGTCCAAACAAAGCCAAATTTGGTACAACAAGAGTTTATTAAGTACTCTTTAAAGTCACACATACTGTAAAGAGCATTTCAAAAATTGAAGGAACAATAAATTAAGTTTCTAAACATGACAGAAAAACATTTAAAAATCAACAAAGTGCACAGTACATTTTCTAAGACTCTGGGGGACAACTCAAAGAAGGTTCCTCTTCCACTCTTTGCTTCTTGCTGAAGAACCCCCTCCTCAACTATTCCCCCAGCCACCCACCACACAGAAATTCTAATCCAGAATTTTTTTAAAAAAACAGCAGAGTGGCCCAATGGTCACAGAAAATCATAAAAATGCAGAAAAAAACACACAAGCTTCCAGATTCTTGCAAACCCCTCCCCAACACCAAGTCCTTGAATTCCAAACACCCCAACCCAAAATCCAAAACCCCCCAAAAAAGTTTTAAAAGTTTAAAAGAAGTTTTGGAAAAGCTTCAAAAATCACCAAAGTCTTCAAAAACCTCAAAAAAGGCTACCACACCACATTCTATGAGTTGCTCCTCGAAGTCAAGTCGCAACTGTATTAACGGTGTTAAGAAAAAGGAAACAAACTTGCAAGACGTTTTCGTTTTTCGTCTTGCGAAGCAAGCCCATAGGGAAATTCGTCTTGCGAAGCAGCTCAAAAAACGGAAAACCCTTTCGTCTAGCGAGTTTTCCGTCTTGCGAGGCATTCGTCTTGCGGGGCACCACTGTAGCATTTTTTAAAAAAATAGCAAATTCTCTGTTATTTGCAGAGCCCGGATGGAAAATATCTTGCCAGTGGAGCTATAGATGGAATTATCAATATCTTTGATATTGCGACTGGAAAACTTCTTCACACGTTGGAAGGTAAGGCTTGGAATGCTTGCAGCAGATTGCTCTCCATCTCTGGGAAGTGGTCTGAAGCCTCCAAATATAGAGGCTGTGCTTTGCTTTCTTCCCTCGTTTTCAGGTTCCCAGCAGAGCTTCTCCTGCCCATGCTTCCAGAAACAGTTCAGGAAAGGAGCTGGTCAAACAGGGTTGCAGGGGTGGGGGCAGTACAAGATGTGATATCTTCAGGCCTTCATGGATAAAAGTGGGATTCTTTTATATTTCAGGGCACGCTATGCCAATCCGTTCCTTGACATTCTCCCCAGACTCCCAATTACTTGTCACAGCTTCAGATGATGGCTACATCAAGATTTATGACGTGTAAGTGCTAATCCTTCTCTGTCCAGAGCATGGCAATGTCTCTCAAAACTGATTCAGTGGTAATGTAATGGTAAAATCTTACCTTTTGGAGATAAAAAAGTCAATTTTCCCTTGACTCTTGTACACCTTTCTACCTCCTTGTATCTCCTCTTAACTGCTCCTCAGTTTCCCAAACCAACAGGAAGTTTCCAAACTTGCCAGGATGTATGTTGATAGCATGTCCTTCAGAGGTTGTTGGACTCCAATTCCTGTGTCAGCGCCAGCCTGCAAGGCCAATGGTCAGGACCGGTGGGAGTTGTAATCCAACATCTGGAAGGCACCAGGATGAGGAAGGCTGTCTGAATCACTTACGTCAGTGACAAACTTTGCTTTCATAGAAAAGAGCAAACAGCCCCAGAAGACAACCCTAATCTAGTGTTACCAGTTTCTTACAGTGGCCAACAGAGTTAGAAACTCAGATATACAAACTAGTCATCACATGGCACCTAAAGCCTAGGTTATGGTCACAACAATGGAAAGTCTAGCCACCCCCCCCCCCCAGATTACAAAGCTGAAAATGAATTGTGTATATCATCAAGCAGAATCAAATTTAACAGTGGTGGTTCCCCACCTTTTTGCTGCTGTTTTGATTCCTTTGGGTTATTCCAGGTGTCTTTTGTGGCCTTTTGAACAATGGAAGCAATTAACCATTCTAAAAAGAAAGCATCAAAAATAAAATGAGCACCCCAGACCATACCTTTGTGTTTTGGGCAAATAAATCCAGAGTAACTACCATTTCCTGATTCTGTTCTAACCAACAACACCACTTATTACAGCCTACGCAGCTGATGGCAGAGAGGCCCAATGCGTGCATGTGCATGTGCATGTATTGCTTGCTAGCTTTTTAATCCAATGGATTCACAAGTTAGTTTACAATTGAGACAAACAATTATAAGTGAGCCAGAACACCATCAGAAAAACTACCAAATAAAACAAGTATCAATAGAATCGATATGGAAGTGGGCCATTCTTCAGATTGTTAGATGGCGATGGCAATGGCAAGGAAATCTGCATGCTTCCCATGGCTTCCTCCACTAAAGAAAGGCTGTGTTAAATTTTCACCTACAAAGCTGGCCAGGCCAAATTTAGGGTGCAGAAAAGTCAAAAAGAAAGAAAGAAAAACGAAATAGGCCATCACCATGATAGGGTAGGTTTGGTGGCCTAGATTTGAAAGAAAATGGGAAGGATCTTACAAGAGTTGGGGAGAGGAGGGGAAAAAAGGGGCCACTGCATTTTAAGATAAAGGAGGAAGGAAGGAGGAGAGCAGAATGGAGCCTGCAGAGACAGGATTCAAACACAGAACACTGTCCCTTTAGAAGGGGTCTGGGTGGTCAGAAGGGAAGAAATGGGGGAAATATCCAGACAATGAAAAGGAGAATGATCTGGTGGGGCGGGGGGAGGAAGAGGTCATGAGAAAGCTGGGATTCCTCCCCAAAGGCAGAAATGGTGGGGTGGTGAGTGGGCAAGATAAACTGCAGGAGGCAGTAGAGTGAACATGGTATACTTTAAAACATACACAACCCCTAGCTGGCCAGGCAGCACTGATCCTGGAGGAGACGTTACCTTCATATGTTCACTCCAGCCTTAACAGTCACACACGGCTTCAGCCATTCAAGCACAGGCAACCATGCACATTTTACTTTGGAAGAAGCCCCATGGAGTTCTGTTGCAAGTAGAAGACAAACACCAGATCAGGGATGGAAACAACCCTTTTCTCCAAATGGCACACACATGCATACCTCTTCTCCCTCCCTCCCTCTGTCGTCGGAGAGATCTCAACCTCCGTCCCTCCTCCCACAGTGGTGGCTCCTTCCCTCCCAGCACTCAGACAGGCTCTCTGAAGTGCAGATTTAATCCTGAATAAAAGCCTCCCCTATGGCACCCTCCCACATTTGCTTGTTCTTTCTCAGCCTCCTGTGTCTGGTGGAGAAACACTCAAATGCAGCTGAGCAGCAGAGACACACCAGCAGCAGGCAGCCGCTTTCTCTCTAGAGAGCCAGTGTGGTGGAGTGGTTAAGAGCGGTAGTCTCGTAATCTGGGGAACCGGGTTCGCATCTCCGCTACTCCACATGCAGCTGCTGGGTGACCTTGGGCCAGTCACAATTCGTTGAAGTCTCTCAGCCCCACTCACCTCACAGAGTGTTTGTTGTGGGGGAGGAAGGGAAAGGAGAATGTTAGCTGATTTGAGACTCCTTCGGGTAGTGATAAAGCAGGATATCAAATCCAAACTCCTTCTCTTCTTCTTCTTTCTCATGTCTTTCTAATGTAGGGTGGCATTAGCATTCACGTGTGCAAGTAGATCCAAGCGGCAGCCAGCAACAGGCAACAGCCTCTTAGAAGCGCCAGCAATTTAAATTAGTTGCAATACACGGCGACAAGACATAAGAAATTCCTCACAATCAGCCCATTCTCTGTTACAGGAGGTGCCTGGTGCCCAGTTAGTTTCAAACACTGGTGGCCACCCAGATGCCTTTGGGTATCCTGCAAGAGCGGCCTTCTATGTCTGAATGTGGAAGTTCTATTTGGTTGACATGTCTAATAGCTACAAAAAACCTCTTTTTCCTTGGATTTGTTTTGTTCCCATCCAGCCATCAGCCCCTAGGAAGCTGCCTTTATACCAGGTGGTATTGGTTCATTGAGCCCATTTTCCCCCTGGACCACCATAAAAATATTTACCTTCCTCCATTTGGCTTCTGCAAAGAAGCATCTTTTGATGTTGTTAGTCCTTTTCCTTTGGAAGACGAAGGTTGTAATTAATGTGACTGATAAAGGCAGCCTTCCCCAGCCTCTTGCCCTCCAGCGGCTGTTGAACCCCATCTCCCATAAGCCCCAGGCTGCATGGCAACTATTTAGAGATGATGGGGGTTGGAGCCAGACATCTGGAGGGCACCAGGTTGGGGAAGGTTGAATTAAGGGATAAGTCATATCCTGCTAAGTGATGATGTTGGTTGCGTTTCCATGAAGTGTGAACCCTTTCACATGGCAGGAAATATGGGATGCAGTCTAGCACATACGTTTTATTCTTTTGGAATGCTAATCTCTTGGACCTTGAATGAAGAATGTGGTAAAACGGACCCATCACTCCCAGGTAGCTGAGAATTGCAAGGAAGATTCATGAGAAGCAACCGTTTTGTCACACTTGTCCACAATTGCTCCAACTTTTCATTGAGAATCCTCTGATAAACATCTGAAGAAACTCAGAAGTTCCCTGGAATATTATTTTGAAGAGCCTGTTGTTAGGGTGTATTTCTAAACTGGAGCCTGTTTTTGAATTCTGCAGGCAGCATGCGAATCTGGCAGGCACCCTGAGCGGCCACGCATCTTGGGTGCTAAATGTAGCGTTTTGTCCTGACGACACCCATTTCGTTTCTAGGTATGTAGAATGTTGACATGACCTGATTTGGTTGGGTTATGCGTTGCATGTTCATCTTGCACTTTCTTCATGGAACTCTAGAAAGGAGTATGTCACCTGTGGGTTCATTGTTGAGCAGCACTTAGCCTAATTTCATGTGGGTAGCAAGGAGAGGGGGAATTGGAGGGGAAAGGAGGTGGTGCAGAGAGCGAGAGAGAGAGAGAGAGAGAGAGAGAGAAGTGGTGACCCACACTGGGCTTCCACGCCTGTTGCTTGTATGTGACCCCCAGCAGAGGGAATGGTTGCCTGCTGCAGGCCTATGCTGGGTTTACTCTCTTCTGCCTCCCCCCAAGCCATTCTTTTTAAATCACTAATTTTATAAGGGGCAAGACTACAAACACATAACACATGAGAGGAATCCCCAGAATTACAACAGAGGTAAGTAGAGCACCCTTGTAAAGCAGGCTAGGCTGAGATAGGCTCTGGTCCCTCGTCATCTGGTGAACTTCAAGGCTCAGTGTGGATTTGAACTTGCCCCCTGAACCTATGACATTAGAGCATCACCGTTCATTTATGTGGATGGGATGTGGAGAGGAAGGCCTGTTTATAAATGGAGCTTCATAGAGTAAAATTCACATAGTTGTAAAACTGAGTGCATGATTTTCTTAATTGGGCAGAACTAAGAATTAGCAGCCTTATTTTCAAAAGGTGCCAAGTAACTGTAGGATTGTATTCAACTAACTTATACTCAGACTCCTTAAAAATTATGGACCTAAGTCATGGCCAGTTAATTACAATCATAGGTCTACTACTGAGTAAAAGTTAGTTGAATACAACCTATGCAACTGCTTCCCCTATTTTTAAGATGAGTTTTTCACAAATGAATATACTGTATTGGGGGGGGTTTGCCCAGAGTTGTTCAGCTTTTTGGGGGCGGGGGGTTGCCAACAATCGCTCCCCCACCTGACCAACACTCCCAATTGCCAGCAGCCACCAATCACCCACCCAATCGCCACTGACAATCTCCTACTCGCACCTGCAACCAATTGCCCCTCCCCCCTCTGCCCTATCCGTGTTTAAGGCGACCCACTAAAAAAAATCATCTTCTACACGGAAAAATGTGTTGACGTTAAAAGAAGTCTGATTAAGAGTGTATTGGGATAAATGACAAAGAATTCCTAAGGAAAAATTCTCAAATGGGGTCTGCTGCCCAGAGAAACGTGTATGAGGCATTCCGTTTCTTTACCTTGCTGATCTTGCTCTACTGAGTGTGGGTTTGCTCTACTCTGCTGCAATGTACTTCAGTGTGTGGCTTTCCCCATAAACAGCAAGGTGTTAGCAGCATGCCTAAGCTCTTGCCCTTGTTCTCCTGGGTTTGTTTGTGTGAGTGGAAGATAACTGTTGGTGTCATCTTCAAGCATGGCAAAATGAGGGGCATCTATTGCAGGGGTATGAGCCGTGCAGAATTTTTCTGACAGCTGCATTGAGCCACACGTCTTGCGGGGTTGTGCAGGACAAAGGAATTCCCTTACGCTGACTCACACCATTGATCTAGCTTAGCTTAGGGTTCCCTACACTGACTGGCAGCCCTTTCTGCAAGTGCTGGGGACTGAAGTCAGATGCCACACCACTGAGCAAGGTTCTGCATTAGACACAGTTGCAAGCTGTGGGCTCACTTTCTTGCATGTTGTTTGGTAACTGGATAGCTGCCGGTCATCAAGTGTACAGCGAGTGGAATGTGTGAACTGCATTTTGCTGTGGTGAAGGAACATGGATGCTTGAACTTTCAGCTGCCTTGTTGGGTCAGGCCAGTGAGTTCTGCAAGTTTGGTCTCGGTTGGAAACTAAATGCACTGCAGTCTTTAATCTTGTATTGCTAAGGTCAGTTAGTTACTCTTTACTCATCTGCTTAGTTTTTGTGGTGCTGTGGTGTAAACCACTGAGCCTTGGGCTTGCTGATCGGAAGGTCGGCAGTTCAAATCCCCACAACAGGGTGAGCTCCCGTTGCTTGGTCCCAACTCCTGCCAACCTAGCAGTTCGAAAGCACGTCAAAGTGCAAGTAGATAAATAGGTACTGCTCCGGTGGGAAGGTAAACAGCGTTTCTGTGCACTGCTGTGGTTTCACCAGAAGTGACTTAGTCATGTTGGCCACATGACCCGGAAAAACTGTCTGTGGACAAATGTCGGCTCCCTCGGCCAGTAAAGTGAGATGAGTGCCACAACCCCAGAGTCATTCGCAACTGGACTTAACTGTCAGGGGTCCTTTATCTTTATGTAGCATGGCAGCTTCTGCTTTGCACAACACATGGACTGAACATTATGCATGGCAAATAAACACTTAGGGAAACAAAAACAATTCTAATGCCAGTCTTCAGATTTTCTGCAGAGTCCCTGCTCCAAGCATCTTCTTTAGTATGCTACACTCTTAAAAGAGGACCTTTTCTGCGTCTGCTCAAGGGACACATCTGGTGCCAACACTGGCACCTTTTTGAATACCAGGGGAAGACCTTTTTGCCCAGACAATTCAGATGGTGGTTTTGTTTTTGCTTGCTCTGTTCTGCTTTTCTTTGGGGTTGGAGGTGTTAGTCACACTTTTGTACACCAGGCCTGGAACTTTTCAATGAAATATCCTAAATAAACATGACAAAATAGTGAGTACCGTGGCTTTAGGATAGATGAAGTGAGAGATGTGACTTGGAATTTTTTAATTCCCCAAAGGGGGAAGGGCGAGTTCAGGGTTGGAGGCTCACACCAGTGGACTGCACAAATTGTGATGATTCCAGGAAACAGAGGCCATTTCC
The DNA here is from genome assembly GCF_964106645.2 of Podarcis pityusensis. NCBI lineage: Eukaryota > Metazoa > Chordata > Lepidosauria > Squamata > Lacertidae > Podarcis > Podarcis pityusensis. The sequence goes on along the minus strand of NC_138039.1, from coordinate 53,172,201 downwards.
TATTTCTGGTGGGTTGGTATTAACAGGGAACAAAATTGTTGATCATTGTTCTTTTCCAGTTCATCAGACAAAACCGTGAAAGTGTGGGATGTACCTTCCAAGACCTGTGCTCATACCTTCTTTGATCATCAAGATCAGGTATACAGAACTTTGTGGCTGTCGGCTGTGGCAGCCTAGGGAACTTTCCTTACATTAAAACCTCTAGTTCAGGCTGCATAGAACTAGTCTTGAGACGTTCCAAAATTTGAAGGGTTACTTCCTGCTATATTTGTGGAGTTTTCTTATAAAAGTAGTATATAAATTTTGTTCCATAAAATAAATGTGAAAGTGTGTCCAATTAATTGTCTATTAGTGCTGTCTACTGAGTTCTCTTAACACCTGAAACGGAAGATTTCCACCCACCCCCAAATAAAACTGGCATTTTAATTCAAGATGCTTGAACCACTCAGCTTGCCTCTGTGCAAAGTGCTGGTAACAGGGGTGTGAGAGACTGAAAGTACAATCCCATTGGCCTGCCTTTTTAGCAGAATGAGTGTGCTTTTGCTGGCAGAGGGGCCATAGCTTGGTGGCAGTATATGCCTGGCATGCAAAGAATGCAGGTCCAATGCTTGGCATCTCCACATCAAGGAGCAAGTGATGGGTAAGCTCTGCCTCAGACTATGAGTTGCTGCTACTCAATATGAGGCAGCTTCTCCTGTTTCAGTTCTACGATTGTCACTGTTTGACTCCTATCAGCCATAGTCAGGCACAGTGGAGTTGCAGCCCAACATCTGAGGGCCCATTGGGTTGGTTTTCTCTTGTGCAGGGGGCGGTACACAGCATATATAAATTACCTTTTAAAGAAAAGGACTTGTGATCATTATAATTTTTTAAATGTCTGTTATAAGCTATTGCCTAACTCTATGCAATCAATCTTAACAGATTTTTGGTTTGTTCACAGGTCTGGGGAGTGCAATACAACGGAAATGGTTCTAAAATTGTATCAGTTGGTGATGATCAAGAAATCCATATTTATGACTGTCCAATTTAAATGTACCTAAATCAATTTGGGTTCCTTTTGAAAGCTGTGGAACTTTCAAAAGGTGTCAAGAAAACCTTTAGATTTTGACAAATGCAAATAATCAATATATATCTAAGTTTGTATGAATTTTGCTATTTATGTTTATAAATGTATTTGTTACTTTAAATTACTTAATTTGCCAACTGGGCTACTGGAGTATCATTTCCCCTATTAGACATTTTTCTGTTTTTGGGGTGGCAGTGCTTGTCATGGACGGCACAGGTGTGACTACAAACAAGAATAAAGGCTGTGCATGTGCTCAGGGGAGCCCTGCAGTTTGTAAATATATGCAATATACAAAGAGTTTCTTTCCAGCAGGGGGCACCCAAGCATAAAAAAATCAGAAAAAGATGCTGCTTGCATGCAAGTTCTTAAGCTTTTAGCTGGTGAATTTCTATTGTATGTCCTAGCTCCCTAAGCCAAGAAAGCATTTAGTTCCCATTCCAGAGGGATGGGGTGAGAGAGTTGCCCTCTTGGTTAAGAGTCCTCACACCACACAGAATGGTCCTGTTTTATTTGAAGCAATAATTCAGTTTTACAGCAAACAGAGAACAGCCCATTAAGCTGAAACTATAGCTGTTTTATGTAAATAGTGTTCTGAAAATTATTTCTACATTAGGGATTTTTAGAGAAACTGGAAGTGCTTATTCAACCAAGTTGCAGTATACTCAAGTCTTGCTACAGAGGGATTTTTTTGGTGTGGGGTTTTTTTTTTGCATGAACGCTTAAATATATAGTTACAAAAATGATACTCAGCATCTCTGTGCTGAACATGACAAGTGGCTTCAAAAGCCAATTTTTGAATCTGTCACTAGCAGTCCAGTTACACCTCCAGTTCAAGACGTCTGACACTGCACACCAGTTCTAGGACCTTCGTCATCCTCCTCATAGGCTTCCCCATGATTACGGAAAGCTCGCTCTCTTGGATCAAATTCAACAAGATCAACTTGATCCATGTCTTCTGAAATCATTACTTCTTCTCTTGGAGGAAGCAGAGCTTCTAACAAGGGTAGCTGTTCCTTGGAAAGCCACTGATGCTCTGGGAATGCAACCTATAATAAAAAGGCAGCATTAATGTAACTAGTGTGGAGCTATGCTCACATCCTGCATTTGGAACAGCAGCTCCTTGAACACAAGCAAATACCTTAAGGCTGATTTTGTTAACTACCATCAGGAATTATTGCCACTGTCTTGCATAGATGGCAGGGTAGGCAATCTGGTGTGTGGAGGGGTCAGACAAAATCCAGCACTCTCTCCCTCGTTTTGTCCCTCAGCTGCTTTCTACCAAGATGACACACAGCTTGGCTTTCTCAAGATAGCTTACAATACAGTGGTGCCTCGCAAGACGAAATTAATCCGTTCCGCGAGTCTCTTCGTCTTGCGGTTTTTTCGTCTTGCGAAGCACAGCTATTAGCAGCTTAGCGGCTTTAAGAAAAAAGAAACAAACTCGCAAGAACTCGCAAGACATTTCGTCTTGCGAAGCAAGCCCATAGGGAAATTCGTCTTGCGGAACGACTCAAAAAACGGAAAACTCTTTCGTCTTGCGTGTTTTTCGTCTTGCGAGGCATTCGTCTTGTGAGGTACCACTGTATAAAACAAGCCAGCAATCCCAAAATAAGAGCAGATTAAGTGGCAGAGCTAGGTGAAAACTTTGCTAAAAAGCTATTCAAAGGATCCCAGATGCCATTAAAACAAGAAAACAGGGTGATGCTCATTTGACACTGAACAATGAGTAGTTTTTAGATAACATGGCTGGAGAGGGAATTCCTTTGTGCACCTCCCTACCTCACCTCGGAACAACACATTTTGGCACATCCCTCCCATTTTTACAAATCTTCTACTGCTTCATGTGCACAAACCCTGAAGCAGGAAGCAGTAAGGGACAGTTGAGGTGCCTCATGAGTTGCAGTTCAGTGTGTTTCAAGAACGCTTTGCTGCTTGTGTGGCACCTACAGGGCACAGCCCATGTTGCTGACTTTACAACTGCCCATTCAGTTGGAAATGCACTTCATCCAGCTTGTAGGCAGATAGATTCAAACAACTGTTTAAAAGCAACTAACTTACTTACCAAGAACTGAATTATTAGGGAACCTTTTTCCAATGGTGACTTGTAAATTGGCATTCCCTCATTTATGATGCATTTGACATCTCCATGCTTTATCACTTCACCTGTTTGAATAGCGATTACACACAGTTAAGTTCGTTAGCTTTCCGAAACCCCTTTTTCCTTGCAGAGAGGTTCCCAACAGCAAAATGATACACGAAACCCTACTGGATCAGACAAGGGTCTCTATCTCGGTGGTGAGGAACCTGAGGCCCACTGGCCTAATTAGGTAGGTTCTGTCTCAGCTCAAAGTGTGTTGCAGGCTTTGAGCCTTTCAAAGCTCTGTAGAGAATAACGTTTTGAAAAGGGCTTCTGACAATCTGGACAAAACAAAAAAAACGGGCAAGATGTCATTGTGACATCAGGTACCTGACAGGTGATTGACTCTGCTCTCCTGTCCAACTTTGCTCAAGATGGGTGGGTAGGGGAGACAATTTGGCCCTTTGGGCTAAAAAGCTCAGCGTGGTTCAGCATTCTACTTCCACACAGCCAATCAGATATTTGGAAAGCTCAAAAGTAGAAAATGGAGTATATTTATACAATATATGAAAGAACACTGTAAACATCTGAAAATGTTTGTAGGTTTGAGTTAAAATATTTTGTAATGCTAATATTTGGAGCTGGTTTACAATAAATAAGGTAAGTTTTATTAAGATAGAAAGAAGGTAAATAGGCGGTTATAGAAATGCAAAGATGTAAGTGAATATTTATGAAAGCCAGAGAGTGGGATTGGGGGGGAGGTCGAAGCTCAGTTTGAGAAATGTTTTTGGTGATGAGATTATTTAATGGATTGTGATCATGGTAAAATGTAAACTTAATAAAAATTATTTTAAAAAACTACAAAAAAACAAAAGCAGAACATGAGGATCTATAGCCCTTTCCCACTGTTGTTCCCTGCAATGGGTTCTGAGAGACAATCCCTTTTAAAGCCATCTAAGTTTGTGGGCCCCTTCATGGATCACTGCCTTGCCATGGCAAAGGGGCTTGAATAACTCAGAGAAGCTATGAACTATGCCGAGCAGGGCACCCAAGATGAACAGGTCATAGTGGAGAGTTTTGACCAAATGTGATCCACCTGGAGGAGGAACCGGCAAGCCACTCCAGTATCCCTGCCAAGAAAACTCCATGGACAAAGACAACAGGCATATAAAAGTTATGACGCTGGAAGATGAGCCCCTCAGGTCGGAAGGTGTCCAACATGCTACTGGGGAAGAGCGGAGGACAAGTACAAGTAGATCCAGAGCTGATGAAGCGGCTGGGCCAAAGCCAAAAGGACGCTCAGTTGTGGATATGCATGGAAGCGAAAGGAAAGTCCAATGCTGTAAAGAAAAATATTGCATAGGAACCTGGAATGTAAGAACCATGAACCTGGGTAAGTTGGATGTGGTCAAAAATGAGATGGCAAGAATAAACATTGACATCCTGGGCATCAGTGAACTAAAATGGACGGGAATGGGAGAATTCAGTCATCCGGACTATCATATCTACTACTGTGGGCAAGAAACCTGTAAAAGAAATGGAGTGGCCCTCATAGTCAACAAAAGAGTGGCAAAAGCTGTACTGGGATGCAATCTCAAAAATGATAGAATGATCTCGATACGAATCCAATGCAGACCTTTTAACATCACAGTAATCCAAGTTTATGCACCAACTACTGGTGCTGAAGAAACTGAAATTGACCAATTCTATGAAGACTTACAAGACCTTATAGAAGTGACACCAAAGAAGGATGTTCTTCTCATTATAGGGGATTGGAATGCTAAAGTAGGGAATCAAGAGATAAAAGGAACAACTGGCAAGTTTGGCCTTGGAGATCAAAACGAAGCAGGGCAAAGGCTAATAGAGTTCTGTCAAGAGAACAAGCTGGTCATCACAAACACGCTTTTCCAACAACACAAGAGACGACTCTACACATGGACATCACCAGATGGGCAACATCGAAATCAGATTAATTATATTCTCTGCAGCCAAAGATGGAGAAGCTCTATACAGTCAGCAAAAACAAGACCTGGAGCTGACTGTGGCTCAGATCATCAGCTTCTTATAGCAAAATTCAAGCTTAAACTGAAGAAAGTAGGAAAAACCACTGGGCCGGTAAGATACAATCTAAGTCAAATCCCTTATGAATACACAGTGGAAGTGAGGAACAGATTTAAGGATTTAGATTTGGTGGACAGAGTGCCTGAAGAACTATGGGTGGAGGCTCGCAGCATTATACAGGAGGCAGCAACGAAAACCATCCCAATGAAAAAAATGCAAGAAAGCAAAGTGGCTGTCCAACGAGGCCTTACAAATAGAAGAAGGCAAGCAAGATGCGAGGGAGATAGTGAAAGATACAGGAAATTGAATGCAGATTTCCAAAAAATAGCAAGGAGAGACAAGAAAGCCTTCTTAAACGAGCAATGCAAAGAAATAGAGGAAAACAACAGAATGGGAAGAACCAGAGATCTGTTCAAGAAAATCGGAGATATGAAAGGAACATTTCGTACAAAGATTACCGTAATAAAGGACAAAAGTGGTAAGGACCTAACAGAAGCAGAAGACATAAAGAAGAGGTGGCAAGAATGCACAGAGGAACTATACCAGAAAGACATGGATGTCTCGTACACCCCAGGTAGTGTGGTTGCTGACCTTGAGCCAGACATCCTGGAGAGTGAAGTCAAATGGGCCTTAGAAAGCACTGCAAATAACAAGGCCAGTGGAAGTGATGGTATTCCAGCTGAACTATTTAAAATTTTAAAAGATGATACTGTTAAGGTACTACACTCAATATGCCAGCAAGTTTGGAAAACTCAGCAGTGGCCAGAGGATTGGAGATCAGTCTACATCCCAATCCCAAAGAAGGGCAGTGCCAAAGAATGCTCCAACTACCGCACAATTGCACTCATTTCACACGCTAGCAAGGTTATGCTTAAAATTCTACAAGGAAGGCTCAAGCAGTATGTGGACCGAGAACTCCCAGAAGTGCAAGCTGGATTTAGAAAAGGCAGAGGAACCAGAGACCAAATTGCAAACATGCGCTGGATTATGGAGAAAGCTAGAGAGTTCCAGAAAGACATCTACTTCTGCTTCATTGACTATGCAAAAGCCTTTGACTGTGTTGACCACAGCAAACTATGGCAAGTTCTTAAAGAAATGGGAGTGCCTGATCACCTCATCTGTCTCCTGAGAAATCTCTATGTGGGACAAGAAGCTACAGTTAGAACTGGATATGGAACAACTGATTGGTTCAAAATTGGGAAAGGAGTACGACAAGGCTGTATATTGTCTCCCTGCTTATTTAACTTATATGCAGAATTCATCATGCGAAAGGCTGGGCTGGATGAATCCGAAGCCGGAATTAAGATAGCCGGAAGAAATATCAACAACCTCAGATATGCAGATGATACAACCTTGATGGCAGAAAGTGAGGAGGAATTAAAGAACCTTTTATTGAGGGTGAAAGAGGAGAGCGCAAAATATGGTCTGAAGCTCAACATCAAAAAAACAAAGATCACGGCCACTGGTCCCATCACCTCCTGGCAAAGAGAAGGGGAAGAAATGGAGGCAGTAAGAGATTTTACTTTCTTGGGCTCCATGATCACTGCAGATGGTGTCAGCAGCCATGAAATTAAAAGACGCCTGCTCCTTGGGAGAAAAGCAATGACAAACCTAGACAGCATCCTAAAAAGTAGAGACATCACCTTGCCAACAAAGGTCCGTATAGTAAAAGCTATGGTTTTCCCAGTAGTGATGTATGGAAGTGAGAGCTGGACCATAAAGAAGGCTGATCGCCGAAGAATTGATGCTTTTGAATTATGGTGCTGGAGGAGACTCTTGAGAGTCCCATGGACTGCAAGAAGATCAAACCTATCCATTCTTAAGGAAATCAGCCCTGCTCACTGGAAGGACAGATCCTGAAGCTGAGGCTCCAATACTTTGGCCACCTCATGAGAAGAGAAGACTCCCTGGAAAAGACCCTGATGCTGGGAAAGATGGAGAGCACAAGGAGAAGGGGACGACAGAGGACGAGATGGTTGGACAGTGTTCTCGAAGCTACAAACACGAGTCTGACAAACTGCGGGAGGCAGTGGAGGACAGAAGTGCCTGGCGTGCTCTGGTCCATGGGGTCACGAAGAGTCGGACACGACTAAACGACTAAACAACAACAAGAAGTTTGTGGGCATCACATCTCATGGAAACCAGCTCGTCTTTTTGTCCATCCTCTGTCTCCAATCATCAGCTCCAGTGGATGATCTAAACTGGTTTGCAGCAGAAACTCATTAAAATCAGTATCTTAATGGAAACATGCAAGCTGCTAATTAAATAGCATTTGCTAAGCATTTTTTTCTTTAACAAGGTAGATGCAACACCTACCTGCTTTGGAAGTTATTACAAGGACTCTGTCATCCAAGGTATCAATTGTCTTTTTGAAGCCACACAAGGCTTCCGTGAGCTGAATTTTCATTTTCATAATTAAGTCGTTGCCTCTTCTCTGAAACACTGGGTGGTCTTTCTGATCTAGCACAATGATGACATCTCCAGGCTCCAAATCAGGTTCCTGGTCACCTTCTCCGTGAAATACTATTTTCTGACCATCTTTCATACCTATGAAGCAACACATACACACACATAAAAGAAATCACATTCAGAAGATTTGTCAAAACAGTGCCAGCAACCTGATTAATGGATATCCTGTAACTTCTAGCCTATGGCAAGTTAGGAATACTTCCAAAAGTTCCAAATTATGTGGCCTTATTTCCAAAGTAAAACTGATGCATTAGGAATGCTTCTTTTTAAGTTTCTGACCAAGGGTTTCAACAGCCTTGTCCTTTTGCTTCTTTTCCCTTATAACAAATCATACGTATTGATAAAAACCACTACAATCCTAGCACAATCACAATGCAATGTTAAGTATGATTGCATGAAGACTGCTTACTCTGCAGTGTGTTTATAAATGTGTGTGAGGAAGAGGATGTGCTGCAAATTAACTCTAAAATGCAGCCAACTATATACACTGGGATGAATTATCCTAGTTAAGTTGTAACTTAAGCAACAAAGCACAGCAAAGCTTCAAAATGTGGAGGAACAGGGGAAATCCATCCATCGCTTAGTGCCATGCTACTCTACTACTGCCTTCTGAAACATACTGTATAGGATCAAAATTCCAAAACTGACAATTTTGAAAGTATCTCTAATATTTGAAACAAAATTTTAAAAATCCTTCCAGTAGGCACCTTAGAGACCAACTAAGTTTGTCATTGGTATGAGCTTTCGTGTTCATGCACACTTCAGCTATCTTCAGATACACGAAAGTTCATACCAATGACAAACTTAGTTGTTCTCTAAGGTGCTACTGGAAGGATTTTTGTTTGTTTGTTTAAACTACGGCAGACCAACACAGCTACCTACCTGTATCTAATATTTGAGATACTGTTTATGACTTATTTTAATCTGCTGTGGGTTCCCTACGGGGCAAACAGCAAGATAAAAATTATTGCATGCCTATGTGTCTGCCTTCCTTTCATCACTATGTAGTTACTTGAGCAATGAAATTCCAGTCCTCAAAGATCACTAGGATACCTTAGTGCCTTGTGGCAGTGAAGCCTTGCCATGAATGTCGTGCTTGAAAAAGGAAGCAATGGGCATGTGCAGGAGGGCCAGGCTTTGGGTATGAGCAAAGAGATATTCCCTCGTGAGCTACCAATTTGGGTAGCTAGCTGCCTGGGAAGGTTGGGTGTGATGAAATCCTTACCTTTGTCAATGTGTATTTCTATTATTTTTTTCTCTCTAACCACCTTATTGCCATTGCAGGTGGTGCATCTGTCTTTGGGATTTATTCGTTCCCCTTGGCCTTTACAGTCTGAACAAACAGTCTGGATTTGCTGCACCATTCCAGGTGCGATCTGCTGAACAAGCACCTGCACTCCTCTTCCTTTGCATGTAGGACACTTTTCCACAGCACCTTTCTTTCCACCGAGGCCTTGGAAGGAAATACATAAGCACACACACAGTAACTCCTAAAGTTCCCTGATGACAGACAGCAACTCACCAAGCTCTCATTACCAAACTCAACATCCGTGTATAGCTCTCGTACCAAGCAAACAGGGCTTTGACTACATCTTATCTACGAATTCAGCGCCAAACATTACTCCCTCTGAGCTCTGCGTCTCCCTGGGTCTGGCATAATTATTCAAAATAATGAACAAGTCTAAGCATATTTATGTACAGTTTGGACAACAGCAAGGAAAATATTTGATTAAGTCCGCAAACATTGCTAGGCTGCTCAACAGTTTCCAGTGCACTCTTTGAACAGAACAATCTGTTCACTTCTCATGACTTTTCATAAGACTGCCAAATATTTGACAATAGCCTTGAGAAGTGGAGATAGTTGGAATCCCATCAGTTCACAATTTATGTGATATACACTTATCAATCCACAACTGACCTGTATCATCGACCAGAGATGAACACCTTTTTAAAGAGGATCATGGCTACTTTTACTATGGACTCATTTTTTTTTGATAGCAATCATTCTTGTTTTGTCATTAAAAAGAATGTTTGCTGTTAAGAAAATTAGCCGTTTGCCTGTTTCAGAGGCAAATACGTCTGAAACAGAAAGTTTCCCGTTTCACCCCTTTGTGGATTGAGATTTTGGATCTTAAGTTCCCTTGGGGAGTGAATTTAACTTGGCAGCTTGTAGAAGAATACAAGCTTCCTAATTAGGTAAAGTATATTTTTCTCCATTCCCATCCTCAGAAGTTTGTCCCAAAAGTGATTTCTAGAGATAGAGTCAAATGCTCCTTTAAGGTCAAGAAAAGGGAAATTCTAGAAAACACCACTTGTAGAAAGACTATGCCTCTGTGCACAGACAAATAGAATCCGCTGCGCATAATCGGTTGGTTGTTAGTAGGGAGTGGTATTCACATGGATTTAATGTAGCCTTCTTTATGTTTACTCAGGATGGGGATAAGATGGAGATAGTAGCCAAGTTTCTGCACCATCCAATGAGGACTCATGAATGCTTATACAGTGGTACCTTGGTACGCTTCAAGTTACAGACTCCACTAACCCAGAAATAGTACCTCAGGTTAAGAACTTTGCTTCAGGATGAGAACAGAAATTGTGCTCTGGTGGCGCAGCGGTAGCAGGAGGCCCCATTAGCTAAAGTGGTGCTTCAGGTTAAGAACAGTTTCGGGTTAAGAACAGACCTCCGGAACAAATTAAGTACCGTACTTTTCGCTCTATAGGACACACCCGACCATAGGACGCACCTTGTTTTAGAGGGGGGAGAACAAGAAAAAAAACCTCCTCCTCTCTGCCCAGCGCCCCTCCAGCAGGAGGCGCTGTGCAGAGAGGAGGAGAATTTCCCCCCCTTGTTTTCCCCCTCTAAAACAAGGTGTCGTTCAAGGTGTATTCCGCCGCCTTCAGGCGGCTACCTTGGAAGCCTGGAGAGCAAGAGGGGTCGGGGCGCACCGACCCCTCTCGCTCTCCAGGCTTCAGGTTGCTTTCGACCTGCTCTTTGGGGCTGGCGGGGGGAAGCCCACCGCCCGCCCCAAAGAGCAGGTTGGGGAGCAGCGGAAAGGCACGCAGCCTTCCCATTGCTCCGCAAGCTTCTCGGGGCTGCCGGGGAAGCCCAGGGCTATGGCTTCTTTAGCCCCGCGCATCCTCTCCCGTCTGGTGAGGTGGTGCGCGGCTATGGCAATACCCCACCTCCCGCAAAAGCCCACAGGAGCTGCGCACCCTTTAAGGAGCGCGCAGCTCCTGTGGGCTTTTCTACAAGGAGGGAGAAGGGAGTGACTGGCCGCGTCAGTCCCTTGTCCCTCCTGAGGAAAAGCCCGCAAGAGCCGCGCGGAGCTTGTGTGCGGCTTTTGGGGGCTTTTCCTGCCTGCCTCCCCCCTGCATTCGCTCCATAGGACGCACACACATTTTCCCTTCATTTTTGGAGGGGGAAAAGTGTGTCCTATAGAGCAAAAAATTTGGTACTTAACCCGAGGTACCACTGTACAATGTTAACTCAAGTGTTAGATGCAGGTTTCTGATGAGTGATTTTATTGTACTGAACCATACTGGAATCTTGTGTAAACGTCAATAAAGGTTTGTGAATTTGAAAGAACGTAATGGCACATTCTTGATTTTAGATTTAAGAATGGTTTGGTGAGCACCGCAAGTACTTCCTGAGTAATCACACCCACAAAATGATTCTGTGTCTGACTTTAATGTATTCAAGGCAGCTGGTGCCGTCAAATACAGTGGTGCCCCGCAAGACAAATGCCTCGCAAGACGGAAAACCCGCTAGACGAAAGGGTTTTCCGTTTTTGAGTTGCTTCGCAGGACGAATTTCCCTATGGGCTTGCTTCGCAAGACGAAAATGTCTTGCGAGTCTTGAGTTTTTTTTCGCTCCCCCCCCCTTTATCTAAGCCGCTAAGCCTTTAATAGCCTTTTAGCAGCTAATCCGATAAGCCTTTAATAGCCGCTAAACCGCTAATAGCGCTAATCCGTTAAGCCGCTAATAGGGTTGCTTCGCAAGACGAAAAAACCGCTAGACGAAGACTCTCGCGGAACAGATTAATTTCGTCTTGCGAGGCACCACTGTATCCCTGCATATAATGTTCAGCATTTTCACCTGAGGTTACAGGAGTGGCCTTTAGAACACTTTTTGGGCACAGCCCAACTTCTATATTCAAGTTCACTGAGTCATTACCTTTGCACTTATCACAAATTACATTCTTCTGAAGCGCCAGCTTTCTTGTGGCTCCATTGTACAAGTCTTCAAGGGATATACTCAACTGATGGACAACGTTCTTTCCTTAATGAAAATGAAGGTCAGATGCTTAACACAAGATCCCCATTTCCAATGTTCATTTTAAGCTTTTTATCCTACCTCCCTGCAAGCCTAACAATCCTCCAGAATGGAATGTGTACCTTTTACTAAGAGGAAACACAACAGCTCTGTTTCTGCAATACGGCTTAGCTTTTCAGAATTTTGTAAAGTTAGCTTCCTATATAGCTATTTAATTTTTTTTTCTTTTTAACTTATCTGTAATACCACACATGGACAAAACCAAGATGAAATTCCCCTCATCTGGCTTTATCATATATGCATCCTAGGCAAAGAAGAAGGCCATGGCAGTTCCTCCCTCTCAAAGGCAATTTTCTTGAAAAAAGAGCCAGGGCTGCCAGCAACCATGGCAAGATATAATTTAAAAAATTGTACTTGGGAAGGTTGAGCAGAGGCTATTGACCAGAATAAAGTTGGTCCTCTGGACAACTTACCTCTATCCACTTCCTTGGTTAGACACTACTGGGCAGTACTGAAATATGTATCCCTAAACCAACCAGTTTTCAAATGCATTGTATTAATAGTTATAGCCCTCAAATTCTAAACACTATTCTAAGTGCAGAACAAACCCTCCCCCCCCCCAAAAAAAAAACCCCAAGGGGAAACTCTCAAAATTAGTATGTTTCCTGGATATGAAACCAAAGTACTGATTAAACTATCCTGGTTTGAATTTTGCATTTTTTTTGTTCAACCACACCCCCCAAATTATTTGGTTCTGAGGTCTATCACCTGAATCTAAGCATTTCCAAAGATAACCTCAAGTTACAGTGCTTCAGATAAACCACACTGCCATTTCTGCAGTAATGCTAAGATATTGCTGCCATATTCCCAGAATGGAAAAAACAGGTGCAACAGGGCCAACAAAAGTCAATCATTAATAATAGTAGCTTTGCCTTACAGTAAGGCCAAGAGAGCTGCCTCATGAATGAAACCTTCAGTTGCAGTTCCCATTGGTAACTACAGTGGAACCTTGGTTCTCCAACGCCTAGGTACTCAAACATTTCAGCTCCCAAACGCCGAAAGCCCGGAAGTAAGTGTTCTGGTTTTTGAACTCTTTTTCAGAAGCCAAACATCAGATGCAGCTGTCAGCTATTGTTTTCAGGGCACCCACGCCAATCAGAAGCAAAGCCTTGGTTTTCGAATGTTTCGGAAGTTGAACAGACTTCCGGAACGGATTACATTCGAGAACCAAGGTACCAGTGTAAATATTTTACGCTTTGGACACAATACTACAGTAGCATTCTACATTTTGGTCTCACACACTAGAATTTAACTGATGCAGTATTTAAAACACACATGCATACCTCTTCTTTCTCTATTCATTCTGCCTCCACCACCAAAGAACATGTCAAAGATGTCCATGGGTGAAGAGAAATTGCCGCCACTTAGGCCTCCTTCTTTAATAGCTTGCTCCCCACCCTGGTCATAGAGGTCTCTTTTCTTTGGGTCTGACAGAACTTCATAAGCCTGGGATATGAGTTTAAACTAAGAAGAGAAAGAGACCCTCTAAATAGCTGGCTAGCAGACAACAATAGTTAAGTTTCATACAAGTGATTTAAGAAAACTCCTGAACATCCATCAAGAGACTATTCAGTAAATATATACCCAGCAAAAGCAGTCATCCACCTATTTTAGAGTATTTCCCCCCCTGCAGTGGTTAATATAAGAAAAAGCCAGGCCAAAATAAATGCTGTAAAGGAAATTATATCAATATAATATAATATATCGATCAGCATAAGAAATGTTCACAGCATGCCACTGAAAATAAAACAGATATACAGCATTACTCACTGAGGAAAATGCTCTATTGCCTGCAAGACTTCCCATCCCTGGGTTCAGATGGAACCCAAGAAATTACTAGCAAAATGCCAATCATTTTAATGGATAAAATGTAATTTATATTGCAAGGATCTCCGGAATACAGTGTGTGTGTGTGTGTGTGTGTGTGTGGATACTCTGTATGGACACCCACTGTACTCCTGTGCATAGAGTACCTGTTTTAGGACTGTTGTTTAGTCGTTTAGTTGTGCCCGACTCTTTGTGACCCCATGGACCAGAGCACGTCAGGCACTCCTGTCTTCGTTTTAGGACTACTAAGTGTCAAATGTTGGTCATTCCCACTACAATAACTAAGCACAGTGGTTTACTTCCTTCTGCAAAAGACCAGCCACTTGCTTTCATGAACTAAAAAATAAAACATGTGCCTCCTAGCTGGTGTCTCAACTGGCCCACCTGCAGTTGCCTCCCTAAGACCCCCACTTCACCCTCTCCAACCGAAGTCCATACCCGCTCGCCCTCGCTGGGATTCTTGTCCGGATGGAACTTCAGGGCTAACTTGCGGTAGGCCCGCTTGATCTCATCCGAGGTGGCACTTGGCTTCACCCCCAGCGTATCATAGTAGCCCGTTTCCTTCACCATGGCAGCAGCCTGAGAGGATGAAAGAAACAGAAGGAATGAAGACAGGACTCAGGTTTTTCTTCATCAAATTTCCCTCGTTTTGCTAAAGAATTTCCCATCCTGGAATGCAGGTTGTCATCAAATATGTTTGAAGGCACTAAGAAAGCTTTGTATATGGTAAAAACCAGAACTGGATACTGCCAATTAATCAAATGTTCCCTTTTTAAGCTGAGGTTTAAGACAGAAGAACCTGTAAAAATACAAATGGCAAGAACCATTTTAGAAGAGGTATGCTCTTTCCTTACACACAAAGTAAATGCTTCATTATTTTCTACATACATTTCATTGTCTAAACACAAAACATGCTTTCTTCAGAACTACTGTATTATGTAAATGTATACTTTAACAAATTAATCCAAAATGAACGCAATTGAATGAACACATTAAACAAGCACAAAAATTGTCCCAGACAGTCCTTACTTTCTTCAATTATCAGAACAGATATCCTCTGGTACAGCAGGATTCACCCTTCCACTCCTCCTCCCTGCAGCCCCCCCAAACTCTGCTTAGGATGGTGGGAGAACCTCTGCAGCAGGTTTGAGGATGGTGGGGGAACAGAGAAGGGGAAGTCCACTGACAGGGTTATTGGCTGTTGATATGCGACTATGCATTTTGCATGCTGTTTTCAGTCACGTTAAAAATATTTCGGCATCTTCATCTAATGCATTATTTCATTTCATCTACTTGAGGGAACTGGATTTTTTTTTTCAAACATTGATAAGAGAACATAATAGCAACACAGAACAGATTTTTAAAGTTTTGTTTATAGGTTAAATAACTATGGAAAAACAAATTCCCATCAACTTAGAGTAGAAAAAATCCAACAGAAGGCCCACACCACTAGACACAGAAACTACCTAAAAATGACAATATCAGTTTGCTGCTCTCCTTTTTAAAAGAGTATTCTAGTATCTAAGACACTGAGGCCTCAATGACAGAGCACTTGTTTTTGCCTGCAGAGTCCTTAATTCTCCAACCCTGGGCATCTCCAGCTGGTGTTATGGAAAGACTGCTGTCTGAAACCCTGGAAAACTGATGCCAGTCAATGTGCTGCCCTAGATGGACCCATGGGCTGACTTGCTACAAGGCAGCTTCTTCAGATCATGTCTCAGGTCTCAGCCTGGAGTTTTCTAGAAGGCCTTAGATGAGACACTTGGCTTCAGCCACTTCACTCAACCCGCAAATGGGGACGACAATGCTGGCCTAGCTTGCACAGAGAACTGCAAGGCCGTAAGCTAAAATAAATTATGACATGGTAACAAAAATGAAGCACTCTTGAACATTAGAAATGGGCCACGGTTGTTCTCCATCTCCTAGAGATGGGAGATAAAAACTGAAGGTCTCCAGTTTGACTATCCCTATAGCCAACAGTTCGTTCTTCCTCACTCCCCATTTGTCACATTAGTACTGACCTACCTCACTGGGTTGTCAAATATATATATCTCTGATGTAAATGCCAGGCAATACCAAGACCGCTCCAGGTGTCCTCTTTTAACCCCAGTGCCGCCACACGAGGTCAGCAGCGTGGACCCCCCTACCGCACAGTGTTTGCCTTAACTACTACAAGGCAACTTACAGAAAACCCTCTGAACACTCAAAAACACAACGGAAACACTATGTTCCCCCAACATTTCTAAAATGCATATTAGAAATTATCGTATTGAACCAGTAACAAGCTCTACTTGATGCAATTCTTGTTTCTTCATTCATCTCTATTTTTATAATACTCTTCACCACGAAAAACAGTGTTTGCGCCTATTGGCATCCACAACGCAAACAAATGCCTCGCTTAAACCGTTTCCATTCCCCCTCTCCGTTTCCAGCCCAGAGCGACGCCTGAGGAGGCAGGGGGCGAGAGGCCCCGCCGAGCCCCTTCGCGGCAGCCCCGGAGCGACGGCGCGCCCCGGCGCCAGAGCAGGGCCCCCCAGGGATCATCCAGCCCACCCCCGTCCCACTGCTGCGCCTGCAGCTCTGAAGGCGTTGGCGGCGAGTCCTTCCTCGCGAGCCGCGTCGGCCTCGGCCCGCCCTCCGCCCGCATTTCATCCCGCGCCCGCACCTCAGCCTCGCCGGCGCTTCTCTCGCGTCTCCCTCGCGCGCTCCGACCCGGCGAGCGGCGCCTCGACCGAGAGCCTTTTATAGGCGCCGCCGCCGCGAACTTTCTGGAACGACGCCGCCGCGACGTCACGACTAAAGCCTCGACAAACCTAGCAGGACCAATCGGCGAGCGCCGGGAGGGCGGAGGCTCCGCCCCCTCCTTTCCGCGGCCATTCAGAGGGGAGACGAGGACGGAAAGGGCGCCCCGGCCGCGCGGAGTTGCTAAGCGACGGCCGCCGCAATCGGGCCGGCGCCGTGCGCGAGGAGGGCGGAGCATGAGGCCCCGCCTCTTGCCTTATATGGCAGCCGGCGGCCAAGCGCCTCCCGGCTTCTGCCGCTTTCTCGTTGCTTCGCGAGCGGCGCTTCTGGGCGCCCCAGTGCGCAGTCTCCGCCCAGCGCTGCTCTAACGAGCTCCTGTTTTGCACAGCTGCCTTGCGATTCGTCCTTCTCTTTCCGCCTCCCCCCGCGGGGTCCCTTCCGATCCCACCAAGCCGTGATTCCTCTCGGAGGAGCTGAAGCCCCGGGGCCTCCCGCGTGGGACTGGCTGGAGAGGGAACCTGCCCCGCGGGGCGCGCCCGGCTGGTCCCCCGGGGCTCCGGGCAGGAGACTGCCCCGCTTATTTCTTACCATTTGTTTATTAAATGTATTAGTCTCCTGTTATGGCCCAAGGCATAGCGGCTTGCAAGCTAGGACCTAGGCTCACGTGGTTGACCTGCAACCTCTGGCAGGTGTCAATCACCTGGTGTCATAATTACATCAGAAGATGTAATCGTCCCACTCGCTTGCTAAAGCTGTCACCCCACCCCCACCCCCCTACTGAAGGAGGTGAGGACAGGTGCCCCACCTAGGCCCGAAGTCACCCCCCCCCTCAAATCAGGCCTCAAGCCTCAATATTTTTTCCGAAATTACTTTCTCAGTAGTTAGAAGCATTTCGCTGTGCTGTAACAAAGGTAGCTGAATAGAACAATGCCTTTTTGCTTCTCAGGCTAGCTGACCTTGTCAAAAAGTACATTCTACTTGCAACTTTTCTTTCCGGGAACTGTGCCAATAGAGCAAGAGAAAAGAAACATATTTTGGACACGCTGAACGCAAGGCTTCTCGTCCCCTTTTCCTGGGAAGGGCGCCAAGAGTCCAAAAGAGTCCCAAGACAGGAGCTTTCTGTTCATGCTCAGGAAACTCAACATGGGGCAGGACTCCGGAGGAGGAGGAGAAAGGGGAGGGAACTGAAGGGGAATATATGCTCTGTGCAAATGGCTGTGAACTCGTGCTTGCTTTGTGAATCTATCACACTTGCTCCTTCTACCAGCCCAGATGGTAGAAATAAAGCTTTTTCTCTGAAACTATTCCTTTAGTGTCTGTTGACTCCCATTTCCCCGTCCCGGGCGCAAAGCTCTTCTCACCCGAGGCTAAAAAGGCTACGCTACCATAAGGATCTGGAAAGCCAGGCCAAAAAAATTGCTGGTTGGTTTATTTTAATGCATTTATCTTGCCCCTCCCCTCCTCATTTAATCCATGGTCCTCCCCTCCTCATTTAATCCCCACAACAACCCTGTGAGGTAGGCTAGGCTGAGAAGCAGCCCAAGGTCACCCATAGCTGGGGAGGGGGGTTCTCCCAGGTCCTCACCTGACACTCTCACCACCCCACATAGGTCAGATGTAGAATTGCATGGATAACAAGGGGTGGATAAAACCGAATTCCAATCCCCACTCGGCTGTGATACTTGCTTGAATAGCTTGGGTCACCCTCTGCCTCTCAGCTTAATCTACCTCACAGCCCTGTGGTTGTGAAGGTAAAATGGGGAAGGGGGTACCACGTAGGCCACCCGGAGCTCCTTGGAGAAAGGGTCAGATACAAACATAATAAATAAGCAAATTAAAACAAAATTCGAGATGAGAGTCAACTCCATTGAGCTCCATGAGATGCAATTCCAAGCAAACATTCATATTTTAAAATGTATTAAACATTTGTTCTCTATATTGGATATATTGATATATCCAATATTTTGTTAGATATCTCAACAAGAGATATCCAAGGAAGCTGACCATTGAAAATAAATAAATAGGTAAAACAGTTAAAAAACAAACGAACACCCCCCCTCCCGCAGTTACTTAGGAGTACGTCTTGTGAAGGCTTATGACTGAGTAAGCCTGAAAAGGGTTGATTAATGATCTGCCCTTTACCTGAAGGTTCCAGAGTGGAAATATATACACTTCAGAATAATAAAACTAAAAATATCCATGATACAAAATAAAGGTTTCCTTGAAAGCAGCAGTGGCCAAAACTACAAATCAGCAATACACATCACCCCCCCCCCCTCTTCTTTTGCAATGCAATTATAGATGTGTTTAATCAGAAGCAAGCCCCATTGAGAAAGGACTGCAGCCTTACAATGCAATCGTACCCATGCCTACTCAGAAGTAATTCCCGTCAGGTTTGATGGACAAGTGAGAGCATAGGACTGCAGTTTAAAGCTGGACCCCCTTGCACACAGAAGGCTTTTTAGAGCATTGTTCTGGGCATCTTCCCAGTTTTCAGGGCTGAGTGAGGACTGTCACTTCTGAGCCACCTCAAGAAGGCAATGGGGCAAGAAGGTCACTGCCCTGACCAGAAGGGGTCAGATCAGTGGATGAAAACCAATGGAAAGGTTTTGTGCATGGAGCACCAAATGCATGTAAATCCAAAGCTCATGACACACAATTTGGAAACAAATTGCATTGTTAGGACGAGCCTTCCTCAACTTCGTGCCCTCCAGATGTTTTGGGACAACAGCTGGAGCTGATGGCTGATTAAACCATCTACAGCCTTTAAGATGTGTTTGCAGGGAGGGGAATTGCTTTTTTGTTACGATTTAATTGCAGTGCCTGGAGACAATCGGTCAGGCTGCGTATCCACAGCAGGGACTAGAGGAGGAAAGAGCGCTGGGAGGAGTGCAGAGAGAAGAAGAAGTGCCAAGGTGCATCTGCAGCAGCCTTCCTCTTCCCTAGCTGCAGCAAAACCTGTCTCCTCCTCTATAGCCACAGCAGGCACTGTAACTCTCCATTGGTTTGACTTTAGCTCTGAAAATGCAGTCCTCCATTGTCTCTCGAGACAGGCGGATGTCAACAACAACAGTTTTTAATTTTTGTTTTATGTTGTAATCTGCCCTGTGATCTTTGGATGGGCAGTATATGAATTTAATAGTTAAAATAAATAAATGGGGGTTGTACTCAAAATATCTGCAGGGCGTTAGTGGTGTGTTGAGGGGGGAGGCTGACTGAATGTTATGTGTGCAAATCCTTCAGAAATATTGGGATGTCTCCAAAGTCAGTCGTACTCTGAGCAGACCCCTTGAAATCAATGAACATGACTAATTTCAAAATTGCCACTGTAGGCTCCTTTGGGAAGAATGTAAACTAAATAAAAATTATTCAGGTACATTGATTTCAATGGGTCTACTCTGAGTAACACTTTGCCGGATACAACCTACTGGGGTACATTGTTCTGTTAGTGGAAGCCAGCACAAGGACTGCTGCTGGTGCAACTCTCCTGCCCCCTTCCCATGTGTCCCATGTGTCTTCCCCAGGCCTGCTCTGGGGGGTCAAGAGAACCCCCAAAACAGTGCATGGGAGGGAGTAGGAGAGGGGAGATGGTTCTGTTTAGTCCAAAGAAATGCTTGCAGCGATGAAGCCATCTCAGAGCCACATTGCATTCCTGCCATTACATCCGCATAGGGCTCTCCAGTGGTGAGCTTGGAGATAGGATCCATGTGCCCGGGTGACAGGCAGCCTGTCTTGGCAGAGAGGTCCATTCAAACTGGCCCAGTAAGCAGAGAGCAAGAATGCACAGATCTGAAATTTAGGAAAGGCTTCCACGAGGGAGTAAAATGCAATTCATATCAAACAACTAGAGAGCTTTGTGCTAGAATGACCTGGCAGTTTAGAAGTACTGTAGTTTTCTGAAAGTATGCTGACATGTTATAAAATAGTATCTTGGATTACTTTGATTTAAAGGAAGGAATATGCGTGGAATATAAGGAGGTTGTCTTACTGCATTTCCATCAGCTTGTTTGTCCTCGGTTGCTTGTCCATCCACTTGCTGCTTCTCTGCAGAATTGGCACTGGATGCCTTGTCCTCTGCTGGCTGCCCATTAGCCTTCTTCTCCTCTGAGGGCTGCCCGTTGGGTTTTTTGTCCTCTTTAGGCTCCATTTCAGGTTCCTTTGTTTAGATATGCTGAAGTAGATTGGGAAAAACATTCAGAAATGATGAGATATGAAAGTACCTATTCCCCAAATGCAAATTGCAAGTGTGTCCCCCTTGCCCATGATCCATTTTGGGAACACAGTACACATAAACCTTTTTTAAAAAACACTTTAAAAACCCATCCTCCACATCAGGGTCCCAATCTGGATCAGCACCACTATTCCTGCTGACAATTTGTGGAAACAAAAACAACAGCCTTGCACTTTAGGACACAGATTCATAGCTAACATAACACATACTTGAATCTTCACTGTCAAATAAGTGCACAGTTCTTTGCAATCTTAAAGCAAAATTATGCATGTTTCCTCGGTGTTTCCCATGGAGGTCAGTTGTACATACCCTTAGGGTAGTGGGTGTAGGATTTCAGGCCTAAAGTCAAGCCTGTTTTCTCAGAAGTAAGTCCCACTCAATTCAGTGGGACTAACTCCCAGGAAAGCATGCACAGGGTTGCATTCTTCCCTCTGCATTCCCTTTTCTTTGTCTTTTAATATATGTAGAGTGCATAGAAAAAATAAGGTGCTTTAGGAGTGTTAAATAATATTAATATACATACTTATATGGGATCAAGTCCTATCATGTGTTCCTAAATTCTTCTCTGGCTTGGATTCAAATCTGCGCCCAGGAAGAATTGTCAGCTGATTCATCTTTCATTCATCATACTGCACTGATAGCACAAAAAGGCACCTGAGTAATGTAGCTTTCCTAAGATGTACTTCCAAAAGAAGACTGGACTAAAAAATGCACCAAACTTCTTTTGGGACGAGGGGGATTTCTGAGCTACTCCAACCTAGACTGAAGGGAAAGTGAGTTGCCTATCACTAGTGCTTGCACTGAGCATCCTTTACCATCATTTTGTCGAGTTGGAAGAGACTCCAAGGGTCATCTAGTCCAACCCCCTTCAATTCAGGAATCTCAGCTAAGGCATTCATGACAGGTGGCCATCCAACCTCTGGTTGAAAATCTGCAAGGAAGGAGAGAGTCCACCACCTTCCATGGGAGTCTGTTCCACTGTCGGACAGCTCTTATAATCAGACTGTTTAGTTGGAATCTCCTTTATTGTAATCTGAATCTATTAGTTCAGATCCCACCCTCTGGAGCAGCAGAAAATGAGTTTGCTCCATCTTCCATGTGACAGCCCTTCAGATATTTGAAGATGGCTTTCATATCCTCTTCTCCAGGCTAAACCTACCCAACTCCCTCAACTGCTTCTCATCAGGCTTGTCTTCCAGACCCTTTTATCACCTTAGTCACCCTCCTTTGCACACTTTCCAGCTTGAACATTGACTGAGCATTGACTTGTAATCTGAAATGTCCTTTAAAATGTCCAGTTTTTAAGTATAGGGACTGAATCAGGGGTGCCAACCTGAATAAAATATTGGGGGGGGGGCAGGTAAGCCCCACCCCGCATAATCAATCACATGACATGGCACACCCACACCATATGAATGGCAATGCCCATGAACTCTGGGGGGCTGAAGGGACCTCAGTGCCTAGGAGGTGGCTCCTATGAACTGAATTATTATTATTATAACAGTCGTGAACTGTAATCTTTTGTTGAAGAGGTGTCCAGGACAGGACATACCTGTATTTATGTAAGAATTCATCTAACAAATGTGATGCTTGAAGACATCTTGTCCAAATGTGCAGATGGGAGATTCAGCTGTGGCAGGTGTAAACAATGGAAGATCTGCTTGAGAAAAACAAAAACAACAGAGAGCTTAGAAACATCCCGTCCTTTCAGAGACCACTGAACAATACCACCAGCAGCCTTTCCTCTGGCCAACTGTCAAATGGAATGAATGGAATGTTTCCCCCTTTGACCTTTATGGTCGCTTAGGAACACAGTTGCTCCTGATTTGCTGCTTCCTTTACCCTCTAAAAATATGTGTGTTTGTGTGTGTGTACATGGACTTTTTAAAAGAGTGAGGTCTGTTTTATGTGTTTAAAATATTTCCATACTGCCTTGTCTAGTGACTTAATGCAGAACAAATTACTCTGCCACAGCAAAAGTGTGTCCCCCCAAAAAAATCTATGTAGCAAAGCCACAATTTATTAAAACAACTTCAATAGTAAAAATGCCTGTGCAAGTAATGAGAGAGAGGGTGATTTGGGGGGAGATGGAGTTGCAAATTTGGGCCACAGAAATTTGAACTGGCCCAAGACACTTGGACACCTGAGGCAAACCACGAAATGATGCCCTCTCCCCACCAGGGAAGAAGGGGTGAGTGATGATCTACAGCGGGAACAGGGAGTGGGGTGGGGAATAAAAATCTATGTTGGGAACAACGGTGGGAAGAGACCAGCAGCACCTCTATTTGACCTCCAGCAAGCGCATTGCAGCTGTTGCTGCCACAGCAGCAGTGGTGATGCATTGCTTGGCGGCCAGATCTGCTGCCCCTGTGGATCCTGCCACCTGCGGTGGTTGCCTCCCCTTGCCTCATGGGTGGGCCAGCGTGGGTGTGAAGTCCCTATGGAACACCGGACAAGGCCACTGAAATGGTTTGAGACCCTGGCTGGGTTGGCTCCAGATCATTTCAGGTCCCCACTCTCATGTGCTGGATTGGGCCCCAAATCAGATTGAGGGGGACACACACCATTCTAATACAGACTTGGAATAGAATCCTAAACACCCTTATCTGGGAGTAAATCCCAGTGAGCCTTGTGGGGCTTGCTTCCAAGAAGACATGCACAGAATTAAAGCCTTGGAGCAGAAACAGCCATCCTGGAGCCCTCCAGATTCTGTTGGAATGCAACTCCCATCTGTCATGGGCCAGAAGTTGGCTTCACCTGCTGAGCAGCAGCCTGAAGGAGCAGAAGATGAAGTGGCTCTACCTGCTGCTGATCAACCTTCTTGCTCTTGATGAGAACCAGCTGGCTCCAGATTTCTTAAGCAGGGTTTCCAGTCTCAGTGAGTTGCTGAAACAACATTCATAATTCCTGACCAGACTCTTGCTGCTTCATGCTTCTTGTGACGTTGGACCCTCGGCTTTCTTGACCCCCGGATCGTCTGACTATGTGAACTGAGATACTCCTGAACTTAGGACTGGACTGGACCTTGTACAGTGGTACCTCGGTTTATGAACTTAATCCTTTCCAGAAGTCTGTTCTTAAACCAAAGCCATTCTTAAACCGAGGTGTGCTTTCCCTAATGAGGCCTCCCACCACAGGTTCCCCTTCCACTGTTTGGCTTCCGTTCGTAGACTGAGGTAAAGTTTGCTAACCGGAACACTACTTCCGGTTTTGCGGAGTTCATATACCAAATAGTTCATAAACAGGGCTGTTCTTAAACCGAGGTCCCACTGTATATGGACTCTGCTGTCAGGCAACCTCTCCCCTGAGACTCGGCCGGTTGGCTGGCCTCTCCCCCCACTGAGCTCTGCCGTGGCCGGCAGCACAGGACTACCACCCCATCTCTGCTGACTGTTGGCTGTAGCTAACAACATCTGGGCAATTCCATATGGGCTATCTCAGGCCCTCCAAGTGTCCCTGTTTTCCAGGGAAAGCCCCAGATTTACAAAAGCTGTCCTGGATTCTGATTTGATCCTGGAATATCCTGCTTTTCCTTAGGATGTCCCTATTTTCATCAGAGGATTGTTGAAGGCAGTGCTATTTTTCCAAAAAAAGAGATGCCAGAACTCACCATGAACACCTCCCTCTTTCTCTCAGAATGGTAATAGTGGCCACCTGGAAGGTGATGGAACCCACCGAGAGGTGCCAGAACAGAGCTATGGTGCGTTCCGGCTGCAAAGAAACCCTGGTTGGAGGGTTAAAGATGTGCTGCTGAGCCTTAAAAACTTGCAGCCAGCTGGCAAGGGGTTAGGCATGAGGTGGCCAGCAATGGTTTGGGGGAACTAAAGTTTTTTAGGAACTGTATGAAAAACCTGCTCTTCTGGTTTCCTGCCGATCGGGAAGGGAGCGTGGATCTGATCGTCCGATCAGTCTGAGACCTGCAGGGGAAAGAGGGGAGAGCTCCAAGGCAAGCCCCCCCCCCCGCAAGTTCCGCTATGTTGTGGAACATTGAGAAGTCCGGCAGAGCCCCTGAAAAACACCACCGGAAGGCAAGTAGCGGGGAAAGAGTGGTCTAGAGCGCTCATGGCTGCATCGCGAACCTGTGGGTCAAAGCCTCAATCTGCCACTGTAAGCAGGGGATTTTCATACCAACATTATAAAGCCGAAAAATATCAGTAAGAAGATTTCTGTAAATGTTTGAAATTTCTTTCTTTCAATTCAGTGAAAACGGAACCTAGAAAGGAAGTCAACTTCCATTTTCTGGCTACTTTCCAACTGCTGGGGAAAGATTTGTAAGTGGAAGATTGACAAGCCTCTGGTAAGAAATCCTTTTTTTGAGCTTCATTAGCATATCTATCTTATTGGAATACTGCATATACTCTTTGATCTTTAACTTGAACTTGAACACTGAACTTGAACCGTGATATAGAATACTGGATATAATTTTGATCTTTAACTTAAACTTGCACAGTTTCTGATTTGGAAAATACCTTACTGAACTACAGTGGTGCCCCACAAGACGAATGCCTCGCAAGACGGAAAACCCGCTAGACGAAAGGGTTTTCCGTTTTTGAGTTGCTTCGCAGGACGAATTTCCCTATGGGCTTGCTTCGCAAGACGAAAATGTCTTGCGAGTCTAGATATTTTTTTTTCGCTTTCCCCCCCCCTTTATCTAATCTGCTAAGCCTTTAATAGCCTTTAATAGCCTTTTAGCAGCTAATCCCCTAAGCCTTTAAGCCTTTAATAGCCGCTAAACCGCTAATAGCGCTAATCCGTTAAGCCGCTAATAGGGTTGCTTCGCAAGACGAAAAAACCGCTAGACGAAGACTCTCGCGGAACGGATTAATTTCGTCTTGCGAGGCACCACTGTATTTGGAATTATTTGGAACGACCTGGAACTTCACAATGAAACCCAAACCTACGGAGGGGAACACTCATCTAACTTTGGACAAAAAAGTCCATGGAAAAGCCTGGAAATAGCTGGAGGTTGAGCAACTAATCAGGCCAAATAAAGTGATTGGTGAAGACCAGAGTATTTGGAACTTTGGAAGGAAATAATAACTGATCACAAAAAGAAAGTAGACTACATTTAATTGGACTTGGGGAAAGTTTCTCTTTGTCCTTGCGGCCTTTTCCTTCAACCGACGGTTCTGGATTGATGTTGAGAGAACTAATTAACAACTACTGCATACCATCTATCATTTTGTTAACTTTTCCCACTTTATTAGCTTTATTTTCTGTCATTATTTTGTGGAACTGTCTTTGTTAATTTAGGGTATTTCCATTTCTGAATTGCTCCTATCCCTTTGTCTGATATTTTGCTTTCTATTTTGCTTGCTCCCAACTAAGGCTGGGTGGTGAGAACAACCAAGGGGTGACTTGTGGCCTTGAAGGAGTGATAAGACTGAGCTGAAAGAATTATTGTTTTGAGAATAAACCAGAAGACTGGCTAGTATAGAAACAGTGTAAACTAACTTAGAATGACAACATCAGAAAACAGGCTGCTGCAGGCAGAAGGGGATCTATGCAGGAGACACCAGACAGACCTGTCTCTCCAGAAATGGCAGATTTTCTGGCAGAATTTTAAAAAGACACGTTGAAAGAAATGCAAAAACAGTCTGAAATGATGGTAGTGGAATTGGGAAAAAATACTAAAATGGTCACGGAAATGTGCAATAAATTAGAAAATTTAACAAACCCCCCCCAGAAGCTTTGCCGCCTTGCCGACGTGGGGATCCAGGGCACAGTCCTTCAATGGCTGCGCTCGTTTCTCTCTGGTCGGGGACAGAGGGTGGCGCTTGGGGGGGAATTGTCATCGCGCCACTCCTTGGTGTGTGGAGTGCCTCAGGGTGCGATACTCTCCCCAATGCTTTTTAACATCTTTATGCGCCCCCTCACCCAGCTTGTCCAGAGTTTTGGGCTGGGTTGCCATCAGTATGCTGATGACACCCAACTCTATCTGTTGATAGATGGCCATCCTGACTCGGCCCCAGACACACTGACCAGATATTTGGAAGCTGTGGCTGGATGGTTATGTGAGAGCCGGTTGAAGTTAAATCCTTTGAAGACAGAGGTCCTCTGGCTGGGACGGGATGATATGGGATTGAGGGGGCAACTCCCATCTCTTGCGGGGGTGCAATTAGTGCCAGCACCGTCCGTTAAGAGTTTGGGTGCAATCTTTGACACCTCCCTCTCCATGGAGGCGCAGATTACAGCTATAACAAAGGCGGCATTTTTTCATCTCCGCCAAGCTAAGCAGTTGGCTCCTTACCTCTCTGGCCCTGACCTAGCCACTGTGATCCACGCGACAGTCACCTCCAGACTGGATTATTGTAACTCGCTCTACGTGGGGCTGCCCTTGAGACTGACCCAGAAACTCCAGCGGGTGCAGAATGCTGCAGCGAGACTCCTTACGGGGTCTTCGCTGCGAGATCACATTTACCTGGTGCTATACCAGCTGCACTGGCTCCCGGTGGAGTACAGGATCAGGTTTAAGGTGCTGGTTTTAACCTTTAAAGCCCTATACGGCTTAGGACCCTCGTACCTACGGGACCACCTCTCCTGGTATGCCCCACAGAGGCACCCACGGTCTGCAAATAAAAACATCCTGAAGGTCCCAGGCCACAGAGAGGTTAGTCTGGCCTCAACGAGAGCCAGGGCTTTTTCGGCTGTGGCTCCAATCTGGTGGAACGCTCTGTCACAAGAGACTAGGGCCCTGCGGGACTTGACATCTTTCCGCAGGGCCTGCAAGACAGAGCTGTTCCGCCAGGCCTTTGGCCAGGGCACAGCCTGACTCCCTCCTTTGGCAATCTTCGCGGAGCTCTGGCCCAATGGTTGCCATCGGTTTGATTTGAATTAATTTTTATAATGAAATGTTTTTAGAATGTTGCACTATTTTATTGTTGTTAGCCGCCCTGAGCCCGGCTTCGGCTGGGGAGGGTGGGATATAAATAAAATTTATTATTATTATTATTATTATTATTATTATTATTATTATGAAATACAAAGATCTTTTAGAGAGGAAAACACCCAGATGGCTTTCGCCAATGGAGGCAAAGGCCCAGAAAAAGTTAAATATGGAAACCAAGTGGTTGAGATACTCTGATCTGTTATTGGAAGATAAAGGATACAAATTAAAACCATTTGATCAAATTAAAGATAAAATAAATTGGCTACACAACCACCAGATCAATGAACTGTACAAATTAGATAAGAAAAATGGTTTTGCGTCAGAAAAAACTAAGTTGAAAACGGAGTTGTTGGACTCTAAAGTTAAAAATTGGTCTAAAATGTATAATTTACTGTTGGAGTGGCATACAAAGGATAAACAAGTTAAATCTGTGATGATAGATTGGGCAAGAGATGTGGGACATAATATAATGTTTGAAGATTGGGAAAGGTTGTGGAGGAAAGGAGTCAAGTTCACTGCATGTACGGTGTTAAAGGAAAATATTGTGAAAATGATGTATAGATGGTATTTAACCCCTGTAAAACTAGCAAAGATATATCATAATAGTAATAATCTATGCTGGAAATGTAAAGAAAAAGCAGATACCTTTTTATCATATGTGGTAGACCTGCACCAAGGTGAAAGACCTCTGGGAGAAGATTTATAATGAATTGAAAAAAATGTTGAAATATACATTTATTAAGAAACCAGAGGCCTTTCTTATTGGAATAACAGGTATGGAATTGCCCAAAAAAGATGTTAGATGGTTTTTGTATGCCACAACTGCAGCTAGAATTTTGTTAGCCAGGAACTGGAAATCACAAGAAGTCCCAACAGTAGAGGAATGGCAGATGAAGATGATGGACTTTTTGGAGCTAGCCGACCTGACTGGAAGAATCTGCGACCAGAAGGAGGAGGAGTACCAGGAGGAATGGATGAAATTCAAAGACTTAAATATGCTAAGATAATTTAATTGGAAAAACTTGCAAATATCAGATAGGCTTAGGATTTAAATATGTGATGTTAGAGAATAATATGTTTAAAGTTAAAATGAAAAGAAAAGAAAGATGTTAAGTGATTAAGTTAATTTTATGAGAAAAATTGGTTTTGTAAAACTGTTACAATGATATACACTGAAATTCAGCCAGGGGGATTTGAGGAAGTCACTTAACAATGTTACTAAGATTGGATCAAGTACAGTTAAGATCTATGTTTGTTTGTCTGTTTAAAATTTTGGAAAATCAATAAAAAAATTTGGGGAAAAAATAGATCAGGGGTCAGCAGCATGCAGCCCATGGGCTGGATGCCGCCCACGAAGACCATTTTACCGGCCCATGAGCCGCCCCTGAACCGAGCCGCCTGCTTGGCCAGTCTCCCGCGCGCTTCGCTAAACCAGTACAGTGCGGCACAGGGACTCACCAAGCGGCGCCAGAAATCATGCCTGTGCGTGCACAGATACCGGAAATCACTTCCGCACAGGCACAATTTTTGGCGTCTGGGCATGCGCAGAATTGATTTCCGCCGCCGCGGACATATGCAAATGCAATTTTTGTATTCGTGCTGCGCCAGTCTGGCCCACAGATGATCTCCGTGAGAGTGATTCGGCCCATGGCCAGTAAACCTTGCCGACCCCTGCATTAGATAGAGAGTTTACAGTCTTTTCACATGTCTACGAAAGTAGTGCAAGAAGTCATGCAATGTGGCTCTCTAAAGAATTGGAATTAAGAGAAAAGAAAAGAAAAAGAAATAATGCCAAGAACACAATCCATTAATTTTAGAATTGCAAAATGAAAAACATTCCACTCTGAGATGGAGATTGAATGAAGATTTGTTAGACAATCAGAATCTGTTAGAGAAAACAGAGAAAATATTAGGGGATTATTCTGAGCTAAATTTTAAAAAAAGGAACAGACCTTCAGATTGTTAGGGATGCCAGTAAGGCTGTGATGAGAGGTTTTTTATTCAACAAAATGCATACCAAAAGAAGGTGAGGGAACAGAAGAAAAGGGAAATTTTAGAGACTCTGATAAAAATGGAAAGAGTTAATAAACAAACCAAATAAAGAGAGTACAAAGCAAGCTATTAAATTATTACAAACACAATATTCAATGATCATTAGTAAAGAATTAGACTGGAAAATTAAAAAAATGAAACAAAAATATTTTGAGAATGCTAACAAACCAGGGAAGTTGTTGGCATGGCAATTAAATAAAAATGAGATGAAAAATACTATAAGTAAAATTAAAGTTAAGGAAAAACTTATAGATAACTCAAAGGAGATTAGGAAATAATTTTTCAAAAATTTCACAGATCTATATAGGACAGGGCTAGAAAAGAAGATTGAAATAGAGGACTATATGACAGCAAGCAAATTACCAAAAATCACAGATGAGAAATTAGTAATTCTAAATGCCCCAATAACAACTTCAGAGATATTGGAAGTAATTAATCGGGCAAAAACAGGGAAATCGCCCGGACTGGATGGAATAGCAGCCAAATATTATTAAAAAATAAATAAACAATTATTAGCACCATTACAAGCTACAATGAATGAAATTTTCATTCATTTTGAATGAAAGAGAGAGGAGTATATAACCCTAATCCCAAAACAAGAGACAGACTTGACCTCAATAAAAAATTATAGACCGATTTTGCTATTAAATAACGATTATAAACTGTTTGCCAATATATTGGCTAATAGGATGAAAACAATATTGAAGGAATTTATACATCACGATCAGGCAGGTTTTCTTCCGGGGAGACAAATGAAGGATAATATAAGAAATATCATAGATGTGATAGAATACCTGGAAGTAAGAAATGAAAAACAGGCAGCGTTGATGTTTATAGATGCTGAAAAAGTGTTTGATAATGTTTCATGGGAATTTATGAAAAAAAGTCCCTGAAGAAATGAATTTTGGAGAAAACTTTAGGAAAGGGATTCAAGCAATTTACTCTGATCAAAAAGCCAAACTAATTGTAAATCAGGTGGTAACAGATAATTGTAAGATACAGAAAGGAACAAGACAGGAATGTCCATTATCACCTTTATAATTTATTTTGATTCTAGAAGTCCTGACAAGAAACATCAGGGCAGATGAAACCATTAGAGGAATTACGGTGGGGAAAAAGACATAGAGGCATATGCAGATGACCTTGGAATTACAGTTGAGGACCCTAATAATTCTCTTCCAAAAGTTTTAGAAAAAATACAGAAATTTGGGCAAGTAACAGGTTTTAAGTTGAATAAAAATAAGACAAAGCTGTTGGTGAAAAATCTATCAGAAAAGGATAAAAAAGAACTACAGCAGAATATAGAAATAGAGATCCATAAAAAAGCAAAATATTTAGGAATTTGGTTGACAACCAAAAACATTAACATTATTAAAGACAATTATGAAAAAAATTGGGATGAAATAAAAAGGAATTTAGAAATATGGGGGAGAATGAATTTATCATTGTTAGGAAGAATTGCAGTGATCAAGATGAACGTATTGCCAAAAATGTTATTTTTATTTCAGTCAGTACCGGTTATAAGTAATGCAGCATGCTTCAAGAAATGGCAAAGAGATATTACAAAATTTATCTGGAAAGGGAAGAAACCAAGTATAAAATATAAATTACTTACGGATATCAAAAATAGAGGAGGTTTCTCTCTTTCAGATTTTAACTTATATTACGAAGCTGCTTGAATTGCTTGGATCTGGGACTGGATTAAATTAGAAAATACAGATCTGTTAGACTTCGAAAGACATAACAGATTTGGGTGGCATGCGTATTTGTGGTATGATAAAGGGAAAGTGTATAAAGAATTTTACAATCATATAATTAGGAGCTCACTTCTAAAAGTCTGGGAAAGATATAAAGATTTATTAGAACAAAAGACCTCGTGGTGGTTGTCACCAAGAGAAGCAAAATCAATTAAAAAAATAAATAGGAAAGAAAAATGGCTTACCAGAAATAGAAGGGAAATTAAAATTGAAAGATTGTGAAGAGATTTGAGAACATGTCAATGACTGGTTGCAGTACAGTGGTACCTCGGGTTAAGTACTTAATTCATTCCAGAGGTCCGTTCTTAACCTGAAACTGTTCTTAACCTGAAGCACCACTTTAGCTAATGGGGCCTCCTGCTGCCGCCGCGCTGCCGGAGCCCAATTTCTGTTCTTATCCTGAAGCAAAGTTCTTAACCTGAAGCACTATTTCTAGGTTAGCGGAGTGTGTAACCTGAAGCATATGTAACCTGAAGCGTATGTAACCAAAGGTACCATTGTATTTCCAAGTAAATGAGGTATTTAAAGAAGATAAAAGGAAAGGATTCAGTTATACTTTATCTAGATTTCAAAGAGAAATTATAGATGACAATACCAAATTACTGAAGATGTATAATTTATCGCTAGAATGGGAAACCAAAGATGAAGAGGTTAAATGTGTAATGATTAAATGGGCACAACATTTAGGACCTAACATACAAATGGGAGATTGGGAAAAATTATGGCAATTGGATTTAAAATTTACTGACTGTATAACTTTGAAAGAGAACTATATGAAAACGATGTATTGATGGTATATGACTCCTGTTAAACTTGTAAAAATGTATAGAACAAGCTCCAATAAGTGAGGGAAGTGTAAAGAGAAAGAAGGTATGTTTTATCACATGTGGTGCACTGGTGGAGGGACGGGGGAGCGGAGGAAGTGAACCGTCCCCGGCACCACTATTCCGGTAGGGTGCCATCACGGCGCCCCCCTGGACACACGCTGTGTACCCCGTGTGCACCGGGCGCCACACCCCCACAGACGGCACGCCACACCCCCAGAACACGTGCCACGCCATTGCGGGAGACGTACCACGCCCTCAGGATACGTGTCCCGCCCCCTGGGGGCGCCAGTCACGCTCCCGCCTGCTCTCCACCCCCGGTAGCAGAGCATGCAGCTTCGCCACAGATGTGGTGGAATTGGACAGGAATTGCCAAAAGAGCGGAAGAAGTTGTTTATGTATTCTGCAGTGGCAGCTAGGATTCTACTAGCTCAAAAATGGAAAGAGGACAAGATACCGACGAAAGAAGAATGGCAAGTCAAACTTATGGAATACGTGGAAAAACAAAACTCACGGGAAGACAATGATAATGAAGACTTAAAAAAAAGATTGGGAACCATTCATGTTGTATCTACAGAAATATTGTAAAGAAATGGACTCACTAGCAGGATTTGAGGAAACACTTACAACTAAGAAAACAAGTGTAAAGGTTAAGAAACAACAACATGGAAATTAATTAAGTGTAAGATGTAATTTGAAAGAAATTTGGTATAAAAATGATAAGAACATAAGAGCATTTAGCTAAAAGATCATAAAAATAAGATAAAAATTAAGCAGAAGTAGCAAATATTTAAAGAATCAGAAGGGGAAGTTGAGGGAAGTCACAGGATGGAGGGGTTTCGTTTTCTTTTTTTCTCTTTTATATGATAAATGTGTTGAATACTAAATTGTAAAATTTCATATACAAAAATTTGAAAAGAAAGGAAAAAAAGAAAAGAAAGAAAAACCTGCTCCTCTTTTGCTGAACCTTTGATTTGCACAAGATGTGTCTGCATCCGCCTCTCCATGGGCTGCCTCACATGGGTCTTTTTGCTGCATTGGCCAATGAGAGACTGGCTGCCTCAAATCTTGGGGCTTTTGGTTGTGGCACCCTCACCATGCAACTGTCTCCTCGCAGGTGTTATACTGGCTTGCTTAGCATTTGGTATAGTTAGAGAGCTGGCAATCATGTGGTAAACTTTAAAAACAAACAAACACATTCTCTGATATTATATTGAAATTATCTTGGGAATTGTTACTGTTACAGTGAAATTTTGTGCATTTTTTTAATATTAAAAAGTGATATTTTCCCCCTTCATTGCACACACTTTATTTAGTCATTTTAGGTTATTTATTTAATTTGCATAGTGCTTAAATGTAAATAAAACCTCTAAGTGGTTATGAACTCTACAATTCTATGATATGAAATCATTGGACAGCAGAACAGTAGAGGGAAATGACACACACACGGCTTGCAACAAAACATTGTAATGTGAAGTTCCCCTGTTCAGTATTCCTGCCAACCAGCCTGCCATGCCCTTTCCCACAATACTCCATTCCGCCTCCCCCCCCCCCCGGTCTTTTGTTTCCCTCACTTGTCTGCTGCACACTTAGCCAGATCAGCCCTTCTGTTTTGCACCCCTCCTTAAGTTTTCCCCCTCCTCCAAATCTTGGAGTTCTCCCAAGCCTGCTGATCCGTCCAAAGGCTCCAGACTTGGAGAATGAGTTTGTGACGAGTATATTGTGAGCGGTAAACTGCCTCATGGGCTCTTAGAGGCTATGTTAGTCACCCCTAATCTGAACAAACATATATGTTGCTGTTGTTTAAGAGCTGGATGACTTCATTTCACGAATTTTGCACAATAGCTGCAGACTCTCCCATGCTGAGATTAAGCAGTATGAATCTGGGTTTTGAATGATGTGTGCCCCACATTCCATCTTTCTGTCGGTCTGTTGCAGAAATGCCTTAAGAATTTCAACACCCTTTCCCCCAAGTCAGTGACTGAGTTCCAGTTCTGTCCTACAGAAAGAGAACCACTATCCTACAAAATATAATATTCAAATAAGAGAACTGGAATAATTTGAACCAAAGATTAGAGGGGGGGAGCGAGAGAGAGAGAATTTGCATCTTAAAAAGCAGCAGTCTCATTGACATTCTTCTCATGGATATTAAAGAAAGGCAAAGGAAAGTTGTAACTGTTGAACACCATCCAAGCATTGATACATTTTTTAGCATGGTCAGTGAGAAATGGCTCCTAGGAACTCTTGAGTCTCCTCCTATTGCATTACGTCTTTGACTAAGAAAGTGACCATTTG
Organism: Podarcis pityusensis; assembly: GCF_964106645.2. Classification (NCBI taxonomy): domain Eukaryota; kingdom Metazoa; phylum Chordata; class Lepidosauria; order Squamata; family Lacertidae; genus Podarcis; species Podarcis pityusensis. The sequence goes on along the minus strand of NC_138039.1, from coordinate 53,137,578 downwards.
CTCTTGGTTTCCTAAGTCGTATCAGCTTATTTCTGCCTGGCCATACAAAACTCTTAGCATATTTGAAGCCAGCATTCGTCTGCCAAAGAAGTGGCACCTCTCCCCCAACTCCCATCAAGGATAAAACAATAAGTGGAGAGAGAATGACCGAAAGCAATGGAATCAGGTAAAGTAATTTTTGTAAATTCGATATTTCTTTCCTAAGAAATGGTGGCTGCAGTCCAATGCAAACTTACCAGCTAGAGTCCTACTGAACACAGCGGGGCTTGCATTTGAGTGAACATGAGGAAGGTTGATTTTCTGTGCATTCTGAGAGCATGGACCTGATTCTGCTCTTGTAAGAAATTAAATGAGTGTTCTCTCTCATTCCATGACAAGAAGTAGTAAATGTTGTAGATTTCAGCGAACGCTCCCTGTAAATCAGCAGGCTATGGGTTGCTCATTTAAAACTGGTAACAAGGATAACCAAACAAGGAATTCTTTGTCAATGGAAGGACATGGAAGTTTGCGCACCGTTTCTCATTTGCTGACATTGACTTGGGAAAGAGAACTTTTGCCCTTCAAAAAATAGCTACTTTGCACCTTGTTTGTTTTTTTTTGAACAGCAACAACAATCAAGCAATAATTTTAAGTTGCTGAACCTTCTAATATTAGCATACTATGTATGTTAGTACATAGATGTGATACTATTCCCCCCCTAAAAAAAAACAACCCACACCTGAAACCAGTAAATGGAGAAAATAGAACAGGAGAGAATGAAGTGGGGAAAGTAGCAATTTGCATTCCGACATGGAAACAAGTGCTGCTCAGTTGGGAGGGAAGCCAAGTCATAAGAATGCATGCAGAAAGGGGCAGGCAGGGAACGGGAAAAGTTTTGTAAAATCGCAAGGTATTCTGCAAACCACATACATGTACACAAAGCAGCAAAAATTGCTGTTATGGGAGTAAAAAACCAAACAACAAATAAATAATAATAGTAACAACAACAACAACATAATTTGCACTGATTTTCTATACTAGACACCATTATGTTGTTGTTGTTGTTGTTTGTTGTTGTTACTATTATTATTTATTTGTTGTTTGGTTTTTTTTAACCAAGGTAATTCAAAGCAACTTACAACATATAAACAAACACACATGTTGAAACTGTCATAAAAGAAAGAAATCTAAAAGACAGTTCTGTTTGTAAAAGGCAGGATTAGAACATCCCACCCACTCAAGGATAATTAAGAGCCAAAGACCTGGAGAAAAATAATGGTGTCTGATGTGTGACATTGGGAGTGCGGCAAGGCAAGGCACAGCTGGATTGGCTGTGGGGTTGGCTGTGGGGCCCAGTTCCCCATGGGGAACTCAATCATGCAGCTAATCCCCACTCAGAAAGCAGCTCTGCCAACCCAATGCAGGGTGCTTTGCTGGGCAAAGAGCTTGCAACACCCCTTGCGGTTCCCAACTTCTCCCAAACCAGGTCACTGTCAGATAAATTGTCCTGCCCACCTCTCAAAGCTGGCTCAGGGGGTGGGGGTTAATGAGCAGGGCCAGCCACCCTGGGCTTACCTGAACAATGAATAAGACTGAAATTATTATGCAGCTCAGGACCACCATACCTCAAGGACTGCCTCTCTCCCTATGAACCTCTGAGGCCCTTCTTTGTGTGCTGCCTCCTTGAGAAACCTGGAGGGTGGCAACATGAGAAAGGGCCTTTTTTGTGGTGTCTCCTCAGTTGTGGAATGCTCTCCCCAGGGAGGCTCACCTGGCGCCTTCACTACATGTTGTTAGGCACCAGGTGAAAACATTCCTTTTAAACCACATTTTATGCAAATCTATCTCCTTTTTTCTTTTGGTGATGTGCTTCTTCTGAATCCATGCAAAACTCTGCCTACAGACTTTCTTCCTCCTTCTTCAGGAATTTGTCAGAAGCACAGAACAACTGGAAAAATTCTGGAACAGGGCAAGAAGATTCCTCAGGTAAGCATATGTCAGGAAAGGGGATACCCACAATGTAGTCCATAATTGCCTAATTGGGCCTTCTGTGAAAGGGGGGAGTGGAGGAGGACGCACAAGAGGCCAAGTAACCTGCTCCAGGTGTAACACCCATCTTTGCTGCAGGTAAGCGTGGGGGGAGAGCAACTGCTAAAGCGCAGCAAACGCAACCTATTCCTGCGCCTGCAGCGCAACCCAAGCCACCTCCTGAGTGCACTGGCACTTTCTCCCACATAAGTTGGATGGGAGCCTTCCGGATTTGTCCGTGGTAACTTTTTATACTGTTAACCTGAGTTTCATACCTCTCCCTGCTGTGCGCACAGAGTTTCAAATGCGGCTCCTTTCCCCTCTTGTGGTCTGCGACCTCTCTTGCTCAAAGCATAATCAGGAAAAAGCCAAAAATGAACTAGTTGTCGGTGTCTGCAGAATAAAGGAGCTTTTGTGGGGACCTAGAATGGCTTTTCTGTTCCTCAACAACTTTGTGCAGGGTTTCGATGGCACTCTGCCATTTCTTGCTATGGGAGCATTTTGCCATTGTTGAACAGAGCCAGCTTTAAAAAGGGGCTTCCTTGCTTCTGGGACTCAGAAGGGCTTCCCCATTGTGTCTGTTCCTCCTTTGTGTGCGGCAACTTCCTCAGTGGTGAGAAGAGCCCTCTTGGATCAGACCAAAATCCTGTCTGATCCAGCATTGGGTTCCCTAAGGGGGGGCAGTTTGAATCAGTCTGCATTGAAAGGCAAAACTATTTCTACTTCCCCAAACAGTATTCTCACAGAAACCCAGCCATCCTTTGAAATTTGCACTTTGTTTAATTTTGCAATGCAGTTTTCCCACCAAATAATGCACACAAAAAGGTATATACTGAGGATAAAGTGTGCCACTGGGCTGCATGTTCCTCACCGCTGTCCCACATGAATGACTTTGTGCACGTAGAAACGTGGCACAGCAATGAGAGGACAAGGCCAGATCCTTTGTCCTGGCTTTAGGAAGTTCTTATATGGAAGAGCATTCAAATATTGTATCTCCCACCTGGTGGGAAAACAAACAAACGGGTTTTGCACCTTCAACAATTCCAAACAAGAGGGACCCTCAGGAATGTCTAGCTCAGGGATACAGAGGCCCCGTTTTGAATGAGCCTCGTTGTATGGCGGTGGCAATCCAGAGTAGCTCCACCAAAGAGTTTCCAATCCCTTTCAAATCCTCTGCTGCCTTCCTCCCTGACTTTCCTTCCCTGGAAAAATGCAAACTTTCACTCTGCCTTTCTTTGGGGGATTTGTTCTCCCTTTCCATGCCTTGGTGGCAAAATGATCTTCGCCTTAGTTTTTCTCTCAGCTGAGGATGCAGCACATTCCAAAAGGGACTCTCAAACTTTCTTTCCTTCCCGCCTCCTGGCTGAAGTAAGAGTCGAGTAGCACTTCCCCCACCCCTCCATGGGTTAGAAACAAGTGCTGCTCTGGGGGCTACTTGAGAACTAAGTGTGTTGTTGTTGGGCTAAGCCTTGTCCTATTCTGACTGCCAAACCCTCTACCTCCATGCTTACCAAATGTCTGTCTCCCCTCCATGGATCCAAGTCCTCCCTCCCTGCCACTTTCTGGATCCCTTCACTTTGTCGCACTCTAGCACAGCCATGAAATAAAACACATGGCTCTGTAGCACCTCCTCGTTTGGAGGCAGTGATGCATCTGAGTTGCAGCTGCAGGAAAGAGGCTCCTTCTTATGCGTTGCACTTTTGGGCATCGGGCCGTGGTCCTGGGTTGGGGGTGGGGGCTGAAGACCTTTTGCTCTTTCTGCAGTGGGGTCTCTGCAATATCCCAGTCTCCAGGGCCCTGGAGTCACCCCACCAACATAAGAGGGGAGCTGTTTAGCCACTGCATGCCCCAAAGTTGAGCATTCAGGAACTCCGAAAACATTCAGTGCCTCCATTTCCAGACAATGGGATGCAGCAAGTTCTGTGACATGCAGTGGAACTTCCAGGAAAATACGACTTAGGTCACTCTGAAAGTGATATTGGAGCAGCCTGCGTCCTTTGCCCAGTATGTGCACAGCAAATAGCAGATCTTGGTGAAAGGCAACATTCAGCAAGGATCATTCTAATGAATTTATTATTATTATTATTATTATTATTATTATTATTATTATTATTATGTTATAAGATTATTGTATCATCTTAGAAGGTTGCACAATCTTAGAAGGGTCATGGCTGTGACTATTGTGAAGGACCCCACACTTCTGAATTTGCTACCTCACTCCTGGTGTTGGGTTGGCCTCTGTGCGAAACAGGGCCCTGAACTAGATGGACCTTTGGTCTGAATCTTGGGCTCTTATTAGCTATGATAAGAATGGAACCTCCATGTACAAATACAGTATACCTCTGAATATCAGGCAGCAGGGGTAAACATTAACAAGAAGTGAGGACTATTGCCTTCAAGCCTGGGCTTCCTGCTGGCAACTAGTTGGCTACTGGGGGGGGGGGCAGGACATTGGACCCTAATGGATATTTAGACTTACTCAGCAGAGCTCTTACCTTCTTAGCGCTCCAAGCTTTTGTAGTTTTTATTCCTTTAAAAATCTTGACAGTGAGGAATTGCATCTAAATGCCAAATCCTACCTTCTCTATAGCAGAATAAGCTGCCTGTAGAATGGGTGGCAAGCACTGAGACATCATTAATGAGAAAATTGTTATGTGCCGCCTCATTCGCTAAGCATGGAGAAACTTCAGGGATTCCAGGGCTCCGTTTCCTTGGAGACGGTGGTGTCTTGAGGATGTGTGGTTTTAGTTGCACACATATAGAACCTGAGCCTAAGATGGAGGGGCTCACAGCATTAACGCCCCAACAGATGTTGCTTCTTCATTAGTCTCAGCTTGAGAAGTAGCACAGAACAAGCAGGGTTCTGGGTCTCCGGATTCAGTGGCAGACCTTGGCAACTCAGATTTCAGTGGCCCTCTGTGCGATGCCAACCTCTGGTGCCCCCACCTCTCGCCTTCCATTGGACACCATAGTTGTGGCACCTGCTGCAGTGCCTGCAAGGCTCCCTGCCCTGTGCAACTGAACTGGCCTAGATCTGCCTCTGCTTGCTTCCAGCTCAGCTCTCTCCCCACTCTACCCACAGTTCTCCTCCCAAGCAGCTAGTGGGGGTGGGAGTAAAGGCCACCCAATAGCCTGGAGGGCAGTTAGCTCTTACAACTGAGCTCGGGTTTTTTAATATGCTGATGAAGACCCTTAGGTGGCCCCCTAAGGTCACTTAGCCTTACAAAGAAACCTGTCTGACCAGTCCAGCAACCTCCTCCATGAGATTCCAGTCCTCCCTGGGCCCAAGAGCCCAAGATCTGGATGGGACCCAGGGCATCATACAGACTGGCTCCGCTCCTGCAAAACACAAGAGAATATTTCATTGTCTGCATGGAGATGCATGGGTGCTGCAGCAGTCTTCTATTTCTCTGCCTGTTCCCCAGTGCCTCTCTGGACCACGTCTGCTGATGGGCTGGTTAAGCTGAGGATGGACCCCACATGTCTGCAAGCTCCCATAACTGTTCATCAGATGTTTCAAGAATCCTTAGAGAAATATGGGTCTCTCAATGCAATGGTCAGCAAGAAGGATGGGGAATGGGAAAAGATCACCTTTGCTGAGTATTACAACTATTCTCGCAAAGCAGCTAAAAGCTTCCTGAAGGTAAACTTGGGGGGCCTGAAGCGGGAGATCCAAAATGCTCTCCTTTGGGGTGTGGCTCTTGTGTGGTTGCTTTTCAGAGTAATTTTTAAAGCTTAAGGAGAGGTGTGAACAATAAGGCCACCCAATAAGAACAGGCGAGCATCCTAGGAGGGTGGGCAGGTCCCTGGCAGGAGGACCAACAGCCCCAACGTCAAGAGCAAGCCTGAGAGATGTCTGGTCCAGAAGCTGTCTGTGTCTCAGAGGGGGGGGGGTTACTGATGTGCCAGTGGGCCAAGCTCATAGTGTTTCTATTAGTGTTTCAAGCCCTAGCAATTTGGGACCAGCTGACCTACAAGATGGCCTTACAAGACTGCTTCAATCTGCAGAACTGGCACTATTGTAGGTGCCACATAATCCCAGTTCCACATGTGCTGGAAACTGATCTTTTAGTGCAGCAGCACCTGCACGCTGGAACTTCCCACCTATTGACCTCAGGCAGCATTCAGACTCCTATTTCTTTTGCAAAAAATTGTGCTTTATCTTCTGTCTCTCTTTCTCTCTCCAGCTTGGCCTTGAGCGATTCCACAGTGTAGCGATACTTGGGTTCAATTCCACAGAATGGTTCATTTCAGCCGTGGGAGCTGTTTTTGCTGGGTAAGCTTTGGAGGAGGCATACAGGACTTATTTCAGGCACTGTTCAGCCAACCTTGCTTTGCAAGATCAGAAACAAAAGGAACCACCATTTATTCCATTATGTCACCACCTCACCAGTATTTAATTTTATTTTTTTTACTCTTTTCTTATGTTGATAGCGCACCTTTCTTCCAGCTTGGAACCCTGAGCACATGTGCTTAGCTTTTGCAAGACTATATCCTGGGGAACACATTCTATACTGTAAAGCCAGCGATGTGGAGCCTGTGGCCTTCCAGATGTTGTTGGACCCAACACTCATCAGCCTAGCCAATGGCAGGGGTCAGAGTCCGGCAACACCTGGGTGGTCCAGAGGTCAGGGTAAGGGACCCCTGACCATTAGGTCCAGTCGTGGCCGACTCTGGGGTTGCGGCGCTCATCTCATTTTATTGGCCGAGGGAGCCGGCGTACAGCTTCTGGGTCATGTGGCCAGCATGACTAAGCCGCTTCTGGCGAACCAGAGCAGCACACGGAAATACCGTTTACCTTCCCGCCAGAGCGGTACCTATTTATCTACTTGCACTTTGAGGTGCTTTCGAACTGCTAGGTTCGCAGGAGCAGGGACTGAGCAACAGGAGCTCACTCCGTTGCGGGGATTCGAACCGCCAACCTTCCGATTGGCAAGCCTTAGGCTCTGTGGTTTAACCCACAGCGCCACCTGCATCCCAAGAGGTCAGGGTAGAAGACTCCAATTTCCAGTGTTACTTGCACTGTTTCCATTACACGGCTGTTTAGTTTCCAACAAAAATTACATCATTGGGCTTGCTGTCCACTGTGGTGGAATTTTGTGCAATTAGCTGCATGGTTATTATTATGTGATATTCCATACCGTTAGTTTCAGTGTGAAAGAAACACAATGACAATGGGTGTATATCATCCATTATGTGTTGATTTGTGGACTGAAAGCAACAATAACAGTAAATACAGTCCATATTGTCAGGGAACTGACATTGGAGCTAGAGGCGGAGGGAAGGCTCTCAAATGATGCTGGAGAAGGGCCCAGCAGGGAGAGAGGCAGCTCAGCAGATGGGGAAGCAATTCAGCGCAACACCAGGAATAAAGGGGGGCAGATGGGGGAATCGGCGAGAGGGCTCCCAGACTCTTCACCGGACACCAGCGGGGAGAGCACGGGTCCTCCGCTACCCACGCCCTCCCTGCACAGAAGACTTCCGCGCAGAGAGAGTAGGAGGAGACTGGGTGTCAAACAACTTTTATGTTGGAAAAGGTTTAAGAAACGCCCACTGACGGATTCTGCTAGCGACTGAGGCAGCCATGAAGTGAAGGGCTGTCCAGACAGAAAGGTTTAACAAGGCAACAAAGCCAGGAGAGGCGGCAACTTACGCACGAGCAACCCATACTCATTACACATATGCATCAGACTGATTTCCATTCTGGACACAGGACGAATGAGTAAACATTGCCAATTTCCACACCAGTTTCCGTCGGCATCCTCCGACCTCCTGAGCCACAGATTCCCCAGCCTTATGAGTAATTCTGGCAGGGTGAGGAAGGAGCCTTGGAGTACCATGGTGTGACCTAAGCCCTTGCAAGGATGGTCAAATTTCCTATCTGGACTTGGAATAACCAGCCAGATTACCAGTGTGGCTAGAAGCTGATGCTGGAAGCTAGAGAGACAGAGGCATCTCTGCTCAGCACTGGACCCCCGGCTGGGGGGGGGGGGGCACTTCCCTAGCAACCTAATGGGGAAGTGACATCTGCTGGAGGGTTAATGCTGTGACTGCCTCCATCCCATGCTCAGTTTGTGTATGGGTGTAAATAAAACCATAGGTCCTAAAGACACCACCGTCTCTGCTGACCTTTGTTGCAAGGAAAGTGCAGGAACCCCTAGAGCCTCTGGAGATTGAGGAGCACACAACATTGGCAGGAAGCAAAGCTTTCATTTTTAAAAAGTGTCTTTCCCTCCCCTTCCAGCGGCATTGTGACAGGGATCTACACAACCAGTTCTCCTGAGGTCTGCCACTACATTGCTCAGGACTGCCGAGCTAATATCATTGTGGTTGAAAACCAGAAACAACTGGACAAAATCACACAAGTAAGAGACTCCAGCTTCTTCTTCTTTTTACTGACCTGCACAAGAAAGTTTGTGCTAGAAAGCTAACCCATTCCCAGAGGAATCGACTGGGGGCTGAAAGGCAAGGCTGGTTGCAGCTGGAGAAAGACCTTGCTCTGGGGTGAAGCACCTGCTCTGCATGCAGAAGGTCTCAGGTTCAATCCCTGCCACCCCCAGTTAACAGGATCAGATAGCAGGTGCTAAGAAATAACCTTCTGCCAAAGAGCTGCTGCCAGCCAGGGAAGACAATACTGGGCCAGGTGGAGCAGCAATCTGATCTGTCTGCAGGAGGGCCTTGTTTTCTGGGAAGGCCTGAAGAGCAGAGTCAGGACTCACTGAGTTGGGTTGTATTCCATCAGCCTGAGCAGCTGCAGATGAGGAGGACACTCCCCAGATCAGCAGACCTTGCACTGGTGCTGGCGTAGGGGAGGCTGTGTGGGTGGTAGTGCCCCCTGGGGTGGGATCACTTGGCAGGGTGCTGGGAGGCAAGGGGCGGCATTGAAAAGCTGGGCTCACTGGATCAAGTTCATCCATTTTGTTGAATTAATTAAACCAAATACAAGCACCCCCTACTTACTCACATTTTACTTGCATGCAACTGTGTATACGCACAGCACCAGGAAATACCGGTAAATAAATAGAGTCCAGCCAGGTAATGGTGGGAGAGAGCTGGAGAGTCCTCATGACTCCCAAGGAGACCCTCCCTGGAGCCTGAAGGGGACAGCAGTGAGGGCAAAGGATGCCCCAGAGAGACCAGTGGCGCAGCGGGGACCATCGGCTGTGGGGAGGACTGCAGGGCCTGCGCCCTTCCAGGGCCTTTTCCAGCTGGGCCAGGCCCTCATTTGGAACAAACTTTTGGGGAAGTGCGGGAAGTTGTTCTGCTATTGCTTCCCTGTTCCAAGTGGTTAATGTGTTTTAAAATGTCCTTAAGCAGTCGGTGGCATTTTAAATTTTTCTTTCTTTTTCTCCTTTTTTGCTTTGTGGGGGTGGGTGGGTGGGATGGATATCTGGTTGGGGATTAATTTTAGTATAATTGTTCTGTTTTTGTTTTTTGTTGTTTTATTGGTTGTTGTATAGTTTGTGTTTTGTTTTTAAGGGGTGGGATCAGGGCTGCCTGGGAGTGGGGCCCCAGCCAACATAATGGCTGGGGCAAGTTCCACAGGGGGGGGGAAGCACTGGGACATCCAATCTCGGTGATCATGGGCAGGAGGAGGAGTTACGCTAAGACCAGACTATGTCATTACCGAGGAGGCAGGTTTAGTCGTTGTTTGAAGACTATCCCTGCCTCCGGGTCTGGCCTTGACCGGATGGATACTGGAATCAACAGAGGGAAACCCACATGACCTGAAAGTGTTGCTGTGCAATGCCAGGTCAATGATGAATAAAACCACTGCCATCCATGAGTTGATCGTGGATGGAGGATTTGACCTGGCATGTGCGACAGAGACCTGGTTGGAGGAAGCAGATGGGCCTGTCCTTGCCGCTGCTTGCCCACCAGGTTTCTCTTACGCACAGCAACCCAGGTCATGTGGGCGGGGGGGGGGGTTGCAGTGATTTTTAGGAAGTCACTAGCTTGCACCAGGCGTCCTACTGGGAAGACCCAGTTCTCTGAGTGCGTGTTCTGGAAGTTGGGCAATAGGGGCAGTACAGGATTCCTTTTGGTGTACCGACCTCCCCACTGCGCCAAGGATTCCCTGCCTGAGCTGCTTCAGGTCGTGGCAGATGTTCTCCTGGAGACACCTAGTTTGGTTGTCCTAGGGGATTTTAACATCCATGCCGACACAACCTTACAAGGGGCTGCTCGGGACTTCGTGGAAAGCATGGCCTCCATGGGGCTGTCCCTGAATAAGTTTGGTCCAACTCATAGCCACGGACATGCCTTAGACCTGGTGTTCACCTCTAGTGAAGTGGGTGATCTGACACTAAGTAAAAGTGAAACAAAAGAAGTGCCATGGTCAGATCACTTCCTGGTGCAACTGGACTTCTCCGCGACCCTTCCCCTCTGCAGGGAGTTGGGACCAATTCGGATGGTCCGCCCCGCCACTTAATGGATCCAAATGGTTTCCAGAGAGTGGCAGGGGATGCTTTATCCCATGTTGATGGCCTTTCAGCTGATTCCCTGGTGGCCTGCTGGAATGCGGAGTTAACTGGGGCTATTGACTGTCTGGCTCCGAAGCGCCCTCTCCAATTGCATGGAGCCCGGACAGCCCCATGGTTTTCTTCGGAGCTGAGGGTGATGAAACAATCGCTGAGATGGCTAGAGCGTTGGTGGCAGAAAACTCATTCCGAATCTGACCAGACACAGGTTAGAGCTCAACGTTGAGCCTACCAAGTGGCAATAGCAACGGCGAAGAAGACTTTCTTCACCGCCTCTATTGCATCTGCAGAAGATAGTAGCAGGAGACTCTTTCAGGTGGTCCGCAATTTAACGGAACCACCTTTACCACCGGGGCCTTGTAAAGACCCCAAGATCTCCTGCAACGATTTTGCAAAGTTTTTTGCAGATAAAGTCACTCATATTCGGAAGGAGCTAGACACCACTGTGGGAGCAGGGCTGGGGCGGGAGAGTGCTAGAACCCTGTCTGGTCAAGTTGCATGGAATCAATTTCAATCTGTTACCCCCGAGGATGTGGACAGGCTGCTTGGATGCGTGAAACCAATCACCTGTCTCCTTGGCTAATAAAAGCAAGCCAGGAAGGGCTGGGCGATGGGCTCTGCGGGGTGGTGAATGCTTCCCTCTGTGAGGGAACATTCCCAGATCCGCTGAAAGAGGCGGTCATTAAACCGCTTCTTAAAAAAACATCTTTAGACCCGGCCAGTATGGCTAACTATCGCCCAGTCTCAAATCTTCCATTCTTGGGCAAGGTGATTGAGCGTGTGGTTGCTGAACAACTCCAGGCACACCTGGAGGATGCGGACCATTTGGATCCCTTCCAATCGGGATTCAGGCCTCATCATGGGACTGAAACTGCCTTGGTCATGCTGGTTGATGATCTCCGGCGGGCTAGGGACAAAGGTGAGAGCTGTTTCCTAGTTCTGCTGGATCTCTCAACGGCCTTTGATACAATCAACCATAACATCCTTCTGGACCGTCTAGAGGGGCTGGGAGATCTTAAAAAAAAAATAAAAATAGAGGGGCTGGGAGCTGGGGGCACTGTTATACAGTGGTTCCGCTCCTTCCTCCTGGGCCGTGTTCAGAAAGTGTGGGGGGGAATGAGTGTTCAGACCCCTGGGCCCTCACTTGTGGGGTGCCTCAGGGTTCCGTCCTCTCCCCCATGCTTTTTAACATCTATATGAAGCTACTGGGAGAGATCATCAGGGGGTTTGGACTGGGTGTCCATCAATATGCAGAATGATACCCAGCTCTACCACTCTTTCAAATCAGAACCAGTGAAGGCGGTGAAGGTCCTGTTTGAGTGCCTGGAGGCGATTGGAGGATGGATGGTGGCTAATGGATTGAGGTTGAATCCTGACAAGACAGAAGTACTGTTTTTGGGGGACAGGGGGTGGGCGGGTGTGTAGGACTCCCTGGTCCTGAATGGGGTAACTGTGCCCCTGAAGGACCAGGTGCGCAGCCTGGGAGTCATTTTGGACTCACAGCTGTCCATGGAGGCACAGGTCAATTCTCTATCCAGGGCAGCTGTCTACCAACTCCACCTGGTACGCAGGCTGAGACCCTACCTGCCCGTGGACTGCCTCGCCAGAGTGGTGCATGCTCTAGTTATCTCCCGCTTGGACTACTGCAATGCGGTCTACGTGGGGCTACCTTTGAAGGTGACCCGGAAACTACAACTAATCCAGAATGCGGCAGCTAGACTGGTGACTGGGACCACATAACACCAGTCTTGAAAGACCTACATTGGCTCCCAGTACGTTTCCGAGCACAATTCAAAGTGTTGGTGTTGACCTTTAAAGCCCTAAACGGCCTCAGCCCAGTATACCTGAAGGAGCGGTCCACCCCCATCGTTCTGCCCGGATGCTGAGGTCCAGTGCCGAGGGCCTTCTGGCAGTTCCCTCATTGCGAGAAGCAAAGCTACAGGGAACCAGGCAGAGGGCCTTCTTGGTAGTGGCGCCCACCCTGTGGAACGCCCTCTCATCAGCTGTCAAAGAGATAAACAACTACCTGACATTCAGAAGACATCTTAAGGCAGCCCTATTCAGGGAAGTTTTTAATGTATTACATCTTAGTGTATTTTTGGTCTTTGTGGAAGCCGCCCAGAGTGGCTGGGGAAACCAATAATAATTTACATGGCTCAGCCTCCCCGCCTAACAGCTGGTGTGCTGGTAGCCCAGCAGCAGCCACAGCGGCCCTTTTCCTGCGCATCCTCCAGCCAACTTCAGAGCTTCAACTCCAGTTGTGTGGAGAGAGAGAACAGGGGAGAGAGCTGGAGAGCAGGGTTAAAATGGGTGTTTGGAGGCTTTTTAGAGGTGCTCCCCACTTTATGTGGTTTCCTTTATGTGCATGGGGTGGCGGGGGACACCTGTACTTTAAAATGGATTTTGATTGGTCATGAATTCAGAACAATGCTTATTATAGGGTAAGGGGGAGGGACACTGGGGATGAGTTATGGAACCAAAGGCGGGGGTGGCCCCTAAAAGTTTGGGAACCCCTGATAAAAGCCAAGCCTGCTGGGTGGGAGTTGGGTACATAAGCAGTGGCTCTTGTCAATAGATTGCTGGGGACAGGAGGAATGCAGGGGGCCCAACCCGCAGAGAGCGTCCTTGGCCCAGGAAATCCTATGTACATGGCTGCTTGGAAGGAGCAGGGTCTCTTCCCTCCTTCTGCTTGCGTCATCCCTAGAAAGCACCGGCCAAGCAGATTTTCCCTTGCCCTGCTCCTTTCCAAGGGAAAACCTGCTCTTCAGTGACAGATTGGAACAAAGGGCAATCCAGGGAAGTTGCCGTTTGCTCTGACTGAGCGCCAAAGAGTGGTTTTCCCTGAGGGAGGCCATGGGTGGTAGCTGGGGAGCAGTGGAACAAGAGGGGGTTTGGAGAAGCCCCAGGGCTGTGCTCCTGAGTCAGCCTGGTCACTAGCTGCTCAGGTGGCCCCATGGCTGAGAGTCTTTTCCCAGCTCTTCCAGGTTCACTAGCTATGGGGCTTTTTTTGGAAAAAGGATTTAAAATGCAATAAATTCACATATGTTTCATCTCCCCCCCTCCTTTAAATGTTGCACAGATCCAGAATTTTTGGAACAAGGATTTAAAATGCAATAAATTCACATATGTTTCATCTCCCCCCCCCCTCCTTTAAATGTTGCACAGATCCAGAATTGTTTACCACACTTGAAGGCCATTGTGATGTACAGGGGGCCCTTGGCTGAGAAGCATCCCAATTTGTACACGGTATGATGGGCAAGGAACCATAAACCATACAAGAAATTCTGCTTATTTCTGCTTATCTGATTCATTTTGTCTCTTCTTCCTTGTTGCTGGAATGCCTGAAAAACAATGAAAAATGCCTCCAGGAGTGCAAGTTGTTAAAAATAGTAAAGAACAGCTTTTCTTTGGAATACATTGTGCATGCAGAATATAGCTTATATATGAAATAGTTGGTGAGCTTGTTATCCTGCAAGCAGAATATTCCAAGGACTGTTTTCAGTGAGTCTCTTTCTTCCTTTAGTGCAAGGATGGGAGAACCTCTCTCAAGCCAAGGGCCGCATTCTCTTCTGGGCAGCCCGGCAGGGGCCACACATGAACTTGACACACATTTGCAGTTCAAGGGCACTTTCCAGGCAGGCCAGGGCACCAAGAAGGCAGGCGAGAGGGAAGCCCAAGAGCCAGGGAGCAGCCTAAAGGGCTGCATCCAGCCTCTGGGCTGCAGGTTCCCATGCTGGCTATACCAGCATTCTGCATGAATTCCCTGAAGCCTCTGCAGAAGAGCCCTGGGGCTCATTTCCCCTTTGCTCTTCAGATGCAGCCCAGGCTTTTCAAATGGCGGCATCAAATGTCTGTGGAAACGGAAACTTTACCCTGATGCAGGAGCTTGCCAAGAAATCCGCAGCCAGGCGGCTTGGGAGCAGAAGGATTAGCACTTCATGGGATGACAGGGATCACTTGGCCAGGATGAGGGCATTATGAAGCGTCACCAGGGAAGGAGAACTAATCCTTGACCCATAACCAGAGGGATGGCACCTGCCCAGCGAGCGCAGAGGGCAGAAAAGGACGTTGGCTCACGGAGACTCGCCACAACAAGGAACGTGGATTCAGGAATCTTTAGCTCAAACATCCATTCTTTATCATCATGTAGCTATGCCTTAGACCCGACAAACAATTTGGTGTAGATAAGGGCAGCTTCAGATCAGCCCCTATCACTAACTTCAGTTAGATTAACTCTCCAGTAAGCGTCTGCTTACACATTATACATTTAAAGCACCTCACCCCCAGAATCCCGGGAACTGTAGTTTGTTAAGAGTGCTGGGAACTGTAGCTCTGTGAGGGGTACGCTGCCATTACCATTTGAGCATGTTTGCAGCAAGTGTCTTTAGTACAGGGGTCACCAACCTAAGGCCCATGGGCCGGAAGCGACCCGTGGAGGTCGTTTGACTGGCCCATGAGCTGCTCCCAAACTGAGCTGCCCACTCACGCTGCGCTAAACCGGCACAGCGCGGGGACTCGCTTCCATGGCACTGGGAATCGTGTCTGCCAAAAATCGCATCTGCACAGACGCAGAGCCCGAAAATTGCGGGTGCGCGCGTGCAATCCAGCCCACAGAGAAATCTCCATGGGACTGATCTGGCCCAGGCAAGATAAACCTTGCTGACCCCTGTATTAGCTGATTCACATGTACTTGTACGTTGGGGGAATTTAGTAAGAGTAACAAAGATCAGAGTTTTTTATTTCTCTCTGGTAAACAGGCTATCAGGAAACAGAAGTTCAGCAATATTCACTGATTTATTTAGCGCACGTGCGCCCTGCAAAAAGGCTCCCAAAGCAGAATACGACAGTCCCAACCCTCAGGCTTATGAGAGCCCACCTGCTTTTGATATCTGCTCCTGAATTCCAGATGGTGCTTATAAGAATTGCCACACAACTCCAAAAATTAGCTATTTAATTTGCTTGTTTTACTCTTCCCTCCTCTTCCCCTTTTTCTTTTGTGTCGTGTTTGGTTTTGCTTTTTTTTTAATAAATTGTAAGACAGCAGGGAGGGACTGTCTTGCTTTTATTATTATATGAGCTGTTCTGGAAGTCACATGGCTGAAGGGCAGGGTAAAAATGCTTTATATAAATGATGTTAAATAAGCAATGTCTCTCCTTCCTGTTCTATTGCAGATGGATGAATTTATGGAGTTGGGCAATGAGGTCCAGGATGGAGAGCTGGATGCTCTAATTGAGTCCCAAAAGCCAAATCAATGTTGCGTTCTGATCTACACATCCGGAACGACGGGGAAACCCAAAGGGGTGATGCTTAACCATGACAATGTGTGTATTCCAGGCACCCACCTCTCCATGGGCTGGCCCATGGCGGGAAAGTGCAGTTTAGTCTTCAGCTTCAAATAGGCAGTACCTGGTCATGGGAATGCTTGGAAGTGACTTGCCTTAAGAACACAACCGGACAGGAAAAAATGTTTCTTAAACTCTAAGCAAGAGAGCAGAACAATCCATGGGGTTTGTTGGGACATCTCTCAAAAGCCTGCCTCCAGAATGTCAAAAATTTCACCCAAACCAGAACGGTTCAGGCCATGGCAGCTGCAGGTAGGGCTGGGAATGAACCCATTTGAAATGGAGAGCTGCTCCCAGTCAGTGCAGATGAGCCAGTGGTCTGAGTCTGCATAAGGCTATATTCCACATGATTTGCACACTGAACCTCCCAGGGTTCAGTTGCTGGCTCCTCCAGCTGGAAGAATAAGCAGACAGCAGGTGATGGAGAAGACTCACTCCCCCAGGCCCTAGAGAGCTGCTGCCTGCCAGAGTCTACCGTGCTGGGCTAGATAGACAATAGGCTACCTCTGCAAAAGGCTGCTTCCTGTGTCCCTGACAGTGAATGCAAAGTTGGTGACTCCTGTTTCCCTACGTGATTTCTATTCTGGCTGGTCGACCTGCTCCTGACAGCTGTCAGCGGAGAGGTTATTTATAATGTCACCCTCAGTCTGGAAAAATCCCTTGCCCACATGTGTGGGCTGATGCCCTCTTTATTAAAGTATGTTTCCCTCTGCCTGTGATTAAATTCGGAGCCACAGCATCACAGGATGATGCAGAAAAGCATATTTAGATGCGCAGGAGACACCAAAGCCTTGGACTCAGAAGAAAGCTTTCTCTGCCACCAGCTCTTGCACCTGCTTGATCTCAGCCTTTGCCCATTGCCCTTCTCCTCACATGCCACAAAGCTTCCCAGTCTTACTCCGTTCCTAGTCAAAGTGCTGTGGTCAGAGTGCCGACTGGCGCTGGTCACAGGACACAAGCTCTTCCCCTACTGAAACAGCTTCACTGGCTACCAGCCTGTTTCTGAAGTTTGGGCCAAGAACCTAAGAAGAGGCTGGCTGCTGGATCCAGCCCATCTAGCCCAGCCTCTTGTCCCCCAGCCAGATGCCCCCAAGGGCAGCCTGCAAGCAGCACCGGAGCACAAGAGCCCCTCCCCTCCTGCTGCCTCCAACTGTGGACTTTGAGAGCCCTTTCCTCCATGAATTTGTCTAATCTTCTTCATCTCTCTATACACATCTGCCCGGGTGCTAAGCTCCTCGGGGAGCACCTTCTCTGGGTCCTGACAACATCAGAAGCTCAGCTGGTGGTGAGACAAGAGAAAGCCTTTTCTGTGGTGGCCCCCAGGTTGTGGAATTCCCTCCCAAGAGAGGTCAGACAGGCTCCCTCTGTCTATACTTCTGCTGGGAGGTTAGGAGCTTCCTGTTCAGGCAGATGATGCTGAGCACTGGGCAGCTGCCACTGCAAACTGAACTTTAATGCTGATTTTAAATGTGCTTTTATGTATTTTAACCATTGTTTTAAACTAGGGTTTACTTTGTATTTTATAATGATGTTTTAAAATGTTGTAAGCCACCTTGAATCCCAACCTGGGATTCTCCCAAATCCTTGGAGAGCTGCTGCTCTTCAGAGTCAACATTACTAGGCTAAATGGACTAAAGGACCATGTAGCATTTCAAGAAGTGCTAATTGGTGAACACAAATTTGAAGTGGGCCAAAATCCCCCCTCCCGTCCCCTCTGATCATGGAGCGACAATTCCCAGAGTTCTCTGGGGAAAGGGATTGATTGCTAAACCACTCTGAAAACTGTAGCCTCCTGGGCCAACTCCCACTCCCAGAATTATTTGGGGCAAGCCATGAACTGCTTCAAGTGGACTCAGTGTTTTCCATGCATGGTGTGAATGTGACCTTGGTCTTTGCTGATGGAGGGCTCCTCGTTGTCAAAGGACATCTGCTCCATTGTCTAACGCCTCTGTATTTATCTGCACAGATAACCTGGACTTCAGCCCATGCCAGCCGGGCAGGGGACATGCAGCCAGCTGAAATCCAGCAGGAGACCATCGTCAGCTACCTTCCTCTCAGCCACATTGCAGCCCAGATTTATGACCTCTGGACTGGAATCAAGTGGGGAGAACAGGTCTACTTTGCAGAGCCGGATGCCTTAAAGGTCTCTGTACAAAAAAATGTAAAAAATAAAAATGCCCCAGTTATTTTTCACTCTTCAAAACTGTCAAGTTGAACTTGGTGTTTTTCAGTGAGATGATGCAGAAGACCCTTTAAAGCTTTGGAAACCCCTCTGGGAAACAATAAGAAGCAGACTATATGGGAAACAAACAGTTAATTTACTGCCTTCGGGGGTGATTAAACCCTTCAACACCCTTTAAGTGTAAAGTCAGACTAGTGATCAGGATGGTTAAAGTATCATTGACTGCAGATATATGTATTTATTCTAACTGTCCCTTCCTGGACAAAGAGTCTGTAGATTTTGAAAGAACTACAGAACTCAGGCTGAGCCGAAAGGGAGCACTTTTTGAGAATGTCTTTGGTAGCCACAAAAGGCCTTCCCCTCTTTTCAACAATGGGGTCTTCTCCGAAATGAAGCTTCACCCATTCCAAGTGAGGGCAATTCCTGTCTAGGAATGATTGCCTTCACTCTCAAGTGGCTTTGTTTGACCTCAGAAATATCAACAATATGTAGCCAAATAGGAGTAGCTAGCTAGTGTCAGGCTATATTGTGTTGTCTATGCAATTTCTGGTTGTCTGTGGTCTCTGCTTTCCAATTTTGCCATCCATTCTTGGTCTTCTTAGGGGGGCTTGGTGGGTACCCTGAAAGAGGCGCTGCCCACCGCACATATGGGAGTTCCCCGGGTGTGGGAGAAGATCATGGAAAAGATCAAAGATGCCTCTTCTCAATCTGGATTTGTGAAGAAGAAAATCCTCTCTTGGGCCATGTCGGTCAGCTTGGAACAAAACCTGAGTGCCTCTTATAGGTATGTCATTCAGATCTGGCCAGCAGGAGATTCAGCAGAGATTAGCACCAGGGACTCCTAGTCCTTAAAAACAAGCTCAGGGTAGACTTCCATTTTTCCAGGTTAAAAAGGTCAGGTGGTTTTTGTAGGTGACAAAAGACTCAGCTGAAACTTTCAGCTTTCATGTCATTTTAGAACAAGCTAAAAACTAGCCAAGTTCATCAAAGTTAGAGTGCAAGTGACCCTTTACAAGTTGCATGGAACCAGGCAGAGGGCCTTCTCGGTAGTGGTGCCCTCTCCATGGAACGCCCTCCCATTAGATGTCAAGGAAACAAACAAAGATCTGATTTTCCATAGACGTCTGAAGGCAGTCCTATAACGTGAAGTTCTTAATTTTTGAAGTATCGTTGTGCTCTTTTATATTCTGTTGGGCGCTGTCCAATGTGGCTGTGGCAGCCCAGTCAGATGTGTGGGGTATGAAAAACAAATTATTATTATTTCCTGGTGTCCCCTTTAATCCCTCCTAAAAGAATAAAGACACAGGAGTCTTTCTGAGTAAAGTAACAAAAAGTTTACTCACATTTCAGTTCACGATTTGATCCCTGAAAGGCAGACTTTTCTTAATAGTTACACAAAGAAAGTGTGAGTTCATCTCATATGTAGACTGAACTCATGTGCTGCCGGCTGAGAGCCAGCAGACAGCAAAATTACGTTAAGAGAACAAAATGGCTGCAGGAGACCATCATGACAGCAAAAGAGAGAAGCAAGACAACAGAAAGACAAAACCAGACTGAGAAAATTGCTGCGAGACTCAGCTCTTCTGTGGAGTCAGCCAGAGCCATGCCCATCTCCCAGGTCACATGCAGGGGGAGGATGCTCCAGACCAGAGGAACAGGAAGTTACCCTGACTGGATGTCCCCCTCCCTGTGACCACTCTAGGGAAATAAGGAATGTTGCATTTGACTGCACCAGTGGATTACACCCTACAGGAGGGAGAACCCTGAGGGCCAGAAGCTGAAAACTGGAGGGCCACATTCCTCTCTCCAGTTTGAGGTTCCCCACCCCTGGTGTAGTCCAACAACACCTGGAAAACCACAGGTGGCCCATCCCTGGAGCAGAGCATTTTTGGCCTCTGTCTGTCTCGGGAGACAATGGAAGAGTGTGTTTTTGGGAATGAAGTCAAACTGCTGGAAGGTAGCAGCCCCTGCTGTGGCTGTAGAGACCAATTCAGGAGAGACAGGTTTGGTTGAAGCTGGGGCAGAGGAAGGTGTCTGGTTGTGCTGATGCAGATGCACAGTAGAGTAGACTGGAAGAGATATTATTCTAGGCAGCTTCCTGGGGGTGGGGGGAGCCTTTTCCCTGTGGCTGCTTTGCATATTGTTCCATTCTTGATGTCAGTTAGAAAAAAATTCCATTTGGCCTCTTTTTCTGTATCTCAAAGCTATTGCCATTTCTCTTGTGGGGGGGGGGTCTCCCTCCCTCCTCTTTTATTTTCCATAGTGATTTAAAGCCCTTTCGAATGAGGTTAGCAGACTCTTTGGTACTTGCTAGAATCCGCCAGGATCTGGGCTTTTCTCGGTGTGAGAAGCACTTCTGTGGAGCCGCTCCTCTCTCAACAGAAGCGCTGCACTTCTTCCTGGGCCTGAACATCCCCTTGTATGAAGCTTACGGGATGAGCGAGACCACTGGCCCACACTGCATGTCCAGCCCATATGTTTACCGGCGTTACAGGTAAAGCTGTGCCATCTTTGTTCTTGCAACCTGATCGGAAACAATCTTGCAGTCAGGACAATGGCCCTCAGTTAGGGATTGGTAAGAAATTTGATTCTGTTCACATTGAAACGCGAACCAACCTAATTTGTGCTTTCTGAAACTGTTCACAAACCACAATACAGGAATCTTTGAATCTTTGAATCTTGCATTTCTCTGAATTTTGCAATGCAATTCTCTAGCCCAAGTAATGTGGTTCAAAAAAACATATATTGAGGTAAAGTATATATTTGAATCCATGTATCAGTGAAAATAAAGTACAGAAATGCTGGTATTGAGTAATGCTGCTTCTGGGACAAGAAGGGCTTAGGGGAACCAGACGGTGTTAGCTGTATTCCTTCCCACTGCTGATGTTTGCACATTTAACTTTTTTTAAAAAAAGTTTTTAAAGCTTCCAGCTGCCATCTTGCCTTTGTCCCCCAGTGCCACTGAAGTTGAATAATTCCGAAGCCTTGGGCATTAAAACAGATGCCCGCCATCTATTTTTATTTTTATTTTAAGCTGGAGCCATCTTCCCCAACTCCTCCAAGACTACAGAATAACTCCAGTTCTGGGGCTCTGAGTTTTACAGCATCTGTGTGTCAGAACACTCACATGTTTTCCCCCCAACAAACATACACAATTATTTATTTTTCCACATGGGAGCTCAGAAAAGGGACCCAGGCAGGACTTTGGAGGATGTTTGGGCCCTGTCATCTGCCCAGGCAGGGCTTGGGGGGGGGGTCAGGCCTGCTGGGGGAGGACCACGATGATGCGACTGTCCACTCTTTGGGCTGTTGGTGCTGTTGCTGCTGCTCCTCATGTTCTCTTTCCCTTGCAGCTGCGGCAAAGCTGTCCCAGGTTGCAAAGTGAAGTTAATGAACAAGGACGACGATGGCAATGGGGAGATTTGCTTCTGGGGGCGAACTGTTTTCATGGGCTATTTGAACATGGAGGACAAGACCAGGGAAGCGATTGATGAGGATGGCTGGCTGCATTCTGGAGATCTGGGGAAGATGGACAGCGATGGGTTCCTCTACGTCACAGGAAGAATTAAAGGTGAGATGCCCTTGGGCAACACTTCCTGGGACCTAGTCATTCTCAGCAGGCCAGCATGCTTAGCACCAGGGTTGCTCAGTGGAGAGGGTCACACCTTCTTGGTGTGTTTTTAGGGGGACCCTCATCAACCAAGCATCCTGTGCCTTCTCCCCTTGTTAGCATCTACAGGGCCAGCCCACCCCTGAGGCAAGGGGAGGCAACCACCTCAGGCTGCCTGAGATGTAGATCTTCCCTCACCCCTTCTTCCTTGGTGGGGAGGGGGCTCCATTTTTGGGTCTGGCCCTGGCAATCTCGCTCTCTCCTCTCCTGCTCTTTTGCTATTCCAAATCTGCAGTGAATTGTCCTGTCCTGCCCCCTTCTGGTGGTTTTGCAGCTGGCACTTCAGTCTAGCATTTCCACAGGGTGACACAGAGGCTCAGCTGCTCACCTTAGAAAGAGCTGTGTTTCAGAGGGAGAACACCTGCTTTGTACATAGAAGTTTCTGGGTTCAACACCAGGCATTTCCAGTTTAAAGGTGATGGGGAAAATCTTTCTCTGCTGGAGGTTTTCTCCTCCGGTCCTTGTGGGAGTGAGGTCAGCTCAGGAAGCCCTTACACCTGGGTTTGTCTGCTCCCAATGTACATTGAGTTGCGGTTCTCCAAGCCACATAGTCCCCCTCAGCACACCAGTGTAGTGGATGCAATCCTGGTATGGACAAATTTGTCCAGTTTCTCTTGGTTTCTCATTATTCTGACCATAAACTTGGCTTCTCACATTTCCACATCACTTTGCTTTTTTAAAAAATCCTCTATATTTCAAAGGATAGTTGTGTTTCAGTTCACATGTTGAAGTGTGAATTAAGTAGTTTCTCATTAAACTACAGACAGAAACAAAATTCTCTCTCTTCCCCCACCATCCCCATAGTCCCATAGCAAGGGCTTTACATTTTCCCCACTTTCTTTTTTCTTCTTCCATGGAAAATTGGGTTAGCACTACAGATGGGCAAATAAAACGATTTCAGTTTCTCATCTTCCCAATCTTCAGTTCAGTTCTACATTGATTGTTCAAAATTACTTTTTTAAAAAAGAATTAAATTGCCAGACATGCAACCTGTTACAGTTCGCCCCCCCCCCTTGCAACAGCAACCCCAACTACATCCAGTTGTATCTAGTACAAATTTCTCCTGACATCCACCTTTTAAAAATGCAATTTTGGCAACTATAAACATTTTTTGCAAAGTAATTTCCCAAATACAAGGCAGTATAACCTGCTATTTTCACTATTCTAGGCAACTATTTTTGGCACACTTTTTGTATGCATTGCTTGACTGAAGAACTGTCCTCCAAAACCTGTAGAAGTGTGGATTTTGAAGGATGCCTGACGGGGCGTATATTTTGCAAATTTCTCCTCATGCATGTCCTTTCTTTGGGCTTCCTAATGTCTCCTTTGGTGTGACTCATCAGAAAGCAAGCTAAGCCATCCATAAGTAAAAGAGTGAGATCTAAACTCCACAATGAGGAATGCCTTGTCTGTCTGTCTGTTTCTCTCTGAGTGCAAACCAGTGTTTCCTGTTCTCAGAGATCCTGATTACAGCTGGGGGTGAAAACATCCCTCCAGTCCCCCTCGAAGATGCTGTCAAGAGGGAGCTGCCTCTTGTGAGCAACGCCATGCTGATTGGAGATCAGAAGAAATTCTTGTCCATGTTACTGACTTTAAAGGTACAGGTCCAGCACAGTTAAACATTTCTGGCAGATGTACAAATGAGGCATAGAATTCAGCGGCTCACTCACTTGGTGTTGAGCAGGAGGGGGACACCTTCTCCACTGAAAACTGCTTATGGCAGTGGTGTCTCCTGAAGGGAGGGTGGGAGGCCAGAGGCAGGGGCGTAGGAAGGGGGGCGGTGCGCCCTGGGTGCCATCATGGAGGGGGGTGACAAATTATCAAGGAACAATTACTGCCCTACTAGGGCGGTTCATTAAAAACTTTTTTTGGGAAAATGGCTGAGGGGAAAAACAGAAGATGGGTGGCCATCGCTCAGGCATGGTCTAGTTGAGATCCCCAGGGGTTTGGCTAGATGACCCTCGGGGTCCCTTCCAACTCTACAATTCTCTGGCGCAGGCTTGTGCAGAGTTTTAGGTACAAGTTGGATGCAAGGGGTGCATAGGATTGCAGCCCATCTTACGCACCGTCAGCTCAGGAATAAGTCCCACTGATCAGGATGCGACTAGATTGCTGCTGTGGTCCTGTTTTTTAAATCAATGTTTTCCTTTTCAGATGATAGAGCATGGTGAAATCACAATAAATAAAACCTCCCCTTCAGTAGTTTCAAGCACTACTACAGGTTCCACATAATATCTGTACTGCATTGTTTACTGTGACAGCACCTGCACTTTGGAACTCCCCACCTACTGCAACAAAGCCCGTGCCTTTGCTAGACTCTTTTCAGGCACCTGCTAAAAGCATTCTTCTTTAGGCAAGCATACCTAGATGCTTAGGAAGTAGAAGTAATTTTAATCTTTATATTTTAGCTTTTATATGTTCTAAAGTAGGATTGTTATTTTTTCTTGATTTTACTGCTGTGGTGTTTTTTGTTTTGGTAAACCACTTTGCAGGTTTTTTAAAATAAATTTTATTAAATAAATAAACAATAAATATAAATAAAATAACACAAGCCTAAACACAATCCATCCTGTAGATTTAAGTATCTGTCCACAGTCATCTACTTGTTATTAGAGGCCCAGAATAAGAAAATATGAAATAATGTAAACCCATTTTTGCAGGCAAAAAATTCAATGTGGGGGGTGACAAGAAATTTTCCGCACTGGTTACCACCTGACCTTCCTACGCCTCTGGCCAGATGCCGCCCCAATGTTGTCAGATTGCAGCTCCCATCAGCCTCTCAGCCAGGACTGCCTACTATCAGCGATGGCAGGGTGTCGCTCTCCCTGGTCTATGAAATGCCGCCCCCAAAATGGTTCAGCTGGTACATGCAGCATCATCTTTTCCAGAACTTTCTGTTCTCTAAATTTTTAACTCTCATTGTGCTGCTTTGAAAATTCTGTTTCTGCATTTTTTTAAAGCATGTGCTTTTATTCCTTTAAATTCCAAGATGCTTTCTGGGGCTTGCTGCAGTTTTTAGTTCTCTTTTACATTTACTTGCTGCTTTTATATTGTTGCATTTTAAATACTGTGGATGACTGCATAGTGTGGAAAAGAAAATGGAACAGAGAGACGCTTCTCTACCTTTCTCCTGTTAGCAGAACTTGACTCATCCAACAAAACTGCTAAGTTCAGAAGAGGCTTCTTCCTAGGAGTCAATGGAAATTGCTGCCCCAAAGAGCTGAGAGCTGCCAGCTTACCTTGGCCCTTAATTGGGAGTTGACAAAGAGAGAATCCAATACTGTCCCAGGACCTGGAAGCTCTGGGTCTGAGATGAGAAGCCTCAAGACAGAGGTGCCCCCCTGACTCCACTATTGAACCCTCAGCTCTTCCCAAGCCACAACTCTCAGTGACTCTGCTCCCCCCCCCCCCCCCAGTATTTTGGCCTGATTGAAATGTCTCCTTGAATGCAAATCCTCTGGCTTGTCTGGATGTAAGACTCTCTGTGTGTAGCAAAAATGAAACAAATCCACATTTGCTGTTCTGCTCCCTTTTTGCCACTGGCAGGTGTCCTCTCCCCTGCAAAGGCTGCCCGAAAGGGCATGTGCCTGGCTGGAAAAGGTTCCTCCCTCTGGACTAGATGGAGCTTTGGCCAGATCCGGCAGTAGGGAAGTTCAGGCTGGGTAGCCTCCTTGGTACTAGCAGGGCCCCTTTCCACACCAGGATCACTGCCACATAAGTACCTGTGTGAACACTTTATGCTGTAAACCACCCTGTGATCTTCAGATGAAGGGTAGTATATAAATTTAACAAATAATAAAAAGCTGTTTATTTCACCACACTCTCCTTCCCCATTTCCAGTGTGCAGTGGATCCTGAGACTTCTGAGCCTACGGACAGCCTGACCCAAGAAGCCAGGGAGTTTTGTCAGAAAGTTGGCAGCAAAGCCACTCAAGTGTCTGAGGTTGTGCGGACAAGAGATCCGGCTGTTTATCGAGCCATCCAAGATGGCATAGACAGAGTCAACGGACGGGCAGCGGCCAATGTTCAGCGCATTCAGAAGTGGGCAGTTCTACAAAAGGATTTTTCCATTTCTGGTGGGGAATTTGGTAAGTTTTCCAAGGGCTGGGTTACAATCTGGAATTCAGTTATATTAAAAATTCCAGATATATCTCTTTGGAGGGATAGTAAGACTGCTAAATTTGGGGTTTGACTTTGGTAAATGTATCCAGTAAAGTAGAACTGCAGGATCTCTGGTGTCATATGCAGTTCTTCAGCTGGGATCATTAAGCCTCTGGATTAGAATCTACCTTTTCCACACACACTTTCCTCATGACAAACTGCTAATATCAATTCATTTCCATTTTAGGTCCAACCATGAAATTAAAGCGGCAAACTGTTGTTGAGAAGTACAAAGATGAAATTGATTCCTTTTACAAAAAATAAAGTTAGCCGTCCAGTATTGCTCTTCAAGCTCCAATAGAACAGAAACGCACATTCTGTAGAATATGTAAGACCATCTTTCCAAGGAAGCTGTTTGAAGACCACCACCATTTTGAAGAGGAGCACCAGATACTAACAAGTGCACGTTTTGGGTTCCACTTCTAAATGCTAATTAGGCTACAGAAGCCAGAGAGAAGCACGCACCCCAGAATCAGTGTTGGAAGGGGTCCAGAGGGTCGTCTAGTTGAGCCCCTGCAATGCAGCAATCTCAACTAAAGCATCCATGACAGATGGCCAGCCGATCAATCCAATATTCATTCCAGTGAATATAGATTTTCATTCAGTTATTGATAGGGATGGACCAATCTGTCAGTTGTGATTTCTCATTTTCAGTCCAATCTTAAATAGGATTTGCAACTTTTCAACATCAGTTTGTTTCTTTAAAGAAAGCATTCACTAAAATTCACCATCATTTTAGTGTGCATTTCTCCAAATACACAAATTCTGCCTTGGTCAGACCACACCTGGAATACTGTTTCCAATTCTGGGCACCACAATTTAAGAATACTGACAAGCTGGAACATGTGCAGAGGAGGGCAACCAAGATGATCAAGGGTCTGGAAACCAAGCCTTATGAGAAATGGTTGAGGGAGCTGGGTATGTTTATCTTGGAAAAGAGGAGACAAAGAGAAGAAATGATAGCCATTTAAAAATATCTCAAGGGCTGTCACATGGAAGATGGAACAAGCTTGTTTATTCCTGCTCCAGAGGGTAGAACCCAAACCAGTGGCTTCAAGTTACAAAAAAGGAGATTCTGACTGAACATCAGGAAGAACTTTCTGATGAGAGCTGACAGTGGAACAGACTCCCTTGGGAGGTGGTGGCCTCTCCTTCCTTGGAGGTTTTCAAGCAGAGGTTGGATGGCCATCTGTCAGGGATGCTTTAGTTTAGATTCCTGCATTGCAGGGGGTTGGACTAGACAGACCTCAGCTTCCCTTCCAATCCTACAATTTTGATTCTTTACTGTCACAATCACTGAGTAGGATTCTCCTAATATACATACTTTGTATGCAGTTTTCCTAAGTATAATACATTTTGACATTAATTTTGACCAATATATGTAGTTTTATGCACACTTTCCTATAAGATATATACCTTTGGTTGGAGAACTGCACTGCAAAATTCAGAGAAGTATAATTTCGAAAGTTAGCTGCGTTTTTGTTTCCTGCATTGTTTTGAGACACGCTAATTTGGTCTGGTCACATTAAAATGTGAACTAAGCTAAATTTTTCCATCTTTATTTATAGCTTCTGGAAACAATTCAGATTCAAACACTATTTCTGTTGAAAACATAACCATATTTTTTAAAGTTATGTTTTCTAGCAAATGAAGTTAAACATACTAATTTGTACTAAATGCCACAGGACTGCTTTCATTGAATGGGTGCAGGTTGTATTTTTGTCAGCTGAATAACAAATTAAAATAAAATTATGTAGATCAGACTACAGAATTCAAGTTTTGCAACAAATGAAAAACAGGCATTGGCACAAGATGTAACTATGAGTTAAATCAATGGTCTTTTAACCCAATCTTACAAGTTAAGGCTTTTTCTGGCACTGGCAAATCCAGGTCTCTCTTAGCTGAAGATATGAACCAAGCACCTTCTGAATGCAAAGGTTAAAAACACCTCTTGAATTTATGCTGATTCATTGTAGTAGTAAAGAACATGACAACACAAAACATATTCCTTATGTTCCTTAAAAGGACTTATTTCCAAATCAACATGTAGGATTGCATTGTTTGTGTTGAGGCAAGAGCAAGGATAGGGAACCCCTGTGGAGGACTAGCCAAGGATATTTTTACTGCACACCCATAATAATATAATAATAATAATAATTTATTATTTGTACCCCACCCATCTGGCTGGGTTTCCCCAGCCACTCTGGGCGGTTTCCATAGAAACCAAAAATACACTAAAATCACAGATTAAAAACTTTCCTGAACAGGGCTGCCTTAAGATGTCTTCTGAATGTCAGGTAGTTATTTATCGCTTTGACATCTGATGGGAGGGCGTTCCACAGGGCGGGCGCCACTACCGAGAAGGCCCTCTGCCTGGTTCCCTGTAGCTTTGCTCCTCGGCGCTGGACCTCAGCGTCCGGGTAAAACGATGGGGGTGGAGACGCTCCTTCAGGTATACTGGGCCGAGGCCGTTTAGGGCTTTAAAGGTCAACACCAGCACTTTGAATTGTGCTCGGAAACGTACTGGGAGCCAATGTAGGTCTTTCAAGACCGGTGTTATATGGTCTCAGAGGCCGCCCCCAGTCACCAGTCTAGCTGCCGCATTCTGGATTAGTTGTAGTTTCCGAGTCACCTTCAAAGGTAGCCCCACGTAGAGTGCATTGCAGTAGTCCAAGCGGGAGATAACCAGAGCATGCACCACTCTGGCGAGACAGTCCGCGGGCAGGTAGGGTCTCAGCCTGCGTACCAGGTGGAGTTGGTAGACAGCTGCCCTGGATACAGAAGTGACCTGCGCCTCCATGGACAGCTGTGAGTCCAAAATGACTCCCAGGCTGCGCACCTGGTCCTTCAGGGGCACAGTTACCCTATTCAGGACCAGGGAGTCCTCCACACCAGCCCGCCCCCTGTCCCCCAAAAACAGTACTTCTGTCTTGTCAGGATTCAACTTCAATCCATTAGCCGCCATCCATCCTCCAATCGCCTCCAGGCACTCAAACAGGACCTTCACCGCCTTCACTGGTTCTGATTTGAAAGAGAGGTAGAGCTGGGTATCATCTGCATATTGATGGACATCCAGTCCAAACCCCCTGATGATCTCTCCCAGTGGCTTCATATTGATGTTAAAAAGCATGGGGGAGAGGACGGAACCCTGAGGCACCCCACAAGTGAGGGCCCAGGGGTCTGAACACTCATTCCCCCCCCCCCCACTTTCTGAACACGGCCCAGGAGGAAGGAGCGGAACCACTGTATAACAGTGCCCCCAGCTCCCAGCCCCTCTATTTTTTTTTTTAAGAGCTCCCAGCCCCTCTAGACGGTCCAGAAGGATGTTATGGTTGATTGTATCAAAGGCCGTTGAGAGATCCAGCAGAACTAGGAAACAGCTCTCACCTTTGTCCCTAGCTCGCCGGAGATCATCAACCAGCATGACCAAGGCAGTTTCAGTCCCATGATGAGGCCTGAATCCCGATTGGAAGGGATCCAAATGGTCCGCATCCTCCAGGCGTGCCTGGAGTTGTTCAGCAACCACACGCTCAATCACCTTGCCCAAGAATGGAAGATTTGAGACTGGGCGATAGTTAGCCATACTGGCCGGGTCTAAAGATGTTTTTTTAAGAAGCGGTTTAATGACCGCCTCTTTCAGCGGATCTGGGAATGTTCCCTCACAGAGAGAGGCATTCACCACCCCGCAGAGCCCATCGCCCAGCCCTTCCTGGCTTGCTTTTATTAGCCAGGATGGGCAAGGATCAAGGAGACAGGTGGTTAGTTTCACGCGTCCGAGCAGCCTGTCCACATCCTCGGGGGTAACGGATTGAAATTGATTCCATACAACTTGACCAGACAGAGCTCTAGCACTCTCCCGCCCCAGCCCTGCTCCCACAGTGGTGTCTAACTCCTTCCGAATATGAGTGACTTTATCTGCAAAAAACTTTGCAAAATCGTTGCAGGAGATCTTGGGGTCTTTACAAGGCCCCGGTGGTAAAGGTGGTTCCGTTAAATTGCGGACCACCTGAAAGAGTCTCCTGCTACTATCTTCTGCAGATGCAATAGAGGCGGTGAAGAAAGTCTTCTTCGCCGTTGCTATCGCCACTTGGTAGGCTCAACGTTGAGCTCTAACCTGCGTCTGGTCAGATTCGGAATGAGTTTTCTGCCACCAACGCTCTAGCCGTCTCAACGATTGTTTCATCGCCCTCAGCTCCGAAGAAAACCACGGGGCTGTCCGGGCTCCATGCAATTGGAGAGGGCGCTTCAGAGCCAGACAGAATAGCCCTGGTTAACTCTGCATTCCAGCAGGCCACCAGGGAATCAGCTGAAAGGCCATCAACATGGGATAAAGCATCCCCTACCACTCTCTGGAAAGCATTTGGATCCATTAAGTGGCGGGGGCGGACCATCCAAATTGGTCCCACCTCCCTGCAGAGGGGAAGGGTCGCGGAGAAGTCCAGTTGCACCAGGAAGTGATCTGACCATGGCACTTCTTTTGTTTCACTTTTACTTAGTGTCAGATCACCCAGGTCACTAGAGGTAAACACCAGGTCTAAGGCATGTCCATGACTATGAGTTGGGCCAAACTTACAACAACACCACGATTTGTGCTCATGATGCTGTCAGAGCAGTGGCATGCTGGCCTACCAATTCTGGGATGTTGCAGAATACACCCGCCATAAAACTGTGTGGAGAGGCCACTCAACTATAGTCAAACCTCGGTTCCCAAAAGCCTGTTTCGGAACGTTTCGGCTCCCAAATGCTGAAAACCCGGAAGTGTTCCGGTTTTCAAACTTTTTTGGAAACCTAACATCCGACGTGGCTTCCGCTTGAGTACAGGAAGCTCCTACAGCCAATCGGAAGCCACGCTTCAGTTGTTGAACATTTTGGAAGCCGAACGGGCTTCCAGAACGGATTACATTCAACAACTAGGTTTGACTGTACCTCTTTCTTCACCTCTATCACTGGCCATGCCTGGAAGCAAGACTTTGGGGAGATGGGAAAGGAAGCATAGGTCAGCTTTCATCAACCTGTTGTCCTCCAACTTTTTTTGGGACTATTAAAGTTGTAGTCCAATGATTCTGGATCGTGCTCTAGGTTCAAGAAGGCTGGTGCACAATTGTTTTTTAGATTATGCAGCAGCCAACATTGATGTGGAGATGTTGCCTGTGGTACATTTTTTTGAATTATAAATTACACACTTCAAAGGAGCCATGTTACTTTGGGGCACTTATTTGCCCATCAAAAGGCTTTAAAACTGATTAACCAATCCATCCTCTGCTACACTATGAATGAAAACCAGTAGATTCTGGACTGAGGACATTGCAACATTTATTGCTTATCACCTCAGGCACCTGAAATGCATTTCTTCACACCAACACTATTTAGCACATTATATATTTTTAATGAGCCAGTTGTATGTTACTAGCAAAAGCTACTAAGGGGACTAATTTTTGCCTTCCAGTTTAAAGAAGATGTACTCAGAGCTGCCTTTTCCAGAAGAGCCAATATGGACTTCCACAGAGGGACATGAGCTCTCTGAAGGCTGGATTATTCAAAGCACTTAAAACTAGTCACCTAATTAAGAACCAAAACAAAGGCAGCGTTATCTTGGGGGGAGGGACTTTATTTTTTCCTTGCTTTGTGTGCGAATGGTAACCTCAGTACAATCCAAGAGACAGACAGAAGCAGCAAAAATATAACACACACAGATCAAGCGAGAGCTCTGTTTCCCAAGTTCTTTGAGAAGCCCATATTAATACACAATATTGAAAGGTACCTCTCAGTGCAGAAGCAAAACACAAAAAAGACAAGTTTCCAAGGCCTCACTCTCATCCCTACTTCTGGTTGTGCAGATACTACATGGAAACTGGCAAGGCAAAGCAATCCTGCACGGCGGCTTTAATGTGTGGGAGAAAAAGCCAGACTGGTGGCACCAGCCAGCTGCAGGCCCAGCCACAGTTCTCCTATTCCTCTTGGATAGAGACACAATGGAGAGAATCTGGCATGGGACTTCTAGATGATCAAAAGGTTTGTAACATTCATGCCCATAACAAAACGTGCAAGGGGCATGTTATGAACTTGCAGCAAGAGTTGTTGCAAAATACAGCATCCCTGAAAAGTTCTCTTCCTTTGCCCCTGGATAACATCTGCTCAACACAATCTACGCACAATGATGCTGTAAGATTGTCCACCCATTTCCCCACTTCATCTGTTGTTGCTTTGGGAAGGCACAGCTCAGGGGTACAGCATCATGCACTTTAGTGTTACCAAATGTCACCAGGAGGTGCAAAGCTGCTGTTTCCAGCAGCAGCTATGAGCCACGCACCATTATCTCCTGGCCTGGATTAACTATAAAATCTCTCCATCTGATTGGTTCAAAAAAAAATTAATGACCAAGCAGCCTACTTAATGGTAAACTGAAGAGATATATATATATATATGTATGTATCATTGAGCACAATACAAAAGCCATTACATACATACAGTAGTAACTGTAAATTATACATTTGGTATCCCATCTAGACAGGAAAGCATTAAACATTCCCTTCACAATCTGTAGCCGACAAAATCAAGTTGCGTAACTAATCTTCATTGAAGAATGCTGGAGCAAGTAATGTGCAGAGAAGACTAAAAAGGAGTAGTCATTTTTACTTTTAACACTTTCCCTTCAGTCCCAGAAGGATAGAGATACCTTGCATTTTATATATAACAGCGCAAACCCATGTTTCCACAGTTACAAGGCTTTATTTATGCTTCTGAAGGACAGATTCCAGGAGTACCTCTGTATAGCAAGCTTTCTTGTTCTTTGCTTTAGAAAAATATATTGTGCTATTTTAAGGCTGTGCCACCTCCTGCATTCCTAATGGATAACAAACCAAGCCTCCTTCAAAGTTGTAGTGATAAAATCAGACTTTTGCATATCTGCACACTTAAATACATCAAGTGTTTCTGAAAAAGTAGGACTCAAAATGGAAGGTTGCCAATTGCGTGCAATATGAGCTAAAAAAAGGAATTTGACTTTACAAAAATGTGTCTGACATGTAATAAATAAAAATAAGCACTTGGAAAAAGTCCACCAGAAGCAGGCACAAGAAGAATCGCATCCATTTGGGCTGAATTTATTTAACAGAGAGGCTCTCCGTCTAACAGTTTGCTTTCCTCAAGAGAAAGGCAAACAAAATGGAAATGAATTGCAGACAGCTAACACGTTTTAGTAACAGCTTCCATCAGGGGCAACTGAAACCAACAAGCTATGGAGATGCTTTATTCCATCGCCCTTACTCTGCGACAGATCTCTGCTGTGAACTCTGAACACTTTGAGTTACCTCCCAAATCTTTGGTCAAGACCTGAAAAGAAAGATGGAAAAAGATGGTGAAGAAGAATGGACACTTTAAACGCTTCAGTTTAATGAAATGTAATTAGCTAACTACAGCCACATAGTCTTTTCCAGGATCAGGACACATAGTGTGGTGTTGTCCTTCTGTGCCCAAAGTTAGAAGACTTGTGCTAGTCCTTGATTAAGGGAAGGTTTTCCAAACCATCATCTCAAAGGCTGGACATTTTGCAAAGTGGTGCCCAACTCAACTGGATGGACATCAAGTGTTTTGTGCTCAGCAGGGCCAAGTGCCAGTTGCTCCATCTGACTGTGTCCTCTCCATAATTATTGTGACAAGTCTGGGTTGAGCCAAGAAAGGCAATGGATTGAACCTGGGATCTTCTGCTTGTATAGCAGGTGCTATAGTATCCCCCCGTGTGCCACCTGTATGAATTTTGAGTGCCAAAGGCACTCTGAACGTCTAATCAAAATCTTATTCAGCACCTATATGCTCACTTAACACATAGCGCTGGGATGATAAGAAAGCTCTCCGTTTTCACCGCTGCTCAATTCAATAATAAGAAACCAATCTAGTTCACGCAGAAGAGAATCTATCTACACTGCAGGTAGAGATAAGCACTCCTTTCTCCTCTTTGCAGAGCACACATGCTTGTTGCTGGATACAAACAGCTAAATATTGTCTCCCAACTAAATGCCAACCTCCAGTTAACAGATAATGCTAGCAGCACTGTTTATAAGCTAGAAACTAAAGCAAATACTGAGACACAAATTGGAGCTGGTGGCGCTATCGACCTAGTAGAGTTTTTGTGTATGCGCTGCAAAAGAGAGCATTTATAGACCTGGTAGAAGAGAGTGGGAGACTTGTTCAGTGTCAGTGGAACTGGACAACAGAAAATTCTTCCAACCTGGCATAGCGTGTGCTCTAGTCCTATCTGAATCACATTCTGTAGAAACTGGATTGCGAGATCGCCAGTGATAGGTGAACCCTGACAAGGCATACCTTTCCATCTTTGATGGTATCAAAACAGGCATCTTCTATTTTCGTGGCGTATTCTTGCATTCCCATGTGTCGCAGCATCATCACTGCACTCAATAGTAGTGCTGTTGGGTTTGCCAAGTCCTTTCCAGCAATATCTGGAGCTGTTCCATGAACCTATGAAAATAAAGAATGCTGACCTGATTCTTTGGCTAAAACTAAAGTATTGATTCAGTGGATTATCTTGCACCAGCAGTGGAAAGTTGGTGCTTTTTACAAAGCCTGTCTATTATCACATGTCTACTGCTGCCAAGGTAAGTGGTGATGCTGGTAGTGGCAGATGCAGCTGGCCTCTGTGCTACACCAGCGTGCGACCAAGATTCTAAGCAATTTCCCAACAGTGAATGCTAGTCAACATCAAAACAAAACAAAACAAAACAAAACAAAACAAAACAAAACAAAACAACAAAACAACAAAACAAAACACTGCACTACACCCTTGTTTGGAAGAACAACAAACTCAGCTGTATATTGAATAATATTTCCGTATGAGAAGTGAATTTGAACTCCTAATTCTACCTAATTCTTTCAAGGCAGCTTAAATGCTGCCTTGGAAGATCCTCTTTTCAAAATATTGCTACGTTCAGTAATTCTTATTTGACAAAAATTGTATACCATTTGATTGTAAAAAAATAAAATAAAAAACCTCTTAGTGTTTTACACAAATATAGACTAAAACATTAAATTGGTTTAAAAAAAGCATTTAGAAATATTCCAACAAACAATTGCTAGAAAGAAACAAAATAGTTGCAACTTCTACATATCTGGGTAGGCTTGTCTAAACAAAAATGTTTTCATCTGGCATTAAAAAGAGTACAGTGAAGGCGCCTGCTTGATGTCAACAGGCGGGGAGTTCCAAAGCGTACGGGTTGCCAGACTTGCAGATCTATTTCTTACAAGTGAGGAACAAGCATGATGCAGCACCTGCAA
Source organism: Podarcis pityusensis (assembly GCF_964106645.2). Lineage (NCBI taxonomy): Eukaryota > Metazoa > Chordata > Lepidosauria > Squamata > Lacertidae > Podarcis > Podarcis pityusensis. Next base: position 53,102,448 of record NC_138039.1, on the reverse strand, counting down.
CAGACTGAAGCAGCTGAGTGGGCATATATGGGATAAGGCAATCCTGCAAACAAACATATCCTACCCTGTTATACTGTTATACCTCCGTGAACATCCGCCTTGTCTAGCATCCATTCCGTCAAACTTCCGTGGCAAACCTGAAAGTACTGGAACAGGTTACTTCCGGGTTTGCCAATCGCACATGCACAGAAGCACTAAATCGCGCTTTGTGTGCGTGCACAGAGGCGGCGCTTTACCCTATGTCCTTTCTGGCTAGCGGCCAGGGCTCCAGAACGGATCCCGGACACAAAACAAGGTACAACTGTATAGCATTAGTAACCCTTTGAACCTGGCCTGGCAGCAAATGGGCAGCTAGTGCAGATCTCTGAGCAGAGGTGTCACCTGCTGGCAGGTTCTCCCTTCAGCGAGCGACCATGCTGAAGTTCTGCACTAACTGCAGCTTCTGGATTGAGTGCAAGGGAAGCCCCCCTCAGAGCGCACTGCAGAAATCCAGTCCTGAAGTCAAGCTTCTTTGTTACATGCACTTGAACAGACCTGTTATGAACTTATTAAAACCCCGCAGAGAGAGGCATTTGCTTTTCCAGAAAGCAATTATGTCAAAAATCAGAGTTCAAGTTCCAGAATTTTATTTCAGAATAGGAATCTTACTGATTCAAAGATTGCGACTCCATTGGCACCAATGTTTCCACTTGGTGTTACTCCAAGACCTCCAATCAATCCTGCACACAAATCACTGGAAGGAAAATGCAAACACACAATAAATATTTGAGTTGGTATATTTAGGCTCTTTAAATTATTATATACTTGCAGTGGGAAGTTCGGGGAAAAAGGGAGCTAAAAAGAAGAGCTAGTGGAAAACAGATGATGATCTTCACAAGGACCTAAAACACAAAAGGAGTGTTTGGTGGCAGAGTGCAGTCACGCACAGCCTGTTTACTGGGTGCAAATAGGAGCAGGCCAGTGCAAAGCATGGCTTGAGGAATGGAGGAGGCCAGACAAACTTAGAAAGCTGCAGCACAGGAAGACCCAGAGAAGCTGTGAGCAAGTGATGCACTCTGATGGACTTTTTAGGTATCCCAAAACCGTTCCTCCAATCAGAAGTACAGGGTGGCCAACAACACAGACTAAATGAATAGAACATACAATTAAAAAAACAACAACACAAAATCAGTGGTGACAAATAACTATAATCACCTCTGAAAAATCAATTCCAATCGTGGTCCAAAAACCTGGACAAATGAGATGTCTTTAGTCTTCATTTAATATGTTTTTATTGTGGGAGTGAACTGGATGTCAGCTGGAAAAGTTTTATAAGCAGGGCATCACCACAGAGAATGCCACCTCATGACACTGTCCTGACAACTCCAAGAGATGGGATGAGTAAGGCATCTCCTGCAGATTGTAACGCAGGCATCAGCTGGCACTGGGGAAAAGACACCCAAGTTACTGGGTCCCAAGTGGTTTAGGGCTTTACATGTAAAACAGCAAGACCCTGAATTGGGCTCACAGCTGACCAGCCGCCAGTGCAGTGCTTTAAGAACTGGAGGGATGTGGTCCTTCCCTGCTGGCCAGCAGCATTCTGCACCAGCTGCAGCTTCCAGAACATCTTGAAGATTAGCCCTGAGCACAACACATTTCAGAAATCTACCCAGGATATAACTAGTGTGTGTCTGAGAGGCCAGGCTATTCTGATCCAGGAAGAGCTGTAGCTGGCAAACCAGGTGGAGCAAGGCACAAATGCCCCTTGGGCACTTGCAGTGGGCACTTTCTGAGTTAACATGCTTCAAGTTCCATTTTATGCAGCAGGCCAAAATTGGCTTCTGCAAGAAATAAGGCCTAGTTTTATGGCTGCTTTTCAGAGATTTGTTCATTATTTGCACACCACTTTGAGAGCTTGTGTTGAAAAGCAGTTTATAATCATCTTATAAATAAATACGTACATAAAATCCTTCACACTAGCTCAAGTCTCCTTACCTAAGGATGTCACCATACAAGTTTGGCATTACAAGGACATCAAACTGAGATGGATCCTGCACCATCTAAGGGACAAGAAATAAGCTGCTGTTTTTAGGAGGAAAATAGCAACTATGAAGCACCTTAATCATGAGTTTGCTATATACTCACATTCAGACACACAGTGTCGAGATACATTTCATTAAACTTAATGTCTTTACAGTTTTCTGCTGCTTCCCTGCATTTTTTCAGGAACAACCCGTCAGACATTCGCCTGTGCATCAAGGGAAAAAAAGCCGCATTTTAGGGTCCTAGATGTGCGTACCAGATTAATGTTGCATTCAGACATGGGGGAGGGGACAGTAGTAGAGAGGGAAAGCACCTGTCGACGGCAACGATAGTGTAACATGCCAGGCGTTTAGTTTGAGTTCAGAAGCAAATATCCATGTTTCAAAGGTAATATTCCTTTCTAATCTTAAGCAATTCACAAATTTTAAGAGAATGAGAAAGATGGAGATATAACAAGTTATTTTTATGCTTTCTGCCCTAAAAGCAGAAATTGTATTTCTCAGGGAAGATTTATAACCTGCCTTTCCTCCTAGATGCTTAAGGGAGCAAACGTGTGTTTTGTTCTCCCAATAAACCTGTGGAGCAGCAGGTGAGGCTGAGACTGGCACAAGGTCTCCCAGTAGCTTCATGGATGAACGGGGATCGGAACACTCTCAATCACTAAATTACACAGAGACCTTACAAGCTATTGTTATATTTGATACTGTTCTCTTGAATGGTTACAGAGATCTATACACATAATGATGCGCGCACACACCCCTCTGGAAGCCAGCGAGGTCAAAACGTTTCTCTTCTTTTTGGCTGTGCTCAGTATATATTGTGGTAGACAAGTCCACTGAAGAGAACGAAAGGTCAAAACATATCTGACCAGCCAAGAGAGATTTTTCACTTACTGCTGTAGCTGATCCGCTAGGGTGGCTGGCAAGGGCCCTCCAGATATACAAGGGAAGGTCTTTTTCATGCCACCCAGGGACAATGCTATGGTACTATTTGAGTCAGATTGTTCTGTGACCGTAACATGATGTAAACTCTTCAGAGCAAGGATGGCTAACCTGTGGCCCTCCAGATAATGCTGGACTTCAACTCCCATCAGTCCTAGCCAGCAAGGCCAATGGCGAAGAAAATGGTAGTCCAAGATCACCAAGGGAGACACAGGTGAGCCATTGCTGCTTTGGCCATGGTCTCAAGTGGCCTTCAAAACTGTGTTTAAGATACATAAATACAAACTGTCGATATCCTCACCCACCATAAAATTTTCAAAGCAAGGTATTTAACCATATACTATTAAAAAAAGAAGTCTGTGGTAAAACTGAAAAGTTGCTCTGCCTTCCTTGTTCAGGAGCATTGTGATTCCAAGTTATGGAGACAAGGGAAGTGGGCACACTCAGCTATAAATAATACAGCAACACTGTATTGTACCAAACGTTTGGCAAAAATTTCTTTTTCCACCCTAGGTGCAGATTTGAATACAAATTCGATTACAGTATTCATGCAGCAGCAGCATCAGGTTTAGGTTATTCTCAGTTACAGTTTTAGACAAATGTTGCAAAATTTAATTGTGCTATCCTGGATTACTGAAACATCCTTATTAATACAAAATTAGCTTTTTTCTATGCAAAACCTTTTTTTAGTTAAGGCTTACTTTCATAATTACCTCTAGTATGCACCATCTGCCAAAAACAGGAAAAAGAGGTGAATTATTTTCATCTAATAAAACATACTGGGCTATGGGGAAAAAGGTTTTCTAACCGAATGGAATTTAGGAGGGACGGTTTCTAAACAAGAGTGCTATTCTTACATTCTAATATAGAGCAGACTAAACTGGGGAGAGAGAGAAACAGGAGCCCTTCTGATGGCCCCAGTGGAAGATGAGAACCTGGCTGTTATTTATTTAGAGCATTTTTATCCCTCTCTTCAGCCAAAAAAGGCTCTTCAATGCGATCAGAAATTAAGAACGTAAGAAGCGCCTGAGAGCTCAGGGCAAAGGGGGCTCATCTAGTCCAGCCTCCTGTTTTCACAGGGGCCAGCCAGATGCCCCCATGGGAAACCAGCAAGTGGGATCAGGGGCACACGAGCCCCTTCCCCTCCTGGGGTTTCCGGCAACCACTATTCAACCGCATTAATGTATCAGATAATGGAGGGAGAGCATAGCCATTGTGCCTAATAGCCAGTCCCAGCCTTTGCCTCCACGAATTTGTCTAATCCTCTTTTAAAGCCACCAGACTCTGCCCAACACCATTCCCACACATGCACACAACTCCGTACTCAGCTTCTGGATGTGGGGAGGCCGGGAGCAGCCGGTTATCTTCCCACTCTCCTCCATGGTTTTGACGGAGAGAGTGGCTAATAATTTCATAAACACGTGAAGAACTATTTTTTAGTGAGTTAACATATAAACTGTTTTTTTTAAAGTAGAGCAAGGGAATGGAGTTTAAACTTTGACAAAGGCCTGACTGCCAAAAGAAGGCTCCATCAAATGTATGGCATCCTCTTCCGGCAGCAACAGGAGGCAGCAAACCGACACACGCTTGTCCCTTAAAGAAAGCAGCATGACTTTTGCACATTAGAACTGGGTTACCATCATGGTCACGTACATAATGTTTGCTTTGTGCACAGCTGTAACTTTGCTTCTTTGATTATTTCTGGCATACTCAAAGGCAAAATCAGCAATGCGTTTGCTGGCATCTTCTGTGATGAGCTTGATACTCTGTACAACACCATCAACAATCTGAAAGACACAAAACGGTTACATGGGTAGTCACAAGCAGACTCCTAAGAAAGTAATTCTGTATAGGTCCGGCAGGGCTGGTCTGGTGAATCATCCAGCCCGCAGAATACTGCATTAGAAAATTCTACAGCAGTTAAGGAAGCTAATTTGTTCAAGTGCTTTTTAGCTTCTGGCTGCATTCTGCACTCATACCACGTGCTCGATTCCGCTGTATTCCCCTTCTGTGTTCTCTCGTATTGTGACTATGTCGACATCTGTGTAAGGGGTTTTGTAGCCTTCAATCGATACACAAGGGCGGACATTTGCATAAAGGTCAAATGTTTTACGAAGCAGCAGGTTCATTGACGGGTGGCCAGCAGCTATGGGTGTTTTCAAAGGGCCTGAAACAGACAAAAGGAATGGGCGAGGTACAATTGTCAAACCACGGCCTGCTCCTTAGCAACAGCATTCCTCCCCGCCACTCCAGAGTTAAACCCTCTGGTTTGAGATGGGAGGAGGGGACGTTCTCCCTTATAATGAACGCCTGTCCTTGTTGCCAGGCTCTTGCTACAACTTGCCATGGCATACTGCTCAGCACTAAGCAGAATTTTACACAATGGGTGTCACGGATGATTGGTGGGTGCTAGAAGAGATAAGAGCCCGGGACTCCAGCCAGCTTTACAGGATTTATTAGGTCCATTTTACTATTTACACCACAGAGCTCTCAGAGCACGTCTGGCTCTTTCAGTATCAGTTGCCGAGACTGACCCCTCCTTTTGTTTTCTCCAGCATAACCATTTCTGGAGCCCTCCCCTCTTCCTTTCTCTTTTACGTGAAGAGCTAAACCGCGGAAATTGCTCCCCCCTCCCTGATTCATTGCTTCCTGACAACCCTTCGTCATCCTCCCCCTATGATGAGGTGCAGCTGCTTACAATCGGAGGCTTATCTCTGTATTTCCCCAGCATTTCCCCCTTCTCAGCCCCCAGTTCCCTGACAATGGGGATATATTCTGCAGGAAAGTTCCTCATCCTCAGCTGCAGTATTTCAAAAGGCAAGAATGATTTCAAACTTTTGGAATCTGCTGAAGGAAAACATGTAAGAGAAGCGGCTGTGTGGGGATCAGGCAGGACAGCCTTCCCTGACACGGCACCCTCCAGGCGCTTCAGACTACAATTCCCATCAGCCCCCGTCAGCACAGCCAGAGATGACAGAAGTGTTAGTCCAAAACATTTGGAGGTCACTAGATTATAAATTATTGCCATTTTTATTCTGTTTGGCCAAAAAAAAAAAAAAAAAAAAAAAAAAGGCTCCCAGACCAGCTTAAAAATATCACTGACAATACAGTCCCTGTCCTCGGGCCCACAATCCAAGAGATACAACTCAAAAGGAAAAGGGCCTGGGAGGGAGAAGGGGGGGAAAGCAGGCCCTAATTCTTAGTAATGGAGACTTTGCAGCAGGAACAGAAAATTTTGGAGAGGAGTCAGAAATTGTTGGTTCTTCAGGAGAGGCAACGGAAAGGTCCTGCAGTCCCAGATCTTCCTCTCCTTCGGGAAACTGCACAGGAACCTGCTTCAAAGAAGGCCACACTTTGTCTATTGTCTAGCATTGTATACAATAGCAAATAGCAGATCTGCAGGATTTCAGGATGAGCTCTTCTCTGTCACCTGCTGTGTTTCTTTTAAATAGAGCTGCAAAGAATTACTTTGCACCTTCAGCACGCACAGGATGCACTCCACCACTGAGCTATGTTACCTTTACAGTTAGCATAACAAAGAAAATTCAGCATCAGAATTGAGAAAATATTTGGAGGCAATTTTGGGGAGAAGTATGCATGAAAATGTAAGCAAGCAGAAGTAGGTAGAATATTTATTTAGGACTCCCCTCTTTTTCTGGGTTAAAAAAAAAAGAATATTCAAACAAGATGGAATGGGGCTGGGGCGGGCAGATGCTGGGGTTAGGTGTTGCTAGACTACAAGCCCTATCATCCCTGGCCTTTGGGCTATACTTGCTGGACCTGATGGAAGTGGTTCCTCAGCCGTTATGTGAAGGGCTACAGGTTCCCTTCCCCAGTGAAGGGCTCCTCCATCATCACTCTGGACTAGAGATAGGAAGGTCTGGAAAAAAACCAGAAAAATTTGGGGGGAAACCAGGTTTCCCCCCGGTTTTTCCCAAAGCCATTTTTTTCCGGAAAATTTGAAAAAAATAGTTTGATATAGTTTGAATATTCCATACACTATTCTCCCTCCCCCCCATTTTTCCTGAAAAAAATGGCTTTGGAAAAAACCTGAAAAAACTGCCCCATTTTCCCCCCAGGCCTTCCAGCACCCCCACTTTGGAGCTCCCTGCACCAGGCAGGTTCTCTCACTGTACTCTTTCCGGCAACTGCTCAAAACATTTTCATTAGGGCAGCCCATCTGAACACGTGGAAGCTGCATGCAATTTACTTCCTTTTAACCATTGCTGATCTTCTGAATACTCTTAAATACCTGCTTTTAACTGTGTTTTATCAATCATTTTAATCTTCTGTTGTACATTTTTGTAAACTGTTTAGAAAGCTCTCTTACCATCATGCGGTTTATAATATATAATAACAAATTCAATTCAAAAACACACACACTCCTTTTCCTTTCAAACAGAGTTTGAGCCTTAGTGCAACATACTATTCAGTAACTGAATGTTGGTTACTTCTGGGCCTGGCATGCAAAAAATCTTCCTTATGCTTTGCCCCAGATGGAAAGGCCTGGGGGAAAAATCAGAAAATGTTTTTTTGGGGGGGACAGCCCCTCCCCTTTTGAAGTCCATGAGAAAAATGACAAAGAAGGAATGATGGCAGTAGTTCAGAAAATGAGATAGAATAAAGTGACTGTATATGTTGTGTCTCCCCCCCTTCTTTTTAAAGCAGTACTCAAAGGGTAGACCTCCTAGGGAGTTTAAATATTGAGGTGGACCTTAACTTTATTTGCTGTTGGTGCTAAGAGGCAAATCTGATTGTTTTTTATGTTTATGGTTTCTTGCCTTTTTTGTTGCTTTTGAGGGAAAGGGGGTGGCTACCTGTTTTATTGCAAGCAAATACTTTTTCTACAATGTGTTTCATGCAATTTGTAACACTGAACTTCTTTTCAATTTTTCCAAAATGTCAATTATTTCTGGGAAAAAACAGGGGGAAAACGTTTTTTCCTTTTTTTTTATAATAATTTTATTAAAGTTTCAATCAAAAATTAAACAACCAAAAAAAGAAAAGAAAAACATCAAAGAAAAATACACAAATACACCATACAAGTCTCAAAGAGAAAATAAAAAAACACAAAAGACAAAAATCAACAATAAAAAAAGAACATAACAATTAAAAAAACAATATCTCTTTTCCATTTCCGTCTTTAAATTTGCTTATTTTCTGGACTTCCTCATACCTCCCTCTTTTGTATTCCAATCCAAATTGTTTGTCCAGCAATTTCTTTTCCACTTTTTTAATCCCAGTCTTTAATTTAATATAATATTGAAATATATAACTTCAACTTCTTTAAACCTAATCTTTAGTCTTAATGTAATATAACATTAAAATTTTACCTCTTAATTGTCAAATTTCCATTTCATTAAACATCTTTAATCCTAATCTTTAGTCTTGATCTATCATTAACCTTAACCTGTACAGCTGGAAACCGCTTATTTTCAGTCCAACATCACTCTAACATTCTTTAATTTTGAAACGTTTTTTCCTTATGGCTTCAAAATTTCCAGAAACTTCACATCTCTACTCTGGACCTGCACACCCATCAAAAATTAGGCTTAGGGAATGTTTCTCATGACACTTCCTATACATACTGGGGGAAAGAAGGGGAGCTTGACATGAACAGAACAAATTGTATGTTAGATTTGTGGATCTTGTTTGCTCCAGGAGATCAGAGTTCATGGGGTTTTCCCATTTATCAACAACTCTTTGAAGGAGGTTAGGTTGAGTGATAATGATGGGCTCTGGCTAGAGGTCACCTGGTGAGCTTCATGGCTGAATAGGAATTTAGCCACAGGTTTCTCCAGCTGAAGTCCACTTTCTACTACACAGCACTGGCTGCCCCATATGTAAGAGAGCTGAGTCATTAAGCACCAGTAGAAGGAAACACTTTTGAGGTTGTTCTTTTCATAGTGAAGGGATCGTATTATTCTGGTGTCTTACAAGAAGACTTACATGGAGTTCAAATGCAATGTTTGAGGAATATATACAAGTTGTCCTTGAGAGGCTGCAATCCTACTTGCACAACCTGGGGGTAAGCCCCACTGAATAGTCAGACTTACTTCTGAGTAAACACACAACTAGGGTGCTCTGTGCACTTTACAGAGCTGGAGAACATGACATGCTGCAACAACACCATTTCTCCAATAATGATGCTTCTGTCCTTAGACACAAACTATTAACGGCTTTGTGGGCTTATAGAATAAGGAAGTTCAGAACGTTACTAAGAAATTTATTTGTATAGAGCAAAACTCTGTACAAAATTAAACACAGGTTTGTTCAGTAAAGATGCGCCTTTATTTCTTTCTTTCTCTCCCCCCCCCCCCCCGTCAACAGGAACCTCCAACATACCTTTCAGTCCTATTTTGTTCTTGTCCATGGATTCTTTGGCATCTTGAGGTATTGTCCATTTGCCTCCTGGCCCTTGTATTGCTGTCACGTTTCTCTCTTCAAACTGAACAGGTGCCTAAAAACAATTGTTTCACATTATCTTCTGATCTGTTTTGGGGGGAAATGATCAATTGCCAAAGGGACTTTGTCAAAACACACCCTGCAAAAGAGAAAACACAGCCAGTGTTTTCAGGTTGGATAATGGGAAATATTTACACAGGAATACAAGCTAGCAGGAAGGATGAAAGTATTATTATGAGCTGCTGTTTCTGGATATTGTGGGCTCATGGGAGTATAAGTGGGTGATAAGAGGAAACACCATCAAGCAAGTTAAGTGGTTTAAATATCTAGGCGTTTATTTTCATTTTAAGGCTGGCTGGGTAGCTCAGAGAATCCGCCATTAATGCTGCTAAAAGCAGTGTGTCAGTGATCACTCGTTTCTATTATTCCAAAGGGAACCAGTATGTTCCAGCAGTCCTGAGGGTGTTCAATGCTAGATTAAGCACACAACTACCATATGGGATAAATGCCTTCAATCAGGCTACTGAAAGACTTCAGTTTTCCTTTGAAAAAAAATTGGTGTACCAAATCGTGTCCCCTACGCTGCCCTATGCCTAGAAACAAACCAATGCCTTTTAGTAACAAAAGCCTGGCTGCTAACATTCAAGTTCTGGTTGCAGCTTCACTTTAGAAATGAACCTAACAGTCTGGTTACAGACATGATAGCTGAATAAGCAACTGTCATGATGGTTGAGAGGAATTGAGAAGAAAATTAAGCAGACGGAATCCTACTAGACACCCTGTACTCCTTACTGGAAAATTCTGCATTTCAGACAATTAAACACAGATTGTTAGACAACACATTTCAAGAACTTAGTAGCCAAATCAGGAATAGTGTCTGTGTAAGTCTGGGGATGACGTGAGGCAGACAGCCAATGGTGACTTACCTTTTCCACTTGACCAACCCAAATCAACGCAGGGCAGGGTGGATAAAAATCAATGGTGTTTTTTTTTTTTTTAAAAAAAAAATTAAATCGGATTTCAAAAATTTAAATTGGATTTTTAAAATAAAATGTTTTTGGAGGGAACATCTTTCTAAACATAAGGTAAAGGTAAAGGTACCCCTGCCCGTACGGGCCAGTCTTGACAGACTCTAGGGTTGTGCGCTCATCTCACTCTAGAGGCCGGGAGCCAGCGCTGTCTGCAGACACTTCTGGGTCACGTGGCCAGCGTGACGAAGCTGCTCCGGTGAACTGGCACCAGAGCAGCACACGGAAACGCCGTTTACCTTCCCGCTATAAAGCGGTACCTATTTATCTACTTGCACTTAAGGGTGCTTTCGAACTGCTAGGTGGGCAGGAGCTGGGACCGAACGACGGGAGCTCACCCCGCCGTGGGGATTCGAACCGCCAACCATGCGATCGGCAAGTCCTAGGCGCTGAGGTTTTACTCACAGCGCCACCAGCGTCCCTCTTTCTAAATATAGTTGTCTATTTAAGTTACATTATAGTAATTTTTTATATAACTGTAAAAACTACTCTGAAAATTTATTATTCCAAAAATGAAACCTTCATCTGGTTGTAAATATTAAGATTATACCAGCAAGAATGAGTCTTTCTGTAAAAAAAAAAAAATTAAATCAAGTCTTACTGACTAGTGATTTAAATCAAGTCTTACTGACTAGTGATTTAAATCAAATCCACCCTTACGCAGGGTGTACATCCTAGTCAGACTGAATGTGCTACCTTTGGCAATACTACAGAGGAGACTCTAGAAAATGCCATTTGCAGAATGCCATTTGCCCCTGTGGACAAAGGCAAATAGAAACCATCGCATATGTTCTTCTGTCCTGTCCCTGGCATCAGACAATTCAATCTAAGTTTATTATTCAGTTGATTGCTAGTAGGGAGTGGCATTCAGACAAATGTTAGGTAGCTTCCTTATGCTTACTCAGGTTGGGGATAAGATGCAGATAGCAGCCAGGTTTCTGAAACATGCTATGAGGATTTGTGAATGTTATACAACATTATCATAAGTGTTAGTTGCAGGTTTTGATGAGCAATTTTATTGTACCGAACCCTACAGGAATCTTGTATATATGTCAATTAATGTTTGAGAATTTGAACAAGAGTGGGTTCATGTCAGCAAAGTTGAAAATTTTCTGGTGGATTTTTTACCCATTTTTAGAAATTCATTGTTTTTTAGAAAATTGGTAACATAATAAAATGAAACAATGCAAGTTGAATTAGGGAACAGGAATGGACAAAATGTTGGCCTTCATTCGGTCTTCATTGCCTTCATTCCCTACCCCTTTAAGTCTAAGTGACTGGATTCTAATTTACAAAGTATTTTCACCAAATACACTTTAGTGATTCCCGATCCCATGCCCCACCTACTTCCACTACTATTGGCTACAGGGTGGAGTGGGGACTTCTTAGGTCTTTACTAAAACTAAATGGTCTTTACTAAAGGCAAGTCAAATAAGCAAATCAAATCAGGTCTCCAACATCTTACGGTAGGGATTGGAAACTTTTGACTATCCCTGTGTTGCTGGATCCCTACTCACATCAGAATGGCCATTGGTTAGGAATGACTGATGGGAGTTGTAGTCAGGCGGTCCATGGAGGAGCAAAAGAAATGTTTCCCAAAACACACTGGAACTAAATAACATCTCTGGTTCTGAGAGGTTTTGTTAGGCAATGTTCACAAGGGCTTGGAACCAATCCAAGACTTCTGATATAGCAGTAGACTAATCTAAATTTAAGTGTTCCAGTTGGTGGAGTCTCTCTCAGCTTTCTTAGATGACAGTCACCTGGGGAATATCCTTTTCTGCAAGCAGCTTATGTGACTTGGCTTGGAGCTCTCATTTGATTATAAGGATAGCCTATCACATCAAAGTCTCCTGCTGTTATGCGCAGAGCCACCACAGCCAAGGCATTTGTTGCTCTGAAAGCTACTGCTCTATCCTAAAAAGAAAAACAACGGTTCCCAAACAAGCAGATCGCTTCTCAAAGCAAGAGACCCTTGCTCTTTTGAACCTCTCCTTCAACTGAACTTTCATTAACTTACCGTATTTTTCGCTCTATAGGACGCACTTTTTTCCCATCAAAAATGAAGGGAAAATGTGTGTGCGTCCTATGGAGCGAAGACGCCATAGCCCCGCGACCCTCTCCCGGCGGGAGAGGTGACGGGCGGCTATGGCAGGAGCTTCTATAGCCGCGCGTCACCTCTCCAGCCGGGAGAGCGCCCGCGGGGCTAAAGCAGCCCCCCGTGACCCTCTCCCGGCGGGAGAGGTGACGCGCCATAGCCGCCCGTCACCTCTCCAGCCGGGAGAGCGCGCGCGGGGCTAAAGCAGCCCCCCGTGACCCTCTCCCGGCTGGAGAGGTGACGGGCGGCTATTGAGGCTCTTGCCATAGCCGCCCGTCACCTCTCCAGCCGGGAGAGCGCGCGCGGGGCTAAAGCAGCCCCCCGTGACCCTCTCCCGGCTGGAGAGGTGACGCGCCATAGCCGCCCGTCACCTCTCCAGCCGGGAGAGCGCGCGCGGGGCTAAAGCAGCCCCCCGTGACCCTCTCCCGGCTGGAGAGGTGACGGGCGGCTATTGAGGCTCTTGCCATAGCCGCCCGTCACCTCTCCAGCCGGGAGAGCGCGCGCGGGGCTAAAGCAGCCCCCCGTGACCCTCTCCCGGCTGGAGAGGTGACGGGCGGCTATTGAGGCTCTTGCCATAGCCGCCCGTCACCTCTCCAGCCGGGAGAGCGCGCGCGGGGCTAAAGCAGCCCCCCGTGACCCTCTCCCAGCTGGAGAGGTGACGCGCCATAGCCGCCCGTCACCTCTCCAGCCGGGAGAGCGCGCGCGGGGCTAAAGCAGCCATAGCCCAGCGACCCTCTCCCGGCTGGAGAGGTGACGCACGGCTATGGCAGGAGCCTCTCCGCTGCGCCTTTCCGCTGCTCCCTGAACTGCTCTTTGGGGCTGGTGGTGGGCTTCCCCCCGCCAGCCCCAAAGAGCAGGTCGAAAGGAACCTGAAGCCTGGAGAGCGAGAGGGGTCAGTGCACACCGACCCCTCTCGCTCTCCAGGCTTCCAAGGTAGCCGCCTGAACGCACCTTAAACAGCACCTTGTTTTAGAGCGGGAAAACAAGAGGGGGAAAGTTCTCCCCCTCTCTGCACAGCGCCTCCTGCCACTTCGCTGAAGGGGCGCTGGGCAGAGAGGGGGAGAATTTTTTTTTCTTGTTCTCCCCCCTCTAAAACAAAGTGCGTCCTATTGTCCGGTGCGTCCTATGGTGCGAAAAATACGGTATACCAAAAGTGAACAAATCCCAATGGTGTCCAACTGAACCTAAGACATGCAGTCAAAGAGTAACTTACTTTAGCAGCTGCGAAAATCTCCACAACAGCAGCAGATATTTCTGGTCCAATGCCATCTCCTGGGATCAAAGTTACTGTCTGAACCTAGATGTTAAAAAAAAAAAAAAAAAAAAGGCACCACATACCATAATTAAACACAGATTGACAGAAATCTGTATGCCACTTGAGGCTTGCATGGTTTTAAGTTTCTTCTTTTTATTCTAACAGAAATAGAAAGAGCAAGAGCAAGGGCAACCCTCTCAAGCAGCAACTGGCAGAGAAGCAACAACAGTGCATACTAAGCTTTCAGAACAGCATCACTACGCAGCAAGGCACACGACTGAAAATAAAGTCGAATATGATACTCAGATGAAAGTGACAGTTCTGCTTGCCTGAGATTTATTCGTTTAACGCTAATCCTTTTACAGTTACACAAGTTACAATCCTCCAGATTTCCTCATTCTCCACTGACACTTGGTTATTACAGCATTACCACTGTCAGCCAATAATTTTTTGAAGTTCTCTTTGCCTATGAAACACTAAATGCTACTATGAGGGTTCCCTTACTCCCCATCAAGATGTACATGTGAGATATTTTAATATGGGTACCATATTTTTCGCTCTATAGGACTCACCGGACGATAAGACGCACCTAGTTTGGGGGGGAGGAAACAGGAAGAAAAAAAATTCTGAACCCCAGAAGCCAGAACAGCAAGAGGGATCTGGCTTCTGGGATAGCCTCTTGCTGTGCTGGCTTCAGGGACAGCCTGTGAAGTCTCCACAGGGCAGCGGGGTGAAGGCACCCCGCTGCCCTGTGGAGGCTTTGCGCAGCTAAACCCAAGCTAGCGCTCCGTCTCTCTGTTCTGGCTTTGGGCTTAGCCGCGCAGCCTGCATTCGCTCCATAAGACGCACACACATTTTCCCTTACTTTTTTGAAGGGAAAAAGTGCGTCTTATAGAGCGAAAAATACAGTACCTAAAGTGTGAATGTGACAAACACTTGGGAGGGAACCAAGGAGGATCACCAGGCACTGTCGTTATATCGCTTTAGGTTCCTTTCTTCAGGCCTCTGGCTTTTAACTATCTATGGTCTTCTTGCAGAGGTGGGATGTTTGATTTTTTTTTTTTTAAGTCTTTTAGACTTCTTAAATTGCTGGTTTTAAATGTATGTATGTGTTTGCTTTTTGCTTTAAATATTGTAAGTCGCTTTGAGCTGCCATCTCAAAAAACTGGATAATAAATGAGTTAAGATAGACTACAGTTCCTTGATGAACTGCATAATGTCTCCAATTTATTCAGTTTTCAAGATCCTACTCCTGCTGATTTTTATTATTATTACATATGCATCAAGTATATACATCAAGCATATGTTTGCAGCAAGGTTAAAAACAAAATAAACACGCTCAAAATAAAGTCATGGACAAGCTTGAAGAAATATGGAAGATTTGCAAAAGGCAACTCACACTATGCTAATAGAAGCATATGTGACAACTGTAATTAAGCACTATAAAAATCGTTGAAATAAACCAATGAAACAGTTCTGAATATCATCACTGTTGAGGAATCATTCTAAAATAATTAAGGATTTAAGCTGCAGAGAAATCTACTCTAGATAGCAAAAATGAATAGGTCTACTGCCTGCAGGGGAAAATATTCAAAACAATGGTGCCAAAGATAAGAAGGTTCTCAACTGTCTGTCCTCCACCGCTTTGAAATTTTCCAACCGAGAAGCATTAAATACAAACTATTATTTTCTTTGTAGACTTAGACTCGTGATAAAAACCAAGGCTTGGGTTGGGATTTGGTTTTTTGCCACTATTCAACAGGGTTTCCTCCAAATGTGTGACCACACAGAGATCTATTTAGTCAAGTTAGACTGAAATGTGGTACTGCACTGAAGTGTATTGGAACAGAATTAGGCTACACTGGCAGAGAAATTCCACAAGCTTGGTTTTATCTTGGTATTTAGCACTTTTATTGAGAAGCTTCTCAAAAAGAAAAGAAAAAGTTATACTATTATACTCACAGAACTACCAAAACTTCTGGTCACCTGTTTTTGGCCTTTGAAAGCCCCTAGTAGACGAAAGACCTGTAGAAATGTGACAAAAGCAGAAATGCCAATATGTTACACAATCCGGGCAATTAAAAAATAATAATTCAGTATGGCTGTATTCTAAGTCAGCAGTGAAAAGACTTTTACAGTGGCACCTCGGTTTACGAACTTAATCCGTTCCGGAAGTCTGTTCTTAAACAAAAACAGTTCTTAAACCTAGGCACGTTTTCCCTAACGAGGCGTCCTGCCACCGGTGCCCTTCCATCGATGGGATTCGGTTCCTAGACTAAGGTAAAGTTCTCAAAACAAGACACTATTTCCGGTTTTACAGAGTTTGAAAATCAAATAGTTCTTAAAGCGGATTGCTCTAAAACCGAGGTACCGCTGTACTCCATAAAATGGTTTGCGTGTATGATTGCAATGCACCTATTATAAGATGGCCTACAAGAAAAGAAAGAACTTTTTATCTTACAAGAGTTCCTAACTGTGATTTCCCCCCTGATCTCATAGGTGTCAAAGAAGATGAGAAATTGACTGGAGCAAACTGCAGGAGGATTGCTGTCTATGAAGTTTTCCACTCCTGAAGCCCAATGTCTCCTTCCTTTCAAGAGTCAAGTGGGTACTCATCTACATATACATCTCTCTTTTCTCAACACAACCATAATTGCAAATACAATTCCATAAGTACTCTTGAAATTGTGATGAGGAAAGCTTATTGCATCCACAACAATCACATCAAATACAGAGTCTGTTGCAGTGATGTGCTACAGAGAGCTGCAATATGAAGTAGCATGAAAATCTGCAAAACATATTTAACTAGACACTATGGAAGGACATGAATTGCACCATATGCAGCAACAGACCTACAATGTCACCTCTTACATATCTGATAGAATACCATCACTACATATTCTGAGATTGAAAGATGCTGCAGTATGACCAGCCAAATTCACCAGCTCCAAAAGAGAAGTCAGAGTAGAATATCAATTTTTACCAAGCCCATTCTTTTTGTATCACTTCAGCAAGCCAGAAAATTGTCAAGATTACTTGAGGACAAGAGGCCATGTCACATTTAATCTTGACAAGCACAAGTAGCAACATGCTCCACTGACCCTGCATAATCCAAGCGCTCAACCATTCTCCCTAATGGACAAGAGCAGCGCAGGAAAAACCTCTTCACCCATTTGAGGAAAGGACAGCCAACATAATGTTCCATAGTAGTCTGGAATATGACATGTTTGTTGCCACACCTGGCTGGGTGCATACACAGATCACAGTAACTATCACATTTGCTCAAACCTGATTCGGAAACATTCAATTCCCACAGCCCAAACTGCCCTCTCTCCTGTTTTCCTCCCCATCTGACAGGAACCAGTATGACCTATAGACTACAACTGGCAGGCTAGATTTTGGCAGCAAGCAGAGTGCTTTCCCTCATGGAGCAAAGTGTTCTCACCCCTTATTCAGATTTAGGATTCACACTGCTGCAACCAGCTCTGTATGGGAATAAGCCTCAAAGTTCAAGTCACACACTCAGCTGCAAAGCTTATTAACAAACTCTGACCATCTCTCATGGGCATTTTTGCACCAGCACTTTGGACTTTTCTTCTCTTTGCAAGATAGTGAGCATCATACAGAGAAAACAGGGGTGATGAAGCATCTGGAACTATCACATTGCTCTTTAGTAACACAGCTCCTTTGACATATTCAGCAAAAGCAATCTTCTGCTGATAAAGGATGCAAAGCCATGACAATAAACAGAATATCCCCTTCACAAAAGTGCTTCTGAGCTTGACAGGGAACACTCCACAAAGTAACCAAACACTTTTAAGTGCATTGCCAGTCTACCCAACTCACTCTTTCACAGAGTTGCTGCAATTATTTTAAAATTTGAATACTATTGCTAACACACTTCAAGCCCTTGGGAAAGAGTAACAAAGGCATTTTAATTAGAAGAAAGCAAGCCAACTAAGTGTGTGAGGAAATCCAATGGAATAATACCTCCAATAAAGGTTGGGATGAAAACGGGTTGAAGCTTAGATTTGAGGAAAAAAATACTATCAGTCACTTAAAAAACCAAAATATACCAAGAAAGATGACTGCCATCCCTCCCCTTTCCAGTCATTTATCCACATGTGAATGAGAGGTGAAAGAAATTTACTCAGAAGTTTTATCCGTGACTCTCTTCCCACACTAACAAAATAGTACAATAACACCACTGAGTTGCCTTCCAACCCTGCTTCTGAGCATCCCAGAGGTACCTGGTTGGGCACTGTGTGAAACAGAAACTAGCCCAGAATCCTGTTTACATATTTATCACATTTATATGTCACCTTTCCTTCCAAGGAGCTCAAGGTGCAGTACATGGTTCTCCCTTCCAAATTTTATCTTCACAACCCTGTGAGGGAGGCTGGGCCAAGAGACAAGGGGCAGGCCCAAGGTCACCCAGTGAGTTTCATGGCTAAGGATTTGAACTCTGGTCCCTCCAGGGTCAGAGTCCAACCCTTCACCACTGGGCCAGCTCACAGTAACCGAACAGATGCCCCGAGGAGAAGCCCCCATGGCCTCTCTTCTGCTTCAAGAGCGCGTCCTCCTTCGTCCCCTTCCTCAGTTACTTGCCCTTTCCTTCCTTCCTTCACTTTCCTGTCGTGATTCAACTGCCATGAACAAAATGCAATGACATGTGGTTATTAGCACCCAACACTAACCAATGACTAATTAATAGCAATAAACAAATGTCCTTTGTGGGCAATTCGGGGTGGGAAGCTGCCGGGTCAAGCAAAGACCAGCGCCGGCGCCCCGGGCCGGGCAGCCTCCTCCGCCCGCGCCCTCCCGGCCAGCAGGCCCAGTGGGCGGAGCGGGGAGCAGAGCCTTCCAGGGGAGGCGCGGAGAGGCCCCCCCGGCGCCCGCCCCGGGAAGGTCACGCAAGGTCACGCGAGAGGGAGGGGCGCCGGGCGGGCGGCCTGAGGGGAGAGAAGAAGCCTCGGCGTCGCGCCAGCCCCTCTCGCCTCACCTTCGGCGCCCACCAGGCCATGGCAGCGGCGGCGGCTCCTTCTCCTCTTCCCTTCGAGGCGCCTCTTTCGCTCCGCGACAGCAGAAGAAGCCGCGGCCTCCTCGACGGCCTCTGCCCGCTCAACCTCGCGCTCGCCCGGATGTGGCAGCTGGTTGGCCGGGAGCCGCCGGGCAAGGCGGGGCTTCTGGCGGGCACGCCTCCGCGCTTCCTCACTGGCCGGCGTGGGGCGGGGCGGGGCCACCGGGCGACGGACTCCGCCCACTCGCCTCGGCCCGCTAGGGGGCGCTGCGGGCCAGGTGGGGGGGGCGCTCCGCCCGTGACCTCCCGGGAGCGCCTGGAGATCCCTGCTGGAGCAGCCGGCCAATGGGCTTGCCTTGGTTTATTTCTAGAGTATTGTTTTTTAAATACCGTACTCTTGGTTGAAAGCGCAGCGGAGGAGGCAGCCGCCTCTGGTTTCTCTCGCTGAGGAGGGAATGTCTTCTAACTTCAGCATGCTTGTAGTGTGCACGTGAGAATCATCTAAAAAACAAAGGCCTCCGAAATATTGTTTTCATCACTTGCAAATGTAATTGACAGATCAATTTGCCATCTAAAATCCATATGCTTAATCAACATTTCTTGTAATAGGGTTGTTACTCTATTAAAATGCGTAAAGTCTCCCTGAATGGTGCTTACTTCCAACTGGCCTGTTCCACAGAGTTGCTATATCCTGATGTGCATTGAGAAAACTTACTTTTTTAGGAAAGATGCCCAACTGCCACATTGTGTGCTCGCTTACTTGGGAATTCAGTAGCAGTTATTGCTGAATAAACATGGTACCTGGTTGCAGGGTCACTATATCCTGTGTCCAGGCACAATGGCTACATGTTATGCTTCCATGGCTGGAGGCAATATGCCTTGATGCATATTTCCCACAATGGGGAAGGTGCCATGGGCAGAATTGGCAGGGGAGAAGGACTCCCCACCTGTCAAACACCTGATGTTACAATAATATCAGATGACTGAGTGCACTGAAGTCCCAAAGCAAGAGCTTCAAAGGGCCCAGAGTGGGTTGCAAAGAGTGGCTTGCTTTAAGGTCCCTGAGGCTACCCACCAGCAGATGTGGTGGGGCCAGATCCTACTTTCCTTTGTCAATGCCAATCAAGAGAGCACTTTACCTCTCCACACCTGATGTCTCCACCTGCCGCAACCTTGTGCCACATGCAATGCCAGGTGTGCGATAGGAGGCTGTGGTTTGAGGATAATGGCCTCATGGGCCGGATCTGAACCCATGTTGAGCCAGATGTCTGGTTGGTGGCTGTGAGAACCGAATGCCAGACTGGACAGGCCTCTGATCTCATTCCACTGGGCTCTATGCCTACATTCTATGCATGCTTACAAGAGTGAGCTCCATCGAAAGCCACAGGACTTGCTCTGCATAATCACACTTCAGATCCATGGCTGCAATCTAATGCCCGCTTGAAACTGAAGCCCCCTTCAAGTGCGTGGAGGTGGCTGCACTTCAGGTTTGCAACATGCAATACTGGGGCCAGCCCTATCATTGGCTTCAGGCCACAGGTGTATCATTTTATTTGTGTGCTGCGTCTCCACAGTTAAAACCATGTGAGATGTTGAAGCACAGAGCTGTGTGCACCATGTGTCTGATCTGTGTTCTCCTGCTCTTATGTGTGGTGGGGGACACGGTTGTGGGTGGTGAAGTAAGATACAGCTGCCAGCCTGGTAGGCTTGTGTGGGTCAAATTGGGTGGCAGCGGCACCCACTTGACCTTCACCGCAAGCAGCCAAGCAGCTGGGCCCAGCCCCGTGCAATATATGGCTGTTTCTGTCCTCAGACAGATGGCAAAGAACACAGCTGAACAGCTTAGCAAGTCAGCGACTTTTTGAGCCTGTTGAATAGATAAACCTCTGAGGACTGACACCCTCTGAGTAACCGGTGGCTGGGAGCGGCCGCCAAGGCCATGTAACACCAGTCCTAAAGGATCTTCATTGGCTCCCAGTGTGTTTCCGAGCACAGTTCAAAGTGTTGGTGTTGACCTTTAAAGCCTTAAATGGCCTTGGCCCTATAGATCTGAAAGAGCACCTCCACCCCCATCATTCAGCCCAGACACCGAGGTCCTCCTCTGAGGGTCTTCTGGCAGTTCCCTCACTGTGAGAAGTGAAGCTACAGTGGTACCTCGGGCTACATACGCTTCAGGTTACATACGCTTCAGGTTACAGACTCCGCTAACCCAGAAATATTACCTCGGGTTAAGAACTTTGCTTCAGGATGAGAACAGAAATCATGCGGCGGTGGCATGGCAGCAGCAGGAGGCCCCATTAGCTAAAGTGGTGCTTCAGGTTAAAAACAGTTTCAGGTTAAGAACGGACCTCTGGAACGAATTAAGTACGTAACCAGAGGTACCCCTGTATAGGGAACCAGGGACGACCTTCTTGGTAGTGGTGCCCGCCCTGTGGAACGCCCTCCCATCAGATCTCAAGGAAATAAACAACAATCTGACTTTTAGAAGACATCTGAAGGCAGCCCTGTTTAGGGAAGTTTTTAATGTTTGATGTTTTATCATGTTTTTAATATTCTGTTGGGAGCTGCCTAGAGTGGCTGGGGAAACCCAGTCAATCAGTCCCTCCCTCCCTCCCTCCCTCTCCTATAGCCATCTCTAGCACTTTCCTCCATGGGAAAGTTTTAACTTTGCACTGCACAAACCTCCCAACCTTCTGCTTAATTGGATGTCCACAAATCATTGTGTTTTAGAGGCCCTGAGGAAGGAGCTGAAGATTTATGACAACACTGGGAGGTTATGCAAATGAAATTTGAACATGCCCTCTGCAAAAAGAGTCAACGGAATGTTATTTTCCCCAGGGGAAAAAAGATGATCTCTGTTCCGGGGGGGGGGGAGTGCCTGCAACCCAGAGGTGAAGAACCTGTGTTTCCATCAGTCCAGTCTTAATGGTCAGAGATGATGGGACTTGTTGTCCAGCAGCATGTGGAGGGCCTCTGGCTGGGGAAGACCAGTCAGTGTTGGACATCAGTTTAGGAATGGATTGGGGGAGTGGCAGTGAGCACACTCAACACAGATCCAGACAAGGCAGGGTTGCTGTGGTCAGGACTCTTGTTGATGGGAGAGAAACTGTTTAATGCAGATTCCCCCACCTGTTGCCCTCCCAAACAACAACAACAACAATTTATATCCCGCCCATCTGGCTGGGTTTCCCCAGCCACTCTGGGTGGCTTCCAACAAAATATTAAAATACAGTGGTCTGTTAAACATTAAAAGCTTCCCTAAACAGGGCTGCCTTCAGATGTCTTCTGGTAGTTGTTCTTCTCTTTGACATCTGGAGGGAGGGCGTTCCACAGGGCAGGTGCCACTACCAAGAAGGCCATCTCCCTGTAACTTGGCTTCTTGCAGTGAGGGAACCGCCAGAAGGCCCTCGGCGCTGGACCTCAGTGTCCAGGCAGAACAATGGGGGTGGGGTGGAGACACTCCTTCAGGTATATCCCATCAGCAACATCCAGAATGGCTAAGGAGGGGAACTGTAAATCAGCAGCAGCAGCACGTTCCCCATCCCTGATGCAAACAAAGGAACACATGCAGAAAGGTGCTTGGTTCCTAGTCCTGTAAGCTTTCAACAATGTTGATCCAAGGCTTTATCTGCAAAACCTTTGTTTGCCTGTGATAAATTTTTATTTGGCCGTGCAATCTTTGGGCAATTGGTTGGCCATTTGCAAACAATTGAAAACAAAGTGAAGCTGAAGCAACACCCATGATGAAAGATGGTGGAGCTGATAACACAGCAGCACCCACAGAAATGTGCTGATGTCACATGGCAAGTTTATCTCGCTTGGATAAATATTGCAAAACAGCCAATGGGAGCAATGGTCAAACATCCTTTGGGGTTGTCAGGCTGAAGTCTCAGGCCCACTAACTTGGGAGTAAGTGTGACCTCAGAGGGACTTCACTTCTGCATAAACATGCCTTGGGGATAGGTGGGCAAAGAAAGCACCCTGGTGGCACATGGCTTCCCCCAAAGAATCCTGGGAAATGTAGTTTGTTGAGGGTGATGGCAATTGAAACACTGTAGTTGATAGCATCTTAAAAAGCAGAGACATCACCTTGCCAACAAAGGTCTCTATAGTTAAAGCTATGGTTTGCCCAGTAGTGATGTATGGAAGTGAGAGCTGGACCATAAAGAAGGCTGATCGCCGAAGAATTGATGCTTTTGAATTATGGTGCTGGAGGAGACTCTTGAGAGTCCCATGGACGGCAAGAAGATCAAACTGATCCATTCTTAAGGAAATCAGCACTGAGTGCTCACTGGAAGGAAAGATCCTGAAGCTGAGGCTCCAATACTTTGGCCACCTCATGAGAAGAGAAGACTCCCTGGAAAAGACCCTGATGTTGGGAAAGATGGAGGGCACAAGGAGAAGGGGACGACAGAGGACGAGATGGTTGGATAGTGTTTTTGAAGCTACCAGCATGAGTTTGACCAAACTGCGGGAGGCAGTGGAAGACAGGAGGGCCTGGCGTGCTCTGGTCCGGGGGGTCACGAAGAGTCGGACACGACTAAACGACTAAACAACAACAGATGACCCCTCACAGTGTGGAAAGGGAAGAGTCACATCCAGTGACCCTGCCCACTGCCAGCATGTGGCCTTCAAGCAGAAAAAGATCCTTGGTGTATGCTGCAATAACTTGGTTAGTTTTTTAAGATGATATAAGACCCAAGTTCTGTTTTTAAGTACGGTGGGCAATCACAATGTCATATTCAGTTGCTTCTCCTTCCCATCGATTTCTTGAAAGGATCCAGAGTCCCTGGCTGGATCTTGCCTGTCCTTTCTCCACCCTAAGACAGGAGCAAACAAGGACACACTATTTTTAAAGCTACAAGCTTATTGCTACAGAGGTAATCTCATGATGAAAGGGATCTAAATGTTTGCCTGTGTAATTCTATTGATCAACTAGGATTTTACAGTGGGAACAGATTTACTTTCTTTAAACTATATCAGTGTTTCCCTTTTCTTTCTTTCATATGTCTGAACTCATTGAACACAGGCAGGGAGCTTGAAAAATCTGATGTGCTCAGAGCAAACTACATGTTCCATGTCTGCACACATGCTGTACATTTAAATCACAGGACTTCCTCCAAAGAATCCAGACAACTGTAGTTTACACCTCACAGAACTACAATCCCCAGCACCCTTGGCAAACTACAGTTCCCAGGATTCTTTGGTGGAGGTTGTGTGCATGAAATATAGGGTGCCTACACAGCCAATGTCTGGTGCACCCAAAGTCATTTTCTTTTTTGGTAATAGGAGGAAGCAGGGAAGAGGCCTTGCCTGGCACTGTTATTAGCTGTAGAGGGGAATACTTACATGCTACAACAGCATGAGGAAGGCACATCACAGCCCACCCTCTTTTTTGCAGGGAGGACAAGCTAGTCTCAGTAGGGGTGGGGCTAAGGTGGTGCCCCCAGGTGCTGTTGGGCTGCAATTCCCACCAGCCCCAGCCACCACGGCCCATTAGCCAGGATGAGGGGAGTTGTAGTCCATCATCCCATGAAGAGCATCCCACTGGCCATCCTTGCCCTACAACCTGTTTCAGGTGGGTCCTCTACAAGCAGCAGCTTCTTCTGCCCCGCCCTTTTGGCGAGTGCGGTTAGCATCACGCCTGAAGAAGAGTTCTGTGACACTCCGAAGTCAGCCCGCTCCCCGCTGCGCGATCTTCCTCGGCCCTAAGCAGGTTGGGCGGAGGCGAGTCTCTTGGCTGCCACCTAGTGGTGGAGAACCTTCCCGCACCGCGAAGCTGCAGAGAGGAGGGAGGGGTCTTTCGCCGGGGGCGCTGGAGATCAGAGGCAGCCGAGATGGTTTCTCCAGACCCGGGAAGCTCCGCATCAGATTTTCGCCCTTCGGAGAAACCCTTCCGTTGCACCCGCGGAAAACGTAGGGCAGTGAAGGAGGCAGCCTTCGGGGGCGATATTCGCGTGGGATTTTAACCCCCTGCCTCCTGCCTTTGCTGGTTGCTGCTGCCCAGACGGCAGCCGGGAGCCTCCCCGATGCGGGCGCGGGGATTCTCTTCCACTCGCTCCTCCAGTTGCACGTCTGCTCTCCATGCCTGCAGGACAGAGAACTCCTGACTCTTGCCATGGGATACCTGTGCGTGCGGAGAGGAGTCCCCCTTTAAGATGGGCAATAAGCAGACGATATTTACAGATGAACAGCTGGATGCCTACCAGGTGAGCGGCACTTGCCTTGCAGGGGACGGGGATGTCGCCCTGCTGCTCTGTATAGATTCTCTTGCCAGAGACAGAAAATCCAGGGAGCACCTCCCCAAGGTGGCAATCCTCTCCCCCCGCCCCCAATGCACAAAATACTGGATGCTTTTGAGTTGGTCTTGGGCAGGGGTCAGCAAACTTTTTCAGCGGGGGGCCGGTCCATTGTCCCTCAGACCTTGTGGGGGGCCGGACTGCATGTTGCCATGATTATGACCCACATTTTTGGCAAAACCCCTTATTGGGACCAGCCCCAACGTTGCCCAAATGTGACTTTTTTGGGGGGGGGTGTTCCCTCATACACCCACGCTGCTTCCTTTGCATTTTATACATTGACAGTTCTTATTTCTCTCGTAAGGTGGGGTGGGTGTGGGTGGGGGGCTGAGGTAAGCGTGCCATTCCTGTCAGCCCTGGAGAGCGTGTGCGCATGCGTGGGTGAAGGGACAAGCCGTTGGCCACGCTAAGTCAGGCCGGCGCCGCTCAAGCAAAAACCTTCTTTTCCCCACGTGAGGGAAGATGAGGCGGCGGCGGCGATTTACCTTTCCTTGGCTCGCGCCGTGTAGCTCATGAGCGGCCTCCCCAGCAGAGCGCAAAGCTGCACTGGAGGGCAGCCGCCCAGGCTTCCTCCCGCGGGGAGCACCGCTGCCACAGACTCCGGCGGGCGTCGCTCCCGAGGCGCCTCTGAGCCCCTGCCGCCGCAACTGCCCTTCCTGAAATCCAAACTGGGGCTCCTTTTCCCTCTCCCCCACCCCGGAATAAGGGGCTTGTCTTCAGCAGCCGCCCGCCTCACTTTGGACCCCCAAACCTGGCTGAGTCACAAAAACCATTGTGCATGCGCACACTATGCCGGCTGCCTGGATCCCGCACCGTCCGCGCGCCGGATCTAGAAAGCAATTGGGCCTGATCCGGCCCGCGGGCCATAGTTTGCCAACCCATGGTCTTGGGGCTACATTTGTTTTAACTGCAGTGTAACAGTGTAATTCTGTATACAGTGGTACCTCGGGTTAAGTACTTAATTCGTTCCGGAGGTCCGTACTTAACCTGAAACTGTTCTTAACCTGAAGCACCACTTTACCTAATGGGGCCTCCCGCTGCTGCCGCGCCGCTGGAGCACAATTTCTGTTCTCATCCTGAAGCAAAGTTCTTAACCTGAAGCACTATTTCTGGGTTAGCAGAGTCTGTAACCTGAAGCATATGTAACCTGAAGCATATGTAACCCGAGGTACCACTGTATGTTTGGTAAGAGAAAAAAGAGCCTCACGAAGTCCAATGCAACTTTCACCTGTCTATGATGACAGCCCAAGAGAGCTAGCAATTTACAGAGAGGTGATAGCTCCATGGCAGTGCTCCTTTATAGTCATATCATTTATATTCTACTTTTCCTGCAAAGAGCTCCAGGGCATGGATGTACATCCCTCCCTCCCTTTATCATTACACATCCCTGTGAGATGAATAGAAAGCTCCCATTTCCTTAGTCAGACCATTTGTGTACCTAGCTCAGGGTTTTCTGGACTGACTGGCTGTGGTTCTCTAGGACTGTGGGAAAGGGGCACTTCCATCCCCCCATGGAAACACCAGGATTGAAGCGAGAAAAGTCTGCCTGCTCAGAGTCACAGGAGAGCTCTGTCCCTCAAGGAAAGACCTGCCTATACAGAATCAGACCAGTCCAGATGTGTCTAACCCTTTTTTAAAGCAGTAACAGCATTTTCTAAACAAACAACTTTTCTTTTCTATTATGTAGTGTAACTTTTTTGTAATGAATGTTATGACTGGAATAATCTTATGTAAACTGCTTTGTGAGGCCTGCCTGAAAAGTGATATATACATCCTACAATTTTTAGTTTATGAACACAAGGCTTTAGGGTTGAATCAAATTTGTGCTCTGCAGTTGGTCTCCCCCATGTGGCTCTTCCCCATGTTACCCATAGACTTGGGGGGGGGGGCGTCATCCTGCCTCTTAGCATTCTTTGACACAGGGGAGAATCCATCAGGAAGCTCTGCTGTGGAAGTCCAACCAAATGTCACGGTAGGTTGCACCCTGTGGATTAAATCTGTCTCCCCCTGCTGCCCTCCATGGCTTCTTAATGGCACCCCAGATTTCCCAACCCCCCCTCTCTTGCTGAACGGGGGGGGGGGGTAGGGGGCAACAATGCACATCACTCTGCTCGCACTCACACTGAGTTTCACCTGCCAGTTCCACTCGTTTTGCAGAGACCCTTTTAGAACTCCCCGCAATTCCCTTTTGGTTGAATCCCTTTGAACAATTTGGCATCCTCAGCAAACCTGGCTCCTTCACTGCTCACTCCTGGGGGGGGGCAATATCCATTCCCCCCCCCCCATCAGGAGAATAGCTTGTTTATTCCTGCTCTCCATTCCTGTTTCAAGCCATCTTTTGTTCTGTAAGAGAAACTCTCCTCTAATTCCATTCCTACCAAGCTGGCTCAGGAGTCCGGGGAGACAAGTAATTCATCAAAAGCTTTTTTGACCCGTCAATAAAATGTTAGTAGACAGTCCCAGTCCCAATATCAAAAGCTTATTGGAAGTCCAGGCATACAGCATCAACTGGCCATTCTGTGCTTGCTGACACTCAAATAACTTTAATACGTTAACCAGACAGGACTTGGCCTTCTGCCAGTTATGAAAAAGCAGTGGCATAATATTCTCACATTTAATTATTTTTATTCATTTCGTAAAATTTATATGCCACTTGATTGTAGAAAAAAATCCCTCAAAGCAGTTTACAAATAGAATAAAACTATAACAATTTGAGGGGTTTGACTAGATGATCAAAGGATCCCTTCCATCTATAATTCTATGATTCTATGAATAAAATTATTAGTAAAAGCAATTAAAGCATTCAGAGAATTAAAACCAGCAATAACCAAGAACATATCAGTGTTCTAGATATTTTTAGCAGGTGCTGCCTAAGAGAGTACCGGGAAGACACCCACCTGATATCACTCATACCTGGCCCCAGTTATTTCATCACAGTTCACCAGTACAATTTGCAGCTTGCCTCCCTGCACTTCCTCAGCCTCCAGTGCGTTCACTTGGTTTCAGGTGGGGGGGGGGATTTCAGAGGAGAGCCTCCGAGAGTGCGCTCAGCATTTCAGCAGATTCAGTAGAAGGTGGTCTATCAGTTGAGTGCATGCAAATCTTGCACCTCTTCCTTGCATGAGATCCCTATGAGACTTTACAGCAGAAATGCAGTGAATGGAAACATGAAGTGAATGTGGACCCACGGGCCTCTGCTTCCAGGAACACCTGAGCAAGTCTGGCAAGTTAGCCGATCCCGTGTGAATGTTCTCAGCAGGCCTTGTCTTCCTCTTTAAACATGAGGGCTAGAACCTTGCCCCTTTATTATTATTTTAAGCTGAGCAGGTAAATAATGGGTGTGTGACCATGGTTGGGACAGGTGTGAAAGGGATTCAGCCTCCTTGGCTGCCAGTTTCTTACCCCCAGAGAATACAGTGGTATCCCTGGTTATGAATGTTTCGAGTTACGAACTCTGCTAACCCGGAAGTAGCTGCTCCTGGTTGCAAACTTTGCCCCAGGATGCAAACGGAAATCGTGCGCCGGAGGTGCACGTGCAGCGGGAGGCCCCATTAGCGAAAGCGTGCCTCAGGATAAGAACGGTTTCAGCTTAAGAACGGACCTCCGGAACGAATGACGTTCGTTACCAGAGGTACCACTGTATAAATAGTTTCTGATTTCTGGTTGTAGTTGTTGCAACGTGGTTTTAAACAGGGAGCAGAGACCTTCACTATACAGTATCTTGAGTGCATTACATTCGAGCAGAGCTGGTTGTCTTCACTGACCCAATAAGATGGAGGGAGATTAAACAAAGACTGCTCATTCTTTTGGATACATAACACTTGACCTACAAGGGCATCAATGGCCCATCAGCTGACCAGGAGTTAACTCTGTTATAAAGGGTTATAAAGGGTCAGGTTGGGTGGAGCTTCAGGTTTATGCGAGAGCCTTATTTGGAGACAAAATGTGTTAAGGACCAAAGAGGGCCTCTGGGTGGATTTGTGGATAAAACAGAGAGGCACAGAAACATCAGCTTATATGGATTATAAATAATGTATAACAAATGCAATTTCAAATAAAAGTAACTCCAAAATCCCCAGGCTGGTAACCTAAGCAGGACTATAGATACAGATTTTCTAGAAGTACCCAGACTATACTGCCAGCAAAGTCCATCCATTCAAATAAATAAATAAGGAATGCATAAGCCACTTTGTACATCCTGTCAGGGAGATGCAAACGGCAAAAGAGCTAAGGGGAGAGACCAGCACTTATAGAGAGCCTAAAGAGATAATTAGTAGCCTGTCGTCCGACAGCGAAGAAGAGGCAGGGAGGGGGGAGGCTGAGCCCGGAACTAGTTATTCTTTGAACAGAGGAAATCAGAGGCGGGGTTTCCGCTGACTAGCCTGCTGGGGAAGAAAAAGTAAAAAAAAAAAACATACGAGGCATCTTAGCCGACAGGGTCAGACATGCTTTGAAGCTCTGGAAACTTTCTTTTG
Organism: Podarcis pityusensis; assembly: GCF_964106645.2. NCBI lineage: Eukaryota > Metazoa > Chordata > Lepidosauria > Squamata > Lacertidae > Podarcis > Podarcis pityusensis. Next base: position 53,072,905 of record NC_138039.1, on the reverse strand, counting down.
AACTCTGTAAATAAATCTAAAAGACAGCAACTGGCAGCGAGCCTGGAGTTTTATCTATGCTGGCTTTGGCAGCACTCACCTCTCACACATCCACATTGTGAAATAGCAATAATAATAACAGTAGTAGTAGTAGTAGTAATAATAATAATAATCCTGCTCTTCCTCTTAAATGAGTTCAGGGCTGCAAACAACTACCCAAACTTTAAAAACAACTGGATATATTCACAGCTAAATAATATAAATGATCCAAGGAACATTATCTTTCAGCCACCCAGTGTCTGGATGGACAGGAATGTTCTTAAATTAAACCATAATAAGGGTATCCACAGGGACATTTTCAACCAACTGTGCAAACATCGTGTTCGATATGGAATAGGATTCCCCCTTCCCAGGATTTAATATAGCTAATATATTAAATCAAATATATTAAATTATATCATATCAATAGAGCCAAAGTAGTGTAGTGGTTAGAGACTCAGACTATGATCTGGGAGAGACAAGGGTTTGAATTCCCACTTGGCCTTGAAGCTCACTGGGTGCAGCGGCAGAGGAAGACTCTCAGCCACCTGGGGCATCCCTATGGGCGCCACATGCCCCATCCCGTCCCTATAGGGACGGCATAGGGAGGGATGGAGCATGCCGTGGGGCCTCAGCCGCCCTACAGCAGCTGGCGGACAGCGCGGAGCCTGTGGGCGCCAAGATGCGTGGCTTGTGCGCACTGCAGGCCCTGCAGTGAGTACCGCCGGCCATTTTGTCACCCCCCGTCAGGGTGGCACCCGGGACACACCACAGCCCCTGCACCCCCCTTCCTATGCCCCTGACTGGGTGACCTTGGGGGCCAGCCACTCACCTTAAGCCTAACCTACCTCACAGGGTTTTGGGGAGGAAAAATGGGGAGGAGGAGAACTCTGTAAGCCACCTTGTGCTCCTTGGAGGGAAGATGAGATATAAATGCAATCCATCAATCAATCAACCCTCTGGACAGATTGCAAAACCATGTGTTTTGAATTAACTCCATCCACTTCTTCCCTGACAGAGGAAGAAAGTCTAATGTGTTCATTAAGTCATTCTCAACGCTGGTGCAATTTTCTAGCCTAGGGAAGCTGCCTGATCAGATGTGGATGATTCATCTCCATCTTTCTCCAGGCAGGCCAAAACATTTTAATTGAATTGGAATTCAATTGCCAGAGCTCCAGCTGCTACAAAAATAAATAAAAAATAAATTGGAAGGTAAAGTTGGCTTTGTGTTTGCCTGGTGGAATTGGCCAAAGATTTGTTTAAAAGAGCAGGATATTTTCTAGATAATGGCTTGGATCCAATTCTAGTCTTACTTAGAGTAGACCCACTGAAGTTAACAAGCATGGCTCATGTATGCCATTAATTTCAATGGGTGTACTCTGTATAGGACTGAGTTGGCTACAACTTGACATCTTAAACCTGATATTTAATATTTACTGAGCTGGCTTGTAAAACATGATGACCTAGATAGAATAAATAACGTAAAATAATTTCAGGCTACAACTTGAAAGCTGCAGAGAATTGCAGTCAAACTGTTTTATTGTGTGTTGCTTTAACTGGACAGATGTGCAAACTGCCCTGGGACTTTTCTTGATGAACAGGGTGGTTAAAACATCATGTAGATTAAAGCAAGGAAGCAAAGAAACAGGCAGGTGGTTTGGGCTGCCCATGAAAGAGTCTGGAGGCAAAGCGTGAGCAATCACTGCTAAATATCCCTTGTTCCCTCCTTGTTTATTTGCCCCTCTCTCCCTCCTATTTCTGTCCTGCAAGGATGGAGAATTTGTGACTTCCAGAAGTTGTTGGACACCATACAGTATCCCATCATTCCCAGCCAGCTTGGCCACTGCTCTACTGCCTCCCCTGTGCCAATTTTTATATTGCACATTCCTCGGGGCAGGGAGCTTTTCATTGTTACATAGTAAAAGCTATGGTTTGCCCAGTAGTGATGTATGGAAGTGAAAGCTGGACCATAAAGAAGGCTGATCGCCGAAGAATTGATGCTTTTGAATTATGGTGCTGGAGGAGACTCTTGAGAGTCCCATGGACTGCAAGAAGATCAAAACTCTCCATTCTGAAGGAAATCAGCCCTGAGTGCTCACTGGAAGGAAAGATTGTGAAGCTGAGGCTCCAATACTTTGGCCACCTCATGAGAAGAGAAGACTCCCTGGAAAATACCCTGATGTTGGGAAAGATGGAGGGCACAAGGAGAAGGGGACGACAGAGGACGAGATGGTTGGATAGTGTTCATGAAGCTACCAGCATGAGTTTGACCAAACTGCGGGAGGCAGTGGAAGACAGAAGTGCCTGGCGTGCTCTGGTCCATGGGGTCACGAAGAGTCGGACACGACTAAACAACAACAACAAAAAACAACAACCGTGCACACCAATGGTGCCTTGTATGCCTCTGAAATTGGGGGTGGCTAATGAAGATAGGGCCTTATTTGTGGTGGCACTGCAGTTGTAAAGCTCCCCCCTTTCACTACCTGTGCCAAGTGTCTGGTGACTTTGAGGAAGCAGATGAAGGCTGCTTTATTGTCTGGCACGTCCAATGGTTCTAAACACATTTATAGTGGCTTTTAGCAATCTAACAAGTGAGGTCTGCAGCAAAATGTTATAGTGTGGAGTGCTCCAGTTTAGGGGGCCAGTCATCCATGCTGGATACTCTGTGATGCTTTATTCCATCCCCCCTGTCCTTGGTTTTCCATGCCTGCTTAACAGTGCCCAGTTCTCACTGGGCTATTTTTGTTTCATGCCCTAGCCAAGGGGTCTTAGCCCACCTCCCATTTTTTTATTGTACTTCTGCATAACTTGGTGTTTCACTGCAAGTCTTTTAAAGCCCCCTTTCTGAGTGTGGCTGGTGACTTTATTCCTAGGAAAGGACTGGCACTCAGAAAATAAGTTCTCTGTTTGTATACAGGATGATTTTACATAAAAACCTAAGTTGTTTGTGGTAAACTGTCTGGACAAATTCACAGAAAACAGATTTCGGTTTAAAGCTGCTAGTCCATGGCAGCTTACATATTTATTTAGAGATTTGACGATTCACCACTTTTCAAGGCAAAATGTCTCTGCAAAACAGAGGGGGCCAGATGTGAGTGCAGGGGTCAGATCAGAAGCTCAGGCCCTTTGGGAGCCCCCCCCCCCAGCAGCCCTTCATTTGCCTCCTGGACAGGCTGGAATGTATCCTTGAAGTGTGACTCTGCCGCTTTCCTGCCTGTGGAGAGGAAAGAGCTGGGGCAGGCACAGAAATCTCTGACTCCTCTTGCCCCTGACCACGCCTACTTGGAAGAGACCCCCTGGCCCCTGGAGGGTGGCCTGTGGCGGGAACATGGCCCTCTGGGACTGAAGGTCATTTGGAAGAATCAGTGGAGGCTGCTCTGTATGGGCCAATGGGGCACTGCCCCACCAAGCTCCCTCTTCATTCCTCCAGACGACCTCCAGGCTGTCTACTCCCTCCTTATTCTGTCTTGCCATCCTAACAGCAGGGACAAGGGTAGAATTTCCCCTTCTGTCTGTCTCCCTGCCTTCTGCCATATCCGCCCTAAGAAGCAGCTCTGGGAAGAAGAAGCATTTCCAGGGCTCTTGTGTTTTCCTATCCTTGCACAGTAGTGGGGAAAGGCATCATCATCATCATCATCATCGTCATCATCATCATCGTCATCATTATTATACTGCCCTATACCTGGAGGTCTAAGGGTGGTTCACAGAAAAGTCAAGGCAGTTCCTGTTTTGCTTCTGAGCACTCAGAGGCTTTCAGCAGACCACTGTCAGAATGTTGGGCTAGCCAGCCTGTGATGAGGATTTATTTTATAAAATAAATCCAAGGTTTGATGGATAGTTAGATAGATTTTCTTTATTGAAAAATAAGTATAAAATTACAACTGTGCAAGGTAAAATAAGACATGAATAGTAATATAATAAAATAGCACCCATGTAAAAAACAAACAAACAAATAAACATTACAAGATTGTTATTGTGCTTATCTTAAACCTAACCTAATACAGTGTTTATAAAAATGATTTCCAAATATCGTAAAATTTGTCCACAGCAAGTCTATGTTTGTACGCAACTTGTTCATGTGTTGCAAGTTTATACATATCTTTTTTCCATTCGTTGAACAGAACCTCATTTTTATTCTTCCAGTTCATCAATACCTGTATTTTTGCCATAGTAAGGGCACGGAGAGTCCATTCATATTGTCCCTTTGTATTGGATATATAATTCAAAAGTATATTTTGCTCTGCAAATTTAAGAGTTTTCTATACAGTCAGTCATTTCTATTCTCTGCCAAAAATTTACCAATGTAGGACACTGGAAGAACGTATGTTTTAAATTCACCGCTTGACTGTAACCTTCCCAAAAACCCCCTCAAAGTGGTTTCCCTAAAATATATAGCAATAAAATTATCAATAAAAAAGAATTAATAATAATTTATGACTTTTGGGGGGAAAGTAGGCTAAGAATTTTCTAAGTTGCTAAACATGTGGGTAGGCTAGTCTATACAATGTTTTTTCAGCAGACACCGAAAAGAGTGCAGGGAAGGCACCTCCTGATGTCAGTGAGCAGGGAGTTCCAAAGTGTAGGAGCTGCCACAATCAGGGATCTCTTTCCTACCAATGTGGAACAGATGATGATAAGTGGCGTCTGCAACAGAGCCAGTTCCGCAGATGGGAGCGTTGAATTGGCCTATATGGGGCATCACAATACTCCTCCCCAGCAGCAGTGCAGTATTCTTATTATCCCTGATTGAGCTCAGTGCCGCTCGTCTTCTTCCTTGCTGACTTGGACATTTGGATGACATTCCACTCCCTTTCTTGTTAAGTACTGGCCTTGGCTGCTTCTCCAGGCCGATATAATTACACAGCAGGTTGCTTTTGCAAGAGTTAACCCACTTCTCTTTGTTACCTTGCGCCAGCCTTTTGAAATGGAACTCCCTGAAGTGATAGCTCTGAAAAAGTGAGGTGTTTTGCACATTCTGGGATGAAGGCAGACTGGCCCTGGCAGCTCTTATTTCCCTTTGTGCCGATTCAGACCAGGTGACATCACCGACCAGGTGCCTGCTCCCCCCTCCCCCTGTGCCACGTAATACAAGCCCAGGAAAGAGCCTCACTTTCGGATCACTTGGGGGGGGGGGGAGGGCTTAATAATTGATGCTCCACTAGGCACAGAGAGGGCCTTGAAACCCAAACCAGTTTGGCCCAGCCCAGGTCTGCTGGTTCAGCTTCTTTCCTTTCTTATGGTTAGTTAGGGCTGGCAAATTAGAACATGTTTAGCTAGTCAGAATTAAACTAGTTTATTGGGGCATCCTGATTGTGTGTTTGGGGGTCTGTAAGAGCACCTCTTGCACCCTTGGCACCGGAGAGGAACACAGGCGCCTGCCTCATACTGAGTCAGACCACAGAGCTCAGTACTGACCACACTGACTGGCAGCAGTGGCTCTCCAGGATTTCGGATGGTGGACCTTTCTTCTATCAATAAAATAAAATAATAATAATAATAATAATAATAATAATAATAATTTATTATTTATACCCCGCCCATCTGGCTGGGTTTCCCCAGCCACTCTGGGCGGCTTCCAAAAGAATATTAAAATACAATGATACATCAAACATTAAAAGCTTCCCTAAACAGGGCTGCCTTCAGATGTCTTCTAAAAGTCTGGTAGTTGTTGTTCTCTTTGACATCTGGTGGGAGGGCGTTCCACAGGGAGGGCGCCACTACCGAGAAGGCCCTCTGCCCGGTTCCCCGTAACTTGGCTTCTCGTAGTGAGGGAACTGCCAGAAGGCCCTCGGTGCTGGACCTCAGTGTCCGGGTAGAACGATGGAGGTGGAGACGCTCCTTCAGGTATACTGGACCGAGGCCGTTTAGGGCTTTAAAGGTCAGCACCAACACTTTGAATTGTGCTCGGAAATAATAAAATATAATAAAATAATAAAATAAAATAAAATAAAATAATTCACTCTCATGAGTGAAGTGCAGGGGCTCTTTTTTGGTCTTGCTTACCTAACTTTTAAGCTGACTGGGGGTGGTGATTATGTTTTTTTTAACCTTTTTTATTTAGTTCATAAAATTTATATACAACTTGATTGGAAAAACCCCCCTCAAAGCAGTATTTGTGATTGCTCTTGCTTTCATTCTGTAAAGCATCTCACTGGCGCTCCGACTATTGCAGCCTTCCTGGCTTCTTGCACTTCAGTTCAAGACTCCTCCCATGGGGCCTTTTCAGCCCAGGAAGTGCCGGCAGCCAGGGAGGCTGAAGAGAGATGGAGAAATGTTTGCAGCAAAGAAGCAAGCAACCCCCCACCCCTCCTTGGCTACTTTGCCAGGTGTAAAGGTAAAACCCTCAGACAGGGCAACATGATAGAAGTATATAAATGGAGAAAGTAGGTGGAGAAAAGGTTTTCTCCGTCTCTCATAATACTCAGACTCATGGACACCCAATGAGGCTGAACGCTGGAAGATTCAGGACAGAGAAAGTGCAGTACTTTCCCCACCGACACACAGACAAACTATGCCACTTGCTCCTCCAGGAGGCATTGGATGGCTTTAAAAGAGGATGGGAGGCTTTCATGGCGGAAGAGGCTGTTGGCGGGACAGGAGGGGGCTCTTGGGCTGGCATCCTGCTTGCGGGTTTCCCCCGGGGGCACCTGGTTGGCCACTGTGAGAAGAGGATGCAGGACCGGATGGGCCCCTGGCCAATGTCGGAACCTGCGATCGGCCAAGCTCCTCCGGAATCGCCTCTGACGTGATTAACGACCTGAGCCTTTGATAAGGCACATTCCATTATGCAGAGAATCAAAGCAGCATGTGGAAGTGATGAGATTTATGGCTACATTGCAAAGAGTTTTATTTTCCTAACTACGCAGACAGAAAACACATCCTCTCTCTGTGAAAGCAGAGAGCAACTGAAACAAACAAAGGAACAGGAAACAGTAACATCATGTCCATCTCCCGTCTCCCGTGAGACTTCCAACAGCCTGGAATGTCTCTGGAATGTAAACAAAGTCTTGTGACTCAAAGCACTGCACAGTGGCAAACAGAAACTAACATCCTCCCCCTTTCTGTGAACATCACTGGGCAGTGTGTTAGTACAATCTCAGTACAAACCCAATTTCTGTACATAGGTACAGTGTTGATCCTTCGAAACATCCTTGGACAATAAATCAGCATGAATTTCATTACCTGGCATGTAGGACACCGTTACGAGTCCTTTCTGAACACAATCTCTAGCATGTTGCAGCTTCAATTGCAAGTGCTTTGTGCTTTGCTTACAACCTTCAGAAGTCAGCAAAGCCAAACATGCTTTGTTGTCCTGATAAACCTGGATTGGACACTTTACAGGAATTCTCATGACTTTAAACAATTGTAACAACCATTCACAATCCACAAGTGAATAAGACAGTGCATTCAGTTCAGCTTCACAAGAACTTAAGCTTACTGTTGTTTGCTTCTTGCACGACCAATCAAATAGACCCTGGTTGTACATATAGCAAACTCCAGACATGCTTTTCCTGTCTGTAGTATCACTTCCAAAACTCGCATCAGCAAATATCTCAAGACCATCAGACTTCTGATTGTTAAATCTCTGTCTGTAATGCATAGTGCCTTTCAAATAGCGTTCTTAAGGAAATCAGCCCTGAGTGCTCACTGGAAGGACAGATCGTGAAGCTGAGGCTCCAATACTTTGGCCACCTCATGAGAAGAGAAGACTCCCTTGAAAAGACCCTGATGTTGGGAAAGATTGAGGGCACAAGAAGAAGGGGACGACAGAGGATGAGATGGTTAGACAGTGTTCTCGAAGCTACAAACATGAGTCTGACCAAACTGCGGGAGGCAGCGGAAGACAGGAGTGCCTGGCGTGCTCTGGTCCATGGGGTCATGAAGAGTCGGACACGACTAAACAACTAAACAACAACATTATTTTAGTACACCAGTCACAGAAAATTGCTGATGTGTTAACCAAACTAAGCCTGATGGATGCTAACCCTGTAGACACACCAATGACAACAGGTTATCAGGTAGATGATACTGAAGAAGCATTTTATGACACTACACTGTACAGAAGTGTGCTAGGCAAACTAAACTTCATTGCCAGATGTTCAAGACCTGACACTGTAGTTAGCATGAATTTGCTAAGCAGACAAGTCAACAATCCTACTGTTAAGGATTGGAAAGCTCTGTGTGCAGCATCCGGAACAAAAAGAATGTTGCGTATTGATGCACCCAAGCTCTGAAGAACAACCGTTCCATAGCCTTGACTGGAGATCATGTGGTCATCCGCTTGGTGAATAGCACCTTCCTGCGGAGTAAAGGACACGAACAGGTGTTTGTCTTTGCAGACGTGCTGGGTCGCTCCCGAGTCAATGATGAAGAAAGATCTAGACGTCTTCTGGACCTTTGGAGTGAAGCGTGAGACCATAGCCTTGTGTTGCGTTGTCCTGGACATTGGCCCTTTGCCTTTGCCTTTTCCACGCATTGAGCTTTCGCTGCGCTGCTCTGTTGTCTTGGCCTTGGGATGTTTGTACTCCCTCTTCACGTGGCCAAGACGTCCACATGAGTAGCATTTCACTGACTTCAAAGCTTTGGCACCATCTAGTGGTTGCACTGCATTCTGGGATGACGTCTGTGAGGACTCCCCCTTGATGATACAGCTAGCACTATGCTGACCCGCTTCATTCAACACCACAGCAGTAATATGCGCTACTGTTAGCTGAGCAGTAGGCAAAACAGCAAGCTGGCTGGCAATCACTTCCCAGCTTGAACCCAAAGAATGTAGAATCATGAAGGAATACACAGCCTCTGGGAAGGTGATTCCACACTGTTGCAACTCATGCCTGAGATTCTGTATTTCCATGAGGTGAGCACGTACATCTGCTCCATCAACAAGTGTCATATCATGCAACCTGGCATAAAAGTACAAAGAAGCTCCCGCCTCTGTTCTTAAATGTGACTGTTGGAGACTGTCCCACATCTCTCTGGCTGAGGCCTTGTCACGCAAAAGACATAGCTCTTCAGGGGACACAATCAGCGTCAGAGTTCCCCTTGCTTTGGAATCCTTAGCCTCCCATGCTTCGGTAACTGGAGCTGGGGGGGTGGGGCGTCTGTTATCACATTAAATAGACCCTCTTTTCTTAGCAGAGCTTCTGCATACTGCACCCAGTCCTGATAATTCCTCTTTGTGAGCTTCGGAATTGCCATTGCATTTTGAAGGGCCTCCATTATTCTGGCATTAGCCTTCTGTGTCATTTTGAAGCAGGCTCTGTCTGTTTACAAGCAGCTGCATTCCAAAAGCACCCTTCTTGAGGCATTTGCATGCCCCTGAGCTTCTGCCACAATTGGTCAGTGCTTTGGCTAGAAGTTCAAAAGGACTGGCAGGCTTCCCGGGGCAAGAGCACATACCTCTCATCAATCTTCTTGACATGCAGAGAAGATAAGCTGCATTCCGTTCTTCTGGGCCCATAACCAAAAATGTTGGAACCTGCGATTGGCCGAGCTCCTCCGGAATCGCCTCCGACGTGATTAACGACCTGAGCCTTTGATAAGGCTCCAGGCACATTCCCCATTACTCAGAGAATCAAAGCAGCATGCGGAAGTGATGAAATTTATGGCTACATTGCAAAGAGTTTTATTTTCCTAGCTATGCAGACAGAAAACACATCCTCTCTCTGTGAAAGCAGAGAGCAATTGAAAAAAAAAAAAGGAACAGGAAACCAGTAACGTCACATCCATCTCCCGTCTCCTGTGAGACTTCCAACAGCCTGGAATGTCTCTGGAATGTAAACAGAGTCTTGTGACTCAAAGCACTGCACAGTGGCAAACAGAAACTAACAGCCAGATCCAGCAGATGCTCTGCTCATGTTCTTAGAGTCTTGTCTTTTTGGCAACTACTGAATAAGTTCTTCTTCTAAATAGAGAGCTTTATCCCTGCTGTTTTTATTTAATTATTATTTCTTATTCTTATTCATTTTATTTCTATACCACTTTATATTTTTAACATTAATACCTCAAAGTAGTTTGCAATCAACATTAAAACATCAAATTTTTAGAATTAAACATTACAGAAGAAGATCAAACATGAAATATAAACTCAAAGCAACATAATTAACAAAAAAGTAAAATATTGTAAAATCATAGAATCATAGAATTATAGAGATTGAAGAGACCCCCAAGGGTCCTCTCAGCCAGAAAGCATCCCTGGCAGATGGCTACCCAACCTCTGCTTAAAAACCTCCAAGGAAGGAGAGTCCACAACCTCCCGAAGGAGACCATTCCATTGCTGAACAGCAATTACTGTCAGAAAGTCCTTCCTGATGTTTAGTCGAAATCTCCTGTCTTGTTTGACTCCTGCCCTTCAGAGCTGGAAAAAGCTTGCTCCATTATCTTTTTTATCTTAAAGATTTCAAAACAAGACATTTTATGCAGCAAACCTTTTTTATTATCTTAAAGTTTTCAAAATAAGACATTACTAAAGGAGGTCAAATGTAGAACACACATTTAAAACAGCATAGTTAGCAAGAGAATAAAGCATTTTCTTAAACACAGAACATAATTGTGCTGTTGTTGTTTTAAGTTGTTTCTCTATATGTAATTGTTTTCTAATTGTTCTTACAGATTCCATTGTTTTAAATGTTTTCTATATGCCAGCTGTTTTTGGATGCCACACAGGAAGCGATTCATAAATGAAATTATCACCACCACCTCCAAATACCCCAATATACCCAATGTTATAGCAGGGGACTTCAATGCTCGCATTGCAACAAACTGGGAGTCTTTAATCAAAGCCAAATGGTGGATAACCCCAGAATTCATTAATGACCTCTCCCTCCATAATCAAAGACTTTCTAAAGACAAAAGGGTAAATGAAGCAGGAACCCTTCTTTACCAATTGGTACTACGTCTAAACTTAGTGATTCTAAACGGGAACTGCCCGCCAGACGTACCGGGTGAGTTTACACACATAAGCTCCTCTGCAAACAGTGTCCTGGATTATATGTTAGTATCTCATGACATATTCCCCAAATTTTCCCATTTTAAAGTCGAAAACATTCAACTGAGCGACCACTTACCGTTGGTCGCCACAATGACTATAGACTGGACCCCAGATGGAGACAAGCACCCAACACATCTGATTACGAACTCAGCATTGCAAATCAAAAGTGTAAAATGGTCCGAACTACAGGCCCAAAAATACTCAGCATATTTCCAACAAGGGCTAAAACAAGCATATTCAGGCTTAATCGAGAATTATTATGATTATGACCAAACTCTAAGACTATTCTCGAATCTGTCAGAAGATCTAACGTCTTTTTTCTCTGTCCCGACGCATAAAATAAATCAAACACAAAGGAAGATAGGTGCCTTGTGGTTCAATAGTGCTTGTAAACAGGCTAGACAACTTCTTGGTAACATCTACAAAGAGTATAAAGCCTCCGGGGCAACGGTCTTGCCAAAAGAATATTTCCAAGCAAAATCAGCCTACAAGCAAATTCAAAAGGGAGCCAGACAGGAATGGCAAGTGAATCAATGGCGAGCAATCATAGAAGCCTCATCATCACGGAACTCCAGACAATTTTGGCTCCTGGTAAATAAAAGAACTAAAAGATACCCTTTGACTATTATTCCTGCCCCGGTTTGGGAATCCTACTTAAAAAACTACTTTGCCACAACTGACTGTATTGCTAACACAAGAGATGAATTTCAAGATCAGCTTCCCCTCTGGCCCCCCACCGATCCGGAAGACATCCATGACTTGATCGTTAAACTCAAAACAGGGAAAGCGCCTGGGCCAGACCTGATCCCGGCAGAAGCTATAAAATACCACGCGGACTGGTGGGCTAAAGTTCTGGCGACCATCTTCGATGCCGTTAACAACTCTGGAAAGATCCCGGAAGTATGGAAGGACGCTGTTATCGTTCCAATCCACAAAAAGGGCTCACCAGATGACCCGGGGAATTACAGAAATATCAGTCTGCTCTCAATAGTGGGGAAACTGTATGCCCGCTTCTTGCTGAACAGACTTAACCAATGTGCCGAAGAGAAAAAATTAATTGGGCCCGAACAAGCTGGATTCCGCCCAAAACAGTCAACAATTAATCATATTCTAATTTTACAGCATCTTTTTTTTTTTTTTTAAATAATCTTTATTAAAGTTTCAAAAGGTTACAAAAAAACAAAACAAAAACACACACAAAAATAACACAAAACACGACATAAAAAAAAAAAAAATTCCACCTTTTAAGTCTCATTTTCAATAACTTCTTTTCATGACTTCCCCACGCCTCCCCTTATTGTATTCCAACTCCGATTGTTTATTCAAGCAAGTTTTTATCCTTAATGTCCTAATCATAATTTATTAATTTACTTAACCATAAATTATTAATGTGATTCTTTATAATAATTTTAAACCTTAATTCATTATTATCCATTAATTTAGATTATTTAGCAATTTTTAGAATATATACCTTAATCATACATAAAAAGAGATAAAAAAAAAAGAGATATAAAAACAAATAATAAAATACCTTCCCTAAGATTGTCCCTAATTCCCATCCACAGATTCCCCATTCTTATAATAATAAAGAGCACTAATTTTACAGCATCTTGCCTGGAAATATTCCACCCCAAAGGGTGGCCAACTCTGTGTGGCATTCATTGACCTAAAGGCAGCATTCGATAGTATCCCCAGGAGCATCCTCTGGGAAAAACTCTCCCGCTGGGGCATCGACAGAAGGCTTCTCTGGCTAATAATCAAACTCCATGAGAACTCAGCGGCTAGAGTGAGACTCACCCCGGAGGGTGATCTCACCAATCCAATTCCCATTAACAGAGGTGTCCGACAGGGTTGTATATTGGCTCCATTCCTGTTCAACTTGTTCATAAGCGATATGAGGACTCCCCTAATAGAGGCTCAAGAAAGGATTCATGCACCCCGCCTAGCACTTTATCGCTGCCCTTTGTTACTGTATGCGGATGACGCAGTCATCCTTTCCTTTTCTAGAGTAGGTCTCAGGAGGGCCTTAAAATTTTTTGGATCGTACTGTAACGCAAATTCCCTTACAATTAATTATGGAAAATCTAAGATCCTAATTTTCTCAAAGAGCCGGAAACTCCATAATTGGAGAATTGATGGGAGAGTCATCGAACAAGTCTATAGATTCCAATACTTGGGAGTTTGGTTACAACATAACCTTAGATGGAAGGCCCATGTAGCCTATGTTACAAATAGAGCCAAAGCTATCTCCTTGGCGATCTTGCGATTCTTCTTCACCGATGGGGCCCTTCATATCCCATCGGCGTTGAAAGTCTTCAAGGCCAAGGTGATCCCGACAATTGCCTATGCCATCTCAATTTGGGGGACTTTTGTCAATCTATCTCACTTAGAGGTTATTCAAAATCAGTTTTTAAGAGGGATATTGAAACTGCCCAACTGTGTAAGTAATACAGCGTTACGCATGGAACTTAATACTGTATCCCTGGAAAACGCTCTGTGGAAGCACATACTTTGTCACTGGTTATCTCTATGGCACAATCTCCCAAACTTGTACTTGATACAATGTATGTGGAGAGATGATTTCCAGAGCCCATGGGTAAAAAATTTACAGCTGAAAATAACGGCAATGGGAATCTCCCCATCCAAATTACTAGAGCAGGACATAGTTCCAGCTAAAAGAACAGTAACCTGTAAACTAGAGGAGATGGACTTGCAGCAGAAAATGGTCTTGGGCAATGGTACCTGCTCACCTCTAAACCTTGGTTTATCACCCCTCTTAAGGCTCCCAAACTATTTGAATTCCTTAACTTCTTCGGCTCATAGATATGCCTTTGTAAAGGCAAGATTCAACACCTTCCCATCGAACATGCTGAGAAATAGATTCTCCAATGGACAGATATCGCTCTTATGTGATTGTAATTGTGGGGCACCGGAATCGTTGCATCACATAATTTTTGACTGTGCTTTTCACTCATCGGCCAGGAGCAAGTTTCTTGCCCAATATCTAAAGGGAATTGCCGATGATACAAATGAAGCCAAACTGAGATATCTATTAAATGATGATGACCCCCTAAGATCACTCACTGTTGCCAGATTCTTGATCAGTGTCCTATCCCTAAAGAAGAGAAACGGACTCCTGTGTGGCTCGGAAAATCCCTTTAAACCATGATCTATGTTTTAGGATGTAACTAGGTGAATCACCATTGATGTCTTCTATTGATTTGTGAGCAGATGGTGATGGTTATGTTACAAATTTATTGCAACGTATGATGTTGGTCTTTTGTTTTTGTTCTGCTTTGGTTCTTGTCTGTTTTTTGTAAGTTTTGACGGTTTTAAATTTGGAGGTTCAAGTACATTATGTTGGTATGGGAAACTGTCGTGTGATGGGCCAATGGCCGTAATAAAGATCAATCCAATCCAATATCACCACCACCCTCTCAAATCAATCAATGCTTTTCTTACCACCTTCCCAATGAAAACACCATGTTTCCTTTCTCTTTTTGTCTCATTTGCAGGATTGCACTTTCTTCACACGAAAGGAAATCCTTCGGTAAGCAGATCACACTTCCTTCTGCTCTGCTAATTTGTGCTGGGGCTGGTGGTGGTGCTCACATCATTCCCAGTGGAAGGAATTCAGGAAGTTCAGATTCCTTTTTAGAAGAAAGGGTTTGTGTACTGAGATGTAATGCTTGGTGATATAGAAACCACCCAAGTGAAGCAAGATAAAAGAAAGGACTTCTTCATGCAGTCCAGTTAAACTATGGAACTCCCTGCCACAGGAGGCAGCCATGGCCACCAACCTGGATGGCTTTAAAGAGGATTGCACCAATTTATGACGGAGGAGAGGGCTATGGATGTCTGCTAGCCAGGATGGCCATGCTCTGCCTCTGCAGCGATGCCTTTGAATACCAGTTGCGAGAAACTGCAGGGAGAGGGCTTTTGTGCTTGCCAGTTTCCCACAGATATCTGCCACTGTGAGAACGGGATGCTGGGTTAGATGGGTCCTAGGCCTGATCTAGCAGGCTGTTTGCATGTTCTTGCGTTCTTATCGGTTTGGTTTAAGAGGGAGAAGATGATCCCAGTGAGGGCAAGCTGCTGCTTGGCACCATCTGGCGGCCACCGCCTTTGTCTGCCTGATCTGGACCATCGTTGTCTCTGCTGAGGACTCATCTGCACAGGCCTTTGCTGGGGGCCCTCTAGGCACAAGTCCATCCAGGCTTCCCAGGCCCAGCTCCGAGCGCTTTGCTTTGTCCTGGTGCTTTCCCTTGGAAAACCTGTGTTTTGCCGCTGAATTGGAGCAGGCAGCAATTCTCAGAACCTGATAGCTGGTTGCTCCAATTCAGCGGTAAAATGTGGGTTTTTCTGGGGAAAGTGCTGGGACAAACAAACACCCTGCTTGGAGACGGACCTGGAAAGCCTGGGCGTGTGCCTAGAAACACGGAGCAAAGCTAAGAGTGGATGAGGCCCAGCTAGCTGTGCCCTTTCCAGGGCTCTGGCAGAGGTCTTTCCTATCACCTCCTGCCTTATCTATTGTGGAGATTCCAGGGATCTATGAAGCAGGGACCATACAAACCGCACTTTCTACAACGGAGTGATTGTCCTGCTTCCAGGCACTGTCTGGCTTTCCTACCATTTAGCCCAGTGTTGTCTACTCTGGCTGTCAGCTGCTGTCCAAGAACTCAGGCCAGGGTTGCTCCTGCCCTCCTAGCTGAGAGCCTCCTGAGATGCCGATCAATGAACACGCTCAGATGATGATGACCCAGACAAGGAGTCTCTGCTCCCTTTTACAGATGTTTCCCATACCAGAAGAAATGTCATGTCTTCATGCTTTCAGGCTGGTCTCATCACAAATGTTTTCAGCAGACACTGAAAAAAGTACAGTGAAGGCACTTGCCTGATGTCAATGGGCAGGGAGTTCCACAGAGTAGGTGCTGCCACACCCAGAGATCAATTTCTTGCAGGTGCAGAAGGGTTTTATGTGGCACTTACAGCAGTGCCAGCTAGTGTAGACCCTCCCTAGAATTATATGTATTCATTTCAGCAAAAACAAGTGTCACTTCTGTGTTCAGTGTACCTAAAAGGTAAAATAAAAATGAATGATAATTCTCTGTCCAGCCAAGGCTGCAGGACTTTCAGTTCCCACAAAGAACATAATAGTCTGAGGAGAAAAGAATGTGTCAGGCAGGCACTGGAGGGTGGAATAAGGGAACTGTGCTAATGGGTACAGTCTCCGTTGGTTTATTGATGCCCTGCCTGGCTGACCCTTCCTCACAAATATTTCCCCTTAGGAACAGCCAACATTTTCTGTCTGCTAGGTATGCTGTATCTTTGCATGGCTCAGCCAAACCCCCCATCCTTCCCAAACTGGTGTTCTGTTGAAACCGGACCTCTTGTTTCTCCAAAGTTTTCTTTGCCTCCAAAAGATGCTTCCATTCCCCTGCCAAGTCTCTTTGAAAGAGTGCTAGAATTTCATTCTTTGTTTGGCAGGTGTGAGATTAACCTAATTCATCATTTTAAAGAGGCTGTGTGTGGTGCGTGTATGCTTTTATTTCTCTGCCCTGCTTTTGAATGCCAGTTGCTGGAAACCATGGGGGGGGGGGGAGTATTCTCACACTGGGATGGGATCCCGCTTGCGAGTTTCCTACAGGCATCTGGGTAGTCACTTTGAGAACAGGAGGTTGGAGTAGATGGGCTATTGGCCTGATCCAGCAGAGCTCTTAATGCTCTTCTGAACCTCTGGCTTTTGTGTGGCTGGCATGCAGCCTCCCGTGCAAAGGTGAGAGTTGCACCCATTGCTCTGTCTGCTTTTGCCTCTGGCCCCTGAAAACTTTCCCATGTGGAAATGTGGCCCTTGGACTGAAGGAGGTTCTGCACCCTGAACAACTTCTCTCTTTCATGGCTGCTCATCATCTACTGGTATTCAAAATCTTGAGATTAACTGCAGCCGTGATGAGTAGCCAGCGGTGGACTTTCATTCCAAGATGACAACTCCCCACGTTGCCCTTTCCCAAAGGACCTAGGGTCAGGCTCCATGGCCCAGTTCCACCTTCTCCTTCCTGTAAAAATGTTCAAGAGAGTGGAATAATTAAATCTGGGAGCCTCTCCCGGCTAATGGATTTTTGCCTGTCTCCTTCTTCTTTCAATGATAATTTGAAGAAAACCTTTAATGAGGGAATATGATTGATGCTTGTCCACAGCAAGAAAGAAAGAAAGAAATGTGCTCCAAGATCCCATTAGTAACTGGCAATAGATGGAGATAAAAAGCAGGCTTTTCAGGGTAGCTCAGCAGGCATCCCAGATGGAGCATGGATCTCTGAAAGTGTATGTGGCACAACATCCATGGGAGCACATAGCACCTCGGGACTTGGCCTCTGAGAGATGCAACACCCTCCCGCCTATGGATTCACGGAGGGGGCCGTGTTGCTTTCCACTGAGCCAGCTAATTGGTTCTGGGTCTGTCTGTCACAACATGAAATTACTCCTAAGGAGAATTGCTTCAGCTTTGGATTTTTTGGAAGGCCACAGGCAGAGGCGTAGGAAGGTCAGGTGGTACCTGGTGCAGAAAATTTCTTGTCACCCCCCTACCCGTTGATTTTTTTAATTTTTTTTTGCCTTCAAAAATGGTTTTACGTTATTTCATATTTTCTTACAAAGGAATATGGATTCTGCGCCTCTGATAAAAAGTAGCCGACTGTGGACTTAAATCTACAGGATGGATTGTGTTTAGGCTTTACACAGAGAGGAACCCCACATGGGTTTCCCCGCATGTAACGTAACAGGCAGGGAGCCAGCGCAGATGGAGAGAAAGACCTTGGGGGAGGGGAGGACAAAAGAGTGCCAAAGTCAGCCCATTTGATCCTCTTTGGGGTGGGAGCGCTAGGGCTCTGGGACCACCCTCCCCAAAAGATTAACTTGTCTTCAATGTATTGTTACCACTGTTATTCTATAGTTCAGATCCTTTTTAAATTAAACACTTTCTCTAAAATTAAAACAGCAGAAGTAATCAGTAGCATAGATATCAAAGGAAAGGCAAGAGAACAGAAGATATCAAAGGAAAGGCAAGAGATACAAGGGAGACACAGATACACCAGCACACAAAAGTAAATAAAATCCAGCCTTGGGGAGAGGGGTGGGAATGTACAGTTTGCTGTACTTAGCCTTGAGATAGGAGACTGAAAGGGCTTAAGAAATAAAAAATAAAAGTCTTGCGTCTAGGAATATTTTTCTGCAAAAGCATCAGACTGGTTGTCAAAAGTGTGAACTTCATTAATAGACCCTAATTAGCCACAGAATAGCTTTGCTGCTTTTTCTCATCTTCTTTTAATTACACAACTGCTTTTTTTTTGGGGGGGGGGGTCCTGGCTTCACGCAGGGGAGGCTGGGGGCAAAGGGGAGGCCGGCCTGCCGAGCTGCTCCTCCCGGCGCCACACGCGGGCAAAGCGGGCCGGCAGCGCTGCCATTGTCCCACACGCTCCACTTTGGGGGGCAGCAAAGGTTTTTCGGAGAGGGGTTTGGGCCCGAAGGGACAGGCCTCCTCAGCAGCCCAGAAAGTCGGCCTAGGGAAGAAAAGGAGGCCGAGTAGACCAGGCCTTGCCTTACCTTCGCCCCGCCCCCAACCCAGCTGGCCAATCGGCTGTGTGCAGGGGGCGGGGCGAAGGCAAGGCCAGGCCTGGTCTACTCGCGGAGTCTCATTTTCTTCCCCTAGGCCGACTTTGCAGGACCTGGGAAGCCAAGTGGAGGGTGGGGCAGTAGGACGGGTCATAAAAAACTTTTTTAAAAAAATGCCTGCTCCAAAGGTCTTATTTTACTAAACTAGGGATTATATAGCTATATAATTTCTTGCATATCAGTTAATATCTTGACCCTGCTCCACTGAATGGAAATTTCAGCCTTCATGACATAGGGAAACAACCCAAGTAAACAGCTATTTTCGTGGAGGAGGGTCGAGTTATTAACTGATATGCATGGAATTTCACATATAGCTATATAATCCCTAGTGTACTAAGATAAGACCTTTGGAGCAGGCACTTTTATTAAAAAAAAGTTTTTTATGAACCACCCTAGTAGGGCAGTAATTGTTCCTTGATCATTTGTCACCCTCTCCATGATGGCACCCGGGGCGCCCCTCCCCCGCCCCCTTCCTACACCCCTGGACACAGGTAAATTTTATGACATCAGCTATTGTCTGGCCATAGCCTTTCCCCCATTTCTGTGTTATTTATGTTTTTTTTTAATATAGATTTTTATTGGTTTTACAGCATTTTTTAAACAATACAAACAAATAAAAAGACAAACAAACATGTATAATTTCACAACCTTTTTTCCATAACCTTCGTTTCTCGGACTCCCCCATACCTCCCCTTTCTGCATCCCTGTTTGCAAAATTATTTCAGCAGCTTTTGAGCAATTTTATCAAATATATGTCCTCTTAGTCCTTTCTCTAACTTAATCTTATGTCACTGTTTCCCCTTTTCTCTCAGCACCTCGGCATTTTAGCATTCATCAATTTTATAATAGCTCTTAAGATAAGTTTTAAATTTCTTCCAGTCCTCTTCCGCCGTCTCTTTCCTCTGATCACGGATTCTGCCAGTCATCTCAGCCAGTGTCATATAGTCCATCACTTTCATCTGCCATTCTTCCACGGTGGGTAGGTCTTGTGTCTTCCAATACTTTGCGATGAGTATTCTTGCTGCTGTCGTCGCATACATAAAGAAAATTCTATCTTTCTTTGACACCAATTGGCCGACAATGCCCAAGAGAAAGGCCTCTGGTTTCTTAGGGAAAGTACATTTAAGTACCTTTTTCATTTCATTATATATCATTTCCCAGAAAGCCTTAATCTTCGGGCACCTCCACCAAAGGTGATAAAAAGTACCTTCAGTTTCTTTACACTTCCAACACTTATTATCAGGCAAATGATAAATTTTTGCTAGCTTGACTGGGGTCATGTACCACCTGTAGATCATTTTCATAACATTTTCCTTTAAGGCATTACATGCCGTAAATTTTATACCGGTGTTCCACAACCATTCCCAGTCAGCAAACATAATATTGTGACCAATGTCCTGTGCCCACTTAATCATAGCCGATTTAACTGTTTCATCTTGTGTATTCCATTTCAGCAGCAAGTTATACATTCTTGACAAATTCTTGGTATTGGGTTCTAACAATTCAGTTTCTAATTTTGATTTCTCCACCTGGAAGCCAATTTTCCTATCTTGTTTGTAAACCTCCATTATTTGATAATAATGGAGCCAATCTCTTACTTTAGGTTTCAATTTCTCATGACTCTGCAATTTCAATTTATCTCCATCTTGTTCCAAGATTTCCCAATACTTTGGCCATTCGGCCTCCATATTGAGTTTCTTCAATGCCTTAGCCTCCAAGGGTGACAACCATCTAGGGGTTTTGTTTTCCAACAAGTCTTTATATCTTATCCAAACCTTAAATAACGCTTTTCTGACAATGTGATTTTTAAAGGCCCTATGCACTTTGATTTTATCATACCATAGATATGCATGCCAGCCAAATGTATTATTGAAACCTTCCAAGTCCAAGATATCTGTGTTCTCGAGGAGCATCCACTCTTTCAGCCAGCAAAACGCTGCTGCTTCATAGTACAATTTTAAGTCCGGCAGGGCAAATCCCCCTCTTTCTTTTGCATCTGTAAGTACTTTAAATTTTATTCTGGGCTTTTTGCCCTGCCAGACAAATTTCGAAATATCTTTCTGCCACCTCTTGAAACAGTCCATCTTGTCAAGAATCTGCAAAGTTTGAAACAAAAATAACATTCTAGGCAATACATTCATCTTAATAACTGCAATTCGGCCTAACATTGACAATTTCAAATTTGACCATATTTCTAGATCTTTTTTAATTTCTGACCAACATTTTTCATAATTGTCTTTATACAAGTTCAAATTTTTAGATGTCAAGTGAACCCCTAGGTATTTCACCTTCTTAACCACTGTCAAACCTGTCTCTTCTTGAAATTTCTCCTTCTCCATAGCTGTTAAGTTTTTTTTCTAAAACTTTAGTCTTTTGTTTGTTCAGTTTGAATCCGGCTACCTGGCCGAATTGTTGAATTATCTCCAACACCCTTTTTGTACTAGTGTCTGGCTCTTGTAAAGTTAGTACTAAGTCATCTGCGAAGGCCCTTAACTTGTAATGTTTAGCTCCGACCTGTACACCTTTAACCTGCTGGTCATCTCTAATCATATTTAGCAACACCTCCAGAACAGAAATAAAAAGCAATGGGGAAATTGGGCACCCCTGTCGTGTCCCTTTTTCTATCTTAAATTCTTCAGTTATCACATTATTTACAATCAACTTAGCTTTTTGTTCAGAGTATATCGCACCCATACCATTCTCAAATCCTTGGCCTACCCCCATCCCATGAAGATTCTTTTTCATAAAACTCCAAGAAATATTGTCAAAGGCTTTCTCCGCGTCCACAAATATCAGGACTGCTTTAGTGTTTATATTCACCTCCAATAGTTCCAAAATGTCTATTATATTCCTCACATTATCTGATAAATGCCTTTTTGGGAGAAAGCCTGCTTGGTCCTTATTAATCTTCTCCATCAACACTCTTTTCAATCTTTTTGCCAAAATGTCTGCAAAGATTTTGTAATCCACATTAAGTAGTGATATTGGGCGGTAGTTCTTGAGTTGAGTCTTTTCAGTCTCTGTCTTTGGTATGAGTGTAATATAAGCTTCTTTCCACGATTCTGGCGCCCTTTTCCCCTCTAAAATCTCGTTACAGACTTCCTTTAACGGTTGAACCAACCACTCCTTCAAAGCTTTGTAGTATCTGGAAGTCAGTCCATCTGGTCCAGGAGATTTGCCCAATTGCATGTTCTGAATGGCACCCTCTATCTCTTGTTCTGTTATTCTCTGGTTTAGATCCACCTTACTTTGATGAGAGATTTTTTGTAATCCATATTTTTTAAGGAATTCGTTTATGTCCTCTTCATTCTGTGATCCCTGTGAATATAATTTTTTAAAATAACTCAAGAAACAGTTTCTAATCTTGTTGGGTTTGGATATATTCTTTCCATCCACTTCTAGATTTGTGACTGTATTTAGTTTCTGTCTTTTCTTCAATTGCCAAGCCAGAAGTTTGCCACATTTATCTGCAGATTCAAATGTCTTTTGTCTCATTTGCTTTATCTTCCACTCAATCTCTTGATTCATCAATTCCATATATTGTGTTTGATATAACTTAATCTCTCTCAAAATCTCCTGGGACTTTGGTTTTGATCTTAATTTCTTCTCTCCTTCTTTTATCTTTTCCAAGATCTTTTCCTTCTTCTCATTTTGCTTTCTCTTTTTTATTGAATTTTGTTGAATTAGGAATCCTCGCATCACAGCTTTACTTGCGTCCCAGATCACTCTTTTTTCTACATCAGCCTTTAAATTTATTTCAAAGTAGTCCTTTAGAGTTTTTTGGGCCTTTTTCTGTGTTATTTATGGTTTTTGGTGTCCCAGGGATATCTTGAGAAGAGCCAAGCCTGATTGCTGTCCATCACAGGAGTTTCCGAGGAAGCTCTGAAGGGACCTCTTCAGGCTGGGGGGGGGAGGGGTCTCCTCACCAGCCAGAGGCTTCTTGGGGCTCCCCTCCTGCCCCTCTAGCCTAGTATTTCTCTACACTGACTGGCAGCAGCTCTCCAAGGATTCTGGTAGGAGTCCCTCTGTACCTTGCATGGAGGGGTGGAGGTTGAACCCGGGACCTTCTGCTTGCAAGGCAGATGCTCTACCACTGAGCCCTGGGGAAGGCTGGTCTGATCCAGCTGGCACCCGGTCTCTGGCAAACCTCCCTTCCCAGCCCTGAGACCCAGTTCTTTAACTGGAGATGCCAGACATTCAGCTTGAGACCCTACTGTATGCAAAGTGGGCAGAGTTAACTTGAGTTGCTGTGGTGTCCAAAGCTTCAGCCCATAATTAAAAAAATAAAATAAAAAAGAAAACCCACAAGCCATCATTTCTCTCCATCACATGTCTCTCCCCCCCCCCCCAATAATGCCTACTCATTTCCCAGCCCATCTGTTTTCTTAAAAAAAATTCTCCCTTTAGGCTTCAGGACAAGAAACCCAATTCAGCAAATCCAGGTGCCCAGGAATGCTTTTTGCTCTCCTGCAGAAGCATCACAAATGAAAATGGAATGTTCAGTCAGCTGGCAAATTGCTGACTGAACATGGCCCATTGGCTGAATGTGATATTTATCCTGATAGCTGCCCAGTTTCTGTGTCTCCACCTCACCTGGCCCCTTCTCCCCTCACATTCAAAGCTGCTCATCTGGACAGAGCAGGGATTGGATAGGTCTGAGTGGAATCCCTCAGCTTCACCTCATCATTGCTCCGAGTTCCTGGCATCCCTTTGCTTCTGCTCCAGTTGAATTCCAGAAGGACTTTGGGATTTCAGAAAGTCAAAAGGATTCTGCTCATGTGTCCTAAATTTGTGGAGTGGGAAGAGAAAAATCTTACAAACTAATATGCAGAGAAAATTAAAATCCATCACTTCTGAGTTTGAAAAAAATGTGTAAATAAAATTTCTTATCAGCACCATTATCCCACTTTTAGAAGGTAGCAAATTCTTCTGAAGCAGCTTACAAGTAAAAAAAAAAAAAAATCAAAAATCAGTAATAACCTTACAATATCAGGATACTTCCCACAGTGGTGGTGGTCTTGTTTTTTAAATTTTTATTTTTTTATTTATATTGTTACATCATTACAATTTTAATATAACCTTGCAATCTTTTTAAAAAATGAACATTGACTTCCCTTCCTCCTTTCCGTGGGTTCTAATATCTTTTACTACTGCATATGATTATTACTCCGTATTGTCTCGTTTCTCGTTTCATTTCTGCATATTTTGTACTGCTGAATTTATTCTAAACCTGCTAACGTTTTTACCTGTTTACAGTAGTTCTTCATATATTCTACAAACATTTTTCTAATCCTCTTTAAATACTCTTTTATCTTGCTCTCTTATTCTGCTGGTTAGACTCACCAACTCATCGTTTTCAGCATTCCTCTCTCATTGGGACTGCTCCCTCCCTCTACTTTTGGGCATATACAATTCGAGTTGCAGTTGTTGCATAGTGAAATAAATTCTTATACAGTAGTTCTTAGGAACATCTGACTCAATTATTCCTAAGAGAAACGCCTCTGGTCTTTTTGGGAATGAACTTTTAAACATTTTTTTATCACATTATAAATAATCTCACCAGATTCTTTAGTTGCTCTGCATGACCACCACATATGATAAATGTCCCCTCTGTTTCTTGGCACAGCGTGGCTGTTCAGCAGTATTGGGTGGGAGAAAGAGGGCCTCAGGCACATTTTAGGAATGTAAGACTATATGTTCTCATTGAAAATGAGAAAATCCCATCACCAGTGAGGAAAACAGTGGCAGAAAATGCATCGAGCACCGCAAAATGTATGCTGGAGCAGTTTTCTACTAAATCTCATAAACACTGTTTGGTTCACGTCTCAGGGTTTGATGTTTCCTTTTTTGGTGGGGGTGCATCAGGGGGAAGGAAAGGATCCTCCTCAAATCCGAGGCTCTGGTATTGGTGAGATATGTACCCCGCCCCTGTCCATGCACATTCCTGGTTTGCAATCTCTTCTGCAGGCCAGAATCGACTGGCATTGTTGTGGAGGAGACATAATGAGATGCTCAGAATCTCTCATGGCCTAATGGCCACTCAAGCCTTCCTAATCAATGAGCTATTACCAGCTTTTATCTTCCATTCCCAGCAGTTTGCCTCCTGGGAAGTTCTTGTCACAAAGGTAGCAGAGGTCTGCACAGCCGGCTAGAGTTGGCCTTACAGCCTAGCAAAGAGGGCACTGCCCTGCCAACTGCAGCCATCTCCCCACCAGCCTGACTTGTTTCTTACAACCCGTCAGGTGCTGGCTTCACCTGCATTGGCTCTGGCGCCACCTGCTGTTGGTCTCTCCCTGTCACCCTACCAGTCCCAATATGCACCAGCTGAGATGAGCAGGCCCTGGGTCCACCTCCTGGTTCCCCGGCAACCAGTGAGAGCTGGAAAGACTAGCAACCAATCAAGACGCAGAATGGAACTTAAGTTAGCTACTGACAGTGGGATAGGGACTTCCTGTCTGGGTAGGCAGAGGGATCATCTTCTCTCTCTCTCTCTCTCTCTCTCTCTCTCTCTCTCTCTCTAACACTGTATTTTTCGTTGACCATAAGATGCACCTAGTTTTTAGAGGAGGAAGACAAGAAAAAAAATATTCTGAATGAAACAGTAGATGTATGATTTTTGTGGTTCATGCTGTGGCCATGTGATCTGATGGTGAATTTGGGGTGACCTAATGCAAAAATCCTGAGGATCCATGTGGATCCATACTTTGTAACCACGTTTTTGCTCCATTGCGGCCCCAGGCAACAGTGGGTGCGTGATTTTTTTGGTGCAGGCTGTAGCCATGGACATGTTATGTGATCTGATGGTGAATTTGAGGTGACCCAATGTAAAAATCCTGAGGATCCGTGGGTTTTTACCTCCCCCCTCCCAGGCAGCCTCCGCTAGCATCCCTTATCTCTCTTCTGCTCCCGCCGATTAGCTGTTTCCTTTCAACCCTCCCTTCCCTCTTGTTTGCCTTAGGGTCTTTTCCATAGCTGGAGCAGTTTTTTGCTCCCCCTTTTCTTCTAATTTCTCTCCTTATTGCTTTAGTCTTCCTGTTTCCCCACTTTGCAAGTTTGCTGTCCTTACCTCCCCCCTCCCAGGCAGACTCCTTTATCTCTAGCGTCCCTTATCTCTCTCCCTGATCGGCAAACGATCAGCAGCTTTGTTTCGACATTCACTTCCCTCTTTCAAAAAAAGAAGAAGAAGAAGAAGAAGAAGAAGAAGAAGAAGAAGAAGAAGAAGAAAGCACCATCTGCTTTTTGCCCCTGGGCAATTCGGCTCCAGGAACCACACATTCGCTCCATAAGACACACAGACGTTTTCCCTTACTTTTTAGGAAGAAAAAAGTGCGTCTTATGGAGCAAAAAATACGGTACATTATCGAAACAATACTTTAAAAACAAACGAACAATAAAAACAAAACAAAACAATGTAGTAACAATACCAAAGAACAACCCCCCCCCAAAAAAATCACATGTTCCTTTGATTTCCATTCATTCCACAATGTTTTCTAGGCTTCATTTTCAATTTCACACTTTGTATTATCATTTCTTAATTTTAATTATCACTTTATTTATTAGTGTTCCATATTGTCCTGCAAGGTTCAGTCTAGACTCATCAAAGTGTTTACATTTTTACAATGTATCTGTAAATATTCTTTAAAGACATACCATTCTTTATTTAATCTTTGTTTTGAATCATCTCTTAAACTTCCTGTCATTTTGGCTAGTTCTATATATTCTATCATCTTCACCTGCCAGTCTAATTTGGTGGGTATCACTTCTCCTTTCTAATTTTTTGCTATCAAAATTCTAGCTGCCGTTGTTGCATACATGAAAATTCTTCTAATTTTTTGGGGGATCTCATTATACATGATTCCTAACAGGAAGGTTTCTGGGGTTTTTTTTTAATGAACATTTAAAGATTTTTTAAAAGTTCATTATATATAATGTCCCAGAATTCTCTAACTTTCACACAGTTCCACCACATATGTAGCATTGTACCTTCTGACTTCTTAAACCTCCAGCAAACATTCAATTTTTTTAATACATTTTGGCTAATTTGGCTGGAGTCAGGTACCATCGGTAAAACATTTTCATCAGATTTTCTTTCAGATTATAACATGCAGTGAATTTTATGTCTACCTTCCAGAGTCTTTCCCACACATCCATTTGGATATTATAGCCAAAATCCTGGGCCAATCGAACCATAACTGATTTTACCTCCTCCTCCTTGACTTTCCAATCAAGGAGGAGTTTATACATCTTGGATAAAAGTTTTTATTTCAATTGGATTAAATCTTTCTCTTATCTTGATAACTCTGCTGCAAAACCCCTTTGTTTGTCTTTTCT
Organism: Podarcis pityusensis; assembly: GCF_964106645.2. Classification (NCBI taxonomy): domain Eukaryota; kingdom Metazoa; phylum Chordata; class Lepidosauria; order Squamata; family Lacertidae; genus Podarcis; species Podarcis pityusensis. Next base: position 53,045,898 of record NC_138039.1, on the reverse strand, counting down.
AAATATTTCATTACGTTGAGAATATTGGAGCCAATCAGTTAGTTGTGTTCGGATCTCCTCAAATTTCTTTAGGCTTTATTTATTAATTTTTTCTTCCAGCAAGGCTTTATAAGTTGCCCAGTTCTTTTTCATATTTTTTTTCCTAACTGCAAAAGCTTCTATAGGGGAAAGCTACCAAGGGGTTTTCAGTTCGAGTAAATCTTTATATTTAGTTCATACTTTGTAAAGGGGTTTTCTTATCATATGATTCAAGAAACCCTTGTGGACTTTTACCTTGTCATAAGCCAAGTATGTGTGCCAACCATAATGGCGGTCAAACCCCTCTATGTCCAACAGGTCTGTGTTTTGCAGTACTACCCATTCACGGATCCAAGATAGGCATGCTGCATTGTGATACAATTTGTGATCAGGCAAGGAAAAACCCCCTCTCTCCTTAACATCAGTTAATAGCTCATGCTTAATCCTAGGTCTTTTCCCTTGCCATGTGAATTTTGAAATGTCTCTTTGCCAGTCCTTAAAGCAGCGCATTCCCCCTAACACTGGAATAGTCTGGAGGGGAAAAATCATTTTCGGAAGGACATTCATCTTAATTGTGGAGATTCTTCCCCAAAAAGAAAGCTGTAGTCCACCCCAAATTTCCAAATTTCTTTTTATCTCATTCCAAGTTTTTACAGAATTATCCTGATATAGGTTGATATTCTTTGCCATTAGCCAAATCCCTAAGTACTTGACTTTCTTCTTCACCTCTAATCCAGTAATTTTTTGAAATTCGTTTTTTTCCTCCGGCCCTATATTTTTAACTAACTTTTTTTTTTTTTTTTTTACAGTTAATTTTAAAACCGGCCACCTGTCCAAATTCTTTTATCACCTCAATCACTTTTGGTAAACTTTCTTTGGGATTTTCCATAGTAATGATAAGGTCATCGGCGTAAGCTCTCAATTTATAAGATTTTTTCCCTAATACTATACCTCTTATAACTTAATCATTCCTTGTTTTCCTATTCAGAATTTCCAACACCAAGATAAATAGTAATAGGGACAGGGGACACCCTTGTCTGGTTGAGGGGTCATCTGCACTCAGGGCTCCTCCACACTTCCCTTTGTCCCACTCCTTTCCCACAGTTTAGTGTGGAATTGGAACAAACCACAATTGGGGTATCTGCAGATTGCCAGAAATTTATTTGCCAATAACAACGAAAGGCTAGACTTGAAAGTTTCTCTTTAAAGAATGTGTCTCAAATTGTTCCTGACCCAAATAGGAATTCAAATTATGGAAAAGGGGAAAGGAAGGTGTACTGTTTCAAGACTCCTGCCTATCGTCTTGCAGGTTCTAAACCATGGTCTGAAATTGTCTCATGGTCTATTAAACAGTAATTCCCCCCCCCCCCCAAGCAGCAACCCCCCTAGAGATATGTGGTGCCATTAATCAGCAACTTATTTCTTATTTGGTTGCAAGAAAAGTGAGCATCTCTTGGAAGAATAAGCAGTGCTATTAGTACATTTTCCTAGTGGGGACTTCTTGAGGATGCATTGCTAGCGTTGCTCTAGTTCAACAATCAGACCTTCTGCAGAGATGATCAGTATAACATGCATGCCTGGTCTTGGGCTAAGCTGAAATTGCTTTGAGAGGAAGACTCAGCAGCTCAATCCCCAGCCTATTTTGTTTGCAATAAAAGAGGGCTTCAGAGCAGCATGTCTGCCTGAGTCTGTCTGCACTGTGGAATGGAAACAGTTCCTTACAGCCTCTTCTGTGTGTTGTTCTGTTTGTGTCTGTGTGCTTGTTTACAGGTTGCACGGCCGCTACCACGAACTGGCACCAAACATGGTACCTATGGACTATACGAAGAATCCAGATGTTAAACTACCTATGCAGCTTATAGTGAACATGCCAGAGCTAAAGGTATTACTTTTCATGTCTCCAGTCTGCCATTCTTCTGCAGCCCAACCCCACAAAATCTTTGACTGGGGGGACTGACTTTGGCTGTAAGGCTGCGTACACACCATACATTTAAAGCAGATTTGAAACAGATTCTTTCTCTCAAAAAATTCCAGGCACTGCAGTTTTCACATTCACAGAATTACAACCCCCAGCAAACCTTAACAAACTGGTGCCCAACTTTTTGAGGGGGGAAATGTGCTGTGCCTCCTCCTCACCACACTATCTCCATTCCTCCATTCTTCCTGGGAGTTACCAATGGGGAGAGGGCTGTTGTCCTCAGGTCCTGTTTGTAGGCTTCTCAGGGCCACCTGGTTGACAACTGTGAAAACTGCATGAGGGACTAGACAGGCCTTTGGCCTGACTCAAGAGCCAGGCACTTCTTGTGAGCTTCGTTTCTTTGCTTAGATCGGTTCATCACTTCCATGTAAATTCAGCTTCTTTCTTTTTAAAAATGTTTTCATATTTGGCTATATAGGTATACCACCTCCCCCTGCCTCCCTTCTTCCATAGATTCCCAGAGCAATCCATGACTTCATCCAGAGTCTGTTCTCGAGCCATTGCAGCCTGGTTGCTTTGACCTGCTCACAACCTTGAGGATTACTTTACATCATATCCATGGCCTTGTAACTTCATATATGCACAGGGTGATCGACCACTCAAGACATTATATACAGGAGTCTAAATTATTGGGTTGAGTCAACAGATGAGTTAATTTTAACGCTTCACATTTTGAAGGAAGCTTTGGGATGATCAGTTGCCATATGATATATTTGTATGCTCAGTATAGAACAAAGGAAGGTGGAGGGGAGAAAAAGGTACCAATTCATCAGATTGCAAAATGGGAGATCACAACATACAATATGGAGCCTAGACACTGAGGTCCACCTCCAAGGATCTTCTGGCGGTTCCCTCACTGCAAGAAGTGAGGTTGCAGGGAAGCAGGCAGAGGGCCTTCTTGGTAGTGGCGCCCACCCTGTGGAACAGCCTCCTGTGGAAGGGCAACCCAGTCAGATGGATGGGCTACAAATTATTATTATTATTATTATTATTATTATTATTATTAAGCAAGGTGGTGGTCACCTGCTTAAGCCAGCATGTCATGGAGGTGCTGCTTGTATGAACCTGTGCCTTCACATGGAAGGTGGACTCAGGGTTTCCATGATTTATTGCAGGCTGAAGAAGAGTGGCCTAACTCCTGGCATGATGAATGGCATGGTGCCTGCCACGTGTCCATCCCCATTTGGAAGACAGTGTTTACTTGCATTTCTCAGTATGTCTAGATGAGTCTTCCTGGCTCAGGAACTCAGCCAGTGGCCCACACACTGGTGGGTTCCAGGTGGAGGTTGCAGCCAGTTGAGGGTTTTCAGCAGGAGTTCAAGTTCAGGGTTGCACCTTGAAGTGGAGCTCAGGTTGGCAACTCACACAAGCAGACATGAGTGTTGCTTCCCCCATCCCACTCCATCAGCTCCTCAGAATCCATGGCATCACCCTCTGAAGGGGAGGAATTTGGCCCAGGAGAGGAGGATACAGGTGTTCCTGACTGTATGATCCAGACCTCTTGAGTAGCCACTGCATGCATTGGAGCACCCCAATATTCTCCAACTCTTTCAACTTTTTTTGGGGGGGGGGATTCCCCCAAATGAATGAAATTGTGGGCATTTTTTCTCTGCACTTCAATTAAAATTAGGTAGGGTCACCTGAGGGCCAGATAACATTTGTTGGCAGACCACATGGGCGGCCCTGGTATAAGAGTGCAGCCCTGCGGTACGATTTAGGTTCATTACCTGCTTCTGAGTGTCCTTAATTCATCACTTTGCAAACTGCCATCACCGTAACTGGATCCTGTGGCAATATACTCAGTTGTAAGAGAAACCAGTTGGTGGTAATGCAGGGGCGTGGAAAGGAGAGAGAGGCTGCTGAAGTCCTGGTTTGCCCAGGATGTTATGTCTGGGTGCAGATAACAACTCTTCAGACGGCTGCTGCTCACGTTCCAACCTGGGCATGGGGGGAGACGGCAAATGGCTCTGCTCTGGTTTTTGCAATGGAAAGGCATGTCTTACTGTTTCATCCCAGCCTGGCCCATCCTCCCGGTGGAGTGGCAGGGGACTTGTGTACAGGGACTACAAGAAAAGAAATGTGCCTTGTGTGGCCACATTGGCATCACTTTAGAGGAAGGAGTATGGAACATTCTTGGCATGTGCAAGGCATCTCCAGGTAGGGGCTGGGAAATATCCTTCCTAAAACCCAAAAGAGCTGCTCCCGGTCAGTGTAAACAGTGTTGAAGGAGATGGCCCAATGGCCTGACTTTGTATAAGGGAGCTTCCTGTGTAGCTGGAACTGGCGGACTGAGTAGATGAGACCAAGAGTGGGTCCAACTGTCAAGAAGGCAGTTTCTGCCCGTGCTGTGGAGGGAAGTGAGGGGCAGATGGGGCTCATCCACCTGGGAAGGGAGCCCATCTAGGAGAAGGAGAGAGAGAGCACAGACTTTGCAGGCCAAAGGTCTCCAGTTGAATTCCTAACTTCTCCAGGTAGGACTAGGAGATTTCTTCCTGAAACCTTGGAAAACTGTGGCCATCAGTGCAGACGGGACTGAGAGTGATGTGCAAACTATCTGAGTCAGCAGAAGGCAGCTTCCCATGATACACTGCTTTTCCAACTTGGGCTGGGATGTAAGCTTTGGCGAGACAGGCTTCACAAAATCCCGGCTCCCCGCTGCCCTCCCTGCCTGCTTTCTCTAGCCCTCTGAACAAACTCCTTCCCAGCCCCTCTACTTGCCAAAACACTGTTTCCCTTCCTGATGTCCTGGGTGGTAGTAAGAGTAGGGATGGAGTTGCCTGGGGAGAATGAAGTCTGTCCCTGCCCTGCTGTGCTGAAAAGTACATCTCCCATGAACCACTGGGCTTTAACCCGGGGCACCTGTGCCACTAGCAGGCTGCTCCTGGTCCTACCACTTGGGAAGTCTTGAAGGGGAAGCCCTGGGACATGGGTAGGAACCTCAAGCCCCCAGCCTGGAAAAGCTCATCCATTCTTGCAGCTCTACTTTCACGCTTCTTTTCCACCAGTTAACCTAGAGGCTCCAGCCATCTGACATTTGCAGCTTTACCTGTGCAACTAGTCAGTCAGTCAGTTTTATTGCACATAGCCAAAGGATACTGCAATGTACACAGAATCATTCAACAGTTAAAAGGAAATATGCTGAATTAATACAAAAAACTTAAAACATTTATATTATCAAAACATTACCTACTCTAAACAGAGCTATAGAAGTACCTTAATATACAGGTTAAGACTTTGAACAAATTTATAGGCTAAAATCACCACATGTCCACTAATATATTAAAAATAATGTTAATTAATACAGTATGCAATTATATTTGGAGTTTGGTGATAAAGATAGAATATATCTTGATGTAAAGGGACCCCTGACCATTAGGTCCAGTCGTGGCCGACTCTGGGGTTGCGGCGCTTATCTCGCTTTACTGGCCGAGGGAGCCGGCGTACAGCTTCTGGGTCATGTGGCCAGCATGACTAAGCCGCTTCTAGCGAACCAGAGCAGTGCATGGAAATGCCGTGTACCTTCCCGCCGGAGTTGCACCTATTTATCTACTTGCACTTTGATGTGCTTTTGAACTGCTAGGTTGGCAGGAGCTGGGACTGAGAAAACGGGAGCTCACCCCATCGCGGGGATTCGAACCGCTGATCAGCAAGTCCTAGGCTCTGTGGTTTAACCCACAGCATGACCTGCGTCCCTTTAGCTTGTAGGGTCAAATAAATTGTAGGTAGGGTCAAATAAATTCATCTCCTTTACAGTTGGTGGCTATCTTGGCTATATAATTTGCTCTAATTTTCCTAGCGGCGATTGCAAAGAGTGCTACAGGCCAGGTCACATACTTATCTATGTCTGCGAGCAGATATAAAATCATGTCAGAGGGGTTCTGGCCAGGGGAGCTTGTCAATATAGGTGCTAAAAATCATTCTCTTGCTTCATTATATAAGGGGCAGCGCAAGATATAATGCATAAGGTCCTCTACTTCAGGACATCCCCTAATGCAAACACGTTTGTTTGTTGGTATGCCTCTGTGTCTCCCATCTCTATAAGCAGAGTTTATTGTATTTAATCGTAACTCTGTAAAAGCTTTCCGAAGTTGTACAAAAGTCAGTTCATTGAAATAAGGTGTTTGTTCATGGGCCTCTCTAAGTTTAAAATATAATGGGGTGCATGTGGATGTGTACATAGAGTTTAGGTTGTTTTTAATTAATTAGGTTGTTCATTTAAAAATGTTTTTCTGGGAATATAAGGGAAGTTCTTTGATCTCAGTCACTGAGAGGTCATATTTGCCCATCAGTTGGGCAGCGTGATGTACCCAGTTTTTAAGGGGTAATCCATTTGAGAGCTCAATCGGGCATTTTTTTGGTAGCCTAGTGTTGTCCATCTGTTGAATTCTAAACCAGTAGCAGAGGATTCTTTTATTTATTTGGCTCTCTATGCTCAACATGCGAGTCTCCAACCTGACCATGGCAGATTGCATGTCTCTGGGTAAACCTAAAAGGACTCTTAAAAATAATTCTGTGGGGGTTCCAAACCAGAGACCTTTGAGGTACCCCAAACCTCTGCACCATATAAAATCTGGGCCATTGATTTGGCTTTATACACAGATAGAGCTGGGTTAAGAAGATTTCCACCTTTACAAACAGCAAATTTCAAAATAGCTTTTGCTGATTTAAAGGCTTGCAAATTTAATATTGGAGAGCTGTATATTCCAAGATGCTGCTTCTGAATAAACAAATCCCGGATATTTAAACGTATTTACTTGGTTTATGATGTGTTCATCCAGGTACCAAACATGCTTTTTAGGGCGCTTCCCAAATACAATGACCTGTGTCTTATCGCATTTTATAGATAAAGCATTCCTCGTGCAATATGAACTTAATTTCGCAAGCAGCCGTCTCAGGCCTACCTGGGTTCTAGATACAAGTACTAGGTCATCAGCATATATTAAGACTGAGAATTTTTGGTCAAGAATTGTGACAGGGGCAAACCGTAGGCCCTCCAGTTCTTTAACCATGTCATTAATATAAAAATTAAACAAGAAAGGCACCAAAATGCATCCCTGTTTGACTCCAGTAATGGTCTTAATTCTAGTAGTAAGATGGCCAGCCAGATCCATCTTTACTTGTATTGATGTGTCAGTATATAATGTTTTGATGAGAAATAATAGATGACGGTCTATATTTGTCTTTTCTAATTTCTGCCACAATGCATGTCTAGGAACCGTATCGAAAGCTGACTTTAGATCGATAAAAGCAACATATAGTTTTTGCTTCAAATTATGGATGTATTTACATAGCAGAAAGCACTGGTCCTATGTGGATTTCCCTCTTTGGAAACCTGCCTGGGCTTCAGATATCACCTTATTTGTATCTGCCCATTCTTCCAGTCTCCCAAGAAGGAGCCTGGCATATAGTTTAGAGGCTACATCTATCAAACTAATGGGTCTATAATTGGCAGGATTTTTCTTATCACCACCAGCCAGTGTGGTGTAGTGGTTAAGAGCGGTAGTCTCGTAATCTGGGGAACCGGGTTCGCGTCTCCGCTCCTCCACATGCAGCTGCTGGGTGACCTTAGGCTAGTCACACTTCTCTGAAGTCTCTCAGCCTCACTTATCTCACAGAGTGTTTGTTGTGGAGGAGGAAGGGAAAGGAGAATGTGAGCCGCTTTGAGACTCCTTAAAGGGAGTGAAAGGCGGGATATCAAATCCAAACTCTTCTTCTTCTCCTTATATATTGGGGCAATTATACTCAGCTTCCACCCTTCTGGTATGCGACCTGAGCTGTTAATGTATGAAAACAGTTTTGCAAAAATGGGTGACCAGAAATCCGGTCATATCTTATAGATCTCCATTGGGACCATGTCTTCTCCTGGAGCTTTATTGGCTAGTTGGCTTACGATTAATCTGATTGGGTGTGACGTCTGGCCATTCTGGCAGTTCTAATAACTGAGTATAGTAAACTTGTGAGGATGAGTCAGAGCGGGGGCTGTATATTCCTGTAAAATATGTCACCCAATCCTTTCCTTGAACAGATACTTCTAACGAGTAGCCCAGCCCATTTGTACCTTGGGCAACGAGATGCCAAAATTTTTGTGAGTTCTTTTGAAGTGCTGCATCTCCCAATGCTTTCCACTGTTACTCATAATATATTTGTTTCTTGTTTTTAAGTAAAAATTTATAATTGTATCATAATTGGGCTACCTCAGCTTGTAGAGCAAGATTGTGCTTGTCATGTTTTGACTTCAATTTTCTAAGATAGGCATTTTTTGCTATTCTGACATTCCTTATCAAACCAAGTCTGTCTTTGAAACTTTTTATTTTTTACTCACTAGGTGTGGACATCAGTGGGCGCATTTGGTTGATTATGTTCTAATAAAGTCTGATTATGTTCTAATAAAGTCTGATTGTGTTTCCTGTTTCTAACAACATTTTCCCCTTTAATAAAGCAAATTCATGAAATCCAGGATCTGAATCATTTTTTCTTGGACCTGTGCATTCCATTTTAACCTCCTCTTTCCAAGTATCAGATATTCCGTTTCATCCAATAATTTAGGAAAGGCAGGAGAAACAAATGATGTCAGAGATAACTCAAGAGGAAAGTGGTCACTTTCAGCTCTGGGAATTATCCTAAAGGTGTCTCAGTCAATTGGCACATTATTGGATGTTAGGATATAATCTATGGTGCTAGTAAAGCCTCTGGGGGAGATAAAAGTAAAATAACCCTCGATTTACAGTCAAAGGGGGAGGCGAGCCACTGTTGTGTTATCATGTTTGGATTGTACGTCTGATTTGGCAAAAACTCCCCTGGAAAGGCTGATTTATGGAGCAACTGGTCCGGGAAAATTAATGAGCAGACGCTTAGACTTTATTTCATCGGAACTGTCAAAATGGCACCTGCCAAAATAGGACTTTTGGATCAGCATGAAAGTCCACACAGAAACATAATAATGCTTGCTTCAACTCGCCTGTGGAAACAACTCAGAGGTTATTAAGAAGAAAAACGATAACAACAAGAAGATTGGAAGATGGGACTTGTGAACATTAAAGCAGCAGAAATATAAGATGATTGGATCCTTACTGAACTCGAAGCATGGGTACCCCCAACAAAAAAATTAAAAATTCGGCAAAATATTTGGATTTTATGATATGTATTGGTATAATTCGGATTAACTAATGTGATATGATTGGATTGTTAAATGGAAAACTTAATAAAAATTATTTTTTTAAAAAAAAGTAAAATAACCGTCTTGATCCCCTTGACCATGCCCATTGCATAACAAAAGGTTATGCTTAATTATAAGTTCACAAAGATATTTCCCAGTGTGGTTAGAGGTGGTGTCCATTGCTGCCCTCTGACAGATTTCGGGTTTGTCCTCCAAGTTTAGTCCAGATATTGTATTTTGTGGGGAAACAAGGCCAATCTGGGCACTGAAGTCACCTCCCAAGACAAGCCGAGGGTTGGGAGACAGAGAGTCTATACTTTCGAGTAGTTGGGAGCAACTAGTCATTCCTCAGGAGTTGAAAAGCACCAATGATTTGCAGGAGCTTGAGAAAAACTCAGCGTTGAAATGGACTTTTCACCAGTGATCTCTTGTGGGGATTCAGAGTTCTTACTTATAATTGGGATTTTGTATTAGGTTGTACACAGTGTTTTCCCCCCTAGAAAAATAGGTCCCAGTACTCAGCATGAAGTTGTAACCGTAAGTGGCGCACTTTTTAACAACAAAAAAGAAGTGCTGGTACTGCGTACCCTTGAGTGACCCCTGGGGAAAAAGCCCTGGTTGTACACTTGTTTTGGGTGATACAGAGAGACTTTTAAAGGAGTGTTTCAGCTAAAGTGCTGCCTTTTTGGGTTTCTTTTTAAAAGAGAAGCAAATCTGCAAGTTGCTCATGCATTCTGTCTTTCTGCAGGAGAACCCCTTCCGGGAGAGGATTGTCCACTCCTTTTCTGACGATGACGAGGGGAGCCTCAGCTTCAATGACTTTGTTGACATGTTCTCTGTACTCAGCGAAACGGCCCCTCGAGAGCTAAAAGCAATCTACGCCTTCAAGGTCTATGGTAAGGAGAGGAATTGGCATTGGGTTAGAACATCGACCAAAAGGGAAGGGAATTTTGTTTTGGTCCATTTCAGATTTATATTTAATAAAATTTATACATTGCTTAATTGTAAATAAAAATGTAATAAATAAATAGGTGATAAATTAGAAACAGATTAAAACACACAACAAAGTTCTACATATCAGCGTAGGCTTGTCTACACAAAAAGATTTTAGCAGGCGCAGAAAGAGTTCAGTGAAGGCTGAGGTCAATAGACAGGGAGTTCCAAAGTATAGGTTCTGCCACACTAAGATACAGATTTTTTTACAATGCAGAATGAATATTATGCGACACCTCTGGCAGTTCTACAGATTGAAGCAGCTGAAGGGGCATATGTGAAGTAAGGCGATCTCATGGGTAAACTGCATGGCAGGGGTTGGACTAGATGACCCTCAAGGGTCCCTTCCAACTCTATGATTCCCTCAGCTTCCTGGGGGTGCTGTGTAGTTGGAAATGGTGCATTCACTCTTGCCTTATGGAACAACTGCAATTTTTTTTTTTAAAAAAAACACCTTGGGCTTCTGAGAAGCAACATTCTCAGAAGCATATAATTGATTTAGTATAACAGCTGCTTTTAAATTTCACCAAAGCGTTTTTTGGGTGAGGTGGGGGCCCAATATTTTTAAAAAAACGCTTTCTGATTTATTTTCTTTATTTCAGAATGACCTACCAGATGCCAGAGCTTTTGCAAATAAATCCATGCCGACTGTTTTACTGACAATTACCCAACATGCTAAATGTCATTCTGCAGCTCTATAATTAAATAGGGCTGATGCTAATCCTGCTTCTTGGGCCAAAGACAATAAAACAAATCAATGCAATGGCCTTTTAATTGCCATTCTCTTATGCATTTGCAAGATTAATGGGCAAGCACCTGGTGTAGAGCAGCCAACACCTGCCGAATTCGCCCCCTTGGCCTGCTGTTTTGTAAAGTGGAACTGGGGAGGACTGTAATGATCACTTAATGGTTACTTGGAAAAGTCGCCCCTGTAGCTCTAAACTCTGTGGAACCCCCCCGCCCGTGCTGTAAAGCCTTCTGGGCCACAGACCTGAGCCTTCCCCTGGCCATGAAGCAGATGAGGAGCTGTGAACAGGGGCAGGAAGCAGGTGAAGTCATGGTCTCTCCTCAGCTCTGAACTGTGGCCATAGCCACAACATACATTGAATGCACACGGCTTCCTCCAGGCATCCTGGGAACTGTAGCTGTGAGGGGGCAAACTATGGTTCCCAAGCCCATGTGCTTTAAATTTGATTTGAATTATGATCTGGATGTGACCCATGAATCGTGATGGCTAAGAGTGGGACCTTCATGCCCACTTCTCAATTCCAGTTGCTGGGGGACAAACAGTCCCCATTGGTGGGATTTTCAGAGGTATCTTGTTGGCAGGATTCTGGATGAATGGTTCAGTCCAGCAGAGCTCTTCTGATATTCCTGACTGAGATAACGTTCACACATCCTTTAGTCACCTGCCATCCAGGGGTTCCCTTTGGGCTTACGGTGTCCTTGGAGAAGAGGCATGTTGACCACCTGTTTTCTCCCATCTTTGCTTGCCCAGATTTTAACACAGACAACTTCATTTGTAAATCTGATCTGGAAAAAACCCTCAACAATTTGACAAAAGAAGAGCTGACAGAGGAAGAGGTGAGCCTGGTCTGCGAAAAAGTGATCGACGAAGCGGATATGGACGGTGATGGCAAGCTTGGATTTTCTGATTTTGAAAACATGATTTCCAAAGCACCTGATTTCCTCAGGTACATGTATAAGCATTTGCAATGCTCCCAGAATTGATTGACTTCCCCTCACCCACCAGTTTCCATTCCCCCCTTTATTCTCTTTGCATATAACTATTTTTCTTCACTTAATTTCAAATTCATTTTCACATCCTAATTTTACCTTTAGTTCATAAATGCTACAACCACCCTGCTAATGTTTCAACATTTTTACAGTGTTCTTTAAAATACTCTATAGTTTCCCCCCATTCTTGATTAAATTTTCCTTCATCTTGGTGCCTGATCTTCACGGTTACCGGTAATTTTGCCATTTCGGTATAGTCTATCATCTTAGTCTTCCATTCTTCTTTCATTGGGACGTCCTCTTCTTTCCACTTCTGGGCAAGTAGCATTCTGGCAGCTGTGGTTGCCTACGTAAATAGTCTCTTTTGCTTCTTTGGCACTTCATCTCCTAATATTTTTAAACATTTTTTTCATTTCATTGTATATCATTTCCCAGAAGCCTTTTACCTTTTTGCATGTCCACCACATATGAAAAAACGTACCTTTTTTTTCTTTACATTTCCAACATGTTAGATGAGTTTTTATACATCTTAGCAAGTTTTACAAGTGTTAAATACCATCTATAGATCATTTTCATATAGTTTTCTTTTAGCGAACTACATGCCATGAATTTTAAATTTTCTTTCCACAGCTTTCCCCATGATTCAAATGGGAGCAGGCTTTCCTTTCAGGATGGGATGAGGGCATTGCTTCTGTAGCGTTGTTTGCAGATGTGTGGAGAGGAGGAGCAGAGCATAAAGGAAGGTGCAGTCAGGATCCTGAAGATACTGGGTTGTAGCCAATGTAGCGCCAAGTTAAAATCACTTAGCAGTTGTACTTACTGTGTCGGTGAAATGCTTTGCACCAGTGGAATGTAGCTGAGCAAGAGAACACCTACCGTAAGCAAGTTGCTGGCAATTTTGTGGTGCCATAGATCATGAAAAGGGTTGTTCAATGGGTTTAACCTAATGCAACGGCTGTACTGAATTCCTCTTTGCTCAACATTAACACTCACCCATCTGCTAGTGTTCTTGCACGAGTGGACACAGAATGGTGGCTACAGACCATTGGCTGCATTCTGCCCCACAACACTCTAGAGACAGGAAAAGGATAAAGCCACCACTCAGATATCTCCAGATGGAACTTGCAAGTTCCTTTTGAAGATAGGGTTTTACTCCTGCGAGGTGAAGGTAAGGAATCCAGGAATTTAGCATCACTGCAATGGGGCAGCAGCACATGCCTGCGCACACCCACACCCACCCACTAGAAAGGACTGCTCAAGAGGTAGTAGCAAAAGACCGGAGTTTGGGTTCTTTCTTATTTGGGATTTGCTTAATGGGGGAATTCAATTACGGGTATAACAAGATTCAGAGTTTCAGCACAGCCTTTTCCCAAAAAGTTCCTACTGCTTAAGTGGTGTATTGGGTTGAAAAAAATTAATTAAATTAGGATTGATGAATCAAATGCTGTGGTTCAAATACCACCTTCTCTCCCTTTTTGGAACTGAAATAGTCAGCATTACCGGAACAGATACTTATTTTAGGAGTTACGTAACATACATTGAATATACACTAAAAACAGAAAGATATTCATATAAAATAAAAGTTAAATATTCTAACTGTATGATTAAACAGAACCACCAATCAGATTATGATACTTTTTTTTTTTAAGACGAAAGCTCCCTTGTATATTTGATTTGACTTGCTTTTAAGTGGTAACAACTAGGCTCATTACTAAACAAGAAAGTTGTAGCACATCTACGTTGATAAATTTTAACTTAATTCACCCAAAGAACCACAAATATTTTTTTTTAATTTGTTGGGGGGCTGCAAGGCTTCTTTCTGGAATTCACTCAACTTTCCACTGAACTACAGTTCCAGGGGGCTTTGGGATTGAAATACAGGCCTACCAATCATAGGAAGGCACCTTATGTTGAATCAAACTATTGGTTGATCAGCCTTAAGATTATTGACTCTAATTTGAGCCTGTGAGGATTCCTCCACCCATCTAGCTGGGACTAATTGCCCTTTTCCAGAACTGTCTCATGCAGTGTCCCTGATCACCAAACTTGCTCATTTGATTCTTCCCCTTTCGCTTGCTTTGCATCATTCATGTTTATTAAATTAAATTAAATGGCTGGACTTTCTTTAAAACAATGAACTTCCTCGATGCAATGCCCAGAAGGCACTATGTAAATTAAACAAATAGTCATGGAAGGAGATGGGATGAGGATTGGGGTGGAGGAGAAAGCACTCTAACTTCATTGTGTTAAATTCATTGTTGCCTTCTCTCTGTCTTCCTGTCATTATCTATCTAGAGGTCCTAGGATGGGTTACAATAGCATAATGTACAATTATAAAAAGATGAAACCATTGCATTACATGCAAGAATGTTGGTTTGACGACATAAGGCTCCACACTCACCATTGAACTTTGGAAACAGCAGATAATTCCTGTAAATGGCAGGGTGAAGAGTTCTAGATTGGCCTCCTCTGTGTGCAGAGACATTTGGGGTACATGGATTCAATCCTGCGAGCCTCCTGCCAACCCCCTTCTGCACTTTAAAGAGGCGCTGTCCAAACACCTGCTGACCCCCCCCCAGCTGCTTGTGAAATGTAGGCCTTCTGGCACAGGGGCTCTGGGTCGCAATCTGGACAGATAGCTTGACTAGGCAGAGTTGATCAAATCATTCTAAACACACTTTTAAAGCACATGCTCTCTCCCAAAGAATCCTGGGAACTGTAGCTTGCTAAGGATGCTGCGAATTGTAACCCAGTGAGGGGTAAACTACACTTCCCAAGAATCTTTCTCTGTGGTGGGGGAGCCGTGTTAAATGTGCTTTAAATGTATTTTGTGGATATGTTGGTCTTTTGCATCCAAAATATTGGACTGGCCTTTATAATCCCTCCCCCCTAAGTGCACGCTATCCCTGAGAATGACAGCAGTCCCAGAGGGTTTTAAATTACTCCATAAAAGAGGAAGAGTTGGCGCCAGAGGAACCCAGTATCTGTGAGTTACTGTCCTGCTGCTTCTGTATATTGTTACTTTCATTACTCCTTGTAATATTAGTCAGCTTCATCTCAGTACATCTGGGCTGCCTTTGTTTATACTGCACAGGGAACTTACCAGATCATGATTGCCTCTCTGTTCCAAGTTCTTACGTGCATATTTTCGAAAGGATTTCACTCTTTGAAATCTTTTTTGTTTTCTTTTGTTTTGCAAAAGCAGATATGCATAGAAGTGCTGGAGGGATCTGGTAAGTCATCTAGTTCACCCCCAACCCAGCTCAATGCAGGAAATCCAGATTTTGGCCATATCCACAGTGGACAGCAGGCCACAGGAACTATAAAACAACAATGAAACAATTGGTCCGTCTAGCTCCATATGACCTCCCCAGACTGGCAGCAGTTCTCCAAGGTTTCAGATGGGAGACGTTTAAAGTCCAGGGATTGAACCCGAGACCTTCTGCATGCAAAGCAGATGCTGCACCCCTGGAGCTGCAGCCCTTCCCTATAAGCGCGGAAGAGGAAAACTAAAAAAAACTCCAGCGACAACCCATCCCTCTGCTCTAATAGCTGGCCAGGACAGAGGAAATTGTCTGTGCTGGACAGAGTCCAGAAGTAGGAATAAGTTGTAAATGACTGAGGCAGTGGCTGGTTCAGAAAATTTGATCCCTGTAGGTTTATTTCACTTTAAAAAAATGTTATCATTTTGAGGCTGCTTGTATTTTAATGGACCCATTAGCACTCAGAGCTGGCCATGGCTTAAGTGTTCTGTTCTACAAGACTGGTTACATTTCCCACAGGAAATTGTTTTATAAATCATTGTGGAAGCTAAAACTCCTTTTTATTTTTTAAAAAACAGATCTGTATGGATTGGTACAGGTGGTGCAGCAACAGCTTCAACAGAGACCGACAGTGCCTTGCCCAGGGTTATCTGAGCCCCTGATAGCAACCTGGCTTGATTACTGCATTGCATGGCTATGTGGTTGCCCTTGGAAGCTATTTTAGCCAGTGCAGAAAGTGGCACAGCCAAGTTACTGACTGACACCAGCTCCTCTGATAACGCCAAGGTTGCAGGTTCAATTCCCACCTGGTACAGCTGGGGTGGGCTAGATGATCCTCGGGGTCCCTTCCAACTCTAGAATTCTAGAATTCTGTGAACCACCCTCAGACCTCCAGGTATAGGGCGGTATATAAATTCAAACAACAACAGAATTCTATGGTTCTATGATCTTTACCAGTCTCCGGTTTGCTTTCATGTACAGCGGTACCTCGGGTTACATACGCTTCAGGTTACATTCGCTTCAGGTTACAGACTCCGCTAACCCAGAAATAGTGCTTCAGGTTAAGAACTTTGCTTCAGGATGAGAACAGAAAGTATGCTCTGGTGGCGCGGCGGCAGCAGGAGGCCCCATTAGCTAAAGTGGTGCTTCAGGTTAAGAACAGTTTCAGGTTAAGTACAGACCTCCGGAACGAATTAAGTACTTAACCCAAGGTACCACTGTACAATTCAAGGCACTGTTTGCCCAGGGGTGTTGCAAGTATTTGAAGGGGGGGCTCCAAGATGTGAGCCCACTGTTCAGATATTTGTGACAAAATATTTAATCCACTACACACAAACCTGAGTTTTGTCTGTACTTCATTTATTTACTGCATTTATATCTCACCTTTGTCAGCTCTTCCAAAGCGATGCTTCTGCTCTGCTGTTACCTTGAATCTTGTTTATGTCTCTGCAGCACCTTCCATATACGAATCTGAAAATGTTGGGCTGAGCTGCTGGGAATAATTTGACGCCTGTCCTGCCTCTCTGAATCTCAAGCACTGCATGTGTTTGCAGGGGGAGAGGGCCTACATGTCAGCCTCCTCCTCTGAATTCTGTAACAGAGGAGTGAACAAATCTCAGAGTTTCACAGTAATGAAGAGAAGAAGCTGTTTTTCTGGAATGAACCTATGGAGACATTTGGCTCCCCCCACCTTCACCGTTGGCCAGTGATGTGGCAGGCAGATGAAAAGTTGTGGGGTGGCCACATTGTTTTAACCAGACCAGATGCTGCTCTGTGTGTCTCCCTGCAATTTTTATATTTGTAAAGATTTGATATTGTTGTCCCTCCAAGCAAAAAGAAAAGAGCGAGCTAGCAGAGACTCCCAGAAGGTAATGGATAAACATAAAAACCGGCCTTACAGGAGATGTCTCCACCGTTGCGTAGCACCGTCTGTCCGGAGCTGTCACCTGACACAGATGGATGTGGCTGCATCCGTGATCATGGAAGATGGGTGTCCGTGCCCAGGGAGCCACTGGGCTGGCTTTAGGTGCTTAAGCAACCAGTATTGTATGGATGCTCACATCCTGAAGAAACTTGAAACATTTATCTTTTTTTTTAAAAAAGTGTCATATATTAGCAAACAATTCTTCTTCAAATGGACTCTTTTTGAATCATGTTGCTGGCATCCAATGAGGGTCTCATTTAGTTTCATATTAAATTCAATATTTCTGACATATTGCAAAACAACAACAACCACACACACAAGATCAAGCCAAGAACATACTCATGAAAAAGTAAAGAAGAAGTACATCACCAAGAATAAGGACATCTCCTGCTTTTTAAAGAAAGCCAGCTATGCAATCTTCCTCCTCAAATGCATGACAGCAACCCCTGACTCTTGGCTCTCATACCCTCTCTACAAAACCAGCTTCCTTCCTTTTCTTTTCATGCCCAGTCTTGGCTGAAAACTGGGGCAGGATGACAATCACACATGTACAATAACTGTTCTCTAACAGTTTTATAGAAGGGCTCTGATACATATTTGTGGCTTCTGTATCCAAGTTGTCCATGATTAAACTACTCCTGATTTTATTCTTCTTGGTGGTTTTTTGGCCTGGTATAACGAGAATGATTTCTGAAATTAGTTCTGGAATAGGAGCTTTAATATTCATTCATTGAATTTATATCACACATTTTTTATTCAAGGAGCTCAAGGTAGTGTAGATGGTTCTTTCCCTCCTCATTTATTCCCCACAACACCCCTGTATGGTGCCAGGATGGTGTAGTGGTTAAGAGCGGTAGTCTCGTAATCTGGGGAACCGGGTTCGCGTCTCCGCACCTCCACATGCAGCTGCTGGGTGACCTTGGGCCAGTCACACTTCTCTGAAGTCTCTCAGCCTCACTTACCTCACAGAGTGTTTGTTGTGGGGGAGGAAGGGAAAGGAGAATGTTAGCCGCTTTGAGACTCCTGAAGGGGAGTGAAAGGCGGGATATCAAATCCAAACTCTTCTTCTTATTATTATTCTGGTTTTTTTTTTTTTAATAATATTTATTAAAGTTTCACAGAAAGAAAACCACATTAGTAAAGAAAAAATTAACAATGAAAAGAAAAAATACAAAGTAAAAAGAGAAAAAAACAATTAAAAACAATTTCATCTTTTCCTCACTTCTTTTACATTTACTTGTTTCCCGGACCTCCTCTTACCTCCCTCTTTTGTATTCTAATTAAATATGTTAATCTTGCTGCTGTTGTAGCATACATAAAGAAAGTTCTGTCCTTTTTTAACACCGATTGGCCGACTATGCCCAGGAGAAAGGCCTCTGGTTTCTTCAAGAAGGTATATTTAAATACCTTTTTTAGTTCATTATATATCATCTCCCAGAAAGCCTTAATCTTTGGGCACGTCCACCAAAGGTGAAAAAATGTACCTTCAGTTTCTTTACATTTCCAACATTTATTATCAGGCAAATGGTAGATTTTTGCAAGCTTGACTGGGGTTATGTACCACCTGTATATCATTTTCATAATATTTTCTCTTAAGGCATTACATGCCGTAAATTTCATACCTGTGGTCCACAACTGTTCCCAGTCAGCAAACATAATATTATGTCCAACGTCTTGTGCCCATTTAATCATAGCAGATTTCACCGTTTCATCCTGAGTGTTCCATTTCAACAGCAAGTTATACATCTTTGACAAAATTTTAGTTTTGGGTTCTAACAATTCTGTTTCTAATTTTGATTTTTCCACCTGGAAGCCGATTTTCTTATCCAAATTGTATGCCTCCATTATCTGATAATAATGAAGCCAGTCTCGCACTTTGTTTTTTAGTTTTTCAAAACTCTGCAGTTTCAATCTGTCTCCATCTTGTTCCAAAATTTCCCAATATTTCGGCCAATTGACCTCCATATTGAGCTTTTTCAAGGCTTTCGCTTCCATCGGTGACAGCCACCTTGGAGTTTTATTTTCCAATAAATCCTTGTATCTTATCCAAACATTAAACAGTGCTTTCCTAACAATATGGTTTTTAAATGCTTTATGTGCTTTGACCTTGTCATACCACAGATATGCATGCCATCCAAATACATTGTTAAAGCCTTCTAGATCCAAAATGTCAGTGTTTTCAAGAAAACACTTCTTCTTCTTATTCTGTGAGGTAGGTTAGGCAGAGAGGTAGTGACTGGCCCAAGGTTACCCAATGAGTTTTGTGGCTGAGTGGAGATTTGAACCCTGGTCTCTCCCTGGTCTTAGTCTGTTGGGTTTGGAACTTAACAGGTTAAGTTGTTCCCATGATGCCTCAACATTCTGACGTCAGCTTTCGAAGCTGGGAGGAGCGGGGAGGAGTTACGTTCTGTTCCCCTCTGGTCTCTGAGAGAGAAGGTCGCAGGTTTGTCATGGCTGCGGTGAGCCCAGGAGATTCCTGGGGAATGTCGGAATAAAGAACTGTAAATAGACAAACCGGGCTCTGTGTGTGTTTGTCGGAAGCTAAGTGAAGCTACGTGACAGTTTTCGCTGCTGTGTTCAACTCTGCTGAGGCGTGACTGGAGAGCTACTGGAGACGGAGCTGAGTGGCGCAGCTCGGAGGAAGCGCGCCGGGCATAAAGAGCTAATTGTGGACCGTAAATCAATTAGCGGGGTCACGCCAATAAATCAATTCCACAGGTTATGGACCCTTAATCACCGATCGTAAAACTGTCACAGGAAACGCTTTGAAGTGCCGGAATGCGTTTGAAGTCTGCGGTCTAAGGCAGAGAAAGCCGGCAGGACGCAGCGGAGATTTTTGCCTGTTGCTAGGAGGCAAAGGAGTAGCTGCGGAGCTAAGAGAGCAGCTGGAAAATCGTTTCTCCACGGATGGGTGCCGGAGGAGCTTGTAATCTGTGAGTACAGCTTGGGGCCCCTTGGGAGAACGGAAGACAATGGCAGGCAGCCAGGTCTTGGAGGACATTGCGTTTGAAATGCTCACTCTAAGAAGTTGAGCAAGGGCTATCTGGGGATGTGCTGCTGCGTTTGCTGTGAAGCTTCAGCAGGAGGCCAGAGCCCTGGAGAAAGTATTGAGAAAAGCCTAAAGATGGCTGCAGCCCCTGTTCCTGATGTTTTAGCCTCAAGGAGTGCTAGTGAGCAGATCGGGGGGGGCGAAGGATTCCAAAGGCAAGTGTAAAGGCTTGTCCACTGTG
Organism: Podarcis pityusensis; assembly: GCF_964106645.2. Taxonomy (NCBI): domain Eukaryota; kingdom Metazoa; phylum Chordata; class Lepidosauria; order Squamata; family Lacertidae; genus Podarcis; species Podarcis pityusensis. The sequence continues at coordinate 53,025,599 of NC_138039.1, read as the reverse complement.
CGTGCTGGAGTGGAATGTCAACAAAGCAGGTTCCCAGAAAGCCGCAGTGGGAGCCAGGCCAGAGGGGGCGGAGCTGGCAAGGAGTGCTTTTCCGGAAGAAGGAGGGCCAGGCCAGCTGGGAGGAGCCCCGGGCAGTGTTTTTCCACTGGAGTTCGTCGTTGCTGCCCATGGAGAGCGGAGACAGCTGGGCAGGAAGGTCCCAAGGTCAACCAGCTGAGTTCTCATGGGAACCAGTCTCGGAGAGGAGGCCAGCGTGGGAACGCAAGGGAAAGACGTGGTTCAGACGCTGGGGAGGGTTGTTTTCTTATCACTGCTTCTATGGCAACTGTGAAGAACAACTCCAGCCAGGACACGGTGACGCGCTGGGGTTTGGATACTACTATTGGTCACCTGCTAAGCGAGCCTGCTGGCGAAATGCGGAACTGCAGGGCTGTTTCAACAGGAACAACTGTGATGTTAGCAGACGGAATGAGAAAGTCGGTTTCTGCTGTGGCTAACATGTTTTTTTTCTCCTTTACAGGAGGAGCTAGAGGTCTACGTTGTGCCGGGACTGAATTGTTGTTTGTTATCTGTATCAGCTCTAATGAAGCAGGGATACATTGCTTTGAAAATGACACCTGTTCCATTTTCAGAGGGGGGAAACAAGTGGCCAACGTGAAAAGGGGGCAGAACAATCTCTTTGTTCTGGAGTCACCTCTGGAGGGTGGTGGGAATGCTGGAAAAGCACAGGCGCAGTGTGCTAAGGTTCCCAGTCATGTGCAAAAGCTGCACAGGTGCACAAAAGGGTACAAACTCCGGAAATGTGGGAGGTCCCTAGGGTGCAGGGCATGCAAGGGTGCACAGGTACATGGTTTTCCCGGGTTTGGGAGGGTAGCCAAAGAGCCCTTTGAGCTCTTTGAGGCAGGTGGTCCAAAGGTTCAGGAAATGATCTTCTGTGGATATGATCCTGCAACCAATGGGTGGAAGTTTGCATACCCAGAGGGTGATCAAACCAAGCTGCTGGTCAGTAAGCAGGCTGAGTTCTGTGAACAGGATGGGTGTTCAAGACTCAGGGATGGTCCTGATTTTCTCTCAGAATGTCTGTCTGATTCTGAGGAGGAAAGGGAGGCAAAGGCTGATCCCGGTGATGGGGACCAGGTCCAGGATCAGGGTTCAGAACCCGGTGATGGGGACCAGGTCCAAGATCAGGGTTCAGGGCAGGTCTGGGCATCTCCAAAGGTTGTGAAAGGAGTGTCCAGGTGTGAGGCTTCATCTCCGGTTAGCGTAATGGAGAAAGCTCACAAACAGGGTGTCAAGTCAGAGGGGGAAGGATCTGACGGAGAAGACACAACTGCTGGCCCAAATGGGTCAGTAGGGTTTCAGGTCACAAGTGCGTGGAAAAGTGTCGCACAGTGTGATTCTGGGAGTGTTGAAGGGGTTCAACAGGTGCCTGGGAAAGATGCCGGGAAGTGGCATAAGGCAAAGGGAAAGGTGTTGAACTCAAAAAGGTCTTGTCAGAATGGTTCGGCAAGAGGGGGTGTTGGGTTTGGAACTTAACAGGTTAAGTTGTTCCCATGATGCCTCCTTCCCCATCACCGTCTCTGAGAGAGAAGGTCGCAGGTTTGTCATGGCTGCGGTGAGCCCAGGAGATTCCTGGGGAATGTCGGAATAAAGAACTGTAAATAGACAAACCGGGCTCTGTGTGTGTTTGTCGGAAGCTAAGTGAAGCTACGTGACAGTTTTCGCTGCTGTGTTCAACTCTGCTGAGGCGTGACTGGAGAGCTACTGGAGACGGAGCTGAGTGGCGCAGCTCGGAGGAAGCGCGCCGGGCATAAAGAGCTAATTGTGGACCGTAAATCAATTAGCGGGGTCACGCCAATAAATCAATTCCACGTAGTCCAACACTTTAACCACTGCACCACACTGCCATGTGTGTTAAGCAGCATTTTATTAGGTTCCTTTGCATTGTTCCCACCCTTTGTTACACTGATGCATGTCTTGCTAAAACGCTGCACAAAAAAGCACTCCACAATGGCTCTGCTCTGCCTCTACCGTCAAAGGCATATGCATCTGAATACCAGCTGCTGTGGATTATACAAATCATCACACCAAAACAGGTGTACAAATCACACTACAATTGCTTGTAGATATGCTTCTGTGGGTTTTAAAAAAATCATTGTCTGCATGTGCATTGGTGATGTGGACGGGGTAGGATTTTAAAAAGGACTGAATTCACTCTGAATTCTGAAGAGAAACTTGTCCAAAAGGGATGGAGGAGGATCAATGCATCCATTCTGCTTTGGAAAGAAGACCAGGTAATTCAGAACTCCCAAACCAGGGGAGAAATAAAGACAATTCTGGAGGCCTCTCTGGACAGAGGGTCAGGGCACCTATGACCATTTCACATGTGACCAGCAAGTTCTCTCTTGCTATCATGACACCGTCCCATCGCATTGTGAATTTTCATGCTTTCTCCTAATGGCTGCTAGAGAGAGGGGGCAAAGAAACTTGCCACAGCATGTGGGAATTAACCAGGACCAGCCCAAGGCCTTCCGATGATCTTCCTGAGGGGGAAAGTGACGGCTGCCCACAAGGAAACAGTTCATCCAATGTAGAAAGTTGCCTTATATGGAGTCACACCATCATCCCAGGATTCCAGACATGGCTGCCTCCCAGCAGAGGCAGTTTTAGGATAGTGCGACTGCTTCTGCCACACTGGGCACACTGCCATGGGGGGGGGGACCACAACAATGATGTCAAACTGAGCATGAGAGGCGGGGGAGGGGACCAAATATTAGCATTGCAGAGGGCACTGCTGAAACTTGCGAGGCCAAAGTCTCCAGGTGGAACCTGGGGCCGTCTGCATGTAAAGCAGATGTTCTGTCATTGAGCTGCAGATGGAGCCCCAAGATGGGGAAGGGAAGACTTCAGAAACAGAGCAAGGAGGACCGAGTGCACTCAGGGACCATGAAATACTGATTGAAAATACAGTGGTACCCCGCAAGACGAACGCCTCGCAAGACGGAAAACCCGCTAGACGAAAGGGTTTTCCGTTTTGGAGGCGCTTCGCAAAATGAATTTCCCTATGGGCTTGCTTCGCAAGACGACAGCCCATAGGGAAATCTCAGGGACAGCGGGGAAGCGCAGCGCGTCTTCCCCACTGTCCTCGGACCTTCTCCGAAGCCTGGCGGTGGGGTGGGGACACCTCCTCCCGCCGCCGCGCTTCGGAAGGCTCCTCCGAAGCCGGGCGGCGGGGCAGGAACACCTCCCGCCGCCGCCGGGCTTCGGAAGGCTCCTCCGAAGCCGGGCGGGGGGGAGGGAACACCTGCCGCCGCCGCCCGGCTTCGGAACGGTGCTCCGAAGCCGGGCGGGGGGGAGGGAACACCTGCCGCCGCCGCCCGGCTTCGGAACGGTGCTCCGAAGCCGGGCGGGGGGGAGGGAACACCCCCCCCCGCCGCCCGGCTTCGGAACGGTGCTCCGAAGCGGGGCGGGGGGAGGGAAGACCTCCCGCCGCCGCCCGGCTTCGGAACGGTGCTCCGAAGCGGGGCGGGGGGCGGGAACACCTTCTGAAGGCGGGTGGGGGGCGAAAGTCTTTGTCCCCCCTGCCTGCCTTCCCAGGGGCTTTTAAATCGCCCCGGACAGCGGAGAAGTCCTCCACTGTCCCGGGGCGATTTTAAAATGCCGCCCGCCAGCATTTTAAGATCGCCCGGACAGCGGAGAAGTCCTCCGCTGTCCCGGGGTTTTTTAAAATGCTGGGGGTGGGAAGAAAAGCCCTTGCCCCCCCCCAGCCTTCAGAAGAGGTCCGGGGACAGACTGTCCCCGGACCTGGTCTGAAGGCGGTTTCCCTAGGAATGCATTAATTGATTTTCAATGCATTCCTATGGGAAACCGTGCATCGCAAGACGAAAAACTCGCAAGACGAAGAGACTTGCGGAACGAATTAATTTCGTCTTGCGAGGCACCACTGTATTACAGAGGGACAGGATGAGAAACTGGGGAGGAGGGCCGGGGGAAGGTGGAATTGGGTGAGTGGAGCACTGAACAGAAGCACCCAAAAGGAAATGTTTTGTTTAGGTATCCAAGATTTTAATATAGATACAGTTTGAGGATAGTGTGTCAACCCCGAAACAAAAAGTAACAGCAAAGTAATTTTGAGTATTGGACCCTCCCCCACCCATTATCGTGGGTGCTTAGGGTGATTCCAGATGCTGTTGGGCTCCAAATCCCATCACCCCCATTGCATCCCAGTGATGACAGTGGCTAGAGAGATTTCACTCTGTCTGTCTGTGTCTGTCTGTCTGTCTGATAGTGCTACTACAGCAGCCATTCCCAGCAAGGTGCCCTGCTTGACTTCAGTCCTACCAGCCCCAGCCAGCATGGCCAAGAGGAAGGGATGATGGGAGTTGTGGTCCAATTGCAAAGGGAGAAACACAGATTCCCCATTCCTAGGGGAGAGAGTTATATGGACCAAAAGGTGTACTGAAAATCCCCATAAAAAGGTAAAGGACTCCTAACAGTTAAGTCCAGTCGCGGACGACTCTGGGGTTGCGGTGCTCATCTTGCTATACTGGCTGAGGGAGCCGGCATTTGTCCACAGTTTTTCCGGGTCATGTGGCCAGCATGACTAAGCTGCTTCTGGCGAAACCAGAGCAGCACATGGAAACGCCGTTTACCTTCCCGGCTGAGCAGTACCTATTTATCTACTTGCACTTTGACGTGCTTTTGAACTGCTAGGTTGGCAGGAGCAGGGACCGAGCAACGGGAGCTCACCCCGTCGTGGGGATTCGAACTGCTGACCTTCTGATCGGGAAGCCCTAGGCTCTATGGTTTAGACCACAGTGCCACCCGCGTAGCTCCTAAAATCCCCATAGTCCTGTGATATCCCCGGTCTGTGAATTTGGGGTCTCCTGCTCAAAGCGGGGCAGTTGGGTGCTGTGTCACAGTGCTGGCTGCGGCTGATGGGAGTTGTAGCCCAAAAGCATTCCATGGGCACCAGCTTGACAAAAGTCATTATAGGAGTTGTCTCCTGGTGAGACTCTTCCTGTTACTTTTCTATATACATGTTCTTTCATAAGCAAAATACACCACCCAAAACAGAACTTTGTTAAATGACCCCCAACTGTTTTTCTTTAGTTTTAGAATTTATGCTTTTATTCATTTAGGATGTCCATGTGGCCCCTGGAAGGTTGTGCATGAGGGAACTTGGCTCTTGGCATAAAAACCTCTCTGCTCTAGGGCAAAACTAAGCAAATGAGGGGACACTGAAAGGAGGAGAAAGGGGGGCTTGTGATGGGCTTTACAATGGTGCTTTTGAAACATTTCAAAGGAGGGAAAGTGCCAGAGCCTCTCAGGCCTTGACTTCTGTCAAGGTCAGGGGTCAGCAAACTTTTTCAGCGGGGGGCCGGTCCATTGTCCCTCAGACCTTGTGGGGGGCCGGACTGCATGTTGCCATGATTATGACCCACATTTTTGGCAAAACCCCTTATTGGGACCAGCCCCAACATTGCCCAAATGTGACTTTTTTGGGGGGGTGTTCCCTCATACACCCAAGCTGCTTCCTTTGCATTTTATACATTGACAGTTCTTATTTCTCTCGTAAGGTGGGGTGGGTGTGGGTGGGGGGCTGAGGTAAGCGTGCCATTCCTGTCAGCCCTGGAGAGCGTGTGCGCATGCGTGGGTGAAGGGACAAGCCGTTGGCCACGCTAAGTCAGGCCGGCGCCGCTCAAGCAAAAACCTTCTTTTCCCCACGTGAGGGAAGATGAGGCGGCGGCGATTTACCTTTCCTTGGCTCGCGCCGTGTAGCTCATGAGCGGCCTCCCCAGCAGAGCGCAAAGCTGCACTGGAGGGCAGCCGCCCAGGCTTCCTCCCGCGGGGAGCACCGCTGCCACAGACTCCGGCGGGCGTCGCTCCCGAGGCGCCTCTGAGCCCCTGCCGCCGCAACTGCCCTTCCTGAAATCCAAACTGGGGCTCCTTTTCCCTCTCCCCCACCCCGGAATAAGGGGCTTGTCTTCAGCAGCCGCCCGCCTCACTTTGGACCCCCAAACCTGGCTGAGTCACAAAAACCATTGTGCATGCGCACACTATGCCGGCTGCCTGGATCCCGCACCGTCCGCGCGCCGGATCTAGAAAGCAATTGGGCCTGATCCGGCCCGCGGACCATAGTTTGCCAACCCACGGCCAAGGTGAAGAGCCACTTCAAATAAATAGGTAAATATGGTTTTTGCTGCTAAGGATATCTCTAAACATCAGACCTGATACTTATATGTCAGCAGAACCGTCTGACGCAGCAGATAGGACGTTCTAGAAAAGCATGCATGCCTTGTGATGGGAAAAGGGACTTCTGTAAAAATGCAACCATTGCAGCCCAGAGTAGGAAACAATGAGGTTTCGTAACACAGCGGAAGAAGACTGTTAGGAAGCCAAGCTGCTGCTGGTTCTCATTTAGTGATCTTTAGTACAGGTTGAGGCTCAGAGCGACAGTTCAAGCACAGTGCTCAGAATTTAGTCTTCTTTTCTGCAAACAGGAATCTTCTGGGCTTATCACTCTGGTAGGGAAATGAATTACATGAAGGTTTATTTCAAAAGGAAGGCAGAGAGAGATTTTTAGGTAGTCTACCGAGCAGTTCTGCACGAGGGTAATTGAAAAGGCAAGCTTTGCACCCTGGAAAGTTCATCTTCAGCTTGGATTTTAATCTGAGCTGGGGAAGAAATCAGGGCTCTTTCCCCACTTCCCACCTGCCACACCTCCTTCAGAACACCCCCTCCTCTTCACTGCTGTTCCATCAGGGGCATCATGGGAGGGACGGAATCATAGAATCATGGAATTGTGGAGTTGGAAGGGACCCCAAGGATCATGTAGTCGAAGTCCCTGCATTGCAAAAATATGCAACTGACTCATAAGGAGATCAAACCAGCAATTTTGGTGTTATCAGCACCACAAACTATCCAACTGAGCTAACGCAAAACTCTTTCCCTGCTCCCTTTTGCCTTGCATGCTGCTATGCTGTGACCCAGACACCAGGAGCACTGGGAAGTATGAATTTCTCAGCGTTTCTGACCTTGCTAACTGCATTTCCCAGCCAGGTGCCTAATTTGCAGCTGAAGCAGTGCTGGGCACCAGAAAGGCATGGGGCGGGAATGGAGAGCAGGAAAAACTTCTATTCCAACACTCTGCTGCCACCACTGGAGCAGCAAAAACAGATAAGGGAAGTGGGCACATGTTGGGATCTGGGGGAAGGACTGGGCCCTGTTCCATCCCGGGTGACACCAAAGGGGTGCAAGTGCAACAGGATCTGATTTGGATTGGTGGTGGGTTTGGATGAGCGGAGCTATTTTATGCAAGCTGAGTAGAGTTTACCTTTTGGCTTGCCTTGCATTCTGCTTCTTTTCCAGGACTGAAGTGAATTTGTTCATAGGTGTTCTCTGCAGTGAAGACATTCCTTTTTGAGGAAAAGGCTTTGGAGAATGGATCAGGGCTCTTTTTGCATGGATTCACAGTATAGACCTGTGCCTTAGAGGATCTCCCAGTCTTCACAGAGATTTGATCATAAGTCTCTTTGGGCTGTATTAGTGAAGACTGGAGAAGCTTTTTTGAATTGGGGTCATGGGTGATGCCCTTTGACCAAGTAAAAGGAATCTGTTCATAAGTATTGCTTGCCTCATCAAGATCATCACCATGGAGGGGTGCTGTGGATTTAGGGTGTTTCATCTTAATAATCTGCCCATGCATGTCTCCCCTTGGCAAATCTGGCAAACTCTGGGGGTGGTTTGGTTCCTGAGGCTCTTTCTCGAACACAAGGGAGCTGGCATAGGCTGCAAATGGAGACTGCGACCCCCAGAGTTCTGAGGAGGTCACAGGCTTATTAGGTAACTTAGGAGACAGCTTGGGAGGAGCTGAAGCAGGAGGGTTTAGCACTGCTTTCTTGGGTGTAGCAACAGAGGATGGACCACTGGTGGGGGCAGGGAATGCCAAACAGCTCTTGTCTTGGTCTCGGCTAATTATGGAGTAAGTAGTTTCTGGATGGGAGTTTTCTGTGACTTTTTTGCCATATAGACTATCAGATTGCTTAGTCAATGCAAACACGGTACTTGTTTTTTTCTTGTAGGGAGAGGCACTAACTTGGCCGGGTTCTTCAGGCTTTGGCAAACTGTCCACCAACACTTTGCACATGTCTTTTGGCACCTCCAGGCTCCTGTTGTCTAACGGGTGTTTCTTCACTGCTGAATAAGCAATGCTTCCTTCGGTTCCAAAGTCTTCCTCAAAGGTTTTTGCTATTAGCAAGCAGCTCTTGTCTGGCACCAGTGGGGCTGCTTCGGGGTCCTGCTGAGATGGAAAGGGGCAGGAAAGCAAGAAGAAATGGCTGAGATTAATGTCCAGTTTTTAAACAAGGATTTCAAGATGAGAGAGGACAGTGATCTTTTCAAAGAACATCAAAAAGAGCTCTAGTGAGTCAGGCCATTGGCTTATCCATTCCAGCATCCTGTTCCCACAGTGGCCAACTGGATGTCTATGGGAAGCCCTGAGGCAGGACCTGAGCACAGCTCTCCACTTCTGATTTCCAGCAACCAGCATTTGGAGGCATATCAGCCCCCCCCCCCCAGTAGAGGTACAACACAGCCATCCTGCCTCGTAGTCAGTAGGGGTAGAGAAAGAAGTTTGATTCAGTTCACATTTCAAGGTGAACCTACATAAAGAATTTCACTGGCTGCTGGCTATGTTCCTGGTTTTGGTGTGTGAAGCCCTATAGAGCTTGGGATCAGGATACCTGAAAGATGGTCTCACCCCTTCTATACCTAGTTGATCACTAGGCTCTTCAGGTGAGGGTGACCAGCAGATGCCATCTTACCAGAAGGTCCATTCTGCGCAACATAGGAACCAGGCCTTTTGTGTGGTCGCACCTCCTCTTTGGAATTTCCTCCCCTTGAATATTAGGCACTGTCTTTCTTACCTTTTTGGTACCTACTGAAGACCTTCCTCTTCCAACTTTTAAGTAGAGCGAGGGTTTGCCTCTTTTAGTAATTGGTCTGTTTAAAGCCATTTAAACTTCTGAAAACCACTGCCAGCATCTTTCTAACAGTAGCCACTCAGAGCTTTTTCCTCAAGAAAAATCTACCTCTGGGCTCAGCTTCCGGTTCTCCCTTGACAAAGACTCCTGCTGCTCCTGAAGCTTTTTCCTGGGTGTCACTGGCTGGGGGCTGCTGTCTTCTTTTGCTGGCCTGGGGGCTGGTGAGCTGCCAGACACTTCTCTGGTCAGCTCTGAAGTGGTGCTCGCAGAGCTTTGCCGGAAAGCTCTTGGCTGATGCACAGAGATTTCATCATAGATGCTTCTTTCCTCTTGCTATCAGGGTATGGAAAAGAAATAGAAAAGGGGATAACAGTAGTTAGATTTGCAAGAGGATTTGGAGGAAAAATGGAATGCTGAATTAGATGGAACTTTGCTCCAAGGAATATGTTACTTTCAGTTTTTCTCAACTTTTCATTTTCCCAGCCTTAAATGTTAACACATAGAGTTTTCAGGCAGCTGTAGAAGTTAAATGAATCCTTTCCTGGAGCATCCCTGCAGTTGAAAGAATACAAAGCCCAGTGTCCCTTGACCCCCATAACCTCCTTGTCCACCCCACACCCCTCAAACTACAGCCCCCCGGCCTGCCTGCACCCTGCCAGCTACAGCCTTCCCAACCACCCCAATACCCCCAGGGCCTGCTCCTTCTCAGGGTCTCCTTATTGTTTTTATTCAGCATGGCAGCTGGATGGGTGGCTGCCAGGCCGGAGAGTCAAAGCTTCCCACGGTGGCACTGGCAGTGTCAGCAGTGGTGCCCCCCTTGTGCCACTCCCCCTTTCTCTTCCCCTGGGCCTGGTGCAAGACTTTCCCCCTCTTTCCCTCCACCCGCCTTCTCCAACTTGGGCAGAGGAGGTGGCGCTGGTGGCGGCAGAGGAGGAGAAGGCCTCACTTGGCAACTCTCTCTACCTCTGCTTCCCCCAACACCAAGCCATTTGCGGTTAGCGTATCTCTATGAAGATGGGAATTTGGGACTCTGTATGAGAAAGTGAGAAGCCGTGATGGTTTAAGGGTTTTTGTGATGGTCCTAGCATTTTGGGGGCAGTTGGAGACTATGCCCTAGACTTGTGTTTTCTAGTCCAACCTTCAGGATCAAACTCCAATAACAAAGTTATAAAAAGGTAAAGGTACCCCTGCCAGTATGGGTCAGTCGTGACCGACTCTAGGGTTGCGCGCTCATCTCGCTCAAGAGGCCGGGAGCCGGCGCTGTCCGAAGACACTTCCGGATCACGTGGCCAGCGTGACTAAGCTGCGTCTGGCGAGCCAGCACCAGCGCAGCACACGGAAATGCCATTTACCTTCCCGCTAGAAAGCAGTCCCTATTTATCTTCTTGTACTTAGGGGTGCTTTCGAACTGCTAGGTAGGCAGGAGCTGGCACCGAACGACGGAAGCTCACCCCGCCGCGGGGATTCGAACCGCCGACCTTTCGATCGGCAGGTCTTAGGCTCTGTGGTTTAACCCACAGCGCCACCCGCGTCCCCAACAAAGTTATAATAAAACATAAAAACAACACAGAAGATCAAGCATGAAAATGCACCCCCAACCCCCCAATAAAACCCAACAAAATCCTGCAAATTATATCAGAAAGTTAAAATAGGCTATAAAACGTGTTGAAACATCTGGGCACATAAAGAGGTGCTTATCCAATTTTAGGGTACCATCATGTCCAGATGAACTGGATTGCTGATCACATTGCTGTACTTGACTAAAAGCAACAGGATGACTCTATCTGTGGTTGCTTTTGGCAAAATGTAATGCTCAGATCAGCAATTCAGTTCACATGATGACTATAGGAAGGATTATATTTTTGAAACAAAGTCTCTAATGCTTGACTCACATTTGGACAGGCCATAGTCAGATTTTCTCCGAAAGGCTCTATCTTGGAAGTCTGGTAGTAGCTTATGAGCTCCGCAAGGCTTGGATGGGTCTGGGTGTCCCCTGATATGACATAACATCCATTTCGTTGACAACTGATGACAAAATGGCGGCATCGATCTTTTCCCCTGCAGTCAAAAGAAGTGCCCCTTTTAGGACTAGGCAGAGAGGAATTTCCACTGGTCTAGGAGTGTGGGCAAAGGGAGCAGAAGATCTGGGCGCATTGTTAGTGACAGGTCCTGTACCCTCAGGCAGCTACTAAGTCCGCTTCAGAGAACATGATTCATGTCCTTGACTGTGACGGGGGCAACTCAGCTCCATGCACAGCCTGAAAACAGGGCTTGACCAGGGATGCTTCCAATGTCCTCCTCATTTAAATTTCAACCTGAATTAGCAAAGCACTCAGCCCATACAATCACTCAATACATTAAAAAAAATATATATTTTATTTTAATAATAATAATTTTATTATTTATATCCTGCACATCTGACTGGGTTGCCCCAATACAATGGAAATGTTTGAGAGATTCAGAAATGAACGATGGCTTTCCTGTTTGACATCGTATGGTCCACAACTCAATACAGCATACATGTAAAGCATTATTATACTACTTTTAACAGGCACGGAGAAGCTTGGGAACTGTAGTTTATAGTTTATCAAGGGTGCTGATCTCACAGAGCTGCAGTTTCCAGCACCCATAGCAAACTACAGTTCCCAGGATGCTCCATGCCTGTAAAAGTTCTTTAAGTGTATGATTTGGAGGTAACCCCAGTTGATCCTTCGTTGTTCTGGGTTTCCTAACTTTGTCTGGATTACTGTGCACCCAGGTTGGCAGCCATCGCCATGTCTTGTGGCAGTGAGTTCTAGAGTTTAACTATTTTCTCTGTTCAGAAGTGCTTATTTCCGTCTGTCCCAAATCTCTCACCATTTAGCTTTGGTGGACAATCCCTGGTTCTAGTATTAATGAGAAAGAGTGAAAAACGTCTCTCCCGTCAGTTTCTCCACAACAGACATGCTTTTATAAACTACTATTGTGCCCCCGACCTGCTTCACCTTTTCTTCCTAAACTAAAAAGCCACAAATGATTGTGACCTTTCCTCATACAGGAGTTGCTCTAGACCCGCATCATATTGGTTGCTCTGCTTTGCATTGTCCACTTCTCTCCAATAGCCTTTTTTAGTAACTGCCACCAGAACTGTTGGCATTTGCGGGTAAAGCCCAACCACACTAGCAGCAACCAAGAGACCTCTCCAGGATACAAACCTGGGCAGTGTGCAGGGATGTCCTGGGCTTCCCAGAGAACAAGACCCCTTGTCTCTCGGCCTCACTGATGTGGTCCAAAGGAAAGCAGAGCAAGACGTTGGGCACCAGCTTGGCTGCAGGAGTTGCTGGAAGGAGGCAGACAAGGCGCCATCCAACCGTCTTAGGGACTCCACTCCGAATTTGTGTAGGGTTTACTCCTTAGCCTTTTCTTCTTCTGAAGATATTCCACAAGGCAGCAGAGCTTTAGGATCAGAGTTTCCCTTCTCCTAGATGGGCTCCCTAGGCGGACAAGCCCCATCTGCCCCTCACATCCCTTTATAGCATGGGCAGAAACTGCCTTCTTAACTGTTGGGCGCACCCTTGGACTCATCCACTCCATCTGCCAAGGCCTGGCTTCGCATGCAGGGGAAGACACAACTCTCTGAGGGTTTGAGTCCCATTAGCTACCCACACCTGATTGAACTGGCCAGTCAAAGCCATTCCTGGGATTGTGGCCACTGTTGCATGCTGACAGCTTCTAGGAGCCACAGGTGAGAGCTGAGTGCAGGGTGAGGACCAAAGGTGGACAAAGTACCTCAGAAGGAGCAGGACATGTTCCCAACCAAAGGTACTGTCCCTCCGCTAACACATGACACACCCACCAGAACTGTACACATTTACAAATCAGGCCAGTTGCTGCTTCTGAACAATTGTCAAGGCAGCTCCATATGTGCAGCACTGCAGTAGTCCAGAAGTCCTGCCTGGAAGTCAGTGGGGCGCAAAAAACAGAAAGGTACAGAATAGGGACCTCCATGATCATAGGCTTCATTTGGCCTGTTAAAAACTCCAAAGCACCCTAGAAAATGTTCCTAAGAGCCACTAGCTCCCATAAGATAAATTTCATTCTTTCGTTTCTCTTATTTGTTTACAACATAGCAAGTATAATAACAGATGCCAAATAAAGTAAAAGTCGAAAGGATATCTAGTGGTAAACATATAGGAACAAATTTCCATACCAAAATCAAACATAATAAATTAACATCACAAAGGTTCTGCTTAGCACATGAGGGTTTACCTTATTATACATTAGTACATTAGAAAAAGACTGCATTTTTCGTGGGAGAAGTTCTCTTGTTGGCTGTGCTCTCTGCTTCTCATCATATATTTAATTCTTTTAAGCAGAGCAGTACCAGAAGCCTGAATACTGACCTTCTGTATAAGAAGGAGTACCTCTTCATGGAAAGTCACCACAGAAGGATTGAATTCAGACATAGCATTTGAGAGAAGAGATGGACAGAGCCCGCCATAAGGCTTTGGGTGTGCAATAAATGCTTTTCATTTGACAACAAATGAGCCACAGTGACAGGAGCCAGCATGCAGAGACTCATCAAGGGCCTTTGACACATTAACACGTCTGAATTTGCATGAGTACTTCTTTCACCATTTGTGGTATGACTAGCAAACTATCTGAATGGTCTCGATCAGGAGTCAGTTTTCTCTGAACAATCGGCTGCCTAAGGACTGGAGTTGCTCTTATGTCACAGAAAGTGATGCTTTGAAGGGGAGCCAGGCTCCACCATAGGACTGGGGAATCCTCCCGTGGTCGCTGGGCTGCAACTCCCAGAATTCTTGGCCATTGGTCCCGCTGGCTATGGCTGTGGGGAGCTGGAGTCCAACATCCCTGCTCTGTAACAAAATGGACAGCACCAAAGCTTCAAGGGTCTCACAGTTGTGGGGCAGAGGTGTCCATGCCATGTCCTGGCCATGCTGAGGACATCACAAATGGCACCCTGAGAGGAGAAGGCACTTTCCCACAAATCAACTCAGAAGCCTGTAAAAATCCATGGAGAATAAGGCTATCAAGGGCTGCTAGCCACACCAGTCACTATACAGTTTTTCAGAAGGTGGCTGAAAGAAGGCAGAAATAGTTCCTGCTGAAACTCTACTGGCATGGAGTTCCACAGGGCAAGTTGCCAGAGGGAAGCTGCCATATCCCGTATACTTACCAAACAATTGCTTAAGGATGGTAGACCAGGATCCATCCCCACCCCACTTATAAACCTTGGGCCAAAATAATCATTTCAGTGTCAACAGAGCCAAACAATATCACCAATGGATCTCACCACTTGTAGATGAAACCTGCAGAATTTGATCCAAAATCAACTCAGTAAATCCACTGAAGTTAATGGACATGCCTAACTTAGTTCCCCTCATTTCAGCAGGTCTATTCTGAGTAGAACTTGATTTAATTCAGTCTTAGGAGGGACAACTGAGAGTATTGCATCACAGTATTGCATTTCCTCCTGATTGCAGTCAGTGGCCTCAAATTACATGCATCTCTGGAATTTGTTCCCGGTTGCCCCATCATTCCTTCTCTTTCCAGTGCTCGGGTGACACACACTGCTCCCTAAGTAGTCTACCTAAGACCATCTACACACAAGAGGCTTGAAGGGGCCCAGGGCTTTCAGAAGAACACCAAATTTATATAGAGGCAGCAACCCTTGGGTTGGCCATCCACCCAAACCACCCCATGGGGACTGAGTGGCCACAGAAAGCGGACTGCCTATTGGAGGAGAATGGCAGAGAGCGAGAGCAGTGATTCTACATGACATTCTGCTGGAAGTCCAAAACAAACAAACAAACAAACAAAAACCCAGTATAAGACAATTTGAAAATGGTGACATTTTCCAGCCCAAAGAGACAATCTAAACTCAAAAGCTTACCTGTAGGAGAGGATGTATCCAAACGATCTCTCATTTAATCGGATGAGAAAACTGCCAAAGCTTTTTTCTTTCAGCTGCTCTTCAGTTTGCCTGTACAAAGAGACAGCTTCTTTTATAATGTCACAGCCTGATTTGGTACAGAAGTAGAGGTTAGACATAAGAGATTCTGTCAGTTTTTGTTTTTTCTCCATTTCTCATTTTTCCAATTGTAAATTCAATTCAACATTTCCACATCAGTTTGCATTTTTTAAAAGTCCTCAAGAAAAGTGGATCTAATAAATCCTATCCCGATGATCTATTCACTAACCCATAGCAACCCTAGCATGGACTCTCCTGTTAAGCACATTTTCTTTTCTTAATAAAAAGAGAAAGGTACAAAACCAGCAGTCTCCCATCAATCCCAAATCATCTAGTTCAAAAGACAGTGGCAATTAACTAAAACATTCATTTCAGTGCTTTTCTCCTTACTTCCTTGTAATGAATCCATGGAACCATTCTGGCAAGCTGCCGTCCTGTAACATAAGAGGAACTTGCGTCTGCAGAAACCACCTCAGCACCAGGTCCTTGAGCATCTCGGAGGGCTGGTTCTCAATTTCCAGGCTGGCTTCCATCCCTCAAGCAAATTGCTGGTGCCTACTATTTATCCAGAGATGGAAATAGCTGAAATAGTTTCCTGCTTGGCAGGGGGTTGGACTCGATGGCCCTTGTGGTCTCTTCCAACTCTATGATTCTATGATTCTATAAAAGGGGGAGGGGAGGAAAGGAAGAGTTGCGTGGTCTGTATTATAGCCTCCTAGAGATCTCATTTCCTTACAGCTTTCTCTTCCAAAGAGTAAAAATATAAACAGAGGATCATGTTTCCTCAATAGCAGGGATAGCATGCAACTCTCCTTTGGGGCAACTCATGTGACTTTCAAATTGTCTGACAGAGCCTAAACCTCTAGCTATTGTATTTTGTTGCACCTTTTTCTCCAAGGAGCTCTAGGTGACACATACAGCTCCCCTACTCCTTATTTAATTTCCACAACAACCCTGTGAGGTAGGCCTGAGGTCACCCAGTGAGTTTCACCGCTGAGTGGGGAAGCAAACTCTGGTCTCCCAGGTCACAGTCCAACACTCTAACCATTGCACTTCACTGTTAGCAGAGGTCCAGCAGCTCTTCTTGTTAACCTAGTGATCCAATCAATGTCAATGCACCCCATGCCAAATCCTGGCCAATGCACTAACAAGGCCCACATGTGACCCCTAGCAGCTGTTATTCAGAAGCATATCAGTTGCAACAGGGGAGGCAGAACCCAGCCATCATGGCTGTAGCCATTAGGAATGCGGGGAGAAATTGGATTCCGTTCTCAGTTAAAGGTGGACCTACATAAAGAATGGAAAGAACCGTACCGGCTGCCGAGCTAAGGTCAGGGTACTGGCTTTGGTGTGTATCACTTGGAACTGGAAGCAGCGTCTCATCCCTTATATCCAATTGATATCCAATTGATCAATAAGCACTGCAAGGGAGCATCTCCTGCAAATGCCGTCTGCTCAGGAGGCCCATCTATGCAATGTTGGAATTGGGCCTTTTGTGTGGTGGCTCCTCCCCCTGGGAATCCCCTCCCTGTGAATATTAGGCAGGTGCCATCTCTGTTGCCTTTAAGCATCCACCGAAGATCTTCCTCTTCCAGCAAGCCTTTTAAGTTGGGATCTTTCCTAGTCCAGATCCGTACTGGAATTGTTTATAAGATGTTACTCATCATTGCCAGCCCAGGGCTCCATTGGGCAGAAGGCTGGGATGTAAATTTAATAAGCAAACAAAGAACAAACAAGCACTATTAGGGTGGATAACATTTTTCAGGCCAAGGGCCACATTGTGCCATGGTCAACCCTCCAGGGGCCACATGCCAACATTCTGTTTTTTTAAAAAGTACACTAGATGGGGTTCTGCAGGGTTGTCACAAAAACCTTTTGACATCATAGAGTCAAAGCAGGAAGAACCAAAATTTTGTTTTTTTAAATATAATTTTGAGGGTTTCTGAAATATACTCAGAGTCGCAAAGTGATTTCATGCTCTTTATTCAGCTAATAGTGGTGAGGAGGAATGAATGAATGAAAGTCCCCTCAAAGTATCTGCTTTATATACATTATTTACACAATGGGCTGCACATGATTGGCTAATTCTGGAATTCTACTGTAAGCCAATCAGGTTGTGGATTCACTTCTATCTGGGGAATGATTGGGTGGTTCCTGCCAACCAATCATACTGCTGCATTGTTCTAGGACCAATCAGACTGCTGCATTCTGAATCCTATTGTTCTAGGACCAATCAGACTGCTGCAGTTTGGATCCTATTGTTCTAGGACCAATCAGACTGCTGCAGTTTGGATCCTATTCAACTCAGTACATAACACCTTCTCTGGTGAACTACAAAAACATTGTGTGTGTGTGTATGAGCAGTGACGGAGCTTCATGCTCTGGCACCGGGGGGGGGGGGCAGAGAGCAGGCAGGGGCAGGGCTGGCACACGTCTTGAGGGCATGGTGTGCCGCCTGCAGGGGCGTGATGCGCATCCTGGGTGCGTGACGCGCCACCTGCGGGGGCATGGCGCCCAGCGCGGGAGGGGGGCAGCTGCGATGGCACCCCATGGGATCGTGCTGCCGGGGGTGGTGCGCTCCCCCCGCAATCCTCTTCCTCTGCCAGTGTGCACGAGTGCACATGCGTGGCTCACAGCCTGTTGTTTTGCCAGCCCTGATACAGTAACACTTGGAGAGGTGTTCAGACAGTGCCTACTAGTGGCCACTAAGAGGAACAGCATACTTCCAGGGGCCATTTTTTTGTACCCCACCCCAGAAATGCACCTCCTGGGTCTAGAAAATTGGCAAAACATGCCTGTGTGAGAAAGCATTTCAACTCATTTTCAGCAGACACAGGAGGAAAAAACTTAGTTTGCTCACTTCCCCTCGTTCTGCACAGCTGTTAAAAGTGTGCACAAAATAGCATGCCTCCTTCTGTGTTCTCCAGAACTCTTCTCAGGCTGGATGGCAAAGACGGGGGTTTTTCCGCGGGGTGTGTGGAATTGGCAGGACCCTAAGCAGAGTGTTCGTATTTGGCCAGGCTCAAGATGGGAATGTTGGAGGCTGCAGCAGATGCTCCAACGAGGCTCCGTTTGGTTACCCCAAGGGCTGCTGGGGTGATGGAGCAGACAGTGGTTGATTTTCCCACCTCTGGAAATATAAAGCCCAACCACTGCTCAGTTCTGTCACCATTGGAGCCAAAACACCCAGATAGTTTGAAAAGGTATATTAGCTTTTCTGTTCTCCTGATCATCTCACCCCCTTCAAAATGGAAGCAGGCAATGTATCTGCATTTGAATAAAGTCCGTTACACTTTTGCATGGTGTTCCCTCATTTGCAAATCTGCTAAAAATAGGGAAAACATGAACTCTTTCCTTATTGGCTCCTTTTCTTACTAGATGAGGCAGTGTGGGCCCAGCACTGCAGACTGACCCTGTCTTTGCACGGCACCCCAGAGGCAAGGGCCCCAAACTGCTTCAGTGGGAGAGATGGGAAGCAGGGCTCATGCCATCAACTCTGCTGAAGGCCAGCTCCGACAGGCAGCTTCTACCTCCGAACGGTTTCCATTTCAGCCAGTTCTTATAAGAACTACTTATTTGACTTTGGGGATTGGTTTTCTTCTTCCCTCCCGGCTCCTTTTTCCTTTTGTGTTGTGCCTTCTAGATTGTAAGCCTGTTGGCTGGGACTGCCTTATTTTAACTGATTGCTTGTAACATCCTCTGGAAGCTTAGTTGGGTGAAGAGAGTGATAGAAATAATCTAAATAAGCAAATAAATGCCACAGTGCCATGAAGCCTCTTTCAAGTGAAAGGTGTACTGGGTCAAAAGGAGACCATGATAGGGATCACCTGCAACTTTTCTTTCCTTCCCCTTGAAACATGGGGCTACTAATCTGATTAGGTGAGCGATGATGAGGAAATGGGGGCTTTGACCTTCAGCACATTTCCCCTCAATCTACTTCCCCTCCCTTCCCCCATTAGCTATAATTTCTGCAAAGGGCCAAAGCAGGTGCAACATCTGGATTGAGACTGCCTCATCTCCTGCATACCCAGCCGATCTCTGCACTCTGCTGGAGAAGGCATCTTGCAGATCCTGTAGCAGGAGTAGGCAAGCTAAGGCCCATGGGCCACAAGTGGCCCGCAGGGGTCGTTTAACCGGCCCATGAGCCACCCCCGAACCGAGCTGCCCGCTCGGCGAGTCCCCGCGTGCTGTGCTAAACTGGCACAGCATGGTGCGGGGACTCAGTTCCGCGGCGCTGGAAATCGCATCTGCACATGCGCAGACACTGGAAATCGTGGGCGCGTATGCTCACACGCGCATGCAATCGGGCCCACAGAGGGATCTCCACTGGAATGAACCGGCCCAGGTGAGGTAAACCTTGCCGACCCCTGTCCTACAGTATCAGGAAGTCTGCTCTACATGATGCTGCAACTGAATGTGGTGGCCCCCACCCTTTGCAGTTCCCTCCCACCACATGCCGGACAGACACCTTCTCTATTGTCCTCCTAGAGTGTGCCAAAAACCTTCCTCTTTCAGTGAGGGTTTTATCTCAGTTGCTACCTGTACAGGATTGGAATTGATCTTATACATAGGTGCTGTTGTAACACACCCACACACATCTGTTTTATACAGTGCTTTTTTCTTTAAAAATGTTTAGGGGTAATATCATTTTCCTACTCATATTGAAATACTGCCCCTCCATGAGGTCAAAATTAGATTCACAAAATGTTTAGGGGTATGTGTACCTCTTTGTCCCCCCAGAAAAAAGCACTGGTTTTATATATGCAAATTTTTCAACTGTTTTTATATATGCCATCGTTCTATATATGTTTTAGTGTTTTGCAAATTGCTTTGGGATGCCTCATGGGAAGTGATTCATTAATGGGATAAATAAATAGTGATCAGGGCCATAACACAACTGTCACATTCAACTTGGTTTTGACAGCCTTTTCCTTGTGCAACTGAACCTCCAGGAAAGGCACAGACAGCTGCAGCTTCTTTCTTGACTGCTTCCTGAAATGCACAAGATTTAGAAAGAAGTTAAGTAGTCGAACCTAATATTTCAGAAAAAGGTACAAGCAGATGGCTAAAAAACAAACCTGAATGGATGCGGATTTTGTCATTTTAACGAATGTGTAATGCTCATTGTACAGCCCATAAGTGTCATTAAAATATTGTGAAACCCAGCTTTTGGTTGTCATGTGGTTTTAAAAGAAGAAGAAGAAGCACCTGTCCCTCATGAATTCAGAGCTATGCTTGGAAACAGGATGTAGAAGCAAATAAGCATGAAGACTGGCAGCCAGGAAGCCAATCACAAGTCCAGATCTTCTGTGCTGCCAGCTCTGCATTCTGATATATTTAGACCTGCTGCTGTTGGTTGAATTACGACATTACAAGGTTAGGCATCACAGTGGAACACCATGCAAATAATTCCTTTGGCCCTGCGTAAGTTGCTAAAGGAAAAATGCAAATTGGTCTCTGCTAGAAGGAAAATATGCAAATATGCAACACCAGTACTGTTTTCAATTTGTTGTCTGACTATTGGATACTCTAGCCACCAGTATATCCAAATTTCAGACAAAGCACTGGGAGCAGAATTGAAGGTTTGTTGTTGTTGTTGTTTAGTCGTTTAGTCGTGTCCGCCTCTTCGTGACCCCCTGGACCAGAGCACGCCAGGCACTTCTGTCTTCCACTGCCTCCCGCAGTTTGGTCAGACTCATGGTTGTAGCTTCGAGAATTAAAGGTTTACATATTTTCAAACCAGCTTAGAGTCTATAGAGTCCATGATTCCTGGGTATTGCACCTGGAGGTGAACAGGTTCAGGGATGAGGAATGTCTGGCCCTCCAGATGCTCATGGGCTCCACCTTCCACCACGTCCTGCAAGTATGGACAATGGTCAGGGATGGTGGGAGTTGTTGTCCATCATTTCATTTCACCATCATCACCTTTGCTATGACAAATCTCGATTCATGCCGTTGGATCTGGAGTTCTCTTCCTGCCACCATAAGGACTCTATCCAATGGCAAAATGGGTAGGAATTCTGCTTCTGGGCCAACAGAGAGATCCTGGGTAGGACCTTACAGTTCTAAGAAACCAAAAGGGATGAAGGCCGTGAGATCTCTTTGTAGGAGATGCCCCTGAGATGTCACTGAGGAAAGGAAGAATCAGCACAAAAAACATAATACAGTGGTACCTCGCAAGACGAATGCCTTGCAAGACGAAAAACGCGCAAGACGAGAGTTTTTCGTTTTTTGAGTTCTTCGCAAGACGAATTTCCCTATGGGCTTGCTTCCCAAGACGAAAACGTCTTGTGAGTTTGTTTCCTTTTTCTTAAAACCGTTAATACCCAGGGTAACCGTGCTTCGCAAGACGAAAAATTCACAAGACGAAAAAACTCGCAGAACGAATTAATTTCGTCTTGCGAGGCACCACTGTACTCAAATGGGGGGAAAGGCAAATGGTCTTCTCCAGTGCTTGCTTTCTTTAAAGAAAAAAAGGTGCCAGTACTCACCATGAAGTTGTTACAGTAAGTGCCACACTTTTAACTGGGGGGGGGGGGGAGGTGCCGGTACTGAGAACCCTTGAGTACCCCTAGAAAAACAGTACTGGTCTTCTCCCCTTCATTTTTCTTCACACAGGAAAGGAAAGAGAGCTGAAGAAGTGTGCATGCACATGAAAGCTCATACCAAGAACAAACATAGTTGGTCTCTAAGGTGCTACTGGACAATTTTTTTGGGTTTTTTGTTTTTTGTTTTTTATATATATTTCTACTGCATCAGACCAACACGGCCACCTACCTTATCCAGAGGTAGAGAGGCAGGCTTGGCAGCAGAGGCAGCAACTCTATGGGGCGGAGGACAGCTCAGCCCCCGCCCCACATGTGGGGATGAGGCTGAGCCATCCCCAATCTTGAGGGTCCCACCGGGCCTCCCTGGGCCTTGTAACATCACACACATGCAAGAAGGTTGTGTGGAACTTGGCCCTTCTGCTTGGAGGGCCACATTCCCCTTGGGCCTAAGATGCCCCATTGCTGGTCACTGCTTGGAAGGTTCAACCGCCCCCAAAAAGGAACAAATTCTGTTCACAATTCACAATTTGCCCATGTGTCCTCGATGTGCCCACCCAGCTGCTGCCTTCAGAATTTCGCAAGCTGCCTGCTAAAGTATAAAATATACTTCAGAAAACATCTAGACACCCCCCCCACTGTGTCATGCTAACAATGGAATTATTTAACTCCTCCAAGTATTTTGGTCTTTACGTTTCAACAGCTGACATCACTTTTCAGACATGCAGAAATGGTAAATGCAATGAGTTAAGGGACAACCCTTCCCCCCGGGGGTTATTAAACTGAAACTTTAGTCAAACTGAATTGAAAAACACCCTGAGTTCCACAGCAGAAGGAACTCGATTCACATTAAGTTCAGCTGGAAATTATAGGAAATACTTTCAGGTGCAATTCCAAGATTTCTGAATTAATTCAGTGAATTAGTTAACATGAATTAGAGTTCAGTCCAAGCCCTGTTCCTGCTTTATACTCCTTTCCATGCACAGTGAGGACTCTCACTCTGCCTACACTAGGCATATCTTGCTTTCCCGTTCTAATCTACACACCCCATTTTATGCAATCTGCCCCTTCTCCCTATTTTGAGCAACACTAATTAGATTTAGAATGTCAGAGAGAGGAAATGTTGTTCTGCCACCTAGTGGCTGATCAGGGTAATACACGCAGAGGCCCAGAATGCGACGAGCTAGTCCGGAGCATTTATGGATCTTGAAACTTTCGAGTTCACTCATTTTCACCCGCTGCACTGAAGGTCTCCTAGGTTTTATCAGGTGAGGACTAAAGGGAGAGATGGTTCAAGGGGGTGGGGGTGGGGCAAGGGAATGAGCGCAATTCGTGAGGAAGTATTAGAGCACAGGCTATGAAGGCAAACCATCCCTGCTCTTTCCAGGCAGGGCTGGCGGGGGACAGAGCTTTCTGGCAGCCACAGGAGGGGGGCCGAGAAGGAGCAGCAAGACAGGGCTTGGGATGTGGCTGGAGGGGTTAATGGAGCTACAGTCATTTAGACCACATCTAACATTGTCTTGGGAAGTGTAATTTACCTCTCCTGGATCTACAGTTCCCAGCACTCTTAACAAACTATAGTTCCCACAATGCTTTGGGGGAAGCCATGCAATTTAAATCAGATTTAAATGTATGCTGTGGATGCGACCTGGGATTCTCCATGTGTTGCCAAGCCTGCTCCTCAGAAGAGGTCTCCCTGGGGGGCCACCAAGGACGGAAGAGCTGGAGACTGAGGTCTGAGCCATGGGCAAGAGTTGCTTAGAATCTCTCTTTCAGAGGCTCTGTTGTAATGACTAGGAGTGGTGCTTGTGCAGTAGAACGTCCCAGGTAAGGCTCCTCCATTTGAGCTACTGGCTAACAACCCTACAACCTCTCTTTAAAAAAAAATAATTCTTAATTTTCAATTACTAAAATCCAATATAAACCACATTTTAACAATCTCAAATTACAATTCAAATTCAAATATATATCAATTATAAAGCCAATTATACATTTTGCGTGGCCTCCTGTGTACTAGATTTCAAGGTGAGATAATTTTATTTCATCTTGCTTCCGAAGTCTTAATTAATCCATTTACATTCCATCTTGATCTTAATCCCTTATCAACAGCTACAGAGGTTTTTTTTACTTCCATTCATATTGGCACATTTAATAAATTTTATTTCTGCAAGAGGAGTTCTGTATCCCATATATTTCCTCTGTGTGATGTTTATTTTGTCCATGTTGTTTCTTCATTCTTCCTATTCTCCATCACGTCCTGCACAGCACCGCTGCTTCCGCTTCGCTCTTTCTTTTCCTTCGTACCCAGAGAATGAGGCTGTAATTTCAACTGTGTCACACACCATCTTTTTGTTGTTACTGTTTGAGTTTAGAGAGAGAGTAATCTGGCGACCTGCCAAAGCCTTGGCCGATCTTCAAAGCTCAAAATCCAGGTCCTCCCATGGCAATACAGTGAAAGTTTGATGCTTTAAATCCATTTCAATTTTCTCACACAGTTCTATTTTTCATTGTAATCCATGAATATAACCCAGTTCTCTTTGGTCTCCTCTTGCCTTTTATCAGTTTGTTAGCATTCAAAGCGGCGGGGGGGGGGGGAGTTGCCGAATCATTTATGTAGAAAGAAAGGGTAAAGACTCCCCCCTCACATACCATATTTTACATGGAAGGAAGTCTTCTTTCCAGTTTGAATCGTAATGGCTTTGTAGCTGCTTCAATTTAGCAGTTTATGATCTTGTTCCATGTGCTCCAGCACGTGTCTGTATATTAGTCATAATTTCTGTTATGTACTGAAGTTCTCACCCTGGGCCAGCAGGGCGATACTGTAGATAGTTATGCAAATGAAGGCTCGAAAGTGACGTTCAGTGATTGGATAGTTTGTATGCAAATGAAGGATCGAAAGTGATGTTCAGTGATTGGATAGTTTTAGAAAATGGCAACAGTTACATTGTTCTGGAGCTCTATATAAGCAGGCTGACTGAGCTCCTCAGTTCTGTTCCAGCTTACAAATAAAGAGCTGCTTTGGAAGAATTGCTGTGTCGTCTGATATGTTCACCCACAACTTAACAATTTCACTCTAATAAACAGAAGTACGTCTGCTTCCTAATGGCTGCGTAGGAGGGTTACCGATAGGCGAAGTACTTTTGCACTCAGTGCCTCCCTGCCTCCCGTATTCCATGCCAGAGCGAGAGCCAGGTACTGAGACAATTTGCAAGTGAAGCTCATTCCCCCCCCCGCCCCGGGCCCTGTGGGGAGCTTGCAAGGACAATTACCCTCAAATCATCCTTGTTTATTCTTCGCTAACTGTCTCCACTGGGGACGCGGGTGGCGCTGTGGGTTAAACCACAGAGCCTAGGACTTGCCGATCAGAAGGTCGGCGGTTCCAATCCCCGCGATGGGGTGAGCTCCTGTTGCTCAGCCCCTGCTCCTGCCAACCTAGCAGTTCGAAAGCACGTCAAAGTGCAAGTAGATAAATAGGTACCGCTCCGGCAGGAAGGTAAAACGGCGTTTCCATGTGCTGCTCTGGTTCGCCAGAAGTGGCTTAGTCATGCTGGCCACATGACCTGGAAGCTGTACGCCGGCTCCCTCGGCCAATAAAGCAAGATGAGCGCCGCAACCCCAGAGTCGGTCACGACTGGACCTAATGGTCAGGGGTCCCTTTACCCTTTACCTTTAACTGTCTCCGCTATTGTGGGAGTGGCATCCATTAAGGGAACAACCCCACCAACCTCAGTCAACCCTCAGCTACCCACTGGTTGCATGTCTTCTAAATCACAGCCAGTCTATGGAATGGCACCACCAATCAGCTTCCAACTTGGCAGGGAGGAGGATGGACACAAAACTAGAATTAGTTGTCTCTGCCTATCATTGGCTTTGATCTCGCCAATATAGGCTGGTCTTCCTGCCTTCTGCCCTGCCAATGCTATTGGGTACCAGCCACCTCTGAAACTTCCTAGTTTGGTTGTATCACGTGTTAATTCCCCAGAGGAGGTGTTTGAGGGGGAGTCAGTTGCGGTTAAAGTTTCAACCTTGAGTGATTTCTAAGCAGAAGGGAAGTGAAAGGCTGTAAATAACTGCTACACTTGCAAGTTGCTTCATGTCAGCTGTCTCTTCTTCTGCTTTTCTTTCCTTTCTCAAGTGAAGAGAACTTAAGGCGACAAGACCATTTGCCTTTTTTTGTTTTCCATTTCAGGATTATGTTTTTCATGCTGATTCTTCTTTTCCTAAGGGAAATTTCAGGTACGTGTCCTACAAAGAGATCTCATGGTCTCTGCTCCTGTTGGTTTCTTAAGGAGAGGAACTGTGAGGGAAGGTCCACCAAGGACCACGCCAGGCAGAGCAGCTGCTGCCACAACTTCCCTTTTCTTTAAAACTGTTGTGAAGTCATGGAGAGCCCCTGGCACTTCTGCAAAGCCAATTTTGGGCTCCTCAGAGCAAATGGAAGATGTTCAGTTTGGGGCAGTGCCTGAAACAGCCTTTTGTTGGTAATAGTAAAAACGAAATGTGAATCTACACCACAGACTGAAACTAACTTAACCATCCTTCCTTTTACACCATGAGAGTGAATGTGAGAGGCCTTGACTGTGCTGTTTTCAGTGCATGCTTAAAGCATCTTGGTTTAGACAAGCCTACCCAAATATCTCAACTGCTGATGTGTTTTTAGTTTATTGCTGGTTTTAATTTTCTGAATCTTTTACTTGCTTTTACTAATGATTTTACTGTTTTATTCCTTTCATAAACTGCTTCAAGGTTGTTCACAATTGGGCCATGTATACATTTTATGAAATAAATAAGCAATAACAATCAATGGGCTGGAGAGGGAAGGTTATTTCATTTAGGGAAAATGGCAGGTGAGGGGAACATAATGAGGGGTGTAGGAGACATCTGGAGAAAATGGAAACAGTAGCAGAAATTTCTGATGTTTGTTTACTTCTTCCATGCCCAGAATGGAAATCAGTCTAGCAAATACAACCAGTATTTGGTGCTGTTGCTATTTTTTCAACCTCCAAATCATATGTAACTGATTACAGTTTCCCTGCCCCCATTTGCATTGCATTAATATTAATATATTGGAATAATGTAATGACAATGTAATTTACATATAATTGATTGTTTAAGTTCTGTAATTTTGTCACAGCCGATAGCTGCCCTACATCCTTTGGCATGGCAGAGGTGTCTAAAAGTCTGCATGATGTAAAGAAAATGGACAGAGGTCCATTTTTCTCCCCCTTTGTTGGTCATCCAATGAATCCAAAGGGGGTGAGATTCCCAGTGGCCCAAAGGAATAACTATCTTGCAAGGCATTTACTTAAATTATGAAATATTCCTTCACAGGAAAGAGTGACAGCCACCCATTTAGATGGCTTTAGACAAATTCATGGAAGATAAGGTTCTGAATGGCTACTGGCTTTAGTGGTTACATACCACCTCTGGTGCCAGAGGCAGCAGGGCTCTGAATTCCAGGGGATGAGACTTGCAAGGGAGTCTTGCCATCAGGTCCCCTTGGGGCAGTGGTTCTCGACCTGCGGGTCCCCAGATGTTGTTGAACTACAACTCCTATCACCCCTAGCTAGCAAGGCCAGAGCTCAGGGATGATGGGAGTTGTAGTCCAACAGCATCTGGGGACCCACAGGTTGAGAACCGCTGCCTTGGGGGCTCCCCATAGGATAGGCATCTGGTTGGCCCCATTGAGGGCACGATGCTGGAGTAGAAGAGCCTTTGGGCTGATCCAGCAGGCTTTTCTTAGGCTCTGTCAGCCACTCTCCAACTCCAGCTCTGTATTAGTTTGGGGAGGTGATGGCAGTTAAAACGGTGTAACACTGAAGAAATATATACTAGCATAGATACATTCAGGAGAGGGACCACATTACAGCTTCCAAAGGTTCAGGGAATTCTTTTGCCCTGAAGTGCAAGATCCTACAAATACGAGCCGTGAACACTTTCCTCCCCCTACAGGTGCAACCTTCATTAATATTTATGAAAATGAAAATCACTGGCTGAGCTGCAGCAACACATCAGCCGATCAGAAGGAATCAAGATGGTGGTTGGGGAAAGACTGCTCCTCCTTGGTCCAATTTCAGCCAATGCCTTGTGATCCAAGTTCTCAGTGCCCAGCAGGAAAGAACCCCACAAGCAGATATCTAAACTGTACACAAAGGAATGTCTCTATTGCTGCTTTCCCAGGTGGTGGAATATTTGCATGCAAAGCCCTGTCAGGTAGCAATGCGTCAGATCCACACCCACTTATTAATAAGGAGGACCACTGCAGGAATTTCAACTTCTTCATTGTAGCAATAATAAACAACACTGTAGGTGAGTGCATTAAAAGACAGCATGTCATTTTGAGGTGAATTCAGAAAGCATAAGAGTAACAGGTGCACTGGAAAAAGAAATAGGAACACAGGAAATCTGCCATACAGAGTTAGCTAAGGATTATCTGCACTGACTCCAGGGTTTCAGAGAGGGTTCTCTCTTGCTCTCTGCCCCTGAGCTAAGAACATAATTTCTCTTTTAGAACCATTTCCATTTATGTTTGCCAGTGGGAATGCAGGCAACAGCCATGAAATTCACAGCAAAAGCAAAAATGATGTTCTTCCAACTGAGGATAACTCTAAGAGTCAAAATAAATGAAAGGCCTTTTTTAAAAAAGAGAGAAGGCGTTAGACCAGATGGATGTGCCATCTTAGTCCTACGCAGATTAGACCCATTGAAGTTAATGGGCACAGCTCACCTGGGTCCATGAATTTCAGTGAGCCAATTCTTGATAGGATTAGTAGGATGCCATAACTAGCTGGTGTTTACTTTGGCAGGGAGACAGAATGCAAACCAGTTCAATCAGATCCATGCAGAATAAGCTGCAATAATGCACAGGTCAAAATTCACCATTGGAAGCAAAAGTATTGGAAAGCTCTCCCTTTTCAAACTTTGCCCATTTTGCTTGAGGGTCACTGACTTGAATATGTAATGTTAGTTTTCAGTGAGGTACAAATGCCAGAAAGAACCAAGGGGAAGCTTTTGCACATTTCTAGCAAATTGTATGAAAAAAATGTCATGATTATGCACTGGTACCTCGGGTTAAGTACTTAATTCGTTCCGGAGGTCTATTCTTAACCTGAAACTGTTCTTAACCTGAAGCACCACTTTAGCTAATGGGGCCTCCTGCAGCCGCCATGCCGCTGGAGCACGATTTCTGTTCTCATCCTGAAGCAAAGTTCTTAACCTGAGGCACTATTTCTGGGTTAGCGGAGTCTGTAACCTGAAGCATATGTAACCCGAGGTACCACTGTTACTCTCATGTGACTATGCCATTTTGCATTGCAGAGAGTAACGTGCATTCAGAAGAATTAGTGGTTGTTGAAGGACAACAGAACTTCAGTCTTCCTTGTGAATTTGATTTGACTGGTGCCAGAGACATATTTACTTTGTATTGGATTAAGGAAACATTTGAAAGGAGGTGCCTTGCTTCTGTTTCAAATGAAGACCACTGTTTTTCTAATAATCTAAACTGCTGTGTTGGCACCAAGATCAAAAAGAGACAGGTCAAAAATTTGACTGACCCACTTGACAGACATCAAAGTCATTACCTGACAATTTTCAACACCACCACTTCAGACACTGGAGTGTATTTCTGCCTGGTTGCTGTTTACACCAACAGACACGTGTGGAAGATTGTAAATAATGTGACTGTACAAGTGCGAAAAGGCAACAGTGAAGGTGAGTTTAGAAATTACTTTTAAAAATGTGTTCTCTTCCTTTAGTTGAGTGTTGGATGCTCAGAAACTCTCCTCTTTGACTGGGGACTTAGGCAGGAAGGGCAGGCACCCCGAAGGCCTTCCCTCACCACTCAAGACATTTGGGAAACTCTCAGAGAAACCCTTGTGGGGGACGGATCATGGTCATCTGCCCTCAAGTTGGGCTCTGCCACGAGTGGTGGGGGAAAACAATCAGTTCAGAACTTTCTAGTTTACCCTTCTTGAAACACTGAAATTAATACAAATGTAAGGTTCTGCACTTAGGCAGGAAGAACCAGATGCACAAATACAAAATGGGAGACACCTGGCATACATGTGAAAAGGATCTAGGGATCTTGGTGGACCACAAGCTGAACATGAGTCAACATGAATGTGATACAGCAGCTAAAAAAGCTAACCCTATTCTAGGCTGCATCAATAGAAGTCTAGTGTCCAGATCAAGGGAAGTCATAGGACCACTGTTCTGCCTTGGTCACACCACACCTGGAATCCTGCCTTCAGTTCTGGGCACCACAATTTAAGAAGGATGTTGACAAGCTGGAAGGTGTGCAGAGGAGGGCAAGCAAGATGATCAAGGGTCTGGAAACGAAGCCTTATGAGGAATGCTTGAAGGAGCTGGGTATGTTTAGCCTGGAAAAGAAGAGACGGAGAGGTGATAGGACAGCCATCTTCCAATATCTGAAGGGCTGTCCCATGGAAGAGGGAGGAAGCTGGTTTCCTCCTGCTTTCGAGGGGAGAACACAAAGCAATGGATTCAAGTTGCAACTCCACTTACCTTCAACAGGCTTGTGCGGGACAGTTGCTGCAGAGGTTTTCTCAACTGGCTTAAACCCAAAACAGACAATGTTTTTTTTGGGGGGGGGGGGAGGGAGGTGCTGGTGCTCACCATTAACTTATTACACTGAGTGCCACACTTTTAACATTTGAAAGGGGAAAAAAAAGGTGCCGGTACTGCTTACCCTTGAGTACCCCCAGAAAAAAAAAGCACTGGAAGGAGTATCCCATTAAAAGGATTTGGGAGACGTTGCTTCTGTCCAGACATCCAGGCAGGGGCCATGGCACTCCTCAAGGTGGCAATCCCATGGGGCATTCCTACTTGATGTATGTCACAGGACCTCACCATTGTGTTGACCTCCAAAAAGGCTACTTCCAGCAGGTGGCTGGATGTTGATGGTTGTGTCCAATGCTTATGCCAAACCTTTGACATTTGCAATTGATAAAGAGGTGGCCTGATTTGACTCAAAGCAGTGCTATTCTGTCTGGTTCTTCTCTGTGAGTCAGGCAAAGTGGGCTTGGGGTGCCTGGGCATGCAGAAAAGAGATTCTGACTAAAGACCAGGAAGAACTTTCTGACACTAAGAGCTGTTTGACAGGGGAACAGGGTCTTCTTTGAGTAGGACTAGCATTGAATTCCACTCCCCATAATCCCCAAAGCTCTAAGCCTGAGAAAATACAGACAGGATTTTGGCTTGTATGATCATATCAGCAGATCAATGTTTGCCATCCATTATCCTCACAAAACTTTGAGGAATGTTTAAGTAATTTGGAAACAATAAAATTAGCCTGAGGCTGCCATGTTTCTTTTCCTCCACCTGATACCATATCATATTGGGATCTCTTTTCAGGGTCTACTTTTACAAAAGAGCTACAGATCTCACTGGGAGTGGTAGGAGGAATTGTTCTGATTAGTGGGATAATATTGTTCCTTTGCTGGAAGAAAAAGTCTAAAGGTAATGAAAGAAGAACATATTATAAGGTGGAATCAAAGGTGACTGTGTGATTTGCAAAAGCATTTTAAACTGCTACTTAATAATGCATATATTTTTTGTTTGACAGGAAAGGCATATGAATCGCAACAAAGGTACTACATGTCAAACAATATAAAGAATTCTGCTAGTGCTTCTCTCCCTTCCAGACCATAAAAATGACTCTAAATTTATCTCTTCTATTTAGGGATCAGACCACAACTGAAATGGAAGAAGACTGTAAGCACAAGCCCCCTTTTGAATAATGTTATAAGTGGTGTCTCATGTAAGAGATATAGGCAAATGTCCAACACATATTCCTTAGAGGATGTTACATGTGTCACATTTAGTGGACACGAATCATTAAGTGTGAATTCAGATAGTTAGCATTCATGCAATTAAAATTCTGCATAGAACTTGAGCAGGTTAGGAAAGGAGACTAGGTCGGCGAATGCAAAGACGCCATGCAAGAAAAAATCTTGCTTGTTGGAGAGAAAGGTGCACTTTCTGCCATAGGAGCCAACTCCGAGGGGTCAAGGTCCTTTCGCCCTCCCAAAAATATTTGAAGGGGCTCCCCCCCCCCCAGTTGATGGGTAGTGCCATTTAAATGGTGTGTGTGTGCTGTGCCATGTGATTGATTATGCAAGGTAGGGCTTACCTGCCCCCCATATTTTATTCAAGTTGGCACCCCTGCTCCCTGCCATGCTAGTTGTCTAGATGCAGGGAAACATTCACAAATATGATCTCTCAGCTGCTGTAATGGGAAGGTGGTGGTTCATTTTACCACCTTAGGATTCTAGAGCTTCATTCGCATCTCATTCTGTGGGGGACTCTTTCCTTTTGTGTGGGGGTCAGCCATATTTCCAGACTGCACTGGGGTAATAAAAATCCTTAAGAGGCCCTCAAGAATGACAGTGACCATTTCAGTTTGGAGCAGCAGGGAAGGGTCTAGCAGAGGTTAATAATAATAATAATAATAATAATAATAATAATAAATTTATTTGTACCCTGCTCATCTTGCTGGGTTTCCCCGGCCAATCTGGGCGGCTTCCAACAAAGATTACAAATACATTAAAACATCAGTCATTAAAAACTTCCCTAAACAGGGCTGCCTTGTCTTCTAAATGTCTTCTAAATGTCAGATAGTTGTTTAGCTCTTTGACATCTGATGGGAGGGCGTTCCACAGGGCGGGCGCCACTATTGAGAAGGCCCTCTGCCTGGTTCCATGTAACTTGGCTTCTCGCAGTGAGGGAACCGCCAGAAGGCCCTCGGAGCTGGACCTCAGTTTCCGGGCAGAACGATGGGGATGGAGATGCTCCTTCAGGTCTACTGGGCTGAGGCCATTTAGGGCTTTAAAGCACCAACACTTTGAATTGTGCTCAGAAATGTACTGGGAGCCAATGTAGGTCTTTCAAGATTGGTGTTATGTGGTCTCAGCGACTGCTCCCAGTCACCAGTCTGGCTGCCGCATTCTGAATTAGTTGTAGTTTCCAGGTCACCTTCAAAGGCAGCCCCACGTAGAGCGCATTGCAGTAGTCCAAGCGGGAAATAACCAGAGCATGCACCACTCTGGCAAGACAGTCTGTGGGCAGGTAGGGTCTCAGCCTGCGTACCAGATGGAGCTGGTAGACAGCTGCCCTGGACACAGAATTAACCTGCACCTCCATGGACAGCTGTGAGTCCAGAATGACTCCCAGGCTGCGCACCTGGTCCTTCAGGGGCACAGTTGCCTCATTCAGGATCAGGGAGTCCTCCACACCTGCCTGCCTCCTGTCCCCCCAAAACAGAACTTCT
This sequence comes from Podarcis pityusensis, assembly GCF_964106645.2. Classification (NCBI taxonomy): domain Eukaryota; kingdom Metazoa; phylum Chordata; class Lepidosauria; order Squamata; family Lacertidae; genus Podarcis; species Podarcis pityusensis. Next base: position 52,992,809 of record NC_138039.1, on the reverse strand, counting down.
GTCTTGTCAGGATTCAACCTCAATCTGTTAGCTCTCATCAATCCTCCAACCGCCTCCAGACATTCACACAGGACCTTCACTGCCTTCACTGGTTCTGATATGAAAGAGCAGAGCCACTGTATGACAGTGCCTCGAGCTCTCAGCTCCTCTGGACTGCCCAGAAGGATGTTATGATCGATGGTGTCAAAGGCATGTTGTGTGCAGGCATTAGAAATGACATGCTGTGCAGGTCTGCACTTTCTGACTGTACATCTGGGACAGATGTTTTGCACCTCCAGATATTTGCTGAACTAAACTCCCATCTGCCCCAGCAAGCAGGGCCAATGGCCAAGGATGTTGATGATAATACTATTATATAATTTTTATTTATTTATACCCCGCTCATCTGGCTGACTTGCCCAGCCACTCTAGGCGGTTTCCAACACAAAGAATAATCATAATAATAAAACATCAAACATTAATAGTAACAATCTGATCCTATATAAATAGTCACAATATCTTTAAAATAAACAACCTACATCAAATAAAGCAAAATTCAACAATCCAATAAAATTCAATAGTAAACAGCAAAATCAAACATCAAATAATAATTAAACTGTTTAGTAATTCTTTATTGTAATAAATGTAATCTATAACACTGGTCAACAACAAATTTGTTGTCTGCGTTTTTTCAGTTGATTTAGGACGAATTTGATGCGCTGAATCCAAAAATCACATTGGTTTTGCTCAATCAGGTCAAGGTTTTGAGCTATGGCCACATGTCTTTTTTATGTTTTTGTTCACATGTACGCTTGTGTGGAGCATTTTAGAAGTAGTTGGTGGGGGTGAAATGCCATGTCGAATAATTGTTTTGATTGGAAATGATTATTTTAATGACAAGAAGTATTCAGGTCTGATAGTTCTGGGTGATTATGTCGAAAAGGGATCAGTTTGAAGTCATAAAACCTCGAAATCTTCCATAAATTGGTGCGGCTGGGATCAACAGAAAGAACCGGAGCAGCCTCAAGTATCCTAATCTTCAATCAGCACGTCGTCCTGTAGCTCATTGTGATGAAATTCCAGTGCCTATCTTCGGAGAACTTCCTGACATTAGTGACGAAGATGCCTCCAGTGTTGAAGGACATGAAGAAGAAGTGGTTCTTGAAGATGATGCTCCACATCCATTTTCCCAGAAGGAGTTGAATGATCTAGTTCGCGACCTCAGCTTGTCGAAGGACTCTGCCGAACTGTTGGCATCCAGACTGAAGGAAAAAAACCTCCTCTCTGACAGTGCTCGCATCAGCTTCTTCCGCAACAGGCATCAAGAGTACCTCCATTTTTTCTCGGAAGAGAAGGACTTGGTGTACTGTGCAGATATTGTGCAGCTTCTGCTCAAGCTTGGAGTGCCACAGTACGAACCCAAAGATTGGAGACTGTTCATTGACAGCAGCAAGTGATCACTGAAATGTGTTCTGCTACACAATGGCAACCAGTTTGCCTCTATACCCCTGGCTCACTCAAGTACACTGAAGGAGAACTATGGAGCGGTGAAGTATGTGCTGGAGAAAATTGGTTATGATCAGCATAAGTGGTTTATTTGTGTTGACCTAAAGATGGTGAACTTTTTGTTGGGACAACAGTCTGGCTTCACCAAGTACCCATGTTTTCTGTGCATTTGGGATAGTAGGGACCGTGCTCAGCATTACACGAAGAAGGACTGGCCTGTGCGGAAGGAATTGGTGCCTTGCAAAGAAAGGAACGTCATCAACGACCCTCTGGTGGACAGAGACAGAATACTCTTCCCACCGCTGCACATCAAGCTCGGCTTAATCAAGCAGTTCACCAAGGCTCTGGACAAGGATGGTGACTGCTTCACTTACTTGTGCCAGGCTTTTCCAGGATTGACCATGGAGAAGTTGAAAGCTGGCATCTTTGACGGTCCTCAGATCCGTCAGCTCATCAGAGATCCAGAGTTCGGAAACTCAATGAACGAAGAAGAAGAAGAAGAAGAAGAAGAAGAAGAAGAAGAAGAAGAATTATTTGGATTTGATATCCCGCTTTATCACTACCTGAAGGAGTCTCAAAGTGGCTAACATTCTCCTTTCCCTTCCTCCCCCACAACAAACACTCTGTGAGGTGAGTGAGGCTGAGAGACTTCAAAGAAGTGTGACTAGCCCAAGGTCACCCAGCAGCTGCATGTGGAGGACTGGTGACGCAAACCTGGTTCACCAGATTACGAGTCCACCGCTCTTAACCACTACACCACACTGACTCTCAAACGAACGAAGTGGAACTGGAAGCGTGGAAGGCATTTGTTCTGGTAGTGAAGAACTTTCTTGGCAACAATAAGGCCAGAAACTACGCAGAACTTGTCAACAACATGCTGACTGCTTTCAGAAACCTGGGCTGCAACATGAGCGTCAAGATGCACTACCTATTTTCACATATGGACCAGTTTCCTGAGAACCTGGGTTCAATGAGTGACGAGCAGGGGGAGAGATTCCATCAGGACATGAAAGAGATGGAGACCAGGTATCAGGGTCGCTGGGACACAGTCATGATGGCTGACTACTGTTGGACTCTGAAGAGAGACCTCCCTGCCGCTGAGCATTCCAGGAGTTCCAAGAAACGGAAGTTCAAGCCCTGAAGTTTGAAAAATGGTGAAGCAACATGCAATTTACGTGTACTTACCTTTATCAATGCCCACCATTCAGTTTATAGTAAACCTGACCTGATGGAGAGAAACAGATGTCATTTCCTGATTCAGCAGTGCAAAAATACCCTAAATCAGTTGTAGAAATCTAGACAACATTCAAAAAGTAAAAAATTGTAGCCCAGTGAAAAATAACAGCAAACCATAATGCATAAAATACCACAAAACACACAAAATCTTTGACAAACAAGGACACACAACTCCTCCCATGCCAGCTGCTTCTGCTGTTCTCAAAGTCATGGTCTGGGAAAGGCTGGAGGCAGGGAGCGAGAGGAGGCAGGGAGCAAGAGGAGGCAGGGAGCTAGAGGGTGGGGCAACAGGTGGAAAAGCCATTGCCTGCAGAAAGTCTCTCTCTTACGTGGAGAGAGTTGTAGGTCAACAACATTTGGAGGGCCAAAGGTTCCCCACACCTGATCGAGGGCATTTCACATATTAAATTCAGGTGGTGAAACATACAAGAACATACATATCCTGAAGGATGGCACGACTGAGTAACCAGAATCCTGAACCAGGAACAGGAGACAAGGCTACACGACACTATTATATTGCAGTTCACCCTTATTGATTCTAATAAGCTTTCAATCAGTTCTTCTCTAGAATGGCTTAACTGAATGCTGAATGCTGGGTCAAGGATTTACTGGACTGAATCACTGTAGCTGAATCATGTCAGGGTTCATATTTCTGCATGCTGGCCAGGCTAATAAAAGATCCATGCATGGAGAAAGCTGACTCACAAGGAGAGCATTTGGCTAGGACATTTCCCCCTGATGTGCTTGGTTTCTATGTGCAGGGAATCCACACAACTCTTTTTATTTTTAAAAAACACACAACAGCAGACATAGATCAACATCACACAGAACACAGTACATAGGGGAGGATCTAATGTTTGTCCTACTTAGAGTAGACCTGCTGAAGTTAATGAGCATGACTAACTTACCGGTAGGTTTATTCAGTTTATTGGGGCTACGCTGAGTAGGACTTGCATTATTATTATTATTATTATTATTATTATTATTATTATTTATCCAATTCGTTCAACACAGAAATTTTGAATGTAACACTGGAAAAGAAAGATATTGTAAACTGCCCTATGATCCTTGGATCCTTGGATAAATAAAATTAAAATTAAATATAAAATAAATAGGAAAATAAAATAAAAGTAACATACAAAACCATTTGCTTACCTTTAGTATAAAATGGTAGAATTTCGAAAGGACTTTGCCATATGTTAGTTGTAGGTGCATAGCTTGGTTCTAAAGTGGTGCATCCATTATTTTCAGGTCCCCCTTTAAAAATAAGATAGTTGAACTTTCCATCTTAAAAATCCCTTGACATAACTTTGTAGGATAGGATTGAAAACTCATCTGAGTCTTTCCCCCTTTTCCCCTTACAGGCTCCCCATATGCCGTTTCCAGCCGCAATGACATAGATGGGAATGAAGTTGTGTATTCACTCGCGATGAGTCCTGGTGTGAACCCAGATAGTCTCTATTCTTTACCAGAGAGCAAATCCGATCCTGGAATGCAACCTGGAGAGAATGTGCAAGCAATTTATGCAGTGCCAAAGAAAGAGAGATATTGAGTAGAGCCATGGATCGAATGTTAGCTACAGATGTGGAAATTCTGGCTTGATGTCTATGTCCACACTAACTATAAAGCCAGTGGCCATGGACGAGTGTCCTTGATCTCTCAGCTTCAGTCAGGAATAGGCCATAAACAGTCTTGGCTTCCCCCAGAGAATTCGGGTTGCTAGGAGATCCCTGTTTTGGCCCACAGAGCTACAGTTTCAGAGTTCCCTGTGAAGAGGAATTGATTGTTAAACCACTCTGGAAATTGTAGCTCCAGAGGCGTAATAGGGGGATCTCATAACAGGGTTGCCATAAATCGGACACAAAAGGTTTTTGAGCTTTTTCGGGGAAAGTTGTTGAGCTTTGGAAGATTGCCCACAGAAAGTTGGCAACCCTATCATAACAGCACTCAGTGCCCTTAATGAACTACAGCTCCCAGAATTCTTGGGGGTGAAGCCAAGACTGTTTAAAGTGGTATCATAGTGCTTTTAATGTATGGTGTGCATGCATGCCTCCCTCAAGAACCTGTGGCCTTCCAGATGTGGACCCACCCTTCCCTTACACCCTGCTTGGGGGCTGAATAGGATTTTTTTCGTAAGCCCCCAGTTGGCCTGGGGACTCACTCCTCTTTTTTTGCTGACGCCATTCTGCTGGGAGTCCTGTTTTTGGATTGGTGTTCTGGACTGGTTTAGTTGGCTTTCATTTTGGGCAGGAAAGACAAGTTAAGATCTGGTGGGGCAAATACCTGAGGCATGATTGGGTTAAGGGCACTCTTTGCCACCCTACACTGCCTTGACGTTGGGTCCTTTGGGATGTCCTTTGGCCTTGGCAAGTGCCTGGGCGTGAACTCCAGCCCGGTGGTGCCACAGTGCGCTTGTCAGGTTCACATGCCCATGGGGACAGCATCTTAGGGGTGGGCAGGGCCAGAGGTGGATGTGGTTGAGGCAATTGTTGTGACTCTTCCCTTTATAGAACAGGCTGCTTACCAGCCATGCAAAAGTCAGAGGTTTCTGCTTACACCCCCATCTAGGCAAGCAACAGGCGTTGTTCCAAGAAGTGTGTCAAAGAGAGATCTTTCCCAGTCTGCATCTGTATTGGAACTGTTTTAAATATGTTTTTATTATTTTTATTACTTTGTTGCTTGGTGTTTTCTACCTTGAATGCCTTCAGGAGGAAGGATGGGATATAAATTTAATGAACAAATAAAATTTAAATAAATAAATAAAGCAAGTAAGTTGAGTTTGATTACCATCAGCATCAGGGTTCTGGGACACATTTCAGCCTGGCAAAAGCACTCAAGGAGGGGATGGAGCAGAGCTGGAGAGGGTCTGGTCTGGGAGAGGAGGGGCAGCCTGGGAAGGGTTTGGGAGGCCACACAGGGCTCATCCACACACCTGCTGCTGCTGCTAGTCCCATGCCTGCAAAACATGGGCCCAAGCAGCAGTGTAGCTAGCTGGTCAGGTGCCCGGGGTGGCACACATGCGCTGCAGCCGGAGGTGGAATGAGCCGCCCACGGGGGCAGGGCGAGTCTCAGCCGTAGGGTGGCTGAGGCGGTGGGCAGGCGCAAGCCCCACGGTGTGGCACCCAGTGCCCCCCGCCTCACCTAGCTACCCCTGTGCCTTCATGATCACCTAAGTGTGGACCTCCAAACATTCCCAGAGCCCTCCCCGCATTGCTCTTGCTCCCTCCCATAGGAGCCAGGGAGAGGAATGCAGCCCGCTTATGGAGAGGGGAAGAAATGGGTGGGTTTCTGGCTTATTGCAGAGATTAAAAAGTCACTTTTTAGGGCAACGAGCCTCCAAAGGCGGCTTCCACCTTGCAGTCATAAAACCCAGAGCAACCCAGACCCACCAAACGTATTAACTCATTCCCACACCGCCCCCGACAATACCAGAAAAGCAGCCCTCATGGAAACCCGTCCCAAGCAGTCTCAGCCCATTTCAACCCAATCAAGCCTTGGAAGGTTTTCCAGGCGGCTGAAACCTGGCAGGAAGATCCCTGCCGCCCCTCCTGGCTCCGGGGGCAGCCTCGCTCTCTGCCCGGCTGGCCGCGCAGGGACTCTCCTGGTTCCTGCGGAGAGAAGCAGTTTTCCTCCGCAGAGACTTACTGTGCCAAAGTGAGCAGGCGAGGGAGACGGAGAGGAGGAGGCAGCTTAGGCAGATTCATGGAGGAGAGGGCAGTCAAAGGCTACTAGCCATAAAGGCTGTGCTCTGCCTGCAAAGTTGGAGACAGGAATGCTTCTGGTTTCTGGAAATCACGCGAGGGGAGAGTGCGCCTGCAGTGGCGTAGGAAGGGGCGTGCGGTGGGTGCCGGGGCTATTTTTTGTCACCCTCCTCACTGATGACACCTGGGGTGGCCTGCACCCCCCTTCCTAGCCACTGGGTCCAAGTGGTTTTCCGCTTGTCCCGCCACTTTCCCAGGGAAAACCCACTCTTCAGCCCCAAAGAGCAGGTTTCCCTGGGTGAAAGCGGTGGGACAAGCAGAGGTTTGGATCGGCCAATAGAGAGGCTGGAGGGGGGGGGGAGTGCATTTGGTCCCCAGGATTGAGGTTCCCTAGGTTTTGCCTTATATTTGCAGAAGTTCGTTATGCAATTATACAGAAGCATAATTTTTGCCTGAAGATTGCTATTTCCCCTCCCAGTAGTAGGAAAAGCTGTGAAAGCAAAGGGATAACAGTTCACCTCTAACAAGAACATCAGTGGCAAAATCCTCCTATAAGGCTCCATTTCACAGCTTCTGCTAGTTCTTTTTCACAAGCTGTATTCTGCCTGAAGGCTAAAGAACATTTTTCAGAGAAACAAACCCTGATTTCTTTATTACTCATTTGGATAATATACTGACATGATTTTTAAAAAAGGAATGCTTCTTCAAAGCAACTATCCAAAAGGCTACCTGGAGATGGCGAGGTGGATTTTATTTCTGGACCACTAGATGCCACCCTCACTCTTGCTAGAAAGCTAAGCTTTCCTTTCCCATAGGAATAATATTCTGATTTCTGCACATCTGGAAATCCCAGGTGCTCCTCTCCCCTGCCAAGGGGTATTGGACCATTTCCCTCCTGCTGCCCTTGCAATATTCCTGAGGTGTGCTCCTCCCTCTGGGGCTTCAGGGCAATAGTGGCCAGGAGGGGAAGGACTAAGCACCCACCTTGCTCACCGCGTCTCCCCTGCAAATCCTTCTTGTAATTTTGAAGTGAAATGCACCTGGCATAGATGTCAACTGGATGTCAAACATTTGATTCTGGCATTGGGGAAGCTTTGTAAAAGTGTTTAATCACCTCCCCGCAGGCCAATCCTGTGCATTTTTACCAGTCAGTGCACTGCCTCAGGTCTGCAAGCAATCCTGCGTTCCTCTGCTTGAGAGTGAGCAGTTCCTTCTGTCTAACCATGCATTTACCTTTATTGACATTGCAACCCTAACCATGTCTGCTCAGAAGTACAATATTATGGTAATTCAGTGGCACTTAATTCCAGTTAAGTGGGGTTAGGTAAGAGGGGCTCTTCAAGCTTACCTGGCAGTAAGTCCCCTTGGCTTACTTCTCAATAAATATGCATAGGATTGTGCTGTGAATGTGTTAAGAGTACAGTGGTACCTTGGGTTACAGATGCTTCAGGTTACAAAGGCTTCAGGTTACAGACTCCGCTAACCCAGAAATAGTACCTCAGGTTAAAAACTTTGCTTCAGGATGAGAACAGAAATTGTGCTCCGGCGGCGTGGCAGCAGCAGGAGGCCCCATTAGCTAAAGTGGTGCTTCAGGTTAAGAACAGTTTCAGGTTAAGAACAGACCTCCAGAACGAGGTACCACTGTAATAATATTCCACATTCATATAACTCTGAATATTCAGTGTTTCACATACATTATCTTATAGTAATGTATCTACTGCATAATGGATTTGTGTGTGCATTTATATATGCAGTTGTTTTATGGATATTTTTATTGTATTGTGAAATCATTTCAAGATGCTTCATTGGAAATGCTTCATAAATAAAATAAAATACTACCACAGCTGCTGCTACTACTAATTCTTTCAGCAGAGTATTACAGCCTCCTCATTGGGGGTGGGGGTGGGGTGGGGCTGAGAGTCTTCTGCTTGCATAAGATCAAGAGGTGAGTTAATGGAAGAGGCAGGATTTGAATGGATAACTTCTTGGTCTGCAGCTCTTTTTCTTAGCCACTGCTGCACCAGCTAGAGCAGGCCAGGCCTCTTTCATCAAGGTGGAGTACCCCTTAGGTGGCTTTGACAATAAGTACATTTTAAAAATGTAAAGGCTGTATCCAATGTAAAGCTCCCGTAAGTCACTTAGTGGCATTCTTCTTGCGGAACATTGTTGCATGTTGCAAAATGCAAGTACAGTGGTGGTTGTTGTTGTTTAGTCGTTTAGTCGTGTCCGACTCCTCGTGACCCCATGGACCAGAGCATGCCAGGCACTCCTGTCTTCCACTGCCTCCCGCAGTTTGGTCAGACTCATGTTTGTAGCTTTGAGAACGCTGTCTAACCATCTTGTCCTCTGTCGTCCCCTTCTTCTTGTGCCCTCAATCTTTCCCAACATCAGGGTCTTTTCCAGGGAGTCTTCTCTTCTCATGAGGTGGCCAAAGTATTGGAGCCTCAGCTTCACGATCTGTCCTTCCAGTGAGCACTCAGGGCTGATTTCCTCAAGAATGGATACGTTTGATCTTCTTTCAGTCCATGGGACTCTCAAGAGTCTCCTCCAGCACCACAGTTCAAAAGCATCAATTCTTCGGCGATCAGCCTTCTTTATGGTCCATACAGTGGTACCTCAGGTTAAGTACTTTATTCGTTCTGGAGGTCTGTACTTAACCTGAAACTGATCTTGACCTGAAGCACCACTTTAGCTAATAGGGCCTCCTGCTGCCGCTGCGCCACCGGAGCACGATTTCTGTTCTTATCCTGAAGCAAAGTTCTTAACCTGAAGCACTATTTCTGGGTTAGCGGTGTCTGTAACCTGAAGGGTATGTAACCTGAGGTACCACTGTACATTACCAAAAATGAGAATCAGCTGCTACGTGACAAGCTTTCACTAAGGCAGCTGTTGTGTTGGCTTCCCTTTTAGTTATTAAATATAACTTCTTATACATGCTTTTTTCTTGGCTTCCCTTTTAGAGCAACCTTTAAACTCTGCCAGGTGTTGGTGCAATGGGGCTCTTGGACTATCATAGAATCACAGAATCGTAGAGTTGGAAGGGACCCCAAGGGTCATCTAGTCCAACTCCCTGAAATGCAGGTATCTCAACTAAAGCATCCATGAGAGATGGCCACCCAAACTCTGCCTAAAAATCGCCCATGCAGAAGAGTAGCGGTCAGGGAATGCGCCATACAGTCTTAAGCAAAGTGAGGAAAGTTAAAAGGCCAGTGTGCTGTATGTGTCAAACAAGGAGCTGGCGGACCACAGTTCAATCCCCACTCGGCTATGAAGCCCATGGAGTGATGCTGTGCCAGTCACTGACATGAGGACACAGAACGCTGCTTTGTATGGCTCAGGCCACTGGTCCACATGGCTCAGTATTGACAACACTGGCTGGCAGCCGTTCTCCAGGTTTTCAGACAGGGAAGCCTCCTAGCCCTACCTGGAGATGTCCTTGGGGATGGAACCCAGGACTTGGTGTGGGCAAAGCAAGTGCTCTCCTGCTGAGAACCACGTGCACTTCTCTGAGCTCCTCAAGAGAAAGGCAAGATATGAAATGCAATGGAAATAAATATATAAAGCAAACTTTTGACTGGTTGACATAGCTAAGAAATCTGTCAATTTCAGTTTCTTTCTGTTTCACATTTTCCCATTTGCCTTATTTGCACATCATTGTATTTTTCTTTTTAAAAATCCTCATGACAATTTGCCAGCAGTTTCGTACACAATTAAAATATGCACATTTTTGTATCCAGTTGTGCCTAAGATACACATTTTTTTAGGCAAGAAATTCTCCTAATATAAGACACTCTTGTCTGTTTTGATTCAAATATACATATTTCTCCCTTATATATGCATCTTTGAACATATTGTTGGGTTGGAGAATTGCACTGCAAAATTAATAGAAGTACAGGCTCATGGAACCAAAGAATTATAGAGTTGGAAAGGGCCACAAGGGTCATCTAGCCCAACCCCCTGCAATGCAGGAATCTTTTGCCCAATGTGCGGATTAAACCTATGACCCTGAGATTTAGAGTTTCATGCTCTACCAACTGAGCTACCCCTCATAATATGCAAGTGTTTGTATGCAATTCCGCCTTTAAATGTGAACCGAATCAAATCTCTCCCTCATGCCCAGAGAAGGAAGGCTCAGAGCCAGGGGACTGGTGGTGGGACACCAGCGAGAGGGCAGAGGGAGAAGAGTGGAAGGAGCTGTTGGAGGCTGAAGGGGCAACAGGATTTGGTGAGCAAGGAGAGCCTGTGACAGAGAGCAGTTCTGACTCAGAGGCTGAAGCAGAGGTGGGGGTGGGGCAAAGGCTGCAGAAGAATACAGATTGTCCTACTGTGACAAGCTCCCCTCCCCACTTGTCTCCAAGGACGCACAGAGTGATGCACAGAGTGGAACAGAGATTGGAGATGCCCCGTTGCAGTTTGAGACTGCTTGGGAAACTTCTGGCAAAGTAGGCGGCTTGGAGGTGGGTGAAGGTGGGGAACCTCAGTCCTGACAACTGCTCTACTGGGGCAAAACTTGCTGGGATGTATTGCTGAGTTGTATGCCGTTTCTTTGAATAAAGAGTTAGCTTCTCTGAGAAACTCTTGTTTCTTGCTTGCTGACCTGCGTCTTATATATTTGCAGTTGTAAAAGCAGGACAATGGCTCAACCCCTGACATCTCCGATTAAATAGAAACAGGTAGGAGATGCCACTCGCAGTCAGAGCAGAGAAGCCGAGGCTGCAGAGGCCTTCTGGATGTTGCTGAACTACAACTCCCACCAGCCAAATGTTCCCCATGCCTGACATAGATAAATAGTTTGACCAAGTACAAAGCAGCTTGGAAATAATATCTTCTTGCACCTTGCAGCCAATTTGTTCAAAGTCTCTTTGGCCTTACAATGCAGCCATTTCTGAGGAACCAAGAACTCTCAGAGCTTGCATACAGTTCACTGCCAATGACTCAGACACATCAATATCAATGGCAAGAGGTGCTTCTGCTTCACAGGCAGCTGCTATCCACTCCTCCCCAAAGCAAGACGGAACTGTTAATTAAAAGAAAAAGAAACAAAATCAAACCTCCTTGATATTTCAAGTTGGTCTGCTGCATGCTGTAAGTGTTTCCTGTCCGCTACATTTTCCTCTTACAAGAGAGAGCAAACCTGCTGGCTGCTCCCTTTCTTCCTGACACCCTGAAGCCACAGCTGACACAGACAGCATCAAATGCAGGCACTCAGGGGTGCCAAGTATGAGATTGCTCTGTAACCATCACATCTTAAAGAAAAATGTATCCATGGTTTTTAGATCCGAAAGCTCTGATCCAGCGTGCATCATTAATTCAAGGAATCTATTCAAAACCATCCCTAGGAGCCAAAAAATAATCTCACTAGATGCTTTTAACACAACACTTTGTCTCCAGCAGTGGTCATTCAGATGCTTTCTGATGAATATGTATTTTCAGACCTGAAAATTGTGATTCAATGTGCATCAATGTTTCCATGAGTTAAAGAAAGTACCAGGGGCATCATCTCACTCTCAGGATTGTGGGTGCCCACCACCTGCATGTAGTGTGTGTGATGTCACACACACAGCGTGCAATGTTGCATCGCATTTTGGGAGGGGGCTCCTCTTCCTCCTCCTTCTGCAGTCAGTCAGGCACCTTTTCTGGCTGTGGAGGGCAGAGCTGAACTGCTTCTCTCTCGGAGGCAGCACCACAGAGGCTGGCTGGCTGCATCTCTCTGGCTTTCCTCATTGACTTTGTGGGTGCCCAGCTCCCACAATTATATTATTGTGAGTGCCCATGTACCCAGGGCCCCCTGGAGTTGGCTCCTATGGAATGTACCTTTCACACCAACAGTATCTCCAAGGGGAGGGTTTTATACAACCAGGGCACCACCCCAGTGACCAACCAGTGGTCAACCAGCTGCGTGCCAGCAAACAAGACCCAAGCATAAGAGAAGGTTCCCTTCCTGTGGTTTCCAGCAACTAGTGTTCAGAAGCATTGCTGCCTCCACCATTCGAACATAGCCAGTGTGGCTAGTTAGCATCCATAGCCTTATCCTCCATGAATTTGTCTAGTCCCCTTTTAAAGTTGTCTAGCTTGGTACCCACCACAGCCTCCTGCAGGAGGGAGTTCCATAGTTTAACTACGCACTGCATGATGCACTTCCCTTTAATCTGATATCGTGCCCTAGGTGGGGTGTCAGCTGGAAGTGAAGAGAGCTACATCTAAGCAAGGTGAGCTGACACCACCCACTGACGGGCAGGATATGCCCTGCAAGTGCTTAAAGTGACTTCTTGCCCTTCCTCCCGTTTCCCCCAAAAGGCTTCCACTGCCAGATATCAGAACAACAATGTTTCTATTTAAATCAATGGGACTGGAAAGTGCATCATTTTGGCTACAGCATGTGCAGTGAGATTAATTGACTGAATAGAATGGGCTCCTCAAAACCAAATGCATTGGAATCTGGAGCAAAAGAGCCACAGACAATCCACTTCCAAATTAAAGAATTGCAAATGCAGAATAATCAATAAAACATCATTGATGCATGAATTATAGGCTGGCCATGAACACTTTTTTGTTGTTGTTTAAAAATTAAAGTACTTATATGGATCACTATCCCTGCTGGCTGCAGTAGATTAATTCTCTTTAATGCATTTTGTTATCTTTCAGTTTTAATGGCTATTGAACTTAGATTGGCAAGGCTTTTAAGCAGCACGAGCCTTACATTTTTTATTCTGCAGAGCTCCAGAGTCTGGTTCAAGGGACAGGAGGACATGAAACCTGAGGCTGCTGGCTTGGAGAGCCATACAACAAAATTCAAGGAAGTGTGAATTTCAAAGGATGGCAGTATGTTGATTCTTACACTGTTTCAGAAAGTGTGAATTAGCTGGGCTCAACTTTAAATGCAAACTGAATTGAATTTCTCCCTCACTTCTACTCCCAGGATTGTCGTCCTGTGTCTGAGTGCATGAGAACCTAAGAAGAGCCTTTAGCTGGATCAGGCCAATGGCCCATCTAATCCAGCATCCTGTTCCCACAGTGGCCAACCAGATGCCCCCAAGGGAAACTGGCAAGGAAGGCCTGAGCACAAGAGCAGAGGCAGCCACTGAGGTCAGCAGCCATCCATAGCCCTCTCCTGCTTTGGCCCTGAGAACAGGAAACAAAAATGATGGAACCAAAGGTTATTCAACCAAGTAATGTCTAAAAAGGGAGGGACACATACTGGCGTAAAATGTGCATAGAAAAATGCACATTTTTTTGTCTGGAAAATCACAGACAAAAATGTGTTACATTAAGGAAATATATTAGACAAGATTGCATAGAAAAATGTGTATATTAGGAGAGCATCATACTAAAATGCTGATGAATTTTCATGATGATTTTTTTTAAAGAAAAAGAAATTGTAAACTGATGTGACAATGTGGAAAATGGAACTTCAGTTTGGCAAAAGGGGAAACTGAGAAAGAAACGAAATGGACAGGTTTACCATCCCTGCTCGAAAGGGAAGTTATGCTGAGAAACGGACGTGCTTCTAAAGAAGGATAACAACAGGAGGACTCAAAGAAGGAACTTTTGGAAACTCAAGGCAGTAGAAAAATAAGATGATTGGACCCCACTGAACTTGAAGCATGGGAAGCCCCAACAAAAATGTATAATTTGGCAAAATATTTGGACCTTATGATATATATTTGTATAATTTGGAATATTTAATGTGATTTGATTGGATTGTTAAAATGGAAAACTTAATAAAAATTATTATATAAAAAAGAGAGAAATGGACGTGCTTCTGGTCAACTCAGAGGAAGACCAGGCAGTTCTGAGGCCCCCAGGGCTTTGCTAGCAGAATGCTAATCTAATCAGCGGAAGAAAATATAACTACAGGTATCTGACAATGATACATTGGAAAAGCACGGACGTTGATGCACCTCCAAATGCTTGAATTATCTCTTGCTTCTAGACTAATTAAAAGTATCACACTGAGCCCTTGACTCCTGCTTGACAGAGGAGGCTGGCAGCGCTTTGTGACACGGCAAGGGGGAGAGTCTAGGAGGCAGATCGTGAGCTACCTTCATTCTCTGTTGCCTGTGCCTGCTGAGTCTGTGCCTACATTGTCTCTTGTATTTCTTGCCTTTTGAAGATCCCCAGTTAAAATGTTGATGGTCTAAGTTGCTACAGTTGGCACCGTCAGCAGGCGGCTTCTTGCCCCAGTCCTTGGAAAGCAGGAGTGGGAAATGGCTATATGTAAAAAGGAAAGAGTCACAGTCATTTTTCCTGCCCACTTTGTCTGTGGCTCCACTGGAATGTCACCCCCAAAGTGTTGTGCCAGGGATATGTGACCCTTGGGCTGAAAAACGACCTTCAGCTCTGCTTGCAGGTCTGCCAGCTGGAAGTGGAAGCATCATTCAAAAAGAGCAGCAGAGCTGTCTTGATTTTCTGGAAGCTGGACTCCACTGTTGGGTTTTTTAAAAACTGACTTTCAGTCTAAATATGGTGTTCAGCCTGTGGATGTTCGGCTTGGATGAACAACCGGTAAATAACAATAGATGCAAAGCTGGAAAGAACCAGGTGAACACAAAATGTCACACTAGGGGGCAGCACTGAACCATGGATTCTTCCTTCACCTCCTGCTGCTTGTTGAGCGTCTTGTAGTTTTGGTTTGCAGGATCACAGATGGAAATATTAGAAGTATATCTCACAGCTACGGCATAATAATCTTCAACATTGTGTGATGCAGATGATGAAAGCACCTGTGTGTCTCTAGGGGCTGGCTCAATCTTCCTCCTGATTCAGGTATTTTTCTTTCCCCAAACTGTGTTTATGTGCCCCTCTCTCCCTCCCTCCCTCTCCAGACACATATACAAGAGGAAATATGATATAATTCAACTCCAATCACACAGTTTCAGATGAAAGTATCTGAAAGGCTGTAGTCATGCCAAGGACAAATTTTCCTTTTCGGCCTTTTAAAGACTACATTGCAAAACACCCTTAGAAACTTAGGGAGCTGCCTTATAGTGAGTGAGACCAACGGTCATAGGAGCCAGCCCTGCCAGTGGCCTGCCTAGCTCATTACTGCACACAATGGCAGGCAGTGGCTCTGCAGGGTTGCAGACCAGGGGACTCTCTAAGCCTTACCTGCAGAGGCCAGTAACCAGGTCTGTCACCTTCTGCATGCCAAGAAGTTGCCCACCCCTGGGCTACAACCCTTTCCCTTAAAAAAAGTCAAATGTGACCAGAGTGATGGAGGTTACTTCTACCTTGTCCAAGTAGGCATCTTCCTTCCTTCCTTCCTTCCTTCCTTCCTTCCTTCCTTCCTTCCTTCCTTCCTTATGCAACTGAACAAAATGGGATCTGCTGTCTAGTTTGGGGCTGAATATGCAGCTTTCCCCCCTTCAAACCCACATGGGAGTTCAGTGCATAAAAAGCAGTCAATACAATCCTTCTTGGGAATTTTTTCGTTTATCCAGAAGGATTATATCCACAATGGTATGCTGAAAGTGAGCAAAAAACACGAGAGGAATTGTATTGTCATACTACAGGGCAGTTATTGGACTACAGCTCCCACCCCCCGACTCTTGGCAATAGGAACTTGGGCTGATGGAACTTTAGGGCTGCAAAGGTTGAAGGATGACATCCTATACAAACTTGCCTGGGGCCTAGAATCATAGAATCATAGAATCATAGAGTTGGAAGAGACCACAAGGGCTATCGAGTCCAACCCCCTGCCAAACACATTCATCGAGTCCAACCCCCGGCCAAACACATTCAGACGTTCTTCTGGCTTACACTGTGCATAGGCTTACAGTGGAGCCTCCTTTCTTCTCTTTGTGCATGCCTTTGAAGGGAAGAGTGGGTCAACAGTGACCTGTGTTTGCTGATGGGGTCAGATTCAGGGAGTTGGACGGCGCCTTGTAAGCCATCTACCCCAAAGACATGTTCAACACAGGAAATCCAGAATCAGGGCATTGGGGAAGTACAGATATGCTGGGTGGGATGCTTGCACTCTGAATGCTATACGTAGGGCTGCCTCTGAAGATGGTTTGGAAAATTCAGCTTGTGCAGAATTTGGCAGCCAGATTGCTCATTGGGGCAAGCCAGTTTGGGCATATTACACTGATCCTGGTCTGACTGCACTGGCTACCAATTAGTTTCTGGGCCCAATTCCAAGTGATGGTTTTAATGTATAAAGCTTTAAATGTCTCAGGACTGCAATACCTCAAGGACAGCCTCCCTGCATATGAACCCTGCAAGCATCTTCTGAGGCCATGCTTTGTGTGCCTCCTCATTGAAAGGTCCAGAGGCTGGCAACATGAGAACGGGGCCTTTTCTGCAGTGACTCCCCATCTGTGGAATGCTCTCTCTCTGGCAGCTTCTTTACATATCTTTACATGGCAGGCAAAAACGTTTCTCTATAACCAGGCCTTTGGTTGATTGACATTCCACAGCCTTTAAAAAAATATGTGTGTGTGTAGGGAGGTTATTTGTTTTTCGTTTTATTATGCATTTTGTGTTCTCATTTTGTATTTTTATGTTGTGAACACTGGGCATGCTGTCTGCGGCTAATGGGAATTGGGAGTCCAGCCACATCATCGAGCATCCTATGACTACTTGTTCCATAAAAGAACTCACCGTAATGCAATCTCAATTACACCATGAAAATTAACTCTCAGCTCTTGATCAACTGATTCTAAATTTTGGCAAACTCTGTACTAAGAAAGAAAAACCCAGGGAAGTTGCAGCCTCATTAAGGAGATGGGAATAGCAAAATGACCTAGCAGTCTCAATTATTTTGGTTAGTCTTTCAGACACCCAATTGGTTCACACTAACATATGTGACACAACTACTGAGATTATTACAAATTTACTAAAGGCTTTTGGATTGACAAGCAAGCTTTCATATTGTGCTTGGATGAGAGATTTGTTTAAATTAAAGTTTGAACGCAAGAAACTGTTAACAACCACATGACAGAGTTCCTAGCCATCACTGAGAAGCTGGAACTTGCAGATTTTAAACTGGATGGTGGACTGAAAGTTTGCTACTTTTTGGGGTCACTAGGATAAAAATGAGAGATATTTGCCACTCTCTTGGATGGTGAAGCACAGTTAAACCTAACGGATGTAATTGGCCATCTGGGAGAGGAGTGTGCAGAGAGAAGAGAAATCTCTCCAGCCAGGAATGGAAAACCCAGTGATTCCAGCTATGTGTTGTGATCTTAGAGGAGAACCAAGGCTCCATCCAAAAGAGTTGCTGTTTCTGAAGTAACAAAGAGGGACACATATTCAAGTTTTGTGAAGCCCCCAAACCAGCAAAATCCCTTTCATTTAAGCCCCAAATCAAAATAATGGGAACAACAACAAGAAGAGGAGTTTGGATTTGATATCCCGCTTTATCACTCAAAGCGGCTCACATTCTCCTTTCCCTTTCTCCCCCACAACAAACACTCTGTGAGGTGAGTGAGGCTGAGAGACTTCAGAGAAGTGTGACTGGCCCAAGGTCACCCAGCAGTTGCATGTGAAGGTGCAGAGACGCGAACCCGGTTCCCCAGATTACGAGTCTACCTCTCTTAACCACTACTCCACACTGGCTCTCAACAACGAACAAGAAAGCAATTTTCTTTTGCATGAGAAGAATCTAAATATAAACAATTGTGATGCAAAATCAAACAAATGCTTCAGTAATTCTGGATGTTCTTTGCATATGAGTTATGATGAAGATTTCTTTGGAGGCGTTGTCAGTATTACCCCATCAGTGGATGACAGTATTCAAATTGCAAATGGTGAAACCATAAAGAAATGTGGAATAGGTTCAGGAACCTAAACTGCAAACTTAGCCATCAGTCAAAAGAGAACCATGTGAAACAGGTCCTGTATGTCCCACAATTGAATTGCAACATGATCAGTGTGTCCACCTTGGACAGAAAAAGTATTCATATACAGTTTGGAAATGGTAAATGCCAAATAACCAAAGGTGGCAAATTGTATGCTGAAGCATATTTGATTAATGGTATCCATAGTCTTTCAGAACTCGAGACTGCAAACGTGGCACACATGTGCCATAAGCAAGGAGCAGACTTCCCTCAAACTCTGGCACAGAAAGTTTGGTCACATAGACATCAAAGCCATGGCGGAACTGCAATGCAATGAGCTTGCAACAGGAAGGTAAACCAAAATGCACCAGTCACAACCAAGTGTGTAAGTTGCTTCACTGAGAAGAGTGTTTAGCCTTTCCCCCGTTTGTGTACTGAACAGTGAAGCACCAGAGTGACACACGTAGCCTACCCTGCTGTACACTTAATGTTCCCTCCCTAGGGAAGAATAGAATCATAGAGTTGAAAGAGACCACAAGGGCCATCGAGTCCAACCCCCTGCCAAGCAGGAAACACCATCAGAGCACTCCTGACATGTGGTTGTCAAGCCTCTGCTTAAAGACCTCCAAAGAAGGAGACTCCACCACACTCCTTGGCAGCAAATTCCACTGTCGAACAGCTCTTACTGTCAGGAAGTTCTTCCTAATGTTTAGGTGGAATCTTCTTTCTTGTACTTTGGATCCATTGCTCCGTGTCCGCTTCTCTGGAGCAGCAGAAAACAACCTTTCTCCCTCCTCTATGTGACATCCTTTTATATATTTGAACATGGCTATCATATCACTCCTTAACCTCCTCTTCTCCAGGCTAAACATGCCCAGCTCCCTTAGCCATTCCTCATAAGGCATCGTTTCCAGGCCTTTGACCATTTTGGTTGCCCTCCTCTGGACACGTTCCAGTTTGTCAGTGTCCTTCTTGAACTGTGGTGCCCAGAACTGGACACAGTACTCCAGGTGAGGTCTGACCAGAGCAGAATACAGTGGCACTATTACTTCCCTTGATCTAGATGCTATACTCCATACTAATAAGTCCATACTAATTTTTCTGGATGCTTTCTCAAGGGACAGTGTTGTATACGTTCTAAAGGAGAAAAGTGAAACAGTACAGATGTTCGGAAATTACATGACCATGGTGAGCATCATCACCACCACCATCATCATCATCTTCAAATATTACGGTCATAGACCAGCATAAGTAGGGTTGGGTACAATTATTTAGAATCTGTAAAATGTTTTGGAAAGCTAAAAAGTATTTAAGACAGAAGGTACTGTATATATAAAAGACTATAAGAATCTAAAAAGAAACTAAAAGAATCTAAAAGAAGGGTTAGGAGCATTAAACGGATGTAGAAGAACATAAAAGATTAGTATATAAAAGACTATAACTATCAATTTAGAGAGCACTCTGATGTGAGTGTTCATTAAGTCTAGTTTGTGGCACAGGTCATCATCCGACAAATTTTGAGCACTGGCAACATGGTATGTTGTAGCAGGGTTGGTATCTGAAAGCAGCAGGGAGGTATAGAATTGTCCTGTGCGCCCTGGTTCCTTATGGAGCAGTGGGGAGAGGAGGCTGATACAAATGTCTCTATAATACAGGCACTGGAGAAGCACATGCTCTATTGTCCAGAGTCACAGAGGCATTGTCTCTCTGAGAAAGCAATCTTCCTATATCAACCTTCAATGACAGCCGAGGGGAGGGCGTGACCTCGTGCCAGGGTAAAAGTCCTCCGGCGCTAAGGGACTTCGAGTTTAGTTCGATATGCCATGGGGGAGGCAGAGTACCTGGTGGATTCATTGGCAATAAAAGTTGGGGTCCTAGCTAGATCCAATTGGCGCTCTGTGTCTGCTACATGCTGTTTAATGAATGCTTTGGTCTGATTGTATCCCACGCTGAGTAGAAGACCCAGGGATGAGATTTTAGTTGCCACTGCCTGTTTCCATGTGGGCTGAAAATCACCACTTGGCAAGGCCAAGGGGAAATAAAGATAGTTTGAGCCAGAAATAAAGATAGTTTGAGAGTATGGTCACCCACCCTCTAGCCAGTTGGGTTGAAATAAGCGACAGACGAATGGCAAGGTGTCATACGGGAGGCATCTCTCGAGCAAGTCTCGGAGAGTCCCTTTTATTGAATATTACAGCATTTGCCACTTATGTGCTTATTGCTGATTGGTTAACACAAGTACAAAGCAAAGGTTACATTAATCACAACAGAGTAAAGGTTGGGAAAGGGAGCACAGAACTAGACAGGCATGAGACCTCCTAATTAAATTATAACTAGTGATTGATTATCAAGACTTAAACGATTACTAATGATTTATTTTGCATGACATGAAAGAACATAACAATCGCGTTCCGTAGATGTGGTCAACTATGCATTAAGAACAGGTCAGAGTATAATGTTTTCATGAACTCAATATGAACTGAACATTCTAGGGTGATGAGGGAATGTAGAACGGTTTGTGCAGCATGTGCAGAAGAAAAGCTTAGAAGCAAGACTTCTCATCATGCCACAGTCATGTGCAGAAGCAAAGCTTCCCTTCACTAGCCTCCACTTTTGTGAAGCCTGTCTCTAGTCTCAGAGTGGCATTAGAGATACATTTTGGGACTTGAAGGGCTGATCTTAGAAATTTGGATTGTACAAGTTCTAGTGGTGCAAAATTGGAGAAGGGGCCCAACTGGGTACCATAGAGAAGTTGTGCTATTGGCTTGGCTTCAGATAGTTTGAGTGCTGCAGGTATATAGTGACCACCTCTTGTTTTTTAAAAAATTAAGGATTGCAGATGAGCTTCTCTGAGCAATTTCAGTAACATAGTCCCCATGGGCTTTCCTACTGTTGGCAGAATGAAGCACTACCCCCAGGTGTTTGAAACAGAAGACCTGCTCAATCTTGTGGCCATCTATGCTCCATGAGCGGCTCATAAGCCTTTTAGTAAATGCCATGATTTTAGTTTTCTGATAGTTGAGTTCTAGCTGGTCCTCCTTGCAATACTGTGTTAGTGCTCTCAATGCTCTTTTGAGGCCAATAGGTGTTCTTGAAAGTATTGCTGCATCATCTGCATAGAGCAGAACAGAGATGTGTCTTCCAGCAAGTTTTGGGGAGTGAAAGTTTGTGTTATGGGGGTGACCCACTATGGAGTTGATGTAGAAATTGAATCAGGTTGGGGCCAGTATGCAGCCTTCTTGACACCTTTCTCAGTTTCAACAGCATTGGTGAGATGGCTCCGGGGGTTACAGCTTACTTTGTGAGGTCCCTTCATTTAACATACAAATTAAATGGAATAGATGTTGATCTATTGAGGTGGCCTCCAGTTTTTTCCACAGTTTAGCTCTGGGTATGGAATCAAATGCTGCTTTGAAATCTATAAAAGCAGCACAAAGGAAGGTTGTATTACGAGAGGAGTACTTCTCAATGAGATGATGGAGTACTAGGCACTGGTCAATAGTGGATTGACCTTCCCTAAAGCCAGCTTGCTTCTCTGCAAGTATATTTCATTGTTCCATCCAGTCGTGGAATTTCCACTGAAGGTGTCTTGTGCAAAGTTTTCCAATTACGTTGAGGAGACTAATCGGTCTGTAGTTTGCAGGATCATCCTCCCCCCCCCCCTTTTTATATATTGGGGCAATGATTGCAAGCCCCCAGTCCTTGGGGACTCGGCCATGGGTGTCAATGTAGGTGAAGAGTGAGGCCAGAATAGAGGCCTATAAGTCCATATTGTTTTTAATGGCCTCTGGCAGGATTAGGTCTTCCCCTGGGACCTTCCCCAGTCTTAGCTAAGCTACCAGGTTCTTAATCTCTGTCACCGTCACTGGTGCCCACATAGGCAGATTCTCTATAGTTTGACTAGAGCCTCCATTTTTAGCAAAGGTGTCTGAGTAGAGTTCCTGAAAGGCATGGTGAGCATGTTTCAGAGGAAATGGATAACTTTTGTGTCAGGGACTGGATTGAGGAGGAATGATGGGAACCCACCCCCCTTTTCCTGAACCTTCCCAAGGACAGGAGGACTGTATTGATTTCAAACAGTGGTTTGCAGAAAGGCATAGTCCAGAGGGGAAAAGCTGGGATATACTGGGTGAGGAACAGCTAGAAGAGGAAACACCAGGTGAGAGACAGCTGGCAGATTCAGTGTCCTTGGACAGTATTCCTGACCCCCCTTCGTCTAAGACTAGACAGGCTTTGAGAGTGATCGAACAGAGAGCTCAGCGGCAACAAGTTCAGATTAACTGATGTAGGAGTGGTATAGATTAATATGGATGGAGGGGGTGAACCTTTACTGGGAGCAACACCATTTCTAGGGAGCTATGCATGTTGGGATTTCATTCCTCCATTGCTGGATGTGTGATTGTTTTCATCACATGTCTGTGTTGACATTCCATACCGTTGGAGTCATGAGAATGGAAGTTCAGTTACATTGTTCCATTATGTTGTACTATTGCTGGTCCCATCACCTCCTGGCAAATATAAGGGGAAGAAATGGAGGCAGTGAGAGATTTTACTTTCCTGGGCTCCATGATCACTGCAGATGGTGACAGCAGCCACGAAATTAAAAGACGCCTGCTCCTTGGGAGAAAGACAGCATCTTAAAAAGTAGAGACATCACCTTGCCAACAAAGGTCCGTATAGTTAAAGCCATGGTTTTCCCGGTAGTGATGTATGGAAGTGAGAGCTGGACCATAAAGAAGGCTGATCGCTGAAGAATTGATGCTTTTGAATTATGGTGCTGGAGGAGACTCTTGAGAGTCCCATGGACTGAAAGAAGATCAAACGCATCCATTCTTAAGGAAATTAGCCCTGAGTGCTCACTGGAAGGACAGATTGTGAAGCTGAGGCTCCAGTACTTTGGCCACCTCATGAGAAGAGAAGACTCCCTGGAAAAGACCCTGATGTTGGGAAAGATTGAGGGCACAAGGAGAAGGGGACGACAGAGGACGAGATGGTTGGACAGTGTTCTCGAAGCCACAAACATGAGTCTGACCAAACTGCGGGAGGCAGTGGAAGACAGAAGTGCCTGGCGTGCTCTAGTCCATGGGGTCACGAAGAGTCGGACATGACTAAACGACTAAACAACAACAACAACAACATTGCTTTTAGTCTGCTCTCTCTCAGAGAAAAGGAAGAGAGAAGATCCATGTTCTTTTGTTCTGTAACACTTGTATATAATAAAGTAGCTTAGATTCCACACCTCAAATGCCTAGTTTCTGCTTGGACTCTGCTATCAGATTGTGTGCCTATATCCTCGGGTATATGTTGCAGAAGCGCATCGGGAAAGAAGAGTGATGAATCATCCCGAAGGTTGCTTGTGGGGGAGAATGCAGCTGCCTGGCATTTTCCAAGTTGGTTCAGAAGCCCAGCGTGGCTTATACATACCAACAATGCATTCCTTTTTGTCTCGCTGTGATTATTAAAGAAACTAACTGGTAAGAACGTTCCTTTCATTTGATCTGCTTATTTACTGCCACCAGGGGAGGGATCCTATTCTCCGAAGACTGACGTTTAGTCAGTGACAATGGAGGTGAGTTTACATCAAGCCACATGAAAACCCTCCTGGAAGAGGAAGGGATGACATAGAATCATAGAATCATAGAAGATATAGAATCATAGACTTACACACATGAGTGTTAGTCACATCCCACAAGAAAACTCAATTGATGAGAGAAAGTTTAGAACCCTTCTGGAGATGCCCAGATGCATGCTGAATGTCTCTGATCTCTCCCCCCCCCCCCACACGTGTACATGTGTGTGTGTTTGTGTGTGTGTGTGTAATGGAGTAGACCCTGCAGCATATTTCCAGAACAGGCTGCTCACCAAGAGAACTACATGCACACCTTTTGAACTCTGGTATGGAAGAGGGGCACATATATGTATTTGGCACATGGGTGTTGCCAGGATTTTTGTGGGGGGCGGGGAGCCAAAGTTCTTGCCTTTTTTTTTTTTAAGAAAGAAATCAAAGTTGTTGAGCTTTGCCATGGAAGAGTGGCACATATGCGTATTTGACTTTGGCAGTGTTGCCAATCAACTTGAACTGCCAGCCAAGAGCAATCTAAAACTAACAAGTTACATGGATGCTGTCTGAGTCAGAGACTCTAAGGATTACAAATCAACAGTTGGGTTTCTCTTAGGAAATGGTCCTATTTCCTAGGCTAGTTATAAACAAGGATGACTAGTTTTTCTTCCATAAAGTGCTTACTAATGATATTGTTAGCATGAGCACTTTCAGCAAAACGATTAAAATGAAACTAACCCTCGGTGTACGAGGAAATTGGAACAATACTAAAGTGGAAGAGAAAAGACCAGCCCAGTTTACTGTTAGTCTAACATCCATCTGGATCCTGAGTTGGCAAATCTGTTGATGCAGCTTTCTATCTTAATAGGATGGTTTTCTGATTTTTCATTCCAAGAGATTCCTTTGCAGAACAATGCTGGTTGGCTGACTGAGCATCTTCACAGCAGGGGGAGGACAGCTTCTTCAGTCCAAGGACTGCATTCTCTCTTGGGAAAGCTCCCAGGGGCCACAAGCCAGTAGCAGGCAGGGCCAGAGGCAAAAGTGAGGGGAGGAGTGGGCTGCTGGACTGCATTTCAGCCATGCAAAAGCCAGATGTTTCTGTTGGACCTTCTTCGCCAACCGAGTTTGTGCAGTGACTGGGGCAAGGGAATAAAAACTTGCCTGCAATATCTTTGCTTATCTTTATTTTTAAATAATAATCAAACAGCTGGAAAACACCCCTTCTCACTACCTTTCCTCAACAGTATTCTATAACCGCACACTACACCACTTGATCAACAAATACAGTTTTCAAATCAATTACCCTATCACATCGCTGCTTGGTGCAGTAAGTAAACTCCCCCTGCTAATTAGTTAAATTGTTAAGATACCTCAGGTGTGCTGAACTGTCAAAAGCTCACAGATTTGCTGCCATGCAGGTTATACTTACAAACACAAACCTCTGAGTAGAACCATTGACCACATTAATATTAAAAAAATCCCCCAACAACCCCCTGCTGGTTAATGATGCGTAGCAGAGACATCTAGCATTTTCCTTGTGTTCAAACACAACTACTTTATCGTTAAACATTTATTTTCAAACTCCAAACGTATATTTTTAAGGTTTGGTCTACTAGTGAAGAACCATCTGCAGTCCTGTCAATTTTTTGACTTTCCCAAACTTTTCACATCAAAATGCTTTGGTATTCTTTCACATTCTTACAAGAAAATAACAACTCATCAAGGTAAACAGCCAATTTTACAATAGAATTAGCATTTTGTTTGGTAAGCACACAATTATCAGCTTTCCCTTGCGCAAACCCGAATTCATTCAAGGTTTGTTTCAAGGTTTTGTGCCAATTCCTGCTGCTTTGACGCAGGCCATAAAGAGACTTGTTTAACTTACAAACAAGATTTACACCCCCTCCCCTAGATTTTCAGGAGCCATTGATGAGGGGAGGGGTATATAAGACTAGCAGTTCCCTCTGGCTGTTTGCTACAGCAACACACTACCCACCTAACTGTGCTTCGGCTTCCTGACTCCTGGTTTCCTGATTCGTGGACTCTTGGCTTCCTGACCCCTGGATTGCTGCTTCCTGACCTCTACCCTGGTCCCGATGTACCAAGCTGGGACTCTGACTGCCTGTAACTCGGACCGTGACACACAGGTGCAGCTTTTACACCATCTGGAATCTTCATGTACATATTTTTATACAAAACGGTATTAGGATAAGCTGTAGAAATGTTACATGATACACATTACATTTATTCTTAACAACATCCAGTGTCATTAGCTTTATACTTTCATATTTCACACTCTAAGAAAACACATTTTTATAATCAATGCCTTCCACTTACTGGCATCCTCTCGCTACTAATCTAGCCTTATAACTCATTTTATTCTTATCATTAAGCTTTACTTTGAACACCCATCTTTATTCAATGACATGCATATCAGGTGTTGGTTTCACAAAAAAATATTTGGTATATTTTTACCACATATCTGGGTTTTCTGGTCCACAAGTGTTTGCCAGAATCGGGACCCTCAAGTGTTTCTGGTAATGATCCTACCAGATCACAATGAAACCTTTCAAAGGGCTCAGCAACCTCTCTTGACTTCATGAGGCTGTGGTTCTGCGAAGAATGCCTGTGGCTCGGGCCAATTTCCTTGCTGCTGTTGTTCCGACAGCTTCCACGCCTGAGTGGATCTGTGTCCCTTTTGCTACCTGGAGGAGGTCTCCTTACTTTTTGCTCTGCATTCAGAAGCAATATGTCCCACTCTGTCACAAGCAAAACATGTCTTATTGGTCCTTAAAGCAACAACATCCCCATAGTTTTCTGTACTGCCATTCTGCTCCCTTGGGACTGGCATTACCAAGGCGTCCCACCTGTCCATTTCCACCATCAACTTTGCAGTCACACCTTCTATATTCAGCTGATCAGGAGGGACCAAAGCAAGCTGGTTTGTGACTGCATCATACTCTTCATTTAACGAGCAGAGAATTATAAAGCAAAATTGATTAACAGGAATCACAATGTCTCTCCTTAAAAGTTCCATCCTGAGCTCTTGTAGATGCCTCAGATGAGCTGCAAGGTTGTCGCGGGGGTGCAGCTTTGCATGATAAAGCTGCTGGAAGAACGCCAAGGCAGATGCGGACTCCTTTCTTAAATGGACCCCAGCCAAACACTCCCACATGTCTTTAGTCGACGTTTTATCTCTTATATACACGACTTGTTGATCGGACACTGCTAGATTGGCACTGCCTTGGGTTTGTTATTTCCCCATGTCCATTCTGGGGTGACTGATTGAGGAGGTGAATCCTGGGTGTAACCAAAAAGGTCCTTGGAGTCAAGTAATACTCTCATTCTAAAGGACCAAAGGCTATAATTACCATCCATCAATTGGGGAAAGGTAAGCACTGTCTTTACACCATCAACCATTCTGGATATTTTTCCAGCTTCTCTCCGACCGGCAAACAGCTCAGCTCTGCAGCCCTTTCAGCAAGCAGTCCATATGCCCATGCGCTGCCTCTGGGCCCATAACCAGATGTTGGACCTTCTTTGCCAACTGAGTTTGTGTAGCAACTGGGGTGATGGAATAAAAACTTGCCCGCAATATCTTTGCTTATCTTTATTTTTAAATAATAATCAAACAGCTGG
Organism: Podarcis pityusensis; assembly: GCF_964106645.2. NCBI lineage: Eukaryota > Metazoa > Chordata > Lepidosauria > Squamata > Lacertidae > Podarcis > Podarcis pityusensis. Next base: position 52,965,408 of record NC_138039.1, on the reverse strand, counting down.
AAAACACCCCTTCTCACCACCTTTCCTCAACAGTATCCTATAACAGCACACACTACACCACTTGATCAACTTAAATACAGTTTTCAAATAATCAATTACCCTATCACATCGCTGCATTTGGTGCCGTAGGTAAACTCCCCCTGATAATTAGTTAAATTGTTAAGATACCTCAGGTGTGCTGAATTGCCAAAAGCTCACAGATGTCCTGCCATGCAGGTTATAATTACAAGCACAGACCTCTGAGTAGAACCATTGACCTCATTAATATCAAAAAAACACCCAACAGTTTCTACTCCTACACACACACCAGCAAGCTAGAGGCATCATCACATTCCAGGGATACATTGCTGCCAGAGAAAAGTCCTTGAAGGACTGGTGAGGAGCTGCCATGATAGAGGGCCTGATAGAGAGTCCCACTCCATGAGAACAAAGCTAGAGAGAAGAGGAAACAAGATGTACTGCTCAATGATAATAGTAAGACTTGAATTCTCTAACAACAAAGCCTCAGAAAGCTCCTCATTTACTATTTTTCTTAGAGTCTGGGGACTCAGGTCTAAATATATGCATTTTTAAAAGGTACACCATGACTCTTATTCAGAATTAGGTATGACAGTTGATAAATTGCAATGCTTAATTTATTGTATTATTCAATGCAGAACTATTTACTTCCTGCCACATACAGAAACACTATGTTTGTGTGCATATATACAGAGAGAGAGAAAGAAAGAAAGAAAGAAAGAAAGAGAAAGAAAGAAAGAAATCTGGATAGAGATACCCACGCTCACAAGGAAATCTAAAACCAAGGCTATGAAAAGTGCATTCATAATCTACTTGTCTGCAATTACTTAAGAAGCTACACTGGGGGAGAGGAAAATAGTCAGCAGCCCCAAACAGAAATCTCAAGTAATGCCACCAGTATTACAGTGAATGTGTGTGTTTACATTTCAATTTGTTTTCCGGCTAAAAGCATGTAAGAACCATTTGAATCCTTTTTCCCAATCCGTCTTCAGATTGTTTGCTCAGCAAGTTCCAAACTGCCTTCAAGTAGAACTGGACTCAAGTTGCCCAAATTCTGTAGCTTTTGTTTTAGCTTTTTAAAAGGGCAGTGGCAATTACATCAAAACATCTCATTATAACATTGCAAGGCAGTTTACAGAACAAAATCAATATCACACAGGCAGGAAGATCCTAAAAGAGTCAACATTAGAGATGGCCAAACTTTCCAGTAAGGCTAATGCTAAAAACCTGTGCTTGGGAAGCCCTCAGAATTAAGCATGCTTTAACCATATGGTGGAACCACTAGAAGATTCAGGACACATAAAAGGATGTCCTTCTTCATGCAATGTAGTTGAACAATGGAACTCACTCCCACAGGAGGTAGTGATGGCCACTAAAATGAATGGCTTTAAAAGAGGATTAGGCAAATTCATGGAGGAGGAGAGGGCTTTGGATGCTACAAGCCAGGATGGCTGCTCTCTGCCTTCACAACTGGAGGCTGCAAGGCTTCTGCATGCCAGTTGCTGGGAATCATGGGGCGGGGAAGAGCTCTTGCGCTCCAATCCTGCTTGCAGGTTTCCCACCAGCATTTGATTGGCCACTCTGAGAACAAGATGCTGGACTCGATGGGCCATGGGTCTGATCAGGCTCTTATGCTCCTGTAGATGCCTGATGCATCTCAGTGGGAACTGCTGTAGCAGCTTCCAAAGCATCAATTCTCTTTAATCTAAGGATTGTCTCACACAAGCATTTTGCAAGCACATCATTAAATAACACTCTAGAAACCATCCTCAGAGAAAGGTTGTGTTTATTCAAATATGACAACTTGGAGGGTTTGCAAACTGTAGATCAACCTGATTAACTAATCAAAATATAGTCTGGGCAGGGAAGTTCCCTAAGACAGAAAGGACCAACTCCTCACTGGGCAGATTTCCAGGCTCATCCTGTGGCCCCACAGCAAAGGTTTGGGAGGGCTTCTCCCTTCTCACAAAAAGCACCTTGACCAGTGCACCAGCTCCACCAGTTTGGCATTCACTCTCATGTGCTTGCTGAGCCCAAAGGGCACCCCAAGGCCCTGCAAACTGAAGCTGGCATTGGATGACCCAGGAGTGCCCTCAACCCAATATTGCCTCAGGTATTTACAGCAGATCTTAAAATTCTCTTTCTGGTCTGGCCAAAAGCCAATTAAATCAATCAGAATGCCACTCCAGGGGTCATGGACTGGCTGGGCACAGAAGAGTGGTAGGAGGCACCAGTTGGGGAGCCCCCTAGGGAACCTGCAGGGGAAGAAGGCTCAGAGTTGGTGATGGAACAATGAGTGGTCAGAGGGAGAAGAGGGAGCAGACTGGGAGGAGGAAGTGTCAGAAGCAGAAGAGGTGACAGGGTTTAGTGAACAGGAAGAGGCTCTGGCAGAGCACAGTTCAGGCTCCAAGGCAGAAGTAGGGGCTTTAGAGGGGTGGAGCCTGAAGACAGAGAGGCAGGTGGCTGAAGAAGCCAGGAAGTCTCTCCCTCCTGCTGAGAGCAGCTCCCCTCCCCCCTGGTCTCATACAACTCACCGAGAAATGAAACAGGCAGAGCAGAGGGCGTGTGTATGCAGACGCAGCCTGAGTGTGTGGGGGAGACCCTGGAGAGGGGGAGTCCTAGTGGGCACTGGGAAGGCAGGGATCTTCTGTTCTCACAACTGCTTCATCAGGGCAAGACCTCCTCAAAAGAGTTGCTGAGACCGCTAGGCTGGAGCTGTGGTTTGTTTCCTTGGATAAAGAGTTAATTTCACAGGCCTCAGTTGATTTATTGTTTTGTTGCTGACATGCCTGACTCCAGCCCTGACACCAGGATAGAAACTCCCCAAAGTATGAAGCAAGTGCAAAAGGGGAGTCCCAGGGTCAATCAGCTCCCCCCCAATTCCTACTCACCCCTGAAACAGTCAGTTGGAAAAAAACCCCCAAAACCCAGCCACAATGCTGGTAGATCTTGTTCTCTGGTGATCACTAGTAGCCGAGTGAGATTGAAAATGATGGCAGTTCTGCGTTCAGGATGCTCACTATCTGTGTTATCTGACAAAATCCGTATATTCCATGTTGCAAAGTTCAATTGTCTTTTATGACTGCTAGGTGGTGACCCCACTGGGCGCGGTAATCCAGTCAGGGAAAAAGGGAGGCAGACTATGTTTAGGGCACCTATTCTAGCTCCTCCCCTTTTTTGGGGTGAGCAGAGTTGATCCTAAAAAAGGTTGCTCAGTCGTGGATACAGCTGCTGAGCTGCTCAACTGCCTCGTTCTTTGAGTCGGAACGACTAAATCTGTATGCACCGCCCATGTGCTGGTTCATGACTAGGGCTTCCAGATTTCACAATCCTGCCCCCATTACCATTTGCCGAATGCCATGGGACTTTTTGGGTTTGGGATGGGTTTTTGGAAGATGCCTGTTTTGTTTATGTGTGTAGATCAGTGCACGCTTGTAGGGATGATTGCGGAGTGGGGAGTGGGGTCCGGAGGGAGCACACTTGCCACCCGCAGGCAGCCTCAGCCTGCCTGCATGCGTGACCTTGGGGTGTGGAGCACACACACCCCTCACAGACAAAGCCACGGCTGTCTGTACATCGTTGCCTCTGTCTAACCTTTTGCGGTCTCAGTAGTCTGTGGTGTCTTGTCTGTAACCTTTGTCTCTGAGACCTTTCGTGTCCTTTGTCATACACTGTGCAAGGGGAAAATGACGCAGTGGAAACAGGTGCCAAAATAACTTTGTACCACCCCACGATCTCGGGACCAGAAGATATGTAAAGGTCACAGCCCAAAATGTATCTGCCTGGTTTGCATATTTGTCTCAATAAAAGGAGGCTCCACAGGGCTGACTGGCAGCTCGCATGCAGCCCACCTGTGCGCAGTGTTCCAATGGCATGAGTAGTCACAACAAACAGGTAGATTCCTATCGGCTGCAGCCTTCATCCACCTTCACAGCCGTTGTAACATACTGCTTGTTATTATCTGCCTATTCTGCCATGGAGGACTTCTTGGATCATTCTTTGTCTAGTTCCTTCCCCTTGACCTTACCGCCTTGGGTGACCCTGCTGGGGGTGCGAGATTCCTGACGGCTTTGCTCACAAGGGTCATAGGAACGTGCAAGCCCACTCACCATGACATGGTGATGATCCAGTGACTGAGTATTAGATCTAAGGCCTTTCTTGCATAGGCACCCTGCCTGTGGAACTCCATTCCTTGGCCACCTCACTACTGAGTTGACCAATGTGCTTTTATGTAGAAATATGAGCTGGGGCTTCTGGAAGGAGATTGGGTTTTGGCTGCACTGTGTGTATGTGTGTGTTACTTTCATATTAAGTAGACAATAGTTGTATACAGGGAGCAGCTGTGTCCTTTTTGTGGAGGTTTATGAGTGCAGCTTGCAAAGAACTTTCTGATAGTAAGAGCTTTTCAACATGGAACAAACTACCTCCGAAGGTAGTCTGTTCTTTACTGAAAGTTTGCAGACAAACCAACAGAAGTTGGATTGTCATCTTCCAGGGATTCTCTAGCTGTGATTCCTGTATTGCAGGGGTTGGATGAGATGAGCTTTGAGGTCCCTTCCAAATCTACAATTCTATGGTTCTGTCTGTCAGGTTATGAGCATCCCCCAGCAGACTTTAGTTCTCACTTGCTTTCCAGTTCCCTTTAATGGACCCAGTTGTCAGAGAGCAGTTTTACTGGTTGGATCAATAAAATTATGCTTAATTTCTTTGTATGGATGGATGTAGAGCTAATGTCTACTATGACTTTGGACCAAGACTTCAAAACCACCCATAACAGCCAGAGAAGCTGTAGCAACTTTGCTCTGACATCACAGTAGAGCAGGGAACCCTCGGAATGCACATGTTTATATTGCCGCATTATGAAATTGCATCCATCTCCCTTTCCATAGGGTTTTTCATGGGAGGAATTCCAGTGCAGAAGGCTGAGTATATTAAAGAAAACAACTCCGTATGTTCAAGATTTCACATCTGCCTTTGGCGTGTGTGTGTGTGTGCACGCGCATTTAGCCAGCTCAATCCAAAGTAGCATATTCAGTCGATGTTCATATCTTTCTTTTCCCCCTGCACACTAATTACTTGGAATTTGTGATTGAAAGATGGCAGCCTAATTGTTTGTTTCCCTTGGAAATGTGGCTTTCCTGTATGTTGTGGTTTAGTGAACTGTGAAATATCCTGCTGATACTAATCTGTATAAATAAAAGATTCATAAGGCTCTTTGACAAATGGAACTCCCTGCTTGCAAGTCTGCTCTTGACAGACACTTTAAGTAAGATCTACGTTTTTGTATCTCTCTCTCTCTCTCGTGTGTGCGTGCGTGTGCTTGTGCACATATGTGTGTGTGAGATCCCACGCTTGAGGTCATTACCTATCAAACACTCATGAGAACTGACATTTCACAGACAAATGACACTATCCCATTGGGTTATTTGATATTAATATTAAATGAAAATGTTTCAGTGTCTCTTCAAAATGCTTGGAACAATAACAGTCATCCTCTGGTTACAACAGAACCATATGTGCTCCACAATTTTGCATGAAGACAGGTAAAAGACAGAAAATTGCTTTGGGAAATAGAAGGCAGTGTCCTGAGAATTTCAGCTCCCCTTTTTTTAAAAATAGGATTTTGGTCCCTGGTGCCTGAAAAAGCAGAGGCAGTAACAGGGGGCAACACAACAGAAGTTTATAAAACTGCATGTGGGGTAAAGAAATGTGTGTGTGTGTGTGTGTGTGTGTGTGTGTGTGTGTGTCTATCCCTTGCCTCCCATTAATGCTAGAAGCCCAGGTCATCCAATGGAATAAAATGGCAGTTGATTCAGGAAAGTCAAAAGTTCTTTCCTGAATTGAAGTCCTTCTTCACACAACTCAGTGAATTTATGGAATTATCTGACATGAGATATGAGGCATAGATGGCTTAAAAGAGGGATTTGACAGATTCGTGGATAATTAGGCTGCCCCTGGTTCCTAGCCATGTCAGAGGCAGCCTGTCTCTCTGAATACTGGTTGCTGAGGAACTACAGAGAGCAGGGGTAATCAGGAATACCCTTCTCACAGGTGCTCCTGAGCTGCCCCATCAATCTGCTATGAGCAGTGCTTGGGCAATGATCTTGGCTCAATCAGGAATCCTGGAAGGCTCTCAGTGTGCAAAAAAAAAAAATATCACTGTTAATTGGATACTGTCCAAATATTACCCAGTGAGCTTCATGGTGGACTGATGATTTACTAGAACCAGGTCCTAGTAAAACACTTAAACCGCTATACCACACAGTCTCTCTCTCTCTCTCTCTCTCTCTCTCTCTCCTAGGAGATTTTTAAAAGAAGTCTCTGGTGCTGAAAGGATAGCAAGGTTGACACCATGTAGGGTTCTCTGAGAAACTAATTCCACAAATGGGACACCATACCACAGCAAGAAGGTTACCTGATCATTACCTGCTTGCTCCACCTTGGGGGAGAGCCTCTAAAGATGATCTCAGTGCATGAGTGGGGTGGTTCAGATAACTTGTTTAAATAGCTTGCTTTTAAGAAACTCATAACTGAAGAAATGCTGACAAAATAAACTGGGCTTCATATGGTTCATTATTTAAGAGTAATTAAATGAACCGAGAAAGAAATGTTTGTGGAGTTCAAAAAGTTAGTATTACAGGGACTTCCGGGTTGGCGCCATCGCCGAATGGCGGACTCCCTCCGAGCTCCGGAGGGAGCCTGCTCGGCAGGGGCTGGGTCCTACCGCACCGGCGATGCGGGGACCCTTAAAAACCACGGCCACGAGGGTCGTGGACATGGAGACTCGGCTGGCACCGCTAGCGCCCTCCCGACTCGTGAAGGAGCCTTTTTAAAGGCTACGGATCGGGTGCCGGGGAGAAGCGTGGTGCTTTGAGTCCTCTGCTATCCCTGCCGAGCGCAGCCGCATGCCATCCGGCGGAGAGCGCTGACTTCTTCTATTGAAAATTCGGACTTTTAGACAACAACCCGTGAGTAATTTGGAAACTGGGTTTAAAAGGAGGAAAAAAAGAATTTCTTTTTGAATTGGATACGAGCGGGGGGGGATCCAAAAAGGAAGTCAGTCCCCCCCCCTATTGTAAACCTTTCAAGACAAGGACGGGGAAACCAAGGTCCAAAAAGATTTGTATTGCTGATAAAAACTAAGAATTCCACGATGGGGAATCATAAGAACTGTGCTGGAGGATGAACTGAGGGAGAAGAAACGTAACCCCCCCCCCCTGGGAACCGGGGTGATTGAAGAGAGAGCCTGGTGAAAAGAGTCGGAGATTTTGACAGCTGTCAAAGTAGCTGTCAAAGTCGGAAAGCAGAGAGGATTTTATTATGAGAACTTTGCTGGCTAAATTTGTTACAATTTGCTACAACTTGTTAAAACTTGGATACAAAATGGCGAAAACATGGATAACAATCGGACTTTTGGACTAGAGAAGACAAAGTTATAACAATCCCCCTAGAGGAGTTTCGGGACATTACAAAGATGGTCGTAAGTGAAAAAAACACCATTGGAATTTTACAGGACTGGTTATCTTCTGGGAAAGCTGCGAAACGGAAATAATATTTTGTCTACAGGGTGTTCAGCTAAAGGAGACAATAGAATTTTCTATTGAAGAAAGGAAGGGACTGAACGCAAGTTTTTGTTCCTGAATAACAATAATCCCTGCAGACTTACTAAGCTTCTGAATTAGAACGTTTCAGCAGCGGAACAAGAGGAAACTGGACTACAATTTGGAAAGAACAATGGGGGGAGCTTTATTAAAGATCTGAAGTTAAGTGTTCTAAAAATAATTATGAAAGGGAAAAAAAAAAAAAAAAAACCAGCAAGGAGTTGGGGGAAATAGGTGATTTATGGATTGTAAGAATCCCAGGCGGATAACATGGTTTGGTGGTCAGGGGGAAATTAAACCGGGGACAGGGGGGGAGAACTAAAATCCAAAGGCTTGTTAACTTCTTTTTTTGAACTGGCTTTGTCTCATCTATTATACTCTTTATTTCTTATTTCTGATACTTTTATTATGTGGGGTGTTTTTATTATTAAAAAAAGGGAAATTGTGGAATGAAAATGGGGTGGGCCCTGGGAAAGAAATTTTTTGTGTTTTATTAAGGGTATTGATGTGGAGTGTAGAAATTTTAAATTCGAATAATGGTTTAAACAAATTAAGTTTTTAATTAGAACTGAGAGCTTGTGGAGCCAACAATATGAAAAAGGAATATGGTAGGGGTGGGGGAAGGGGGGAGTCCCAGAAAGTGGATATATGAAAATAAGGCTATGAACGTATTTTAATTCTTGCTTTCTGTATTTTCTTTTTTTTTGAAAATCTTAATAAATATTATTTAAAAAAAAAAAACAAAAAGTTAGTATTACAACTGGGGAAGCAGCATGGAAATGAAGCCAATATTCGTATTGTCATAGCCCACAACTCAAATAATGCATTGTTAAAGTGACCTTTCTTAAGTGAGACATTACTAGCAAAGCTCACATATTAGAGAATATAGAGGTAGCACTAGGACTCATGGACATCCCATGATGCTGGATGTTGAAAGATTTATGGCACAGTAAAGAAAGTCCTTCACACAGCACATGGTTCCACTATGGAATTCACTCCCACAAGAGACAGTGAGGGCCACAAACCTGGGTGGTTTTGAAAGAGGATTAGACAGATTCATGGAGGAAAAGGCTAGCAGTGACCTGCTAACTCTGATGGCTAAGTTTGAACTGTACTGCTGGAGGCAGGATGCTTCTGCAGGCCAATTGGTGGATATAGCAGGGAGAAGAGATGGTTGTTTCACTCTGGTCCTGCTTGGGATTTTGCCATTGTGGCATCTGGTTGGCCCCTGTGAGAACAGGATGCCATTGGCCTCATCCAGTAGCCTCTTTGGATGTTCTTATGACCTTAAAGGTAAAGGTAAAGGTACCCCTGCCTGTACGGGCCAGTCGTGTCCGACTCTAGGGTTGTGCGCTCATCTCACTTAAGAGGCCGGGAGCCAGCGCCGTCCGCAGACACTTCCGGGTCACGTGGCCAGCGTGACGAAGCTGCTCTGGCAAGCCAGCACCAGCACAGCACACGGAACGCCGTTTACCTTCCCGCTATAAAGCGGTACCTATTTATCTTAAGGGTGCTTTCGAACTGCTAGGTGGGCAGGAGCTGGGACCGAATGATGGGAGCTCACCCCGCCGCAGGGATTCGAACCGCCGACCATACGATCAGCAAGTCCTAGGCACTGAGGTTTTACCCACAGCGCCACCCGCGTCCCTTCTTATGACCTTAGAGTTTGTTAAATGTAGTCATCAGGAGGCCTCTTAGCCAATCCACATCTTCTTGACTTCTTCCAGTCTCCTGTGGGAAATGTTTAGAAAGATAATCAATTGGGGAAGATCTTTGGGTTTTTTTTGTCAGAAAGCTCCTTAATAATTCATAGAAAACTTTTGACTTTTTTTTTTTTGCTTCCAACAGTTACCACTATTGTTTTTTAAAAACCTTGCATGCTATACCATGTTACCTTGTAAATATTGTTTGATCTTTCTAAGCAAGCAATATTTTTCTTAATACCTTTCAAAGTAATTTGAATAATGCTTAATGTCTGTGCAATACCTGTCATGACCCATAGGAAAATCCAGGTGTATATCACATTCTGATGAATTTTATTAATGAAATTTATACACTGCTTGATTGTAAAAAAGCAGTTTACAAAAACACAAAACAATAAAATTATCAGTTAAAACAACTCTTTAAAACACTCAAAAGAGAAAATCAGCAATAAACTTAAAACAAATTAGAACATACATCAGGGTTTTTTTTAGCAGGCACTGCAAAGGGTAGAGTGAAGATGCCTGTCTGGTGTTAAGAGACAGGGATGGTGGGATGTTTTAGAACATATGTGAGTAGTCTTTAGAGACATTTTTTTCCTGAAGAACTCAAGTAGCCTACAGACTGAATGCCCAGAAGCAGATTTTAATGAGGTGAATGGATCTTATTATTTGTATGTTTCAAACAGATGTTATACATGCATATAGTTTTATTGTCCCCCCCCCCAAGTTTTTAGCGAGTCTTGTTTTTAATCAGTAAGCCACCTTGAGTCCCATCAGAGGAAAAGGTTGGGCATAAATAAATAAATAATTATAACCTTACCACCAAGTAAGTGAGCATCTTGAGTAGCTACTCTAACAAAAACTTCACCTGTCTATTTGTGGAGCCTGCATGTCAAAGGACACAATAAACTCTTTCCTTTGAAGAAAAGAAAAGTTGCAGATTTATATTGTCAACATGGTTATAATGAAGTAGCCAGCGGGTGTTGAGTCCCAGATACGTACGTTCAGGATTGCAGCCTTAAAGTGTCCGTGTGAGTGACAATTTAATTTTGAATTTATTTTATAGCAGATCTTTACATCGTGCAGCACACCGCACCGAGAGCGCCTCCGAGGCTGTGAGAAGCTCCTCTCCATGGCTACGAAGCTGCCTCCGCGCAGCTCTGACAACCGGATCCTCGATGGCCATTTACGTTTACTCGGAAGCCGCTGTCACATTAACGGGACTCCAGATGGGCGTGCGATCGGATCTCAGGCTGAAAAGGAATGCGCCGAAGTTCTGCCAGTCTCCCTTGCACGCTGGCTCGGGAGGAAGCCCTAAACACATCCAACGGCTTCCTCCCCGCAGCCCCCCGCCCGGGAAGCGTGCGCCTGCCATGTGTGCCTGGCTCCGCTCTAGGTTGGGACCGACCGAGGTGGGCAGGCAGGCAGGCAGGCAAACGCCGCTGCGGAAGCGCCACCAACTCTCCCAGGCAGACTCTGGAGCGGGAAGGGACTGAGCCGGAGCCAAGCCAGAAGGGACCAGAGGTGGGTTGATGGCTGAGAAGGAGGGAGGGACGAGAGAGAAGGAGGCGGGGGCCAGCCTGGGCGCTCCCCCTATAAAGGCGGCTCTGCCCGGGCTGGGGTGCTGAATTCTTGCCTGTCGCTGCTGCAGGATCAGCCTCCTTCTGGCAACGGATGGTCCTCGCCGGTGGATCTACTCGCAAGGAGGGATACCCGTCACGTGGGGAGAGGAGGGGGTGGTCGCGGAGGAAAGAAAGCAGGGCCAGGCGATTGGCATTCCGGCGCCGCGGCTGAGCCGGCAGCTGGCGGAGGAGAGAAGCGGAGATCAGCCCCGAGAGGAGGAGCCTCCATCTAGCCCGGCGCCGCCAGCGCGGGGCTCCACGGCCCGCCGCCTGCCAGGCATCCCCGAGCTTCCCGCCGGCCGCCTGCCCTTCCTCGCGCGGAAGCGCCGCCGCTTCCAGACCGCGGGAGACCCAGCTTGGGCTGCCGGGGCTGCGAGAGACGAGACCCGCCGCCGCCGCCGCCGCCGCCGCCGCCGCCGCCCCGGATCCCGGGATGGGGACCCGGGAGCTGTCCGTGGTACTGATCCTCGCCGGGGGACTCGTGCACGGTGAGCCGCTGCCTCCGAGCGAGGAGCCGTCCTTGGTGCTGAAGGAGAGTTTGCTGGGGTGGCTTAGGAGTGTCCGACCAGGACTTTTGGTCTGGACCGCACACGTCTCACAGGCATTGCTCGCCTCCGCCCCCCCCCCCACATCGCCAAACACATGCATTCTGTCTTAGTTTGGATGATCTAGTCTGGATAGAGAGGAAGTTTCCTCTGAGCTTGTGGGAGCATTTCCACCTCCTGATATTTCCCCTGCATATTGGTATTTGTGTGGCTTCCAGAGAAGAGGGCGTACTTTGATGATATTTATGTTATTTATGTATGGTGTGTATTTTAAGACCCTTAGAGCCTGCCTTTTAATAGGGTTTTTGGTGTGGAGAACCCCTCCCTCCCTGAAAAACCTCCATAGTAATGATGTAAGTAATATGCTAAAGTAAAGAAAGAATCACAAAAAGAATATACTAGCCAAACAAGGAGAAAGTATGGATTGCTTTCAGCATGCATGATTTTGGACCTGCTCTGCATGTCTCTCTGGATAAAGCCTGGAATTGGCTCACCTGATCATTGCAGGGTATCAGGAAGGTGCTCAAGATAATGGGCACCAGCAGGTAAGGTGAAAGATTTGTATTATCAACTCCTAATTCAGCTTGAAGATCATTAGGAGCTTGAGAACATGAGAGCTTAAAAGGACAAGAGTCTTTTGGCACTTTAAAGAACAACACATTTATGATGCCATAAACTTCCATGGACGAGTCCACCTTGTCAGGCTATCTTTATTGCAATTATAGCATTTATATCCCAGCCTTTCCTCCAAGGAGCTCAATATGGTGTACATGGTTCTTCCTCCTCCTGAATCCCCACATCAACCCTGCAAGGTAGGTTAGGCTGAGAGGAGCAATGACTGACCAAGGCCCCTCAATGAACTTTTGACTGAATGGTTGGAACCCTGGTCTCCCAGGTCTTAGGCCAATACTTTAACTGCTTCACCACACATGGCATTAAGTGTATATAAGTGTACACAAGCCCAAGGTGTACAAATCTTGGCTTCATCAAATAGATACAAGGCCTGAATTCCAGTACTTGAGAGTAAAGTTCTGCTGAATTCAGTGGGACTTAGTTATTTCCACACAGGTTATAGTTGTACTGTGAAGCTGAAAAACTAACTTAAGAGGAAGCCTGATTGAACTTGATAGGCGTTACTTCTGAGTAGACATACAAAAGATTGCACTGTTAGTGCAACTGTGTGAAAATGAATTAGGAAGACTAATTCCCTTTTTAAAAAGTATCCTTCAAAAGTTGAATTTCCACAAAGATACAGTTGGTCCATTCTTAGCATTTCTGTGAAGTTTAACATAAATGATATGTATTATTAGAATAATAGATTCATAGAATTATAGAGCTGAAAGGAACCATGAGGTCATCTAGTCCAGCCCCCTGCAATGCAGGAATCTTTTTGTCCAATGTGGGGCTTGAACCCAGAACCCTGAGATTAGGAGTCTCATGCTCTATCAACTGAGCTATGTTCATTTATATGGTTGTGTGTATGTGTGTGTGTTTGGTGAAACTATATAAAGACACCAATACTTCAAGAGGAAACTTTGAAAATGTGGACATTAAAAAGAAAAAAGAAAAAAGAATGCTGAAAAGTTTGCCAGTTTTCAAATTTGTGTGAATCTTCATTTCAGTTCCTATCCTCACAGCAGCTTTTGATGCTCCTGCTTAAGTGTACAATTTTTTAAAAAGGTGAGCACATGAAGTGTTCTGGGAAAGGATTCTCCCGCCAGATAACCAGTGACCAAGCAGCGCACCCAACCCCCTAAATAACAGCAGGACGGTTGTGGGGAATCCTCACTCTCCCTGTCTAAATTATTCATACACCCATTTGGGACCAAATCAACCTTCCTCATTGAAATGTTTCAATTTTGACTCAAAGCCCTTGAATGAGGGTCTAATTCTGACATGATATTTCCACATATGCAGATCCTTATCAAAATGCATGCATTTGTGTGTACATGGTTATGCTAGTGTGCATTTGTGACATGTGCAGGTGAGTTGATGTGGGATTGATGTTGTTATTTTCTATAATAGCCCCATCAATGAATATGACATTTGGTGGAAGTCATAAAATCAAATACAATCTGAATTTCAGAAGCAGAGGGAAATAATTAAGGGAAGGAGGAAGGATGGGGAAGAGAAGGAGATGGAGATACAAGAACAGCAGCACTTTCTAACATATGCATTGGGATGACAAATAAAATGTGTGGTCCCTCATATTTTCCCTCCCCATCCCCTTTTCCTTTTGTGTCATGCCCTTAGAGTGTAAGCTTGTGGGCAAGAACAGTCTTACTTTAATTGATCATATCTAATCTGCTCTGAGAGGTTTTTCAGCAGAGGAGTACAAGGCTCTAAATAAATAAACAAACATTACAAAATGCATAAGTCAATGCATAAACAGGAACACAATGTGAGGAATGACACCAGTTTGCCAAAGCTATCTTCTTAAGTAGAGAAATGTCAAACTGGTGAAAAGGCTAGTATCCAATGGTAGCCAAAAACCCCGAGCAGAGAGAGATCCGTTGCATCATTGGCCTTCATTTAAGCTACCAGTGACAAGGAATGTTTGTACTTACAGCAAGCTGTGCTTTAGGGCTTCTTATAAATGCCAATCCCCCCAGTGGGCTTGCTCTAAGCGCAATTTTTTCTAACCAATCAGCTTTGAGCAGATATTGGTCATGCTATGGAGGTCCCAGTGAGAAACTCAATAGCAATCCCAGTGGGCTTGTTATCATAGTTGATCAGCTGATTGGCACTTCCAGCAAGCCTGCTTTGGGCAAGCATTAGCTGAGCTACAAAGTTTTCATTGGGAACTCTATAGCACAGCAGATCAAGTTTTTGGCTCTTCTAGCAAGGCTGCTTTGGGCAGGCATCAGCTGTGCTATGAAGTTCCCAGTTCCAGCCTGTTTGCAGTTGCCTCCAGCCAGCTGACTGGCACTGACTGCAAGCATTCCTTGCCAAGGAACAGTTGGGAACATTATAAGAAAATAGAAAGGGCCTGCTAGATCAGGCCAATGTCCCATCGAGTCCAGCATCCTCTTCTCACAGTGGCCAACCAGATGCCCCAGTGGGAAACCCACAAGCAGAACCTGAGCACAAGAGCAGCTCTCCTCTCCTGTGGTTGCCAGGAACAGCTATTCAGAAGCCTTGCTGCCTCCAGCTGTGGGGGTAGAGCAGGGCCATCATGGTGAGTATCCAATTCTCCTCTAAAGCCATCCAAGTTGGTGGCCATCACTGCCTCCTGTGGGAGAGAGTTCCATGGTTTAACTATGTACTGTGTGAATAAGTACTTGCTTTTATTTGTCCTGAACATTTTTCCTCAGAAGCCACATCACCACCTGATGCACACTTGATGACACATATGAAGTCAGGTGTGAGGGGCAAGTAGGTGTGCTTTTGGGGGAAATTGACTTATTGGCCAAATTTGGAGCCCCACCACGCCCAATTTAGCCTGTGGGGTGGATGTTCCCCACTTCTTCTGCAAGGGAAGTAATCAGGAGGAGTGTCTCCCACTGTTCAGAGGATGTACATGGAGAAAGCACTTGAGAAGAGATGGCTATGTTGTTTGGACACCGAAACTTCTTCTCACAACTGTAATCCTGTACAGACACAATGCATGCTAATAACCTTCACTTGGTCCAAATGCAGTGTCCAGGTTACTGGCAGCGGTTGCATTCAGAACTCTTATAACCCCCATTTAAAAACTGCTGCATTGGCTGCCAGTTGGTTTCCAGGCCCAATTTAAGGTGCTCATGCTAGTGCTTACAGCCCAAAGTCACTTGGGCCCCAAATACCTGAAAGGTTGCCTCCTTCCCTAGAGGTCTTCTTGGGTGCAGAGATCATCAGAGGGACCTCTTGGCAGAAGTGCTCTTTTTGCTGGTAATTCCCAAATTATCTCTGGCTGAAGGCATACTTTGTGTTCCCTGGTCATCCCCACTGGACCTCAGTGGTGTAGTTGAGCTTGTAATATATTCTTGGCTGCAGGAATAAGAAATCTCTCTCTCTCTCTCTCTCTCTCTCTCTCTCTCTGTGTGTGTGTGTGTCTACATCTATGGTTGGAGTCTTCTTCATCTTTTTAAAGCCACGGCATCTCATCCAACCCTCATCCTTGATACAACTCTCAATTAAATGAAGCTTTGCGCCTTTCCAAAGATGCCTGATTTAGAAGGGCCAAGGAAGTGATCTGGTCCTAGTCGAATCTCTCTCTCTCTCTCTCTCTCGCTCTCGCTCTCTCTCTGCTTTGAACTAAAGCAAAATTAAAAGTCCACATCCAGATTCTGCACCAAGAAAAGAAGAATTCTGCAATCAAGATGAATGATTAAAACTGAGCAAAGTTGCATATTTCTTTCATTTTTTTGATAATCAGATTTTTTACTACTTTGGGAAAACTGCCAAGATCAGGCGAAGAGACAGAGACGGGGCACTGCTCCAAAGATGACTAGTGAGCTTTGGAACTGAGCAGGGATTTGAATTCAAGTCTCCCTATTCATTTTAATCACTATACCACACTGTGTCTTATTACTCTCACAGGGTAGATGCCAGGCTAGACTGAGAAGCAGTGGATTGCCTAAGGCAGTCTTTGCCAACCCTGGCAGCCTCCATTTGTTTTGCCTGCACTGGGGCTGATGGGAATTGTGGTTCAAAACACCATGGTGGAAGCGCACCTGACATTACCTACAGAGTGCTTTGTGGAGTTGAAATTTAAATGGAGCCTTTCTGGCTCAAGGGTTGCACTCTGAGCTCTTGCCTGTCACCAGATCTCAGTAAGATTTTTCAGTAGCATGACAGTTTAGCTGTTTGGCTCTACCCACTGCTGATTTGAGCAGAGTTTTGAACCTGTCAATGACATTGAGTTGACAGTGAGATTTTTGTAAACTCTTCTCTATTTGCCTCTGTTTCTCCAGTGTCCCTGCAGGGAGAGTACCAGAGGAAACTCTACAAGGAACTCCTGAAGAATTACAACCCTTTGGAAAGGCCTGTGGCCAATGACTCCCAGCCGCTCACTGTCTCCTTCAGCCTCAGCCTCAGGCAAATCATGGATGTGGTAAGTCTTTTCATTTGTATAATCCAGATCTCAGTGACTGATAAGGTCTTATGTAGTAGCAGGTTCACTGGCAAACACTGGAACCAATTCCAGGGGGCCGCGGGTGCTTTGGCATCCACAATAATACATTTGTGGGACTGGGGCCACACAAAGTCAATGGGCAAAATTGAAGCCCTTCATTGCAGGGTTGAGATATTACCTGCAATGCAACTGGTCAGTTAGTTAAGTATTTTTATGTATTTACTTGATTTAGTTGCCCCCCGCCCACTGGCTACACCCATGCCATCTTATGAAATGCATTGGGCCGTAATAAATTGTCCATTGTACACCTTTAGAGTAAGATTACCAGATTTTTTTTCAAAGAATCCGGGGACACTTTTTAAAAAAAAAAAGAGAGGAAAAAAGTTATTTTAAATTACTTTTTTTAAAAAAAGAAGTAATATCTTATCTTCTGTGGTCTCCTCTGTCGCGTGGCCTTCCTCTGGGCCCCGGCCTGCTGTCTTGGAGTACTAGCCACCGTGGAGTAGGCTTGGGTCGGGCTTGGGCTCAGCCACATGTCCTTGCCCTCCCGGTGCTCTCCTATCTCTCCTCCTCAGCGGCGGAAGTGGTGCGGCGAGGTCTGGGCTCTCCTCTTTTTTCTCCTTCCTCTTTCTCTCTCTTCCTTCTCCTTCTCCTCTCCTCCTTCTCCCTGCATCAGCTCTGGGGTTTTCCTGACCCTGGAGCACCGCTTGGCAGTCGGCCGGGTGCTCTCGCTCCCGGCTTGATTTGGGTCGGGGGGGTCAGCGGTTCCCCTAGTTGACACCCCAGGCACCCCCAGTTTGCCCTCGGCAGTGGTGGCAGCAGCGGCAGTCTCAGCAGCCCAGAGCCAGCCTGGTAGTGCAGTTGGCTCTGGCTGGCTTCAGGGGCTGCTCACTGCCGTGGCGCCCACCATTTTGCCTCGCTGGAAGTCTCCATATGATGTGTCTTGTGCTGTTGAACCAATCACAACATTCATTCCCTACTAATAAATCTACAACACTTAAAATATAAATCCGGGTACATTAAATGAAATCTGGGGACGGATTTTGTCCGGGGACAGATTTGTAAATCTGGGGACTGTCCCCGGGAAACAGGGACATCTGGTAACCATACTTTAGAGGCCTCCTCTCTCCTCCATTTCTGGTTTATGACTTTAAAGAAGACTGTTAAAACGTTGCATTTCCGTCCTCTGGCTTCTGCTCTATATATTCCATAGCAAATACTCTTGTGCTTTAATAGCAAGGCAATAAATTTTCTTCCAGTAGCACCTTTAAGACCAACTAAGTTAGTTCTTGGTATGAGCTTTCGTGTGCAAGCACACTTCTTCAGATACACTGAAACAGAAGTTGCCAGATCCTTCTATATAGTGAGAAGGTGGGGAGGGGTATTACTCAGAAGGGTGGTGGGAATGGGAGATTGGCAGATAGCTGGGATGAGCCTGCTGACGACTCTTAACGACTGTAATGGGTCTTACAGGAAAAGGCAAGGGGTGAGAAGGTGAGAAATGGCTTAGTCATGTATAATGGGATAAGAATCCAATGTCTTTGTTCAAACCAGGTTTCTCCATGGTTTTAAGTTTGGTAATGAGTTGCAATTCAGCAGCTTCTCTTTCCAGTCTATTTCTGAAATTCCTTTGTAGTAAAACAGCTACTTTGAGATCTTGTATAGAATGTCCTGGGAGATTAAAGTGTTCTCCTACTGGTTTCTCTGTTTTGTGATTCTTGATGTCAGATTTATGTCCATTTATTCTTTGGCGTAAGGTTTGGCCTGTTTGTCCAATATAGAGAGCTGAAGGACACTGTTGGCATTTGATGCCATACACAATGTTAGATGATGAGCAATTGAATAGTCCCGAGATGGTATGTGTGATGTTGTTGGGGCCAGTAATGGTGTTGTCCGGGTGTATGTGGCAGCAAAGTTGGCATCTGGGTTTATTGCAGGCTCTGGTGCCAGTGTCCGTGTTAAGTCTGGTTGTAGTATTATTGTGGGTTAGGAGTTGTTTAAGATTGGGTGGCTGTCTGTAGGCAATGAAAGGTCTTCCTCCCAGAGCTTGAGAAAGAGAACTGTCATTGTCCAGGAGAGGTTGTAGATCTCTGATGATGCGTTGTACTGTTTTAACTTGGGAGCTGTATGTGATGACTAGAGGTGTTCTGTTATTTTCTTTTTTGGGTCTGTCTTGCAGCAAGTTCTCTCTGGGTATAAGTCTGGCTCTGTTGATCTGTTGTCTAACTTCATCTGCTGGGTATTTTAGTTCTGAAAAGGTTTGCTGTAGATCTCTTAGGTGAGAGTCTCTGTCTGTAGGATTGGAACAGATGCGGCTGTAACGTAGTGCCTGGCTATATACAATGGACTGTTTGGTATGTTTGGGATGGTAGCTAGAGGCATTTAGATATGTTTGTCGGTCAGTTGGTTTACGGTATAAGGTGGTGTCCATGCGCCCATCCTGTATTTTTATAGTAGTGTCCAAAAAATGTATTTCTTGCATGAATCAATCTATGCAAGAAATACATTTTTTGGACACTACTATAAAAACACAGGATGGGCGCATGGACACCACCTTATACCATAAACCAACTGACCGACAAACATATCTAAATGCCTCTAGCTACCATCCCAAACATACCAAACAGTCCATTGTATATAGCCAGGCACTACATTACAGCCGCATCTGTTCCAATCCTACAGACAGAGACTCTCACCTAAGAGATCTACAGCAAACCTTTTCAGAACTAAAATACCCAGCAGATGAAGTTAGACAACAGATCAACAGAGCCAGACTTATACCCAGAGAGAACTTGCTGCAAGACAGACCCAAAAAAGAAAATAACAGAACACCTCTAGTCATCACATACAGCTCCCAAGTTAAAACAGTACAACGCATCATCAGAGATCTACAACCTCTCCTGGACAATGACAGTTCTCTTTCTCAAGCTCTGGGAGGAAGACCTTTCATTGCCTACAGACAGCCACCCAATCTTAAACAACTCCTAACCCACAATAATACTACAACCAGACTTAACACGGACACTGGCACCAGAGCCTGCAATAAACCCAGATGCCAACTTTGCTGCCACATACACCCGGACAACACCATTACTGGCCCCAACAACATCACACATACCATCTCGGGACTATTCAATTGCTCATCATCTAACATTGTGTATGGCATCAAATGCCAACAGTGTCCTTCAGCTCTCTATATTGGACAAACAGGCCAAACCTTACGCCAAAGAATAAATGGACATAAATCTGACATCAAGAATCACAAAACAGAGAAACCAGTAGGAGAACACTTTAATCTCCCAGGACATTCTATACAAGATCTCAAAGTAGCTGTTTTACTACAAAGGAATTTCAGAAATAGACTGGAAAGAGAAGCTGCTGAATTGCAACTCATTACCAAACTTAAAACCATGGAGAAACCTGGTTTGAACAAAGACATTGGATTCTTATCCCATTATACATGACTAAGCCATTTCTCACCTTCTCACCCCTTGCCTTTTCCTGTAAGACCCATTACAGTCGTTAAGAGTCGTCAGCAGGCTCATCCCAGCTATCTGCCAATCTCCCATTCCCACCACCCTTCTGAGTAATACCCCTCCCCACCTTCTCACTATATAGAAGGATCTGGCAACTTCTGTTTCAGTGTATCTGAAGAAGTGTGCTTGCACACGAAAGCTCATACCAAGAACTAACTTAGTTGGTCTTAAAGGTGCTACTGGAAGGATTTTTTTTATTTTGACTACGGCAGACCAACACGGCTACCTATCTGTAAATAAATTTTCTGTTATTTATAGGATGGATTAAGCTATTTTGCTCCTTTAAGTAGAATATTTTGTGGGTGGGGGGAACAATCTAAGAAAAATGATTAGAGTTATGTAACTGTTTTTGTTGTCTAAAGCTGTGAAATTGTTTTTTCAGACACTTTGGGGAAAAACACTCCTGAAGTTTTTCCTCCCGGTGTGACACTAATAGAAATTCTGCAGTTGATCTGCTTGATATGTGAATGACCAACAGGCAAGGGCAACGTCTGGTGATTCCTTATTCCTGGGTATATCAGACATAGGATTGCAAAATTTAACAATAGCCACAGTAGATGGAAATCAAGGGCAGGTTGTCAGCTGATTAGGATAACACTCTGCACCCACATATTTATCTGGAGAATTTTTATTCAACCACCATTCCATTGTCAAAATAATGCTCAATTTGGCTCACATCATATTTAAACCCCCTGAAAGGCACCTAAGTTTCATGATGTACTTCATAAAATCCATTAACAATGGCATCTTTTGCATACTAAATTGAGCAGGTGGCGAAGCATCAGGGATGCAGGAAGCTGTGGTCCTCCAGATGTCAGACTCCAACTCCCATCAGCCCCACAAGCATGACCAATGACTAGGGATGATGGGACCAATAGTTCAACATCTTCCCCATCCCAGCCATGCACAGGGGTAGTAACAGATACATTTAAAAAAGTGCCACAGGGTTCTGTATTGGGCCCGTTGTTGTTTAACGTCTTTATAAACAACTTAGGTGAAGGGATTGAGGGAATGCTCATCAAATTTGCAGATGGCACCAAACTGGAAGGGGTAGCTAACGCCACAGAAGACAGAATAAGGATACAAAATGACCGTAACAGATTGGAGAACTAGGCACAAGCTAACAAAATGAATTTCAATAGGGACAAATGTAAGGTTCTGCACTTAGGCAGGAAGAACCAGATGCACAAATATAAGATGGGAGACAGTTGGCTTGCTAGCAGTACATGTGAAAAGGATCTAGGGGTCTTAGTGAACCACAAGCTGGAACATGAGTCAACAGTGTGGTGAAGCAGCAGCAGCAGCAAAACAAACAAACAAACAAACAAACAAACAAACAAACAAACAAGCAAGCAAGCACTAATGCTATTCTAGGCTGCATCAGATCAAGGGAAGTAATAGTCTCACTCTATTCTGCCTTGGTCAGACCACATCTGGAATACTGTGCCCAATTCTGTGCACCACAGTTTAAGAAGGATGTTAACAAGCTGTAATGTGTGCAGAGTAACGAAATCAAGAGGATCAATTGTCTGGAAACTAAGCCTTATGAGGAAAGGTTGAAGGAGCCGTGTATGTTTAGCCTGGAAGATATGATTGCTACCTTACAATATCTCAAGGGCTGTCACGTGGAAGATGGAGCAAGATTTTTTTTTTTTTAATGCTCTGGTGGGTGGGACTTGAACCAATGGCTTCAAGTTACCAGAAAGGAGATTCTGACTAAACATCAGGAAGAACTTTCTGGTGGTAAGAGCTGTTTGACAGTGGAATTCTCGCCCTTGGGAGGTTGTGGACTCTCTTTTCCTGGAGGTTTTTAAGCAGAGGTTGGCTGGCCATCTATCATGGATGCTTCAGTTGATATTCCTGCATTGCAAGGGGCAGGACTAGACGACCTTTAGGATCCTTTCAAAGTCTTCA
This sequence comes from Podarcis pityusensis, assembly GCF_964106645.2. Classification (NCBI taxonomy): domain Eukaryota; kingdom Metazoa; phylum Chordata; class Lepidosauria; order Squamata; family Lacertidae; genus Podarcis; species Podarcis pityusensis. The sequence continues at coordinate 52,943,413 of NC_138039.1, read as the reverse complement.
ATTCTATGATTCTAAAGACAAGTTTTAGGAATAAATTGAAGTGGAATGTAGCAGTCCCCAATAATTCAGCATTTAAGACCCCCCAAAGTAGAATCCACTGCTAGCCATAAGAGAGATCCTCCATTTGAGGATCTCTCCCTCATTACAGTCGATCAGGTATATGAAGACGAGCAGCAAAGTCAGTCCTCAGGGAATGTGCAGGTGACCTTGGAACGGACAGCTCACGGAAGAACCCCGACCAGACCTAAGAGGAGGCGTGTAGTGGTGATAGGGGATTCCCTACTGAGGGGAACAGAAGCAGTGATCTGTGGGCCTGACAAGATGTCTCGGGAAGTGTGCTGTCTCCCCGGGGCTAAGATCCAAGATGTAACTGAACGACTGCAAGGAATCATAAAACACCCTGACAAATACCCCTTCCTCTTGGTTCATGTGGGAACCAATGACACTGCAAGCAATAGCCTCCAGAAGATCAAAAGAGACTACGAGGCTCTGGGCAGGAAATTGAAGCAATTAAATGCACAAATTCTCATCTCATCTGTCCTCCCAGTTGAACGACGTGGCCCAGGGAGAGAGGGAAAAATAGTGGAAGTGAACAGCTGGCTTTGCAAATGGTGTAAACAGGAACGGTTTGGATTCTTAGATCACGGACTGCAGTTTCTTGAAGATGGACTTCTGGCAAGCGATGGGCTGCACCTCACAACGGTTGGGAGGAATGTTTTTGCCAAAAATCTCAGAAACCTCATCAGGAGGGCTTTAAACTGACTAATGTGGGGGAGGGAGACAGTGCTCCTGAAGGTAGGAGTCTATCAATTGATGAAGATGATCATCCAAATGTCATAGACCAAACGGAGCAAACAGCATGCAGACCTAGTGGTGGGAGGAAAAAATCCTTAAATAAGAGACACGGGGGAATGATTAATGGACTTCAGTGTCTGTACACTAATGCGCAAAGCATGGGAAATAAACAAGATGAGTTTGAGCTCTTGGTACAGCAAACTAAATATGACATAATAGGCATCACTGAAACCTGGTGGGATAAGTCCCACGATTGGAATGTAACAATGGAGGGATACAATCTATTTCAGAGAAACAGACCAGACAAGAAAGGAGGAGGAGTGGCGTTATATGTCAGGAATGTGTATACCTGTGAAGAGATCCAAGATTTAGAACCTCAAAGCCAAAGTGAGAGCATTTGGGTCAAAATTAAGGGAGAGAAGAATAACAGTGACCTCATTGTGGGAGTTTACTATAGAATCCCGAGCCAAACGGAGGACATAGATGATGCCTTCCTGGAACAGATGGCCAAGCATGCAAAAGGAAGGGAGATAGTAGTAATGGGGGACTTACCCGGATATTTGTTGGATGTCAAACTCAGCCAAGAGCATAAGGTCAAACAGATTCCTCACTGGCCTTGCAGACAACTTCATTGTCCAGAAAGTGGGAGAAGCAACAAGAGGAACAGCCATTTTAGATCTGGTCCTAACCAATGTTGATGACCTGGTTAGTGGGGTAGAAGTGGAAGGATCATTAGGCGCGAGTGATCATGCTCTTCTGAAGTTTACTATACAGCGGAAAGGAGCAGCCAAGCATACTAGGACTCAATTTCTTGACTTTAAGAAAGCCGACTTCATAAAACTTAGGGAAGTGCTGGGTGAGATCCCATGGACAGTAATACTAAAAGGAAAGGGAGTTCATGATGGCTGGGAGTTTGTTAAGAGGGAGATAGTAAAAGCACAACTTCAGGCAATACCACGGAAACATGGAAGGTGCCTAAAGAAGCCAGGGTGGCTATCTAAAGAACTTTTAACTGAGTTAAGATTAAAAAAGCATGTGTACAAAAAAATGGAAAAGGGGGGAAACCACCAAAGAGGAATTCAAACAAATAGCCAGCACGTGTAGACACAAAGTCAGAAAAGCTAAAGCACAGAATGAACTCAGGCTTGCTAGAGAGGTTAAAAGCAACAAAAAAGGCTTTTATGGGTATGTTCGTAGCAAAAGGAAGAACAAAGAAACAGTGGGGTCACTCAGAGGAGAAGATGGTGAAATGCACACAGGGAACACAGAAAGGGCTGAACTCCTCAATGCCTTCTTTGCCTCAGTCTTCTCCGATAAAGAAAACAATGCCTGACCTGAAGAATTTGGAGCAAATGATTCAGCAGAGGAAACACAGCCCAGAATAACTAAGGAGATAGTACAAGAATACTTGGCTAGTCTAGATGTATTGAAGTCTCCAGGGCCAGATGAACTGCATCCAAGAGTATTAAAAGAACTGGCAGATGTGATCTCAGAACCACTGGCAGTCATCTTTGAGAATTCCTGGAGAACAGGCGAAGTCCCGGCAGACTGGAGGAGGGCAAATGTTGTCCCTATTTTCAAAAAGGGGAAAAGAGAGGACCCAAATAATTACCGCCCAGTCAGTCTGACATCAATACCAGGGAAGATTCTGGAGCAGATCATTAAGCAAACAGTCTGTGAGCACCTAGAAAGGAATGCTGTGATCACCAATAGTCAGCATGGATTTCTGAAAAAAAGTCATGTCAGACTAACCTGATCTCGTTTTTTGACAGAATTACAAGCCTGGTAGATGAAGGGAACGCAGTGGATGTAGCCTACCTTGATTTCAGCAAGGCATTTGACAAGATGCCCCATGATATTCTTGTAAAGAAGCTGGTAAAATGCGGTCTTGACTATGCTACCACTCAGTGGATTTGTAACTGGCTGACTGACCGAACCCAAAGGGTGCTCATCAATGGTTCCTCTTCATTCTGGAGAAGAGTGACTAGTGGGGTGCCACAGGGTTCTGTCTTATTCAACATCTTTATCAACGACTTGGATGATGGACTCAAGGGCATCCTGATCAAATTTGCAGATGACACCAAACTGGGAGGGGTGGCTAACACCCCAGAGGACAGGATCACACTTCAAAACGACCTTGACAGATTAGAGAACTGGGCCAAAACAAACAAGATGAATTTTAACAGGGAGAAATGTAAAGTATTGCACTTGGGCAAAAAAAAATGAGAGGCACAAATACAAGATGGGTGACACCTGGCTTGAGAGCAGTACATGTGAAAAGGATCTAGGAGTCTTGGTTGACCACAAACTTGACATGAGCCAACAGTGTGACGCGGCAGCTAAAAAAGCCAATGCAATTCTGGGCCGCATCAATAGGAGTATAGCATCTAGATCAAGGGAAGTAATAGTGCCACTGTATTCTGCTCTGGTCAGACCTCACCTGGAGTACTGTGTCCAGTTCTGGGCACCACAGTTCAAGAAGGACACTGACAAACTGGAACGTGTTCAGAGGAGGGCAACCAAAATGGTCAAAGGCCTGGAAACGATGCCTTATGAGGAACGGCTAAGGGAGCTGGGCATGTTTAGCCTGGAGAAGAGGAGGTTAAGGGGTGATATGATAGCCATGTTCAAATATATAAAAGGATGTCACATAGAGGAGGGAGAAAGGTTGTTTTCTGCTGCTCCAGAGAAGCGGACACGGAGCAATGGATCCAAACTACAAGAAAGAAGATTCCACCTAAACATTAGGAAGAACTTCCTGACAGTAAGAGCTGTTCGACCGTGGAATTTGCTGCCAAGGAGTGTGGTGGAGTCTCCTTCTTTGGAGGTCTTTAAGCAGAGGCTTGACAACCATATGTCAGGAGTGCTCTGATGGTGTTTCCTGCTTGGCAGGGGGTTGGACTCGATGGCCCTTGTGGTCTCTTCCAACTCTATGATTCTATGATTCTATGATTCTATAAACTTCCCAATTACTTTTTCTCTCTGCTTTGCCTACTTAGAAGGAATCATTGACTAGATTACTTGAGGTATTGCATGCCTCCTCTGACATGGATCCTGCTCCATTGCTCATCTGGTTCTCTCATAGCAAATGCCCTTTGGCCTTCTCATTCCTTCATCCCCTTGCTTGTTAATTCACAGCTGGATGTGCCAGGCATTCACATGGATGAGAATGGCTTCTGTGGGGAAAATGCCCCTCTTCAAAAGGAGAAGAAAATATGGGGAAGCAAACCGTTGCTAAAGTAGCAGGCACATTTGGCAGTGGAACCCAGAAGATATATAAGCTGCTTATCAAAACTCTGCAGCCTCTCCTACTTACAGTAGCCTTAGGAGAAGCTCATCAAATCAACATTGTTCTTTTAATTGTTTGAGTTTTGTAAGCAGATTGGAGTGGGGGGGACCTATCCTTCCTATCCACCATTCTATTTTGAGATTTTTCCCTTGTGAAACCTCAAGCCTCCTCTTGCCACCACACCAGGATGACGACTCAAGACAATGAAATGTAGGTATTTTATTAAAATTTAACAACTTGAGGACCTGCAAAACAAAATTGATTAGCCAAATTCAATCAATGTAACCAAATCAAATTTGTGCAGGTAGTTTTTAATAGATGGGGGTAATTCAACCCACATCACCTGTGCAAGTTAAGAGCTACAGTTGGGGTATATGAGCCCACCAGGCACATCATGTCTCCCTTGGCCAACATTCACCCCATGTGTCCGCCTGGTCAGAGGGCACCCCTCCCCAGCACCTGGGGAGCAACAGCAACTAAGAGATACCCACACCCCAACACTACCTCAGGTAGGAGATTAATCTTTCCTAGTCTACATGGCAATTAGTTTGGAGGATGTAAACAAGAGAAGACCCAAAGCTGGTCAGGATCTCCCCTCCCTTAAATCCACTACTCAGCCCCTTGGAAACAGACAACTTGCCTTAAGGTCCACACTGCAAAATGGGTGTCAAATTAAGAAGAAGATAGAGTACAGGTGGAGCAGGCTTAAATCCCCTGCCCTGCCTCTCCCCATTCGGCAAAATTGCCATCAGGCAATAACTGTCTCCATCTTGTCTTGTCATCTTCCAGGAGAGGATGGGTGCGGAAAATTTGCACCCTCCAATGGTGGAATGGCATTCTTAGGAGGCAAGTTGAGATTTATCAGTTTTGTTGTTGTTTTTAAAATTCAAACATATTTCTAACTAATGGTCCATCCCAAGCAGTTAAATATTCTACAGGCACAGCTTTTTATAAAACATTATCAATACAATTTGGAATAAAGGCACTTTCCCCCTCATCCCTCATGGGAAGGATCACAGGGTTGTTTTATTCTGGAATGAAATTTATCAGGAGTTATCAAAGAATACTAAACACACACTCAAATTTATTCCCAGTTTTCCCTACTAAATATGTGGATGTGTACTTTGAAGGTATTTTGCCAAAAGGAACTTTTGACATGGATGCTGCCAGGAATTCTGTAGCACAGCAGTGTAAGCCATTTTATAAACTTGTCTATATCCTTATGCTATAAAAATACCTGGAATTTGGTTATTGCAGAAAAAAGTAACACATAAGTTACTGGCCTCTAAGGGACAGGAAGATCCTGTTCAATTGCATTCAGTATGGGGAGGTTTTTAGTTCATATAGTGTTCAGATTTGCAGGTATCTCTCTCCGTGCCACCTAGAGAAATATGGTTGTCATTATTTTAGGTTGGATGTTTAGGTTTTGCACACCCCGCCTTTAGTTGGATGTATTATTGAGTTTTTTTTATTGTTTACCTGCCCCTGAGGTTCTATAATAATTGGAAAACTTATAAATATATATATAAGAATAATAATACTAATACAAAAACTTGCATTCGAGATACAACTTAGACTTGATATAGCAGAAGACCCAAGACAAGGGTCACCCATGAGGTTTTTCCTTGGTTTTGCTAATTTGCAGCTCACGTGGCTAGGGCTGGCCCTGTCATTAGGCTGAGTGAGGCAGGGGCCTCAAGTGGCAGATGCTAGGGATTGTGGCAGGAGCCTAATTCAGCCTTACTTCACATGGACTAGCCTGCTCTGTGCTCCTTAAGGTGCCACACAGGGTGCTGTTGCTCACCTGCCCTCAGAAGGCCAAACATGTCCTGATGGTTCCTGAGAGGGGATCTCCGCGCAGTGTGGGTACAGTGGCAGTGCCAGTCCAATGCTCCTGCTGCCACACCTGCACCATGCTGAGGTTGCTGTACCTCCCCTTCTCCCTCTCCAGAACTGGCAGTGATGTTCAGCATTGGTACTCAGAAAGCCATTCATGTGAAGAGAACATATTTTGTGCCACCCAGCTGATGGAGAGGTTTCTGGGCACCATTGTCATTTGTTTACCCCACCCCCTTAATCCAGAATAAAAAGCACTGGGATATGAAAAAATAAGAATAATAAGAATAATTTTATTATTTATACCATGCCCATCTGGCTGGGTTGCTCCAGCCTCTCTGGGTAGCTTCCAACACATATAAAATCATAAAACCAAATCATGTTGCAATATTTGGGACTTTTTAGTTTAGAGGAAAAGGCAAGTAAGAGGCAATATGCTAGAAGTTTATAAAATTATGCAAGGCATAAAGAAAGTGGATATAGAAAAAGTTTCTCTCTCATGACACTAGAACTTGGGGATATCCAATGAGGCTAAAGGTTGGAAGATTCAGGATAGATGGAAGAAAGTATTTTTTCACGCAGTACATAGTTAAACTGTGGAACTCCCGTGGGAGGCAGTGCTGGCCACTAACCTGGGTGGCTACAGAAGTGGAAAGGGCAAATTCATGGCAGAGAGGGCTATCACAAGCTACGAACCACGACGTCAATGGCTCTGCCTCCAGGGTTGCAGGTAGTAATGCTTTGAATGCCACTTGTTGGAAAGCACGCAAGGGAAGGGTGCCTCTGTGCTCAAATCCTGCCTGCCCCCCGCCCCCCAGGGATCAGGCCACTGAGAGAACAGGAGGCTGAGCTAGATGGGCCACTGAGCTCTTTTTATTGAGAAATAACACAATAGTCTTAAATGGTCATCTTTGAAAAGCATTCGTAAATTGTATATGTCACTTTAATTGGAAATGTTTGAAGCAGAAACAAATGGAGCATTCCTTTTTAAAGAAAACACACACACCCTTTCAATCTGATTATAATTATTCCATGTATCAAGATTTCATCCTAACAGAAACACGTGACCTTTAAAACAGGTTACAACCACTCCATGTATCAAAGTTTCATCTCACTTCCTTCCTTAACAGCATAAAATTCTTGGTCAACAAATCACCTGTTTTATGCAAAATATTGATCCCTGAGAATTTTACAGCTTCTTGATCCATGTAAAAATAATAATTGCAAAACTTCACAGAGCTGGCTTCATCACCTGAATCATATTTCACCCATTATTACTGTATTTTCAGTATGTATCAGCTAAGCAGGTACTGCTGCATAATTCTTGGCTGGTAATTTTAAAACCCCATAAAGTAAGTAAACGTGTTGTAACCGAGGGGTTGGCATTTGCATATCTGATCCTTAAGCCTTTTATGCTCTGGCTCCTTTATTAGAACCACCTTTCATTCAGCATCATGTTTTGCACATCTGATTGACTCTTGTGGGAAACAGGACAGTAGATGGGATGCATTCCTGGCTGGATCCAGCAGGACTCCTTTTCTATCCTTCTTAGCCTTAAGACAGGAATGGGCCCTCCATGCATCAAGGAAGAATACCTTGAGCACTGCTTCTCTATCCCCTCCCACCCCCGTCTGTGAAAGACGAGGAAGCTGTGCAGTGCTTGGCTCTGGACAGGGGCAGGATATGTAGGACTCAGAGTGTTGTAGCCAATGTGAGGGAGTGGTCAGGCCAGGGTGTATAACTCCCACCCCAAATCACTTTGCTCTTTGCAATTTGAGCTCTGCTTCTGGCCTTCTGCCCAGGTTACAAGGCAAGGTTACTTGGTCCTGAAAAGGTCCAGGAGGGTGGCTGGCTTTGGGTGTCTCCCAAATTAGCCACTGGGGGTGGGGTGGATGGAGCTCTTTCTTGTTGCTGCTCACCTTACACCAGGGGCAGGGAACCCTTTTCAGCCCAAGGGCCACATTCCCTTCTGGACAACCTTCTGGGGGCCACAGGCCATTGGTGGGCAGCACCAGAGACAAAACTAGGCAGAGCAAGAGTGGCATATTTAGCCTCTGCCCACAGGCCTCTTACTGCATGTGCTTGCACACCTCTCTATGCTCGCCAGCATCCGAGGACTCTGCTTGAATGGAGTTTAAATGGTTGTCACTTGCTCTGGGACCTCATGGATTATTTTATTATTTCAAATAATAAAATAAAACAATAAGGATGCATTCCAGCCTATTAAAAACTCTCATCTGCAGTGCAAGGCAGGGCTGGGGAGTCGTGGGGCTTGGGAGGGAGCTTAGCTCAGGAAGTCTGAAGGGCTTGACTAAGAGGCCTGGAGGGCTGCCTTTGGCCAGTGGGCCGAGGTTCCACCTCCCTCTGCCTTCATACTGTATGTTTAAGGGGGATTAGAGATTAATGATGGGGGGGACTAAATAGACAAGGGCCTTGACCACAACTGGCAGGCATTTCTTGTTCACTGAGGCAAAGCAGTTTGAGCATCTCACACGGATCCTGGCTCAACAGCACTGCTGCCAATTAGTTTCTGGGCCCAATTCAAAGTGCTAGTTTTGACCTATAAAGCTTTAAATGGCTCAGGACTGCATACTTGAAGGACCACCTCTCCCCATATGAGCCAACCCAGCCCTGAGATCATCCTCCAAGGGCCTTCCTTGTGTTCCCCCTCCATGAGAGGTCTGGAGGGTGGCAACACGAGAGCAGGGCCTTTTCCTATGGTGGATCTATGTCCTTTTAAATGTGTTTGTGAAGGGGTGGTATTTATTGGTTTGTTTTGTGCTTGTTTTTATTATGTATTTTGGGTTTTTATTTTGTATTTTTATGCTGTGAACAACCCTGAGATCTTTTGGTAAAGGGCAGTATAAGTAAGTAAGTAAGGACGCGGGTGGCGCTGTGGTCTAAACCACTGAGCCTAAGGCTTGCCGATCAGAAGGTTGGTGGTTCAAATCCCCGCGATGTGGTGAGCTCCCGTTGCTTGGTTCCTACTCCTGCCAACCTAGCAGTTCAAAAGCACGTCAAAGTGCAAGTAGATAAATAGGTACCACTCCGGCAGGAAGGTAAACGGCGTTTCCGTGCTCTGCTCTGGTTTGCCAGAAGCGGCTTAGTCATGCTGGCCACATAACCTGGAAGCTGTACGCCACCTCCCTTGGCCAGTAAAGCGAGATGAGCGCCGCAACCCCAGAGTCAGCCACGACTGGGTCTAATGGTCAGGGGTCACCTTAACTTTAAGTAAGTAAGTCAATAAAAGAATAGATTGTGAGGAACTAAGTTGCAGTTAAGTCACTGATGAACACTCAAAAGCAGAATGGTGAGCAGGGAGTCCCCAAGTCTCTTATCTAGGGTTTGAGACTTGGAGGCAGGGAAAGGGACCCACAGCCAGAGTTTTGGGGCTAGTGTGTGTGAGCTCTGTGAGGCATCCTTCAACCCAGCCAGAAGAAGGGGAGCCAGATGGGACAGAAGCAGTTAGTATATTGCTTTCAGCTCAGAATGGCGTCAGACTTGCAGAGGTGACTCCTGTTTTGGGTAGGTTCCCACACAATGTTTGAACAGGAGTAGAGGAGCATAGAAAGATGCCTTAGACCAAATCAGATTCACGGCCTATCTAACTCAGTATTGTCAGTGCTGAGTGGCAGCAGATATCCAGAGTTTGAGACTGCAGACACATCAGAACCTACCTGGAAATGCCAGAGACTGAACCCAGGAGCTTTTTAATGCAAACCAGGTGCTCTGCCACTGACTGATTGCCTTTTCCAAATCATTGCATATCTCCATGCTTTGTAAATATAATTGTGTTCCTAGTTTGTCTTATAGCAAGTGCCTCACCTCTTTATTAAGAGTGTAGGTGCAAATACCAGATTCCAGGGGTAAAAACAAATTATTATTATTTATTAAATTTGTATACTGCCCCATACCTGCAGGTCTCAGGGAGGTTACAACATGAAATCACAATATAAAAACAGAAAATACATAATAAAAAAACAAACAATCCAATAACCTGCCCCCGCCCCAACATATTTTCAAATCAGCCAAAGACCTGGTTGCAGAGGTGTTTTTCCTGATACCCTAAAATATATAATGAAGGTGCCAGGTGAATCTCCCTGGAGAGAGCATTCCACAAATGAGGAGCCCCTGAAGAAAAGGCCTGTTCTCATGTTGCCACCCTGTGGACCTCTTGTGGAGGAGACACATGAAGAAGGGCCTCCGAGGATGATCTCAAGGTCCAGTACATATGAAAAAGAAAGGTTGGGCAAGTGCTTTCACACCCCACTCAAGCATTTTGAGAAACATCTGGCTGGTCAATGTAGCAAGTAGGATGTTGGAACAAGTGACTCTTCAGTTTTATCCTGCAAGCAACTTCCTGTGCCCTTGAAAAGGCCCACTTCTTCCTTTGTACTTAGGCCTGGGTTTCATTGACCCCTTATAAAATTGTCAGTGACCATTACGCAAAAACCTAGAAATGCAAAAGAAAAAAGTCAAGAAATATAAATATATAATAAACATTTATTAATAGTCAATTGCCATTATGACAAATCATAAAATGTAAATCCAACCAACCAACCAACCAACCAACCAACAAACAAACAAACAGGGATTTTGTTGTTTTGTGGAATCAACTTGTTAAACATAGATACATCAGTGACAAGGCTGATGTACCTGTAAATGTCCATGCCTTTCATTTCTGAGGCTCATAGTTTATTTTATTTTTTACATTTTTTACATTTACATTTTTTACATTTACATTTATTTTTTACAACCTAGTAAACTCCTTTCTCACTTCTTTTTGACACCTAGGATTTTATTCCCGCCCTGTGCGGTCCCATCAACCCCAGCAGGGTTAATGACGACCACTTTGGGAAATCCTGCCTGTACTGCAAATGAAGCCAACAGAAACTGGATCACTCTGGCAGGAGGATCTTAAATGTGGTCAGTGTAACTGAGGACACAATTCCCTCCAGTAGCTCATCAGAGCTATTCAAAATGTAAAAAATTAGGTGGACATTGTGAATCAATTACTTTGATTGTTTTTTTAATGTGATAAAGCTGACTTTGTTAGCAAAGGGGCTATTTTCACAATTTCTAAATAATTATTTCTGTTGCTAATAATCCTTAATGGTAAAGGTATGACCTGCAGCAAATCTGCAAATGATCAGGCTACAAAGTTCTCTAGTTGTACATTTCCTAAGCAGGTACAGAGGCACATTGTACAGATTGTACATGACTGATTGCCATAGGCTGCTGGGGCCAGATCATAAAACTTCCCCATTTAACACTAGAACTCTTACTAAAACAACAGAATCAGCAAATCCACATGCCATGGAATAGTTATGGTCACCATTAAGCAGCTAATGCTTAACAGAATTACTGCTCTGTGTGTAATTTTTATGCCTCGGGCATGCATGGTTCAAGTGTCCCTTGCTCATGTCAGTTCCGTTTTATATAAGTTTTTTGGGGGGATTAAATATATCCAATTGCAAAGGAATAGCAGAGTGGGCTACCACATCAGAAACTAAGTGGAGGGCAGCTGCTAATTAGCATGCAACATTTACACATTATTTCCATGTATGGGGTGAGTTGCAATCTGGACATTGCTGGGGAGTAAGACCTTTCCCAGTGACCTTCAACTGATAGTAATTGTGGCAAACAAGGCAGAGGAGGAGGAGAGCTGTCCCCTTGTAAACTGGGTAGGGGAAAAAAAACATTTATGACTGTTTTGATTTAGGAAAAAGACAGGGGGCTATAGACAGAAGCTTCTAAAATGGCACATGTGGTGGACGTGAGTGGGGATAAGTTTTGTTCTCTCTCTCAGCTCATGAGAACTCAAGGTCACCAGACGAAATTGGTCCTCCCTAGATTCAGTACAGAGAAAAAAAGGACTCCTTTGCACAACGTGCCATTAACTTGTGGAGCTTGTTTCCACAATTTGTAGCAATGATGGCCACTGGCTTAGATGGATTTAAAAGGGACTTGGACAACTTCACGGAGGAGAAGTCTTTTGGCGGCAGCCTGAGTTTCCATGTTCAGATGCAGTGTGTCATTGAATACTCATTTTTGGGAAGCAACAGTGGGCAGAGTTGGAGCCTTTGTGTCCCACTAGAAAATAAGTGGAACAGAAATCTAAAACAAAAGGGATCCCTTATGGTCCAGTGTCCAGACTCACAAATCTTAGCATTGGATTAAGAGGGATCTGTGGACCCTAAGACATAGACATACACGCATTCCCCCCACCTTAGGATGCAGCCACTGGGGAGCCTTTTGCATCAATGACAAGGGAGACAACCCCCACATTTAGTATTACTATGCTTCCTCTAGCTTCTGCCTCCTAAATGACTTCCTGCCTACATAATCCCCTTCATCCCCAATTGCACCACCATGACATTTCCAGATATGTCAGATCTATTTCCACAACCAAAGTGTTTCTCCCATAAATGGGGACACTACTGCAGGAATACTGTTAGCATTACAATTGTAATTTTAACTGTTTGAACTTTTGGTACGGTTCTGCTCAATGCTTAGCTCCCCCTGCTCTGGACACTCTGTTCTCTTGCATGCCAGCCTCTGTCCAGAGTCCTGAAGTTACCTGCGCCACTTGAAACTTCTGACTGATGCTGTAGACTCACTGCTAGTTCCTGACTGTTTTATAGGGATGGAGGAGAATTTCATTCAAGCCACATTTAAAATGAACTAAGCTAATTTGCAATTTCCAATCCTATTTGCAAATCAGAACACAGTATTGATCAGATTACTCATATAATACTCATATAATATAATTTGCAGTGCTGTTTCAGGTTTGTTTTCAAGTTTCTAAAATGCATATATAAATGTATATATTCTACAGTGTAAATGTATTTTAGGAGACTGCATAGAGAAACATGCACAATACATATTGTAGATGGAAATGACATGCGAAATGTGTCTATTCAGAAAAATTCATACAAAAATGTGACCTTTTAAAGGAAATATCAACAATTTAAATGTGAAAGTACAATGTTTTTCTAAAAAAACTGCAGAAAACGGGGTAGGTTGAGCTCTGCATTCCTATCATGAAACAGGAGTCTGGACAATTTCTAAAGTTCTGTCTTTGCCGCTGGGAAGTTTTTCTTCTGTGGGCTTTGACACTAAACAAGAAAAGATCTAACCTAAAGTGGGTTTTTTAAAACAACAACAACAACAGGATGGTGGTAATATTTTTCGAGGCAGGCATGTATGGAGGAGTTTCCTCTGTGAAAATGACTCTCAGTTCTTCTTTTCTTACTGCATTTTTAGTGGATGTTCCTTCTGACAAAGTGATCGATCAGCTTCCTTAACACTCTGGACAAATGCACTGCAGGACATGTTTATCTCCAGAGCAGCTTAACAATCTTTTTATAGGTTTGTTCTTTGCGTAGAACTGTTTTCTAGCGTTACTTAGCTCTGAAGCCTCAGGAAGATTCCCAGGGAATCTTCCATCATGCTGTCTGAGAACAAAATCCTTGTTCAGATTGATGAGATAATTGCGCTGCTAAAAGGCACCAGTTAAATGTAGCCCAAGCAGGTAATGGAAGGATGATGAATGGAGGGCAGGCAAACAATCACTGACTGACAGAACAGGGATGCTGCCTCCTGGATTTGCTTTTCTGGGCATGCAGCCACCTTTGGTTAGCTGTGCAAGATTTGATGGCTCTTGTCCAGGTACTTAAAAGATCTGAGGTCACAGATCCATGATACAAATTTGCATGAGATATACATGCAAATTTAGGCTGACTTTCAGAGGGGGAGAAGCCAAACTCTCAGGGGTTAATTAGACTCTGGGCAGTTTAAGTTGTCAGGTGGGTGGGATCTCACTGGCACTGTATTTTGCAGGGCACCCAGCTGCCCTGTAAGCAAATTAAATAAATACCTAAATAATAATAAAATAGTTAGGTTTAAAAAGGAAAGAAAGAAAATGGGGGAGAGGCAGGAGATCTGGGACCCAATACAAAGGTTTTGGAGTAGAGTCCCCTTGGGTTGTGTGCCCAGAAATGTCTTACCACTCTGAAAGCTAAAACTGTCGACAGAGCTGTGTGTATTATTATTGCTATTAAAAGTAAAAAGGTAAAAGGTAAAGGATGGTTTACCTTTTGGTTAAGTCCAGTCAGATTTGACTATGGGGTATGTTGCTCATCTCCACTTTCTGGCCAAGGAAGCCGGCGTTTGTCCACAGACAGCCTTCCGGGTCATGTGGTCAGCGTGACTAAACTGCTTCTGATGCAACAGGACACTGTGACGGAAACCAGAGTGCACAGAAATGGCATTTATCGTCCAGCCACAGCAGCATCTATTTATCTACTTGCACTGGTGTGCTTTTGAACTGCTAGGTTGGCAGAAGCTGGGACAGAGCAATGGGAGCTCACCCCATCGTGGGGATTCAAACTGCTGAGCATATGATTGGCAAGCCCAAGTGGTTTAGACCACAGCACCACCTGCCACCCTCAATTAGTGTTATAAAACATGTTTAAAGTCTATACAATTTTGTAAGCACTGTACAGGAATTATAAAGAAAGAGAGTCTGGAGGTTTGCAGTCTAATAAAATATGACACAAAAGGAAAAAGGGATGTGAAGAGAAAAGGAAAAAGAGCAAACTTAGCAGAGGACTCTTAGTTACACTTAGAACTCCATGAGAGGGGGGTCTTGTCCAACCCAGGACCTCCAGACACACTGCCCAGGCTTGTGCCTTCGGGAGGTCACTTTGCTGCTGCTAATGCAGCAGTTTGACTTCACCCCCCCCCAAGGTTCACTCCATTGTCTCTTGAGGCAGACAAATGCCAGCAATGGATGGCTCCCATTTTAAAACTTACCAGTATGTTTCTAAGCATCATTAAAAGTACTAGTTAAGACCTACCATATATCAGCAGTGGGGAACCTCCAACCCACAGACCTAATTCAGCCCACCAAGCCTCCTGCCAGGTCTATGGTTAAGCCACACCCACCTGCTGTAAACATGACATCACTCTTGATGTCACATTTTATGTTAGATGTGGAGCAGGTAAAGACACAACTGAGCCAAAAGTGAGGTTTGAAAGCAAAAAACAATCAGTGGATCCTTAGAGTTTCTGAGCACAGTGCTATGCAAGCCCTGACCATCAGCTGACCTTTCACTGGTGAAAATCTTTTCAATCAGGTCTTTGCCCCCAAAGCTGACATTACAGCCATTGTAAATATGTTGCCCATCCTGCTCCATAGTAGCAGGAGATCGCAGGAGGACACCGAGTTCCTTGAGGTCAATCAGCAGCTTGCAGGTGTATATAAGGACTCCATTTCAGCTAGCTGCTGACTGGAACAACTTTAGAGCTCTGTGTTCCTGGAGCGCTGTCTGAACCCCACCGAAACCACATCTTTCATTACACCCCTGTTGGACCTTGCCTTGCATTTCCACACCACAGAACAGGAAACAAATCATGCTTTGATATGCTCCGTGCTCACTCTGGATGCACACAAACACACAGATATATGTCATGTACACCATCCATCTTCACATCTGCAAGAGCAAGACTTATGTATGAAGCACACCATGCTCTTTACAGGAGTCTTCTCAACTTGGTACCCTCAAGATGTTGTAGACTGCAACTTCCACCATACCTGACCATTGACCATGATAAGTGCAGCTGATGGGAGTTGTAGTTAGCAGCATCTGGAAGGAACAAGGCTGTGAAGGGCTGCTTTATATAGTATTATACATGCACATCTGCTTTGCAAAACATTCTTTGCAACTTCTAAAAAATGTTATTAATACCCATACACTTATAGTTATTTGAAACTTCCTGACTTCAAAATGAAAATATGAGTTTAGCTTTCAATACTAACTTTCAATTTATGTGTGGAAGCGCAAATATAGTTTCCACAGATACTGCCTTACTATTTTTTTTACCTAATAAGCAAGATAATTTGCCTTGCAGCAGTAAAAAAGATACATTAGTATGTAGCAGATCAAACCTTTTTTATTTGTTTAAAATGTATAAACTATGGTCTTCGAGAGAATGTGGAAAATTTTCAAACACTGGAGATCTGTAGACGTTGACTATCTGAACTTCCTTAAAATCTTCTGAGCAGTGCTTGGCAGGGCGGTGGGGGGGGGAGGGGGATCAGCCATGACAATGTTGCTCTGCTTTGTGAGACAACAACATTGGCACAGATATTCATATTCAAATGCAGACATGAAATATGCAAATATGTCTAGGAGCCATTGTTGACCTGCTTTCATATGATTTTTTAAAACAATATTTTAGAGATGGCTATTGAAAACTTTTGTTTATTGTGCAAAAGCTGTTGTGTCTTTAGCAGCTTTTAAAATTCAGTTCATTTTGCAAAACCCTTCCAAGTTAAGGAAAGTCATTCGAGTTTCCTTGCAGAACTTGTAACAAGGGTTTCTGCCTGCTGCCTCCCACTCCTGACTAGTAGAAGAGCCTTATTTGCAGCCTGACACCTTCCAGATGTCTCCACTCTGGAATGAAAGTCTGACCTAGAAGGAGCAAAACCTGTCATTTTTTTTAAGGCAAGGAAGCAGCTTCAAAGCTTAGCTGATGCATTCTTGCAAACATGTAGATGGAAATGTTCCTGTTTGTTTCTGGTTGTGAGGAAGGGAGGGGTTTCAAGGTTTTGCCATAAGTCTCTATGCAGTCCCACTTCTCTTCCTTAGATGGTGTCATTTCCCCCTGCAGAATCACAGGTTTGACTCTGAAAAGAGGTTCTATTTGGCTGCCATCTTAATAGCCATTGATTAAACATCTCTTCCATGCTATACGTACATTGGGGGTGGGGGAGACAGATATGTCAGTTTCAAGTTCCTATTTTTTCCAGTCATGAGTTCAGTTTACCCCATTTCCACAATGGTCAGAGATTTGGGGTTTTAGGTGTGTATCAAAAATCATGGGGTGTATTGGGTGTTAGGGGAGGGGTAGCACCTCTGGTGGGGGACACATTGTGCACCTTCTGGGATAGTTTGCCCACCTTTGGTTGGCACCCTGCACTCATCTCTCACCTGTGGCTCCTGGAAGCTGCTAGCATGTGACAGCAGCCACACCTCGGAATGGCTTTGACTGGCTAGCTAAACCTGGTGAAGGTAGCCAATGGGTCTCAAACCCTCGGTGAGTTAGGGACTACCCCAGCATGTGAAGACAGGCTCCAGTGGATGGAGTGGATGAGACCAAGAGTGGGTCAAGAAGACAGTTTCTGCAGGTGCTACAGATGGACATGGGCAGATGGGGCTTGTCAACCTGGAAAGGTACCTCATCTAGGAGAAGGAAAATTCTGATCCTAAACCTCCAGTGCCTGCAAGATATCTTTGGGAAAAGAAAAGGCTAAGGAGTAAACCCTACACAAATCTGGAGTGGAGTCCCTAAGAGGTTTGGATAGCTCCTTGTATACATCCTTCTGGCAACTCTTGCAGCCAAGCTGGTGCCAAACATACTGCTCTGCTTTCCTTTAGACCACATCAGCAAGGCCAAGAGGGTGGTCTTATTGTCTGGGCAACCAAGGACCTCCAGACACACTGTCCAGACTTGCATCCTGAGGAAGTCACTTTGGTGCTGCTAACACAGCAATTTGACTTCATCTCCCTGAGGCATACTCTATTGTCTCTGAAGGCAGATGGATGTCAACAACAACAACAAAAATACATATTTTTGGGTGCATTTCTGCTAATATGCACATTTTTTTTTTAAAAAAGGGGGAACAGCACTGCAAAGGTCAGAAAAATGCAATGAAATAGAACTGCAGTTCAAGAAGTGCAAATTAGCTTGGGTGCAAATTAAAGCAGGGGACAAATATCTTCCCCCTCCTCAGTCATACCCTACCTCATGTGTGGAGAACCTATGCTGAACTACAACTCCCATCATCCTTGGCTACTGGGCATGCTTATTGAGACTGATGGGAGTTGCAGATCAGCAATATCTGTGAGTTTCCTAGATCTGCCCTAGTCAATACTTTTCAGTGGACTCCTGTGGCTTTTTAAAAACTTATCAGGGGATCATTGATAAGAAGACAAATAACAGTCAGCAAATAAAGGTTGTTCACTATCTTCCCCTTGAATAGCAGTAGCTTCTAAATAGAGGGTACATTCTAGGGCACACACAATTTTCAGCACATTTCCCAACAAACCTGGCTGGGATCCACTGAACTGATCCCACACTCTAGAACAGGACTGCCATTGTGATAAATCCCATATAGCTTTCTTCACCTCTTGGGTGGGCGCCATTGCCATTATAAGAGAAAAGGGGTGGTATTCATGGTGAGTTCCAGCACCTCTTTTTCTAGAAAAATAACACTGATTATAAGAAGAGCCTTCTGCGTCAGACCAAAGAGAAATCTTGTCCATCATTCTGCTCTCACAGTGACCAATCAGATGCCTAGAACTTGAGTACGATATTGCACTCCTCACTTACAGTTCCCCAGCCATTGGTATTCAGAGGCATACAGTGGTGGTATCATGGTTAATCCTATTTTAAATTCATCCAAATTGGTGGCCATCACTGCCTCATGTGGGAGCAGATTCCCACTAGAATTGGCTGCATGAAGTAACACTTTAATGCGTCTGTCCTGAATCTTCCAACATCTGCCAGATGTTGTTGGACTCCAGCTCAAATAATTTCTGACCATTGGCTCTGCTTGCCAGGGCTGATGGGAGTTGGACTCCAACTCAAAAGCATCATGTTGGCTACCTTTACTCTGGAGGATATCCCAAAATCCATTGTAATGCACAGAAGCATCCTCAAAGCAGAGGAATACCTTGAAGAAAAATGGATACAGAATGCATTCCTTAAGGGTATTCAGTAGCTGAGTAAACATCAGTCACCTCAGGTACAAGCCAGAACAGGATCAGCAAACTTTTTCAGCAGGGGACCAGTCCACTGTCCCTCAGACCTTGTGGGGGGGGTCAGACTATATTTTGGGGGGGGAAATGAACGAATCCCTATGCCCCACAAATAACCCAGAGATGCATTTTAAATAAAAGCACACATTCTACTCATGGAAAAGCTATTGGAGGGGGAGTTCCAGCCGGTGGCAGAGGACAGAGTGACTCCAGGAGACATAGGTGTAAAAACCCAAACTAAAGCGAAGACTTTATTACAAAACAATAAACACAAACTCTGGTGGGTGTTATTCCTGCAGGCAGGCTACAAAACTCAGCTTTTTTCTTTTATAGCAACGGCCAGCTGCAGCCAATTAATCCCAGAAACTTCTGTGTTTCTGTGCCGAATGTTTCTGTGCCGAATGTCCCCTAACAAAAACATGCTGATTCCCAGACCATCCGTGGGCTGGATTTAGAAGGCGATTGGGCCAGATCCAGCCCCTGGGCCTTAGTTTGCCTACTCATGAGCCAGAGGAACCTCCACCAGGAACCAATAAATGAACATTTTATATCTAAAGATGCTGAGAATAATTAAACTGAAAGTACACAGAAAAAGCAGATAAGAGATAATGAACTGATTAACCTCCTGGTTTTAAGCACGATAATGTTCAAGTAAGTAACAGTAGCTCTCTATATGAGGTGAGACAGAGCCACTGTACCATTGGCAGCCTGCCATTTTCTTAATACTCAAATGAAACATTTCACACTGCTCTCATTATGGGAGAAACCCCCCTGGGTTTCTCCATCCTCCACCAGTCGCGGACTGTGGGCCGGGGGGGGAGGGGTGGCATTATTAATCCGGGAAGATTGTTCTTTCAGGGCTCTACCATCGCCATCGATCCCCGGCATTGAATGTGTTGGCCTAGTGTGGGGCTCTGAGATGAGCTTGGCTGTCTGGCTGGTGTACCGGCCACCTAGCGCACCAGCAGCCACCCTGTCAGGCCTGCTGGAGGCGATGGCCGGCTGGGCCTTGGAGTTCCCTAACCTATTGGTATTGGGGGACTTCAACATCCATGCTGATGCCACTCCCTCCTCACAGGCTCTGGACCTGGTGTCTTCCATGGCGACACTAGGGCTCTCCCAGTTTGTTTCAGGCCCCACACATCAAGCAGGCCACACGCTGGATTTGATCTTTGGCGTAGGTATAGATGTGATCATGTCTCCTTCAATTAAGGTGCCATGGTCTGATCACTACGCTCTGAAAGCCAGGATTGATTTTCCACCCCCACCCTGCTTAGGTGGCGAGCCGATTTGGGCTCGCCCGCAGAGGCTGATGGATCCTGATAGATTCCGTCAAGCCTTGCGGGACCTTGCTCCCCCTGGCGACTCATTGACTGAGCTTGTTGAGGGCTGGAATATCCAGCTCCTGGCAGCCATAGATGAGATCGCACCTAAGCGCCCTCTGCGACTCCGCAGAAACCGGGCTCCCTGGTTTACCGAGGAGCTTCGGAAAATGAAGCGGGACCTCAGACGGCTAGAGCGAGTATGGCGGGGTGCCCGTGACGGAGCCTCAAGAACATCTTATAGGGTTTTTATGAAAACCTATGAGATGGCAGTGAAGGCCGCTAAGAAGTCTTACTTCTCGGCCTCCATTGCATCCGCTAGCTCTCGCCCGGCGCAATTATTTAGTATAATTAGGTCTTTAACGTCCCTTGAAGGACAGCCAAATTTAAATAACAATCTGACACACAGCTGTGAGGCATTTGCGAGCTTTTTTGCGGAGAAGGTCCTGTTGCTCCGCCATGACCTCCCTGCCAATTTGGATACAATAAAGGAACTGGAGGCCCCTCGACTGTCCTCGGGTCCAGTATTGGACCACTTCAACCGGATATCCCCAGCCGATGTGGACAGACTCCTCCGAGCTGGAAAGCCCACCACCTGTCCTCTTGACCCATGCCCGTCTTGGCTGATTAGAGCGTGTCCAGACGAGGTGCGGGCCCCCCTGGGGGATATCATCAATTTGTCCCTTGGCACCGGGATATTTCCAGGGGAATTGAAGGAGGCAGTGGTGCGCCCGCTCTTAAAGAAAACATCATTAGATCCCTTAGATCTATCCAATTACCGCCCGGTTTCGAATCTTCCATTCCTGGGTAAGGTGATTGAGAGAGCGGTTGCTGAACAGCTTGGTAGGTTTCTGGATGAAACATCGGCTCTCGATCCATTCCAGTCCGGCTTCCGCGCTGGTCATGGGACCGAGACGGCTCTGGTCGCCCTAACAGATGATCTCCGCAGGCAGCTGGATCGAGGCGGGTCGGGGCTGCTGATTCTTCTAGACCTGTCAGCAGCCTTCGACATGGTCGATCACGAACTCCTGGACCACCGCCTTGCCGACGTGGGGATCCAGGGCACAGTCCTTCAATGGCTGCGCTCGTTTCTCTCTGGTTGGGGACAGAGGGTGGCGCTTGGGGGGGAATTGTCATCGCGCCACTCCTTGGTGTGTGGAGTGCCTCAGGGTGCGATTCTCTCCCCGATGCTTTTTAACATCTTTATGCGCCCCCTCGCCCAGCTTGTCTGGAGTTTTGGGCTGGGTTGCCATCAGTATGCCGATGACACCCAACTCTATCTGTTGATGGATGGCCATCCTGACTCGGCCCCAGACACACTGACCAGGTGTTTGGAAGCTGTGGCTGGATGGTTACGTGGAAGCCGGTTGAAGTTAAATCCTTCGAAGACAGAGGTCCTCTGGCTGGGACGGGACGATATGGGATTGGGGGGGGGCAACTCCCATCTCTTGCGGGGGTGCAATTAGTGCCAGCACCGTCCGTTAAGAGTTTGGGTGTAATCTTCGATACCTCCCTCTCTATGGAGGCGCAGATTACAACTATAACAAAGGCGGCATTTTTTCATCTCCGCCAAGCTAAGCAGTTGGCCCCTTATCTCTCTCGCCCTGACCTAGCCACTGTGATCCACGCGACGGTCACCTCCAGACTGGATTATTGTAACTCGCTCTACGTGGGGCTGCCCTTGAGACTGACCCAGAAACTCCAGCGGGTGCAGAATGCCGCGGCGAGACTCCTTATGGGGTCTTCGCTGCGAGATCACATTCATCCGGTACTATACCAGCTGCACTGGCTCCCGGTGGAGTACAGGATCAGGTTTAAGGTGCTGGTTTTAACCTTTAAAGCCCTATACGGCCTAGGACCCTCGTACCTACAGGACCGCCTCTCCTGGTATGCCCCACAGAGGAACCTACGGTCTGCAAATAAAAACATCCTGACGGTCCCAGGCCTCAGAGAGGTTAGGCTGGCCTAAACTAGAGCCAGGGCTTTCTCGGCTGCGGCTCCAATCTGGTGGAACGCTCTGTCACAAGAGACTAGGGCCCTGCGGGACCTGACATCTTTCCGCAAGGCCTGCAAGACAGAGTTGTTCCACCAGGCCTTTGGTCAGGGCCCAGCCTGACTCCCTCCTCTGGCAACCTGCACAGAACTTTGCTTAACGGTTGCCATTAATTTGATTTTAATTAATTTTTATAATGAAATGTTTTAGAATGTTGGATTATTTGATTGTTTGATTATTTGATTGTGGTTAGCCGCCCTGAGCCCGGCTTTGGCTGGGGAGGGCGGGATATAAATAAAATTTATTATTATTATTATTATTATTATTATTATTATTATTATTATGTTGTTGTTGTTGTTGTTGTTGTTGTTGTTGTTGTTGTTGTTGTTTTGGAGGCTAGAAGGCTCCCTCTAAGAAGCCTGCATATGGTTATTTATTGGTGCATTTACATCTAACCCTACTGAGCTCAGAGTGGCATTTTATTTTCATTACACCCATCCAGGAAGCAGGTTTATATGATATAGGGTGGCTAAAGATGGACACTAACCAAGTCAGTGTGGTAGTGAGATGGGGAACCTTTGGCTCTCCAGATAGTGTTGGACTACAATTGCCATTACGTTGACCATTGGTCATACTGGGTGGGCACTGCAGGGCTACAGGTTCTCCATCCTTGTTATACTGAATCAAAATATGAACCTGAGCGGCTTGCCTTGCCCCCCACCCTCCACTAGGACTCAAAGAGCACAGAAACAAGTTGAGGAAGGACCTGGTTTTCCAGTCAGTGGAAGCTAAATTGGTACAGCGCTGATTGGTTGGCCCCTTGTGTCAATCATGAAGCTACCTTGCCTCATTCTCAGAGTTGGACTCTGCTCAGTGCTACTTGGCTAGTCCTTGTGTCAGTTATTATGTGGGCTGTTCACAGTGCTATCTGGCTGGTCCTTGTATCAACTGTGAAGCTACCTCTCCTTCTCAGAGCAGGGCTATGCATAACACTGATTGGTTAGCCTTTATGTCAGTGTTAAAGCCAACATCCATCCTTGTCAGAGCACTTTTCCAAGTGTTACAAAATAGAGAAGGGAAGGCTTCCTATTTCCTGTGCACCAGGGGATGGGTGCCTCTTCCAACACTGTGGAGAGAGACAGATGGAGATAATCAGAAAATGATGGGGGAATTGCATTTTCTGAATTCCTCTTCGGTTGGAAGAGGAACCTGGTTCTCACCTGTAGTTTGCCTGGTGGTCTGGCACTCGCTTGCTCCCCTATGGAATGTGAGGGCAGGCAAAGGCACTGAGTGCATGGAGCACTCTGGCTGCCGCGACCCCTCGATCCCGTTCTTGGAAGCACAGGTTGGGGAAGAGTGACTAGTGGGGTGCCACAGGGTTCTGTCTTGGACCCGGTCTTATTCAACATCTTTATCAACGACTTGGATGATGGACTCAAGGGCATCCTGATCAAATTTGCAGATGACACCAAACTGGGAGGGGTGGCTAACACCCCAGAGGACAGGATCACACTTCAAAACAACCTTGACAGATTAGAGAACTGGGCCAAAACAAACAAGATGAATTTTAACAGGGAGAAATGTAAAGTATTGCACTTGGGCAAAAAAAATGAGAGGCACAAATACAAGATGGGTGACACTTGGCTTGAGAGCAGTACATGTGAAAAGGATCTAGGAGTCTTGGTTGACCACAAACTGGACATGAGCCAACAGTGTGAGGCGGCAGCTAAAAAA
Source organism: Podarcis pityusensis (assembly GCF_964106645.2). NCBI lineage: Eukaryota > Metazoa > Chordata > Lepidosauria > Squamata > Lacertidae > Podarcis > Podarcis pityusensis. The sequence continues at coordinate 52,919,617 of NC_138039.1, read as the reverse complement.
GCCAATGCAATTCTGGGCTGCATCAATAGGAGTATAGCATCTAGATCAAGGGAAGTAATAGTGCCACTGTATTCTGCTCTGGTCAGACCTCACCTGGAGTACTGTGTCCAGTTCTGGGCACCACAGTTCAAGAAGGACACTGACAAACTGGAACGTGTCCAGAGGAGGGCAACCAAAATGGCCAAAGGCCTGGAAACGATGCCTTATGAGGAACGGCTAAGGGAGCTGGGCATGTTTAGCCTGGAGAAGAGGAGGTTAAGGGGTGATATGATAGCCACGTTCAAATATATAAAAGGATGTCACATAGAGGAGGGAGAAAGGTTGTTTTCTGCTGCTCCAGAAAAGCGGACACGGAGCAATGGATCCAAACTACAAGAAAGAAGATTCCACCTAAACATTAGGAAGAACTTCCTGACAGTAAGAGCTGTTCGACAGTGGAATTTGCTGCCAAGGAGTGTGGTGGAGTCTCCTTCTTTGGAGGTCTTTAAGCAGAGGCTTGACAACCATATGCCAGGAGTGCTCTGATGGTGTTTCCTGCTTGGCAGGGGGTTGGACTCGATGGCCCTTGTGGTCTCTTCCAACTCTATGATTCTATGATTCTAGGTTATTCTGATAATTGGGTTTTTTTAATTGGGCGCTGTGGTCTAAACCACAGAGCCTAGGGCTTGCCGATCAGAAGGTTGGCAGTTCAAATCCCTGCAACGGGGTGAGCTCCCATTATTCGGTCTCTGCTCCTGCCAACCTAGCAGTTTGAAAGCACGTCAAAGTGCAAGTTGATAAATAGGTACCGTTCTGGCGGGAAGGTAAATGGCGTTTCCGTGCGCTGCTCGGGTTTGCCAGAAGCGGCTTAGTCATGCTGGCCACATGACCCGGAAGCTGTACGCCGGCTCCCTTGGCCAATAAAGTGAGATGAGTGCTGCAACCGCTGAGTCGTCTGCGACTGGACTTAACAGTCAGGGGTCCCTTTACCTTTACTTTTACAGGTGTGTGCTAGAGACAGTGAGATAAGAAAATGCAAAAATGAACCAAGCCACAAGGATTAAAAAAGTTTGGATTGAGAGGGGTTTTCATTCAGTGAACGAGATGATGGGAGGAGGGGAGCCTACAGTTTGCTTAAATCAAAGATTTTCTCTACATTTATGATACAGCAACTCTCCCTGGAATACAAGTTCTTTTAAAAAATATCTATACAAGTGAGGAAGGAAGAAATTGGAATATAATATGGAATTTAACAAAACTGGAACTATGTGTGTGAGAGAAAGGAACTGAGAGGGAAGGGGGGGGACACTACGCTTTGAAAATATGGAGTAAGGTCCTCCCTAACCTCCATTATCCACAAAGGAATGTGTTTGAGATAAGGACAATTGGCCATAAATCAGCGGTAAGCAAGAAATGTGTCTATCAGCTGCAGGAATAGAAGCTTTTGGATTAACTATTTGCAATCTGAATTCAGACCATTCTTCCTATGCTGGAAATACGGCGAAGATGGCTTGTTTATTAGAAGCCAAATCATGGGACGAAGTGATGCAGTGACTTTTGGAAACTGCGAGATAACTGCTTTTCCCAAGGCATGACGGGAACCATCAACAGTTGTAGGAATGAAGAATATAACACAATGGACGGTAAAACATCAAGGGGGGGGGGGAACTGTCACACACAGAAAAGAATAAGGATTACATTTAGAGTTCCTCACCTGAAACTTTATAAATTACCTATTATACCAACATGAATGAAATCACAAGATTGCAGCTGTTATATAAAGGATTATTATATCTGAATGGAATGGAATGAAAATTATTAAGATTTTGGAACCCCACAAAAATGCATAATAAGTACAGTGGTACCTCAGGTTACATACGCTCCAGGTTACAGACTCTGCTAACCCAGAAATAGTACCTCAGGTTAAGAACTTTGCTTCAGGATGAGAACAGAAATCGTGCTCTGGCGGCACGGCAACAGCAGGAGGCCCCATTAGCTAAAGTGGTGCTTCAGGTTAAGAACAGTTTCAGGTTAAGAACGGACCTCCGGAACGAATTAAGTACTTAACCTGAGGTACCACTGTAATCAAATCTAGCATGCAGGGAGGCCAGTTTGATTAAATTATATAATTTGACATTGGACTAATTGGCATTAATAATTGCATCAATTGGATAAAATTGGTACTGTTATAATGAGGCTGATATTGGAACAATATTGGAAAATCAATAAAAACATATTTTAGAAAATGAAATAGAGAAGGGAAGCTTTCTTTAAATGTGCTAAACAAATGGAAAGTGATATGATACAGGTTTTTGGGGAAGAAAAACCTGAAACACAGGGACACCAGCACAGGCATGAACAGAGACCTCACGCCCAGCCTTCCAGAAGCAGCTCCTGTTTGCTTACCCATTTCAGAGAACAGCCACGCTTGCCACATGGAAGTTGTGCCCACCCCATTTCCTAAGGGCGTGCGTTGCTTGTTGGATCAACCACACCTGGAATACGGTGTCCAGTATTTAAGAAGGATATTGAGAAGCTGGAATGTGCCCAGAGCAAGACCACCAAGTTGATTAAGGGTCTGGAAACCAAGCCTTATGAAGAACAGTTGAAGGAGCTGGGTGTGTTTAGCCTAGAAAAGAGGAGACTGTGAGGAGATATGGTAAGTGGAGGTTGGGTGGCCATCTGTCATGTATAATCTAGTTGAGATTCCTGCACTACACAGGGTTGGACTAGATGATCCTTAGGGACCCCTTCCAAATATACAATTGTATGATACTGTGATTCTATGATTCTAATAATCTGCTTTTGATCAATTTAATTCCACTGATCCTTTTAAGCAGTGCTGTTGCCTTAATCATTTTATCTTCTGCTTGTAGCATTTTGGGTGTGACTGCAGCCTCATGTTGGCCATTCATTATCAGAGACCACCTTAAGGTGCTTTTTTTTAAAAAAAAAGCAATATATATATATATAAAATCTGACCAGATTGGGACACTTGATTCTGGAGGGAGAGAGTCAAAATGCAATACTACATAGGTCTACTGCGCTCAATAGGACTTGCTCCTGGGTAAGAGTGCATAGAACTGCAGCCTCAAACAAATGCACAGCTTCTCTCTCCCCCCACCATTGAAATCAGTGAGACTTAAGAACATAAGAATCTGCAAGATCAGGCCAATGACCTATCTGGACCAGCACCCTGTTCTCACAATGGCCAACCGGATGCCTGTGGGAAACCAGCAAGCAGGACTTGACCACAAGAGCACTTTCCCCTCCATGGATTCCAGACATTCAGACGCATTAGAGCTTCTGAACGAGGGAGAAAAACTTTTCTCCATCCACCTTCTCCATGCAATTAATAGTTTTATAACTTCTCTTATGTCAGCTCTCACTTGCCTTCTCTTTCAACTGAAAAGTTCCCAGTGCTGCAGCCTTTCCTCAATGGGAAGTTGCTCCATTGCCTCGATCACTGAGCTTGCCCTCTTCTGAAACTTTTTCAACTCTACACTATACCAATGTGTACCAATGATTTTTATAATGGCACTACCATATTTGCAGTTTTGTTTTCAATTCCAAACCTTGAATTTAATTACCCCTCAAAAAGCAAATATTAGCAAGATGCTTCTATTTATTGCTCAGAAATATAGAAACCCCTCCCCTGTTCATTTTATTCTGATTTAAGTGAAGGATGAAGTAGCAATGTATGAGAATTTCGCTGGAAAAGGCCACACTGTTTAATGCTTAAACACCTCTTTCCTGCCCAGAGTTCATTTTATTGTCCATGCAAGAATGCTGGCACTCAACTCTGTTAGACAGAATTTATGGCCTCCCATGCTTGACTGGCCACAATGAACATCCCTTCATTAATTATTTGGTCTTAACCTATTACTGCAATTAACTGTGCAACAATTTAACCTGCAAGTTGGAGGGTCATTACTTGGTCAATGACTGATGGAGGAGAAAGGGTTAGCATTGCTTCAGGAAGGGCTGGAAGAAAGCAGAAAATAAAAGTAGAGTAAATTAAAAGCTGCTCTCATCAGCTAAATGGGTTCACTGATAATTTCACAGCAGTTCCCTTGCATCCATAATTCTTCTTCCTTGATTTATGGCATGCATTAGCCAAAGACGACAGTTTTCATCCTATGGGCAAACAAACAAATAAGAGCAGGGAGCCAAGAAGTCATAAAGAAGCTTCCTCAAACTGAACCAGAGCACTGAATCCATCTTGCACACATTTGTCTGCTTTGAGAGCCAGGAATGTTCTTAGGCTCCAACTCCCATCAGCTCCAGACAGCATAGCCAATGGCCAGGCATGATGGGAGCTGGTGTCTAATAAAATCTGGAGGGCTACAAGTTCCCAAGTGTTTCCCCCTCAAATGACGGTTCTTCTCCAGAAATGCAGGGCCAAGATCACCCCCTTGCCCTGTGCATTACTATTTAAACTTTCAGTAGGGTTCTGATCAATTCTGGAGCTATACTCTAGGCCAGGGGTAGCCAATGGAGCATCTCCCAATGTTGTTGGACTAGAACTCTCATCATCCCCAACCAGCATGGCAAATGATCAGGTATTATGAGAGTTGTAGTTCAAAAACATCTGGACAGACCACATTAGCTCCCCCTGCTCTTGGCTCTTTGTTCAATTGCATGTTAGCCTCAGTCCATGGTCCTGAAATTATATTTGCCACTTGAGACTTCTGACTGATGATGTAGACTCATTGCTACTTCCTGTCTGTTTGATAGGGATGGAGGAAAATGTCATTCAATCCACTCTTGGCCAGGGGGAAGCAGCACGATGCCTTCCAAATTTCATACAATCATAGAGTTGGAAGGGATCCCTGCAATGCAGGAATCTTTTGCCTAACCTGGAGCTCAAACCCATGATCCTGAAAGATTAAGAGGCCTATGCTCTACCAACTGAGCTATTCAGGCATTTGGACTATAACCTCCATCAGGTCCAGGCAGCATAGCTGATCGTCTAGGATAATGGAAGCTGGAGTCCAGCTGGAGGCTACAGGTTCCCCACCCATGCGCTAAGGTTTCAGTATGAGGTCTTTGTCAGCTCGACCTGGTGATGATCAGTAGATGTGGCCTGGGACTGGGAGGGAGGAGAGTTAGAGTTGAAGTTATTGTGGTTGGGAATACAAAAACCTGTGAGTTTGTATTCAGGGCTTTTTTCTAGCTGGAACTCACCAGAACTCAGTTCCAGCACCTCTCAGGTGGGTGCCATTGCCATTCTAAGAGAATGAGGGAGGCATTCCACCACCTCTTTTTTTCTAGAAAAATAGTAATGTATATATTGAACTATGTACAGAATTTGTATATTGCACAACACACAAACAGTGCCCTATATGTATACATTGCATGTGCCTGATATGTGATCCAACAACTGCAATTGTTCATTTTAAGAAATGTAGATTTTAACATAACCAAACGAGTCCAGCTGATGTTGGAGGCTGCTTTTTATTGAGTTAGACCCCTTGGTCCATTATTATCTATATGGAGGCTCTCCACAATTTCACACAGAGATTATTTCCCCATCTGGAGATTCCAGGGATTGAACCTGGGACCTTCTGCATGCCAAGCAGATGTTCAACCACTGAGCTATAACACATCTCCAATGAAATGTGCAGATTAGCCCACATCAAGATGTTTAGAACATTCCATCCCTATCTGTACCATATACTTTTTTCTAATGGTGTCACCTGGGTATTTGCAACTCTGCCTTGCAGGTAGATTGGTGGGTGATACATGAAGTGAGACCTGTTCTTGAGCTTATAAATTCACTGTGTTATTCTGAATGAATACTTCTTTACACAAAGCAATTTATCCTACGTTTTTAGCTTCACCCACCTCCTTGTTTACTATGTGTGCCTGCAGGGAATTCTGAATAAAGCATCCACAATAGATTGCCAAACCACAGCAGAACAGCCATTTTGACACCAGCATGGTGTGTGTGCTGCAGTATGTGTTCACTACAGGCCATTTTTTATAGAAGTTGTATCTGTAGAATCTGTAGCATGAGGAGCTAGTCCTGTATAGCAGATCCCTCCCTTTCCCGTGTCACCTTGTATTGAACTCCACATTCTGTTTCCTCACAAAGTCTTTAATTGACTCATCTTGTTCTTCATCAGAACCTTTCCAAAGAAGATTATTTGAGCATTTATCTACCTTTGCGGGGAAGTATTTTTTGCACACATTATGTGGCAGGAGAATTGCAATTCAGAGAAATGCAAATTTCAAAGGATGGCTGCATTTCAGTTCACATGTTCTTTTGGTATTGAAACTGTTGCTGATGTTCTATGGCAAAGGGATAACACATGGTTTGGCCTTTGGAAGATGATTTCCTGAGGCACTGTGGTCTTTCTGCTCATTAAGATGTTGTATGCAGCTGTGGGCCTCCCTCCCGCTGGCAACAACAACAACAACCCATTGGAATTATTCACCCTTCAATAGTCATCTTATTTGTTGCCAATATGAAGACTGACATTTTTGCAAAAGGAGAATCCATCCTGTTCATTGTTTGGCAGGCAGCAGCATTACTGGTTGCACTTTGGCCTGCTGTGCTATTTTTATGTCTGGGTAACAAGGGGCTGGAAGATTCATTTTGAGGGAAGGAAATTTTGGTGCAGTAATCTGAGCGGGAGCTATTATGCCCAAGAATGCTCTTTTACACATCCCAAATTTTAAAAGTCATGAAATGCACAAGGGAGAGAGTGAGCAGCAACTGCCTGGAGTTGCTTCTTCGTCACTGATGCTCAGTTGTGAGCTCTGCCAAACTGTACAAATTAGTGATTCAGGAACAAGAGTAAGGTACATGGTTCTCCACTCCCATTTTTCTTGATGCCTTGTCATGACATTTGAGTCATGGGGCTCTTAAGAGCTCATGTAAACTCAGGATAACTCCCTGAGAGAAGAAAAAACAATAATCTAGGCACTTGAGTCTTCATTCTTTCAGTTAGGCAGAAAGACAGTCATTTGATTTATATCCCAGTCATTGGCTGGACCAGAGTCCCCAAAGCAATGTACAACAGTCATTTTTAAAATGCAGTGGTTAAGCTACAAATCTTTCATTTTAAAAATTAAAGCCATGTAAGGGATGGGCCCACAAGAAAATGCATTGGGGTGGGGAGAGACGAGAGCCTTTGAAAAACAGAATGATAAAAGGCAAAGAAGAAGAAGAAAGAAATGAAAGTTAATGGCTTTCCACACTTGTGTTATTTATTTTATTTGTCTCTCACCTTTTTCTCCAAGGAGCTTTTCATGGTTCTCTCCCTCATTTAATCCCCACAACAACCCTGTGAGGTAGGTTACACTGAGAGAGGCAGTGATGGGCCAAAGGTCACCGCAGTGAGCGTCGTGGCTGAGTGGGGATTTCAGTGGTGCATGTGGATTTGCCTCATGCCCCCTCCCACTTGGGTAAAGAGACCTCAAGGTGGTCTTTTTCTTTGGGACAGGGCCTGAAACCAGGTGGGCCTGAGAGACCAGTGGGAGTGTGCAGGCTAGTCTGGTATTTAAGGCTACTCCGCCCACTCTTCTACACTGCCCTCCCTCCTTCCCTTTATAGTGTGGACTTTGGCTAGCCGTCTTTTATGGTGCTGAGTAGAAACGGGGGTGGGGAGCTCCTAATTGGCATTTGGGACTTCCTGCTTTTGCCTGTTTCACACTGTTCAGTTTGTGCTGATTTGGCATTCTTTGCCTTTTTTGGCATTCAGTGCAGCAGGTGAGGAAAGGTGAGCCCTTAATTCACGGCTCCCCTGAGACATGATGGGGAGAGTAAGAGGTAGTCTTGTGTCATCACCCACAGGTGGAGGCTTGCAGGTACTTGGTCTGCACATCATGGTGAACCCTGGACAGCAGGGAGACACCTTCCCCACCCTTGGCTGAGGAGCAAATAACCAGCTGGCTTACAAACCCAGCTTCCCTCTTATGTCATCATTGATTCCTCCCGTACTTAGTTATTTGGCTGATTGATAGAGTCTCTGATTCATTATATTTCAACCTAATAAGTTGTCTTAAGTCTTCTTCCTGGGAAAATGGAGGACCTTTTAATTCTTTGGAACATGAATGGAGAAGGAAAAGAGCAGCAGGAGGGCCAGCTCTGAGTTGATCCACAGGCAGGTATGGGATGGTGTCCTCACCTCCTTGCCTGCCCTCCTCTCCTGTTTCCATCAGAGGGCAAGTAGTACGTGGGGGAAAAGGAAAAACAAAATGAATCCAATATAACACATTTTAAAACAAAGCAGCATTCTTGTAAATAAAAACACTACAGGCAGCCGGCAGACAGGTCAGACTAAGCACAAAACCTGGACAAATAAGTGAGTTTTGACCTGGCAGCAACATCACAAACATTATCCAGTGGATGAGAAGTCTCTCTCCATTGTGGCCACATCACAAACTTCACCCAGTGACGGGGCAAGACCCACATGGTGGATTTGAAGACATGGGCAGGCTAGCGTTGTGAGAGGTGCTCCTTCAGCTATTTGAGTCCCACTTCACTTACTTACCAGCCCTTCAAGCACAAGGCTCCAGGGCAGGGGACAACAATATAAAAATACACCCACCCTGCCCATCACTATATCTCTGCTTCTGCCAGGAGCTGGAGTCAGGTATAGGTCAGCAATGAAAAGCATGGTGTATGTGAATGTAGCTCTTTATTCAAAGGAACCAAAACAACGCAGGTCTAGTGACTTCAGCAGCTCTTCCCAGTAGGTCTTGCCTCAACAAAGCAGTGGTGAGGACTGAAGTCCCCACCTTCCCACCACTTTCTAAGGCTTCTGCTCTCCAGGGTCTTTCCCAAGCATTCACAACCAATCTCTGTTCTGGGAGAGCAGGGGGAAGGGGAGCTGGTTGTAGCATGAGGGGGAGAGTCCCTGGATTCTTCAGCAGGCTGTCTCAGCTCTGCTTCTTGGCCATTCTCCTCTCCAGCCTTAGAGTATGAACTGCTCTCTGTCACAGCCTCTTCCTGCTCCATAAACCCTGTTACCTCTTCTGCTTCAAACACCTTCTCCTCCCAGTCTGCTCCTTCTTCTCCCTCTGACCACTTATCATCATCCCACCACCACTTCTTCCCCTAGGGGTTCCCTACCTGGTGCCTCCCCCCACTCCTCTGCATCCAGCCAGTCCAGGACATCAGCTCTACTCTATCTCTCCTAGGTGTCAAAGGCCAGGTTAAAGAGGTATGTCTTCAATGTATGAGCAAAGCAATACAATGAAGTAGCCAGATGCACCTCAATGAGGAGGAGATTCCATAGTTTAGGGGCTGCCACAGAGAATGCCCTGTCCTTAACTGCCACCCACAGACTTTTGAGGGTGGTGAAATGACCAGGAGGGCCTTCTCAACTGATCTTGACACAGTCTCAAACCAAGATGTGCTCCCCTAAGCCCACATCCCCAGCACATTCACACTCCTGTCTCAGTGACATCTATGCTGGCTTGCTCATGTCCACAGAATGGAAGATGGCAGGATCCCCAAGAACATGCTCTATGGGGAGCTGGCTTTAGGCACCAAGCCCATTGACAGACCACCTCTGCATTATAAAAAAAAGTCTGGACTTCCGGGGTGGCGCCATTGGTAATGGCGGATTCCCTCTGATCTGGAGGGACCAGCTCCACGGGAAACGGGTCTTTCCCGCTACGGCGAAGTGGGGACCCTTTCAAAAATCACAGGCGGATGAAACCTGTGACCATGGGACTCGGCGGGCACCTTTAGCGCCCCCCCAACCTGCAAAGGAACCCACTAACGGGCTCCGGAGTGAAGAGGGGGAAGTGGCGTGGTGCTGAGAGTCAACTGCTTCTTCCATGGAGCGAAGCCGCACAGCCGTTGCCGGAGAGCGCTGCCTTTTTCCTGGGACAATTTGGCTTCTAAAACAATTACCCGTGAGTACTTAAATTTTGGACAATTGGACTCTAAATAAGGACTTGCGTGCAGAAAGGAAAATTGGACTTAAAAGTTTACTTCAATTTGGCACTGAAACGGGAAGGTCTAAACAGGAAGTCAGCCTTCCGTTTCTTTGTAGATAGATTAAAGCAAAGACATGGCAAACTAGAGCTCAGAAAATCGCTTGTAAAGGACTAACTTTCATCATTTAAGATTGTTGAACCCCCTTCGGAAGCAGGAGAAGAGGGGGGATTTTTTCTGAACTGTTTAAACCTGCAGAAGTGAGTGTAAAGTAAAGTAACTTTCCACCGTCTTGATCCTGGAGCGGGGTGTCAGGACTGACGTTTTTTGAAGCTCATTGACCAGAGACAAACGTTTTTGACAGATAGCTAAAAGAAGAGAAACATAGTGATTCCATTGTTCCCCTTCACATTTTAAAGGAACAAATATTGACAAAATATCTGAAAAAGGAAACTTTGTTGTTAGATTTGTCTTTAAAAGAAAAGAACAAATAGAAGTTTTTCCCCTAGAGGGAGCCTGTGAAACTGTAACTAATTCTGAATCGGGGAGCTTGCAGCTGTTACAGATTACGATCGTGGGAATAGACTTCTGACCTTGCAGGACAATGTATTCAGAAGCTCTGCTGTGTGCTCTCTGTAAAACAAGTGCCCTACTGGAACAGCTACATGAGAAGACGGACTTGATGACTGATGCAATCAAGAATTTTGAACAGGCAGTGGGAAATTATATGGAGCCCACTCAGGAATTAAATCAGGAGTGTGCCCTGACAGAACAGATGAGGCAAGAGGATGTTGCTGAATCTTGGGTGCCAGAGATGGAGGGAGCTGTGGCCCAGCAGGAACATGAGCTTTTGGATTTGACAAATGACCTTGGAAAAAGCCAGATTTGGAAAGATAAAGTTTGGTTTGGTTTGGAAATGGGGGGTTGGATAGACCCCCCTATGCAGGGATGTTTGGACTTTTCAAGTCTGGCAATGGGCCATGAGATGTTTGGGGTTGTGGGGGCTCTTAATTTTGGAGAGACTTTGAAACATGTTCTTAAATACCACATGGAGTTTAGTGTGGACTATGGAAAAGGGGCTGATTTGTCGAGAAGGGTCAAAAACATTGCTAAGCTGGAGTTCCCACGAGTGAAAGGAGCAGGAGACAAAGGAAAATACAGTTATAAATATGAAGAAGAGCCGCGGAAGGGACATGGAAGGGACTTAAGGGCCTCGGATATAAGATTACCAGGTTAATGCGCTAGATTGATGAGATAAAAAGGACTGACAAAACCCGGGACCAGGAGGAAGAGACGCTGGATGAAGATTGGATTTTTTTTTTCTTTTTTATTATTAGGATTGTTTTATAAAACTGATGAATGTTAGAAAAATGTTGGAACGAAATTATTTGGCTTTAGCAAAATTGTTTAAACAATTATGTAAGAATATTATGGTTATGAGAAGTTGGTAAAAATAAGATTTAAGTTTTAGGTTTTAAGGTTTTTTATAGTAAGATAAGATTAAAATAGATTAAGGTAATGTAATGACAGAATATTATGAAATATGGAAAGGATTTGCTGCGACAATTAACAACTAGGACACAAAAAAAGGGAGGAGGAGGAGGTCAAAGAAAGAAGGTAATGACAGTTAAGGATTTGAGAATAATGGATTTGTTTTTAAATGTTTGTGGTATATTTTTGTCTTTTGATTAATTTGTATTGTTTGATGTGATTTGTTTTTTCTTTTTCTTTTTCTACCTTGTTTTCTTTTGTAATTCTAAAAATTTTTCAATAAATATCATTTTAAAAATAAAAAATAAAAAATAAAAAAGTCTGCAAATGAGATATGACAGCTGGCAACATTAACACTGCCACGTGGGAATGCCTTGCAGAAGACGCAGTGCCTCAGTCAGGTCATGTATCTACAGCAGTGACCAGAGATGGAATGACTAGTGGGAGGAGCACACAGAAATGCCACAGCACAACTGCATCAGCCCAACCGGATGCCTTCACCTGCCCCAGCTGCCAGAAAACATCTCTCCCATATCAGTCTCTACAGCCCCAGCAGGTTCTGTAACTCTCCAATAGTTTGACTTCACCCCCAAAGCCACACTCTTCCATTGGCTCTCAAGACAGATCGATGCCAGCCAACTCCTCCCCCCCCAACCATTGGCAGATTGTCTGATGTTCATGGAAACTGGAGTCCAAGAACATCTGGAGGGCTGCTCACCCCCCTCCCATTCTGCTTTAAAGTTAGCACGGGCACCTTGAATTGGTTTCAGAAGCATCTGGGCAGCCAACGTGGAGCTTTTCTGAGGATGTCATTAACCAGGCAGGTGTTCAAGGCTTAATGGATTCATCCCCTTGGAAAGCAGGGTTTTCATTTATTCCATTTTTTTACTCCCTTCAATAGCCGTTTGCTTGTCTGATGAATTACACACATTTCTGTATGCATGGAAAGTAATAATGTTGCCATTAACATGGATGAGTTATGGTTGTGAATCGCTGTGGTAACAAGCCACACCTTTAGGAAGCCATTATGAACAAAGCCTTCAAGGAAACAGAACACAGATAAAGAGTGATGGATTGTTTTCCTCAGGCATCAATGGGAGTCCTGGTGGTAAAGAAAGTCTATTTTCACCAAGGTTCTTAAATAACCATTTGGCTGAAAGGCAGTGCTTATTTGTGACAGATGGACTGTGGGTACAGCTGCTGTTAACCTTCGTGGACAAAATATCCACCCAAGAGGACACCTGAGCTATGAGACACAGACGCCAAATTGACCTGCAAACCCAAATCCAGAGGCTAATTTGCTTGGTCTGGAGATATGAATGGGGTCGTATCAACTAACATGGACAAGTCACAAAGTCAAAATGTTACAAAAGACGGCAGACTACCTAAAACCTTTTTTGAAATGACTGACAATATGGATTTGATTGACATTTGGAGGACAAAGAACCCACTAGGAAGAGAGGGAACATTCTTTTCTGAAGCCCAACTGACCTGGACAAGAATCGACCAAATATGGATTTCTAGAGGCCTGGCACCTAAGGTCAGAAAAGTGGAAATCTGCCCAAAGACCTGTTCCGACCATAATGCAGTAAAGATGGATATGACACTACTACCAACTGGATCCTTTAGATGGAAGATGAATGACAATTTGTTCAGAGATCAGGAAATTACCAAGAAGGCCCAAAAAGTTTTGAAGGATTACTTTGAGATAAATATGAATACTACGGTGAAAAAAAGAATCGTCTGGGACGCAAGTAAAGCTGTAATGAGGGGATTCTTGATACAACAGAATGCAGTAAAGAAAAGAACACAAAATGAGAAAAAAGATAAGATCTTGGATAAAATAAAAGAATTAGAGAAGAAATTAAGAGTGAATCCGAAGTCACAGCCAACTCTGAGAGAAATTAAACTTTATCAAACACAATATTCTAAATTGATAAATCAGGAAATTGAATGGAAGGTTAAATTAATGAAACAAAAAACGTTTGAGTCGGCGAATAAATGTGGAAAACTGCTAGCTTGGCAGTTGAAGAGAAGACAAAGATTAAATACGGTTACAAACTTAGAGGTTGATGGAAAAAACATTCAGAATCCAGTGGACATTAGAAAGTGTTTCCAGAGATATTTCAAAAAACTATACACCCAAGGGCAGCAAGACGATGTTGAGATTAAACAATTTTTGGCAAAAAATGGACTATCTAAATTGTCACAAGAAAATAGGACAATCCTGAATTATAAAATAACACGACAGGAGATTGAACAAGCCATCCAGAACATGCAACTCGGCAAATCTCCAGGGCCAGATGGGCTGACCTCCAAGTACTATAAGACATTAAAAGACTATTTGATACAACCTTTGATGGAGGTCAGCAATGAAATTATGGAGGGGAAGAGGGCACCGGAGTCGTGGAAGGAAGCGTTCATCACATTAATACCAAAGTCGGAAGCTGAAAAGACACAACTTAAGAACTACCGTCCCATCTCCCTTTTAAATGTGGATTACAAAATATTTGCAGACATTTTGGCAAGTAGATTTAAAAAAGTTTTAAATGAAGTAATTCATAAGGACCAGGCCGGCTTTCTCCCAGGTAGACATTTGTTTGCTAATACAAGGAACATTATTGACATTTTGGAACTTTTGCAAACAGATATAAATACAAAAGCAGTTTTAATTTTTATAGACGCGGAGAAGGCCTTTGACAATATCTCCTGGAAATTTATGATGGGAAATTTAAAAGAGATGGGAGTGGGACGGGGTTTTGAGAATGGGATTGAGGCGATATATTCAGAACAGAAAGCTAAATTGATAGTTAATAATGTGGTTACAGAAGAGTTCAAAATTGAAAAAGGGACACGACAAGGTTGCCCTATCTCCCCTTTGTTATTCATTTCGGTTCTGGAAGTGCTATTGAACATGATTAGAGGGGATCGGTTGGTGGAAGGAATTCAGGTCGGTCAGAAACAATATAAATTAAAAGCTTTCGCAGATGACCTGGTTTTGACCCTGCAGAAGCCAGAGCCCAGTACGAAAAGAGTATTACAACTGATTAATGACTTTGGTCGGGTGGCTGGATTTAAATTAAATAAACAGAAAACTAAGGTTTTGGGGAAAAATTTGACTGATACAGAGTCAGAACGGTTTCAGAATGAGACGGAACTTAATGTGGTTAAAAAAGTAAAATACCTAGGGGTAAACATAACAGCAAAAAATCTAAGTCTATTTAAGGACAACTATGAAAAATGCTGGACAGAAATTAAGAGAGACTTAGATAGTTGGTCAAAATTGAAACTTTCTTTGTTAGGCCGAATTGCTGCTATTAAGATGAATGTATTGCCAAGGATGTTGTTTTTATTTCAAACACTTCAGGTTCTGGACAAAACGGAGTGCTTTCAGAAGTGGCAGAGAGACATTTCTAAGTTTGTCTGGCAGGGCAAAAAGCCCAGAATTAAGTTTAAGATATTAACTGATGCAAAACAAAGAGGGGGCTTTGCCCTGCCAGACTTAAAGTTGTATTATGAAGCCGCAGCGTTCTGCTGGCTAAAAGACTGGCTACTTCTTGAAGACACTGATGTGTTAGATCTGGAAGGGTTTAACAATGCTTTTGGATGGCATGCATATTTATGGTATGACAAGGTTAAAGCAAATAAGGCCTTTAAGAACCATATTGTCAGAAAATCACTGTTTAATGTCTGGACAAAATATAAAGACTTGCTGGAAAATAAAACACCAAGGTGGCTTTCACCTCTGGAAGCTAAGGCCCGAAAAAGACCCAATATGGAGGCTAAATGGCCAAAATATTGGGAAATACTAGAAAAGGATGGAGACAATTGGAAATTGCAGAGTTTGGAGAAAATGAAAGACAAAGTGCGAGATTGGTTACATTACGCTCAGATTAAAGAAGTTTTTAAAAATGATAAGAAACTAGGGTTCCAGGTGGAGAAATCGAAACTAGAAACAGAATTGTTAGAACCAAAGATTAAGGTACTTTCAAGGATGTATAACTTGCTGTTGAAATGGAATACACAAGATGAAACGGTTAAATCGGCTATGATAAGGTGGGCACAGGACATTGGGTATAATATCATGTTTGAGGACTGGGAGAGGTTGTGGAGTAATGGATTGAAATTTACTGCATGTAACGCTCTGAAAGAAAATGTAATGAAAATGATTTATAGATGGTATATGACCCCAGTCAAACTTGCAAAAATTTACCACCTGTCTGATAATAAGTGTTGGAAATGTAAAGAGTGTGAGGGAACGTTCTTCCACCTCTGGTGGACTTGCCCTAAAGTGAAGGCGTTCTGGGAAATGATTTATAATGAATTGAAAAAGGTATTTAAATATACCTTCACTAAGAAACCAGAGGCTTTCCTTTTGGGTATTGTCGGCCAAGGGGTGGCAAAGAAGGACCAGACATTTTTTATGTATGCAACAACAGCAGCAAGGATACTTCTCGCAAAACACTGGAAAACTCAAGATCTACCCACACTGGAAGAATGGCAGATGCAACTGATAGACTACATGGAACTGGCTGAAATGACCGGCAGAATTCGTGACCTGGGAGAAGAGAGGATTGAGGAGGATTGGAAGAAATTTAAGAATTATTTACAAAAGCATTGTAATTTGAGTGAATGCTAAATAAGATGCTAGACTAAAATAACTGAGCACCACTAAATTTAGAAGTTTTTAAGAAAATAAGTAAGACTGTGAAAATTTAACTCCTTTCGAGAATTATAAGATTATGAAATATAGAAGGGATATAAGAATTTAAATAAGATGATAAATTGCTGACAAAATGTTATAACGAGGAAAGTGGGAGCGGGAGATGTGAGGAAGTCCAAAGAAAATGTGAAACTATGTTAAGACAAATGTTATATTGTTTATTATGTTTACTTCTATTGTAAAACCCAATAAATTGCTTTAAAAAAAAAAATAATTTGCTTGGTCTGTTGCCCATATGGAACCTCTGTATTTTTATTCATTGTTAAGTGGGGCGGGGTGGGTGGGTGAGATCCAGCTATACATAGGTATGCATGGGCAGATGCTGGACCCAGCTGTGGATGGGTCAGTCGGTATTCACTTGTTGCCATCACTCCTCTGTAACATAGATTTCTCCGTCTTAATTATGATGGGTCTAGATCAGCTCTTCTTTTTGTCAGGCCTCTGTCTTCACTTGGTCTCCCCACATGTAGGCCTGGTGACAGCAAAAGCCTCAGAGGATGACCTGTTTGAATCATAGAATCATAGAATCATAGAGTTGGAAGAGACCACAAGGGCCATCGAGTCCAACCCCCTGCCAAGCAGGAAACACCATCAGAGCACTCCTGACATATGGTTGTCAAGCCTCTGCTTAAAGACCTCCAAAGAAGGAGACTCCACCACACTCCTTGGCAGCAAATTCCACGGTCGAACAGCTCTTACTGTCAGGAAGTTCTTCCTAATGTTTAGGTGGAATCTTCTTTCTTGTAGTTTGGATCCATTGCTCCGTGTTCGCTTCTCTGGAGCAGCAGAAAACAACCTTTCTCCCTCCTCTATGTGACATCCTTTTATATATTTGAACATGGCTATCATATCACCCCGTAACCTCCTCTTCTCCAGGCTAAACATGCCCAGCTCCCTTAGCCGTTCCTCATAAGGCATCGTTTCCAGGCCTTTGACCATTTTGGTTGCCCTCCTCTGGACACGTTCCAGTTTGTCAGTGTCCTTCTTGAACTGTGGTGCCCAGAACTGGACACAGTACTCCAGGTGAGGTCTGACCAGAGCAGAATACAGTGGCACTATTACTTCCCTTGATCTAGATGCTATACTCCTATTGATGCGGCCCAGAATTGCATTGGCTTTTTTAGCTGCCGCGTCACACTGTTGGCTCATGTCCAGTTTGTGGTCAACCAAGACTCCTAGATCCTTTTCCCATGTACTGCTCTCAAGCCAGGTGTCACCCATCTTGTATTTGTGCCTCTCATTTTTTTTGCCCAAGTGCAATACTTTACATTTCTCCCTGTTAAAATTCATCTTGTTTGTTTTGGCCCAGTTCTCTAATCTGTCAAGGTCGTTTTGAAGTGTGATCCTGTCCTCTGGGGTGTTAGCCACCCCTCCCAGTTTGGTGTCATCTGCAAATTTGATCAGGATGCCCTTGAGTCCATCATCCAATTCGTTGATAAAGATGTTGAATAAGACCGGGCCCAAGACAGAACCCTGTGGCACCCCACTAGTCACTCTTCTAATTTGGGGCTAGTTTGCTCTCATTCTAGTTTGGGGCTAGTCCTGAGAGGCAGGTGGTAAGACTGGAGTTGAACCAAAAGTTCTCCTATGAGATTTTTTGTATCTCATGGGATGAGATACATCAACATATCTTTCAGCCTCTCCCTCCCACCATCTAAAACCACCCCCCCTTTTTATAAAGAGTTCTTGAGGATTTTGATCTTCTGATTCTGCTATGAACTGACTCTTTCCACACCTTCTGGACTAGAGTAGAACTGATTCAGCTTTTCTGATGCAGTGAAGAAGCAAAGAAAATGAAAACTGCATTTTTTTTTAAATAATGTGCAGTTTAAGAGAAAACGTATTTAGAAATTTACCTATTTAAATAAATTGTGCAGTTGTTTTTTATAAATCTTATTAATACAGAAATGTAGTGGAATGGAATTATAAGTGGACACATGTGGAAGTGATCCTTATTTCTTAGCAATGTCAAGTGTATACCTGGCAAGGGTGTGTGGCCAGTAGACACAGCAGCATTAGAGTACAGGATGGGTGAGCACCACCAGTCCCTCTCATGTCTTCACTTAACACATGTAAACATCCCTAATTTCTCCTGGGCTTTGTGGATTCAGCTGGTGGGGAGCTAATTTGTTCAATGTCTGAAAGCAACTCTCAGCCTAGGATAGGGGTAGCCAACATGGCACTCTCCAGATGTTTTTGGACTCCAACTTGCAGCAGCCTCAGCCAACATGGCTAACAGTCAAGGATGATGGGAACTGTACTCCAGTAACAGCCGGAGCGCACCCTGCTGGCTGCTTCTGGTCTCCAAGTTCACCTGATGACTTCTCCAGAGAAGGGTTGGGCAGGAGGCAGAGTGGAATCTCTGGGTGCTTCACAGTTGATCAAGGAGAGTTTCTGGACTTCCAAATTGTTTAAGAATGATATGACTTTTGCCACTGCAATTAAGCAGCTGAAATGAAAAATGCTAACCAGGAATGGGCTTTCTGTGCACAAGGACTGTGGCCCCAGTTAAGGTCTGGCATGGCAGACAATAACTTAGGTTCAGAATGTGCACAAAGGAACCCAGTTCATTCATTCTAGCTGTGTGCTTTTTGCACCTCCAGTAGATCTATTGAAAAACCTCAGAGTTGATCTGAAAAGCCTGAACCCATCGCTGATCTGGTTGAGCTGTCACACAGGATAACCCATAAGCAATAAATAAGCCTGATGCCCTGTATCAACTGTATCAACTAGAATGATAATTCACATTAGTCAGTGACCTATTTCTGAAAGTGCTTGATGCAAGGTATTATGAAGGAACTAGATGCCTTTCAAGCAGGATCCTTTGGTTTTGAGCAGGCAGCTATTTGAGATTCATAGCAGAGGAAAGCTATTTCAATAACTCTTCATAACAGCTTTTTAAAAATAAAAATAAAAAGAACAACAACCAACATTGATTTGTTCCTTTCCTTTCCTTTGGCAGGATGAAAAGAACCAAGTTTTAACCACCAACATTTGGCTACACATGGTGAGTGTTAAAGTTTAGAAGTTTCTTTTAAGAGGGTGATTTTATCAGTAGCTTAGGAAGTTCTCATATGCCAAGATCTAGCTCCAGATTGTCTACACTGGCTAGCAGCTGCTCTCTGGGACTTCAAGCAGGGGACACCCCAGCCCTTCCCAGAGATGCTGGGGATTGAACCTGGGACCTTCTGCATGCAAAGCAGAGGCTCTATCATGGAGCTACAGCTCCTCCCTTTAAAAGAAACATGTGGGCACCATGGAAAGTGAAACTGCAGAGACCCAGAAGGCTGCTATATATCAAGCCAGACCAATGGTCCATCTAGTTCAGTATCATCCACACTGACCTGCAGCAGCTCTCCAGTTTTCCAGACAGGAGTGTTTCCTCAGTCCTACATAGAGATGCTGGGGATTGAACCTGGGACCTTCTGCATGCAAAGCAGATGTTCTACAGTAAAAACAGCAAAAAGACCTTAAAGGCTAACAGAATATGACAAGCCCAATATTTGCTCCTTGTGATTGGTTTAGTGAATGAATTCATTTAATGAAATATTGATTCTTTTCCATTGTAAGATATATATCAGAGAGTGTCAGACATTAACTGCTACTGCATGCCAGCTGTCAAATATGGTCAGACATGCTGAGTGTGTCAGTAAGTCATCTGTCCACTCTTGTGAAATCCCGACTACCATGGTAGGCCAGCTATCAGATGTTGTCCCAAATGGACAGCATTGACTTTCACCTTCCTCTGGTGGCACCACAACTACGATGTGTAATGGAAGGTGAGAGGCGTGGGGGGGGGGCGTGCCAAATGTTGGTGTTGTACAGAGCACCACTGAAATTTGAAACCCCAAGGTCTGCCACCGACATGGATAGTACACACATCAAATGAGCAAACATCCCTTAATCAAAAGCGAGGAGTGCTCACAAGGACTCCTGAAGTCGTCTGAATCTGGAAGTTAACTTCATAAATTTCTACTCTCTTTTCCCATCCCTCCACTTTTTTCACTGCATTCATTTCCTTCTGAAATATACTTGGAGTTGAGTGTTGATTTCATGCTCTTTATTTCAGCTCATGGTCATCAGTGAGTGAATGAGTTTCCCCCCAAAACCTCTGGCTATATATACATTATTTACACAATGGGTCCCGCATGATTGGCTGATTCAATTCCCCTCCTGGAGCCTGATTGGGCTGCTCCTGCAGCCCAGTCAGGTTGCTGATTGACTTCCTCCTGGACCCGGATTCGGCAGCTCCTGCAGACCAATCAAGTTGCTGCCTTCTAGGATCTTACCTGCCTATTGTTCTAGGATCCAAGCTCAGTACATAACACCTTCAGTATCAACCATCAGTTACATCAAAGAGCTCTTTGCTCACAACTGACTGTATTTCAGAAGTTGCACGGTGCTTTGAGCAGCAGGACACAGTGACATAACGGTGTTACTATAAATTGACATGAAGTGTATTTACACAACTCCATTTTAAACAATTTGAGGGGAGAGTTACAGGATGCAGAACAAGGGACACTGCGGAAGATAAAGAACTATTCAACTGGAAATGCCAAAAAATGGGAATTATTTTCATATGTGGTGGAAACACCAGTATATTTTAAAAATGGGAAAAAGTTGATAGTTTAATAAGAAACCAGCTACATATATGCAAGGTTCCTCCCCTTTCTTTTTACAGTCCTCCCCAGTACCAAGTACTGTTTTTGCTGCCCATTGCATCCATTTTGTGCTGGCACTCACAGCACTTTTATCAACGTATGATTTTAAAAAACACTGCATTGTAAGGAATGGACACAAGGAACTTGTCTCTTATATGTTGAAAGCATCAAGGTTACTGTATGCAAGCAAGTGAAGATTACAAACCAACCAATCAATAGAATGGATTGATAAACACTGGGAATTTGTGTCAATGACAACATTAACACATTTTATAAAAATAAACCAGAAAAAGACAGTGGCAAGATATTTTTGAAACAAACTAGGAAGCATTTATTGAATAATGAAGACAAGGCTTTTGCACTACTTTGAATTAGATTATTTGAAATACGAGTATACAAGCTGGATTTTTTAAAAACATTTTTTTATTAAAGATTTCTTGGTTTACAAAAGTATGTGCAATGTCAAGTTACATTTTCTACATATCAGTTTCATTTGTTGAGACATTAGTGTTACATTAGGAAGAAAATGGGGAAAGCATGATGTGAAGACAAGGGCTCTCTGCCCCTCTTGTTTTCCAGCAACTGGCGTTCAGAAGCATTTCTGCCTCTGCTGTGGAGGCAGAGCAGAGCCATCCTGGAGAGGAGCCTTTGACAGCCATCTCCTCCATGAATTTCTCTAATCCTCTTTTTTATAGTTTTTATTAAAGATTTTCCTTTGTAACAAATAAACAAAAAGGGGTACTGTCAGGGAACTGACATCGGAGCTAGAGGCGGAGGGAAGGCTCTCAAATGATGCTGGAGAAGGGCCCAGCAGGGAGAGAGGCAGCTCAGCAGATGGGGAAGCAATTTAGCGCAACACCAGGAATAAAGGGGGGCAGATGGGGGAATCGGCGAGAGGGCTCCAGGACGCTTCACCGGACACCAGCGGGGAGAGCACGGGTCCTCCGCTACCCACGCCCTCCCTGCTCAGAAGGCTTCCGCGCAGGGAGAGTAGGAGGAGACTTGGCGTCAAACAACTTTTATGTTGGAAAAGGTTTAAGAAATGCCCACTGACGGATTCTGCTAGCGACTGAGGCAGCCACGAAGTGAAGGGCTGTCCAGACAGAAAGGTTTAACAAGGCAACATAGCCAGGAGAGGCGGCAACTTACGCACGAGCAACCCATACTCATTACAGGTACCTATAGTGTTTCCACTTTCAATTCATAGTCTTTTTCACAGTTCATTTGCATTCAGTATGAGACACTGTTATATACTGTACGTTATTTGGGGGGAAAGTGAGAGGAGGGGGAATAATGATCTTTCGTTCTGTTGCATAGTGCTTGTGCAGGGTTTTTATGCCAGCCTCACATGGTTAAGTCCTTTATTCATATATTTATTTTTGTTACAAAGCCATCTAGCTTGGTAGCCATTACTGCCTCCCACGGCAGTGAGTTCCATGGTTTAACCATGTGTTGCATAGTTAAACATATTGGCTGATTGATACTGATGAGACAAAAAAAGAAGTTTGTCTTTTGCTGCCATTGCATTTTAAAAGAAGATGTGGAAAAGGCACAAGTTATTTATAAAAGTAAGAAAACTTTTCATCAGCTTTAAAAACTGGTCCCAGAAGAACCCAGGCAGTTTAATCAAGGACAGATTTATCAGTGTCACAAGCACTGGGAGAGACAAGAGCTAATCACTGGGCATCCTGACTGGAGACGACCTCCAGCAGTTGACATCTGTAGAGCTGGAGGGCACACAGGAGCACCGCTTTGGTCATTTGCTGCTTTGACAGGGTTGTAAACAGCATACTGAGTTGCAAAAGAACTGCCCAATACAAACAAAAGGAAAAAAACATAGTGCAGATTGGAGCTAAACAAGAGGTCAAATTTCCCTGGAATGAGGCTTTCATGCATTGCGTGGAGCAAAACAATCATCTGGGGGAAATGTGTGACTTTCTGAAGCTAAAACTAATGATTGGAGCACTGGTGTGAAATTATAGGAACCTGCCTTAGGTGATCTCCACTTAACCTTGCGCAGAAGCTGGCTGGGTAGTGCAAATCAGTACAGGATCTTCAGCCCACCATGTTTCTTTGTCCCCTGTTGTTTGAGGTTGGTAGCTCACAAGGCTGCAGTCAAGACAAACACAATGCAAAGGAGGAGGAGCCTTGCAAACGTTTAGGGCGGGAATGTGGCCTGCCAGGCTCCTCTTCTGGCCCACAGGATTCTCTCCAAGCCCTGCCCCTTATGAGCCCCACACCATGCTCTGTTCAAGTACTCTTGCCTGGCTGGAAGGTGGCCTCTTGCTTGCCTTTGTTTATGTAACTGCTAAGAAAAGCCTGCCTTTCAGGGATCAAATCGTGAACCGAAATGTGAGTAAACTTTTTGTTATTTTACTCAGGAAGACTCTTGTGTCTTTATTCTTTTAAGAGGGATCAAAGGGGACACCAGGAAATAATCTTAACTAAGAGATTCAAACAAATCTGCAAACTAGCTTCCAGGTAATTTAAGGGAAATTTGCTTTGCTACATCACTCACTAGTGTGAGTGAAGGAAGGATAATATTTATTCAATATATCCTTTCCCTGTAATGAGGGAGAGATCCTCAAATGGAGTCTGCTCTTTGTCTTCCATGCTAGGGGAGAGGACCTCAAAGCGATTGTGTATTTCTAAACAATCAGAGCGAACCCTGGGCCTCCTACTTCTTTGAGACACGTTTCTCCATATATCTGGCTCCTGTGTTGGTGAACTAGCCTCCTTCTCAGGGGAGTCCCCTGTCTCCTCCTTGGTGGAGACGGTGTGCTCTGTTGCTTCCAAGAAGAGCTCCAGCTCTCTAATTCTTTGGAGCGTAGCTACACATTCCTCCAGTTGCTGGACTTTGTCTTCTAAGAGGGCAATCAACATGCAATTGCTGCAGGTAAAGCTGCCTGCAACCTTTGGCAAGATGGCAAACATTGCGCAGGAACCGCAGGCGACTGCAGCTGTTCCCTCACCCTCCATCTTGAGAACGTGTCATTGGGGGTGGCTACAGCGGTCTTCCATCATAAAAAGCGTGAAGACAGGACAAATAACTCCCCCCCAAAAAACCCCTAGGTCTCCCCCAACAAACGTTTGAGACTAGCTCCCCTAAATCTAAAAGATGGATCAAACTGTGCACGCCTAGCGGTGCGCGCCGCTGCCCTGCAAGCTCTGATAAGTTCCTCCCACAGCTAATCACCTACCTCAACAGAAACCCTGCCCCCCTCTGACCTTTGCACAGGGAGAGCAGCTAATCAGCCACAAAGAAACACACACACACACACACACACGAAAACCCTTTTTGCTCCTTCTTCAGCTGCTGCCCTGCAGTCGTACTGGGGCTGATAGGAACTGTAACTGAGCAACACCTGGATGACACTTGTTGGGGAAGGCTGCAGGAGAGAAGCTAGATGAACCATCTGAGGCAGCTTCCTATTTCCTCTGTGGGACCTTTAATATATATATTCCAATTTCATGCTTGAGATGGCACAAACTGTAAGTCACAAGCAGAGTGGCATTTCTTTTACAGGCTGCTGTGTGCAACTGGGTGACCTAAAAATGAAATTTTAATGCCTTCAGTTGTTCTCCCAACCCTCTACCCCCGCCTCAGTTGCTAAATGCACAATTTGTAGAATCTGGGGCTTTTTTGCAAGTAAAATGCCACTTCTTGAGAGTTCCAGGCAAGACATTCATCTGAGTCCTAACTCTGTCATACTCTGGAAGGAACAAGCTACTGCTAGTAGAAAATTAAATTAACCTGTGTGTGTTTGCTTATTATTCTTAATTTTCCAGTACTGGACAGACTACTATTTACAGTGGAATATGTCAGAATATCCTGGAGTGAAGAACGTCCGTTTTCCTGATGGCCAGATATGGAAGCCGGATATCCTTCTATATAACAGGTAGGCTTAGATGGTGCAAAAGGTGGGAATTGTTGTTGTTGTTGTTGTTGTTGTTGTTGTTGTTGTTATTGTTATACATAGTTTTCATACCCTGCCCTTACTCCAAGATAGGAACACAGGATAGCTGATGACATAGAATATGCAACAGAGTACAAAAAATATACAATAAAATCAGTCTCAAATCCATGATCAAAGACACTTTAAGCACAAATCTGCAGCATCAAGTAATAAGTACCATCTCTTTATGTTCTACTGAGCTGAATACAGCTTCTGGGAGCTCACAAACAGGACTTGTAAGAAGGGCATTCGCAAGGGCGTTTTGAGAAGGAGGCCTCACTGTGTGTACAGGGCCAAGAAACATGGATGGTGAGGGAGCTGTTGCAGTGACCTACCACACCTGTGCCATGTTTCTATTTCTGCTGGCGAAAGTGCAAAACTATACCTGCAGCAAGTGCAAGCTGGTTGCCTTGCTGGAAGAGAAAGTACAGCAACCTGAGGTCTGCCTATCCACACTTCGAGCTACTGGGCAAGATGAAGAAATTATCACGATACCAGAGTGGACTCTCTTGGGACAGAGATGCAGGGGGGATGCCTCTAGGGAGGAGGGCGTTCACTCCATGCAGGAGACAAATCCCTGGAAGAATGTGACACACAGAAGCGGGACTGTCAGGAGCCATGCTGTGTCACTGTAGTTTCAAAACTGATTTCACCTCAGACACCTTGCTGAGGAACAAGGACAGCAGTTAGTTCGGTATTTTTATTTATTTACTTGATGGGGGGGGCAGCTGCCTCTTGGCTTTATCCATGCTTCCAGGTGATGTTGTCAGAAAAGATTTGGCTTCTTGGACCATGGTCCCAATTCCATGAGGAACAACTTCTGGCAAGATATAGGTTGTATCTCACAATGGTTGGCAAGAATGTGTTTGCTAAGACTCTTGTGAACCTGATCAGGAGAGTGTTAAACTAAATCCTGAGGAGGAGAGAGACAGTATTACAGATAAAAGGGGAATACCTGGTACCGGGAATAATAGCTTCTTTGATGCACAGGAAAGTGAGGTGGTGCTGCTGAAACCTGCTAAAGGGGAGGAAACTGCAAGAAGGAGGCAGCTGGAGGGAACAACTCATGGTTTCAGTTGTCTCTACACAAATGCACATAGTATGGGAAACAAGCATTTGCGCTCTTATTACAGGATGGCAAATATGACCTGGAGGCATTGCTGAAACCTGGTGGGATGAGACTCGTGACTGAAATGTAGGAATTGAGGGGTATAATCTGTTCAAAAGAAATCAACCAAACAGGAAGGGAGAAGCAGCAGCATTATATGTAAGGGATGTGTATGCTTGTGAAGAAATCCAATACCTGCAGCATGGAAGGCAGATAGAGAGTGTATGGGTAAAAATTCTGTTATATCATGTTGTTATTATTTATTCTTTGTAAGCCATTTAGGGATTCACTTGAATGAAAAATGGCATAGAAATCTAATAAATAAAATAAAATAAAATCAAAATGGTGTGCTTGGGGGGGGGGTCTGCTGTAGACCTCCAAGCCAGACTGAAGCGCTATGTCCAAGCAATTTTTTATCCCTGTGATTTCCCTAGGAAAACCCTCATTTTCTCACTTAATTGGTGGAAACAGCAATCTATGGAAAACCTGGTTGCCATTTGCTCTGATTCAGTGGTAAAACAGGGGCTTTCCCAGGGACAGCACCAGGATAAAAAGCAACAATGCTTGGACAGGGAGTTTTAAAGCCAAGACCTGTGTGGAAGTCTGGAAGAGTCCTAAGTGTGCTCTTTCAACCTAGCACAGCAAATCCACTTTGGTTTTGAAAGTGATGAGTAAATGCATTGAAAAGTGTGGGATGAATGAATGATGATCAGGAACCCAGATAAATACCTGCAAGCAAATCAGGATGTATAAGTTCCTTACAAACAAATGACAATGAATTCTCAAGAACAACCAGACAAAGCCTACCCACCATGCAAACAGCAGTTCTGGATGAAAGCCGAATAAACAGGTTGTCCAGAGAAACTGGAACTGCTGTTCAAAATTCTTACTTTTTTGAATTTTCTGATGCAGTTTGACAACCAAAAATGTGTAGTTCAGGAGAAAGAATGCACAAAATGTATACTAGTGCCACTGGTGTGCAAAAGTGAATAATATTGGGGGAAATGGATTGCAAAAATGCATCTGTTGGACAAAAATGTGTGTGTTCAGAGAAATGTACATGAAATTTCATACGGATTCTCATGTAGCTTTTTTGTTTTTTTGTAAATGCTTTTTATTAACTTATTATTACAGCACATACACACACGGCATGTGGAAAACAAACTACAAAACTACAAAAGAAAACACAAAATAAATGAAAAACATATAGTGGTACCTCTGGTTACATACTTAATTCGTTCTGGAGGTCCATTCTTAACCTGAAACTGTTCTTAACCTGAAGCACCACTTTAGCTAATGGGGCCTCCTGCTGCTGCCGCGCCACCGGAGCACGATTTCTGTTCTCATCCTGAAGCAAAGTTCTTAACCCGAGGTACTATTTCTGGGTTAACAGAGTCTGTAACCTGAAGCGTATGTAACCTGAAGCGTATGTAACCCAAGGTACCACTGTATACCCATATATCTGCAAGTATCTGCATGCGGACTTATGTTAGCCAATCTTTAATTCTTATTCTAATTCTAGTAGATTTCATTCCTCCTCAATGCAGGTCTGATTTTAAACTCGATAAACTGTTTCTTTCTCATTTCGTCTTTTCTACCCTTCTCCATATGTTGTATTTGTAAACCATATTTTGTTTTGCAATAATTATTCCAAGCAAGTCCAGGTTTTAATTTGAGGGCACTGTTTTTGGTTTTTTAAAAAAATCTCTGTACTTTCCCTGCTCTTTTTGAAATTTTTGTTTAGACTGTTCCCTAATTGCATCCGTCAGTTTTGCCAACTTAAGGTAATCAAATAATCTCTCTGGCCACTCTTTTGTGTATCACTCTTGTGTATCAGAGTGATAAAAGCTTCTTCCCATGATTTTGGTCTTTCCCCCTTTTTCAAAATTCCATTCATGACTTTTTTTCATCGGATCTGACAATATTTCTTCTAATTTTTTGTAATACACTGCAGATAAACTGTCTGTACCTGGTGACTTTCTTGTCTTTGCTTTGGAAATCGATTGTTGCACCTCCATCATGGTTACTGGGGAGTGAGAATATATTAGGAAAAGTGAGGGTGATTTCAATAGAAAGGTTTCAGCTTAAGAATGGACCCCTGGAACAAATTAAGTTCGTAACCAGAGGTACCACTGTATTCCTTTCTCTCTCTCTTCTTTGGGTTATATTTTGTTGGATGTAGAAGCCTTGAATCACCGCTTTGCTTGCATCCCATACGGTATTTATATCAGTTCCCCGGTTTAAGTTGTTATCAAAGTATTCTATTGAAATCACCCTCACTTTTCCTAATATATTGTCATTGTTTAGGATGTTTTCATTAATTTTCCATCTTCTTCTTGTTTTTCTTCCTTCTCTTATTTCCAGCATAGTTGGATTGTGATCTGATAGTGTTTTTGATTGAATTTCTGCTTTTTTATCTTTAGTAATAAGTTTTTTGAGACCCAAATTTTATCAGTTCTCCTTGCAGAATGTTTTGCTTCTGAACAGTGTGTGAATTGTTTCTCATTTGGGTGTTTAACTCTCCATGCATCTTGAAGATTGAAGTTTTCTACCAGTTGGAAGAAGGTTAACGGTAATCTCTCTTCTATACTTTCTCTCTCTCGCATTGTGCTATCCATATCGAGTGAGGTAACACAGTTTAAATCTCCTAATAATATGATCTTTTTGTCACAATAGTCCAGCAGCTTATCCTCCAGTTTTTTTTGTAAAATTCCACCTTCTTATCATTTGGTGCATAGATTCCAATGATAATTATTTTTTCTTTTTGATATGCCACTTTTATTGCCATCATTCTCCCTTCTTCATCCTTAAATAAAGGCTCTAGGTTGAATCTTGAGTTTGCATATATAACTACCCCTCTTTTCTTAACAACATCTGAGGAAATAAATTCATCAACTAGTTTTTTTATTAATCAACACTCTATTATATTATATTATATTATATTATATTATATTATATTATATTATATTATATTATATTATATCCCATTTATTTTTTCAAAGTAGATGGCGATGAAGAAGAAGAGTTTGGATTTGACATCCCACTTTATCCCTACCTCTCTAGGTTCCCCTTTCCCCCACAATTCCGCCCTCCTAATGTCTTACAATACTTCCTCCAAAATTTCTCTACCTCACTTTCTGTTGTAAATCTTTTTCTACTTTGCTTAAAGGTAAAGGAAATATCTTCTGGAATTCCCATCTGAAGGGGGTGTCATTCTTTTTCAATGCCTCAGCTAAGTATTTATATTTTACCCTATTCTTTAGCAATCTTGCAGGAATTTCTCTTAGTATTATAATATCTTTATCATCAATTCTCAGCCCCCTTTTCCTGTTAGTTTGTAGGATTTTATCTTTTAGAATTCTTGAATTCAAGAACACAAGACAATCTCCTGGCCATTTATTGGACCTCACAAACCTTGATTTGACCCTGAACACTTTGTCCATACAAATAGAGAAATATTCTTCTTGGATTTCTAGCCATTTTGCCAGCTCCTTTATTATCAGTTCCTCGATACGCTCTTCTTGTCTCTCTCTTATTCCTCAAAATCTCAGCATCTGTTCTCTCTGTTGCATCTCCTGTGTCACAACTGCATCCAGCATTGTTTCTTGCATCTTTTTTTAATTCCACAAGATCTTCCTTCATTTTCTCTTGGCTTTTCTTCATCTCTTTACACTCATTCTGGTTCTTTTTCAATGCTTTGTCCGACTTATTGGATTTCATTTTTAATTCTTCCCTATCTGTGTCTAATTCCTTACTTTTGTCAGAGAATTTTTCAATCTGTACAGAGAGGTCCAGAACTATTTTTGAGTTCTGCTCTATCTTATTTCCCATTAAATCTAATTTTACATCTAACGCTTTCATATTTTCATTCATCTCTTTTTTCATACCCAGTATCAGTTCTTTAATATCTAAATTGGGCTCGATCTCTATTGTGGAAGGGCTTCTTGATTGTGTTCCAGGTGTTGCCGAGATTACACCTGTTGCCAAGGTTACACCTGTTACCTGTTTTTTCTTTGTTGTCATGTTGCTATTTATGTATTATCTATATGTTCCCCTTGTGAATTGGTTCTTTAATACCTTATTCTTTCCGTGGTAGTTTTATAATTAAGAGTAAGAAAGTGAAAAGTTTCTTCAAGTTCTCATCCTGTCTAATCTAGTTTTCTATGTTCTTTATGGTTTCTCCCTATTTTCCTCCTCCTCCTCTTGCTGTCTTCCCTCTATTTTTATTATTTTAGTCTCGAATTATGGAGAGAGCTGCAGCTGAATCGCTCAGGCTTTCGAGGCATCTCATAGAAAGGGAAGGCTGGGGTTCTCCCTCTCTCTTGCCACTTTACTAAGTGCAGGAGCCATTGAGAAACCCCTTTTTGTGCCACTTGGCTCGGTCAAAGCTCAGGATCCTTTTCTGAGCCCTTTTAGGGGTATTGTGTTGCCTTCACTCCCCCTTTCACTCTTTTCTATGACTGAGTCATCCCGACAAGTTCGCTGGATGAACTCACGACCTTTATGTGATCGCGACTGATCCGGAAGTCTCTTTAAGCCTCACATGCAGCTTTTTAAAAAACTGCAAAGTGATGCGGGAATGAGATTAAGTGAATTGAAGATTGAAAAAAAATGAGGGATTGGGAGAAACTGAAATTAACACATCTTTCTATCTCTACCAGTGGATAATCAAGTTATGGTTTGGCAAACTGCACAGAATTGTCACTTAATTGTGCAATATGGTTGCTGTTATTATGATTCTTTCATTTCAGCCTTAATCACAGTCACATTGCATTATGAGAAAGAGCACTTAATTTTGATTCAATGTAATTCACGTCTATACCAAGAATGTCATTTCCTTAATATAACGCAAACAATCTCGCCAGAAGAGGTTTTTACACTGAATAATAAACATGTACCTCATTTTTGAACTAGAAAATCTCATTAGAACTTCATAAGATTTCCTGCAAAACATTTTACACAAGTGGCCCTGGGTTCAGATAACAGCTCCAAGACAAATAGAAGTAATTCATGTCAATTTTTCTTTTTTTGAAAGTTAAAGTATGGCCCACAGCTCAGATGCAGAGCACACACTTTGCATACAGAAAGTCCCAAGTTCAACCCCTGGCATCTTCAACTGACCAAAAAAATAAATGGTCTGGAAACCAAGCCTTATGAGGAAAGGGTGAGAAAGTTGGGTCTGTTTAGCCTGGAGAAAAGAAGACTAAGAGGTGATTTGATGGCCACCTTTAAATATCTGAAGGAATTTCATGTCACAGATGGAGCAAGCATGTTTTTGCTGCTCCAGAGGGTAGGACCCAAAGCAATCAATTCGAATTACAAGAAAGGAGGTTCCAACTCACCGTTAGGAACAACTTTCTGATGGTAAGAGTCGTTTGACAGTGGAAAGGACTCCCTCAGAAGGTGGTGGACTCTCCTTCATTGGAGGTTGCTAAGCAGAAGTTGGATGGCCATCTGTCAGGGATTCTTTACCTGTGTTGTGGTTCTGGACAGCCAAGAGTTAACACTCCAGAAGTGTTCACTGGGTGCATTGCCCACATGACCATTTTCCTTTGATCTGTGCTCTGTGGGGGCTGAGCTCTCTCTGGAGAGCAGTCTGTCTGAGAATGTGAGCAAGGTAGTTTCGTTTTTGTTAGAGACAGTGTGCTGCGAACATGCAGCTAGATTCTGTGGGTTTTCTTTTCCGTTTGTTATGCTTCTAAATAAAGAGTGTTAGAATAGAAGCACTGGTGTCGAGCTGCGTTATGGAAGACACCACGTTGACACAAAGAAGCCATTTTACTCTGTGTGTGAACTCTGCTATTATCCGGCAACTGAGAAGAGTGGCAGCGCGCGAGTGGAAGCGTGTGGGCGCCATTGGAGTTTGTCGGAGTGGCAGTAAATAAAATTTATTGCAGGGCTGTTGCAGCAGACTCAGTGGGTCAAAGGATTTACGACCCACAAACTTTAACAACCTGGGATTCCTGCACTGCAGGGGGTTGGACTAGATGAACCTTGGGGTACCTTCCTACTCTACAATTCTATGTAGCAGGCTGTGTTGAGATCTGGGGTGGACCCTTCTCTGCCTGAGACCTTGGAGACCTGCCACAAACCAGAGAAAACATATGGATTACCCACACTTGTTTTTTGCCCCGCTCTTTCTAGGCACATGTTCAGTATCAATACACCAAGCTCTCCCCGTGAAAACTTGCTCTTTAGCACTCAATTGGAGCACATTTGAGTTTTCCATGGATTGCCGTTTGCTCCCATTGAGTTTAAGGAACGTGTTTTCCTTGGGAAAGCTCCAGAGGGGGGAAAGGCTGCTTGGACATGGACCTTTAAAGTGTGGAGCATGCCTGGAAAGAGCAGAGGAAAGGTAAGTGTGGATAAGCCCTCAGTACAAGACTGGTTTATATGTCAATATGTTTGGTGAGGCTGATGATAACCATAATCACAAATAATGCATAGTTTTTGTTTTATTTTGTTTATAAATTATAAACTGGGGATTCCATAGCAGTGCACAAAGATATTAAGCCAAGCCTACATTTGTGTGCCCCATTCTTAACCCTACTTATCTGGGAGTGAGCCCCATCAAATCCCGAAGGACTTAGTTCTGAGCATTGCACTGCTTGTTCTTTGGGGTTATTAACTGTGCTCTTGTGTGTTTAGCTTAATGATCAGCATCTATCACAGAAGGCTTAACTGAATGAAGAGGGAGGGAAAATTCATTGCTGAAGTGCCCCACTTTTTAGCCTCCCTGTTGCTCCAGCTCAGTCTGGGTGAGCCTTTCTGTTAGGCAGAGTGAGGCAGCAGCCCCAGGGAGCAGGAACTCAGTGGCAACTTGGCAAGGTTTGCAGTCTAGATATAAATTATTCCAAAATGGAGGGGATGGTCTTGTCCAAGAGATAAGCCCACATAAGTAGTGCTTAGATCAGGGGTCAGCAAACTTTTTCAGCAGGGGGCCAGTCCACTGTCCTTCAGACCTTGTGGGGGGCCGGACTATATATTTTTTGGGGGGGGGGATGAACGAATTCCTATGCCCCACAAATAACCCAGAGATGCATTTTAAATAAAAGGACACATTCTACTCATGTAAAAACACGCTGATTCCTGGACCACCCGTGGGCCAGATTTAGAAGGTGATTGGGCCGGACCTGGCCCCCGGGCCTTAGTTTGCCTACCCATGGCTTAGATGGACACATGATCAAACAACGCTCCAGCTTTAGATATCTGGGTATGTGACCCCCCCCCTTGGCAGTTGGAAATCCCTTATAGAGGCAGTAAACCTCCAGCTTGGAGGACAGCTACAGCAGTTCTAAGCCTAGCAGATCTATACTGATCACTCCTGTGACATGTACAGGCACTGGTGGAGGAAGAGGGGATGGGGGGAGCACACTGCCCTGGGCAGCGCGTTCCCGGTGGGGTTCCATAGTGGCTGCCCCCCCGCGCTGGGCGCCCTGCCCCCACAGGTGGCACACACCACCCCTTTGGGTGGCGCCCCCGCCCCCAGGATGTGCGCCAGCCCCGCCCCCACCTGCTCTCCGCCACTGTGTACAGGCTGTGCTTCTGCAAATACTGGTAGAGGGGAAGTGCAGTTATTGGGATGCAAGAGTTGGGTGCTCAGCATGGAACCCCTGTGCTCTTTCAAACTTCCTTGCTGAATGCTGAGAAACGGCAAAGCTCTCTCCCTCCCTCTGTGTGTGCACATATATAAAAACATCTGAGGCACATCGTTAAAAAACTTATGCCATAGCTTCCCCAAAGCTGCTTTCTCATCTCCTGCTGTTTAGCTGGCAAATTGCCCTTTGGAAATGATGTTCTGCATTCATGGCTGTCCATGCTCATTTATCTTGCCAAGCTGGACACTGTATCCATGCACAGTGACTGATATTTATGCGCTGGAGAGAAGTGCCTGCCTTGTGACTGCATGTCTGAGAGTGGGATTAAGCTTGACAGGGTGCTTAAATATTCCCAGGTCGCTTGTCTTCTTGCTTTTCACTCTTTTGTTCCTTTGTACTCTCCAGGGACTTTTTGCATGCAAAGCAAATGCTCCACCACTGAGCTACAGCTACAGTCTGCTCAGGAAGGGAGGTCCCTGAAGACAAGGACCACCCTAAACCTGGAGCAGACACTGCCTGGCTAACATCCTTAAGGGTGAACTACCAGAACTGCATTATAATTTGGAGCCTGCCTTTGTGAGGATACAGAAAATTTGCTTTCTTTGGTCCTGCCTTGGCTAGAGTAAAAACATAGAATAATATAAGCTTTTTGGGGATGTTAGTTCTTCTTGGGTAGCCTTTGCAGGATCAAAGGGATCCCTGCTTCTCTTTAGCAATTCAACACATTTCCATAGCAGCATAGCCCTTGATTCATCTGGAGTCTGTGTTCTGCACTGAACCGTTTTTTAATTTATTACTGGCTTTGAATAGCTGAAGATCAAAAGCCCCTGTTAGTTTTCATATGATTTTACATGCTACCTTTGGTGAAAGCGAAAGTGCCACAGTGCAAGTGGGGGTGAGGCTGCTTTAAGATTCCCATTCATCCTTCATCTTAGGCTGTGAGTGGATTGGACAGCAATCCCTTGCCCTCTAACAGAGAAAGAAGTCCCTTTCAGCTTGGTAGGGTGCACAAAAATACCTCAGCTGCAGTCAGGCAACAAGCTACTTAGTGCAAATTTGAATGTGGGGGCCCTGGGAACAAGGTGGGACCTTGAGCTGGTCACTGTCTCTCCTCCTAACTTACCTCACAGTGTTGTTGTGGGGATTAAATGAGGACTGGGAGAACCATGTATAGCACCTTGAGTCCTGCAACATCTGGAGAGCCACAGGTTCCCCAGGCCATGTTAATACCGAGGCTAAGGAACCAGTGACACTCCAGATGCTCCAACATCCTGTCATTCCCAGCCAGCATGGCCATTGTCAAGGCAGATGGTCAGGGATGATGTTCATAAGCTATCCCTGTTTTAGATAGAGGAAGATGGATTCCTTATTCCTTCCTGCCTCTGCTAAAACTTTTCAAATTGGTACTGGGCATTTCTACCTATCCCCTTCTCCCATCGAAGCCCAACCCTCTAGCATTGGCACCGCGTTGGCTCAACAGGGCTTTGAAGCAGATGCTGCACATCTTATCTAGGATCTGTGTCCAAGACTAGAAGCACTGTTGATCGGACACTGCAGTTGAGGAACCACGCCAAAGGCTCTGAGCAACTGACACTATCTTCCCATCTCCTGCCATGTCCCAGGTCCAAGACTGAAAGGATAAAACAATCAAGACATCTGTTTTTGCACCACATCAAAAGTATGCTTTTCTTCCACCGTTTTTCATCCATTGTGGTGCAACACAACTCTGTGGTCACCCTGCTGCCTTGTGGAGGTTTCAATTCTCTTTGCCATATGTCTGTTGATTGAATGCATCCCTGCTGGGTACAAAGAAACCACATTGCTTCTCTCCATCTCAAAGAGCATCTTTCTTTGGGTTTCCCATCTACTTAGAATAGCCAATATGTCAGCTGCAGCTGTGCCTGCCTCCTCCTTCCATCCACCCACTTGATTAATGTTGCTCTTCCAGGTGGTGTTGACTCGTAATATTGCTTTCACTGTGTGTGGAGAAGATGGGTCTTCTGTCACCCTCCTGAATGCTCCTTCTCTCAAAGCTGACAAACCCACTTTGCTTTTGATATACTCTGAGAACCTCTCCCTGCAGTGTGCTTTATGTTAAATGATTTGGGATGAACCCTGCTCTAAGGTTCACTGTGCCTACCACGTCCATCTATCAAGTCCAATGGCTGTTTTAAGCTTAAGCATTTGGGTCATGGCTTGGGTTCTGCATAGATAAGTTTCGGAGGAGAGGAAATCAGAGTCCTCTGAAACCTTTCAGGTGTGAGATGGGTTAGCAGATGTTCAGAGCAGGTGTTCTGTTCTAGATTAATCTTGTTGAAATCATTTTCCCCCCTTGTAAATTTGGTTTCTCTCCAAGTTAAAGAAAACTGAAGGAATACCATAGGGGCTTTGTGCATTGGTCAACCTCTACAGTGATACTGAGACAGTGAAACACAGTAGAATCATAGAATCATAGAATCATAGAATCATAGAATTGGAAGAGACCACAAGGGCCATCGAGTCCAACCCCCTGCCAAGCAGGAAACACCATCAGAGCACTCCTGACATATGGTTGTCAAGCAGAAAACAACCTTTCTCCCTCCTCTATGTGACATCCTTTTATATATTTGAACATGGCTATCATATCACCCCTTAACCTCCTCTTCTCCAGGCTAAACATGCCCAGCTCCCTTAGCCGTTCCTCATAAGGCATCGTTTCCAGGCCTTTGACCATTTTGGTTGCCCTCCTCTGGACACGTTCCAGTTTGTCAGTGTCCTTCTTGAATTGTGGTGCCCAGAACTGGACACAGTACTCCAGGTGAGGTCTGACCAGAGCAGAATACAGTGGCACTATTACTTCCCTTGATCTAGATGCTATACTCCTATTGATGCAGCCCAGAATTGCATTGGCTTTTTTAGCTGCCGCGTCACACTGTTGGCTCATGTCAAGTTTGTGGTCAACCAAGACTCCTAGATCCTTTTCCCATGTACTGCTCTCAAGCCAGGTGTCACCCATCTTGTATTTGTGCCTCTCATTTTTTTCCCCCCAAGTGCAATACTTTACATTTCTCCCTGTTAAAATTCATCTTGTTTGTTTTGGCCCAGTTCTCTAATCTGTCAAGGTCATTTTGAAGTGTGATCCTGTCCTCTGGGGTGTTAGCCACCCCTCCCAGTTTGGTGTCATCTGCAAATTTGATCAGGATGCCCACAGACTTCCGGGTTAGCGCCTCCAGCAATGGAGGAACTCCTCTGATCGGGAGGAATCCGCTCCGTGGAAATCAGGGTCTGTCCGCCACGGCGAAGGCGGAGACCCACTAAAAACCACAGGTGGGAGAAGCTTGTGGACGTGGGATTCGGCTGGCACCTTCTGCGCCTCCTCTACTCGTGGGGAAACCCGGTTTCAGGGATCTGGAGCGACGTGGGGTGAGTGGCACGGTGCTTCGCATCGACTGCTTCTTTCACGGAGTGAAGCCGCATTGCTGTTGCAGGCGAGCGCTGACTTTTTCCTGTAGACAATTTGATCTTAAAACAACTACCCGTGAGTAGAACGGAAAATTGGATTTTTAAACGTCTTAATTTGGCACCAAAACGGGGAGGTTTCAAACAGGAAGTCCGCCTCCCCCTTTTGTAAATAGATTGAAGCAAAGAGGCTGCAAGCTAAAGCCTTGGAAAGTCTCACATAAAAGATTAAACTTCCATCGGTTAAACCATCAAACCCCCCTTGGAAGCAGGAGAAGAGGGGGGAAATTTAAGATCGCGTAAGCCTGCAGGAGAGAGTGAAGAAAGTCAATTTACCACCGCTCTGAACCTGGAAATGGGCTGCTAGTAAAGATTGAAGTTTCGGATATGCTCATTGACTGTGAATAGATCGTCTTCTGACAGTAAGTTAAAGAAGAGAAATACATTGTTTCCATTGTCCCCTTCTGCGTTTAAAAAGGAGTAAAAGTAACTGAAAATTGAAACTAACTTTATTGTTTGAACTGTGCTTAAAAGGATTGATATAAATAGAAATTGTTTCCCCCTAGAGGAAGCCTTTGAAATTGTTACAAGAGCTGAGCTGGGGGAATTATCCACCTGCAAGATAAAACTGTGAGAATCTGGGATTGACCTTGAATCGTTAAGAATGTTGACAGAAGAAGCCTTAGTGGTTGCGTTTTGTAAGATTAATGATTCACTGGAACAGCTTTATAAGAAGACGGATGCGAGGACTATAAAAATTGATAACTTGGAACAAAAAGTGACTAATTTGGCACAAAAAGTCAATATTAATACAGAAATTATTCAGGAATCGATACAGGGATCTATTTTGACATGTGGCAAATTGAGGAGAAGGCGGGGGAGAAAGTTTTTGCTGTGGAACCTAAAGCGACACAAGTGGTGAGGAAGAGAGCTCCAGCCTTACAGTTGCAATTTGATGATTATAAGTTGATGCCTTCCAAGACTGAATTTAGAGAAAGTCAGATTTTTAGGATTGGAGCCCCTCTTGGACTGGAGATTGACCTTTGGGACCTGGACTTGGGTCAGAAGGAGACTGGAGTTGTGGGGACTGCCAGACTTGGAGGAACTCTGAAACACGACTGGAAATATCTTTTGAATTTCAATTCTAACTATGGAGATTTGGCTGACTTGTCGAGAAGGAACAAAAACATTGCTAGATGGGAATTTCCCGGAGATCTACTTTTCAGCATCAAAGGAAGGAAAATAAGAACAAGATCAGGAGAAGACAAAGTAAAGTGCATGTATAAACATGAAGAAGACTTGCAGAAGGGACCAGGAAAAGAGTTAAGAGCCTCGGACAGAAGATCACCAGGTTGATGGGCTATTTGGAATTGACGGAAATGACTGGCAGAACCCGAGACCAGGGAGAAGAGACGGTGGAAGAATATTGGAAAAAGTTTAAAATCTATATATGGAAATAATGTAAAATTAATGAGTGTTAGAAAAATGTTGGAAGGGAATTATACGGCTTTAGTAGAAATATTTTAAGGAATTAAGTATAAATAAGTATTATAGTATTAATGTAAAATAAGGTTAAAATATGTTAAGATAATTACATGACAGAAAATAGAGAAAGATGGAAAGGATTTGTTGAAATAATTAATAGAAATGGAATACAAAAGGGGAGGTGAGAGGAGGTCAATGAAACAAGGGAATGAAAGAGAGGATATTGAGATGGTATGATGTGTGGTTTTTTTGAATTGTTTTTGCTTTTGTTTTGTTTAATGTGTTAATGTTAATGTTGCGTTCTGTATTGTTTATATATTGCATTGTATTGTTTTCTCTTTTGCTTTTTCCCCCTTCTTTTCTTTTTTCTTTTCTCTTTTTTTCTTTTTGTAAGGTATAAAAGCAATAAATATTATTTTTTTAAAAAAAATTGATCAGGATGCCCTTGAGTCCATCATCCAAGTCGTTGATAAAGATGTTGAATAAGACCGGGCCCAAGACAGAACCCTGTGGCACCCCACTAGTCACTCTTCTCCAGGATGAAGAGGAACCATTGATGAGCACCCTTTGGGTTCGGTCAGTCAGCCAGTTACAAATCCACTGAGTGGTAGCATAGTCAAGACCGCATTTTACCAGCTTCTTTACAAGAATATCATGGGGCATCTTGTCAAATGCCTTGCTGAAATCAAGGTAGGCTACATCCACTGCGTTCCCTTCATCTACCAGGCTTGTAATTCTGTCAAAAAACGAGATCAGGTTAGTCTGACATGACTTTTTTTCAGAAATCCATGCTGACTATTGGTGATCACAGCATTCCTTTCTAGGTGCTCACAGACTGTTTGCTTAATGATCTGCTCCAGAATCTTCCCTGGTATTGATGTCAGACTGACTGGGCGGTAATTATTTGGGTCCTCTCTTTTCCCCTTTTTGAAAATAGGGACAACATTTGCCCTCCTCCAGTCTGCCGGGACTTCGCCTGTTCTCCAGGAATTCTCAAAGATGACTGCCAGTGGTTCTGAGATCACATCTGCCAGTTCTTTTAATACTCTTGGATGTAGTTCATCTGGCCCTGGAGACTTGAATACATCTAAACTAGCCAAGTATTCTTGTATATCTCCTTAGTTACTCTGGGCTGTGTTTCCTCTGCTGAATCATTTGCTCCAAATTCTTCAGGTCGGGCATTGTTTTCTTTATCGGAGAAGACTGAGGCAAAGAAGGCATTGAGGAGTTCAGCCCTTTCTGTGTCCCCTGTTTGCATTTCACCATCTTCTCCTCTGAGTGACCCCACTGTTTCTTTGTTCTTCCTTTTGCTACAAACATACCCATAAAAGCCTTTTTTTGTTGCTTTTAACCTCTCTAGCAAGCCTGAGTTCATTTTGTGCTTTAGCTTTCCTGACTGTGTCTACATGTGCTGGCTATTTGTTTGAATTCCTCTTTGGTGGTTTCCCCCCTTTTCCATTTTTTGTACACATCCTTTTTTAATCTTAACTCAGTTAAAAGTTCTTTAGATAGCCACCCTGGCTTCTTTAGGCACCTTCCATGTTTCCGTCTCATTGGTATTGCCTGAAGTTGTGCTTTTACTATCTCCCTCTTAACAAACTCCTAGCCGTCATGAACTCCCTTTCCTTTTAGTATTACTGTCAGTGATACTAAAAGGTCAGAGAGGAATCTGTTTGACCTTATGCTCTTGGCTGAGTTTGACATCCAACAAACATCCGGGTAATTGAAGTCCCCCATTACTACTATCTCCCTTCCTTTTGCATGCTTGGCCATCTGTTCCAGGAAGGCATCATCTATGTCCTCCGTTTGGCTTGGGGATCTATAGTAAACTCCCACAATGAGGTCACTGTTATTCTTCTCTCCCTTAATTTTGACCCAAATGCTCTCACTTTGGCTTTGAGGTTCTAAATCTTGGATCTCTTCACAGGTATACACATCCCTGACATATAACGCCACTCCTCCTCCTTTCTTGTCTGGTCTGTTTCTCTGAAATAGATTGTATCCCTCCATTATTATATTCCAATGGTGGGACTTATCCCACCACGTTTCAGTGATGCCTATTATGTCATATTTAGTTTGCTGTACCAAGAGCTCAAGCTCATCTTGTTTATTTCCCATGCTTTGTGCATTAGTGTACAGACATTGAAGTCCATTAATCCTTCCCCCGTGTCTCTTATTTAAGGATTTTTTCCTCCCACCACTAGGTCTGCGTGCTGTTTGCTCCATTTGGTCTATGACATTTGGATGATCATCTTCATCAATTGATAGACTCCTACCTTCAGGAGCACTGTCTCCCTCCCCCACATTAGTCAGTTTAAAGCCCTCCTGATGAGGTTTCTGAGATTTTTGGCAAAAACATTTCTCCCAACTGTTGTGAGGTGCAGCCCATCGCTTGCCAGAAGTCCATCTTCAAGAAACTGCAGTCCGTGATCTAAGAATCCAAACCGTTCCTGTTTACACCATTTGTGAAGCCAGCTGTTCACTTCCACTATTTTTCCCTCTCTCCCTGGGCCACGTCGTTCAACTGGGAGGACAGATGAGATGACAATTTGTGCATTTAATTGCTTCAATTTCCTGCCCAGAGCCTCGTAGTCTCTTTTGATCTTCTGGAGTCTATTGCTTGCAGTGTCATTGGTTCCCACATGAACCAAGAGGAGGGCGTATTTGTCAGTGGGTTTTATGATTCCTTGCAGTCGTTCAGTTACATCTTGGATCTTAGCCCCGGGGAGACAGCACACTTCCCGAGACATCTTGTTAGGCCCACAGATCACTGCTTCTGTTCCCCTCAGTAGGGAATCCCCTATCACCACTACATGCCTCCTCTTAGGTTTGGTCGGGGTTCTTCCGTGAGCTGTCTGTTCCAAGGTCGCCTGCACATTCCCTGAGGACTGACTTTGCTGCTCGTCTTCATATACCTGATCGACTGTAATGAGGGAGAGATCCTCAAATGGAGTCTGCTCTTTGTCTTCCATGCTAGGGGAGAGGACCTCAAAGCGATTGTGTATTTCTAAACAATCAGAGCGAACCCTGGGCCCCCTCTTCTTTGAGTCACGTTTCTCCATATATCTGGCTCCTGTGTTGGTGAACTAGCCTCCTTCTCAGGGGAGTCTCCTGTCTCCTCCTTGGTGGAGACGGTGTGCTCTGTTGCTTCCAAGAAGAGCTCCAGCTCTCTAATTCTTTGGAGCGTAGCTACACATTCCTCCAGTTGCTGGACTTTGTCTTCTAAGAGGGCAATCAACATGCAATTGCTGCAGGTAAAGCTGCCTGCAACCTTTGGCAAGATGGCAAACATTGCGCAGTAAAGTACACAACTTTTGAACACAGTAAGAAGATACAGTTTTGACTGAAAGGCAGAAGACAGTGTAGAGTCATAGAACTGTAGAGTTGGAATCTACCCAAGGGTCATCTAGTCCAACCCCCTGCAATACAGGAATCACAGCTAAAGAATTTCTGACAGCTGGCCATCCAACCTCTGTTAAAAAACTTCCAAAGAAGGAAAGTCTATTATCTTCTGAGGTAGTCTGCTCCACTATCAAAGATCTCTTACCAGCAGAAAGTCCTTCCTAATGTTTGGTTGGGATCTCTTTTATTGTCATTTGAATCCATTGGTTTGGATTTTATGCTCTGGAGCAGCAGAAAAGAATCCTGGTCTATTTTCCATGTAAAATCCCTTCAGCTGTTTGAAGATGGTCTCATAACTCATAATTTATCCTGAGTGTCTGGTACTCAAACCTCCCTGTATGTGGAGGTTCTGTTTTCGGTTTACTATGGTTAATTGCATTGATAGACCCATCCTATATAAGAATTGCATTTGCTGGATCTGACAAGCACTCTGCTTCTCTTTGTGACCAAGCTGATGCTTCTAAGAAGCCCACAAAGAAGGAGGGGGAAAGATTTTCTCTGGCTGTTAGTCTTCAGCCACTGCAGTTCAGTGACATAAAGCCTCTGATTATCATGCCTAAGGCCCCATTCACATCATACATTTAAAGCACAATGATTCCTCTTTAAACTCTTATGCCTTCCCCCAAAGAATTATTGGTGCTGTTGTTTGTAAAAGGTGCTGAGAGTCGTTAGGAGACCCCTTGTTCCCCTCACTGAGCTGCAATTCCCAGGGGTTTAACAGTCAACCCCTCTTCACAGGGATCTCTGGGACTTATAGCACAGGGAAGGAAATAAGGGTCTTTAACAACTCCCACCACACTTTACAAACTAGAGCTCCCAGAATTCTTTGAGGGAGGCCATGGCTGTAGGGGATGATATTAACTTTGTTGCAAAAATGGATTGTTGCTTCAATCAGCCCTGGTAAGTCTATCCTACAGGAGGATTTTAAAAGGAACAATGGTGGTTCCAAGCTAAACGCATGCCTATGCTAAAGGCATTTTGGCAGGCTCCCTTCATTTCTCTCCAGTAATTGTTAACATGCACATTTGCCAATTTGTCAACTTCCACAAGGGTCATTTCTGAAGGGTTGACACTCTGATTTTTTGGAGTCCCCTCCATGTGGCTCTCAATCCCATTAGTGGAGCAGACACCCAACTGATGAGCCCTATGGCATTTGCATAGAGTGGATGGAAACTGAATTCACCAAGTCACCTCTGTGGTTAGGAGTGTCTTATGCCAGCTTTGTCACTCCCTGCCAGAACTGAGCCACTTTCTTACATGTCCACCACGTATCTTGATTAGAAGCTAACATTCCACACCCTCTTCAACAGTTGGATGAGTAGGAGGAGCTAATATGCACTAAGTAGAGGCATGAGGTGCCATTTTTGCACTATTCATAAATCAGTCCAGATTTTCAGTGAAATGTTTGCGTGCACAAGCTAGGGCACCTATGTGTGTGAGTGTGTTAAATCTGCTCCACTTCCATAAGAGTCTTTTTGGGAAATGATACCCAGAAACACAGAGCGACCAATTTCTTCTTAACAGAGCTTCTCAAAGAGTCCTGTGCTTCTCCAGCTGTGAAATCAGAAGAGGGCAAAAGAAATGTAGGGGGCGACCACACTTGAAACACACTGTGTACTGTTCTCTGGCCACAACACCTCGTGTGTGTGTGTGTGTCAGAGAGAGAGAGAGAGAGAGAGAGACAGCTGGAAAAGTTGCATAAAATGCAAAAGAAATAATCAGGATGCTGGAGCAACTACATCAACAATAATTCTTTTATTTGGAGCTTTTTAATTTAGAAAAAAAGGCAAGAAAGTGGGAACATGATAGAAGTGTCCATGCATGGTGTGGAGAAAGTAGGCAGAAATAAATTTTTATCTTTCCAAAGGGGGGTGGATGTCATCCAATGAAACAGACAAAAGGAAGCACTTTCTTTGCATAGTGCATAGTTGGACCATGGAATTTTCCACCACAGTATGTACTAGTGGATATCAACAACTTGGCTTTAAAAGGGGATTAGACAAATTCATGGATGATAAAGGCACTTGATGGGATGGCAGCACATGAATCTTTTGTGCAATATGGGGTTTGTACCCACAACACTGAGAGTAAGAGTCTCATGCTCTACTGACTGAGCTCAAGTGCAATACCGTCATACCT
The DNA here is from genome assembly GCF_964106645.2 of Podarcis pityusensis. Taxonomy (NCBI): domain Eukaryota; kingdom Metazoa; phylum Chordata; class Lepidosauria; order Squamata; family Lacertidae; genus Podarcis; species Podarcis pityusensis. Next base: position 52,875,742 of record NC_138039.1, on the reverse strand, counting down.
TGGATCCCAAACGCCTTGGTACTTGTCCGTTTTGGCTCCCAAACGCCAAGCGAGTGTTTCGAACGTTCTTTGGAACCTGAACATCCGACAGGGCTTCTTTGGCTTCTGATTGACTGTAGGAGCTTCCTGCAGCCAATTGGAAGCTGTGCCTTGATTTCTGAATGTTTTGGAAGTCGAATGGACTTCCGGAACGAATTCTGTTCAACTTCCGCATGTACCACTGTACATGCTTTCCCCATCCTCATTTAATCCCCCCAACAACCCTGTGAGGTAGGTTATAATGAGTGGCACCAGGAAGAATTTTCTGACTGTACTTCCAGGAGGAAAAGATCCCTGACTAGTTGTTGGCAGAGATACGGTAATTATGTGGTGATTAATGACAACCAAGACAGAAAGGGAGATAGGGAGATAAAGGGTTAACCTCACATGCTCTGAAGAAGACTGTTCTTCAAACTGAGGACAATAGGTTTGTGCCCATACACCAATAGTCTTGAAGGTTAGCATCAGGTCAACTAAGCCTCCCCTGTTTTAACTACTTCTGGAATTGGCACTAGCTGTGATTTGGGTAATCTGTCTGCCAATTAAACTTCACCTAGAAAGCGAATTGAATGCTGGCATAAACATGCATTAACATTAGTTAACCAGCAGGCTGAAAAATAATACGAAAGTGTATCTAATTATTTGAGATTAAGAAAGATTACAAATGGATAAGGTTTCTCTGCTTATTAAGAATGGTTATTTTATATTACTTTGAAAACCATCCTTTCTTTGGGATGCTGGCTACAGAAGTCAAGCTACATTCCTGAGCATGGGAAGCCACTTCTGTCTTAAAGAGACAGACACAAGTTTTCAAGGCAGAGACGGTTAAGGTGGAGACCAATATGGCAAAGATATTGCCCAATATCCCACTGTTGGTATCATGTGACAATTATAGGATGAGCAACTGAAAGAGCTCAGAGCTAAGATGTGTAAAATGCTCAGACCAAATAATAAACCGGGCCTTTGGGGGAAAATATTGATCAAGATTGCCTGGGCAGGAGAGTGAAATGGTAGCAGAGGATGGAATGGAGAAGACCTCCACTTGCCTGGAGGAGTGAAACAGACAAATAACAGAGTTGTGATGCCAGAGGAGTGAGATGAAACTATTGACAGAGATAGTAAGAAACATCTTGAGATGGCAGAGATCGAGCCAAGAGAGAAAGGATCCTGTGTACAAGTTGGAATGACTTCAGAGGAAAAACCTGGCAAGCCTCTGGCAATTATTCTGGAAAAATAATGGAAGAACAGGAAATGGGAGGAACTTTTTTCTAAATAAGGATGGGAAATCATGACCAACAGGAAATGGGATTGGAAGATATGGCATGAATGAATGAATATACAACAAATAAATAACTATTGGTTATTATCCTAATAATGGGTGTTGGAATTCCTTGAAGATAAAGCCATTATATTGGACTGGAAAAAGACTATTCTCAACATTTAGCAACAATAACAATTGAAGAGCCCCCTTTGGACTTTTTGTGTGGAAAAGAAAATGAATGGGGTTGAAGATTAGGAAAATACTGTCTAGCAGATTGAGGAACAGCTGGATATTACCTTGGAATATAGCTGGATGCTATTCTGGAGTGAAAACTTTGAATAACTTACACACATAATTGACAGATGGTGAATCGGAAGTTCTCTTTATTTATTTTCCTTCTCTCTTGCTTTCCTTTTCTATTCCCTTTTCTTTATTTCTTGTGCCTTTTCTTTCTCCTATGCATTCTATTTGCCTATGTTTTGTTTTTTGAGGTCCTCTATTCTGGGTTAAGGAGAGTACACACAGGAAGGTGATGAATGTTGGGTGAAAGACCCTGCGTGAGAGGCAGGGAAGGGAAGATTTCCCAGGGTGGGAGAAGAAAGGGAAGCTCCCAGGTGAGAGGTGGGAGGGGCCACACCCTTTGTGTGAGACAAGGGTTAAGATGTACCTCTGACAGAGGGCTTTGTATTTTTTCTTTTTTGTTATTTCTTTTTTTCATTTTTATTTAGACTAGTCTGTTTTTTATTGTAATATATGCTGAAAAGTTTCAATAAAAAATAAATTAAAAAGGAAAAACTTTATGGCTGTAAGCTGTTTGACAGTGGAATGGACTCCCTTGGAATGTGATGGACTCTCCTTCCTTAGAGGTTTTTAAGCAGAGGTTGGATGGCCACAAGTCAGGGATGGTTTAATTGAAATTCCTCCATTGCCTGCATTGGACTAGATGACTCCTGAGATCCCTTCCAACTCTACAATCCTATGATTCTATGACTGCCCAAAGGTGAGAGGCATTGAGCTTCCTGGCCAAGTGGGAGGATCTGATCCCTGGTTTCCAAGTTCCTAGTCTGAGACTCAAACTGCTATACCACCCAGGCTTCACACCTTGCAGTAAACCATGTTTTATTTTTAAACTGAAGGACTAAATTTGCTTTTCTTCATTATTCATTTTAGTGCTGATGAGCGCTTTGATGCTACATTTCATACCAATGTTTTGGTGAACTCGTCAGGATACTGCCAGTATCTCCCCCCAGGTAAGAATGGTATTTTGCCATGTGAAAATTCTGCTTTGCAGGGAACCTGGTGTGTTTTCATAGATGAGGAGAGGAGATCAGGAATCAGTCAGACAATAGGCAGACAGAAGTCCCTTATACAACCATAACAGCTTTTGCCACCACCTCAGTAATGTCAGGATGGAAGAAGAAAGAAATGCAACCCAAGATAGAGAAAACTCAAAGCATCAGTGGTTGCCTTTTTATTGAAGGTAGTGCTGTGCTGAACGCCCCCTTTCCTACCCAACCATTCCCCATCATTTAATGAAAAATGAAATTGCATTCAAAAATTATGCAAGGAGAGAGAAAATTTAGTTGATTGGGTTGGTGGAATATTTTGTTTGTGTGTGTCATGTTTTTCTTTTTCTTTTGAGGTGGCCAAGGGGTGTTTGTGACTGTCCTTCCTTTCATTCTTCAAATCATTTTGCCAGCTCTATGCAGCCTTCCTGGTGCCCATGTGTCAGTCAAATCATGAAGTGCCTCCTTTTTCAGATCAGGAAGTCTAGACAGCCAGGGAGGCTGCAAAGTGCTGGGGAAAGACCACTCCCACTCCTGGGGTGAATTTATAAGCCAGTTCTTCCCCAAACTTCTCCCTCTTCTTCACTGTGGCACCCTCCCTCCCTATGCAGTGTGGGTTTTGCTAGTCACCCGTAAAAGGGACTGAGTAGGATTTTCTTTTTTATAGCTCCTCATTGGCCTTGGAATTCCTCTTTTTGCCTGCTTCATACAGTTGGGAGTAATGTATTCAGAATGGCATCTAATTTCTTTCCATCTGGTGTCTGGTTTGGGTAGGAAAGAGAAATTAAAGATCTAGTGGGCTGAAATCCTGAGGCATTTATGCAGTGAGGGCACTATTTGGCCACCCTGCACAGCATTTGCTTGGCAGGTTATTGGGGATGCCCTGTGGGCTTTGCATGTGCACCAGGATGAATGATAAGCCAGCAGAGCCATGATGCGCTTGTCAGGTTAACAGACCCAAGGTCTTGGCAGCAGGGAGGAAGAATTCACTTGAGCCCTTGCTGCGTGGCCACATGAGACACCTGGAAACATGCCCAGGAGTTGGGAGGGAGATGATTCCTCCCTCCTTAGGGAACTTTTCTGCTTGGACTACGTTCAATTTTGGTGAATGGGTTTTTTCTGCAGATCCTCTATATTGCTATGTTTTAAATGGATATAACCTTTCCCCACTTTAGTCATTGTGCCTTGGGTCTCCTTTATGGGTGTGATGGAAATGCTTCCTGGAAATAGACACACATGCAAATACCTTGGTCACAGAATTCACCTGCAATGAGCAGATGAATTCAACATTATCCCCAATACAGTATTCAAAAGAAGCTAGAAAGAATATTCTGTTCTTTAATAATGAAAATGGAAGCCTCTTTCTCAGGGGAATACATTTTTGAGAAATTGGAGGACAGATTTCAGCACAAGTGAGAATGCTTTCTTGGTGGTGGTGGCCCCCAGATTGTGGAACGCCCTCCCTTCTGAGGTGCGCCATCATGGAACCGTTTTTGGCATCATGTCAAAGTGTTTTTCTTTACCCAGGGCTTTGGGTGAGTGGATGTTTACCCTGTTGGTGTGCTTGGGTTGCCCTCCAGTTTTGCTGCTCTTGCAATGGTATCAAGCTTTGTAGTTTCAATGAAATAGTTTGAACAGTTTGTATGTTGTTTTAAATTGTGATATTCCATGAGCCATTCAGTGATGGACAGGCAATAAACATACATAAATAAATCTTATGAGAGTTCATTTTCTAACCATATGAATTTTTCTGGCGTCTCAATTCACACAAGATCATTTCAGTGTGTTGAATTCACTGAAGGTGTGAATCAGTCACAACTGCAAATAATCATGTGAAGCGATGCCTTTGTTCCTGCAGCTGCAATGGATCTGTGAGGTTCACATTTTTGCTGGGAATAATGGGTAAGGAAATAAAAAATGAAGACAAAAAAATATTTCTCTATGCCACCACAGCCGCAAGAATTATGCTGGCACAAAACTGGAAAATAGAAACTATTCCTAATATAAGTGACTGGCAGGTCAAAATGATCAACTATGCCGAGCTAGATAGATTAACAGGCAGAATACGAGACCAAGACGACCAGAAATTTCAAAAAAATTGGAGTAAATTTTGGAAATATATTGGAACGGATATATAGGAGGAACTGGCGGTATTAGAAAAACTTTATCAGCTAATAACTATAAACTTTAATAAACTAATTACGCAACCCGAGATTTATTTGATACTTACCAAAAGGGTGAAGGGAAGTCAAAGGCTAAGGAGAGCCTAATGGTTATATTATTATTTTTTGTATGATTGTATGCTTTCTTTTTGTACAGTATGAAAATAGGATGAATAATTTATGTTAAAATGTTTATTTTTGTATTTGTTAGTTCTTTTTTCTTTTTTTTTCGTACAAATTCTGAATAAAAATTTACTTGCCAAAAAAAAAAAAAAACATACATAAATAAATCTTATGAGAGTTCATTTTCTAACCATATGAATTTTTCTGGCGTCTCAATTCACACAAGATCATTTCAGTGTGTTGAATTCACTGAAGGTGTGAATCAGTCACAACTGCAAATAATCATGTGAAGCGATGCCTTTGTTCCTGCAGCTGCAATGGATCTGTGAGGTTCACATTTGGAAATACCTGAGGTTGAGCATTTATGTGCGTATGAAATAATTCAGTGGTGGGTGGGTGTAAGTGGAAATGTTGTTTTGTGAAATAAAAGTGAAATGAACAACAATCCTCAAATGACAGAGTACAGAATGTCACTGTTTTGATAACGACGGTGCTGACCTTGATACTCTTATTTTCATTCAGCTTTGGGGGAAAACACTTTCAAGCAGATCAGTTGTTTTAAATGTCAGAGGGTGGGGGCATTTTCCTGCGAGCAGCTATACAAAAGGGAGAGAGAGAATTGCTGAGAAATGTCTGCTCATATATATACATATATTCCCTTCATCCGAAACATCCATCTAGGAATATTCAAGAGTTCTTGCTCCATAGATGTGCGCTGGTTTCCTTTTGATGTCCAGAAATGTAAATTGAAGTTTGGATCCTGGACTTACGGTGGATGGTCTTTGGATTTGCAAATGCAAGAAGCAGAAATATCTGGATACATTTCAAATGGCGAGTGGGATTTAGTCGGTAAGCTGTATGGATATTCCTAAATGCAGTTGCCTTCAGTTCAGTCAGGGAGATTCGCTTCCAGAGATGGAACTGATGTGCCTTAGAATGAACCTTGTCAGTGGCATCGGGATACTCTCTTGGGTCCTGTTTAAATGTTTAGCTGAGCCTTTTTATGTCAATCTTCAATTCCATCTGAAACACAAGTAGTGTTAGATCATTGTCATCATGTTCACACACATTTCTGTTCCTTGGATTTTCAGATTGCGGGAAAGTGCTCCAAGGATTAGGGAAGGATCATAATATTCCTTGAACAATACGAGGGTGGGCCAGTCCTCTCTCCTACATGTTTAATTTAAAAATAAAATAGGATGCTAGCCCTCAGTGGTCCAGTGCTTTGGTGGAAGAACCTTAGAAGAGCCTGCTGGATCAGGTCAATGGCCCATCTCACCCAGTATCATGTCAACATGTTTTTCTTTGCCCAGGCTCTTCTTTACTTAGATGTCTGTCGGAAACCCTCAAGCAGCACTTGACCACAAGAGCCCTCTCTCCTCCTGTGATTTCCAGCAACTGATATGCAGAAGCATTGCTGCCCTTGACAGGAGGCAGAGCATAACCATCCCTGCTAGTAGCTGCTGATAGCCCTCTTCTGTGTATTGATCTAATCCTCTTTTAAAGTCATCCAAGTTGGTGGCCATCACTGCCTCCTGGGGGAAGAAGGTCCAGAGTGCTGCATGATGAAGAAGTACTTTTTCTTCCAACATTCAGCTTCATGGCATGTCCATGAGTCTGGCAGAGTAGAAACTTTATTAATTGTTTTATTACTCTCCCTTCACCATAAGTTCCCAGAATGTATCGTAGCAATTTATAATGAAATATTCAGAACAGTTTAAAGGAAAGTAAACTAAAACACAGTAAGCTATTTTATACTGAGTTGGTCCTTTAGTTCATCTATCTCAGTGTTTCCCAAACTGACTGGCAGCTGCTCTCCAGGGTTTCAGGTGAGGGGATTTCCCAGTCCTACCTGGAGATGCCACTGGGAATTGAACCTGTGACCTTCTTCGTGCAAAGCAGATGCTCTACTGCAGAGCATCTGTTTGAATGAAAGGGCTTGGGGGTAAGACTTGCAAAAATTGGCTAAGGGATTTGGGCCTTTCTTCTCTAAAGCACCTAAAGGATAAGCAGAATCTCAGTTAATGCTCTTATACATTGCCTGCATTATCAGTGTTTAATTCTCATAAGCCTGAAGATGAATTTAGCCCCTTGCATTATACAAGTCTTCAAAACAGGCTAAACAGTTTGAACATGCTGCTCTGCACCACACACTTATCTGGAGTTTGCATTGCCAAGGTAGATGCAAACTGCAGCCCAGTGAGAGTGATGTAATAACTGAGAAAGGGCACAGGTGTTGGGTGAAATCAGGCCCGATCTTTTTTGAATACAGAAGGTAAGCAGAGTTGGCATGGCAGTAGGGTAAGGATCACTTCCTCCTTCCCCTCAGCCCCTGCCATTGCAAAGGCACCTTACTGGGTTGGGGAAGTGCCAGCCTCGCTCAATGGGAATCACACAGCATTGAACCCTGTTGAGGTGTAAGCCAAGCATCCAGGTTCTCACTGGGCATCCAGAGACAGAGATTCCAGTCAGGCAGAGGCCCCAGCACGAGCTTAGGGCATCCCTCAGCCAGCACTCCCCTCAGGCCCCTTATGGGGGCCCACCTTTCCAATGCTATTCTTGCCCAATGTCATTTCTGCCAAATTATACAATGCTAAACATAAGTCCACTTGGGGAAAGGTGGCCCCCATCCCAACCAGGGGAGCAATTGAGATTGGGAGGGGGAAATCCTTTCCAGCCCTGTCAATCCCTTCTAGCCCGGTGGCCTAGAAGACCCAGTGAAATTGTAATTCTCATGGCAAAACGGCCTTCCCTTTCCTCATGAGATCTCACAGGGGGATCCCTATTCTGCAAGACCTTAGAAGTGTACTGCCAAGGAGATGTAATTCTACCTCCCTCCTGTTTTCTTGGCTTCTGGTCACTTTGTGTGCAGGTCACACCCAGAATGAGGCTAACAGACCATGGCCTTCCCCCAAGGAAACCTGGGAACTGTAAACTGGTGCGGGTGCTGAGAAGTCTCTTGTAGAAGTACATCTCCCAGGTGTTTCTAACTCTGAGGAAAGAGAGTGAGTTACCAGGGTGAGGAAGAGGAGCCCACTGTTCATACTGATGCCCTGTCTCATAAGCCATTGAGGCTACAAGTCGGAGTAACATCTGGGTGATCACCCTCCACTGATGGCCACAAAAGTTTGCCTTCCCCAATACGTCTCAGGACAAATCTTGGTCATTTGGGGGTTAACAATATGGTGGTTAGGACAGCGAAAGTGGAATTGTTCCATTACAAGCAGCACTGCCTGTAGTATTAGCAAAACAAATTAAAACAGAACAAAGAAGCCTCTTCTACCAAGGGATGGCCTACACATAGCGGCAGCAAAGCTTGACAAAATCCAGGCAGTTTCCTCCACCAACCATTGACCAGAGCTAGATTTGCTTAGCTTCAGCAAGGTGGATACCTCAAGAGTATTTTGACCAGGAAGGAGTAACATTTTTTTGCTACTAGGTAGTGGCTGAGTGATCAGGGGTGCTATGATTGGAGTCAGCAGTGAGTGGGACCTGGGTTCACACACACACACACACACACACACACACACACACACACGAAGGAGATATGCAGGGAGGAGAGTGTTGGTTAAGCCCTGCTACCTCTGCATCATCCTAAGAACATATGAAGAACCCTGCTGAATGGCCCATCTAGTGCAGCATCCTGTTCTCACAGTGGCCAACTAGATGCCAGACAAGCAGGGCATGAAGGCAAAGGCATTCTTCCTACTTGTGATTTACAGTTACTGGTGTTCAGAGGCCTGCCACCGACAATAGTGGAAGCAGAACATAGTCATCATGGCTAGTAGTCACTGCTAGCCTTATCTTCCCCCTTACAGATATGCTCCCTCAGCTGCTAAACTTCTGCTTGGTGGGGTGATGGGAGGCAGAGCAGTTTTACATGTGGGGGGAAGCACATGGGATGACTCTCCTGACACACACTGTCATCCCCATCACAATCATACGGCTACTCTGACTTGTAGCCTCAACGGCTTACCAGACAGGGTGCCAGTATCACACAACCAAAGCAGTATTTGGTAGGCTGGAGAACGATAATTTCTGATGACAGATAATCCTTTGCTAAGCTCCCTGAATGGGGAGGCAGCAACCTTTGGAAGCAGGTAGTGATGTTGGTGGTAACAGTGGGGTGGCTGGAGGATCCATGTTGGCTTCAGTGAAGTTCTGCCAGGGCCACAGATGGCCTGGGAGCCATGAGGTGCCCACATCTGCTCTCAGCAATAACCCTGGGAGACTTTTCTTAGTAATTGCTTTGGTGAAATTCACAGGAGACCTTTTGTCCCACCCCCACAGGTGTTCCCGGGAAAAGAACCGAATCTTTCTATGACTGTTGCAAAGAGCCTTATCCAGATGTGACCTTTACAGTGACGATGCGACGGAGGACTCTGTATTATGGGCTCAATCTTCTCATCCCCTGTGTGCTGATCTCAGCTCTTGCCCTTCTCGTTTTCCTGCTTCCAGCCGACTCTGGGGAGAAGATTTCACTCGGTAAACATATTATTCTATTTGTTTATAAGCAAAGCTATTTTGCATGCATTTTCAGCTTAAATGTCACAGTCAGTTTCTGGCAAGGAGAAAGTAGTTACAAGTGGAAACTCTCAAGAAGTCACAGAATGCATGGCCCAGGGATAGAGAGAGAAGGAAGATGAATGAAAAGGGGACAGAACCTGTTATGTAGTGTAGTTTCACCCTGGGCCAACAGGGGGATACTGTATATAGTTTTCACTCAGGTCTGTAGATAGTTTTCACTCAGGTCCGCGGCAGTTATTTTAGGCGGGAACTCTGGGCTGTTGTGGTTACAATGTTGACAGCCGGCTGCCTATAAATACAGGCCGGCTGAGCTGTTCGCAGTTAGTTCTATTCCAGCTTACCATAATAAAGAGCTACTTGAAGAAATCGCTGTGCCGGCTGCTATGTCAACCCACCACCTAACTCTGGCGACGAAGGTGGGATTGATGGACATCAGAGCACAGCCAGATGCGGCCAGCCTCTGAACTGAGCTGAATCACTGAGCTGAATCACAGAGCGAAATCACTGAGCGAAATCACTGGGCAGAACCAATTCAGAGCTGACTGTTCTGGCTAGAGCACTGTGTTCCATCCATCGCCCTTCACGCCGGCATCGGAATCATGGCTTCACTTGTGCCTCTACCGCCGTTTGCGCCAGCCTCTGAATCATGGGACTCCTACCTCGCTCGGTTCGACTGCTACCTCCAAGCCAACGAGCTGACAGAAGTATCACAGGAGCGGAAGCGGGGCCTATTCCTCAGCCTCTGTGGGCCTGAGGTGTTTGAGACGGCCCGAGCGTTGGTTGCGCCTGAAGCAGTCCAGGCAACACCATGGGACACGATCCAAGAGAAGCTCCGCAACCACTACGCACCAAAGCCGTCCAAGATTGCTGCCCGCCATGCGTTCTACCACCGGAACCAGGCAGAGGGGGAGTCAATCAACAACTACACCACCGCCCTGCGACAGGCTGCAATGCACTGTGAGTTCCGAGACTTAGACGATGCCCTGATGGATCGAATCGTCTGCGGGGTCCGGGACATCCATCTGCAACGGCGCCTCCTAGCCAAGCCAGACCTCACGCTACAGAAAGCCATTGAGGAGGCTGTGGCCTCAGAAGCTGCTGAACGCTCCGCCCAGGAGATCCGCAAGTCCAGCAGCCCGCGTCTTGCTAGGGAGCCAGTTCCGGTGCATCATGAAAAGGCCAGCAGTGAGGAGGGATCCTCCAGTGAAGACGATGACGTGCACCAGACAAAGCGGGAGCGCAGGAAGTTCCAACAGAAGTCCAAGGGCCAACCGGAATGTGCTGGCTGCGGAGGCAACCATTCCCGTGCCAAGTGTCGATTCAGAGACGCCATCTGTAGGAAGTGTTCCAGAAGGGGCCACATCGCTAAGGTCTGCCGATCGGCTCCGTCTGACACCCCCCCTTCATCGATTCGCAAGTCCAAGTCTTCACTCCAGTCTGCCAAGGAAAGTTGTTTCGCTCTCACCAACTGCCGCTGCCCGTCTGGAACCACGATTGGCCAAACCGACTCGCCTACGCGACGCAAGCTGAACGTCACGGTGCTCATTGAAGGAGCTCCATGTGACATGGAGATCGACACCGGGTCTGCCCTGTCCATCGTGTCATGGAGCACCATCAAAAGACTGGTACCCAGAGTGTCCAAAAGGCAACTCGACTCTCACCGCGTACACCTGAGAGACTACCAGGGAAACGACATTCCCGTGGTAGGCGTTGGCCGGTTCCGGATCGCCTTCAAGGATTTTTCGGGCCTGCTCCGGTTGGTGGTGGTCGAAGGTCAGCGGCCAAGCCTCCTAGGGCTAGACTGGTTTGATGCCCTCGGCCTGGAAGTCACCGGCATCAACTGCATCTCTAACGCAGAGACTGAGGGTCTGGTCAAAGACTTTGCCGAGGTTTTTGACGGCACCTTGGGCCAATATACAGGTACGCCCATCTCCTTTAGCCTTGATCCACAAGTCGCCCCCATCAAGCTAAAGCCACGCCGGGTTCCCTTTGCTCTCAAGGCTAAGGTGGATGAACAACTGGACAAACTGATCGCCCAAGGAGTTTTGGAGCCGGTTGACCACGCAAAGTGGGAAACCCCCATCGTCACGCCTGTCAAGCCAGATGGGTCGGTGAGAATCTGCGCTGACTACAAGTGCACGATCAACAAGGCACTTCAGCAGCACGCTTATCCGGTTCCTGTTGTCCAACACCTGCTGCATTCCCTGGGTGAGGGTAAGGTCTTCGCTAAGCTGGACCTTGCCCAAGCCTATCAACAACTGCCAGTCGATGATGCCACTGCTGAAGCCCAGACGATCGTCACCCAGGGGGGGGCTTTCCGTTGCCGCCGGTTGCAGTTCGGGGTGAGTGTGGCTCCTGGCATCTTCCAAAGCCTTATGGAGCGTCTCCTGCAAGGGCTTCCGGGCGTGGTACCATATTTTGATGACGTCTTGGTGTCTGCAGACTCACACCAGCAGCTGTTCGAGCGCCTCCGTGCCGTCCTGACCAGGTTCCAGGAGGCCGGGCTCAAGGTAAAGAGGGAGAAGTGCCAGATCGCCGTTCCACAGGTAGAGTTCCTGGGCTATCTTATCGATGCCTCCGGTCTTCATCCAACCACATCCAAGATCCGCGCTATCCAGCAGGCCCCCACCCCAAAGAACAAAACGGAGTTGCAGGCATTCCTGGGGCTGCTGAACTTTTATAACATGTTCCTGCCCCACAAAGCCACAGTGGCTGAGCCTCTTCACCGACTCCTTAGCACTAAGACGCCTTGGGCCTGGGGTCATCGGGAGACGGCGGCCTTCAACGCGGTCAAGGCTCTCCTTTCTTCAGACAGTGTGCTGGTACAGTACAGTGAATCCAGGCCGCTGGTCCTTGCCTGCGACGCCTCACCTTTTGGCATCGGTGCTGTCCTTAGTCACCGTTTTCCAGATGGAAGAGAAGCACCGCTCGCCTACTTTTCCAGGACATTATCTCCGACGGAACGGAATTACAGCCAGCTCGACAAGGAGGCATTGGCACTTGTGGCTGGAGTGAAGAGGTTCCATGAATACCTCTATGGCAGGACTTTTGACCTCATCACTGACCACAAGCCACTCCTGGGCCTCCTCGCCGGTGATCGTCCAACTCCACCGGTCCTCTCACCACGCATGCTGCGAAGGACTGTTTTCCTGGCTGCCTACCACTACCGGCTCATCCATCGCCCGGGGAAATCGATGGGCCATGCCGACGCCCTCAGCCGTTGCCCTCTTACAGCATTTGTGGAAGACCCGGCTCCAGCTTCATCGCTCCTTCTGATTGAGGATCTTCCGGCAGCGCCTGTATCGGCTGCCACTGTGGCCTCCGCATCTGCCCAGGATCGCACCATCAGCCGGGTGCTCAACTGGGTGTGGAGGGGGTGGCCACAAGGGCCTTTTGCATCGGAGTTCCAGCCCTTCGCAACCAGACAACATGAACTCTCAGCTCATCGTGGCTGCCTGCTGTGGGGAGACCGCGTCGTGATTCCCCAGGGACTCCGTCAGCGCGTCCTGGAGGCTCTGCACGTTGGCCACCCGGGAATTGTCAAAATGAAGGCGTTGGCTCGGTGTTACGTCTGGTGGCCTAATATGGACGATGCCATCACTGCCTGGGTGTCCGCCTGTCAAGCGTGCCAGGAGTCGAGGCCTGCACCACCGGCAGCTAAGGGACACACCTGGGAGACGCCAAAGACACCCTGGTCGAGGGTGCACATCGATCTGGCTGGCCCCTTTCACGGCCGGACCTTTATGGTAGTGGTGGACGCCTATTCCAAATGGCTGGAGGTCGCCCTGATGCCCTCCACCACTACCGAAGCTGTCATCCGGGTGCTGCGAGGCCTGTTTGCAACGCCTGGGTGTCCTGATGTCCTTGTCTCTGACAACGGACCGCAGTTCACGTCAGGCACGTTTGAGCGGTATCTTTTGGGACTGGGCATCCGCCATGCCCTAACGGCACCTTTTCATCCATCCAGCAACGGGCAAGCGGAAAGAATGGTGCGCTCGACAAAAGAGGCACTGGCGCGCCTGGACCGGGGAGACTGGCATGAGCGGGTCGCCGAATACTTGTTCGTGCAACACATCACCCCTCATGCGGCCACAGGGAGGAGTCCTGCTGAACTGCTTATGGGCCGCCGCCTCAGGTCACCGCTCGACCGGCTACACCCAGACTTTGCCGTGGCTGAACCCCCAGGCTGTGCCAACGCACCACGGTCATTTGTCCCAGGAAACCAGGTCTTTGCCCGGAACTATGTGGGGGACATCCCTTGGGTGCCAGCCACAGTAGTGGGAGTCACTGGACCTCGCTCGTACCAGGTGGCACTCGAAGACGGACGCTTGTGGCGACGGCACATAGACCAGCTTAGGCGCAGGGTTGGGGACTTGGACACTACCGAGGTGCCCCCAACTGCGCTTGCGGCTCCAGAAGAGACACGTACAGATGGCGAGGCCCCACCTACACCTCCCTCACAAACTGCCAGCGTGGAGCCGAACCAAGCCGTTTCAGAACAGACTCAGACCACTCCACTTGCGGAGGCTCCACCCACAGCAGCGGATCCAGGGGAGTTGGTTCCAACGCCACCTAGGGTCGCACCACAGCCTCAGCGAGAACTGTGTGGCCCTCCGGACTTGGCTACCAGTCCCCGGCGGTCTGGCAGAGTTTCCAAGCGCCCAACTTATTTAAAGGACTATGTTGTTGGACAGGTATCACTGTTGGTCTAAGTATGGGAAATGTAACCGATATGCTTTTGTGCTTAATTGAACCATTACGCGTAGTGCTGTATATAAGGAAACCATTACGATTGTAACTAACGCCTTATCTCGGTGGGGAGGGGTGTTATGTAGTGTAGTTTCACCCTGGGCCAACAGGGGGATACTGTATATAGTTTTCACTCAGGTCTGTAGATAGTTTTCACTCAGGTCCGCGGCAGTTATTTTAGGCGGGAACTCTGGGCTGTTGTGGTTACAATGTTGACAGCCGGCTGCCTATAAATACAGGCCGGCTGAGCTGTTCGCAGTTAGTTCTATTCCAGCTTACCATAATAAAGAGCTACTTGAAGAAATCGCTGTGCCGGCTGCTATGTCAACCCACCACCTATTACAAGTGGAAACTCTCAAGAAGTCACAGAATGCATGGCCCAGGGATAGAGAGAGAAGGAAGATGAATGAAAAGGGGACAGAACCTATTCATGGCACAATCACAGAAGGAGGGATACTGCAGTGCAGACTGTATATGTACCCTGGAAATGGGATGGATGAATCTGTCAAATGCAATTTCTTTCACTTTCATCCCCCCCCCCCCCATTCTGAAGTTCACTACATTTCTGCACCAGTTTGCATCTTTTAAAAAGAAGGAAATGTGTCTGTAGTTCTAATGCAGATTTTAAATTCATCCATTTGTTGCATGAATTTTGGCTAGACATTTTTCAAGTATCCCCACCCTCATGAGGGATATTGTACTATTTTTCTGCTAATGTATTGGGATGTGTGGCTGAGTAGGGACAACAGACATAAAGTGTCTCCCCTCCCTCTCCTAGGATGATGTTGGCTGCACCCCATTCCATGCCTCGTTAACCCTAAACCCAGGCAATAGCAGCACCCCGTACCTCCACCACCTGCCCCCTCTGACCCAGAAACATGGTGCTGCTGTTTGTTCTTTGCACAGCCACTCAGTCCCACCACAGGAGAAGTCAAGATACTCCAACCACCTTCAATTAGGGGAAGGTGTGAGAGGGCTGTGTGGGTGTGGGCAGGTGTGCCATTGGGCCCCCCAATTTTTTTCAAGGAAGGGACCTCCTCAAAATTCCCTGGCGGCTGTGCGTGCACAGTTTAAGAAAGGTATTGACAGGCTGGAAGGTGTGCAGAGCACGATGACCAAGATGACCAAGGGTCTGGAAACCAAACCTTATGAGAAATGATTAAGGGAGCGGGGTATGTTTAGCATGAAGAAGAGAAGACTGAGAGGTGAACTATCTTGAAATATCTGAAAGGCTGCCATATGGAAGATGTAGCAAGCTTCTTTTTTGCTGCTTCAAAGGGCAAAACCTGAACCAATGGATTACAAGAAAGGAGGTTTGGGCTCAACAATAGGAATAACTTTCAGATGGGAAGAGATTTGGTTCTTTGGTTATAATTATTTCTGCATTGCAGGGGGTTGAAGTGCATTACCCTTGGGATACCTTCCCACTCTACATCTCTATGATGGATTGTAGAGGCCTTGTAATTGTCCTCCTTGTGGAGTTCACAAGAGCTCTTTGTGTGGATTTTTTATCACGATCATCACCACCACCATCATTATAGCAGAGCAAAGGAAGATATCTATATCTATATCTATATCTATATCTATATCTATATCTATATCTATATCTATATATCTATATCTATATCTATATCTATATTTATATCTATATCTATATCTATATCATCTATATCTATATCTATATCTATATCTATATCTATATCTATATCTATATCTATATCTATATCTATATCTATATCTATATCTATATCTATATCTATATCTATCTATCTATATCTATATCATCTATATCTATATCTCTATATTCTCTCTCTATATATAACTTAAATGAAGCTTTAATTCTTTTTTTAAAAGTCTACTGTGGCTGAATTTAAGAAAAAAGCAAACAAATAAACAATCCCAGGCTCTCAGTGCCCCACAGGTACTTCTTGCAACGGCCATGAACCCAGGGAAATATAGATGTAGGAAAAGAACAGCAGCCTCCCCGCCCCCTCAAAAATTGCAGGTTTTGAAAGGATCAAACTGTGTACATACCATGAAAGCACATGACATCCCCAAAAGAATCCTGGGAGCTGTAGTCTGGGATTTCAAGCTCTGTGAGGGGTAAACTATTTCCAGGGATTTTTTTTTGGGGGGGGGGGGGAGGAGTCGTGCTTAAAATGTATGGTGTATACACAGCCCCAGTCCATCATCTTGGTTCAAAATGGCATCCAACCGTATCCCAACATAGAAGAAAGCCTGCTTCTTAATCTCAAATCTTAATCTTAATCTCGAGTTGGTCCTTCATCCCCATGCCATCCCGACCCAGCCATAGGACCTCTGTCTTTGAAGGATTTAGTTTCAGTCGGCTCCCACGAAACCATCTAGCCACAGCTTCCAAGCATCTGGTCAGTGTGTTCGGGGCTGAGTCGGTGTGGCCATCCATCAGCAGATAGAGCTGAGTGTCATCAGCATATTGGTGACAGCCCAGCCCAAAGCTCCGGATAATCTGGGCAAGGGGGCGCATAAAGATGTTAAAAAGCATCGGGGAGAGAATTGCGCCCTGTGGCACTCCACACACCAAGGAATGGCACGACGACATTTCCCTCCCTAGCTCCACCCTGAGTCCCCGACCAGAGATAAAAGAGCACAGCCATTTACGGGCTTTGCCCTGTATCCCCACGTCTGCGAGGCGGTGGTCCAGAAGATCATGATCGACCATGTCAAAGGCCGCTGACAAATCTAAAAGGATCAGCCTTCCTGACCCGCCCCGATCCAGTTGTCTACGGAGATCATCTGTTAGGGCAACCAGAGCCGTCTCGGTCCCAAAACCAGGACGGAACCCGGACTGAAATGGATCTAAAGCCGATGTTTCCTCCAGAAACCTACCAAACTGTTCAGCAACCACTCTCTCAATTACCTTACCCAGATATGGAAGATTTGAAACTGGGCGGTAATTGGATAGGTCTAAAGGATCTAATGAAGTTTTCTTTAAGAGTGGTAGTAGTAGTAGTAGTAGTAGTAGTAGTAGTAATGCAATTAAGGCTGCACATATAGGAAACAAAGGAAGCCTGCTGTCAGGACTGGAGTCAGATGCAGGTCAGCAAGCAAGAAACAAGAGTTTCTCCGAGAAGCTAACTCGTTATTCAAAGAAACGGCATACAACTCAGCAATACATCCCAGCAAGTTTTGCCCCAGTAGAGCAGTTCTCAGGACTGAGGTTCCCCACCTTCACCCACCTCCAAGCCTCCTACTTTGCCAGAAGTTTCCCAAGCAGTCTCAAACTGCAACGGGGCATCTCCAATCTCTGTTCCACTCTGTGCATCACTCTGTGTGTCCTTGGAGACAAGTGGGGAGGGGAGCTTGTCACAGTAGGACAATCTGTATTCTTCTGCAGCCTTTGCCCCACCCCCACCTCTGCTTCAGCCTCTGAGTCAGAACTGCTCTCTGTCACAGGCTCTCCTTGCTCACCAAATCCTGTTGCCCCTTCAGCCTCCAACAACTCATAGAATCATAAAATCGTAGAGTTGGAAGGAACCTCAAGGGTCATCCAATCCAACCCCTGCAATGCAGGAATCTCAGCTAAAGCATCCATGACAGATGATCATCCAACCTCTGCTTAAAAACCTCCAAGAAAGGAGTCCACCACCACTTGTGGGAGTCTGTTCCACTGCTGAACAACTCTTACTGTCAGAAAGTCCTGCCCTCCAGAGCAGGAGAAAACAGCTTGTTCCCTCTTCCATGTGACAGCCCTTGAAATATTGGAAGATGGCTGTCATATCTCTCTTATTCTCCTCTTTTCCAGGCTAAACATACCCAGCTCCTTCAAGCACTCCTCGTAAGGCTTGGTTTGTAGACCCTTGATCATTTTGGTTGCCCTCCTCTGCACACATTTCAGCTTGTCAACATCCTTCTTAAATTGTGGTGCATGCCCAGAATTGGACACAGTATTCCAGATGTGGTCTGACCAAGTTAGAAGAGAGTGGTACTATTACTTCCCTTGATCTGGACACTAGGCTTTTGTTGATGCAGCCTAGAATAGCATTGGATTTTTTTTGCTGCTGCATCACACCGTTGACTCATGTTCAGCTTGTGGTCCACTAAGACCCCTAGATCCTTTTCAAATGTACCCAGTTTGGTGTCATCTGCAAATTTCATGAGCATTCCCTTAATTCCTTTGTCCAAGTCTTTTTAATAAACACATTGAACAACAACGTGCCCAGGACACCACCATGCAGCACCCCACTTGTCACTTTTCCCCAGGATGGTGAGGAACCATTAATGAGTACTCTTTGGGTTCAGTCAGTCATCCAGCTACAAATCCACCTAAATGTTACCTCATTCAACCTACATTTTACTAGCTTCCTCAGGGGGGACTTTGTCAAAAGCCTTACTGAAGTTAAGATACACTATGTCTACAGCATTCCCCATATCCACCCAATTTGTAACTCTATCAAAAAAAGGAATGAGATTCATCTGACATGACTTGTTTTTGAGAAACCCATGCTGGGTCTTAGTCATCACAGCATCATTTTCTAAGTGCTTACAGATTGACTGTTGAATTATGTGTTCTAGGACATTTTATGGTATTGATGTCAAGCTCACCGGTCAGTAGTTACCTGGTTTTTCTGCCTCCCGCCTTTTGAAGTTGGGGACATTTGTCCGCCTCCAGTCTGCAGGGACCTCCCCTGTTCTCTAAGAATTCTCAAAGGTCATAGACAAAGGGTCTGAGATTACACCTGCAAGCTCCTTCATCAGGTTGATCAAGTTCATCAGGTCCTGGAGATCTGAATTTATTTAAAGTAGCTGAGTGCTCTCTTACCACCTCTTTTCCTATATTGCGCTGCAGCTCCCTCCTTACATCAATTATTCTGTTATCACCAGGTTGGGCATCACTTTCCTTTTGGGTGAAGACAGAGGCAAAGTAGGTGCTGAGCAGTTCCGCTTTCGCTCTGTCACCCAATAGCGTTTCTCCATCTTCTCCATACAGAGGACCTATAACTTGCTTGTTCTTCCTCTTGGTTCAAACATAGCCACAGAAACCTTTTAAATTATTTTAAACCTCTCTTGCAAGCTCATTCTGAGCTTTAGCCAGCCTGACCTTCACCTTGCAACTGTTGGCTAGTTGTGTCTACTCCTCTTTTGTGATTTCCCCTTTCTTCCTTTTCTTACACATTCTTGTTGGAATTGTCTGCCTTTGGAATTGTCTGCCTTCAATATTTCTCCTTATAGAATCTCCCATCCTTCTTGGATTCCCTTCTCTTTGACTATTTCTGACCACAGGATCTCACCCACATGTCCTAGTGTTATATGAGAGGGTGAGGCTTTTCTTTATCTTCTCTCTATATATCATGAATAATTTTATAAACTTCTATCATGTCACCTCTTACTTGCCTTTTTTTCTAAATAAAAAAGCCCCAAGCTCTGCAACCTTTCCTTGTAGGGGAAGAAATACATATTTTCATTAGTATGTGAGCCTCTTAATAATTTCATTCCTCTTTTCCTCAACCCCGAGAGTGCCTTTATGTCCTGATTCCGTATCAATACTTTCATAGAATCATAGAATCATAGAGTTGGAAGAGACCACAAGGGCCATCGAGTCCAACCCCCTGCCAAGCAGGAAACACCATCAGAGCACTCCTGACATATGGTTGTCAAGCCTCTGCTTAAAGACCTCCAAAGAAGGAGACTCCACCACACTCCTTGGCAGCAAATTCCACTGTCGAACAGCTCTTACTGTCAGGAAGTTCTTCCTAATGTTTAGGTGGAATCTTCTTTCTTGTAGTTTGGATCCATTGCTCCGTGTTCGCTTCTCTGGAGCAGCAGAAAACAACCTTTCTCCCTCCTCTATGTGACATCCTTTTATATATTTGAACATGGCTATCATATCACCCCTTAACCTCCTCTTCTCCAGGCTAAACATGCCCAGCTCCCTTAGCCGTTCCTCATAAGGCATCGTTTCCAGGCCTTTGACCATTTTGGTTGCCCTCCTCTGGACACGTTCCAGTTTGTCAGTGTCCTTCTTGAATTGTGGTGCCCAGAACTGGACACAGTACTCCAGGTGAGGTCTGACCAGAGCAGAATACAGTGGCACTATTACTTCCCTTGATCTAGATGCTATACTCCTATTGATGCAGCCCAGAATTGCATTGGCTTTTTTAGCTGCCGCGTCACACTGTTGGCTCATGTCAAGTTTGTGGTCAACCAAGACTCCTAGATCCTTTTCACATGTACTGCTCTCAAGCCAGGTGTCACCCATCTTGTATTTGTGCCTCTCATTTTTTTTTGCCCAAGTGCAATACTTTACATTTCTCCCTGTTAAAATTCATCTTGTTTGTTTTGGCCCAGTTCTCTAATCTGTCACTTTGCCTTTCAGGAATCACCGTTTTACTCTCCCTCACAGTATTTATGCTCCTGGTGGCTGAAATTATGCCAGCGACATCTGATTCAGTGCCATTAATAGGTGAGTAACAGCAGTATTAATGTTCAGTGAGCAATTTTATATTCAAACTTGCAACAAGGCCACAATAATATAGATCAGGAATTGTGTGTGTTCAGTAGATTTACTGGTTTAGAAGTCTTGGCTTATGGTTTGGGGGTAGGAAATTGCACAGTTGGCAAATATTCGGTGAGGAAAGAAATTACAATGCTTAAAAGTAAAAGGTTTATGCTGTGATGCTGGTAGTCAATTAAGTGGTTAATTCTACTGCCATGACCCATAGCCTCCAACATGTAGGGGCTTCTAATCTCTTCATTCATTCTATAAAAAGAGAGTCAGTGTGGTTACACCAGGGTTCAAATCCGCATTGGGTGACCTTGGGTCACTGCCTCTCAGTCTAACCCAACTCACAGATTTGTTGTGAGGATAAAATGGAGAAGTGGAGAACCAGAGACACCACCTTGGGCTCCTTGGAGGAGAGGTGAGGTATAAATGCAATGAATAAATAAAAGGAATTAAATACTGCACATGTGCAGAAGTATTTCCTGTCTTGCACTCATCCCGTGCTTACTTTCTGGCAGGATAGAATAAAATGCCCATATCCACAGGGGGCTCTGTGCACTTCATCCTTTGGATCCAGGATGTAGGGCTATCCAATATTTGTGGAGTTGGAAGGGACTACAAGGGTCATCTAGTTCAACTCCCTGCCATGCAGGAATCTCCCCAATGTAGGGCTCAAACCCATGATCCTGAGATTAAGTCTCATGCTGTACCAACTGCACTGTCCTCTCTCCCATGGCTTTCCAGACTGTCCTTAGACTCAAGCTTCCATCAGTCCCCAGCCAGCATGGCCAATGGCCAGGAATGGTGGGAGTTGTAATCCAACAGCGTTTGGACTACAATGTTAGACTATTAGGTGAATGACAGCTATTTGAAGTGGCATTGCAGCCTAAATTCCCCCCATAACCTGGTCATTATTTCCTCCTCCTCCTCTTCATCTTCTTCTTCTCTCCATTTGCAGCACAGTATTTTGCAAGCACCATGATTATTGTCGGACTTTCAGTTGTGGTTACCGTGATCGTTTTGCAGTATCACCACCATGATCCAGATGGGGGGAAAATGCCCAAGTGGGTAAGAGCCCAGATGATGCATATTTTCCCCTCCCTGTCTATATATAACTGAAACCCTGCAGATCACAGTCCTGCTACAGGAGCAGGCAAGTCATTCTTGTTCCCCAGATATTAGTTGGATGAGGCAGCAAACGGAAATGGTTTGATAACACGTATGTCTTTGCAAGCATAGTTCAGCCATACATCAGAGATGGGGGACCTGTGGCCCTTCAGCCACCATGGCCAATGGTCAAGGATGATGGGAGGTGGAGTTCTGGAGGCAACAGGTCAGGAGCATTGCTAGTGAGTGGCTCAGGGGACCTGAACCTTGGATTTTTCTGCCTGGTCCCTGGTCTCCTATCCTTCTAACTTCAAAAAACATTTCTAAAAATCTTTACTTATGAAGTGGCTGGACGTGCTTCAAACTGCAGTCAGATCTCAGCCATTGGAGCAGATTCTACTCATCCCAAACAAACATATGTATGCATTTGTGTCTTCAGACTTCACTATGTTTAAATACATACTCCTTCTATGTTGTCAAATGAAAGGCAGTATGTTAGGCTGTATGGAATAAGGCATCAAGGTCCATCATGATGCCCTCCCATAAAAATGATCTCAGGACTTCTGCTTGAGACCTTTGTGAGCTATTACCAGTCAGGGCTGAGTGTGCTAGGCAAGATGGACCATTGATTTCGCTAATCACCAGGTAGTTTCTTAACAAACAGTAGAGAGGATGGAGACAGGATATTCAAAAGTGGTTTATGAGTTTCTGTGAGATCTTTTTTTTTTTTTTTTGCATTAGGTGATATATATATCCCCAACATCTGGTTTAAGAATAGCTCTTAAACATTCCTGCACCGAGAGAGTTTGAACTGTCAATAAAAAATGCAAAACTGAAGATGATTAAAAATAGTGTGTTAAATTTGATTGAAAACAGTATTTTGATTTTGGAGAGTTTGAGATGAAAACAGGAGGAAACTGGGCAAATTGCAAAGCCTAGACATTATTGTCTTAAGAGAGAGAGATTGAGATCTGAACAAAAAGGTTTTTGTAAAGTAGTTTATCTGGAAGACACTTTGCACATGTGTGGCTCAGAAGCCAATGGGGAGGTTTGATTTCACAAGACCCTGGCTCATACACAACAGCCAAAAACATTTCGGCCCCTGAGGTGGACCCCAAAATGGAGCCCCTCTCCTCACTAGGGAAGAAAGGGTGAGGGAAGAACTACATCAGGAACGGGGCGGGGAGGGGAGAGAAAGATCTAAATTGGAATCTGCTGCCCCCGTGGATCCTGCTGCCTGAGGCGGTTGCCTCATCTTGCCTCATGGGTGGGCCAGCCCTGCTCATACATTCAGCTAGGACAGTTTGGCAGTAGAAGAAGTAGAGAAGCAACAGGAGCCTTTTTGTAGCATCCAGTACAACCTGGGCCATCCAAGTGTGTACCTAAGTAATATGATCTTTCCCTCACTCTTTTGAGGGGAGAATTGTGTAAGCTGGCCTTCATGTGACTGGCTAGTCATGTAACTAGCACATGTGGCCCTCCAGATGTTGCTGAACTAAAACTCCCATCATCCCTTACCATTGGCCATGTTGGCTGATGGAAGCAGGAGTCAAATAACATCTGGAGGGTCACAGGTAGGGACGGAAAGAATCATAGAACTGTAGAGTTGGTAGGGACCCCAGGGGTCATCCAGCCCAGTCCTGCAATGAAGAATCACTGCTAAAGAATCCCTGGCAGATGGCCATACAACCTCCATTTAAAAACTTCCAGTGAAGGAGGGTCCACCACCTTCTACAGTAGTCCATTTCATAGTCCAACAGCACTTACTTTCTTCCTAAAGTTATCTAGCAACATCTGGAGAGCCACAGGCGCCCATCCCTGTTGCGGCTGGATATTCTAGGCATTGAACCTGGCACCTCCTGCATGCTAAGAATGTGCTCTTCCACTGTGCTTTGGGCTCCCCTTTAAAGACTGCTCCTCCTCCACACTCTTGTAGTGCTAGCCCCCAACTGAATGTATGAACCAGAGTGGAGTGCAGGCACAGGGCTCATTGGCCATTGCTAGACAAGCAAGTAACATGGAAGGGGCCAGATATCTTCCAAGATATAATAGCTACGGTGTGTTTTTATACATGTTTCCCAGACCAGAATCATCCTTCTCAACTGGTGTGCCTGGTTCCTGAGAATGAAAAGACCAGGGGAGGACAAAGTGCGACCAGCATGCCAGCATAAACAGCGTCGATGCAGTATGTCCAGCATAGATGTAAACACTGTGAGTGGGCAGCAATCCAGTAATGGGAATATGCTCTACATAGGCTTCAGAGGCCTGGAAGGTGTCCATTGCACCCCTACCACTGATTCCGGTGTGATTTGTGGGAGAATGACTTGCTCCCCGACTGACGAAGACAACCTCCTTCACAGTGGACATCCATCTGAAACTGACCCAGAACTGGCAAAGATCCTAGAGGAGGTCCGATATATCGCCAACCGGTTCCGAGACCAGGATGAGGCAGAAGCCATTTGCAATGAATGGAAGTTTGCTGCTTCTGTTGTGGACCGCCTCTGTTTGATGGCTTTTTCGGTCTTCACAATAATTTGTACCATTGGCATCTTAATGTCGGCCCCCAATTTTGTAGAGGCTGTTTCTAAAGATTTTGCTTGACCTGCACTTGTGAACTTGCAAAAAAAGTTTTTTTTTATGTTGGCAATCTATTAAAATATGTTAAGTAGCAATAGCATATTCAGTGCACTTGGCTTATATAGGATGACTGGATGCAAACTTCTTTTGGGAGGTACAGTCTAAGAAATGGACAGTATCAGTGTTAATAGCCTTGGCAACTGCTGGGGCCTTCTGTATACTGCACCATCTCCCCAATTTACCAAATCTGGTGCCCAGAATAAATTATTTAAGTCTATTTGCATCTTCTTTGCATTGTTTATTTTTATGTTCCTATATGCCTTAACACTTTCCCACCCCACATGTTAGACACTGTCTTTATTTCAAAAGAGATGAGAACCAGAGGCCATTGGGATGACAAATTGAGCACCAGGTCCTCATTTCCATACATGGAAAGCTAGCATACCTGGAGTACAGACAGAATATAGGCAACTCTGATCATTTGTGTTCCTGCCAAATGGTTACCAGATTTGGTCTTGATGACTACTGATAGGAACAGTGGAGGCTGGCCCACTGGGGGGCAGGGGGAACTGCCCCACCAACCTCAGCCTGCCCTCAGCCAGCCCCACCTGCCTTCCTTCCTACTTACAAGTAGTCAAGGGGCTTGCCTTGTCTGCCAGCTCCATCCTCCTTGATCTCAGTATTGCTCCTTTTACATCTCAGCAGTAGGGAGGAAGACTGGGACAAAACTATTAATTGGTTCTGCCTGTCATTGGCTCTGGCTCCACATCCTGTTGGCCTCTCCTCCTTCCACCCCACAAATCCCAATGGACAGCAATCTCCAGTGCATAGGAAGGACTCCTGCGTGAGTGCCTAAGGGCCCTGCTCCTGCCACTCACTACTTGGCCCAGCGTGGGGCCTGACAGGCCTCATAAGGACGGTTGCTGCTACTGCTGCTGCTGTCCAGGAGGACTCGGAGGGGTGCAGAGTTCTTTTTAAA
Source organism: Podarcis pityusensis (assembly GCF_964106645.2). Classification (NCBI taxonomy): domain Eukaryota; kingdom Metazoa; phylum Chordata; class Lepidosauria; order Squamata; family Lacertidae; genus Podarcis; species Podarcis pityusensis. Next base: position 52,850,451 of record NC_138039.1, on the reverse strand, counting down.
ATGTTTTGAAATTTTCTTTTTCCCTTTTGAATTTTTTTTGGGGGTGGGGGGTGGGATGGATGTTTGGTTGGGCTTGGGAATTTGTTTGATTTTGATGTGTTTGTAATTTTTACAGTTTTTTGTTAGTATTGTTTTATTGTGGTTTTTTTTAAAAGAGTTTTATTTTGTTCTTAAGGGGAGGGCTGCCGGGGAGTGGGTCCCAGCCAACAAAATGGCTGGGGCATGTTCCACAGGGGGGATGCACTGGGACAACCGATCTCAGTGATCACAGGTAGGAGGAGGAGTTATGCTAAGACCAGACCGTGTCATTACAGAGGAGGCAGGATTAGTCGTTGTTTGAGGACTATCCCTGCCTCCGGGTCTGGTCCTGACCGGACGGATACTAGAATCAGCAAGGGATACCCACATGACTTGAAGGTGCTGCTGTGCAATGCCAGGTCAATGATTCATAAGACCACTGCCATCCACTGCCATCATGGATGGAGGACTTGACCTGTCATGTGTAACAGAGACTTGGTTGGGTGAAGCAGATGGGCCTGTCCTTGCCGCTGCTTGTCTACCAGGTTTCTCTTATGCACAGCAACCCAGGCCTTGTGGGCGGGGGGGGGGGGTTGCAGTGATTTTTAGGAAGTCACCAGGCATCCTATTGGGAACACCCAGTTCTCTGAGTGCATGTTCTGGAAGTTGGGCAATAGGGGCAGTACAGGATTCCTTTTGGTGTACCGACCTCCCCGCTGCACCAAGGATTCCCTGCCCAAGCTGCTTCAGGTTGTGGCGGATGTTCTCCTGGAGACACCTAGTTTGGTTGTCCTAGGGGATTTTAACATCCATGCCGACACAACCTTACAAGGGACTGATTGGGACTTTGTGGAAAGCATGGCCTCCATGGGGCTGTCCCTGAATAAGTTTGGCCCAACCCATAGCTGCGGACATGCCTTAGACCTGGTGTTCACCTCTATGGATGTTGGTGATCTGACATTAAGTAAAAGCAAAACGAAAGAAGTGCCATGGTCAGATCACTTCCTGGTGCAAATGGACTTCTCCACGACCCTTCCCCTCTGCAGGGAGGTGGGACCAATTCAGATGGTCCACCCCCCCCACTTACTGGATCCAAATGGTTTCCAGAGAGTTGTAAAGGTAAAGGTACCCCTGCCCGTATGGGCCAGTCTTGCCAGAGTCTAGGGTTGTGCGCTCATCTCACTCTATAGGCTGGGAGCCAGCGCTGTCCGCAGACACTTCCGGGTCACGTGGCCAGCGTGACAAGCTGCATCTGGAGAGCCAGCGCAGCACACGGAACGCCGTTTACCTTCCCGCTGGTAAGCGGTCCCTATTTATCTACTTGCACCCGGGGGTGCTTTCGAACTGCTAGGTTGGCAGGCGCTGGGACCGAACGACGGGAGAGCACCCCGCCGCGGGGATTCGAACTGCCGATCATGCGATCGGCAAGTCCTAGGCGCTGAGGTTTTACCCACAGCGCCACCCGCGTCCAGAGAGTTGTAGGGGATGCTTTATCCCATGTTGATGGCCTTTCAGCTGATTCCCTGGTGGCCTGTTGGAATGTGGAGTTAACCAGGGCTATCGACTGTCTGGCTCCGAAGCGCCCTCTCGGATTGCATGGAGCCCAGACAGCCCCGTGGTTTTCCACGGATTTGAGGGCGATGAAACAATCGATGAGACGGCTAAAGTGCCGGTGGCGGATAACTCATTCTGAAGCTGACACGGGTTAGAGCTCAATGTCAAGCCTACCAAGTGGCGGTAGCGATGGCGAAGAAGACTTTCTTCACCGCCTCTATTGCATCTGCAGAAAACAGCAGCAGGAGACTCTTTCAGGTGGTTCGCAATTTAGTGGAACCACCTGCTACATTGGGGCCTAGTACGGGCCACATGATCTCCTACAATGATTTTGCAAAGTTTTTTTCCAGATAAAGTTACTCCGATTCGGGAAGAGGTAGACTCCACCGTGGGAGCAGGGCTGGGGAGGGAGAGTGCTGGAGTCCTGTCTAGTCAAGTTGCGTGGGATCAATTCCAATCTGTTACCTCCGAGGATGTGGACAGGCTGCTTGTACGAGTGAAACCAACCACCTGTCTCCTTGATCCTTGCCCATCCTGGCTTATAAAAGCTAGCTGGGAAGGGCTGGGCGTGGGTGGTGAATGCTTCTCTCTGTGAGGGAGCCTTCCCAGACCTGCTGAAAGAGGTGACTATCAAACCGCTTCTTAAAAAACCATCTTTAGATGCTGCCAATTTGGCCAACTATCGCCCAGTCTCAAATCTTCCATTCTTGGGCAAGGTGACTGAGTGAGTGGTTGCTGAACAACTCCAGGCACGCCTGGAAGAAGCGGACCATTTGGATCCCTTCCAGTCGGGATTCAGGCCTCATCATGGGACTGAAACTGCCTTGGTTGCACTGGTCGATAATCTCCGGCGGGCTAGGGACAAAGGTGAGAGCTGTTTCCTAGTTCTGCTGGATCTCTCAGCGGCTTTTAACACCATTGACCATAACATCCTTCTGGACCATCTAGAGGGGCTGGGAGCTGGGGGCACTGTTATACAGTGGTTCCGCTCCTTCCTCCTGGGCCGTGTTCAGAAAGTGGTGGTGGGGGATGAGTGTTCAGACCCCATGGCTCTCACTTGTGGGGTGCCTCAGGGTTCTGTCCTCTCCCCCATGCTTTTCAACATCTACATGCAGCCGCTGGGAGAGATCATCAGGGGGTTTGGGCTGGGTGTTCATCAGTATGCGGATGATACCCAGCTCTACCTCTCTTTCAAATCGAAACCAGTGAAGGCGGTGAAGGTCCTGTGTGAGTGTCTGAAGGTGGTTGGAGGATGGTTGGCGGCTAACAGATTGAGGTTGAATCCTGACAAGACAGAAGTACTGTTTTGGGGGGACAGGAGGCGGGCAGGTGTGGAGGATTCCCTGGTCATGAATGGGGTAACTGTGCCCCTGAAGGACCAGGTGCACAGCCTGGGAGTCATTTTGGACTCACAGTTGTCCATGGAGGCACAGGTCAATTCTGTGTCCAGGGCAGCTGTTTATCAGCTCCATCTGGTATGCAGGCTGAGACCTTACCTGCCCGCGGACTGTCTCGCCAGAGTGGTGCATGCTCTGGTTATCTCTTGCTTGGACTACTGCAATGCGCTCTACATGGGGCAACCTTTGAAGGTGACCTACAAAGGTGAAACTACAACTAATCCAGAATGCGGCAGCTAGACTGGTGACTGGGAGCGGCTGCCGAGATCATATAACATCAGTCTTGAAAGACCTACACTGGCTCCCAGTACGTTTCCGAGCACAATTCAAAGTGCTGGTGCCTTTAAAGCCCTAAACGGCCTCGGCCCAGTATACCTGAAGGAGTGTATCCACCTCCATCGTTCTGCCTGGACACTGAGGTCCAGCGCTGAGGGCCTTCTCCCTTGCTGTGAGAAGGCAAGTTACAGGGAATCAGGCAGAGGGCCTTCTTGGTGGTGGCGCCCGCCCTGTGGAACGCCCTCCTGTCAGATGTCAAGGAAATAAACAACTATCTGACTTTTAGAAGGCATCTGAAGGCAGCCCTGTTTAGGGAAGTTTTTAATGTTTAATAGGTTATTGTATTTTAGTGTTTTGTTGGAAGACACCCAGAGTGTCTGGGGAAATCCAGCCAGATGGGCGGGGTATAAATAATAATAATAATAATAATAATAATAATAATAATAGTAATGTTCAGTACTGAGATATTCTTTGCCTTCCCCCTCCCAGGAACTATGCTACATCATGACAAAGTAATGATCTGGTGGGGACTCTTGTAACAAAATGGCTGCACCCCTTTTTGCCCCCAGAAGCCTCCATCACAGTGACACTACATCACCAAGTAATGTAACATCAGAGGGGTTTTGAGGTGAGAAAAGTGTGGTCACCAATGGGGCTTCTGAGAGAAGCTCAATAGTAATGTGAAGTAATGGTTCCCCCAATTTTACCCCCTTGAAAATTGCCAGGTAGCATTCAGCCCCGCTTTTCCATGTCTCCTGTGCTCAAATTTAGGTGTGAAGCTTTTTGTGGATAACCTTTGGTTCAGCCTTCTTAAAAACCACATTTTAACAGCTCTTTTTGGCTCAATAATGCTATTTGGCTCTGTCAAAACACCTTCATGTTGAACCAGATGCTAATGGGCCTACATTAGGTCAGACCCATTACATTTATTTATTATTTGATAGTTGACATTATAGTTTATAAACCACCCCAGAAAGGCCTCTGGAAGCTGTGTAGAGAACATAAAAGGGAAAGTACAATAACTATAAAACAACCAAATAAAAACAATGTTTGAACAGCAGGTGGAAAAATGTACACAGGCTCAACAGCAAAAGCAAACAGCTCCCTTAAACCAAGCAATTTGAGGAGGGACAGACTAGTACTGAAGGCTCAGCAAACGAAACTAAAGCAAAGCTCAGGGCAAAGCAATGCAAAGTTTAGTTCAGGTTCTAGCTAGCGCCCTGGAGAGCACTCCCATGCAGGCTCTCAAGTTGGAAAATTGTATGAGCAGGTTCAAATGTTGCTTCAGCTAGAGTCCCAGAGTGATACCTGTCTGGATGGTTAGCTCTTTTAGTTAAAGGGGCTTTGCCTGCTTAAGCAACCATCAGCTTCACTGGGATGGTGGCCCCTGTGGCTTCATTGGGACTTCTGGGCAAAAAGCCTTGGAGGATGGGAGTACAACCTCCTCACACTGGGAGATGGTAGAGAGATGGGCTCTTGGTGCAAAGGGGCGTCACTTGGGCTCATCACTGAAGCTGGTTCTTCCTCCTCCTCTGACACCTCACTCATGTACATGGCTTCATATCCTGAATTTTGTCCTGGTTCATGATAAAAATCTTATTGATGACAAAGGATAGCTATGGTCTGAAGGCATATCTAACCACACTTTCTGAAGCAAAGCATGTCTGTTTCAAGTCAATGCCTGGGAAGTCAAGTCAAGGACCACGTGGGAAGGAACCTCATGTCCATTGCCCTGAGTTCTAATATATAAGAAGGTCAGGATATAAACGCATCATGAATAAATAACTGATGTGGCATTTGAAATCTTACTGAAAAAATATTCCTACTCTCAATAATCTTTTGGCTTTCCTCAATATTTGTTAAAGATTTTGCTCAAAGAGATGCTTCCAAGTCTGATTTGAAATTCCACTGACAACTGTGGGAACTAGACCGCCCTAGGTAAAGGTAAACAAGGTAAAGGACCCCTGGACGATTAAGTCCAGTCAAAGGTGACTATGGGGTTGTGGCGCTCATCTCGCTTCAGGCCGAGGGAGCCACCGTTTGTCCACAGACAGCTTTCCGGGTCATATGGCCAGCAGGACTAAACCGCTTCTGGTGCACAGAGGACCATGACAAGTGCCAGAGCTCACAGAAATGCCGTTCACCTTCCTGCCAAAGTGGTACCTATTTATCTTTGACATGCTTTTGAACTGCTAGGTTGGCAGAAGCTGGCACAGAGCAACATGAGCTCACCCCATTGTGGGGATTCGAACCGCCAACCTTCCGATCGGCAAGCCCAAGAGACTAGACCACCCTATCCCCACCCAAAGTTATGTTAAGTTCCTAACTGAAATTAATTTGATTTTCTGCAAAGTCCCACTGAGATTTTGTTAAAAATGAGAATGCCTGCAATTCAGCTTTGAACTTCACTTTGAGCCAAATTATGTTGAAGATGCTGGTTATGTCTGAATATACTGAACACATCTGAAGGCAGCCCTGTTTAGGGAAGTTTTTAATGTTTGAAGTTTTATTCTGTTTTTAATATTCTGATGGAAGCCACCCAGAATGTCTGGGGATGCCCAGCCATATGGGCGGGGTATACATAAATTATTATTATTATTTATTATACTGAACAAGGTCAAGAATGAATGCGTAGTGCTGCAAAAACAAAAATACAAGAAAAAGGGGGGAGAGCTGCAAAATGCAGAGTCTGATCACTTAGATAACCAGTAACTGAACTCATCAGTGAGTAGCATGGGGAGATGTGGGCGATTAAATGCTGCTCCGTGTTTTCGTTCCCAAATACCTGATCACAACCACATGTTCTGTGACTATGCAACTCTGCCTTTTGAGGTGGACTGTCGTTCAGTAGTAGAGCGCTTGTCTTCTGTGCAAAAGCTCCCCATTCCAGTCCCCACCATTTCCCTGTAGGAATGGGAATGTCCCCTGTCAGAAACACTGGAAAGCCACTGCCCATCAATGTAGACAGCAATGAACTAGACCAGGGGTCAGCAAACGTTTTCAGCAGGGGCTCGGTCCACTGTCCCTCAGACCTTGTGGGGGGGCAGACTATATTTTGAAAAAACACACACGAATGAATTCCTATGTCCCACAAATAACCCAGAGGTGCTTTTTAAATAAAAGCACACATTCTACTCATGTAAAAACATGCTTATTCCTGGACCATCCACCGGCTGGATTTAGAAGGTGATTGGGCCAGATCCAGCACCCGGGCCTTAGTTTGCCTACCCATGAACTAGACGGACCAATGGTCTGACTCTGTATAAGACAATTTTATATGTTCCATACATCACAGTACAAATTGCAGTCTAAGGTCACGCGGCAGCTAGACTGGTGACTGGGAGTGGTCGCCAAGACCACATAACACTGGTCTTAAAAGGCCTACATTGGCTCCCAGTACGTTTCCAAGCACAGTTCAAAGTGTTGGTGCTGACCTTTAAAGCCCTAAACGGCCTCAGTCCTGTATACCTGAAGGAGCATCTCCACCCCCATCATTCTGCCCGGACACTGAGGTCCAGCGCAAGGGCCTTCTGGTGGTTCCCTCACTGCGAGAAGCCAAGTTACAGGGAACCAGGCAGAGGGCCTTCTCGGTAGTGGTGCCCTCCCTGTGGAACGCCCTCCCACCAGATGTCAAAGAGAACAACTACCAGACTTTTAGAAAACATCTGAAGGCAGCCCTGTTTAGGGAAGCTTTTAATGTTTGATGTATTAGAGTATTTTAAAAATTTTTGGAAGCCGCCCAGAGTGGCTGGGGAAGCCCAGCCAGATGGGTGGGGTACAAATAATAAATAATAATTATTATTGTTGTTATTATTATTATTATTGTCAAGGCTGCCTCAGGTCTCAGCTCACAAAAGACCAACGCCAATCTCTTCTTATATTCAAAAGTGTTTATTGCAGTTCATTGTTTGCTTCATATCTGAGGCGCGCAGCCTCACGTCTGTACGCTTAGACCGTTGAAGTCCCCGCTGAGTCAGTCCCTCCCCTGCACCAGTTTAAGAGCCTTGCGCTGCTCCACCTCTTTCTCTCTTTCCTTTTCCTCAGGGTCTTCCTGCCCGCTGGGGTTTCGCCCCTCCTGGATTCCCCTGACGCGCTATCCCCCGACTGCTCTTCCCCCCTCCTGCGGGCTTTAGGACCTGGCCCTTCCTCCGGGCTCCCTGTACTTCCGCGCGCCTCTACATTTGAACTTGGCGCGCGCGCCCAACCTCTAACTTTCCTTTTGACAGTTACACTACTCCCTTCACTACTCCCCTCCCCTTCCGGGAGGGTGGCTTGCTCCGACCTCCCTCCCTTCTCTGCTGCCGGAGCTGCTTCCCCTGATACACTGGAAACTCCACCCCCTTCGCTGCACTCTGGCGGGGAGGCTGGTCCTGACGCCCAGCTGCCACTTTGGGATCCCCCGCTGGCCCCCTGTTCCTGACACGTCCCCCCTGGGGCTCCCCTGGCCTTGACCACTGGCGCCCCCTTCTGGGAATCCTCTGATTCGCTGGAAAGACTCATGGAATCTCTTGAGTCATTGTCATCCTCTTCCTCGCTGTCCTGGGATTCATCCCCATCGCTCTCCATCTCCTCCCTACCCTGTGCCTCTGTCCCTGAACCCCTGACAATTATTATTATTATTATTATTATTATTATTATTATTACTGTTTTTGGTGTATAAAGGCCATTACAGCTAGGGACCAGAATACAGTGGTACCTCAGGTTAAGTACTTAATTCGTTCTGGAGGTCTGTTCTTAACCTGAAACTGTTCTTTTTTTAAAAAAAATAATATTTATTAATAATTTCAGAATTACAGAACAGAAAGAAAAAATAAAAAACAACACTACTATGCATAAAAAGAAGAAAAAACGCAAAACATAAAAAACCAATACAACAATACAGCAAAAAAATAATAAAATAAGATAAAAAAGGAAAAAAACCACAAATCCCACATTACATATCTTTAACTTCCATTTGCTTGTTTCGTTGACCTCCTCACACCTCCCTTTTTGTATTCTAGTTTAGTTAGTTATTTCAGCAAATTCTTTCCATCTTTCTCAATTATTATTAAACAATTTATCTTAACAATTTAACCTATTAATTAACTCGACAGATCCTTTCCATCTTTCCCCATATTCTGTTATTCAAATTACCTTAATTTATTTAACCTTATCTTACCATAAAATACCTTAAAACTTGAAACTTAATACTCAGTTATACATAACTCCTGATATCATTTCTACTAGAGTCATATGGTTTCATTCCAACATTTTCCCTAATATTCATTAATTTTAGGCTAATTCCCTAAGTAAAAATTTTTTCTTTATAAATTTTCTTCCAATCTTCATCCAACGTCTCTTCTTCCTGGTCTCGGGTCGTGTCAGTCCTTACTGTCCATTCCATCTAGTCCATCAACCTGGAAGTCTTATGTCCGAGGCCCTTAAGTCTCTTCCATGTCCCTTCTGCAGATCTTCTTCTTGTTGTTTATACTTGCACTTTTCCTTGTCTTTTGTTGGTCTCTTTCTTAATTTCTTTCCTTTCTCATTGAGGAGTAGGTCTCTGGGGGGTTCCAACCCAAAATTATCTCCGTCTCCCTTCATCAAACCAGCCCATTCCCCACAGTCCCACTCCCCACAGTCATCAATATAATCCAAAAAATGTTTACAAGCATATTTCGAAGTCTCTCCAAAGTTAAGAGCCTCCTCAGCTCCAGACTCCCCCTGGCCCACTCCAACTTCAATCTTCAAAAACAGCGGCTTATGCTTCTGTAGGGCCTTGGGCCTCTCCATTTGTATTATTTGAGGTGCAGCCGCAGCCTCCTCCATTATCTTCTGCACTTGCCCAATCAATACAGGTTCCTGAGTTGGACCCTGGATGGTTTCTATATCACTATTCACTATTTGCCTACAGTTATTGGCGACAACAGTCATCAAATCCATTTTCTCATTCATCAAATCCATCTTCTCGTGCATCTGTTCCAACAAAGCATTTGTCTTGCATAAAGCAAGCACCAAGACTTCCTTCAAGCTCATATTTAGTCAAGGTCAAAAGGGCTAATCCCACGATCTTAATCTTACAGCTGTGGATTCCTCAAGTAGACTGCAGCAACAATTTAGCAAGCTCCCTCTAGAGGAGACAATTTCTATTTGTATCCATCTTTTTAAGGCAAGTCCAACAAAGGAAAATTACTTTCATTTTTCAGATATTTTGTTTCTTTAGGATGCAAAAGGCAACATTGGAATCAGTTTATTTCTCTTCTTTAGCTATCTGTCAAAGTATTCCATTCACAGTCAATGAACCTCTCCAACAATTTCTGTCTCTGACACCCCGTTCCCAGGTTAGAGACGGTGGAAACTTATCTTTCTTCACTCCTTCTCCTGCAGGCGTTACACAAAGTCCCCCCCCTTTCCCCCTGCTTCCAAGGGGGTTTCAGTAGTTGCAAATGAAGGAAATTTAGGCTTTTTAAATGACTTTCCAGGCTTTAGCTTACAAGGTTTTTGCTTCAGTCTATATACAAAAAGCGGAAGGCGGACTTCCTGTTTTGAACCTTCCCGCTTCGATGTCAAAATAAGATATTTCTTGATCCAATTTTCTGTTTCTACTCACGGGTACTTGTTTTAAATCCAATTGTCCACAGGAAAAAGTCAGCGCTCTCCGGCAATGGCTGTGCGGCTTCACTCCGTGAAAGTAGCAGTCAGTTCGCAGCACCGCGCCGCTCACCCCACTTCACTCCGGAATCCCAGAAAGGGGTTCCCCGTGAGTAGGGGGGGCGCTCCTGGTGCCCTGCCGAACCCCACGTTCCCAGGCTTCCTCCGCCTGGGATTTCTAGCGGGTCCCCACCTTTGCCGTGGCGGGAAGACCCAGTTTCCACAGAGCCAGTTCCTCCTGTCGGAGGAACTCCGCCATTCGCCGATGGCGCTAACCCGGAAGTCCTCTCCTTAACCTGAAACTGTTCTTAACCTGAAGCACCACTTTAGCTAATGGGGCCTCCCGGTGCTGCCGCACCGCCAGAGCACAATTTCTGTTCTCATCCTGAAGCAAAGTACTTAACCCGAGGTAATATTTCTGGGTTAACGGAGTCTGTAACCTGAAGCGTATGTAATAATAATAATAATAATAATAATAATAATAATAAATTATTTGTACCCCGCCCATCTGGCTGGGTTTCCCCAGCCACTCTGGGCGGCTTCCATAGAAACCAAAAATACACTAAAATATCACAGATTAAAAACTTCCCTGAACAGGGCTGCCTTAAGATGTCTTCTGAATGTCAGGTAGTTATTTATCGCTTTGACATCTGATGGGAGGGCGTTCCACAGGGCGGGCGCCACTACCGAGAAGGCCCTCTGCCTGGTTCCCTGTAGCTTTGCTTCTCGCAATGAGGGAACCGCCAGAAGGCCCTCGGCGCTGGACCTCAGCGTCCGGGCAGAACGATGGGGGTGGAGACGCTCCTTCAGGTATACTGGGCCGAGGCCGTTTAGGGCTTTAAAGGTCAACACCAGCACTTTGAATTGCGCTCAGAAACGTACTGGGAGCCAATGTAGGTCTTTCAAGACTGGTGTTATGTGGTCTTGGCGGCCGCCCCCAGTCACCAGTCTAGCTGCCGCATTCTGGATTAGTTGTAGTTTCCGAGTCACCTTCAAAGGTAGCCCCACGTAGAGCGCATTGCAGTAGTCTAAGCAGGAGATAACTAGAGCATGCAGCACTCTGGTGAGACAGTCCGCGGGCAGGTAGGGTCTCAGCCTGCGTACCAGGTGGAGTTGGTAGACAGCTGCCCTGGATACAGAATTGACCTGCGCCTCCATGGACAGCTGTGAGTCCAAAATAACTCACAGGCTGCGCACCTGGTCCTTCAGGGGCACCGTTACCCTATTCAGGACCAGGGAGTCCTCCACACCAGCCCGCCCCCTGTCCCCCAAAAACAATACTTCTGTCTTGTCAGGATTCAACTTCAATCCATTAGCTGCCATCCATCCTCCAACCGCCTCCAGGCACTCACACAGGACCTTCACCGCCTTCACTGGTTCTGATTTGAAAGAGAGGTAGAGCTGGGTATCATCTGCATATTGATGGACACCCAGTCCACCAGTCCCAGTCCAAACCCCCTGATGATCTCTCCCAGCGGCTTCATATAGATGTTAAAAAGCATGGGGGAGAGGACGGAACCCTGAGGCACCCCACAAGTGAGGGCCCAGGGGTCTGAACACTCATCCCCCACCACCACTTTCTGAACACGGCCCAGGAGGAAGGAGCGAAACCACTGTATAACAGTGCCCCCAGCTCCCAGCCCCTCTAGACGGTCCAGAAGGATGTTATGGTCGATTGTATCAAAGGCCGCTGAGAGATCCAGCAGAACTAGGAAACAACTCTCACCTTTGTCCCTAGCTCGCCGGAGATCATCAACCAGCGCGACCAAGGCAGTTTCAGTCCCATGATGAGGCCTGAATCCCGATTGGAAGGGATCCAAATGGTCCGCATCCTCCAGGCGTGCCTGGAGTTGTTCAGCAACCACGCGCTCAATCACCTTGCCCAAGAATGGAAGATTTGAGACTGGGCGATAGTTGACCATACTGGCCAGGTATGTAACCTGAGGTACCACTGTACCTGAAAGATCACCTCACCCATTATAAAGCCAATTGATCACTGTGCTCTGCAGGCAAGGGCCTCCTCCAGATACCATTTTACCAGGGTTGCTGAAGGCTGTGTGGGGAAATGAAGATACCTCATCACTTTCCCCATGCCAATAGCTGATAGAGTCAAAACAACCCCCATTTCAGAGAAGCTTCAGAAATGAAGAGTGATTGGCATTTTGGCTGCCAAATATCTTCAGCATCCGTCTCAAATGCCATGGGGGTGGGGCACAGGTGCTGCGATCCTAATTTTCCCAGCTGAGCCAGGCACAGTTAGCAGCAGCAGCAAACCGACCATCTCATTACCTCCCAGGCACCTGGCAGTGTGCAACCTGGGAGCTGTTTCTGTCAAAGGACCCTTGGGTGTGAAAGTGATGGTCAGCAGAACTTCCCCCACCATCACTAATGGGAAATGACTTGGCTTGCCTTTCATTGTGGAGTTCATCGGCAACTACAGTTGCCAGAGGATTTTATTGTGAATGAGGGCAGTGACAGATGAAGTCCCCAGAAGAAGAAGGAAAGCCCTTTGTAACTTTTTCTTCTGCCATCTCCCAGAGCCTGGTGGGGAATCCTTGGGAAAAGGAGCCCCTCCCTTCTTTAGTAGACCCCAACACACGCTTGGATCAAAGAAAATTACCCCCCCCATGGGGATTGCAAAGCAAGTGCTATAAAAGATACTTAACTCCTGGATGTCACTGAATCTAGGGATTTAGAGAGAGACTCATGCCACGTGGCCAGAGGCAGTTTTAAGGTAGCACAATTGGTTCAGCCACACTGAGTGCTGTACTGCAGGGGGTGCCACCACAATGCTGTAGAATGGAGGTGCCCCCACCCGGAATTTTAGCATCACACTGGGCACCACTCAGATCTGAGAGCCCAAAGTCTGCCACTAACAGGGCATTAGACTTCCTAGGACAGGGATAGTCCATGCAGTATCCTCCAAGTTTCTAACCTCTTTGACCTCCATGCTGGCAGAGAGGGTACCACATTAGAAATCAATGGCCACCGCCTGAATCCCAAGAGGGGATTATATGGACCTTTAGTGCTCACGTGAAATAACCTGGCTTCCATTCCCTAACCTGGCATAGACACCTATGGATATATTCTATATAGACATCTATGGATATATTCCTGAAGACTGGGGACTAACAATCATTGTGCAAAATGCAAAAAACAACAACAACAAAACGATCCTGCCAACTATAGACCAATCAGTCTTCTCAACATAATAAGTAAATTGTACGAAAGACAATTGCAGTGGAAATTCCAATACTGGCTGCAACAAGAAAACATTCTTGCAGATGAGCAAGCGGGATTCTGAGAGGGTCGTTCGACCATTGACCAATGTTTAGTTCTCCAACATCTAATAGAGAAGTACTCATCTAGTAAAACTGCTTCTCTTTCTGTGGCCTTTATTGACTTCAGAGGAGCTTTTGACTCTATTTCCAGAACAAAGCTATGGGAAAAAGTGGAGACCTCCACACTAGATAGACGCCTGCGATACCTAATGCACATGTTACATGAAGGGACATCATTAAAAGTGTGTTGTACCTCCCAAGGCCACTTACCCAATGCAATAGAAACCAAGAAAGGAGTCAAACAAGGATGCATACTGGCCCCATCCTTGTTCAATTATTATATAAATGATATGATCCCTTATTTTCTGCAATATAAATTTCCATCCTCCAAAACTTACAGGAAATCCTATTTCGGTGCCGCTTTACACAGACAACACTGCAATCCTCTCTAGAACACTGATTGGCCTTAAAACAGCCATGAAAACACTTGCTGCATATTGTAAAGAGAGCCAATTGGATCTCAACTGCCAAAAACCTCAAATCATGGTCTTTGCCAAGAGGCCCAAATCATGTGTATGGTAAGTACATCGACGGACCTAAGATTGAGCAGGTCACCCACTTTAAATACCTTGGTATAGCCCTTCACTCACCAGGAAGCTGGATGTTGTTGGGTTTTTTAAGTCAAGATTTCAACAGCCATCAAAAATTTAAAATTCTAGGTGTAAAAGACCTCTTTAAAAAACCTAACATTGAAATATTAATTTCTAATCTTTACAATAAACTCGTAAAACATGACAGTTTGTCCTAATATTACAGAAGGGCAGCCAGGTTTAAGTTTCCTTAGTAGGTCTATGGCTGAGGTACAATTTGAACCTGGAATTCTTGATTTCATAGAATCATAGAATTTGTAGAGTTGGAAAGAACCCTGTGTCACTTGTCCAACCCCCTGAATGCAGGAATCAGAGCTAAAGAATCCCATGCAATCTGTGTTTGAAAATCTCCAATGAAGGAGAGTCCACCACTTTCCAAGAGAGCTGGTTCCACTGTCAAACAGCTTTTACCAACTAAAACTTATTTCAAATGTTTTGTTGGAATCTCCTTTCTTGTAATTTGTATCTGTTGGTTCAGGTCCTACTTTCTGGATCAGCAGAAAACAAGATCCTTTCATCTTTCAATCTTCTCTTCTCCAGGCTCAACATACTGAATTCTTCTAACCATTCATCATAATGCTCAATTACCCCACACTTTATCATTTTGATCTCCCTCCTCTGCAACATTCTTCTTAAACTGTGGTGCCCGTGACTGGACATAGTCCCCACATGGGGACTGAAACTAGCCAGAATAGAGAGGTAATATGACTTGATCTGGACACTAGACTTCTGTTGATGCAGCCCAGTATAGCATTAGCTTTTTTGCAGCTGCATCACACTGTTGACTCATGTTCAGCTTGTGGTCCACCAAGACCCCTAGATCCTTTTCACATATGCTACTAGTAAGACAGGTGTCTCTCATATTATATTTGTGCATCAGGTTCTTCCTGCCTAAGAGCAGAACCTTACATTTGTTCCTATTGAAATTCATTTTGTTAGTTTGGGCCCAAGATCTCCAATCTGTTAAGATCATTTTGAATTCTGATTCTGTCTTCTGCCATATTAGCTACCCCTTCCAGTTTGGTGTCATCTGCAAATTTGATGAGCATTCCCTCAATTCCTTCATCTAAGTAATTTATAAAGATGTCGAACAAGATATGTAGTTGAGAACTCAGTCTCTTAACCTCAGGATTTCACCAGGCCCCAAAAATCCCGTGCTATATTTTTTGCTTCTTTGGCCCAACTTTTGGCCTGAATCCCTTCCATGAGTTGAGTTCAGAAGCCATCAATATCCCTTGCTGCAGCGTCACAAACTGCATAATTGAATTGCGAAATGATGTATGCCAGGAACTGTCACAAGTCTACAAATAATCTATAGCCCCTTTCCACAGATGGTAGCAACATTGATTTCCCATTCTCCTCGGGGGGAGAGGGGAGGAAACTAGACATGCCATAAAAACTGTTAAGTCGTGGGTTGACATAGCAGCCGGCACAGCGATTTCTTCAAGTAGCTCTTTATTATGGTAAGCTGGAATAGAACTGACTGCGAACAGCTCAGCCGGCCTGTATTTATAGGCAGCCGGCTGTCAACATTGTAACCACAACAGCCCAGAGTTCCCGCCTAAAATAACTGGCGCGGACCTGAGTGAAAACTATCTACAGACCTGAGTGAAAACTATATACAGTATCCCCCTGTTGGCCCAGGGTGAAACTACACCACATAACACCCCTCCCCACCGAGATAAGGCGTTAGTTACAATCGTAATGGTTTCCTTATATACAGCACTACGCGTAATGGTTCAATTAGGCACAAAAGCATATCGGTTACATTTCCCATACTTAGACCAACAGTGATACCTGTCCAACAACATAGTCCTTTAAATAAGTTGGGCGCTTGGAAACTCTGCCAGACCGCCGGGGACTGGTAGCCAAGTCCGGAGGGCCACACAGTTCTCGCTGAGGCTGTGGTGCGACCCTAGGTGGCGTTGGAACCAACTCCCCTGGATCCGCTGCTGTGGGTGGAGCCTCCGCAAGTGGAGTGGTCTGAGTCTGTTCTGAAACGGCTTGGTTCGGCTCCACGCTGGCAGTTTGCGAGGGAGGTGTAGGTGGGGCCTCGCCATCTGTACGTGTCTCTTCTGGAGCCGCAAGCGCAGTTGGGGGCACCTCGGTAGTGTCCAAGTCCCCAACCCTGCGTCTAAGCTGGTCTATGTGCCGTCGCCACAAGCGTCCGTCTTCGAGTGCCACCTGGTACGAGCGAGGTCCAGTGACTCCCACTACTGTGGCTGGCACCCAAGGGATGTCCCCCACATAGTTCCGGGCAAAGACCTGGTTTCCTGGGACAAATGACCGTGGTGCGTTGGCACAGCCTGGGGGTTCAGCCACGGCAAAGTCTGGGTGTAGCCGGTCGAGCGGTGACCTGAGGCGGCGGCCCATAAGCAGTTCAGCAGGACTCCTCCCTGTGGCCGCATGAGGGGTGATGTGTTGCACGAACAAGTATTCGGCGACCCGCTCATGCCAGTCTCCCCGGTCCAGGCGCGCCAGTGCCTCTTTTGTCGAGCGCACCATTCTTTCCGCTTGCCCGTTGCTGGATGGATGAAAGGGTGCCGTTAGGGCATGGCGGATGCCCAGTCCCAAAAGATACCGCTCAAACGTGCCTGACGTGAACTGCGGTCCGTTGTCAGAGACAAGGACATCAGGACACCCATGCGTTGCAAACAGGCCTCGCAGCACCCGGATGACAGCTTCGGTAGTGGTGGAGGGCATCAGGGCGACCTCCAGCCATTTGGAATAGGCGTCCACCACTACCATAAAGGTCCGGCCGTGAAAGGGGCCAGCCAGATCGATGTGCACCCTCGACCAGGGTGTCTTTGGCGTCTCCCAGGTGTGTCCCTTAGCTGCCGGTGGTGCAGGCCTCGACTCCTGGCACGCTTGACAGGCGGACACCCAGGCAGTGATGGCATCGTCCATATTAGGCCACCAGACGTAACACCGAGCCAACGCCTTCATTTTGACAATTCCCGGGTGGCCAACGTGCAGAGCCTCCAGGACGCGCTGACGGAGTCCCTGGGGAATCACGACGCGGTCTCCCCACAGCAGACAGCCGCGATGAGCTGAGAGTTCCTGTTGTCTGGTTGCGAAGGGCTGGAACTCCGATGCAAAAGGCCCTTGTGGCCACCCCCTCCACACCCAGTTGAGCACCCGGCTGATGGTGCGATCCTGGGCAGATGCGGAGGCCACAGTGGCAGCCGATACAGGCGCTGCCGGAAGATCCTCAATCAGAAGGAGCGATGAAGCTGGAGCCGGGTCTTCCACAAATGCTGGAAGAGGGCAACGGCTGAGGGCGTCGGCATGGCCCATCGATTTCCCCGGGCGATGGATGAGCCGGTAGTGGTAGGCAGCCAGGAAAACAGTCCAGCGCAGCATGCGTGGTGAGAGGACCGGTGGAGTTGGACGATCACCGGCGAGGAGGCCCAGGAGTGGCTTGTGGTCAGTGATGAGGTCAAAAGTCCTGCCATAGAGGTATTCATGGAACCTCTTCACTCCAGCCACAAGTGCCAACGCCTCCTTGTCGAGCTGGCTGTAATTCCGTTCCGTCGGAGATAGAGTCCTGGAAAAGTAGGCGAGCGGTGCTTCTCTTCCATCTGGAAAACGGTGACTAAGGACAGCACCGATGCCAAAAGGTGAGGCGTCGCAGGCAAGGACCAGCGGCCTGGATTCACTGTACTGTACCAGCACACTGTCTGAAGAAAGGAGAGCCTTGACCGTGTTGAAGGCCGCCGTCTCCCGATGACCCCAGGCCCAAGGCGTCTTAGTGCTAAGGAGTCGGTGAAGAGGCTCAGCCACTGTGGCTTTGTGGGGCAGGAACATGTTATAAAAGTTCAGCAGCCCCAGGAATGCCTGCAACTCCGTTTTGTTCTTTGGGGTGGGGGCCTGCTGGATAGCGCGGATCTTGGATGTGGTTGGATGAAGACCGGAGGCATCGATAAGATAGCCCAGGAACTCTACCTGTGGAACGGCGATCTGGCACTTCTCCCTCTTTACCTTGAGCCCGGCCTCCTGGAACCTGGTCAGCACAGCACGGAGGCGCTCGAACAGCTGCTGGTGTGAGTCTGCAGACACCAAGACGTCATCAAAATATGGTACCACACCCGGAAGCCCTTGCAGGAGACGCTCCATAAGGCTTTGGAAGATGCCAGGAGCCACACTCACCCCGAACTGCAACCGGCGGCAACGGAATGCCCCCCGGTGGGTGACGATCGTCTGGGCTTCAGCAGTGGCATCATCGACTGGCAGTTGTTGATAGGCTTGGGCAAGGTCCAGCTTAGCGAAGACCTTACCCTCACCCAGGGAATGCAGCAGGTGTTGGACAACAGGAACCGGATAAGCGTGCTGCTGAAGTGCCTTGTTGATCGTGCACTTGTAGTCAGCGCAGATTCTCACCGACCCATCTGGCTTGACAGGCGTGACGATGGGGGTTTCCCACTTTGCGTGGTCAACCGGCTCCAAAACTCCTTGGGCGATCAGTTTGTCCAGTTGTTCGTCCACCTTAGCCTTGAGAGCAAAGGGAACCCGGCGTGGCTTTAGCTTGATGGGGGCGACTTGTGGATCAAGGCTAAAGGAGATGGGCGTACCTGTATATTGGCCCAAGGTGCCGTCAAAAACCTCGGCAAAGTCTTTGACCAGACCCTCAGTCTCTGCGTTAGAGATGCAGTTGATGCCGGTGACTTCCAGGCCGAGGGCATCAAACCAGTCTAGCCCTAGGAGGCTTGGCCGCTGACCTTCGACCACCACCAACCGGAGCAGGCCCGAAAAATCCTTGAAGGCGATCCGGAACCGGCCAACGCCTACCACGGGAATGTCGTTTCCCTGGTAGTCTCTCAGGTGTACGCGGTGAGAGTCAAGTTGCCTTTTGGACACTCTGGGTACCAGTCTTTTGATGGTGCTCCATGACACGATGGACAGGGCAGACCCGGTGTCGATCTCCATGTCACATGGAGCTCCTTCAATGAGCACCGTGACGTTCAGCTTGCGTCGCGTAGGCGAGTCGGTTTGGCCAATCGTGGTTCCAGACGGGCAGCGGCAGTTGGTGAGAGCGAAACAACTTTCCTTGGCAGACTGGAGTGAAGACTTGGACTTGCGAGTCGATGAAGGGGGGGTGTCAGACGGAGCCGATCGGCAGACCTTAGCGATGTGGCCCCTTCTGGAACACTTCCTACAGATGGCGTCTCTGAATCGACACTTGGCACGGGAATGGTTGCCTCCGCAGCCAGCACATTCCGGTTGGCCCTTGGACTTCTGTTGGAACTTCCTGCGCTCCCGCTTTGTCTGGTGCACGTCATCGTCTTCACTGGAGGATGCCTCCTCACTGCTGTCCTCTTCATGATGCACCGGAACTGGCTCCCTAGCAAGACGCGGGCTGCTGGACTTGTGGATCTCCTGGGCGGAGCGTTCAGCAGCTTCTGAGGCCACAGCTTCCTCAATGGCTTTCTGTAGCGTGAGGTCTGGCTTGGCTAGGAGGCGCCGTTGCAGATGGATGTCCCGGACCCCGCAGACGATTCGATCCATCAGGGCATCGTCTAAGTCTCGGAACTCACAGTGCATTGCAGCCTGTCGCAGGGCGGTGGTGTAGTTGTTGATTGACTCCCCCTCTAACTGGTTCCGGTGGTAGAACGCATGGCGGGCAGCAATCTTGGACGGCTTTGGTGCGTAGTGGTTGCGGAGCTTCTCTTGGATCGTGTCCCATGGTGTTGCCTGGACTGCTTCAGGCGCAACCAACGCTCGGGCCGTCTCAAACACCTCAGGCCCACAGAGGCTGAGGAATAGGCCCCGCTTCCGATCCTTTGATACTGCTGTCAGCTCGTTGGCTTGGAGGTAGCAGTCGAACCGAGCGAGGTAGGAGTCCCATGATTCAGAGGCTGGCGCAAACGGCGGTAGAGGCACAAGTGAAGCCATGATTCCGATGCCGGCGTGAAGGGCGATGGATGGAACACAGTGCTCTAGCCAGAACAGTCAGCTCTGAATTGGTTCTGCCCAGTGATTTCGCTCAGTGATTTCGCTCTGTGATTCAGCTCAGTGATTCAGCTTAGTTCAGAGGCTGGCCGCATCTGGCTGTGCTCTGATGTCCATCCATCCCATCCTCGTCGCCAGTGTTAAGTCGTGGGTTGACATAGCAGCCGGCACAGCGATTTCTTCAAGTAGCTCTTTATTATGGTAAGCTGGAATAGAACTGACTGCGAACAGCTCAGCCGGCCTGTATTTATAGGCAGCCGGCTGTCAACATTGTAACCACAACAGCCCAGAGTTCCCGCCTAAAATAACTGGCGCGGACCTGAGTGAAAACTATCTACAGACCTGAGTGAAAACTATATACAGTATCCCCCTGTTGGCCCAGGGTGAAACTACACCACATAACAAAAACCATTTGAAAATGTTCCCCTTCTCCTTAAATAAGGAATATGTCAAATCTATTCATCTGACTGAAACTCAAGCGGCATGAGTGAATTCAATAGATCAAGGCCCATGGCAGAGGAACCTAACTTTAAGCCTTGACTTGAGGCTGGAATGAGACTTGTTTTAAAAATTCTAGTGGTCCACCCTTGACAATATTGGAAGAATAATGAGAAAGGATACAATTTAGGGTCCCTTTTGCATACACAGGGAATCAGACTCTGAAGGGTTATGGGGAGGGGGGAGGAGCAGCTGTTCTCAGTGGCTGCTCCACTATCCCACCCCAAATTATGAAATTCTTCCCACCAAAGATCCACCAAAGTCCAGATTTGAGTAACTGGTTTTTCAGAGTCTGACCTATGAGGATGAAGTAGAACAGGGGTCGGCAAGGCTTACCGGGCATGGGCCGGATCACTCTATGGGATCCTCTGTGGTCCGGGCCAGTGCATCTGCGCATGTCCGTGGCACTGGAAATCGCTTCTGTGCATGGCCAGATACCAAAAATTGCACCTGCATAAAAGCGATTTTTGGCATCTGGGCATGCACAGAAGTGATTTCCGGCACCACGGAAGACAGTCCTCACACCGTGCTGGGCTGCTTTAGTGCAGCACGTGGGGACTCGCCGAGTGGGTGGCTTGGTTTGGGGGCGGCTTGTGGGCTGGTTAAATGGCCTCCGTGGGCCACTTCCGGCCCTTGGGCCTTAGGTTGCCGACCCCTGAAGTAGAGGAACAAAGGAGAAATGCCATCAGATTAAATTGAATTGTGCTCTGTTTTGCTGTAGGGTTGTTGTTTGCCGCTTTGCTTTTTGTTATCTTGGGACAGGGCAGAATGATATAATCATAGAATCAAGGAGTTGTAGAGTTGGAATGAACCACAAGGGTCATGGAGTCCAATCCCCTGCAATGCAGGACTCTTTTGCCAAATGTTGGGGCTTGAACCCACAAACATGAGATTAAGAGTCTCATGCTCTATCAACTGAGCTATCGCAGAATATAAACAGAGATACACACAGAAAGAGTGTTGTAGGTTCAGGGGGTCAGGCTGCACAATGCTTTGAGTCCCTCCCAATTCTTGGGGTCCTGTACTCATCAAGGGTTAAAATCTGATGGAAGAGTCTTTGGTTGAACTAGGCAATTCTAAGATAATGACTCAGCTTGCTAGCTAAGTACCTTCATTAGTATTACCCTGTGCTGGAGGATAAATAGGTGGGCTCCTCCCTCTCCCCAGGGTGGCAAATAGAAGGACAACGGCTAGGTTGGTTGTGTGACACCTGGGTTAGAAAGCAGGCTTGCTCTGTATGTTGCCTCCTAAGCTGTGACTAAGCAGGAAGCCATCTCTGCTGGGGTGTTGATGCTATGAGCCCCTCCATATAAAGCCATTATTTCATCTTCCTTATGATCTTTCTTCCCAGCCCCATAAGAATTAAACACTTGCAATCCTTCAGTATGTCTCTGATTTGTGCTGCGTTTAACAGAGGATGATAAAATGGCTGAGACAGTTGGAAGAAGAAACAGATGTCCAAAGGTTGCATTTAGAAAAAACCCATGGATGCCAGCTCTATTTTTCATCAGAAGAGTGGTCCAGAGGAAACCATGTGCTAATATATTTCAGTTATCACATTGCAAAAAAAAGGATGCAATCAGGCTGTTATTTTCTGGCGAAGTGCAGAATGTGTCCTTGCTGAGTTAGCAAAGGCTTGGAAATATGTGAGGATGGAAATGACAGTTAGTCACCAGGAACCATTATTTATAGAGCTCATTGACTAAATCTGCTTGGAAAGAGAGGGTGGACAATTACATTAAATATCTCAAAGAAGACAAAGGTCTCCCACAGTCTATCCAATAACTCCAGATGGCTTTAGAGCTCTTTCCAGGGGATGGATACAAAATAGAGAGCTGGCAGAAAATATTCAGGTCTTAGGCCAGCCTAACTGCAGCCCAGTGCCCCCCCCCAGTTGCTTGGGATTCCAATTCCCAGCAACCTCTACCTGGCCAAGGAGGATGGGAGTTGTGGTCCAGAACATCTGGAGGACACCAGCCTGGGGGAGACTGGCCTTGGCTTTGTTCTGCTCTTGTAGGGCCTCTAGGGACAAGGTGCTGTCTCCATGCAATTTTCAAGACAACACTGCCAGAGAGGTCAGACTGACAGGTAGCAGCTGATCTTCCTGCAAGCTTCATGTACAAGTTGGATTTAAGCCCAGATCTCTCTGCTCTTAATCCAGCACACTGACCACTACACTGCATTGACTCATTCAGATGGCACTTGTACTCACCAATGTAATTCTTAGCACTCTCACCCAAGTTGCTATGAGATTCAGAACAATGAGTTAGTTGCCTTCTTGTGAGGTGTGCAGCAATGATGTATCACTTGAACAAGGACAGCCAACATCTGTGATTCATAAAAAGAATGTACCGGTATATCAGATTGGGCAATGGCTGAATTTTAAACAGCCTAGTAAAATAACAGTTAAAGCTCAACTAATCCACATGTGCTCAGTAAACTCCTACAAGGGTTAAAGAACTTATGTACTGACATAAACCAATTATTCATTTTGGAGACACTTTTCTGAATTTCATGGCTTTGCCACCAGTGGTAAGAAAAACACATAAAACAAGGTCACTAATTATGGCACAAGGGAAATTCATGAACTGCAGTCCTTAGTTTCAATTCTGACTATACTTTTTAGATGTCCTTGGAGAAAACTTGTATGGGTAATGCACCTCCAAAGAAGTGTGACTAGCCCAAGGTCACCCAGCAGCTGCATGTGGAGAAGTGGAGACACAAACCCGGTTCGCCAGATTACGAGTTTACCACTCTTAACCACTACACCACACTGGCATGTCTCAGGAGGGGGGGGGGTGTTGTCAACCCTCCCACCATCGCACTCACCACAGCAGCAGCATCACTTATGGCCCTCCACATGGGGCAGCATTTTAGCAGGGGGGCCAGCAACACTTTTGAATGGGCAGCCGGTTCAACTGCCATTGACAATGCTTATCTGCCATTTTAATTTACCCCAAATGCAGTGGCTTGGAATGCACATCCCTGCCACTAAAATGGCCTTTGAGGGGCCTGGCAAGGAGGACAGTAGAGCAGCAGAACAGAGTCAGGCGGGTGAGGTGCCCATCCAGGCAAACAAGAGTCATTATCGGAGCGCAGGGAAAGTGTTCCGAGGTGCAGGGAAAGTGTGCAGCCAGGAAGAAACACTAAAAGGTAGCATTTTTGCTTTTGCAAAGTGGGGCTGGTGAGCAGCATGGCCTGGGGGTAGGGGGAGGGGCTGAGGCGGACTTATAGCCTCGGGGAAGTCCTGGGAGCCAGATGAAGAGGCTTAGACTTAGAGGGTGGCATTTCATCTCTGGGCATAAGGTTCCCCTTCCTTGGGGTAGAGGATACCTACCCAGGGTTATTTTTCTAGAAAAAGAGGTGCCGGAACGCACCCTGAACCCCTCCCTTGTTCTCTCAGAATGGCAATGGTGCCCACCTGAGAGGGGCCGGAACTGAGTTCCGGTGAGTTCCAGCTGAAAAAAAGCCCTTCTTATGACTGATCACATGCAAAAGTTTCATAGACCGTAAATGTCTGATCTGCCAATGCATACTCTTCCTTGTGGAAAACAAGAGGGGACTGGTAATAATGTACTAATTTCCAGTGAGGAAATCAATGGGAAAATTTTTATTTATAACTGCTACTTTGGAAAGGTCACATAGATTGCCTTACTGTATACATGTTTCCAATTTTCTCGGAGAAAAACAAAATCAAAATTTAAGCCCAGAGTATGTTGCCTGGATGGTGGTCATAGGGGGTGGGAAGGGAGAGGATTAAACCAGCTAGCTTGAATAGTAGAATCACTACAAAATGCATTTCATATCATTCAAACTTGTTATCTTTCTTTAAAAACCCAGATAGCAGCTTTGAATAGCATATTACAGTAATATCCATGCTGTTTCTCTCATATGCTTATGGTCCCCCCCCCCAATTATTTTATTGATTTTCCAAAAATTTAAAACAAACAAACAAACATACATACATACATACATACATACATCCTCAAATCCCCTTGGTTGAATTTCATTATATATTATTTTAACAGTTTTCCAAAATCGATTTTCTCATAATATTAACTTGATCACTTAACATCTTTCATTCTTTCTAATTTAGCTTTAAACATCTTAAATCCTATCCTTACATATTTAAATCCTAAGCCTATCTATTATTTGCAAGCTTTTCCAATTAAGTTATCTTAACATATTTAGCTAAATAGTCCTTAAATTTCTCCCATTCTTCCTGATACTCCTCCTCATTCTGATCGCGGACTCTTCCAGTCAGGTCGGCTAGCTCCAAAAAATCTATCATCTGCCAATCTTTCACTGTTGGTACTTCTTGTGTTTTCCAATTCTTCGCTAACAAAATTCTTGCTGCAGTTGTGGCATACAAAAATAATTTAACATCTTTCTTGGGCAATTCCAAACCTGTTATTCCAAGAAGAAAGGCCTCTGGTTTCTTAGTAAGTGTATATTTCAACATTTTTTTCAGTTCATTATAACTCTTCTCCCAGAAGTCTTTCACCTTGGGGCAGGTCCACCACAGATGAAAAAAGGCACCTTCTTTTTCTTTACATTTCCAGCATTGATTATCACTATTGTGATAAATCTTTGCTAATTTTACAGGGATTAAGTACCATCTATACATCATTTTCATAATATTTTCCTTTAACACTGTACATGCAGTGAACTTGACCCCTTTCTTCCACAATCTTTCCCACTTCAAACATTATATTATGTCCCACATCTCTTGCCCAGTCTATCATTACTGATTTAACTTGTTCATCCTTTGTATGCCACTCCAACAGTAAATTATACATTTTAGACAAATTTTTAACTTTAGAGTCCAACAACTCCATTTCCAACTTAGATTTTTCTGAAGCAAAACCATTTTTCTTATCTAATTTGTACAATTCATTAATCTGGTGATAATGTAACCAATTTAACTTGTCTTTAATTTGGTCAAATAGTTTTAATTTATAACTTTCTTTGTCCTCCACTAGCAAATCTGAATATCTCATCCACTTGGTGTCTATGTTTAACTTTTTCTGGGCCTTCACCTCCATTGGCGAAAGCCATCTGGGTGTCTTCCTTTCCAAGAGATCTTTATATTTTATCCATACATTGTACAAAGATTTTCTAATTACATGGTTTTTAAAAGCATTATGGGCCTTTACTTTATCATACCATAAATATGTATCCCATCCAAACACATTGTCAAATCCCTCCAAATCTAAAACGTTGGTATCTTCTAGTTGTATTCATTTCTTAATCCAGCAAAGCGCCGCAGCTTCAAAATAGATTTTCAAATCTGGCAGGGAAAATCCCCCTCTTTCTTTAGCGTCTGTAAGTAGTTTATATTTAATTCTTGTCGTCCCCTCCCCTGCCAGATGAATCTAGATAAAACTTTCTGCCGTTCTTTAAAACATTTCACATTCTCTATAATTGGGAGGGCTTAGAACAGAAATAACATCTTTGGCAATACATTCATCTTAACAAGCGAAATCCAGCCCATTAATGACAATTTTATGCTTATGTTTTAAGGCAGATCTATTCTTTTTGAGGGATGCGGGTGGCGGGTGGAGCCTAGGACTTGCCGATCAGAAGGTCGGCGATTTGAATCCCCGCGACGGGGTGAGCTCCTGTTGCTCGGTCCCTGCTTCTGCCAACCTAGCAGTTCGAAAGCACGTCAAAGTGCAAGTAGATCAATAGGTACTGCTCCGGCGGGAAGGTAAACGGCGTTTCCGTGAGCTGCTCTGGTTCACCAGAAGCGGCTTAGTCATGTTGGCCACATGACTCGCCGGTACGCCAGTTCTCTCTGCCAGTAAAGCGAGATGAGCGCCGCAACCCCAGAGTCATTCACGACTGAAACTAACGGTCAGGGGTTCCTTTACCTTTACTTTATTCTTTTTGAAGTCACAATATTTCCAGAACTTTTATCATTTACCTCATAGTGTGTAATGAGTATGGGTTGCTCGTGCGTAAGTTGCCACCTCTCCTGGCTTTGTTGCCTTGCTAAACCTTTCCGTCTGGGCAGCCCTTCACTTCGTGGCTGCCTCAGTCGCTAGCAGTATCCGTCAGTGGGCGTTTCTTAAATCTTTTCCAACATAAAAGTTGTTTGACACCCAGTCTCCTCCTACTCTCTCTGCACGGAGGTCTTCTGCGAAGGGAGGGCGTGGGTAGCGGAGGACCCGTGCTCTCCCCGCTGGTGTCCGGTGAAGCGTCCTGGAGCCCTCTCGCCGATTCCCCCATCAGCCCCTCTTTATCCCTGGTGTTGTGCTGATTTGCTTCCCCATCTGCGGAGCTGCCTCTCTCCCTGCTGGGCCCTTCTCCAGCATCATTTGAGAGCCTTCCCTCCACCTCTAGCTCCGATGTCAGTTCCCTGACATCCACCTCCCCCCCAGGGCCCCCTCCACCCCCGGCCCGACCTGTTGACCCAACTTCGTCCCTTTCTTCGGCCGACGATGCGGGGAACCCCCGGAAGGAGCTGTCGCCATCCTCTGAGGATTCAAAACCCGCTTCCCACCCGCTCCGATCTCTCCCCGCGGAGTGGGCCTCCCAGTCTGATTCTTCTTCCTCCGAAGCCTCTTCTCCCTCCCCTTCGGAGACAGAAAAACCCACAAAATCCTCTTTATCATCTGTGGTTCCAAATTGCTCCTCCCAGAATCTCGCTAGTGGTTTGGGTTTGTCCGGGAACAGGTGGTGGAATTCCTCCACCAGATACCCGTCAGTGATTGCCTCCGCGGGAACCCACGTGTTTTCCGACCCGGGTTCTCCCTCCCAAGCCACCAAGTACTCCACCTGGCGCCCTCGCCACCTTGAATCAAGTATTTCCGTGGCCAAGTTGTGGTGCTCCCTCTCTTCTACCTGCGGGTGTGTGGTGACTTCTCCCTCTCGCCCCGGGAATCCCCGTCCTTCCCTGTACGGTGAGAGTAGGGACCTATGGAACACCGGGTGTATCTTCATGCTGTCTGGCAATTTGAGCTTAAATGCCACGGGGTTCACCTGTTGTGTTACCTCAAACGGTCCCAGCTGCCTGGGTTGCAACTTCTTGCACCCCCCCTTAAAAGGTAACTCTTGGGTTGACAACCACACCCGATCTCCCACCTGTATGGTCTCCCCTTCCCTACGGCGCTTGTCTGCCTGCCTCTTGTAAATTTCCTTGGCCCGCTCCAAGTTCATCTTAAGTTGCTGGTGCAGGGCTTCCATTTCTTCCACAAACTGCTCTGCCACTGGTACGCTCCAACCTTCCTCCCCACTCCCCGGGAAGGCCCTGGGGTGACACCCATAATTGGCCATGAACGGGCTCATTCCCGTTGACACATGTTCAGCGTTATTGTACGCAAATTCAGCCAGCGCTAGTTTCTCTACCCAATCGTTCTGCCTCTCGCTGATGTAGCAGCGTAGGTATTGCTGGAGAATACTGTTCGCTCTTTCTGCTTGCCCGTTGGTTTCCGGGTGTCTCGCCGTTGAGAAGCCCACTTCGACCTGTAGCAAGCTCATGAGCTTCCTCCAGAAACGGGAAGTAAATTGTTTCCCGCGGTCGGAGATGACCCTCGAAGGATCCCCATGCAACCTGAAGATGTGATCTACAAACAACCTGGCTGTTTCCTCTGCCGTGACCGCATGTGAGCAGGCTATAAAATGGCACATTTTTGTTAGTAGATCGACCACTACCATGACCGCTGTCTTCCCCCGGGACTTGGGCAAATCGGTCATAAAAGCAATGGACACCACCTCCCACGGTTTCCCCGGCGTGGGTAAGGGTTCCAGTAATCCTGCGGGGGCAGCCCGCTCCCCCTTTGCCCTTTGGCAGCGGTCGCACCCCCGTACATATTCCCGTACATCCTCCCTCACCCTGGGCCACCAGAACTGCCTGGTGACGAGCATCATGGTTTTGTGCTGTCCAAAGTGCCCAGCTGTGAGGTTGTCGTGGAGTTGTTTGAGTACCTTCCCCCGTAGCGTCTCCCCCGGTACATACAGCGCCCCCTTATAGTACAGCACCCCTTCCTTCTCCTCAAACCCTCCTTGGGTTTCTCTTCCGTCTCGGAGTTCCCGGATTTTAGTTTGTGCGAACACGTCGTTTCTAGTAAGTCCAGCTAGTTCTCGTTGCCCCACCAAGGTTCCCCCACACACCCATCGGTCCTTGGGGATCACGTGTCGTATCTCCGGTGGCCCCTCTCCTTCCCAGTACTCCGGTTTCCAGGAGAGAGCATCTGCTCTCACGTTTTCCTCTCCTGGCACGTATCGGATTTTGAAGGAAAACTTGGAGAACTCCTGTGCCCATCGAATCTGTCTCTGGTTGAGCACTCGTGTGGTCCTCCAGTATTCCAAGTTCTTGTGATCTGTACAAACCTGGATCTTGTGCTGCGCCCCTATTAGTAGATGGCGCCATCGACGAAACGCCGCATAGATCGCAAGCAGTTCGCAGTCATACACAGTATAGTTTTGCTCCGATTTGCTCAGCTTTCTCGAGAAAAAGGCACACGGCTTCCATTCCTGCTTGCTCCTCCCTGGCTGCAAAAGAACCGCCCCAATGGCTCTGTCGGACGCGTCGGTCTCTAGCCTCATGGGTTTCTCCAGATCCACGTGCAGGAGCTGCTCTTCCGATGCGAACGCCTTCTTCAGTCTTTCAAAGGACTGCTGGGCCCCCTCTGTCCAGACGAACTTCCTTTTGCTACTGAGACAATCTGTGATGGGTGCTGTCAAGTGGGCGAAGTTCTTGATGAACTTCCTGTAGAAGTTGCTGAACCCTAGGAACCTCTGCACGTCCTTCCGGGTTTTGGGAGCCTTCCACTCCAGCACTGCCTGCACCTTGCTTGGGTCCATCGCTAGGCCTTTGTCTGACAACTTGTACCCCCAAAACTCGACTTCTCTGGCATGAAACTGACATTTTTCCAGCTTGACCCACAACTGGTACTTCTGCAATCTCTTTAGAACTTCCCTGACATCTCTGACATGTTGCTTCTCATTAAGACATCGTCCAAGAAGGCTATGCAGTTCTTGTACAGCAGGGACCCCAACACGTGGTGCATGAAAGCTTGAAAACAGGCGGAGCCTGACTGTAATCCAAATGGCATAACTAAGTACTGAAAGGCCCCCAGGGGGGTGAACATTGTGGTCTTCCATTCGTCCCCCTCCCTCATCCTAATCAAATTGTAGGCTCCCCTGAGGTCCAGCTTGGTAAAAATCTTTCCCTGCCTCACCCGTGTTAAAATGTCGTCAATCCTGGGCATTGGGAAGGTCATGGGTTCTGATACCAAATTTAACGCCCTAAAATCTACGACCAATCTGGGCTGGTCAGTCCCTTTTTTGTCCACGAAGAACACCGGACTGCCCCCCACCGCCTTTGATTCCCTTATGAATCCCCTCTTCAGGTTCTTGTCAATAAACTCCCGCAACTCCTTCATCTCCCTGTCCGACATGGCATACAGTTTACCCACCGGTAGCTGTGCCCCAGGGAGCAAGTTGATTTGGCAGTCAAAGGGCCTATGTGGGGGTAGTTTATCTGCCTCCTTCTCGCTGAAGACCTCCTGCAGGTCAGCATATTGTGGTGGCACCTCCCCTTTCGGCTCCACAGCTATCCCAGCCACCCTGGCCACGGTCATTCTTGGGGTTTCTCCCCCTAGACAGTGTTCCAAGCAGTAAGCTGACCCAAAGGTGACCGTTCTCTGATGCCATGCCACCACTGGATCATGTTGTGCTAGCCAGCTCATCCCTAATATATTATTATATAGTATTATAAATCTTTGAAAGAATGGTTAATGCAGCCTTTGAAATAAGTTTGCAATGAAATATTGGGGGGGGGGGGAAGGCACCCGAGTCATGGAAAGAAGCTTATATTACACTTATACCGAAAACAGAAGCGGAAAAGACACAGCTTAAGAATTACCGTCCCATATCTCTACTTAATGTGGATTACAAAATTTTTGCAGAAATTATGGCTAAAAGATTAAAAAACGTATTGGTGAAAGAAATCCATAAGGACCAAGCGGGCTTTCTCCTGGGGAGGCATTTGTCAGATAACACGAGGAATATAATTAATATTTTAGAAAAATTACAAGTTAATATTAACACTAAAGCAGTTCTAATATTTGTGGATGCGGAGAAAGCCTTTGATAATATTTCTTGGAGTTTTATGAAGAAAAATCTACAGGGAATGGGGGTAGGCTAAGGTTTTGAAAATGGTATAGGTGTAATTTACTCGGAACAAAAAGCTAAGTTGATTGTAAATAACGTAGTTACAGAAGAGTTTAAGATTGAGAAAGGAACAAGACAGGGTTGCCCAATCTCCCCATTGCTTTTTATATCGGTCCTGGAGGTTCTGCTTAATATGATCAGGAAAGACCAATTGGTTAAAGGTATACAACTCGGAGCCAAACAGTATAAATTGAAAGCTTTTGCTGATGATCTGGTTTTGACATTACAGGAGCCAGAATCCAGTACCAAAAGAGTATTGCAATTAATTCAAGAATTTGGTCAAGTAGCAGGATTTAAGTTGAATAAGGTGAAAACCAAGGTGTTAGAGAAAAATCTTACAGAGATTGAGAAAGAGAGGTTTCAGAAGGAGACAGGATTAATATTGGTTAAGAAAGTGAAATATCTAGGGGTTCATATGACTGCTAAAAATGTGAATTTATTTAAAGATAATTATGAAAAATGTTGGATGGAAGTGAAAAAGGATTTGGAAATATGGTCAAAATTGAAGTTATCATTGTTGGGCCGAATTGCTGTGATAAAGATGAATGTATTGCCTAGGATGTTGTTTTTGTTTCAAACATTGCAGATTTTGGACAAGATGGACTGTTTCAAGAAATGGCAGAGAGATATTTCGAGATTTGTCTGGCAGGGCAAGAAGCCAAGAATAAAATTTAAGATTTTAACTGATGCTAAAGAAAGAGGTGGATTTGCCCTCCCAGACCTTAAACTTTATTATGAATCAGCCGCATTTTGCTGGCTGAAAGACTGGCTGCTTCTTGAAAACACGGACATTTTGGATTTAGAAGGTTTTAATAATGTCTTTGGATGGCATGCATATTTATGGTATGACAAGGTTAAAGCACATAAGGCCTTTAAGAACCATATTGTCAGGAAAGCATTGTTTAATGTCTGGGTGAGATATAAGGATTTGTTGGAAAGTAAAACACCAGGGTGGCTGTCACCAATAGAGGCTAAGGCTCTGAAAAAAACTAATATGGAGACAAATTGGCCAAAATATTGTGAAATTTTAGAACAAGATGGAGATAGATTAAAGCTGCAGAGCTTTGACAAATTAAAAACTAGAGTTCGAGACTGGCTTCATTATTATCAAATAAGGGAGGCTTATAATTTAGAGAAGAAGATTGGTTTCCAGGAGGAAAAATCAAAATTGGAAACAGAATTGTTAGATCCTAAAACTAAGAATGTATAACTTGCTGTTGAAATGGAATACACAGGATGAAACGGTTAAATCTGTTATGATTAAATGGGCACAAGATTTTGGACATAACATTATGTTTGCTGACTGGGAACAGTTATGGACCACAGGTATGAAATTTACGGCTTGTAATGCCTTAAGAGAAAATATAATGAAAATGATTTACAGGTGGTACTTAACCCAGTCAAGCTAGCAAAAATCTATCATTTGCCAGATAGTAAATGTTGGAAATGTAAAGAGACTGAGGGTACATTTTTTCACCTCTGGTGGACATGCCCAAGGATTAAGGCTTTCTGGGAAATGATATATAACGAACTGAAAAAGGTATTTAAATATACCTTTCTGAAGAAACCAGAGGCCTTTCTTCTGGGCATGGTCGGCCAATTGGTGCAAAGGGAGGATAGAACTTTCTTTATGTATGCTACAACAGCAGCAAGAATACTCATCGGGAAGTACTGGAAGACACAAAAATTGCCCACCCGAGAAGAATGGCAGATGAAAGTGATGGACTACATGGAACTGGCTGAGATGACCGGCAGAATTCGAGACCAGGGAGAAGGGTCGATGGAAGAAGATTGGAAAAAATTCAAAATATACCGTATTTTTCGTTCTATAGGACGCACCGGCCCATAGGACGCACCTCGTTTTTTTGGGGGGGGGGGAAATGAATAAAAAAAATTATTCCCCCCCGCCGCGGCTGCCGCCCCAAGCCTCGCGCGCTCGGCGGGACCTCCTGCCGGGCGCGCAAGGCTTGCAGACACTCGCCCGAAGCACGGGGAGCCCTCCGGAGGGCTCCCCGTGCTTCAGGCGACAAGCTGCTGCCCGAAGCCTCGCGCACTCGGCTGGACCTCCTGCCGGGCGCGCAAGGCTTGCAGACACTCGCCCGAAGCACGGGGAGCCCTCCGGAGGGCTCCCCGTGCTTCGGGCGACAGGCTGCAGCCCCAAGCCTTGCGCGCTCGGTGGGACCTCCTGCCAGGCGCGCAAGGCTTGCAGACACTCGCCCGAAGCACGGGGAGCCCTCCGGAGGGCTCCCCGTGCTTCGGGCGACAGGCTGCAGCCCCAAGCCTTGCGCGCTCGGCGGGACCTCCTGCCGGGCGCGCAAGGCTTGCAGACACTCGCCCGAAGCACGGGGAACCCTCCGGAGGGCTCCCCGTGCTTCGGGCGACAGGCTGCCGCCCCAAGCCTCGCGCGCTCGGCGGGACCTCCTGCCGGGCGCGCAAGGCTTGCAGACACTCGCCCGAAGCACAGGGAGCCCTCCGGAGGGCTCCCCGTGCTTCGGGAGACAGGCTGCTGCCCCAAGCCTCGCGCGCTCGGCAGGACCTCCTGCCGGGCGCGCAAGGCTTGCGGACACTCGCCGGGGCTGCAGGCTGCTGCCTGCAAGCCTTGTGAGCCCGCGGGAACTCCCACTGGGCTTGCAAGGCTTGCGGATAGCTTCCTGAAGCCTGGAGAGCGAGAGGGGTCGGTGCGCACCGATGCCTCTCGCTCTCCAGGCTTCAGCGAAAGCCTGCATTCGCTCCATAGGACGCACACACATTTCCCCTTCATTTTTGGAGGGGAAAAAGTGCATCCTATGGAGCGAAAAATACGGTATCTTCAAAAGTACTGCAATATAAAAGAATGTTAGAAAGAGGTTGGAAAAAGAATATTAGGTCGTTCTGGTAGATATGATATAATGGACTAAGCAAAAATGAGTTGATGAAATTGATGAATTAGAGGAGGTTTAATCACATTATTTTAATTTTAAAATACGTAAATGAAAATAAAGTTAGAAGGATTTGCTGGAAACACGATCTGAACTAGAATACAAAACTGGGAGGTGAGAGGAGGTCATGGAAATAAGTAAAGGGAAAAGGCTATGTAAAGGTTTAATCTGTGTTTTTTTTTTAACTCAATGTATTTTTATATTTTTTGTTAAGTCTTCTTTTTTATTTTATCTTATTGTTCTATTTTACTTGTTTATTTCTTGCTTTGTTATGGCTAAAGTTTTCTTTGTATTTTGTATGGTTTTTCTTTTTCTTTTTTGTAACTTTAAATCTGGAATAAATATCATTAAAAAAAAAAAAGGGAGATAGGCCTCCTTCTTGCAGAGATGTTCAATGTGTGTATGGGGACTTACAAGATGGGTGGGATTCATTCTTCTCCCCCCTGTGAACCAATGGGCTGCATATATGAACTCAGTGGGGAGTATATGTATAGGATTGCCCCACAAGTGGTGGGGAGATCACAAATGGCTGGGGATGAAATGAGTCCTTCCTGCCTTAGTTAAACTGGTTGTCTCTGAAGGTGCTCAAGTGCCCTCTGCTGATGCTTCAACAGATGGGGACAATCTCTTCCAAGACCTACTGACACCCCCCAAATTCTCTGTAAGGCAGGAAAAATAAAAACAGCAGTATTGATTCCCTCACATGAAAACAGAGCACAACTGTATCAGAAATATCTTGAAGACTCATATAATTAGTATGAATGTAAATAAGTATTTACATTCTGCAGCCTTCTGCTCTCCACAGCAATGGAACAATCAGTGGCTTTATATTTTGCTGACAGACAGGGAACTCTTTCTAAAACACATTTGCATTTCAGATGGAGTGTAAAACGATTTACACACTATAGTCTTTAATATTTCTCACTCTGGTTTGTCAATATGAGGCATGTGAAACCGAGTAAATAGAGAAATAAATTGCACAAGCAAATAGCTTCTTTTAAGCCCCATGCACCAAAGGAAATATTTTTCTCTCTTTCTAGAGTTTCATTCTGCCTTGCCAGATTGGTTTTTGATGACAGCTTAAGTTTCTGGTTTTCTTAAACAAGAAAACAAGGTTAGGTTGGAGCAGAGAGAAAAAAATATTTTCAGTAGATTCCATTCTCTAGAACAGGGGGTCTGAGAAACCAAAGCAACTTTCACATTTCTTTTAATCACAGACGCAGCTGTTGACATTGCGTGGACAGGCGGAGTCCCCAGATCCCGCGCGGTCCCCCCGTCATGTGGAATGACAACTCATGACAACGTGCTATGGGATTAAATTGGCCACAACTTTATTAAATTTCAAATGTGGGTAGACCTTGGCTCAGGCATTGGGCGTTCTCCCTCCCCAGTCCCCAGCCGGGGACCTAGGGAGCATCAGGGTTATCCAGTGTGTGTGTGTGGGGGGGGATGGGCCGGCTCTGGAGAACATATGTTCAAGCAGAGATAGCCGCCCCCGTTATGCCGCCGCCGCAGGGGAGAGCAATGACGACCTTTCGGCGTACGGTCAAAGCCTCCCTTCAGAAACCCCTTTAACGGGGAACCCTGGTATCGCCGCCGCAAAGAGGAAGATGGACTAAAGGATTCCGCCCAAGGCCTGATACTGCCAAAGTTGTGACATTTTGCTACGGGAAAGGCGAAACCTGCCAATGCAGGGAAATTCCTTTCCGGCCCTTTAACAGCAACCTTAACGTAGCAGCGCCCGCATACCTGCGAAGAAAAGTTAACCTGCAAAACCTGTGAAGAAAAGTTAACCTGCAAATAAGACATTAACTGAGGGTGGGTAGGGTGGGAGAAGCTCTGGAGCCAAGTGAGGATTCCCAGGTAAGATCCTCCCTCTATTGTGTGGGCAGGTAATCCCTCTCCTACCTGGCCTGGTCTCCTTGGCAACGCTTCCCCCAGGTGGGATTGGACAACTGACTGAGGTAGGCGGAGACCTCCAGATATCCCACCTGAGGGAAGGCAAACCAAGCCTATGCTGTTGGAGCAGCTCCAGATCTAGGGGCTGCGCGTGTCCACGCAAAGGGCGCCCCCATTTTAAGCGGGGAGCGGTCATTCCTCTTTAGTTAAGTGCTTAGCCGCAGTATGAGAAGAAACAGCACCTCAACTCCTGGGCTTCAGCTCAAACTCCTATCAAGGGGAGAGACCCTGGCTCAGTAGCAGAGCACATGCTTTGTGTGCCAAATGACCCAAATCCAATGCCAGGCACCTTCAGTTAAAATGGATGATGCTTATAAAGGCCTCCAAGGCTGGCACAAGACATTCTGCCACCTGAGCAGAGGCAGACCAGCTGCCTCCGCTTCCCTATACACAGTGACAGCTGTAGCCCCCCCCATTAACCACCTGCCCCACCTCCTCCTCCAACCTCAGTACTGTCTTGCTCTGAAAGACATGGTATCCTTCCTCCTGCTCTCCAGGGTTGCCTCACTCCAAACACCTCACTCCACAGAAGGTCCCTTCCTTGGACCAAGGCACAGGTAAGGGAGGCAGGGATTTATGAGCACTAGAGCCACTCTGCTTCAGTGGAAGGGTGCTGCTGCTCTTAGAGTCCTTGGCAGCTGTATCTGGGCTGGAGTAGTGGCTGGTTGACCAGCAATTCTATTCACCACAGCAACACTTAATTGGGCAGCTGGCAAAACAGCACTGAGTGGTTCTTTTGGTGGGTGGAGGTGGCAGATGTGAATGAGCCAGGGGACCCTGACTCATGGCCCTCACAATCTGCCACCTGCGGCAAAGGGTTCCACTTGCCTAATGGGTTGGCAAACAGGTGCCTGTCAGAATACAGAAAACCTGCCTAGATGGTCCAGTGGTCTGACATGGTCACCTGCTGATGCTCCTCTTTTCAAGAGACATCACTCCCCCTTTGCTGACACATGGAAGAGCAAGGAAAGGGTTGAAGGTGGAAGAGAAATTATTAACAATGGCCACATAATGATCATTCTGTAAGCATTTTTGAAGATGGCTTTAAAGGGTTTTATGATACCTTTATGACTGAGTTTTAAAGAAGGTAGATTATATTACTTGTACAGCAAAGCATAAATCTTTTCTCTAACCAGTCGCCCTCTTCCAAGTTCTCTCTCGTTTGGTGTAAGTATTTTGACGATGATATGGGGAAGAATTGGCTGCCATGCCCTTCACTAGTCTCATTCATATTCCCCTGGCTTTAATTACTCCTGTCAATTCTTCATGTTTCATTACCTTCACTTCAGATTTTGTCTGTATAAACATTTGGGGAATATATCTCCCCCTCCTCTCAGTGCTATCATGAAATGGTAGCCAGCCATCTGGATGTGTAACCTTCTTGTCGTCAAAGAGCTGGTGTACTTATTATGCAGTCCTTATTAATACCTAAATTATCTGTTTCCTGCTCTTCAAGCAAAAAGAGGATCTTTCATGGCAGAGTAGTAGTTATGGAATGAACTTTGATGCCCTTTGTGGGAAATAATTATAAAGCATTTAGCCATAAATAACAAATCATTTTCATTTTCTTCACGGTGATTGAGGTGTATCGACAACTTCAAAAATAGCTTTTAAAAAATTGGGGAAAAACATTTAATAGAATGTTCTGCCTCAGAATGAAACTGATTGTGCTTATTATATATCATTTGCAAATCTAAACACTATCAGCAACACTGAATAGCTGGATATGCAGTTCAGAGATGATGGGAATTCTAAGCCAAGTGATGATCCCTCCAGACTACAATTCCCATCATCTTTGACCATTGGCCATGCTGGGTGGGGGCTGATGGGAGTTGGAGTCCAACAACGTCTGGAGAGCCAGATGTTCTCCATCCCTGGAGTATAGGTAATGGGAAAGCAAGTGTTATAAACTAAACAAGCCAAATCATTGCAGTCCAACAGAAGGGAAAGTAGCTGTCACCATATTTGGCCATGTGTTTCTACCTAAAGAGACATGAAAGTTTAAGAACACAAGTTGATTACATCCCACCTTTAAAAGACCCAGTTCTTCTGTTCCTCAAGGAGCTATAGTATACTCCATGCAATGAACTTACACTCAAATGTAATGGAACACAATCACATGTGTTGACTTGAAAATAGAGGGAGATTTTACAGAGAAATCACTATTATGTGCTAAAGAGCTGTTAGCTGTTATAGGAATGTGATAAGGAATTTACTAGCATTATAATCTCAAATGGACAGAAGTAATTTAAAGAGACTGTGATTCATAGCTAGATAGAGAGACAGAGATGCTCCTTGGAATCTTTTAATAATAGAATAGAATCATAGAGTTGGAAGAGACCACAAGGGCCATCGAGTCCAACCCCCTGCCAAGCAGGAAACATGCTAGTCATTTGGATGTCTTCAATGAGTATTCAGAATCAAGTTCATGAGCATGGATACTCATTGCTTATTAGATGGTAAGCATCAAATGATGAGATGTTGGTGAGAGTAAACCGCTATCACAAATGAATGACCAAAGACGGGGCTCTTACTGAATTCAAGATCCATTTCTCTGAACCACACCAAGTTTCTACAATCTCGGGGGGGGGGGGGGCACCTGTCAACTCACACACAGGGAGGGTCACGATCTTGTGAAGCAGCAGTGAGGGCAAAAACAATGATGGCAGCCAGTGAGGTGTGTTGGAGGAGAGGGAGTCAATGGCCTTACTGGTGGTTGTCGCTGTGAGTCAGAAGATGATACATGCACTACAATGCAGAGCTGATGATATCATAATCCCACCCCCATCTGAGCATGGCTGAACAGCTGAACTCCGCCGCTAGCAATGTAAGCATATGGGGACTCAAACTAGAGCAGCCAGCATCCAGTCTCTAGAGCCTTCCTTCATTCAGCAGCTGCACTCTGGCTCTTCAGGAGGTCAGGTAGATGAGGCCGTAGGGCAAGAATGAGAAATTTATGACCTTCTAGATGTTGTTGGGACTCCAAATCCCATCAGTCCCATTCAGCATGGCCAATGGGCAGAGGAAAGATGGGAGTTGGGGTCCAGCAGCAAATGGAGGGCCACAGAAGAGAATCAGATGATCTCCCGGCTTGCACAGTGGCAGCTGATTTTGCAAACTGATTGGGACACACCAGGCCCCATAATGCCTTAAAGCCAAGCTAGCTTATGTCCAAACAGCTTATCTTTAGCACTACCACCCTGCCTGCCTGTCGTCTTTGCCCCTTTCCAACCCTATGTTTGTTTTTTTGGAATGCAGCCTTCAATTTATTCTTTATTTTTTAAAAAGATTATTGGATTCTATAGGTTTAAAAAGCTAAAAATGAAAACATAAAACATAATAATTAAAAGGAAACACCACAGATCCCCCCACACTCCCATCTCTGTAGCCCTCGGTGGTACTGTTCAATTACATACAAGTCATTTAAAAATTCTAATGCTTGTTGGTTTCATTTCATTGTGCAACTACAAGTAATCAGAATGAGTCTGGGTAGAGTTTCATTTGCCATCGTAGTGGAAATTGTGGGTGGAAAATATGAATCACTGTGTGTGGAGTAAATAACAAAAGAATCAGCTGGGTGCCTGGATTCAAAACACAGGGGGGTAAACTCACTCTCCAATGCTAAGTGAGTTTAACATGCTTTAGAAGGTATTATGCAGCAGAAGGGAGAAATTGAAACACCATGGAAAATGGGATGGGAATTCAGAAAAAGATAAAATTATGTGTTGAAATATATATGTTAAACTTTTGAAAACTTAATAAAAATATATTTTTAAAAAATGCTTTACTTACAGATTTGAAGGTCAAATTTATGCATTTATCCAAGCAGCAGCAAGGAGAACATAGGCAGAAACTATTGGTTAGAAAATACAGAAAGATAGTTTCAAACTCATGCTCTAAGCTTGGAGCTTGCTTAGGCACATCTTCCTTGGTGAGTTACATGGCCCAGATGAGAGAGGGAGCAGCAAAAGAAGGCTTCACTTCCTCCCTTGTCAGAGAAGGGGTGTGTGTGACTTAGCTGAGTCTAGGAATCCGGCTGTATTGTCTTAACTACTTTGTGCACTAACATAGCACACATGCATAGTTATGTTTGACTACAATTTCCCAAAGAAATGAAGAGAAAGGCCAGCAGCCTGCCACAGCAATGCTATTTGATGTTCATTTGTTTATGCTATGATATCCATATCTGTGGCTGAATGGATGATAATTTGTCTGTCCCATGATTGTCATTAATATATGAAATAAAAGGCCACCAAATCATAAAGAAAGTGTCTGGCTTCTCTGTGCTTATAGCAACATGGAGATTGTGTGTTAGCCCATTTCCAGATGTTTTTGTATGAATCCTTTTGAATTCTTTCCATTTTGGAGCAATGGATAGACAGGTTGCAGTTAACAGATAAGTTAACAGTTCTTTTGTTTCACATTGTTTATTAGCACTCTCAAAGATAGGTAGTAAAAGGAGTTGTGGTGTAAGTTCAGCATGACCAAGTATGATGTTTTTGTATTTCAGATCCAATTTAATCTCAAAATGTCTTAATTTCCAGGCACTCCTACTGAAGGTGAAGGAACATGCCCCTTTGTGTACATACTCTGTTCTGACTCTGTCCTTATTGCTGGTCTTTGCTTCTCACCCGCCTGACCTGTTACCTAACCTCCAGCCCATCTGTGGGTCACTTCTCACTGCCCTCCTGAGCTTTAGCACCTGAACTGGTCCCTCGCTGCAGCCCATCAGGGAGTGTGACAGGAATTGGTGCCCCACCTCATTGGTCCCCACAGGGGTTGTAGAACCTCTGACACGGATCACAAAAAGCCATGGAGTGTTCATTACCACCCTGTCTTCTGGTGAGTGAATAATCCTCACCCACAGCTACAGCTGAGCTACAATAGATCTCTTGTGTAGCTCTAAAGGCAGGGAAGGGAGAGCCCTTGCTTCTGGCCAGCAACTATGCCATTTTCTGATGTTCATTTCAGGCAGAGACTTAATATGGGTGAGAGCAATACTTCCCTCTGGCTAAACACATCCAGCAACCTAATGAAAACAATCTCCAGCTCTAATAGAGAGGCTCAAATGGAAGCATTAGGATAATCAGAAAAAGCTTCTTTTTTTTTCTTCTCTTGGTGACCTGAGTTGGATACTGGCAGCCTAAAATGTGCAGAGACAGGTACTTTCATTCTATAAATTCCGATACATTTAGGTCTCAGGAGTGCTTGAAAATCTTTCTCTCAAAGTTCATAAATGCTGAAGCCAGAAATTTGCAAGCTCGCCCTGTTGATCCTATTGCTTTCCCCACAAGTGGTCCATTTCCAGTCAGTTTTGCATGTGTTCATTCCTACATTGATTTTGTCCTTCTGCATTAATCTGTCATTTTTAAAAACAAAAGTCCATACAAAGCAAAAACAAAAACCAGATTTACATATGCATGTTACAGTTGAATATGTATCTTATTCCAGTGCATGCATTTGGCATGAAACCCATAGGATAAATATATTCAAATTTGGGTGCTCATCCAGGATGTCAAGATTAAGTCAGGCAGACAAGTAAAATATGGAAGACAGTTGGATATTTTGTTATGAAAGGTATAATAATTGCCTATTCAGATTGGACAGAGATCTATTTTGTTCAGCGTTCTCACAAGGGCCAGACAGATGCTTCTAGGGATAATGGGCATTTTGTGTTGGAACATAAGAAGAAGCCTGTGGCAAGTGTGGCAACCTGCCTCAGTAAACATGAGAGTGAGGTAATAGGACCAGATATGTGTCAGAATGAGTAATCCTTGAGAGGTCTGATATTATTGACTCTCCAGGGTTTCAAACCAGAAATTCTGCAGCCCCATCTTTTGATGTGTAACAGAGACTTGGTTGGATGAAGCAGATGGGCCTGTCCTTGCTGCTGCTTGTCCACCAGGTTTCTCTTAGGCACAGCAACCCAGGTCATATGGGCAGCAGCGTGGGGGTGTGGGTTGCAGTGATTTTTAGGAAGTCATTAGCTTGCACCAGGCGTCCTGTCGGGGAGACCCAGTTTTCTGAGTGCATGTTCTGGAAGTTGGGCAATAGGGATAGTACAGGATTCCTTTTGGTGTACCAACCTCCCCACTGCACCAAGGATTCCTGCCCGAGCTGCTTCAGGTCATGATCGATGTTCTCCTGGAGACACCTAGTTTGGTTGTCCTAGGGGATTTTAACATCCATGTCAACACAACCTTACAAGGGGCCGCTCGGGACTTCGTGCAAAGCATGGCTTCCATGGGGTTGTCCCTGAATGAGTTTGGTCCAACTCATAGTTGCCTTAGACCTGGTGTTCACCTCTATTGATGTGGGTGATCTGACATTAAGTAAAAGAGAAACAAAATAAGTGTCATGGTGAGATCACTTCCTGGTACAACTGGACTTCTCCGCGACCCTTCCCCTCTGCAGGGAGGTGGGATTGATTCAGATAGTCCACCCCCGCCACCTAATGGATCCAAATGGTTTCCAGAGAGTGGTAGGGGATGCTTTATCCCATGTTGATGGCCTTTCATCTGAGTCCCTGGTGGCCTGCTGGAATGCGGAGTTAACCGGGGCTATTGACTGTCTGGCCCCGAAGCGCCCTCTCCGATTGCATGGAGCCTGGACAGTGCTGGTCCTGAATGGGGTAACTGGGCCCCTAAAGGACCAGGTGCGCAGCCTGGGAGTCATTTTGGACTCAAAGGTGTCCATGCAGGTGCAGGTTAATTCTGTGTCCAGGGCAGCTGTCTACCAGCTCAATTTGATACGCAGGCTGAGACCCTACCTGTCTGTGGAGCCAGAATCTAGTACCAAAAGGGTTTTAGAATTGATTCAAGAATTTGGTCAAGTCGCAGGATTTAAATTGAATAAGGTAAAAACTAAGGTTTTAGAGAAAAATCTAACACCAATAGAGAGAGAGAGGTTTCAGAATGAGACAGGTTTAACAATGGTTAAGAAAGTTAAATATTTGGGGATTAACTTGACAGCAAAAAATGGGAACTTATTTAAAGATAACTATGAAAAATGCTGGGCTGAAGTGAAAAAAGACTTAGAAATTTGGTCAAATTTGAAGCTTTCACTGCTGGGTCGTATTGCTGCTGTAAAAATGAATGTATTGCCTAGAATGTTGTTTTTGTTTCAAACATTGCAAATTGTGGACAAAGAGGACTGTTTCAAGAGGTGGCAGAGAGATATTTCTAGATTTGTCTGGCAGGGCAAGAAGCCCAGAATAAAATTTAAAATACTAACAGATGAAAAGGATAGAGGTGGATTCGCCCTGCCAGACCTCAAACTTTACTATGAATCAGCAGCATTTTGCTGGTTGAAAGAATGGCTGCTTCTTGAAAACACTGACATTTTGGATCTAGAAGGCTTTAACAATGTATTTGGATGGCATGCATATCTGTGGTATGACAAGGTCAAAGCACATAAAGCATTTAAAAACCATATTGTCAGGAAAGCATTGTTTAATGTTTGGATAAGATACAAGGATTTATTGGAAAATAAAACTCCAAGGTGGCTGTCACCGATGGAAGCGAAAGCCTTGAAAAAGCTCAATATGGAGGTCAATTGGCCAAAATATTGTGAAATTTTGGAACAAGATGGAGACAGATTGAAATTGCAGAGTTTTGAAAAACTAAAAATCAAAGTGTGAGACTGGCTTCATTGTTATCAGATAATGGAGGCATACAATTTGGATAAGAAAATCGGCTTCCAGGTGGAAAAATCAAAATTAGAAACTGAATTGTTAGAACCCAAAACTAAAATTTTGTCAAAGATGTATAACTTGCTGTTGAAATGGAACACTCAGGATGAAACGGTGAAATCTGCTATGATTAAATGGGCACAAGACGTTGGACATAATATTATGTTTGCTGACTGGGAACAGTTGTGGACCACAGGTATGAAATTTACGGCATGTAATGCCTTAAGAGAGAATATTATGAAAATGATATACAGGTGGTACATAACCCCAGTCAAGCTTGCAAAAATCTACCATTTGCCCGATAATAAATGTTGGAAATGTAAAGAAACTGAAGGTACATTTTTTCACCTTTGGTGGACATGCCCAAAGATTAAGGCTTTCTGGGAGATGATATATAATGAACTAAAAAAGGTATTTAAATATACCTTCTTGAAGAAACCAGAGGCCTTTCTCCTGGGCATAGTCGGCCAATCGGTGTTAAAAAAGG
Organism: Podarcis pityusensis; assembly: GCF_964106645.2. NCBI lineage: Eukaryota > Metazoa > Chordata > Lepidosauria > Squamata > Lacertidae > Podarcis > Podarcis pityusensis. The sequence continues at coordinate 52,806,968 of NC_138039.1, read as the reverse complement.
ACAGAACTTTCTTTATGTATGCTAGAACAGCAGCAAGAATACTCATTGCAAAGTATTGGAAGACACAAGATCTACCCACACTGGAGGAAAGGCAGATGAAAATGATGGAATACATGGAATTGGCGGAAATGACTGGCAGAATCCGTGACCAGGGAGAAGAGTCGGTGGAAGAAGATTGGAAGAAATTCAAAGACTATTTACAGAAATATTGCAAAATTAATGAATGTTAGAATGATGTTGGATTGAAGTTAAGGGGTTTCTAGCTGTACAGGCTAAAAGAATATGGAAAAATTGGTTTTAATATGTAAAATCTAAAATTTAAAGTTATATTATATCAAGATTAAAGATTAGGATTAAAAAGGAGGGAAAGGAATTTTTGGATTAACATATTTAATTAGAATACAAAAGAGGGAGGTAAGAGGAGGTCCGGGAAACAAGTAAATGTAAAAGAAGTGAGGAAAAGATGAAATTGTTTCTAATTGTTTTTTCCTTTTTTCCTTTGTATTTTTTCTCTTTAATGTTAATTTTTTCTTCATTAATGTGGTTTTTTTCTTGTGAAATTTTAATAAATATTATTTAAAATAAAAAAAAAAGAGACCCTACCTGTCTGTGGACTGTCTCATCAGAGTGGTACATGCTCTAGTTATCTCCCACTTGGACTACTGCAATGTGCTCTACATAGAGCTACTTTTGAAGGTGACCTGGAAGCTACAACTAATCCAGAATGCGGCAGCTAGATGGTGACTGGAAGTGGCCACCAAAATCATATAACACTGGTCCTAAAGGATTTACATTGGTTCCCAGTACATTTCTGAGCACAATTCAAAATGTTGGTGTTGACCTTTAAAGCCCTAAATGGCCTCTGCCCAGTATACCTGAAGAAGCGTCTCTACCCCATCATTCAGCCTGGACACTGAGATGCAGCTCCGAGCATCTTCTGGTACTTCCCTCACTGCAACATGTGAGGTTGCAGGGAACCAGGCAGAGGGCCTTCTTGGTAGTGGCACCTGCCGGGAAGTTTTTAACGTTTGATCTTTTATTGTGTTTTTAAAATTCTGTTGGGAGCCGCCCAGAGAGGCTGGGAAGACCCAGCCAGATGGGCGGGGTATAAATTTTACTATTATTATTATTATTATTATTATTATTATTAGACATGGGTTTTATCCAAGGCAGTGCTAAGTTAAAGCAACTTAGCAGTATACTTTGCTCTGCTTGTGAAATGTTTGCAGCAGTGGAATGTTGTTTAGCAAGAGAATGCATGAACAGTTGCTGATAACCTTGTAACACAACTGGCGGTGGAATTCCACAAAGAAGAAGAAGAGGTTCAACTTGATATCCCGCCTTTCACTCCCCTTAAGGAGTCCCAAAGCGGCTAACAATCTCCTTTCCCTTCCTCCCCCACAACAAACACTCTGTGAGGTGAGTGAGGCTGAGAGACTTCAGACAAGTGTGATGAGCCCAAGGTCACCCAGCAGCTGCATGTGGAGGAGCGGAGACGCGAACCCGGTTCCCCAGATTACAAGTCTACCACTCTTAACCACTACACCACGCTGGCTCCCACTAGGTGAACTGCTGTGTTGGATTCCTCTGTTGTGCAACAGGCCTTGTGGCACAATGGGCCAGGTCGTCTGGCTGTTAACCAGAAGGTTGGTAGTTCAAGCCCACACAGCTGTGACAGCTGTAGGCAGGATTCCTGCATTGCAGGGGTTTGGACTAGATGATCCTCGGGTCTCTTTCAACTCTACAATTATATAATTAGAGCTCACCTGCCTCTAGCACAAGAGCTCCTGCATTAGCAGAGAACATTGGATAAGGCATTGCTAAACAACCATTGCTAAATCTGTCAACTTTTGTAAGTCCTTTCTTGAATGGCATCTCACCCAGCTTTCCCCAACTCCAGATGTTGTTGGACTGCCAGCTCCATTGGCCTCATCCAGATTAGCCAGTGGTCTGGGATTATGGGGTTGCAGTTCAACAACAGCTGGAGGACATTGGGTAGGGGAGGCCAATCTAAGGTGAAGTCTCTTTAGCTCAAGTTCTATACTGCAGTCACTTATGCTGCTTTTGAGTGGCCGTAGCAACATCAGAAGCTGATGAATCTTCATTTCACGTCTGCATTCAGAGCCCTAAACCAGATCCTCCCAGCTATGAAAAACAGCTGATTGGTACACAAAGCACATCTGATTCCTTTTTCACAATTTCCATTTAACTCCTTTTCAGACATCCGAGCATTCATAAAATTTTAAAATTATCGAGAGAATCTTGGGAGTGGGGGAGCTATCACATTTTATTAGCTTGGCAACAAAGCACTTTTTATAACTGAAAAAATATACTCTGCATCACACTTTTATCTCCATAGTGAGGAATTCATTATTTGCGTTGTGGTAGCGTATGTTAGGCAATCAGAGGTCAGGCCCAGGGCTCTGTACTGAAGAGCCTCCCCCACTCTGTATCATGATAAGTCTCTTAAAGTGCAATGTGGCTTATAAACAGATGCAAAGTTTCAAGTAATGTGAGCTCATTATCAGCCACCTGATGAATAATGCAACTTTCTCCAAAACTTAGGGAATTATCGGTGTCTCTGTGGTTCAGCCAGCTTGCAGACCATGAATATACTGCTTTCCTTTATTATATCATCTCTTAAATACAGTCAGGGATATTTCAATTCGGGAACCCTTGACACTGATTGCTATTTTGAGGATTAGAAGACATTTTAACACTTTTTTAGAGGGAAGCTATTATAACAAAAAGGTATCAGAAATACTTTCATGAAATTAAAATGTCAGAACACAATGTAGCCAAAATTTATAAACTTTCCAGAACTTTATTTGAAAATTCATTCATTTGTGAAAATTGATGTCTGTAAAAGGTTGGCTGCATCTCTGATAGATATCCTGATTAGTTTAAAAATTAAACTAATTGGGTTTATTGCTCTGTGATAACATAGGAACATGTAGGAAGTGGCCTTCTAGTGAGTCTGATCTTTGGTCCAACTAGCTCAGCACTTTCCACACGGAGTGGCAGCCGCTCTTCAGGGTTTCAGGCAGGGTTCTCTCCCAGTTCTGCCTGGGGATGCCAGGGACTCAACCAGAGACCTTCTGCATGCAATACAGATGCTCAGCCGTTGAGCCCTTCCTTAAGAATGGGCAGCCTTTTGCTGTCAAGGGTCCCATTCCCCCAGGCGGAGGTTGTGGGGCTGCATGCCAGCAGGGGGCCAGAGGCAAAGGGTTCTGGAAGGACTCATCCAGAATAAAGACTGCTCTGTTTCAGTTTTGACCATGGCTGCCTCAGATTATAAGCCACCATGGTCTGAGGGAGTTATACTCAAATAAGAATAGAGACAAAAGCAGGTGAAAGTAATTGTTTTCTAAATTTAGTGTGCTGCGCGCGCGCACACACACACACACACACACAGCAGAAGTCTACCAATTTGTTCTCAGACAGCTTTTTTGGGGGGGGGGTCTTCTTTTCCCCAAGCTCTATGATCATTGGTGTTTTTTATTATTATAAAAAATCAATCCATGTTTAATAAAATAAAATACTGACCCTTCCACTTGTTCTCAAATTAGAAAGAAAGGAGGGCACTTAGGATAATAGAATTGTAGAACTGGAAGGGACCCTGAGAATCATGTAGTTCAACTCCCTTAAATACAGGAATATGCAGCTGTCCCATATGGGAATCAAATGTATCAGCACCTGCTCCAACCAACTGAACAGTCCAGGAAGTTCAGCTGAACATTAAGAAAATTAAGCAGGAAACAAACAGGAAGGAACCCTGATGGGATGAAATAATATGTCCCATTAATAACTGTACATAGGATTGAAGTGTTGGTGGTTGTTTATAGCATGATAGTTGCCTCAGATACAGTTCATTCCAGCAATGTCAATGGATTCAGAATTTCAGAATCCTACATCCAATACAAGTTGAGCACCAAATTCAATTATATATTTGAAACCCACTGAATTCAACACCAGACAGCTCTCACTACCATTTCCCCACTTAATAAATACTAATAATTATATATATATATATATCCCGCCCTCCCCAGCTGAAACCGGGCTCAGAGCAGCTAACAACATTGAAATGTAGCCTTATTGGACTTTACCGATTGGTTGGGTGAGCGTTGCTCTCAGATGGGAGGAAGGAAGTCAAATGACACCGAGGTTTGGTTCAGAGAAAGAGTTTATTCTGCTCTCCGGATAGCAGAAGGCAATTGCGTGGTCAGTCCACAGCAAGTCCAAAGAAATGAGAAATTTCATGCAGTATATATATCCTCCAGGCACCCTCTCCCCCCTTCCCCAGGAATCCAACCACGTCAGCTTATACATGTAAGTTGACATCCATGACCATAAACAGATATTCCTGTTCCGGTACTCTTGACCATAAAAGGTTGTTCCTGTTCCTGTTCCTATACTCTTATCTTGGGGCAGGAAGGTCACCAACTCTAAGAGCACTCCTGGCACCATTCCCGGGTCTCTTGTCAGACCTGACAAGGTCTGTGCGGCAGTGTGTAAGATAAGACCCAGATGTGCCATCCCTGCTCCACTCAGAACTGGCAAGGCCATCCATTGCCATCACGGACTGATAAAGGAGAGGGCTTTGAGCACTTGTTTATACAGCTGGGTTTCTGTTTTTGCATTAGCTCAAGAGCTCAAGTTAAAGCATTTTAGAAATGCTCCCTTGGAGAAGGAAAAATGTGGATTTTGGGTCCCGTTTCAGACTGACTGCACAGAAACCCATTCCTTCAACATTCTAAAATCATTTCATTATAAAATCAATTCAAATCAGATTAATGGCAACCATTGGGCTAGAGTTCTGTGAGGATTGCCAAAGGAGGGGGTCAGGCTGTGCCCTGGCCAAAGGCCAGGTGGAACAGCTTTGTCTTGCAGGCCCTGCGGAAAGATGTCAAGTCCTGCAGGGCCCTAGTCTCTTGTGACAGAGCGTTCCACCAGATCGGGGCCACGGCTGAAAAAGCCCTGGCCAGCCTAATCCTCTCTGTGGCCCGTCCCCAAGATGTTTTTGTTTGAAGACCGTAAGGTCCTCTGTGGGACATACCAGGAGAGGAGGTCCCGTAGGCACGAGGGTCCTAGGCCGTATAGGGCTTTAAAGGTTAAAACCAGCACCTTAAACCTGATCCTGTACTCCATCGGGAGCCAGTGCAGCTGGTATAGCACCGGGTGAATGTGATCCTGCAGCGAAGACCCCGTAAGGAGTCTCGCCGCAGCATTCTGCACCCGCTGGAGTTTCTCGGTCAGTTTCAAGGGCAGCCCCACATAGAGCGAGTTACAATAATCCAGTCTGGAGGTGACCATTGCGTGGATCACAGTGGCTAGGTCAGGGTGAGAGAGGTAAGGAGCCAACTGCTTAGCTTGGTGGAGATGAAAAAACGCCGCCTTTGTTATAGCTGCAATCTGTGTCTCCATGGAAAGGGAGGTGTCGAAGATTACACCCAAACTCTTAACGGACGGTGCTGGCACTAATTGTGCCCCTGCAAGAGAATGGGAGCTGCCCCTCCGTCGTGGGCACCCTGCCATACTCACTCTAGCCGTCTGAGGTCCTGCTTCATTTTCCGGAGCTCCTCGGTAAACCAGGGAGCCCGGTTTCTGCGGGGTCACAGAGGGCGCTTAGGTGTGATCTCATTGATGGCTGCCAGGAGCTGGGTATTCCAGCCCTCAACAAGCTCAGTCAATGAGTCGCCAGGGGGAGCAAGGTCCCGCAAGGCTTGATGGAATCTATCAGGGTCCATCAGCCTCTGCGGGCGAGCCCAAATCAGCTCGCCACCTAAGCAGGGTGGGGGTGGAAAGTCAATCCTGGCTTTCAGAGCGTAGTGATCAGACCATGGCACCTTCATCGAAGGAGACATGATCACATCTATACCTACACCAAAGATCAAATCCAGCGTGTGGCCTGCTTGATGTGTGGGGCCCGAAACAAGTTGGGAGAGCCCTAGTGTCGCCATGGAAGACACCAGGTCCAGAGCCTGTGAGGGAAGAGTGGCATCAGCATGGATGTTGAAGTCCCCCAATACCAATAGGTTAGGGAACTCCAAGGCCCAGCCAGGCACCGCCTCCAATAGGCCTGACAGGGTGGCTGCTGGTGCGCTAGGTGGCCGATACACCAGCCAGACAGCCAACCTCTCCTCAGAACCCCACACCAGGCCAACACATTCAATGCCAGGGATCGATGGCGATGGTAGAGCCCCGAAAGAACAATCTTCCCGGATTAATAATGCCACCCCTCCTCCCCTGGCCCACAGTCCGGGACTGGTGGAGGACCATCTCTCATAAGGTAACTGTTTCTCCTTCGCGCACCCAGGTCTCCGTCACACAAGCCAGGTCGACCCCCTGCAAGGTAAAGAAATCTCGCAGGGCGGCAGTTTTGTTGCCTATAGACCTGGCATTGCACAGCACCAGTGACGGAGGTGAGTAATCCTTGCTCACCCTACCCTCGTCCCTCAGGATGGGGTGCAGATTGGAAGGGGTATGAGCATATCCGTATCTCAATCCCCTTCGCCTATAACATCTGCCCCCACCACCATACCTCCCTCGCCCCTCCACGGTAGCAATCCCAAGCCTCATACTACCCTGCACTGATGGCAATTGATGTTATTCTTCCCCAGCCTAGTTATTCTGCTTATAGTATCAACAACTCAATAACTGTAATTAGTTGAGTAGAAGAAACCAGCTAAACATCAGCTACCTCTCTGATTATATGAAACTATTATAAGGGGAACAGAAGCAGTGATCTGTGGGCCTGACAAGATGTCTCGGGAAGTGTGCTGTCTCCCCGGGGCTAAGATCCAAGATGTAACTGAACGACTGCAAGGAATCATAAAACCCACTGACAAATACCCCTTCCTCTTGGTTCATGTGGGAACCAATGACACTGCAAGCAATAGCCTCCAGAAGATCAAAAGAGACTACGAGGCTCTGGGCAGGAAATTGAAGCAATTAAATGCACAAATTGTCATCTCATCTGTCCTCCCAGTTGAACGACGTGGCCCAGGGAGAGAGGGAAAAATAGTGGAAGTGAACAGCTGGCTTCGCAAATGGTGTAAACAGGAACGGTTTGGATTCTTAGATCACGGACTGCAGTTTCTTGAAGATGGACTTCTGGCAAGCGATGGGCTGCACCTCACAACGGTTGGGAGGAATGTTTTTGCCAAAAATCTCAGAAACCTCATCAGGAGGGCTTTAAACTGACTAATGTGGGGGGGGGGGCAGTGCTCCTGAAGGTAGGAGTCTATCAATTGATGAAGATGATCATCCAAATGTCATAGACCAAATGGAGCAAACAGCACGCAGACCTAGTGGTGGGAGGAAAAAATCCTTAAATAAGAGACACGGGGGAATGATTAATGGACTTCAAAGTCTGTACACTAATGCGCAAAGCATGGGAAATAAACAAGATGAGCTTGAGCTCTTGGTACAGCAAACTAAATATGACATAATAGGCATCACTGAAACCTGGTGGGATAAGTCCCACGACTGGAATGTAATAATGGAGGGATACAATCTATTTCAGAGAAACAGACCAGACAAGAAAGGAGGAGGAGTGGCGTTATATGTCAGGGATGTGTATACCTGTGAAGAGATCCAAGATTTAGGACCTCAAAGCCAAAGTGAGAACATTTGGGTCAAAATTAAGGGAGAGAAGAATAACAGTGACCTCATTGTGGGAGTTTACTATAGATCCCCAAGCCAAACGGAGGACATAGATGATGCCTTCCTGGAACAGATGGCCAAGCATGCAAAAGGAAGGGAGATAGTAGTAATGGGGGACTTCAATTACCCGGATATTTGTTGGATGTCAAACTCAGCCAAGAGCATAAGGTCAAACAGATTCCTCACTGGCCTTGCAGACAACTTCATTGTCCAGAAAGTGGGAGAAGCAACAAGAGGAACAGCCATTTTAGATCTGGTCCTAACCAATGTTGATGACCTGGTTAGTGGGGTAGAAGTGGAAGGATCATTAGGCGCGAGTGATCATGCTCTTCTGAAGTTTACTATACAGCGGAAAGGAGCAGCCAAGCATACTAGGACTCGATTTCTTGACTTTAAGAAAGCCGACTTCATAAAACTTAGAGAAGTGCTGGGTGAGATCCCATGGACAGTAATACTAAAAGGAAAGGGAGTTCATGATGGCTAGGAGTTTGTTAAGAGGGAGATAGTAAAAACACAACTTCAGGCAATACCAATGAGACGGAAACATGGAAGGTGCCTAAAGAAGCCAGGGTGGCTATCTAAAGAACTTTTAACTGAGTTAAGATTAAAAAAGGATGTGTACAAAAAATGGAAAAGGGGGGGAACCACCAAAGAGGAATTCAAACAAATAGCCAGCACGTGTAGACACAAAGTCAGAAAAGCTAAAGCACAGAATGAACTCAGGCTTGCTAGAGAGGTTAAAAGCAACAAAAAAGGCTTTTATGGGTATGTTCGTAGCAAAAGGAAGAACAAAGACACAGTGGGGTCACTCAGAGGAGAAGATGGTGAAATGCAAACAGGGGACACAGAAAGGGCTGAACTCCTCAATGCCTTCTTTGCCTCAGTCTTCTCCGATAAAGAAAACAATGCCCGACCTGAAGAATTTGGAGCAAATGATTCAGCAGAGGAAACACAGCCCAGAATAACTAAGGAGATAGTACAAGAATACTTGGCTAGTTTAGATGTATTCAAGTCTCCAGGGCCAGATGAACTGCATCCAAGAGTATTAAAAGAACTGGCAGATGTGATCTCAGAACCACTGGCAGTCATCTTTGAGAATTCCTGGAGAACAGGCGAAGTCCTGGCAGACTGGAGGAGGGCAAATGTTGTCCCTATTTTCAAAAAGGGGAAAAGAGAGGACCCAAATAATTACCGCCCAGTCAGTCTGACATCAATACCAGGGAAGATTCTGGAGCAGATCATTAAGCAAACAGTCTGTGAGCACCTAGAAAGGAATGCTGTGATCACCAATAGTCAGCATGGATTTCTGAAAAATAAGTCATGTCAGACTAACCTGATCTCATTTTTTGACAGAATTACAAGCCTGGTAGATGAAGGGAATGCAGTGGATGTAGCCTACCTTGATTTCAGCAAGGCATTTGACAAGGTGCCCCATGATATTCTTGTAAAGAAGCTGGTGAAATGCGGTCTTGACTATGCTACCACTCAGTGGATTTGTAACTGGCTGACTGACCGAACCCAAAGGGTGCTCATCAATGGTTTCTCTTCATCCTGGAGAAGAGTGACTAGTGGGGTGCCACAGGGTTCTGTCTTGGGCCCGGTCTTATTCAACATCTTTATCAACGACTTGGATGATGGACTCAAGGGCATCCTGATCAAATTTGCAGATGACACCAAACTGGGAGGGGTGGCTAACACCCCAGAGGACAGGATCACACTTCAAAACGACCTTGACAGATTAGGGAACTGGGCCAAAACAAACAAGATGAATTTTAACAGGGAGAAATGTAAAGTATTGCACTTGGGGGAAAAAAAATGAGAGGCACAAATACAAGATGGGTGACACCTGGCTTGAGAGCAGTACGTGTGAAAAGGATCTAGGAGTCTTGGTTGACCACAAACTGGACATGAGCTAACAGTGTGACGCGGCAGCTAAAAAAGCCAATGCAATTCTGGGCTGCATCAATAGGAGTATAGCATCTAGATCAAGGGAAGTAATAGTGCCACTGTATTCTGCTCTGGTCAGACCTCACCTGGAGTACTGTGTCCAGTTCTGGGCACCACAGTTCAAGAAGGACACTGACAAACTGGAACGTGTCCAGAGGAGGGCAACCAAAATGGTCAAAGGCCTGGAAACGATGCCTTATGAGGAACGGCTAAGGGAGCTGGGCATGTTTAGCCTGGAGAAGAGGAGGTTAAGGGGTGATATGATAGCCATGTTCAAATATATAAAAGTATGTCACATAAAGGAGGGAGAAAGGTTGTTTTCTGCTGCTCCAGAGAAGCGGACACGGAGCAATGGATCCAAACTACAAGAAAGAAGATTCCACCTAAACGTTAGGAGGAACTTCCTGACAGTAAGAGCTGTTCGACAGTGGAATTTGCTGCCAAGGAGTGTGGTGGAGTCTCCTTCTTTGGAGGTCTTTAAGCAGAGGCTTGACAACCATATGTCAGGAGTGCTCTGATGGTGTTTCCTGCTTGGCAGGGGGTTGGACTCGATGGCCCTTGTGGTCTCTTCCAACTCTATGATTCTATGATTCTAAGTATACTGCAGAAGCTTGACAGAGAGTCCCAGTCTGTCAACACCTAACTTTCATTGAGTTACCACAGATTTCTTAATGAAAGACCTCACTCTGGTCTTCAATGTTCATAATCTTTGTGTTTTCACCATCTAGCTACTGTTGCCCAAGGCCTCTGCTTCAAGTTACCCAATTAATCAAAGCTGAATCTGAATGTAATAACCCAACAGCATAATATGCCACCTCAAGTTTTTAGAGGGAGTTTTAATGGGGAGTAATGCATCCAATATGAAATTCACCCTGTAGGTAATATTGCTGAAAGCCATGCAATATTATAACTGGTTCTTTTACAGGAAAGTTCCATTAAAATGTGTGCCCACATTGTGCCCATAGTACTAACCTCACTTAAACAAAAAGTCTGACTTAAATAATGGGTAAACATATCTGCATAGTATGCTCCACTTACTTTCACCACCCACTTTGCCTGTAGAATACCATAATCTGAGAAAAATCACAGACTATTAATTTATGAATGTATTTACCGGTAAGTTTTGGCTCAAAGAAAAGAAAAGAAAAGAAAAGAAAAGAAAAGAAAAGAAAAGAAAAGAAAAGATGCTGTTATTTTCCATATCTACCACCCCTCCTCCTGCCTTTATTTCATCTGATGGGAAGAAACAGCAAATTTCAGCAGATAATCTATGGTAGTGAAAAACAGTGGTTTTGCTAGTACAACAAGTTTGATGTTCATGAAGAAGAAAGTAGAGTTCCCACCTTTGCTCTGGCAAAATACAGGATGGGGGGGGGCAATTTTGACATAGTCCCCCCCATTCTGAAATGACTTAGAGCAATCCATTACACTCCATTGAAGCCTAACCAGATGTCCCTTCTGGAACTGGTCACACATGCACACACACACGCCTGCACATGAATTTGTGAATTTGTCTGTGTTTTGCTACTCAGAGCTGAAATGCATGACCTTCCACACACATGCAGTACGGTACAGTGATACGGGCAGGCTAGGGCAAAAAATAAATAAATGGGGGGCATATTCTGATGAGGGGATGAGCTTTGTTCCACATATTACATTTCTGAAAGAGAGAGAAAGTATGGGGGGGAGAGAGAGCAAGCCCCAAGTCATCTAGCCACAAATACAATCTATAATTTAACCATTTAAAACATTAGCTGCAAAAACATTAAAGCACAAAACCCACACAAAATAACTCCACACCAGCAGTAGCAGTGGTTCCAAATTGATCAAGAAAACAAACCAAAGATGAAGGCGGGGGTGGGAAAGGCAGAGCCGCTGACCTGCAAGCCAAACTTGGCTCTCCCCCTCTTCCTGTTCATTCGTAGAGGCTTATTTTGGCCACGTCATGCCCGCCTACCATACATGATACATGGCTTCAGGCGGGGCAACATCTCAACACGGCAGGCCCAGCATGTGCTTCTCAGGCCCTGAGGGTCAGTAGATGTGTGGCATCTGCAAAGCCCCAGGCACAGTGCTGCATCTTTGCCTGGGCACTTTGATGTCAAACCACCTGGTAGGGTTGCCATATGTTCTCCTTTTCCAGGATATGTCCTCTTTTTCATGATGAGAGTCATCATAGAGATCGCCAAATGTGTCCTCTTTTTTTGCTCTTCCAAATATGGCAACCCTGCGACCTGGACAGCAATAGGTCACCTGATGCCATCGCTCCACCTACCTGCTATGCTTTGCTCATGGAGGCAGGGGGATAAGAATCCAGCCCACCTGCTGGATCTAGTTCCTCACTCCACTCTAAAAGCAAATTTTCCCACCTTCCAGTAAATTGTTCAAGAAGGGGCAAGGCAGGTCTCCCTCAGTCTGCTTTCTGAATGGGGCAGGGGCATTCAAGTGTGTGCATGTATATTCATTCAGAAGAATATCAAGGCATTCACTCCCCACTGACAGAGGAAGTGGAACCCTGAAGAAGGACAACAACTTTTTCACAAGGTGTTCCCAAAAAATGTGAACAGGGACAAGATGTGGGCTGTGGTTTTTTTCAGGAACTGAGGCCAAAACATATGGAGTGTTCTTGGGCAGTTTATTCATTGCTCCTGTCTCGTCTTGACAGGGTGAAAAGACAGACATCAGGAGCACTGGGAAATGTGATTTTCCCTGTGCGACTTACTTGGATCAGGATCCCATCTCTCCTTTCACCTGACCTGCACTCAACACATTATAGAAGGGCAAAGGGAGAGATACCACGAAATTGTCCACCAACCTTAGTGGAGCAAAGCAAGGAGAGTGAGAGAGAGAAAGGAAGATAGCAATGCTTAATAGGAAGCCTCATGGTGTTTGAAGAACTGATTTCAGGCAGCAGGCAAATTGGGTTGTCCATCAGAGGTCCACCCGTTTTGATTTACTCTTTTGTGGAACACAAAAACCAAGGGGATATGTTATTCAGGGTCATTCAGACGGCAGGTCAGCAGAAGGAAATAATAGTAGAGATTACGATAAAAAAGGAAGTACATAGCAAACACAGCCAGGACTTTCTCCCCCTTTGTTTATTCCCTATTTATCAATGTCAAAAAGAGGTTATTTCATTTAAACTTATTTGTTCTTTTAAAAGCATATTTATGGAGGGAAAATATCAATGATAATGGCGTTATTTGTCTTGTCAGAGATAATTCAACAGATGAGGACTCATGTTTAATAATGTGAAATGGTTGTTATAATTTTAACTTGAAAAAATGTTATTATACATGTAACTTTAGAGGGTACCTTGAAAAAACAAGTGAGCACATGGAGAACAGGTGAGGCAGTCCCTGCCCATTTAACAAGAATGCCCATTTAAGAGTGGAACTCGCAGTGTTCCACAGCTGAATCCAAGGCTTCTCCCACCTTCCCGAGGTTCCAGTCCCTTTGGCACGGCTGAGACACCCACATTTCTCCTGCGGCTGGAGATGAGCAAAGGTTTACTGTGAGACCAACTCCTGCAAGTGTCAGATTGGAGTGACAATACGCAGCCAGCGATGTGGGGCAGGTGGGCAGGATCCCAGCAAGGCTTTGACTGAGGCTTTGCAGGCATGTTGATTAGCCTGGCGTCTCCGTATCTGCGGCCTCCTCACAGAGAAAGGGCTATTCCTCTTTGACTCAGCACACTGAGTCTTTCATCCTAAAGGTTTTTGTAAAAATAAACTTGGGTTATCTTGTATGGAGCATTATGAAGCCTTAATTAAATTTTATGAAGAATTTTGGCACCCTGAGGGGGAAATGTATGATAGGCAGAAGTGCTAAGAACAGTGAGAATGAGAAGAGTCAAAGAAGGAAATGAACTGGGAGCTTGCTGAGAAAAAGAGCTTTTTTTTTTAAATTGGGTTTTATAAACAAGAATAATGTTATACAAATAAGTATACCAAGTTTTCTCATGTTGTTTGTATATCACAAAAATAGCATAATAAATGTGGGAAAATATCTACAACTTATGTTTCATTATTAGTGGTCAATGTATAAGTTCTTGGTTCATGAATTGATTTAAACAAGTAGGAAAAAGGAGAAAGGGGGGCAGGGGGGAATGCTGAATGGGGTGGGGTTGGGTGGTTATGCTTCTATTATTCTACGGGGGGGGGGTTGTGTCAGCGTTACTTGTATGGGTTCTCTTACTATTCACTCGTTTCCTCTGACGGCTGAGTTAGAGGGCCCTTCCATTTTGGTGAGCCCACCTGCTGGCTGCAGGTCCAGGAACGTAAGGAGAGCCTCCGGGATGAGGCCAATGGCCAGCCCAGCATCCTGTTCTCACAGTGGCCAGCCAGATGTTTCCACAGGGAACCGCCAAGCAGGATTCAAGCACAAGAGCCCCCTCCCCTCCTGTGGGTTTCAGCAACTGCCATTCAGAAGCATTGCTGCCTCCTAGCATGGACTGATCCCTCTTCTCCATTAATTTGTCCAATCCTCTTATAAAGCCATCTGAATTGGTGGCCATCACCGCCTCTTGTGGCAGTGAGTTCCATAGTTTTAACTTTGCACTGCTGCAGTTTAACTATGCCCACCACGTGCCTGTTGCCCTTGTGGGGTTGCATGGAGGTGAATGTGCCTGAGAATGGTTGCCTGTCCCTGCAGCAGAGTCTACATAGGCTTGAATAATAGAAATTTAAAAATGGGCTTCCCTTCATAGGATGCAATAATAATTTTGCAATGCACTGAGATGAGCAGTTGGGGGTGGAGAGAGAAATAATAAAACAGGTTGCTAGTTTTGTGAATTTAAATCAGCTACTTAGTTTGCCATACACAATAAATACTTCCAAAGACATGAATTTATTTATGGTATCACAGGCTTCTTTGACTGTTCACTAAGGGAACATTTATTGTCAAAACCAGGAAAGTATATAATCAGGGCTCTGAATGACAAAACACACACAGACTGTGAAACTCAAAATGGATTAGTTTCCCTTACTGGATGCTTATAATAACTCACAGTAACGAATATGGATTGACTCTGACTGCACTCAGTATTTTCATTCCTTTTACAGGCACTGATGTACCTCCCAAGTAATATATGTATCTGAAAGCATCTTGTGAGGATATGGCTGCAGCATCTGATGCCCACATGGGAGTAAATTGTACTGACCCCAGTGCAACTTGCTTCAAGGGAAGCAGGCACAGGGTTGCCCTGTTTGCTTTCTTGTTCTTTTAAATAGAAAGCATCACGTGTAGCATCTCATAGGAACTTTGGAAGCTGCCTTAAACCAAGTCTACCAAGCGCAATATTGTCTACAGTGACTGATAGTGGCTGTCGAGAGTTTCAGACAGGGATTTTTCTTGGCAATATTTGGAGATTCTGGAGATTGGATCTGGTACCAAACATTAGCAGTCTCTGGCAAATTTTGTATAACAACTTCTATTAATTTTTAATTACAGTGGTACCTCAGGTTACAAACACTTCGGGTTACAAACACTTCGAACTTTACCTCAGGATGAGAACAGAAATTGAGCGGCGGCAGAGGGAGGCCCCATTAGCTAAAGTGGTACCTCAGGTTAAGAACAGTTTCAGGTTAAGAACAGACCTCTGGAATGAATTAAGTTCGTACAATGATCCAAAATAGCCACATTATCACAATACCAAATTACAATGCAATTGTAAATTAAATTGTAATTGTAAACAGCCAATTATGCAAATAACAAATTAAACAATTTTGGGTGACTTCCCATGTGCTGGATTGAAGGGTACAAAGTTCTTATTTCTTTCTGCTTCCATAGTCTTGATTATTCCAATTACAACAGCTCTGATCTTGATCCTTTATTTTACAACCACTAGTTCCATGACTTTCATTTGTAACTGCATATTTAATAAATTTTATTTCTGCAAGATGAGTTTATGTCCTGCAAATTTCTTTGTGAGATGTTTATTTTCCCTTTATTTCTTCATTCTTCATGTTGTAATCCATATACGGCTCTCTGCTTCCACTTTCTCTCTCTCTTCTCTTCTTTGCTCAAAAGTGTTGCATTTTCCCATGTCAAACGCCATCTTGTTTGTCAAAGCCTAACAAAAGGTCTGGCATCCCGCCATAGCCCCGGGTAGTTCTCCAGCTTATCTTTCTCATCCCACATTCAGCAGCTAACAAACTGGCATCCCAGCAAAGCTATGGTAGATCTTCAAAAGCCATAGCCCTCATTGTGATTCATTAGGAGCTTGATGCTTTAACCATATCAATATTATCTCACGGTTCCATATATTTTGTAATAATCCATAAATATTATCTTGTTCTCAGTGATTTCCTCTTGCTTTTTATCACTCCATTAACTCTCAGGGGGAGGTTTGCCGAATCAATAAAGCAGCAAACATGGTATATAAAAAGAAAGGGTAAAGGCTCCCCTCCCCCAACATACCACACTTCATTACGAAGAAAATCTTCTTCTCTCCAGATAAAAATGTTGCCGCTCAGTGGCTGATTCATCTAGCAGATTATCTTGTCTCATTAGTCCAGTACACGTCTGTTAATTGGATCCAATTTCTTTCCGATAAACAGAAGAACCCCTGCCTATAATGGCTGTGTCGGAGGGTTACCAATAAGCAAATTGCTTTGCACTCAGTGCCTCCTGCATCCTGTCTTCGTGTCGGGATGAGAGTCAGGTATCAGATGATCTGCGAGTGGAGCTCACCCCCCCGACCCTGGAGGGGGCTTGCAAGGACAATTGCCCTCATTCATCCTTGTTTGCGATCCGCTGTCAGTCTCTGCTAACATGGGAGCTGCCTCCATTATGGCAGGAAGCACCGAAAGTCCAGTCTCTGGCAAATTTTGAACAGATGGCAAACTTACTTTCTCAAGCCACCTGACCTATGCAAATGGAATGGACTGGACAGCTCATTTGGGGCTGCATCAGTTTTAGTATCTCACTCTCTGTGGAGACAAATGACTCTGTCCTCAAAGTGCCCAGGAAGCAAATCATAGAGGTGTCCCATGCTCCATCTTCTGATATACTTGTTGACACCCTGAAGAGCTTCATTGGCCAATGGATGGAAGAAATGAAGAAGACCCTCTTCTTGCCATTCAGTAGGTACCAGTATGGGCTCTAGCATGTGTTTGGTCATCTTCATAGTGTTACTTCCGTCACCTGCACCCTAGTGTGTTTCATCACATGTAGCTCCACAGTGCAACTGCATCTATGGTCCTCCACATCTTGCTGTTCCATAGCAAGGCAGGATCTGGGCAGGATCACTAGTTGTATCTGCTGGAAAATCCCCCAGAGCATTCAGGAATCCGTTGGAGTTCATAAGTCTCCAAGGACAGACCACCCTGACAGGTCTCCCGTCCCCACAGGGGAAAGTTGGTACTGTTAGCCCAAACGTCAATTGGAAGTGGTCTGTCCATGACAATGGGGTCACCGAAACCCTCCCTATTTCCAGACCATTAACCTCAACACCAAAGCAAAAATCAGATTGAGGGTATGCCCCCTACTGTGGGTCAGGTTGGTGACCAAGTGAGACAATGTCACTGGTGAATCCTGCAAATCTTGTTGCTATATTGTTATTTTAAAACCCAGCAATGCAAAGATGTATTTGCTTATTCACACAAATTCACCCCCACCCCCTCTCCCACACATAAATCCTGCTACTTTATCTCCCTAGGAGGATCACTCTCCAACCAACGTAAGACCTCATTGGCAACTAATGCCCTTTAAAAAGAGAAGTTCCTCGCATGAGCATCAGGATGAACTAATGGAGCACTTTGAAAGTAGGCAGAAGGTAAAGCCGTTACTCTTGGTGCTTTCTTAGCAATTCTTTTACAATTCCTAATCTGACACTGGGGTGATGATGGTGGTAGCAAATATGGATTAATGCTTCATAATTAAAGAATCTTTTCAGAGATGTTTCCTAGAAAAAAGATCTTTCCTCTTTTCTGAAGGGAAATAAGAAAAGTCTATTCAAACTGTATTATCGAATAAATGAATCTCGTGAAATGTGGATTAAACCCAACATGCATTTGAAAGCCCACAGAAGAAATTAGGGGATGTTTAAAATGACTGTAGTGCATAGTTCTGTGGAGAAAGTGATCATCTGAGCATTGTCAAGTGGCAAGTATAAGAATCACCTGCCATGTAACATGTGGGGTGGGGAGGGGGGTGAATGGAGAGGAGCTCAGAAGCAAAGCACGTCCTTTGCATGTACAAGGTGCTGGGTCTGATCTTCTGCATGGTCAGCTGGGTCAGGTGGCAGGCGATGGGAAAGACCAGTCAGAGCAGGCGATACTGGGCTAATGGCAGTGATGCAGCAAGGCAGTTTCAAATCCTGGTCTTAATGGACTTATCAACCCCAACCCACCTGTGTATCTAGATGATTAATCAACTAAAAATTCCTGAATACATGAACAGCACCCTCATAGAAAATATATATTTATCACACACAATAGACCCCTCTCTCAGAGAGATTAATCATTCTGTGAAGGTTTCTTCTTTTTAATAGATCTTGCCAAGGTAAACAGTTTTGAGTTAACACATGAGTGGGATCTTTGAGGAAATTTACATTTTGATGTGCCCTGCCATCTGGCATTTTAAAAAAATTCATTGACCTAGTCATGCTTTTGCCTTCTGCATGACGTGTCACATTTTAAATAATTTACATCACATGCAAAAGAGCCAATACATAATCATCACATAGGAGGAATAGGAACCAGTAGCCAACAGTTGCAGGGTGAATGTCAGGTGGGCTAAAGTTCAGAATGCGCTCCGGCTTGCAAGAGAGGTAAAAAATAATAATGAAGGTTTCTTTGGCTATATGAAAAGCAAGAGGAAGAACAAGCAAGTGGTAGATCCTCTGCCTGTAGAAGATGGAGAAATGCTACTGGGGGCAGAGGGAGGCAGAAATGCTCAAAACCTACTTTGCCTCTGTCTTCACTCAAAAGGAAAGTGATGCCCAGCCTGGAGATAAGAGAATAAATGATGGAAGGAAGAAGCTGCAGCCCAAGATTGGAAAAGAGGTAGTAAGGGAACACTTAGCTAATTTAAATGAATTCAAATCACCAGGGCCTGATGAGCTGCATCCAAGGGACGTTATCTGGGAGCCTCAGTCTAATCTTTGAGAATTCTTAGGGAACAGGTGAGGTCCCTGCAGACTGGAGACAGGCAAATCTCTCCATTTTCAAAGGGCGGGGGGAGCAAAATATGCACAAGGAGGGTGAGTTTGGTCAGAATTGAGTCTACACTTCCAGAGTTAACGCTAAATACATTACCGCTGGTAAATGAGCCACCAGAGCCACCAGAGGACTGTGAAAATTTCTGTCCCAGGCTTTTTAGGTTCATCTACCCATGTACTATCTGAAACCAAAGGGACTCATTGGTTGCCAGATGTGAAATATATTGGCATTATTTCCAGCTCTCCTTCCCCATTACAATGCAATTACAAAGACACAGAAAGAAAAGAGATGAATAGGTGATTTATCTTTGGCAGTTGATAAAGCAAATTAAATAAATGCACAAATCACAGGCTCATAAATGGTGGGATGTCATGCTAGAGAAAATTCATATTGATCTTCCCTTTAATAAACCAACTGTTTCCTATCAGCAGAAAATATTTTATCTGGCAGAAAGATTATGATGGGGGGGGGTGGGGAGAGCGCGCGCTCTGTCATAGATTAGTTAGTACAGTACTGGAGATAGAAAAAATCCTAAACAAAATCAATAAAGTAGGGTTTCCGGCTGTGGCTGTGGGACTTGACTTGCCACACATCACTTTAAGATTATGTGGAAATGTATGAGTCCTCAAGGGATAATAAAATCCTGCAAACAAGGCTTCATTTTATCAAAAAGCTGCCTGGTTCGGAATGTGGTAATGCCACAACTTCCTTTGCCATGTCGAAATGTCCTTTCAGCTATGCCTTCCACACTTGACCAGCAGCTGATGGTAGGTTTTAGGGACAAACAAATTTCAGTTTCTCTCAGTTTTAAATTTCTCCAATCTTTATTTCAGTTTGTCCCATTTCTGCATCAACTTGGTTTTTTTTTGTTAGATATACAGAAATCTTACGCATTTTCATGCACATTTCTCTGAATGTATGCATTTGTGTAAGCAATTTTCCGAATAAATAAACAAATCTGCTTCACAGGAAACTCTGGGAACAAATCTGGGAACTGTTCTCCAATTGGAGAACAGCCTTTACCAAAGGTGTCATGGGCTTTGAAGACACTCGAACTCAGGATGCAAGGGATAAACATGCTAAGAGGAAGGCATGCTTGGCAAATCCACACCGTGATCAACTCCCGCCCGGAAACCAATGTTCCCAATGTTATGAAAAAATCAGGGTGCGAGGCTGCTCAGCCACCCAGCTCATCGGGCTAAGCCCATCGGTCCGTGCGGAACAAAGAAGGAGTCCAGCCACCAACCAGAGCAAAAAGCTGTAGATCAAAGTTTATTGTGCAACAGGTTCAAAGAGGAATTGAACCCCGAGAACGGGGTGACAAGGACTTTTAAAAGTTCCTATCTTATCCCAGCATACAGTTCGCGAATGGCAGGATTCCCTTGAGGTCATCGCCTCAGGCTCTACATCGCTTACTCAGGAGTAAGATTCTATTCATATGCCCCCCCCCCCATTCCATAACACCACTATGGAAGGATGTGTGGATCCAGAATTGGCCTCCACAGTCACTTACGGACTCACTGTTAAAACCGTGTTTATGGAAGACAATCTTACTTGGCTACGAGGGATTGCCAAAGAAGAAGAAGAAGAAGAAGAAAAGAAGAAGAAGAAGAAGAAGATGAAGATGATGATTTTCACTAATACGCACAACTAGTGCTGCACAGAAATGTGTAGAATCCATACACCAAAAAATCATTTGATGCCATGCCAGTCACATTTTCCTCTGAAATATTGATTCATAATGGCCCCTGGCATCTAAATAAAGACTGCTGCCCTCACCTCAGGAAGCCTTGTGATGAGTTTGGGGACAATATATCAATAGGTGGCTGAACATATTCCTCCCAAATGGGTGCCTGGTACCCAAACATGGAATGTAAAACAAGTCCCGTAACATGGCATGATGTTCCCAGAGTAATGAACAGATGAGTGGGGAGAGGGTGGAGGGTGGAGAAGTTCAGGTATTAGCCAATGAAAGATGAGTAATATACAAGGTGAACTTTGCTGTGATAAATTATCTTTATTCCCTCACCCCACACCCACCCAGGAAGTTCATTCATACGAAGATTTCATTATTCATATCTTCCTCCATTTCGCCACTGAATTCTGTGCAGATCTGAGCATCAGCTACCACAGGTCTATGTGTCTATGTCTGGACTGAGTACAGTGCAAGGTTATCATTTCATCTTGTTTTTGAATTAATTATATATTTTTTGGATTTATTTCAATCTACACCGGAGAATAACACTTTACTGGTAATGACTTTGTAATCATAGACAAGACATCCTCTCACTTTTGGTATGCTTTATTCTTGGCTCAGGGCTTAGCCACACCCACCTTTCCTCTACACTTTGAAGCTTTGTGTCCAAGTGCTTTTTTGTGCTCTGGCGCTTTGCCTGCTGAATCAGAGCAAACAGCAAAAACCTGAGTAGCCGTTTGCTCTGATTCAGCTTTAGAGTGCAGGTTTTCACAGGGAAAGCTCTGAAGGATAAAAAAGGGGTGGGGCATTTGGACACAAAGCATTAAGGCATGGAGCTGTGCCTGGAAAGAGCAGAGCAAAAGGTAAATGGTGAAGCTGGATCATCTACTTCCTTATTGGCAAATGTGACAACTTAACATTTTGAAACTATATTTTCTGTCATTTCTTTTTTTCTGAAACCCACCTGTTTGTTATTAACATTCAGTTAAAAACAAACAAACAGGTCCAGCACCCTCACTCCTCTTTTAAATGATAAGTAGCAGCTCCCTCGTCAAGGCTGGGGTGGAGCAGGGCAGAGGCAAGGCCAGCGCATTAAAGGTGCATCTATGGGATGGTTCCAGCACTCCCTTCAGGGCATCCATGCAGTATCAAGCTCATGTCCCACTCCCCACCCTTGTTCTGTCCAAGCAAGCAGCTGTCATGCTGGTGATTTAGCTGAGATTCCTGCATTGCAGAGGGCTGGACTAGATGACCCTGGAGGTCCCTTCCAGCTCTACCATTCTATGTTTTTAGGTATTGGGAGGGCAGCTTTGTAGCTCCACCATATGCACTTCTACCATTTTGCGGGGCTGGGGAGGGGGGCAGTAGCAGAAGCTGATGTACCTTTCATCTTTCTGGTGTATTCTCTATGTTTTCAACAACAAGAAATTCAGTATCTGCTGTGACAAATTCACTCACGAAAGTCCCTGGGCCTTCTTTTTAAAGGAAGTTGCTAAGCAGATCTTCTCAGAAACATAATGCAATTAGCATTCACTGTATGCATTTCACACCTTGTTCTTGACAAATGTGACCCTGAGAGCTGCAGGAGAGTCTGACTGAAAAAGTTCAGTATTCAACTTTGCATGCCTTAGAAGTGTTTCCATTTAAGCGAAACAAATGATGGGAGGATTCCATCCCCACAATCATTTGATCGAAGAAGACATCCCTCAAAGTCCCCAGACAGCCACACACTGGTCCTCCTGAAGTACACAATATAAAAACCTGTACATCAA
The DNA here is from genome assembly GCF_964106645.2 of Podarcis pityusensis. Taxonomy (NCBI): domain Eukaryota; kingdom Metazoa; phylum Chordata; class Lepidosauria; order Squamata; family Lacertidae; genus Podarcis; species Podarcis pityusensis. Next base: position 52,784,724 of record NC_138039.1, on the reverse strand, counting down.
GAAGACAGGGAAACAGGGAATTAGAATTTGCTTCAGTTTTGCTTGAATAAAGTGCCTGGGGCAGGAGACTCCTCCCTCCCCCTCTGTTGTCATTTGAGGTTGATCAGACTGAGGTATTTCCATGACAAAATGTTACATGGAGAGATGAGGGGGCAATCCTGTCTAGGAGCCCTTCCCAAGACCCCAACTCTAGGATTGGAGGTGCAGGTGGAGGTCAGAGGAGCCTTGCAGGGTTCTATGATTCTCTGCTGGGATAAAGGAAGGCTGTCTTTTCCTGACCATGACCACAAGTGATGGGGCTACCTGAGCATGGCATAGTCAAACCAAGTTTCAGGATCTGGGACAGCTCTAGCAACTGAACAACTGAGTTTTTTTTTTAATCTGTTTTGGGCTTGGCTACCCCTCCCAAGGCAGAGGATTACCCTTACTGAAGATGGAAGAGTCTTGAAGGAGTCGTCCTCTAGCCCAGAGCCCAGCACTCCTCAGCAGTTACAGTGTTCAATTAAGACCCCAGAGACCAGGGTTTTAGTCCCCACTCAGCCACAAAGCTCACTAGGTGGCCTTGGGCCAGTTGCTGCCTTTCAGCCTAACCCACCTCACAGGGTTGTTGCGAGGATACAATGGGTAGAGGGAGAACCATGAACACTGTCTTGAGCTCCTCAGAGTAAAAAAAATGGGCTATAAATTCAAAATGCAACTAAGAAATCATCCTGATACCATTAACTTCTCTCAGTCTTGTGGCTGCTCCTCTTCTTCATTGGTGGTATGGGTCTGAGAGCTTCCCCTGCTGGAAGGTAAACTCACCTTCCAATTTTGATATTGGGCAATGGGACCTCTTTCTTTTCTACCTGCACTGCTGCAGCTCGCAGTGTTTGCTAGCTCACCCCAAATTTCAGTTCTTTTGCTCAGAGGTAGGATGCTATGTCCTGCCAGATGTTGTAGGACTGCCCTTGCCATCCTTCATGGACATTGGCTGTGCTGGCTGGGGCTGAGAAAGTCCAGCAATGTTTGGAGGGCCACTGGTTCCCCATCTTTGACCTAGTCATTTTGTCCCCATCAGGGTTACACCCAACAGCATTGTTTGCTGCGTCTTGACTCACACACCAACATAGCTATGTAGATCTACAAATGTTCACTTATGAGGGAGGGGTAAATATTTTCAGGCGGAGCAGAGAATCTGTGAGGCTTCATGATAATCTGGAAACTATTTCTGAGGAAGTATGTGTGGCGTTTGCCCACTCATTATGGAGATGCCGTACTGGGGGAGGGAGAGAAAGGGTTAATAGGCTGACCAATAAGAAAGCCCAGGGGTGAAGCCAAACTGTGTTTAAGGCTCAACACAGGGGTTTTGGCAGTTAGGTGGGTTGGTTTCTTGTAGGTGGGAGGCACAGGAGTCAGAGTGAGTTAGAGACAGAGGGGAGACAGAGAGAGTGAATCGGATTACAGTGTTTCAAAGTATTTAAAGCTTGTTTGCGTTCACAATAAACTGGAATCTTTGTTAATACGTTACAACCTGACTGAGTCTGAATATATTACCGGGAAACCTGGTTGATGGCAGTGGAAGAGATAAGCTGTGGTGGTGCAGGGTCAATAGTGTTAGGATTTTTATCTCACCAGCTGCTCAGCAAGTAGCACTATGGTTGTTTATATCATGTGAGTGTCTGAGAGCATGAGAAAGGAAGTCTCAGTACTGTGAGAAGTTACTTTCACTTCTGATTGTGAGTTGTTGTTCTGTACTGCTGCTGAGAGAGAGCAGACATGCTGATGGAGTCTCTGTATATAGACTGTGAAATAAAGTAGTTTATAGCTACTGATTGTCTCTTTCTTCTGCAATGAGATGCCAGAAGACGAGCGTGCTCCTCTCTGGAGGGAGGGGTTGCTTATCACTGGTCTCTCTGGACTGAGGGAGATTTACAGCCAGAGAGTGATCACCGGAGAGACGCCCGGTGTCTTGGGAAGGTGGCGGCGTTTTTCCAACAAATAGTCCGTGGAATGACTGGGGGCCCTGTGCGAACGCCACAGTATGTAACCCACAAGGTGTTTTTTTCTTTTCTTTTGAAGGTCAAATGCCTTAGCTGTCAACCTTGTTCATGTCTAGCAACTGATTTTAAGTACCCAGTTTCAGGTTATTTGAAGAATTCAGAGAACTATTAACAGAGGAGATTGACTGTACAGTGCAGTTCAGGATAGAAAGATTTGGAGTTTCATTCAAACTTTATCAGCAGAGTCCATTTTTGATTGTGTTGATATCAAAGTTCACCAGAAATATTCCCAAAATGCAGCCAACCTCAATCTTTCATTCCAAATGTGTGTGTGTGTTTGTGGGGAGAGAGAGAGAGAGAGAAAGAGAATACCACCTCTCACCCCTGATGTTGGTTGGTGTACAACAAAAAAATTACAAAAAGGGTAACTCCTATAAACATAACTTAGAATTATTATAAAATTGACGGCCTCACCTTCCTAAGTTTAAACCACTGAATAGACATGTTGGTATAAAAAGGTTTCCATGAGACATCTGACAGTAGTCAGGATGCCTGCTAAATCCCTGTGGGAAGAGCATTCCACAGTGTGGCGTTGAGGACACCAGGGCCACCTTCATACTGTACATTGAAGGCACTAGGATACCACTTTAAATAGCCCTGACTTCACTCAAGGAATGCTGGGAGCTGTAGTTTGTTAAGGGAGCTGAGGGCTGTTAGGATGCTCCTATTCTCATGGGACTTAATTTCAGGGTAGTGGGTTAGAGCCCCATGTTGGGCAAAAAATTATTGCATTGCAGGGGGTTGAACTAGATTACCCTTGTGGTCCCTTTCAACTCTACAATTCTATGATTCTAAGCTACAATCCCCAGAGTGGTTTAACAATCAATCCATAGCCATAGGGAACTCTGGGAATTGTAGCTCTGGGAGGAGAACAGGGACCTCCTAACCACTATCAGCACCCTTAACAAACTATGACTCCCATATTTCACCAGGATTTACTTAAGAACATAAAAGCCCCATGGTGATATAAAATGGGGAGTCAGTCCCTAGGAGAGGCCAGAGACTGAACCAAGGACTTTCTGCATTTAAACCATATATTCCAGCATTGAGATTCTGCCTTCTGTCTCCAACCTTGTCTTTTAAAACAGATATATCTGTAAATTCATAGACGAAAGGGTAGTGGACCTCAGGAGTAGGTACTGAACAAGATGTTCCAGGTCTCTCCGTCTCCCCCTTGGATTCTGCCTTGACCACCACCCCTCTGGCCAAGGCTCAGCCCTCCTCAATCCTGTTCTCTGCCCTCCTTGAGTGCTTTGGCTTGGCTGGGGTGTGTTTTGAACAGGGAGAATGTAATGCCTCTCGCTAGCAGGAATGAAGGTTCTGGGTGTGTTGAAACCTCTTACTTTTGTGCGACTGGAATGTCACCTGGTGTACAAAGGTCAGAATCACATTCCTTAGTCTGGTCACTTTGCCCACCGCCTGCCCAAGGGCAACGCAGGCCTAAGGCTGGAGAGATTCCCCACCTCTGTCATGCTGCATGTTGCTTCCAAAGTGCTGCAATTGTACAGCATCTTAATATACAGGATAGCCCATTTAAAGGACTTGCATTCTTTTTATTTCTTTTGCCCTATGCTGACTTTAATTGTCTCCATCTTTCTTTGCAGCCCATAGATGAAAGAAAATGTTTATCTCAGCAAGGGGGAAAAGGGTGAGTTTAGTGATAAAAGACTAAGGCGACCAATTCATGGTATAAGAAAAGATTTTTTTCTAAAATTGAGAGAGAAATCCATCTTACTTTTTTCTTATGAATTCTATTTGCAAGCTGCAGTTGCCCCCCCAAAAAACCCCCCACAAAGGAATTTATCCTGCACAAATCACATTAAAATAGATGGGGACACAATCGCCAATCTTTTTTCTTTCCTAATTAATTATCACATCTCACCACCAACAAGACTGGCATATTTACAAGGCTTGGAGATGGCCTCTAGAAAATTCATTATATCCTTGATGACCACTTCCACACTGTAAACTAATCTGTAGTACCATCCAAGCCTATTGAAATGCCGTGCTTTATGGTGTGTAGAAAATAATCTATCGCTGCACCTCTAGACTGCTTTGTAATGATGGAAGTGTCATCTTGTAGTAGCAGCAGTCCATGAGCCATGGAACATGCAAAAAGTATATTATGACAAAATACATCATTGTTAAGTTTATTTTCTCATATTCTAGCTATTGATTTTCCGCTGGCATTGCAAGTTTGTGAGGTGTGGGTACCAAATGATATGTGATTATTAGTGGGGTTTCACAGAACTCATCAGCTCTGAAATCAATTGTATTATTCTGGTGCAGCTTATGTTCATTTTGACAGGGCTTTTGTAGAAGAAAGTCCTAACGCACAGGGTCCTCATAGGTCAAAACTGTCTTTCTGCTGCTGTCCTTCATGCCTGTAACACTCTCCTGAAGCACCAGAGAGTCTCCCTCTCCCTTTTGTCAGTCCTCTCTAAATCTTCATTCCCACTTTAGGAAGACCTAAGGAAAGAGATGAAGCTAGGGCATCTGTTTTGCATGCATCCCAGGCATTTCTCAGTAGGTCTAAGGCCACATTCCCTCAAAGAATTCTTGGAGCTTTAGTTTGTTGAGGGTGCTGAGAGCTCCCCTCAGAGCTACAATTCTCAGTGATATATCCTGCTTGACAGGAAACTCTGGGAACTGTAGCTCTTGGAGGGGAAAGGGGATTTCCTAACAAGCACCCTTAACAAACTACAGCTCCCAGGATTCTTTTGGGGAAGCCATGGCCATTCAAAGTGGTGTCATAGTGTGGATGTGGCCTAAGAGGAATGATCCTGGCCTGAAACTCTGAAGAGCTGCTGTCAGTCAGTGTAGGCAACACTGGACTAGATGGACCACTATCCCCACTTTTCCTTCAAGGAGCTCAAGGTGGTGCACATGGTTCCCCTCCCCTTTGCTTAGGCCCCTCAAGAACTCTGTGAGGCGGCTTAGGCTGAGAGGCAGCTTCAGGGCCAAGCGTGGATCTCCCAGGTCCCAGACCTTCCTAGTATATGGTCACCTCAGTTTTCATGCAGTTGTGGAGCACAATGCTCAGGTACAGTGATGGATGTGATCAATTCTGAAACCAGTTACCCATGAATAAGGGCAATTATTGACAGGATAACTCATAACTAAGAACAGGCCAGAAGCGATTCTTTTTTTAGTACTGCCATATGGCACTAATGAATTATATCAAGGAGTCTTTGAAGCACATATGATGTATACACAGCTTCCCCTCATCCTCCAGATTCAACACATCACAGGATCATGTTAAACGAATACAACAATCTTTCACATATTAACATGTCATAGAAATAGATAGATGATAGATAGATATAGATGATCTAGAGATAGATAGGTTTGCTTAAGAGATGGACCTCATGAGCCAATGACAAGGATCTCCTTGAGCAACCATTTCCTCAGAGGTGCTTGCCAAAAGGCAAACATTGCTACAGACGGAATAATTGGCAAAGGCAAGACTTCAACAGGTAACAGATGTCCAGACGGAATGAACTTCCCTGGAGGATCTAGGGAAATATCTCTATCTATTCCATGTTTCAGAGAATGAGAGCCTGTGAGTGGGCCATTTTGATGGTGTTAAGGGGAAATACAAGCTCTTACCCTTTGCCTTGCTCTTTCCAGGCCCAGGTTTGCACTCTAAAGCTCTGCATTGGAGAATGCACAGTAACTTTCCCCAGAAATACCCACTATTTAAAGCTGAAGCACAACAAATGGCAATTCAGGTTTTTTATGTATTGCCATTTGCTCCGATTCAGTTTTAAAGAGCGGGGTTTTGTGGGGGGGACGGACTCCGGAGCAAAAAAAAAAAAAAAAAAGAGTGCTCAGACATGGAGCTTTAAACCACAGACTGTGCCTGGAAAGCATGGGGGAAATGTAGGTGTGGACAAGCCCTCAATTGCGGGACAGGGTGTGGCATCAGAGGGCTCCCCAAAGATGAGGGTGGCCTCTCCTCTCTTACAACTCAACATAATGATCCTACCAGAAAGATATTGATAATGGCAGCATCTTTTGTCACCAGGTATCATGGATGTTGAATAATGAACCCCATTAATACCTACTCACTAGTCCTGGAATTCGTCTCGTAATGAAAACTGAAATGAAAACCAAGTGGGGGAGGCCCATTCACTTCAATTTTTCACTTTCCCAAAATGAATGTCTGCCCCCAGTTCATGGCACTTTAGTTAAGACCCAGACTTTACTGAATTTAACCTTACAATTCTACAAGAGGGTGGGTGTTGTTCTTTTGGCAAACCAAATAAGTGTCTAAAGACAAGGGGGCAACCACAACTTCAATTGTTATGTCAAAGGCAATCCTTGCAGCTGCAAGGATGCTGCCTGCCCGGAGCTGGAAAGATGATGATACCTTCGAGGGTGGACTGGCAGATGAAATTATTGGACCATGCAGAGATGGCAAGATTAACTGGGAAAATCAGAAACCAGGAGGATCAAAACTTCAAAAGAGAATGGGACAAATATAGAATGTATCTGATAACTCTTGCAGTGATACGTAGACTATGGATATAATGGAGGACTGTTAACTAGATGGACTTATAATATGCAGTTGAAAAAGTTACTTAAAGAACCCACAGAGGGGAGGAGGGAAGTCCTAGGATTTGAAAGAATCTTGTGTAAAATTCTAATATTTGCAAGAATATTATTTCTGTGAACGAACTTGTAAAATTATATATATATATATATATATATATATATATATATATATGGCAATCCTTCAACAGGGACCCAAGTACTAAGGCCAGTAGTTATGAAAGTTATGAAGAAAGGAATGCAAGAATGATGACACTCAGTAATATTATTATTATTATTATTATTGATGTAAGTATGGGCAGGTGGATTTGGCATATATGAGGGAAGCATCCTCCATTCCACGGGTCTTGCAATTATCTGCATTTCATGGCTTCCCAGTCAGGAATTGGGAGAGACTTCTCCATCCTTGGTAAGTGAGCCTTTGATATATGAACACAATATTCACACCCAGGTTCTGCTGTGCAGCATTCACCAAGGCCTAATGGGCAGCCCCAAAGACCCCCAAGCCAAGGGCTGTAGAAGGCCACTCAAGAGGTGCCAGTCTCAAGGTGTCTGTCAATTAAGTTCTTAAATTCCCTTACCTACCCACACCGAATGCAAAATAAACCAAATATGTGCATCACAAGCATACCAAATAACTCTACAGTCTGGAATAGGCAAAGAAGAGGAGTCTTGAGGCCCCGAAAAATTTCCTACCCAGTCCCCGGAAATGGTGATTAGCAAAAAGCCACACTGCAGAGGGAGCAGACTTCAATAGCAGCCCAATTGCTTCCCTCCTATTGGGCACTCCTGCCCATGTGACCCCCAAGACCCATGGGAGGAATGAATTTGTGTCTTCTCTCAAGACAAGCTGTGTGGCAAATATAACCCTGTTAAAGGGCAGGAGTGACATTCTGCAGCCTCCCTGGGTTCCTGCACATTTTGAGAATTTCGTGACATCCTTGGCTGGCCTTTCCTGTCACTGTGAAAAGCTGGAGAGGTGGCCTCCCATGCTGCTGACTGTTTGCTTTCATTTTTAAACAAATCAGTACAGGGTTTTTTGTTTTTTGTTTTAAGATAAAAGGAAAGGCATCTCTTAAAAATTAAACTAGCCTGTCCACCAATCTTGGGTTCTGACTATTTAGTCTCCTGAACACCTCACATTTCCATCTCAGGATCCCAGTGGAAGACATTGTGAGGTTATTCCTCCCATGAGGTTTTTGCTGATCTGTAGGTGTGGGAATTCAGGGAGACTGCAGAGAGTTCGGAAAATGTTTCATGGAAATAATAATAATAATAATAATAATAATAATAAACTTTAATTTGTATCCTGCCCTCCCCAGCCAAGACTAACATCAAATATATGTGTATCTGAAGAAGTGTGCTTGCACACGAAAGCTCATACCAAGAACTAACTTAGTTGGTCTTAAAGGTGCTACTGGAAGGATTTTTTTTTATTTTGACTATGGCAGACCAACACGGCTACCTATCTGTAATCAAATATATAACATCGATATAAAATCAAACAATAATTACATTACCTCCTAAAAACAAGTCAGGATCAAATTTAAATCTTAATTAGATAGCTTTCTGCAGGATTAGATTTGGGAACAGTAAATGTTCATCAGGCCCAACTGTTTATGCTGTTCTTATATGAGCCTGTGAGAATGCTGGGAGGCCTCTTTCATACTAGTTCTTTTACAAAAAGAGAAGGGGAGTCAGGCTGAGCCCTGACCAAAGGCCTGGCGGAACAAGTCCGTCTTGCAGGCCCTGCGGAAAGATGTCAAATCCCGCAGGGCACTGATCTCTTGTGGCAGAGAGTTCCACCAGGCCAGGGCCAGGGCCAAAAAGCCAATCTCCCTGGGGGCTGGGATCTCCAAGCTGTTATTATTTGCAGACCGTAAGGTCCTCCGTGGGGCGTACCAGGAGAGGTGATCCTGACGATCACAACCCACTGACCACTCTCAACCATCTTGCTACTATGATATAAGCTAAGCCCTGCACCTTCTGAAATTCCCAAGAAATCCCAAGTGCTCTGTGAATGCTCCAGAAATATGGGAGCCTCTTCCAAAGAGGAATAAAGCTTTCAAGAAACTGGAGGACAAATTTCGGCACAGCATTAATATCTAAAATATACTAAGGACTGAAAGAGTGCAATATAAATGCAAAAATATTGTGGTTATGGAGTGAGGAATTGGGCTTCTTCCTCCAAGAAAGTCAGCATTCAGTATCTAACATTCTTTAAGCAGGCACAGAGGTGTGCTAATGTATTTGAGTTCACACTGCTTAAAGTTAATTCAAAAACACGTCTATGATTCAGTTGGTCAGCTTCTCTCCACAGCACTGTTCTGGCCATCACTGTCATGCTGAAGGCATACAGGTCTATCTTTTCCAACTCAGCTGACACCGGGGAAGCAATTTCCAGAATGATTTCATGCCAGCATGCTATTTTGTTAGAACACCAGAAAACTTCCCTCTGTGTGTTTTTGGAGGTGTTTTTGGAGAAAGGGGGCTGTTTTAAGCTATTCCATTTTACTCTTGCAGTGAATCATATCTATGAGAGCCCCTGTATGTCTGCGTCCAGATCTTCTCTTAAAAATCAAAGCAAGGAGGTAGGTATGTGTCTCATGGCATAAGTATTTTAATGTATTTTTAATTTTTGTTGGAAGCCGCACAGAGTGGCTGAGGAAACCCAGCCAGATGGGCGGGGTAAAAATAATAAATTATTATTATTATTATTATTATTATTATTATTAGCTGAGCAGCCTGAATGAACATCAGAATTTGTGTCCCAACCACACACAAAGATCATTCTCACCCCATTGGAACAACCCTAAGTTGGAGAAGGAGGCAGAGTGGAAGGAACCAGCAGAAAGAAAAGTTAGAATTACTCAGATCTAGCTCTAGCAATGGTATAGGGCAATCAGGTCAGATTATATGTTGTTGTTGTTTAGTCGTTTAGTCGTGTCCGACTCTTCGTGTCCCCCTGGACCAGGCACTTCTGTCTTCAGAAGACAGATTATATAGGAGCACATATGAAATGACCTTATATCAATTAATCGATCCATCTAGCCTAGTGTCATCCGCTCTGACTGGCAGCAGCTCTCCAGGTTCTTGGGTAGAGAAAGGCTTTCCCAGCAGCTGCTTCTTGGTTCATTTGTTGGTTTAACTGGAGCTGCCAGAAACTAAGCTTCTCCCAAACCCCTTTCCCTCCCTCCATTTGGTATAAGATTCCAAGCCCCTTGCAGGGACTGTCTCAGTGTGCTTGGGTGACCTGAAAGCCTCCGTCTAAAAAGATATCATTGCACTAAGAGGTTGCATGTTCCTCTAAAGCAAGGGGGGAGGAGGGGGAGCCATAGGCCTCAGGGCCACATGGACCTCCCCAGGCCTTCTTCCCTGGTCCTCAGGCCACACACCCTCCCCAGACACACCTCCATTCCCCAGGTTGCTTCCCTCACGGCCCGGGCTTCACTTTTTCCTTGAGTGTTGCCTGGCTAGAACAAGTGCATGAAAGAAGGATCAGGTGTGTGTGAACCTGGTATGACAAAAATGTACAATGTACATTCCTTGCTCTGCCTACTTTTGCATCTGGCTCCACCAACCGCTGCCATGTGGCCCCAGAAGTTTGCCCAGAAGAGAAGATGGCCCTCAGGCTGAAAATAGTCCATTGCCCCAATACATTGTTGTGGGCTGGGGAGACTCCATGGATGAAGGAGCTGGGCAAGGGAAAGAATGGCTCCTAACTATGGGCTGTTAGTGTAAGAAAGGAAGCTGCTCTGTGCTAGGGGCAAATGGGTGGGCCTCCCCTCCTTCCCCCTGGCTGGTAGTGAGAAAGATGGCAGCCAGCATGGTGCATTGGTGAGCTGGGCTAGAGTCCTGAGATCGAGAGCCATGCTGATTTCTTCTGGAATCCAAAGCTGGGACTATGGGAGAGGCAAGACCTTCGGCACTGTTAATGCTGTAGGCTCAGGTTGTATAAATGTGTAAATCAACCACATAACATTAAGACCCCACAGACTCCGCTGTCCCTCATTCCAAGGAAACCAAACCCTGGGTAGGTGTCTGGAACCCCTGTAATCTTGCACCCCTTGGAGGTTGCCAGGGGTGCGAGCAACAATATGTAATTTATCAGAGTTAAAAAGCTTGAAAGCGGGAGCTACCACACCAGCCATCGTCTGTTTCAATCATGCATCCAATAGCTTTCCAAAAAGGTAAAATAAAACAGTGGTAAAGAAATAAAGGTCACTTCACATCAGCCAACAGGGGCACCAACTCCTGGGGACCCAACGCTCTCTCTTCCCCCATGTTCCAAAAAATCAGGGCCAAGCACAGAGCTGAGTGTGCTTCAGTGGATGGATCCTCCTCCTCCTCCCATGGAGGGGAAGGAAGGGGAAAGCAGCCCCTGGCCAGTGGCAGCAGGAGGAGCAGCCACCTGCCATTGAAGCCATGCTGCTGCCACATTCCTGGCTCCTCTGACATGCATTGGGACGTCACAAGTTGGCGCCTCTGTTATCAAAGATGTCTTCAGATTCTACATTACATGACTGGAGCTACCTTTGTCACATCCTTGTGCAAGATAGAGAGAGAAGAAAGAGAATGAGGAAGAGGAAGGGCTGGAAAATCCATGCTTCGTGGGAAACCCCAAAGTTTACTTTCCCTGGCTGTTAGTCTCAACCCGGCCCTCTACTGGCTGGAGACATGCTAGGTTGCTTATACCCAACAAATAGTTCTGCTTGAGATCTTCCTATTGTTTTTCTTGGTGTCATTTCTGGAGAATCCCTCTACTTTCCACTCAGCAATGGGCAAGACCTTCCTGCATTGATCATTATTGCAACCTAAGATCCCATTTCCTGCTCTGGTGTTTGCTCTTGAGTCATTGATTTTCCTTCCTTCCTTCCTTCCTTCCTTCCTTCCTTCCTTCCTTCCTTCCTCACTCACATACAGCATCACTTATTCACTGCTGCTTTCTGATGCTCAGGGAGAATTGTTTCCACCGTCTAGGTGGTGAATAATGAGCTACATGTGGAGAGTATTCAATGCTTGATGCCCAGAATTCCTGCTGGGCTCAGTGGTTTTGCTATTCACTGGTTAGACATAGAAAATGTCTTTCCTTTTAATGGGATTAATAAGACAACACTGAACTTAGCTCATTATTCAATTCCATTGCTGCCAAAAGTCACTCCTACGGATTTTTGGAGACAACAAACTCACCGAGATGAAACTATGTCAATGTGAACGTTTGAATATCGGTGCATTAATTAAAATGGAATGTGTTTCTTTTCTTGCTTAGTTAACACTTCTGCTGCGCTGCTAGCACCTAAGAAGGATATGAGAGAGCTCAACGGAACAAAAATAAATATATATGTTATTATGGAGATATTGACTTTCTGATGGAAGTGCAGAGGATCTGTAGTGGAGTAAGTGGAAGGATGCGAACTTGCCTTCCCTTGCTATCTTTTCCTTTCCATTCCAAAAAAAGTTTTCCAATCCAATGAAAGTTAGAATTCTGCGTGAGTTCGGGGGGGGGGGGATAACAGAGTAAAACAGGTTGATTTGGAGTCTCTCTTCCTTCTTGGGTCAAAGCATAATGTCAATAAACAACTTCCAGTTGGATCGGCCCACTCCTCCCCCCCAAAAAACTCATGTTGCTCTACTGCTTCTGTATTTCTGAACCTTATAGCGCTTTATTTTCCCATATCTCTATATTTCTCTAGGTCCATCAGCTTTCGAAGAAGCATAGGAGCAAAATAAAATATTTGAGGGGGCTGAGCCCCCCAAAGTTGATGGGCATCACCTGGCTGTGAGTTCTGAAGGCCACTCCCTGCAAGGCCCTTTCCACCTGGCTTAGGGGGCGGGGCCCAGACTCAACAGCTCTACCAAAGAGACTCCTGGGAGACTGGAGGGGCGTTACCTGGCTGTGAGTGCTGAAGAGCCCAGACTCACTGGAACAAACTCTGGGGTTGGGGTAAATGTAAAAATGTAAAAAATGCTTTAAAATGATTTAATTTGTGGCATTTTAAATTTTGGTTTTATGGTTTGGTTTTTGCTCTGTTGGGGGTGGGATAAACATTTAATTGGGGCTGGGAATTAGTTTAATTTTTGCATAACTGTGATTTATTTATTTTTTAAAAAAACATGTTTATAGGCAACTTCCGGTTGGTCGCCCGATAATGGCAGTCGGGAGCTCTTTCGGCTGAAAGAGCCCCAGCGCTTTGAAGGCCCAGAAAAAGTTAAACATGGAAATCAAATGGTTGAGATATTCAGATTTATTATTGGAGGATAATGAAGGATATAAACTAAAACCATTTGATCAAGTTAAAGATAAGTTAAATTGGTTACATTACCACCAGATTAATGAATCGTATAAATTAGATAAGAAAAATGGTTTTGCTTCTGAAAAATCTAAGTTGGAGATGGAGTTGTTGGATTCTAAAGTTAAAAATCGGTCTAAAATGTATAAGTTATTGTTGGAGTGGCATACAAAGGATGAGCAAGTTAAATCAGTAATGGTAGATTGGGCAAGAGATGTAGGATATAACATAATGTTTGACGATTGGGAAAGATTGTGGAAGAAAGGGGTTAAGTTCACTGCATGTACAATGTTAAAGGAAAATATAATGAAAAATATGTATAGATGGTATCTGACCCCTGTCAAACTAGGAAAGATTTATCATAACTGTGATAGCCTATGTTGGAAATGTAAAGAAAAAGAAGGAACTTTTAATCACCTGTGGCGGACCTGCCCCAAGGTGAAAGACTTCTGGGAAAAGATTTATAATGAATTGAAAAAGATGTTGAAATATACATTTATAAAGAAACCAGAGGCCTTTCTTCTTGGAATAACAGGTTTGGAATTGCCCAAGAAAGATGTTAAATTATTTTTGTATGCCACAACTGCCGTTTGAATATTACTAGGTAAGAAGTGGAAAACGCAAGAACTGCCAACTGTGAAAGAATGGCAGATGAAGATGATGGACTTTTCGGAGCTAGCCAACCTTACTGGAAGAGTCTGCGATCAGAATGAGGAGGAGTATCAGGAAGAATGGGAGAAATTTAATGACTATTCAGCTAAATACATCAAGTTAAATTAATTAGAAAAAGCTTGCAATTACCAGCTAGGCCTAGGATTTAAATAAGTAATGTGAGGAATTATTATGTTTAATGCTGAATTGGGAAGAATAACTGATGTTAAATGATTAAGTTAAGATTTTAAGAACTTTGATTTGGAAAACTGTTAAAATGATATTCATTGAAATTCAACTAGGGGGATACGAGGAAGTCACTTAACAATTTTAAGAAGATTAGTTTTAATAAGGTTATGATTTATGTTTGTCTGTTTATTTGTTAGTGTGTTTTTTTAATTTTGTGAAAACCCAATAATTTTTTTTGAAAAAATAAAATAAAAAACCATGTTTCTATTATTTTATATAGTTTGTATTCTGTTTTGAAGGGGAGAGGGTTGCCCGGGAGGGGGCCCCAGCCAACAGAATGGCTGGGGCAGGTTCCACAGGTGTGGACGCACTAGGACACCTGATCTCAATGATCACGGGTAGGAGGAGGAGTTACGCTAAGACCAGACCATGTCATTACCGAGGAGGCAGGTTTAGCCATTGTCTGAGGACTATCCCTGCCTCTGGGTCTGGTCTTGACCGGAAGGATACTGGAATCAACAAGGGAAACCCACATGACCTTAAGATGCTGCTGTGTCAATGATTCATAAGACCACTGCCATCCATGACTTGATCACAGATGGAGAACTTGACCTGGCATGTATAACAGAGACTTGGTTGGATGAAGCAGATGAGCCTGTTCTTGCCGCTGCTTGTCTACCAGGTTTCTCTTATGCACAACAACCCAGGTCATGTGGGTGGGGAGGAGGGTTTGCAGTGATTTTTAGGAAGTCATTAGCTTGCACCAGGTGTCCTGTCAGGGAGACCCAGTTTTCTGAGTGCATGTTCTAGAAGTTGGGCAATAGGGGCAGTACAGGATTCCTTTTGGTGTACTGACCTCCCCGCTGCACCAAGGACTCCCTGCCCGAGCTGCTTCAGGAGACACCTAGTTTGGTTGTCGTAGGGGCTTTTAACATCCATGCCGACAGAGCCTTACAAGGGGCCACTCGGGACTTCGTGCAAAGCATGGCCTCCATGGGGCTGTCCCTGAATGAGTTTGTCCCAACTCATAGTCGCCTTAGACCTGGTGTTCACCTGTATTGATGTGGGTGATCTGACATTAAGTAAAAGCGAAACAAAATAAGTGTCATGGTCAGATCACTTCCTGGTACAACTGGACTTCTCCATGACCCTAAATGGAATAACTGTGCCCCTGAAGGAACAGGTGTGCAGCCTGGGAATAATTTTGGACTCTCAGCTGTCCATGGAGGCACAGGTGAATTCTGTGTCCAGGGCAGCTGTCTACCAGCTCCATCTGGTATGCAGGCTGAGACCCTACCTGCCTGCAGACTGCCTCATCAGAGTGGTACATGCTCTGGTTATCTCCCACTTGGACTATTGCAATGTGCTCTACATTGGGCTACCTTTGAAGGTGACCCGGAAACTACAACTAATCCAGAATGCGGCAGCTGGACTGGTGACTGGGAGTGGCCACCGAGACCATATAACACTGGTCCTAAAGGATTTACATTGCGTCTCGATTGTTGTTGTTGTTGTTGTTAAAGCACAACAAAATATATTTGTTTTTAAAAGCTATAAACTTAATTTACTTTTTAAAAAAATCTCACATTACTTTTTTTTAACAAAAGAACAAAAACTCAAAGATCTCCAGAACTTCAGGCAATACCTTGGTCCACCTTACATTGTTGGGTCTATTGGAGGAGACAGCCACTGAAAAGGAAAGGCTAGCAAGTAGCTGCAAAGTTTAGAAAAATGTACAAGTCAGAATACTTACCCCTTGACGACCTCTAAATTATTTTAATGTAAGAAAGAGGAAGAGAGAGAGACTAACCCTGACTCTCCCACCCTTCATAAAGGATATGAATGAAAGTGATGTCCGTTTTTCTTCCTCCTCAAGAGACGCTGGCCATATTTGTTTGCAATTTGCCAGGTTAAATCCACCGGGGGGGGGGGGGGGCTTCTCTGCCTGAGTATGTCATCCACTTTGGCCCAAACGGCAGAATGTTATATGTATACGTGGTTTGACTCTACAATCAGCACATTCACTAGTAAAGCGGTAAAGTGAAAATTTCTCAGAGTTGGAGCATCTCTTAAGCAGTTGGGTCACATCTCAGTTGTATATTTCAGCTGGCAGTTGTAATTTATAATGAGTAGTTTAAAAAAAAATGGAGATTTAGCTGACCTTTGCATTTCTTCTGCTATCAGGCACTTGACCCTCTCTTCATGTCCCTTGAAGGTTTCTCAGTCCCCGGGGTGGAAAAGCAGCCGTTATCCCCCCCCCCCATATAATATGATAACCAAGATTTATGGCTGGGTTATTGTTTATCACCACATAATTATCTCTATCAATAAGCTGTCAACAGGAGACCTCTAGCCTGCCATGATTCCTCACCAGAAGTCCAAGTGGCTTAGCTTTTCAGAGATGGTAGTATAAAGAGCACTTTTCAACCAAGTGTGAAGAGTGAAGTACTTCACCATCCTTGTGCTATGGTCTTGGGATGACCAGGAAATATATGATAAGGTTCTTACCACTTAAGGCTAATGGTGTCTTTGACTACTTGCACGCCTCCCCTTAGGGATAGCCGGTCTTTTTCAGCAAGGGATGAGACACTTCATCTGATCCAGGAGCAGCTACTTTCAACTGTTTTCTTCTTCCTGGCTGAAAATACAAGGTAAAAACAGTTAAAAACAGATCAGTCTTTCCATATCTTATCTTTCATTTGCTTGTTTCCCTGACCTCCTCACACCTCCCTTTTTTGTATTCCAGTTCAATTAGTTAATTCAGCAAATCCTTTCCCTCTTTGATTTTATCTTAATCTTTTATCTTAATATATTATAACTTTAGATTATCACCTGTTAACAATCCATTTTTACGTATTCCTTTATAACATTGCTGCTAAAAACCACTTAACTTCAATCCAACATCATTCTAACTTTCATTAATTTTGCAGTATTTCTGTAGATAGTCTTTGAATTTCTTCCAATCTTCTTCCACCGACTCTTCTCCCTGGTCTCGGATTCTGCCAGTCATTTCCGCCAGTTCCATATAGTCCATCACCTTCATCTGCCATTCCTCCAGAGTGGGTAAATCTTGTGTCTTCCAATACTTTGCAATAAGTATTCTTGCTGCTGTTGTAGCATACATAAAGAAAGTTCTATCCTTCTTTAACACCAATTGGCCAACCATGCCCAGGAGAAAGGCCTCTGGTTTCTTCAGAAAGGTATATTTAAATACCTTTTTCATTTCATTATAAATCATCTCCCAGAAAGCCTTAATTCTTGGGGACGTCCACCAAAGGTGAAAGAATGTACCTTCAGTTTCTTTACATTTCCAACATTTATTATCGGGCAAATGATAGATTTTTGCAAGCTTGACTGGTGTCATGTACCACTTGTATATCATTTTCATAATATTCTCTCTTAAGGCATTACATGCCGTAAACTTCATACCTGTGGTCCATAACTGTTCCCAGTCAGCCATCATTATGTTATGTCCAACATCTTGTGCCCATTTAATCATAGCAGATTTCACCGTTTCATCCTGAGTATTCCATTTCAAGAGCAAGTTATACATCTTTGACAAAATCTTGGTTTTGGGATCTAACAGTTCTGTTTCCAATTTTGATTTTTCCACCTGGAAGCCAATTTTCTTGTCCAAATTATATGCCTCCATTATCTGATAATAATGAAGCCAATCTCGCACTTTATTTTTTAGTTTTTCAAAGCTCTGCAATCACGATCTGTCCTTCCAGTGAGCACTCAGGGCTGATTTCCTTCAGAATGGAGAGGTTTGATCTTCTTGCAGTCCATGGGACTCTCAAGAGTCTCCTCCAGCACCATAATTCAAAAGCATCAATTCTTCGGCGATCAGCCTTCTTTATGGTCCAGCTCTCACTTCCATACATCACTACTGGGAAAACCATGGCTTTAACTATACGGACCTTTGTTGGTAGGGTGATGTCTCTGCTTTTTAAGATGCTGTCTAGGTTTGCCATCGCCTTTCTCCCAAGGAGCAGGCGTCTTTTAATTTTGTGACTGCTGTCACCATCTGCAGTGATCATGGAGTCCAAGAAAGTAAAATCTCTCACTGCCTCCATTTCTTCCCCTTCTATTTGCCAGGAGGTGATGGGACCAGTGGCCATGATCTTAGTTTTTTTGATGTTGAGCTTCAGACCATATTTTGCGCTCTCCTCTTTCACAATCATTAATAGGTTCTTTCATTCCTCCTCACTTTCTGCCATCAAGGTTGTGTCATCTGCATATCTGAGGTTGTTGATATTTCTTCCGGCAATCTTAATTCCAGCTTGGGATTCATCCAGCCCAGCCTTTCGCATGATGAATTCTGCATATAAGTTAAATAAGCAGGGAGACAATACAGCCTTGCCGTACTCCTTTCCCAATTTTGAACCAATCAGTTGTTCCATATCCAGTTCTAACTGTAGCTTCTTGTCCCACATAGAGATTTCTCAGGAGACAGATGAGGTGATCAGGCACTCCCATTTCTTTAAGAACTTGCAATAGTTTGCTGTGGTCGACACAGTCAAAGGCTTTTGCATAGTCAACGAATCAGAGGTAGATGTCTTTCTGGAACTCTCTAGCTTTCTTCATAATCCAGCGCATTTTTGCAATTTGGTCTCTGGTTCCTCTGCCCCTTCGAAATCCAGCTTGCACTTCTGGGAGTTCTCGGTCCACATACTTCTTAAGCCTGCCTTGTAGAATTTTAAGCATAACCTTGCTAGCGTGTGAAATGAGTGCAATTGTGCGGTAGTTGGAGCATTCTTTGGCACTTCCCTTCTTTGGGATTGGGATGTAGACGGATCTTCTCCAAGCCTCTGGCCACTGCTGAGTTTTCTAAACTTGCTGGCATATTGAGTGTAGCACCTTAACAGCATCATCTTGGACTTCCGGGTTGGCGCCTCTGGCAATGGCGGATTTCCTCCAATTGGGAGGAATCCGCTCCGTGGAAAAAAGGGTCTGAACCGCCACGACGAGGCGGAGACCCATCAAAAACCACAGGCGGGAGAAGCCTGTGGACGTGGGATTCGGCTGGCAACTTTGTGCCCCCCCTACTCGTGGGGACCCCGGTTTCGGGGATCCGGAGCGACGTGGGGCGAGTGGCGCGGTGCCTTGAATCGACTGCTTCTTTCATGGAGTGAAGCCGCATTGCTGTTGCCGGAGAGCGCTGACTTTTTCCTGTGGACAATTGGATCTTAAATAACCATCCGTGAGTAGAACGGAAAATTGGATTAAGAAATTTATTTTAATTTGACACTGAAGCGGGAAGGTCTAAACAGGAAGTCTGCCTTCCGCTTTTTGTAGATAGATTAAAGCAAAGACACGGCAAGCTAGAGTTTAGAAAGTCGTCCGTAAAGGATTAATTTTCATCATCTAAAATTACTGAACCCCCCTTGGAAGCAGGAGAAGAGGGGGGAACTTTTTCCGGATTGTTTAAACCTGCAGAAGAGAGTGTAAAGAAAAGCAATTTTCCACCGTCTTGAACCTGGGAGCGAGGTGTCAGGACAGACGTCTTTGGGAAGTTCATTGACTATAGACAAACGTTTTTGACAGATAGTTAAAAGAAGAGAAACATAGTGATTCCATTGTTCCCCTTCGCATCTAAAAGGAACAAAATATTGACAAAATATCAAAAAGGAAACTTTGTTGTTAGATCTGCTTTAAAAAAAGAGAGAGAGATGGATACAAATAGAAGCTTTCTCCCCTAGAGGGAGCTTGCGAAACTGTTATTAAATCTGAACTGGGGAGCTTTGCAGCTGCAATAGATTAAGATCGTGGGATTAGTCTCTGACCTTGCACAAGAATGTACTCGGAGGCTCTGGTGCTTGCCTTCTGCAAGACAAGTGCTTTATTGGAACAGTTACATGAGAAGACGGATTTGATGACTGTTGCGATTGGAAATTTTGGACAGGCAGTGGGTATCTATATAGAACCCACTCAGGAATTAATCCAGGAGTGTGCTCTGACAGATCAGATCAGATGAGGGAGGAGGTTGTTGCTGGACCTTGGGAGGCAGAGATGGAGGGAACTGTGGCCCAACAGGAACATGAGTTGTTGGATCTGACGAATGAACCTGGAAAAAGCCAGATTTGGAGAGATAGAGTCTTGTTTGGCTTGGAGATGGGGGGCTGGATAGACCCCCCTATGCAGGGATGTTTTGATTTTTCAAGTCTGGCTTTGGGCCGGGAGGAGTTCGGAGTTGTGGGGGCCCTTAACTTTGGAGGGACCTTGAAACATGCTTTTAAATACCACATGGAGTTCAGTGTTGATTATGGAAAAGGGGCTGATCTGTCGAGAAGGGACAAAAATAACGTCAAGCTGGAGTCTCCACGAATGAAAGGAGCAGAAGACAAAGTACAGGTATAAACATGAAGAAGACCTGCGGAAGGGACATGGAAGAGATTTAAGGGCCTCGGACATAAGGTTACCGGGTTGATGAACTAGATGGATGGGATAGAAAGGACTGACAAAACCCGAAACCAGGAGGAAGAGACGTTGGATGAAGATTGGAAGAAAGTTTTTTTTAAAAAAAATTATTTAGGAAAGTTTTGCAAAATTAATGAGTATTAGAAAAATGTTGGAACGAAATTATTTGTCTTTAGCAGAAATGTTAAAAAGAATTATGTAAGAATATGGTATGTGTCAGGGGTTCAGGGACAGAGGCACAGGGTAGGCAGGAGATGGAGAGCGATGGGGATGAATCCCAGGACAGCGAGGAAGAGGATGACAATGACTCTAGAGATTCCATGAGTCTTTCCAGCGAATCAGAGGATTCCCAGAAGGGGGCGCCAGTGGTCAAGGCCAGGGGAGCCCCAGGGGGGACTTGTCAGGAGCAGGGGGCCAGCGGGGGATCCCAAAGTGGCAGCTGGGCGTCAGGACCAGCCTCCCCGCCAGAGTGCAGCGAAGGGGGTGGAGGTTCCAGTGTATCAGGGGAGGCGGCTCCGGCAGTAGAGAAAGGAGGGAGGTCGGAGCAAGCCACCCTCCCGGAAGGGGAGGGGAGTAGTGAAGGGAGTAGCGTAGCTGTCAAAAGGAAAGTTAGAGGTTGGGGGCGCGCGCCAAGTTCAAATGTAGAGGCGCGCGGAAGTACAGGGAGCCCGGAGGAGGGGCCAGGTCCCAAAGCCCGCAGGAGGGGGCAAGAGCAGTCTGATTCCGCGTCGGAGGAATCCAGGAGGGGCGAAACCCCAGCGGGCAGAAAGACCCTGCGGAAAAGGAAAGAGAGAAAGAGGTGGAGCAGCGCAAGCCTCTTAAACTGGTGCAGGGGAGGGACAGATTCAGAAGGGACTTCAGCGGTCTAAGCCTAGCAGACGTAGGGCTGCGCGCCTCGGATCTGAAGCAAACAATGAACTGCAATAAACACTTTTGTATATAAGAAAAGAAAGGCGTTGGTCTTTTGTGAGCTGAGACTTGAGGCAGCCCTGACAGTATGGTTTTGAGAAATTGGTATAAATAAGATTTAAGCTTTAAGTTTTAGGGTTTTTTATGGTAAGATAAGGTTAAAATAGATTAAGGTAATTTAATGACAGAATATTATGAAAAATGGAAAGGATTTGCTGAGATAATTAACAACTAGAATACAAAAAAGGGAGGTGTGAGGAGGTCGATGAAATAAGGTAATGACAGTTAAGGATTTGAGAATACTGGATCTGCTTTTAAATTCTTTTTTTTGTTTGTTTATTTCTGCTTTTTGATTTTGATGTATTATGTGTTTTGCTTTTGCTTTTTGATTCTGTTTTTTATCGATTTGTATTGTTTAATTGTTATCTGTTTTTCCCTTCTTTTCTTCTTTGTTTTTTTTGTAATCTTAAAATTCTCAATAAATATCATTTTTAAAAAAACCCAGCATCATCTTTTAAAATTTTAAATAGTTCAGCTGGAATATCATCACTTCCACTGGCCTTGTTATTAGCAGTGCTTTCTAAGGCCCATTTGACTTCACTCTCCAGGATGTCTGGCTCAAGGTCAGCAACCACAATACCTGGGGTGTACGAGACATCCATGTCTTTCTGGTATAGTTCCTCTGTGTATTCTTGCCACCTCTTCTTGATGTTTTCTGCTTCTGTTAGGTCCTTTCCACTTCTGTCTTTTATTATGGAAATCTTTGTACGAAATGTTCCTTTCATATCTTCAATTTTCTTGAACAGATCTCTGGTTTTTCCCATTCTATTGTTTTCCTCTATTTCTTTGCATTGCTTGTTTAAGAAGGCCTTCTTCTCTCTCCTTGCTGTTTGTTGGAAATCTGCATTCAATTTCCTGTATCTTTCACTATCTCCCTCGCATTTTGCTTGCCTTCTCTCCCCCGCTATTTGTAAGGCCTCGTTGGACAGCCACTTTGCTTTCTTGTATTTCCATTTCATTGGGATGGTTTTTGTTGCTGCCTCCTGTATAATGTTGCGAGCCTCCATCCATAGTTCTTCAGGCACTCTTTCAACCAAATCTAAATCCTTAAACCTGTTCCTCACTTCCACTGTGTATTCATAAGGGATTACCGGCCCAGTGGTTTTTCCTACTTTCTTCAGTTTAAGCTTGAATTTTGCTATAAGAAGCTGATGATCTGAGCCACAGTCAGCTCCAGGTCTTGTTTTTGCTGACTGTATAGAGCTTCTCCATCTTTGGCTGCAGAGAATATAATCAATCTGATTTCGAAGCTGCCCATCTGGTGATGTCCATGTGTAGAGTCGTCTCTTGTGTTGTTGGAAAAGAGTGTTTGTGATGACCAGCTTGTTCTCTTGGCAGAACTCTATTAGCCTTTGCCCAGCTTCGTTTTGAACTCCAAGGCCCAACTTGCCAGTTGTTCCTTTTATCTCTTGACTCCCTACTTTAGCATTCCAATCCCCTATAATGAGAAGAACATCCTTCTTTGGTGTCATTTCTATGAGGTGTTGTAAGTCTTCATAGAATTGGTCAATTTCAGCTTCTTCAGCACCAGTGGTTGGTGCATAAACCTGGATTACTGTGATGTTAAAAGGTCTGCCTTGGATTCGTATCGAGATCATTCTATCATTTTTGAGATTGCATCCCAGTACAGCTTTTGACACTCTTTTGTTGACTATGCGGGCCACTCCATTTCTTTTACGGGATTCTTGCCCACAGTAGTAGATATGATGGTCATCCAAACTGAACTCGCCCATTCCCGTCCATTTTAGTTCACTGATGCCCAGGATGTCAATATTTATTCTTGCCATCTCATTTTTGACCACATCCAACTTACCAAGGTTCATGGTTCTTACATTCCAGGTTCCTATGCAATATTTTTCTTTACAGCATTGGACTTTCTTTTCGCTTCCAGGCATATCCGCAACTGAGCGTCCTTTCGGCTTTGGTCCAGCCGCTTCATCAGCTCTGAATCTACTTGTACTTGTCCTCCGCTCTTCCCCAGTAGCATGTTGGATGTCTTCCGACCTGAGGGGCTCATCTTCCAGCGTCATAACTTTTATATGCCTGTTGTCTTTGTCCATGGAGTTTTCTTGGCAGGGATACTGGAGTGGCTTGCCGGTTCCTGCTCCAGGTGGATCACGTTTGGTCAAAACTCTCCACTATGACCTGTCCATCTTGGGTGGCCCTGCATGGTATAGCTCATAGCTTCTCTGAGTTATTCAAGCCCCTTCGCCACGGCAAGGCAGTGATCCATGAAGGGGTACCCACCTCTAGTCACATGCAAAAGGAAGTATGTCCCAGCCAGGAGGAAACAGGAAGTTTTCGGCTGGCTGGACCAAACATTCCCCCACATGTCCACTCTAGGAAAACAAGGAATGTTGTACTTGACTGCTACTTCTGTATCACATCCCACAAAATTATATTGTATGGAGTCAACATTGTAATTCTTGCGGCTACAAGCCTAACATTGTGCAAAGGATTTGAGTTGGTCAATTTGCACCAAAGGAAGTCAGAAAGCTATTGTGCAGGTATTAGAATACATGCATGTATTCTTGTTTTTAAAAGAAATAAAGAAAAAATAACACCTTCTGCAAGGCATTGCTAAAACAATTATTCATTATCAGCCAGGAAACTCAGCATCTAATCTGGCTTTTTGGCAGGCAGGTTTATTTTATTTTAAAAATGAAGTTGTTTGCGAGCAGCAGAAAATAAGCCCAAATCTCTTGCTCCATGCACATCCCTAAATGTTGTTCCGTTACTGTTATTGAAAGCAAGGAGTATGATCAGAAATGGGATGCATATTCACACTCTCTCCAATTTACAGCAAAACTCCTTAATATTCTACTGCCCCTTCAGATGGAGTCAGCTCTCTGAATGTTTTTTTTTTTTCAGAGGAGGAAGGGGAAAGAGAATGTATATCAGCTAGTAGCAAAAAAATAAAAAAAAAATGGACTAGTATCAGTAGCAGACTTGGAATGTCATGTAACACTAATTATCATTGCAGAGGGTTGGCCTAATGAGATCAGATTGCCCCAACAACAGAAGACACACCATGTTCTCCTTTTTGCAAACTGGCTGTAAATTGTATAGAGGTTTGAGTTATATGTGATCTGACATCACTGACAGGAAGGATTTTTATTCCCCATAAAGTCTACTGCTTCAACTCTTCTAGGGATTAAAGTTTTACTGTCCAGCTCTTATGGAGCACAAAGGAATCAAACTCCCCTTTCCTATCTATAAATTGAAAGCAACCACCTTTATGTTTTGACATGGGAGCACTGCTTTCAAGACATCAAAAGCAGAGTTGACAACATGCTCAGGGGCTGGGGAGAACAGAGGCAGCTGTGTACAAACTTTTAATTGCTTCCTGAGTTTGAAACTGGAAAAACTTTGCTGTGCATGATGACAAAAATTTACATCTGCCTATGAGGTTCCTCTCCTCAAGGGGGAACCATATTTGCCATACCTCCAACTCCTCCTCTGGATGGTAGAGCCTGTTGGAGGAGTTGGGAATGACCAAATGGTCTCTGTGGCCAATCAGGCTGGTTGGGGAGAAAGACGAGGCTTTATAAGCCAGCTCCTTCCAAAATGCTTCCCCTTTGCTTCATGCAGTGTCTTCCTGTTGCAATATGGGCTTCTGCTAGTCAGCTGTTTGGGGGCTGAATTGGAATTTTTGGGGGGAGTCCTTGTTTGGCCTTGGGGCTCCCTTTGTTTGCCTACTTCATACTGCTGGGAACATTCTGCAGAAGTGGCAATTTTGATTGGTTTAATTGACTTTTGGTTCAGGGTTTTGTTTTTTACATCTGGTGGTGTACTCAGTGTACAAGGCACCCGGTGCCAAACTGATTTTGGGGGACCATGGGATACCCTTAATTCTTGGCACATGGAGCTGGCAGAAGGCCAAACCTGCAGGGCCATGCTTTGCATGTCAAGGTCAGCCAAGGCTCTGGTATCAAGGAGGAAGGCCACTGATTGAGCCTGTAGACCTGCTCAGAAGAGCAGAGGGAGATGATCTTTCCAGCTTAGGAAACTTTCCTGACCAGACTATTTTGTTGCTGCTGTTGATTTATTTGCAGATTGTCTTGTTGGCATTCATCTGTCTTGGGAGACCATGGAGTGCACCTCCAGGGGTGAAGTCAAACCACTGCATTAACAGCACTAAAGTGACTTCCTTGGGGCGCATCCTTGGGCAGTGTGTATAGTTTTACAATACTGCAATAAATAAATCCCTCTCCTGTTGTGGTCTCCTGAGTCGTCTTTATGAGTGCTCTGACGATGTTTTTAAATTAACTCCTCCCCACCAGTGACTGCCTCTTAGTCTGACTTCCCTCACAGGGTTGTTGTGAGGATAAAACGGGTCAGGGAGAGAACCATGTACACCACTTTGAGCTCTTTTGAGGAAATCTGCAATATAAATGTAATTAATAAATGTTGAAGAAATACACACACACAAACATATATATGAATATATGTATATACGTATGTATCTGTATATCTGGGTATATCATTAAAGTACTCCAACCTACATCAATGTAGTTATGTGCTCCCTACTTTTCTGAGTGCAGAAGTATTCTAAAGACATCATTTTCCAGGGTTGGGATTCCTTGTAGATTACAGGAGATGTTTTTACAGGGTCTGATTTCTTTGGAAATGTATATGTTGAGATGCAGATAAACAGCATAGTGCTTCTAGCAAAGCAATAGTCCTGCTCCCCCTACATCAGTTCAGGGGAGAGAGAAATAGAGAGTGAGACAGAGAGTGAGCGCTGCATGCCAAGATGGTGAGGATTTGATTTACATACCACGTAATAAAATTGGCCTTGGGTAAGTGGTTTACCAAGTATAAAAACCAGTTGCGCAAACATTTAAAATATAGACGTCTATAATAAAACAGATAAGACAATTGCACTAAAATGACACAGCAATTAAAACAGGAAGCTTGGATTGGAAGATCCAGAGAATGCCTGCGTAAACAGGTGCAACTTCAAAAGCCAGCAGAATGCCAATACAGATGGTGTGGGATGGGTTTTAATAGGTAGGGGAGGGTATATTAATTACAATTCATCCCTTCAGGTCTCTTCATGTGTTGGTTGAAAAGAGTTTTGAAATCCAATATTCTGCAGCAAAAATGGAAAGCATAGGAATTAGACTATAAAACCTTGTTTTGAACAAGTCCAGCTACACAGTAATCTTGCTTCCCCCTCCGTACCCTGTTTAATAAAGAATCAGGCAACAACTTATAAAGTATGTTTAAAAACAATCTTCTACTACTACTTTGGTGATCATTTGTAGCCGAGTAAGATTGTCTTCCATGAATATGGTTATAACAGTGTGTCCATAAGTGACTGTGGAGGCCAACTCTGGAACCACACATCCTTCCACAGTGGGGACATACCTGTAAGGACCACCTGCTTTTGGAGTTCCATGATAACATCAAGGAACACTGGACATCCATTACAGTGGTACCTCAGGTTAAGTACTTAATTCGTTCCAAAGGTCTGTTCTTAACCTGAAACTGTTCTTAACCTGAAGCACCACTTTAGCTAATGGGGCCTCCTGCTGCCGCCGCTTCGCCAGAGCATGATTTCTGTTCTCATCCTGAAGCAAAGTTCTTAACCTGAAGCGCTATTTCTGGGTTAGCGGAGTCTGTAACCTGAAGCGTATGTAACCCGAAGTACCACTGTACTATATTCCATATATGGTAATATAATATAATATAATATAATATAATATAATATAATATAATATAATATAATATAATATAATATATAATATAAATACAGTACTAAATATATCCATTATTGTAGCCTGTGAACAAACTATTGGATTGGTTTGATGAGAATGGTAGTGAGACTGAACACATTATTGATAAGAAAAGGAAGGCCTTTCAGATCTGGCAAAGAGATAGAAACTATGCCACTAAGAAAAAAACCTATGCCAACACTAAGGCTGAGGTTCAAAGAAGAACAAGAGAACTAAAGAACACCTGGTGGACAAAAAAAAAGCTCAAGAGATCCAGCACTTAGCCGACACTCATGATGCACAGAGTTTCTTTAAAGCCACAAAGACCATCTATGGGCCAATAAATATGACATATGCCCCCTACGCTCAGCAGATGGTACCACACTTCTAAAAGATAAGCTATTGCATTGCTCTGGAAAGAACATTATCAGCATCTCTTTAACCACAACTACCCCGTAGCTACTGAGGTCCTCTCACAAATGCACCAACAAGCACAAAACAACCCCTCTGCAGTGCCACAAATCCAACTTAATGATGTAACATTGGAATATGTCAATCATTTCTCTTACCTGGGCAGCTATCTTTCTACAACGGCCAACATTGATGCAGAAATGCAGCATCGCCTGAGCTCTGCGAGTGCAGCTTTCTCCCAACTGAAGAGCAAAGTGTTTGAGGACCGGGACATTCACAGGGAAGCCAAAATGCTTCTTTACAAAGCTTTTGTACTACCAACCTTACTGTATGTTTGTGAAACATGGACCACTTATAAATGCCATCTTCAACTCCTTGAAAGATTCCATCAATGGTGTCTCCAAAAAATTCTACATATCACTTGGGAAGACAGGTGAACTAATGCCAGTGTACTGGAAGAAGCAAAGATCACCAGTGTTGAAGCAATGATTCTTCAACATCAGCTTCGTTGGACTGGTCATGTTGTGCAGATGCCTGATGATCGTCTTCCAAAGCAACTACTCTATTATGAACTTAAAAATAGAAAGCATAATGTTGGTGGTCAACAAAAGAGGTTTAAAGACTCTTTCAAGAGGTTTAAAGACTCTTTCTGTCCCAACTGTGGAAGGACGTGTGGATCCAGAGCTGGCCTCCACAGTCACTTACGGACTCACTGTTAAGACCTTGTTCATGAAAGAAAATCTTACTTGGCTATGAGGGATCACCAAGGAAGAAGAGGTTTCTGGGCGAGAGTTTATAAGTGGTCCATGTTTCACAAGCGAACTAATGTTGGTACTACAATAGCTTTGTAAACAAGCATTCTGGGTTCCCTGCAAATGTGAATTTGTTAGGTTTCCCTGCTGATTTCCCACAGATGGAACCACTTGTATTGTAGCAGGATGCCTCTAGAACTCAGAGGTCTCTGACTCTTTTAAAAATTCAGTTTCTTTCACAGACAGACCTCACACCAGTCCCCATCGTTAAGTAAGAGCAGGGACTGACACCTTCTAATTACCTCCCTTGTTGAGAATGTATCAGCCAACCCATCTGGAGCAATTATGCAGCAAACCTCCTAACAATTCACCCTCAGGACCAGTTGTAGGCTTCCCAAGAGATAGTGGTTGCCCACTGTGGGAAACGAGACTAGAAATGTATTTGGTCTACCAGAGCTCTTCTCAGATTAGACATGTTATTCTTGCACCTGAAGAAGGAAATCCCGCAAGTTTCTCTGATTTTTGCATGGCTGCAATGTAGCCTACTAAGCAAAAATAAGAGACGCACCACACCATTTCACAGAATTATGTAATCATAATGCAGGAATCTCAGCTAAAGCATCCATGACAGATGGCCATCTCACCTCTACTTACAAACCTCCAATGAATTTAGAGAAAAGTTAAGGAAGACGTTCCACGATAGAACTTATAAAAAAATGGACAAAAAGTTTTTCTCCCTCTCTCAGGAAAAAAGACCTACTTCACACAGTGCACAGTTAAACTATGGCCACCAACTTGGATGGCTTTAAAAGAGGATTAGACACATTCATGGAGGAGAGGATAAAGCTGTCCTTGTCTACCAGCCAGGAGGGCTGAGCCTCCATGGTCAGAGGCAACAACACATCTGAATCCCAGTTGCTGGAAATCGCAGGAGTGCAGAGTGCTCTTGTGCTCAGGGGCACTGGGAGAACAGGATGCTGGATGAGATGATCCACTGGCCTGATCCAGCAGCCTCTTCCTATTCTTCTTGGCCTCTGGCTTGCCCACCACTAGCTTGCAGTACCAGAAGGTGGCTTATGAGGGAATGCAGCTGTCAGTCTCACAGACCTTTCATGCCCCTGGTACATATTTAAGATATTACCTCTTGCAATCACAGTTTTCTGTGCCCTAGATTAGTTGGCAGAGGAAATGTAAGTTTCCATCAAACCAATAAAACAGGAGGCTCCTTATTTAACGGCCTGCTTCTCAGATCAGCTCACACGTTCAGCCCAAATGACTGGCTCACCATCATGGTCAAGAGCTGAAACTGTCATCAGAGAGCTCCACGCCACTCAATCAGGGACAGCCCCTCAGCCCCACTGCCTGTATCACTTCATTCAAGTTGCCATGGGAACCAGCTCCAAGATGGAGATGCTTTATACATTTGGAGCCCAGCCAGAGACTCTTAGTCAGAAGCAGAAAGCCAAAAAGTAATAAATAAATAAAATAAAAATGTTGTAACAAATTAAACTGTGTTGTTCTTTATGATGTTTAATTGATGAGGGGAGCTGGCCACAGGCTTTTAATTGCTGCTGTACAAGGGCATAGAAAATGATTTGCAATTGTTTCAGCTGAATGCTGAGATAAATTTCTCTGTGGTTGATGTGGGCGAGGGAAGTGTTCAACACGTGCCAGCAGGATCTTGATTCCCACCTGGCTTCTGTGTAGCTGAGCAGAGGGGGAAGCAAAGGCAGAGCACATTCTGGTGCTGGGAATATAGAGCACTGCTGGGGAGGTGGCACACAGGAAGCTGCCTTCGACTGAATTAGACCCTTGGTCTATCAAGCTCAGTATTGTTTACACCGACTGGCAGCAGCTCTCCAGGGTTTCAGACAGGAGACATTCCCAGTCCTGCCTGGAGATATGATGGGCTGGACCTGAGCTGTTCTGCATGCAGAGCAGATGATCTGTCACTGAGCTCTGGCTGTTATGGACGAAAATATTTCACAAATGAGCATGGGAACAGTGTTGCACATGAATGCGTAGAGCTTGGCATCCCAATAGAATGAGCTGGTGGTCAATGTTGCGACAGGAGAACTCACTCTCGTATATGTCACAAACAGGAAAAAGGGACTTCATGCAAGCAGATTGTTCAAGTTAACAAGACACTTCATTGTGGCAATTGGGGGGGGGGAGGATGAAGTGGTACATCAGGTTCACGTGGGATGATTCCAAAGGACATCCCATTTCAGCCATATACAAAATGTGCTATGTTGCATTTATACTACAGAGATGGCATTGTTCCTATTCTGTAGCCATGGAACACTGAGGCTCAGCTATAAACCTCAGTCTCAGATCAGTCAGTGAACTTGTAGCACATAATTCTCAAGGAGAAATAATCACCAAGGTGGGGAGAAAATACAGGAATACATTGTAATAGACTAGCATCTTGAACACTGACTCTTCATATTACTCTCATTTATTTATCAACTCTATTTGGAAAGCTGCAAACATTCAAGAAGGTAATAGAGAGTAGAATATTCTTTGCACAGCTAATCTGTTTTCCTGGGACTGAGGCTTAATAAGATGTTGTGGCACAGTTACCCCAGCGATGTAAGAGACATGTAGTCTTCTCCGTTTCTTTCTTGAAAATAATTTGAATAAGCCATGTGGAGGAGTTTCCTTTTGTGATACAGAGGAGCTAATTTCTTCCAAATCCTTTGATTAAAGCAATCAGTCAGTATCCCTTCAAGAACAGTGTTGGGGATGGAAATATTTTTAATCTGCATTTCTTCAAGGGAAAATATATTCAAAGCTTGTTTTGATAATCTGTTTTCCATTTGCTGAACCCTGGGAAAGCATACATTTTAAGTCTAGCACTGAATCCAGCCACAGCTAGTGATTTGAGGACACATCCAAGAAATTTTGCTACTCTTCTGCAAAAGCTATTGCCGTCTTATGAATTCCTTGGTGTTGGGGGTGCCTTGTTTGCTTTAATGACATTCACTGAATTGGTTCAGGAATCTCTGAACTACAACTGAATGAACTATGTGTGAATTACGGTAAGTTTTTGTGGCATAATTTTTAACCCTTTCTAGTTCAAATTCATTCTCTTATGTGTGTTCCCTCCCCCTTTTTGACTCCATAGGCCTTTAAGCTTAAAGATCATAATTGTTGGGAAAAATCAATTAAACCATTCACTTCCCACTGAGTGTGTATTTTGATGGTTTCTTATTCTTTTTAAGTATGTTTTATATTTCAGCACAGTGGGATCTAACAATCTGAATGCTGAAGGAAATTTGCTGAGAATCATTTGGGTGAACTTGAACTGAACAGTGAACTGAACTAGCTCATTTTTTTATTTTTTTGCAGTGGGATGGACATGAACTGGAATTAGATCCTTTTGTTGTTGTTTAGTTGTGTCCGACTCTTCGTGACCCCATGGACCAGAGCACGCCAGGCACTCCTGTCTTCCACTGCCTTCCGCAGTTTGGTCAAACTCATGCTAGTAGCTTCGAGAACACTGTCCAACCATCTCGTCATCTGTCGTCCCCTTCTCCTTGTGCCTTCAATCTTTCCCAACATCAGGGTCTTTTCCAGGGAGTCTTCACATGAGGTGACCAAAGTATTGGAGCCTCAACTTCATGATCTGTCCTTCCAGTGAGCACTCAGGGCTAATTTCCTTCAGAATGGATAGGTTTGGCCTTCTTGCAGTCCATGGGACTCTCAAGAGTCTCCTCCAGCACCATAATTCAAAAGCATCAATTCTTCGGCGATCAGCCTTCTTTATGGTCCAGCTCTCACTTCCATACATCACTACTGGGAAAATCATAGCTTTAACTATACGGACCTTTGTTGGCAAGGTGATGTCTCTGCTTTTTAAGATGCTGTCTAGGCTTGTCATTGCTTTTCTCCCAAGAAGCAGGCGTCTTTTAATTTTGTGGCTGCTGTCACCATCTGCAGTGATCATGGAGCCCAAGAAATTAAAATCTCTCACTGCCTCCATTTCTTCCTCTTCTATTTGCCAGGAGGTGATGGGACCAGTGGCCATGATCTTAGTTTTTTTGATGTTGAGCTTCAGACCATATTTTGCGCTCTCCTCTTTCACCCTCATTAATAGGCTCTTTAATTCCTCCTCACTTTCTGCCATCAAGGTTATGTCATCTGCATATCTGAGGTTGTTGATAGTTCTTTCGGCAATCTTAATTCCGGCATGGGATTCATCCAGCCCAGCCTTTCGCATGATGAATTCTGCATATAAGTTAAATAAGCAGGGAGACAATATACAGCCTTGTCGTACTCCTTTCCCAATTTTGAACCAATCAGTTGTTCCATATCCAGTTCTACCTGTAGCTTCTTGTCCCACATAGAGATTTCTCAGGAGACAGATGAGGTGATCAGGCACTCCCATTTCTTTAAGAACTTGCCATAGTTTGCTGTGGACATGCCAAATGTGAACTGGTTCATTTTAAAATGAACTTTCAAAGCTCTGAGCAGGAGTTAGGACTAGACAGAATCAGAACAGGGCTCCAGAATGCACCAGGACCTTGTGGCTCAGGTAAAGTTTACCTCAAACAGGAAGTCCCATCACAGTCCTTCCTGCGCAGGATTCGGCAGGTCAAATGGCTAACGTGGACTGAGGCTCTTTAAGTGCCCAGGCAGGTGATTCAGCTTGCAATTTAGGAGTTCAACCACACGGGGCAGCAGAAGGTGCCACTGGAAGGTGCTAACCTTGGATGAGCTTTCCTTCACGCAAAACTCAATGACAATTCTAGTTGCAGGACTGGCACAAGACAATTTGGCACCTGAGGCAAACCACAAATGGTGCCCCCCCCCCCCCGCCAGGGAAGAAGGAGTGAGTGAAGATCCACCTCAGGAACAAGAGGGAGGATCCACGTGGGGAAGCAGGGTGGGAGGAGATAAGGCGAGGCCACGGTAGGGGAAGCATTCTGGGGCTGCCAAGGAGGCAGCAAACCCACCGCAGTTGTTGCTGCCAACGTGGCAGCAGCGGGCAACGCATTCCTTGGACATTGGATCTGCTGCTGTCCCTGTGGCTCCTGCCACCCTAGGCAGTCATCTCACCTTGCCTTGTGGGGGGCCCTCTCCTGGATAGCAGGGATGTTGCTAGCTTATTTAAAGGGCACAGGCCTGTGGCACAAGAAATATACATATGCAAATTTATATGCCTCTGGACAAATTAGGATGGCAGGTGATTGGGGTCGCCCTAGCACTCTGCTGCTCACGGTGTCGGGTTGCCTTATAAGCAAAGTTTTCACAGACTGAAAAGAGGAGAGCGTTGGGGAGATATGGGGTCTCCTGCTGTAGTGGGTCACCCTTTAATAATGCCAGCGTATCTCCAGCTGAGCCACGTTTGGGAGCCCATGCAGGTCCAGCTGGCTGAACCGCAGATTTGCCACATCTTTAGCTGCTCAGTCTGGGGAATCCAGAGTCAGGATTACATCCTTGGATATCTGTAATAAAAAGAATGCAGATACTTCTTTCCCGATTTTATTACCTAGTCTCTCTCTTTTTTAAAAGAACAAATACAAAAATAAATACAATACAAAATACAGTCTCTTTCAGATTACAGTGCCGTCTCTTTTAACGAGGTGCAGTTTCAGACTCCATTGTCTTTCATTTACACCTGCCAGCTTGAATTTATAATGAAAGGACATAATTAGAATAAAAAATACATGACTCCTTTGCTGCCTAGACATAATTGACCTAAAAGCTCTGCCTAACCGCCTGAGCAGAAGCCTATTTCTACATGGGTGATTATTAAATTAGGCTATATTTCAGATACTCTAAAGGTGTTTTGAAAAGTGATGCCTGGAATATTTTTTGTAATGAAAGTAATGCTGCTTTGTTTCTTTGAAGTACTATTGATGCAACATGTAATGGGTAAAACAGTCCTTTTAAACTGAATTTTGTGGTAGCCTCCACTGGGCCTATTTAGTCTGAATTACCTACTGCAGATTTAGGGAAACTTTTTTTAGCCCCAAAGCTGCATTTCTCTCTGGGCAACCTTCATATGTGAGTGCATGTATGCGCACAAACCAGGGGACAGAAGCAATAGTGGGAGGAGCAATTAATGTAAATTCCACCTTTGTTCAATAGGCAAGTTTCTACACACACACACACACACACACACACACACACACAGTCTGCTGCTGACCTGTTCCAATGGGTGCTTCCCAATTGATTGATGGTGACAAGCATCTCACCAGCATGGGCCACAAACTCCCCTGCATCAAGGCCTCTAGAGACCAAAGCCAGCACATGGAATTTAGTTTAGATGAGAACACCCACCTTAAACTTAGCAAGTGTTCTGGCTTCTCCTTCACCACAACCTCTAATGTCTACCAAATATTTTGGAAAAGAGTCCATTTGTTCTCCTTAGGTATGGCTGGCTCCTGAGATATCACCACCAAATTTAGCACAAGGGTTTCCAAGGTGGGAATGGCAGTCTTTGTTGGCTGTTGAATGCTGGCAGTCATTTTTAACCAAGAAAGTGGATCAAAATATGACTTTGACGTGACTTAGCTGGTTTTCTGGCATTGGTTCTGCCACCTCTTGTGATATCATTGTCAAACCATGGTCGGGCTGGTGGGCTTCATCACTGTTTGAATGCCGGGTGCCATTTTGAACCAAGCTGGCAGACCAAAATGGCACACTTTTTTGCAGTTTCACCCATTTTGTACATAGGTTTGACTTGCTCTCGATATATCATCACAACTCAGTATGAGAGTCACCAGGGTGGTGGTCTACATCAATATGTGGGTGCCAGCCACAATTTTGTTTGTTTGTTTAAGCCGTCCATGATTTTGAAATAAGATAGTAGACCAAAATGTTAATTTGGCATACCTTCACAATGATTTGGCTCAGTTTGGCTGCCTCTCAATATATCATCGCCAAACTCAGCATGAGGGATGCCGGGTGTAGAGGCCATAGTCTTATTTGCTGTTTGAATGCTGGGCACCATTTTGAATCAAAATGGCAAACCAAAATGTGACTTTGACATGACCCCATATTTGGCATGATGGGTCCAAGCTCACAAATTACACTATCCACTTTAAAATCACATTTTCTAAAAATACCCAAGCAGCGACAGACACTCTGTGCACTCTCTCTCTCTCTTACACACACACACACACACGCACACCCCACACAGAGGATTCCAGCCTCTCTGGTGTATGAATGCTTAACCAGCTACAACTGTCTCCCATGACATATCAAACATCCTTTTTTTAAAAAAGAAGCTTGTGTTGCTTTCTTCATTATGATGTGATGTGTCTGTGCTTTTTATTTTGCATGTTTTTGTTTTTTAGTTCAAAGCAAATGAGTAAACAATGTGTCAATCTTTTATTAATGATGCTCTCAATATAGCTATCTTCCAGCACATAAGAATTGTGCTGCAGGCAGCTTTCTGTAGCCTTTCCATGTGCTTCTTTGCTGTGATAAATTCTGGCTCTATTTAAGAAAAGCTCCATTCCCTTGCTATTCTTCTGTCTCTCCTCCCCCCCTTTCCTTTCTAGAATCCGATTGGTTCCACTCCTAGGTGAACTGTAAAACTTTGAAATTAAATGGGTTTATTTTAATAATGTTTCATGCTTGACTGTTTGATGAAACTTTGCATTATATTCCAGGCTGCTGACATTTATTTATTTTTATGTCATATTCATGGGAGGGTTATTCCAGAAAATGTCATTACCACCATTCTTTTGGTTAGCACAATGTAATTTAAGAAGTCACTTCTTTTTAGGATAACGTCCTAATTATTCATCACAAGAAAACCTCTGGATGTGTCTCAAGGAAGTATTTAAATTGTCAGGAGTTGAAATTTATGAGGAGGCTTAAAATAATGACGGGAGCTGCATGGATTCTATTGATCACCTGGGAATTAGAACAGAAGCACAGGAAATAAAACCAAATAAATCATTGAAATAATGGTTTCTAGGTAGGAGGGAGTCAGGGAGGAACTCCGGGAGAAGCCACCATTCAGATTGGTCCATTGACAGGCAAACCTACAAACATGCTAAGCCAGAATCAGTGTCAACTTCAGGTTTTGGAAGCCCCTTGAGCAAGACACTTTCCCTGGGCTCCCTGCTCTCCAGGAGTCAACCTCCTCATGGCCATTATCACCAGTTGTGCCACCAACTTGCTTGCCAGGCCAAGAGTCCATGAGCAAGAAGGCAGTGGAATCCACTCAGCCTCCTTCTTACTACCCCTGTGGTCTGGGTCAGAGAGAACAAACAGGCTCCAGGAGTGAAGAGGAGGAGAAGTTCCAGGTCAGCTTTTGTGAGTATGCCCCCTGCCAAGTGGTGGGTTCATAGCAGCTGCCCGACTATGCCAGCGCTTAAGCGTCCCTGACCAGAATGCATACAATTTAGTTGGATTAGGTTCACTAAACATTGGCCTAGCTGACCTGGAGTGAGCCCTGAGCATGCAACAGAATGACGGGTTAGGACAGAAAGGTGCCTAGATTGGGCAGCACCATTTCAGATGAAGAAGAGTCCAACCAACTAGAAAACCAGGCAGGAACAGACTTCTCCCCAGAACCTCTGCGGGTGGGAACCTCCACGGTGAGCATTTAGGTTGCTGTTTTCTGAATCTTTTCCAGTTCTACAATATCCATTTTGAGGTGGCCAGAAATATACACGGTATCCAAAATGTGGTTACACCATACATTTGTTTAATGGTACTATGATATCAGCAGTTTTATTTCCAATTCCTTTCCTAATGATCCTTAATATGGATTCTGCCTTTTCCGTAAGTGTCATGCTGTGAAAAGTCAGGGGTTGTTTAAGACAATATGCTGCCTGAGGCAAAGGGTAAGATAGCACCCCATTCCACACAGCATCTGACTATATAGAATCATGGAATCATAGAGCTGGAAGAGACCTCAAAGGCCATCTAGTCCAACCCCCTGTAATGCAGGAATCTCAGCTAAAGCATCCATGACAGATGGCCATCCAACCGCTGGTTGAAAACCTGCAAGGAAGGAGAGTCCACCATCTCCCGAGGAAAACCGTTCCACTCTTGAACGGCTTTTACTGTCATAAAGTTCTTCCTGATATTTAGTTGGAATCTCCTTTCTTGCAGCTTGAAGTCATTGGTTCGAGTCCTACCCTCCAAAGCAGGAGAAAACCAATCTTGCTCCATCTTCTATGTGACAGCCCTTGAGATATTTGAAGATGGCTATTGTATCTCCTCTCAGTCTCCTCTTTTCCAGGCTAAACATACCCAGCTCCTTCAAGCGCTCCTCGTATGGCTTGGTTTCCAGACCCTTGATCATCTTGGTCTCCCTCCTCTGCACATGTTCCAGCTTGTCAACATCCTTCTCAAATTGTGGTGCCCAGAACTGAACAAAGTATTCCAGGTGTGGTCTGACCCAGGCAGAAGAGAGTGGGACTGTGACTTCCCTTGATCTGGACACTAGGCTTCTGTTGATGCAGCCTAGAATAGCATTGGCTTTTTTTGCTGCTGCATCACACTGCTGACTCATATTAAGCTTGTGGTCCACTAAGCATGAGTTAGTTAGTTTATTTTTTGCTGCTGCGTAGGAACTGTCTTATATCAATAGTCAATAGTGCATCTAGTACAGTATTTTCTGCGCTGACTGTCTGTGGAGCGGCATTTAATATATATTTTGGCAAGTGGCTTGACTGTCCATCCAGGCATGTCCAACACGTTAATTGTAATTGACCCATTGATCACAGGATTGTTTTTGGTTTTGGGAGAGAGAGAGAGAGACAGGGAAGGAGAATCACGAAGCAACAAAGGAAACAACTTGGAAGGGAAAGAGGAGAGAGAGAGAGAGAGAGAGAGAGAGAGAGAGAGAGAGGGAAGCTGGCTCCTCATATCTGTGTAAACTAATATAAAAATATAGTTTGACTTTTCTCACTTGTTTAATTACTTTCCCATCTAGTAACTATTTGGATCTGTCATGATGATATCCAGACATAACTACTGTATCTGTGAAATAAAGATCCATTTATTTATTTATTTATTTATTTATTTATTTATTTATTTAATAAACTTAAATAAGTTTATTAAACTTATTTAACGCTAGCTGAAAAATGACAACGGGAGAGTGTGGTAGATCACTTCCAGTCTTTGATGCTGGATAGTAGATCACAGCCTACTTGAAGTTAGACATGCCTGCTCTATAGGTTTTGCCATCTCTCGAGTTATTGTTGCCAAACCAGCAGGAGGGTTCCTGAGGTAGGGGTGGGGGTCTTGGTCAATGTTTGGATGCTGGGTGCAATTCTGATTCAAGATGGCAGACCAAAAGGAGACTTTGATGTGACTTTGCCCATTTCTTTGGTATAACAGGTCCAAACTCATAATTCACACTATTTATTTAAAAAGCACAGTGTTTTTGGGTTACTACAAATTCTCAGGCAGTGATGTGCACTCCCCGCTAATAACTTCATAAAGGGGCTACAAAAGCACTGGTGGAGGAACGGGGGCGGGGGGAGTGCACCGCCCCTGGCACCATCGGGGAGGGGGGTACCATCATGACCGCCGCCCCGGACACGTGCCGCACATCCCCCATCGCACCGGGTGCCACACCCCCACGGGCGACGTGCCACACCCTGGGACATGGTGGGGGGAGTGAGAGGGGGGAGTGTTTATGTGCGAGATTTTTGTGTCAGTGTCAGCTGGGGAAGTTCTCTTTCTATTCATTAATAGGTTTTCATTGGCAGTGAGGGAGATTAGGGAGCCCAGGGCCTGGTTGCTTGCCTTCAGTTGACTGCAGGGAGGGGATTTTTTGGGGGGGGCAGTTGTTAGGTCAAGTTAGCCATATCAGTTTGTATGCTGTTGGTGGGTTCTTGTTGTTGTCATGTTGGGCTGTGTGTGTAATAAAAGTGAGCCACACTGGGGCAAGGCATCCTCCTTTATTTGTCCCCATGTCAGTTTCTTTTTTTTTTTTTTGGCAAGTAAATTTTTATTCAGAATTTGTACAAAAAAAAAAAAGAAAAAGAAAAAAGAACTAACAAATACAAAAATAAACATTTTAACATAAATTATTCATCCTATTTTCATACTCTACAAAAAGGAAACATACAATCATACAAAAAATAATAATATAACCATTAGGCTCTCCTTAGCCTTTGACTTCCCTTCACCCTTTTGGTAAGTATCAAATAAATCTCGGATTGCGTAATTAGTTTATTAAAGTTTATAGTTATAAGCTGATAAAGTTTTTCTAATACCGCCAGTTCCTCCTATATATCCGTTCCAATATAATTCCAAAATTTACTCCAATTTTTTTGAAATTTCTGGTCGTCTTGGTCTCGTATTCTGCCTGTTAATCTATCTAGCTCGGCATAGTTGATCATTTTGACCTGCCAGTCACTTATGTTAGGAATAGTTTCTATTTTCCAGTTTTGTGCCAGCATAATTCTTGCGGCTGTGGTGGCATAGAGAAATATTTTTTTATCTTCATTTTTTATTTCCTTACCCATTATTCCCAGCAAAAAGGCCTCAGGTCTCTTGGGAAAAGTATATTTAAAAACTTTTTTAAGTTCATTATAAATTGCTTCCCAAAAAACCTTCACCTTGTTGCATTGCCACCACATATGGTAGAGGTCTCCCTCCACTTCACCACATTTCCAGCATGTCTTATTTTCTGATCTATAGATTTTAGCCAATTTTGCCGGCGTAAGATACCATCTATAGAGCATTTTCCAAACATTTTCTCTCAAACTCGTACAGGCCGTAAATTTAATATCTCTATTCCACAATTTCAACCACTTTTCAAACTCGATGTTATAACCGAAGTCAATTGCCCATTTAATCATTGCCTCTTTGACTTCCTCGTCTTTTGTATGCCATTCCAGTAATATGTCGTATAATTTAGACAATGTTTTGTTTTTGCCTTCTATTATTTCTATATTGAATTTTGATTTCTTGTCCTCAAAGCCCATTTTTCTTTTATCTTGTTTTAACATATCATTCACCTGATGATATTGTAGCCAACCGGTGAATTGATCCTTTATTTCCTCATACGGTTTAAGTTTAAGCCCTTGTTCTGATTTTCTTACCAAATCTTCGTAGGTGGCTGTCTTCCCTTCCATGTTGTTTTTTTTTATTGTTAAGACCTCTACTGGTGAAATCCACCATGGTGTTTTTCTTTCGAGAAGGTTCTTATTTCTTTCCCAGACCTGATATATTGGTCCCCTGAAAATATGGTTTAAGAAAGCCCTATGGACTTTCACCTTCTCGTACCAGAGATATGCGTGCCACCCATACCGATTATTGAAACCTTCTAAATCTAGTAGGTCTCTGTTCTCCAATTTTATCCAATCTTTTAGCCAAAGTAGGCACGCTGCTTCATAATATAGGCTCAGATCTGGGAGAGCAAAACCTCCTCTTTCCTTTTTATCAGTTAGTATTTTCAGTTTAATCCTTGGTCTTTTCCCCTGCCAGATGAATTTCATCAGGGTTCTCTGCCATTCTTTACATTGTTTTAAACCTTTAATAACTGGAAGAGTTTGAAATAAAAACAACATCCTCGGCAAAACGTTCATTTTAACCACTGCTATCTTCCCTAAAAAGGAAAATTTCATCCTCCCCCATATTTCCAGATCTTTCTTTATTTTTTTCCATGTAACTTCGTAATTATCTTTATATAGGTTTATGT
Source organism: Podarcis pityusensis (assembly GCF_964106645.2). Taxonomy (NCBI): domain Eukaryota; kingdom Metazoa; phylum Chordata; class Lepidosauria; order Squamata; family Lacertidae; genus Podarcis; species Podarcis pityusensis. The sequence goes on along the minus strand of NC_138039.1, from coordinate 52,744,098 downwards.
CAGTTTCAGTTTGTTGGTTAGCTTTTCTAGTAAGGCTGTTTCCCTTTATATATGATTTCTGGCTTAGATATGCCCTGAATGCAGGGGGTGGGGGGTGGAGGAAAAAATGAATGGGATGCTCAGTTCATGGAATAGTTCATGGCTGCTCAGTTCATCAGCCAATGAATTCCAGTATGAATGAATTTCCAGGGGGTGGTGGGGGTAGAGAATAAAAGCTAGCCTATTGAGGTGAAGTTCAGGTCACCTTGTACATCTATTTTTTCTCGCTCCCACTCATCCTTCAGTGGCTAATGCTTGAATTTCTGCTCCCTTGCCTCCTTCATCTGTTTGTTAGTCTGGGAATGTCATGTTGTTTTACTTGTTCAAATTGGAAACATATTGTAAAAGTGTTGGTGTCGGGTGATAATTAATGCACTCAGTGATGAATTCAATTACCAAATGATTATGAAGGCTGCAGAGTTGTCACAAGCAGGTTGGGGGGATAAATCTACAACTGTTGTGCTAGGAATAAAAAATAGCCATGATTTTGGATTTTTTGATGGGATTCAAAACATTCCCTAAGCATTGCATATCCTCTATTAAATGAAGCAATGAGGGACCATTAGCTGCAGCAGTTTAGGATGTCACATAATCAGGAGGTGATTCATCAGCACCAACACCCCAAACTCACTGCCATAATTATGTGAAACGCAGAAGGAAAATCCCAGTGTGAATCCATCTTGGGTACTGTGTATTGGTGTCAAAGTGCACATTTAGTGCTGTGTTGCAGTTCAGAATCTTCAGGGGAAACGCCATACTCTGCTCCTTCCATATCGAATTATTGCAATGCCATCTATGTGGGGATGCCCTTGAAGATAACTTGGAAAATTCAATTGCTCCAAAATGCAGCAACCAGATTGCTGGCTGGAGTTCCATTTAGAGTTCCTATAGCCCCCATTTTAAACCAGATGCACTGGTTGCCAGTTTGTTTCCAGGCCCAATTCAAGGTGCTCAAAGCCTTAAACTACTCAGACTCCAAATGTCTGAAAGTCCATCTCCTTCCCTACAGACCCCTCAGGTGCCGAGATCAGCACACAGATCCCTCTTGAGCTCCACGGCAACTGGCCCAGGAAAGGGCCCTCTCTTTGGCAGCCTCTAGCTTGTGGAACTCCCCACCAAGGTGTGACTGGCGTCTTCATTATGCAGCTTCCAGAGGATACTGAAGATGCACCTCTCTACTGTGGCCTTTGGACATTTGAGGCATACGTTTTTAGGACCCACCCTGTTTTTATGGCTATAAGCTGTTTTACATTGTGTTTTATATTGTGTTTTTAGGGTAATGGGAGAAAGAAAGAAAGAAAGAAAGAAAGAAAGAAAGAAAGAAAGAAAGAAAGACCCTAAATATTTTATAACACAAGATGCTGGCTACACATACGTTCTGTGTGAACCCATGTTTATGTCTCTTCTGTACATGAGGGACAGTGGAACATAACAGTGATATGCAGAGCCCCAGAGTGTGGGGTTTGCAGCCCAATCACAAATGCATGTTTTGCTAGACAGGCATAGGGCTACGTACACAGAGAGTCTTTCAACTTCCTAGAGAGGACCCTCTGTGTGGTGACTTCCCCTGCTTCCTCTGGGTAGGAATTCTGTAACAAAGGAGATAATCTTTTATATTTTGTCCTGCCTCTGAGGGGACTCCCTCTTCCGCTAGGCTTCTAAACTAAGCAGAAATGTTTAGCTGATTCTCTTGCTTTCAGCCATGTTTGTTTTGCTGTAACTTAGAAATATTTTTCTGCCTACTACTTTGCTGTATTTGCTGCCTGCGTTGAAATGTAAGTAAACCTTTTATCTTACTGAAAATGTGTGGTTCATTCTCTGCAATGGGGGAAAGTGTGGGGGGGAGTTCAGGAGACCACAAATAAATTCCAAAACTTCAGTAAACAGTAAAACATATAAGTGTTTTCACTCTGTTGAAAAAGTATCCATAGCCTTTTACTTTCTGTATTTCTCCCACAGATGTGGGAAAGGAGGTTTACATTTTAATCTGCCAATTTAATCCTCAAACCATCTCCTACCCAGAGAAGGTTTTTTCTTATGAGACAAGCATGTTACTTTGTCTCCCTTGTTGACCCAGTAACATAACTGTGGGAATGATGGAACCAAGACACCTTGCATCTTTCCCAGCATGCCCTCATCATTTCACCCTAGTCCCTACCTGTTGGAAGGAACTATTGTAGAACATCTCATACATTACCAGAAATGAGACAACCTGAAGGGAATACTTGGATGCTGTTGTGCATGCTAATTTCAGCCCCTGGAGATACTGGGGACCATGGGAAGTTTATTTCCCAGGACTCCCAGCACCACTGAACCCTGCCTATGCCCAGTGTTGTGGAACTATAGCCAGAATGGATATATGCATGCACAGTTACGGCTAGGATTAAGCAACTAAAGTGCAGCTGTAATACAAGAGCCAGTTAACAACCCTGTCCCTTCTTGTTGCTTGCTAGTGTTATAATATCCCCCCCATCAAGGAAAAGAGGATACTGAAAAGAAATGAATGAGATTGTTTGGATATTTCTCACTTCCATTACTGACAGCTACCTCTGTCCCCCCACCCCCTGAATCTGTGCCAAAGGTCCACCGAAAGCAAGGAATCTCTTGAAATGGCATTTACTGTGGATATGCTGCAGTTTTGCTGCTAAGAGATAGACGGTCAGTAAATGAAAAAGATAATGAGCCTCCAGAATAATAATGTCAGTGGACAAATGCGGGGTGGGGGTGGGACCCTAGACTTCTCAAATGATGTGTCTTTTAAAAAAATGGATGGAGCATTAAAATCAATTTCTATTCTTCATTCTGTGTAGCATGATACTGCTTGGAGTAGACTAAGAACATTTTGCAGGGGGCTGCTGGCATCAGACAATTTAATTATTTCTCTAGTGCTTCAAGTACAGCCACAATGCACAAGGGAGTTTCCTGCAGAAATATGTTTCTGTTAAAGTGTCTGGATTGTTTTATTTTATTCTCAGCCAGGAGCATTCCTAGATAGGGACATAAGAGTCTTCATCCATAGGCCCATGACCCCAAGGTGTATATGCTAATTTATAGGAAGAGAGGCAAATTCTGCCAACTTTCAGAGTGAAAAAACAAATAAACATTGACTCTGACTGCGAGGACTCAGCCGGCCAGGGGCTGGAGTCTCCCTGGTGCAGGATTTGGCAGTGTTACCAGCTACCCTATAAGCCTGAGGACACCAACCTTGAGACCATGGACACATTTTTGAGTGGGTGCCATGGCTGCTATTTCCTCTGGTCACTACTCTCCCCTGGATCAGTCCCTCACATAGAAATAGAAAGGAAGAAAACACAGACGTAAACTTCACTTTCCCAAATGATCTGGGTGAAAGTCAGATCCAGTAGAAGTGGCAGCCCATGAAACAGATTCAGATTAACATACTCTGAGTACCTCTCTCCCAGAATCATATTTTGCACCAAATGCAGCTTCCATATTGTCTCCAAAGGCAGCCCTACATTATACACTCTGCAGTAGTCTAGTCCTAATTTCTGCTTCTGCTGCTTCCTTCTCCTCTTCTTCCTCCTTCCTCCACTGCACTGCTGAACAGTCATCCCTGGCCATTGGCTATGCTGGTTAGGGCTGATGGGAGTTGTAGTCCAAAACACCTAGTGGGCACCAGTATGGGGAAGGCTGTCATAGACAGGGTGTATGTGTGTGCCATCCTACTGAGTATCCTTTGCCATACCTAAATTAGCTCTCTGGATTCTAGTCCATATCTACTACTTAGGGAGGGATGTGTTCTTGAGGGAAAGCTTTGTCTCTAGAGGAAATGATAGGGCAGCATCAGAAATCCGTCAGGAGGAACCAGTCGGGCTTTCTCTGTTACTTCTGCTTTTTTGGTAGAAATAAAAGAAAGGGTTTTTACCTGGAGCCTCATGATATAGTTCTGCCCTTCAGCTTGCAGGTGCATATGAACTCGGCTGATAAGCCATTTCACAAAATTGCTTTCTCCGTGTTGGTGGAGCATTTCTTGCTTTTCAATAAAGCAGATGTGACACCTGGATGTATTTCAGATTTTGGCCCTGCAGTAATCCAGACAATATACCTGCATAAGCTGCTTTTGGGGTCTTAGTGTTTCCAAGTTACTACTGCATTATGCTGATGGCACCCACCTGAGAGGGGCTGGAACTGAGTTCTGGCAAGTTTCCGGGGAAAGCCTTGGCCGGGGAACCTGAGACTCTCATGAAGATCATAAGATCATAGAATCATAGAATCATAGAGTTGGAAGAGACCACAAGGGCCATCGAGTCCAACCCCCTGCCAAGCAGGAAACACCATCAGAGCACTCCTGACATATGGTTGTCAAGCCTCTGCTTAAAGACCTCCAAAGAAGGAGACTCCACCACACTCCTTGGCAGCAAATTCCACGGTCGAACAGCTCTTACTGTCAGGAAGTTCTTCCTAATGTTTAGGTGGAATCTTCTTTCTTGTAGTTTGGATCCATTGCTCCGTGTCCGCTTCTCTGGAGCAGCAGAAAACAACCTTTCTCCCTCCTCTATGTGACATCCTTTTATATATTTGAACATGGCTATCATATCACCCCTTAACCTCCTCTTCTCCAGGCTAAACATGCCCAGCTCCCTTAGCCGCTCCTCATAAGGCATCGTTTCCAGGCCTTTGACCATTTTGGTTGCCCTCCTCTGGACACGTTCCAGTTTGTCAGTGTCCTTCTTGAACTGTGGTGCCCAGAACTGGACACAGTACTCCAGGTGAGGTCTGACCAGAGCAGAATACAGTGGCACTATTACTTCCCTTGATCTAGATGCTATACTCCTATTGATGCAGCCCAGAATTGCATTGGCTTTTTTAGCTGCCGCGTCACACTGTTGGCTCATGTCAAGTTTGTGGTCAACCAAGACTCCTAGATCCTTTTCCCATGTACTGCTCTCAAGCCAGGTGTCACCCATCTTGTATTTGTGCCTCTCATTTTTTTTGCCCAAGTGCAATACTTTACATTTCTCCCTGTTAAAATTCATCTTGTTTGTTTTGGCCCAGTTCTCTAATCTGTCAAGGTCGTTTTGAAGTGTGTTCCTGTCCTCTGGGGTGTTAGCCACCCCTCCCAGTTTGGTGTCATCTGCAAATTTGATCAGGATGCCCTTGAGTCCATCATCCAAGTCGTTGATAAAGATGTTGAATAAGACCGGGCCCAAGACAGAACCCTGTGGCACCCCACTAGTCACTCTTCTCCAGGATGAAGAGGAACCATTGATGAGCACCCTTTGGGTTCGGTCAGTCAGCCAGTTACAAATCCACTGAGTGGTAGCATAGTCAAGACCACATTTTACCAGCTTCTTTACAAAAATATCATGGGGCACCTTGTCAAATGCCTTGCTGAAATCAAGGTAGGCTACATCCACTGCGTTCCCTTCATCTACCAGGCTTGTAATTCTGTCAAAAAACGAGATCAGGTTAGTCTGACATGACTTATTTTTCAGAAATCCATGCTGACTATTGGTGATCACAGCATTCCTTTCTAGGTGCTCACAGACTGTTTGCTTAATGATCTGCTCCAGAATCTTCCCTGGTATTGATGTCAGACTGACTGGGCGGTAATTATTTGGGTCCTCTCTTTTCCCCTTTTTGAAAATAGGGACAACATTTGCCCTCCTCCAGTCTGCCGGGACTTTGCCTGTTCTCCAGGAATTCTCAAAGATGACTGCCAGTGGTTCTGAGATCACATCTGCCAGTTCTTTTAATACTCTTGGATGCAGTTCATCTGGCCCTGGAGACTTGAATACATCTAAACTAGCCAAGTATTCTTGTACTATCTCCTTAGTTATTCTGGGCTGTGTTTCCTCTGCTGAATCATTTGCTCCAAATTCTTCAGGTCGGGCATTGTTTTCTTTATCGGAGAAGACTGAGGCAAAGAAGGCACTGAAGAGTTCAGCCCTTTCTGTGTCCCCTGTTTGCATTTCACCATCTTCTCCTCTGAGTGACCCCATTGTTTCTTTGTTCTTCCTTTTGCTACGAACATACCCAGAAAAGCCTTTTTTGTTGCTTTTAACCTCTCTAGCAAGCCTGAGTTCATTCTGTGCTTTAGCTTTTCTGACTTTGTGTCTACACGTGCTGGCTATTTGTTTGAATTCCTCTTTGGTGGTTTCCCCCCTTTTCCATTTTTTGTACACATCCCTTTTAAATCTTAACTAAGTTAAAAGTTCTTTAGATAGCCATCCTGGCTTCTTTAGGCACCTTCCATGCTTCCGTCTCATTGGTATTGCCTGACGTTGTGCTTTTACTATCTCCCTCTTAACAAACTCCCAGCCATCGTGAACTCCCTTTCCTTTTAGTATTACTGTCCATGGGATCTCACCCAGCACTTCCCTAAGTTTTATGAAGTTGGCTTTCTTAAAGTCAAGAAATTGAGTCCTAGTATGCTTGGCTGCTCCTTTCCGCTGTATAGTAAACTTCAGAAGAGCATGATCACTCGCGCCTAATGATCCTTCCACTTCTACCCCACTAACCAGGTCATCAACATTGGTTAGGACCAGATCTAAAATGGCTGTTCCTCTTGTTGCTTCTCCCACTTTCTGGACAATGAAGTTGTCTGCAAGGCCAGTGAGGAATCTGTTTGACCTTATGCTCTTGGCTGAGTTTGACATCCAACAAATGTCCGGGTAATTGAAGTCCCCCATTACTACTATCTCCCTTCCTTTTGCATGCTTGGCCATCTGTTCCAGGAAGGCATCATCTATGTCCTCCGTTTGGCTTGGGTATCTATAGTAAACTCCCACAATGAGGTCACTGTTATTCTTCTCTCCCTTAATTTTGACCCAAATGCTCTCACTTTGGCTTTGAGGTTCTAAATCCTGGATCTCTTCACAGGTATACACATCTGTCAGGGGTTCAGGAGCAGAGGCAAGGGCAAGGGAGGAAACAGAGAGCGAGGGGGAGGAGGCAGAAGAAAAGATGAGTGATGACGACGACCCGAGATCTCCGAGTCTTTCCAGTGAATCAGAAGATTCACAGAAAGGAGCACCAGTGGCCAGGGCAAGGGGGGAGCCTAGGGGGACACCCCAGGAAGATAGAGCCAGAGGGGACTCAGAGGGGAGCAGTTGGAAATCGGGACCAGCGTCACCGCCAGAGAGCAGGGAAGAGGAAGGGCGCCAGGGATCAAGCGCTGGCAGCGCACAACAGGGGGGAGGGCACGAGTCAGGAGTGGCCACACCTCCATCGGGGAGCGAAGAAACGGTCAGACGGAAGGTGGAAGGTTGGGCGCGCGCGCCAAGTTCAAATGCACAGGAAGGTGGCGCAGTAGGCAGCCCGGAAAGGGAGCCAGGTCCTAAAGCCCGCCGAAAGGAGGGAGAAGAGTCAGGGGGGTCAGCGTCAGAGGAATCCCGGAAGGAAGAGACCCCGGGGGGCAGAGGGACCCAGAGAAGAACAGTCAGGCGGAAAAGGTGGAGCAAGGCTAGGATATTAAGTTGGTGTACAAGGGGCGGAGACTCAGATGGAGCTTCGCCGATCTAACCATTAGACGTAGGGTTGCACGCAGCAGCTTGAGAATGGAAACTGTAACTCAATAAAGACTTTTATTTAATGATCGCTGGCTAGCGTGATCCTCTGTGAGCTAGGATCTGGAAGCAACTCTGACAACATCCCTGACATATAACGCCACTCCTCCTCCTTTCTGATGCTGAGCAACACTTCCTATCCACCCCAACCAGCCTAGTCAATGAGCAGGGATGATGGGAGTTGTAGTCCAGAAGTCTCCAGGCTCAGTGACTGAGCAGTTTGCTGTTAGCAGTTAGCAGGCTTAGGCTTGAATAACTGTGGAGGCCTTGCCTTACTTCTTCTGCTCTGCTTCTGCTCTCCAGAACCTTTGTCTCATGACACACACATGGCTTTTATAACATTCAGGAAGGGTTAAGGAATGGATATCAGAACGAATTTGGACACATTACACTTTGTAACTGTTAAGTTGTAGGTGAACAAGTTGTGGGGACGACGCAGTAATTCTTCAAACAGCTCTTGTTTATTCAGAGGCCAGAACAGAACTGAACTGAAGGGTTCAGTCAGCCTGCTTATATAGAGCTCCAGTACACATAATTGTAACAACTTTTCTAAAACTATCCAATCACTGAATGTCACTTTCGATCCCTTATTTGCATAACTATCTACAGTATCCCCCTGCTGGCCCAGGGTGAGAACTTCAGTACATAACAGTAACACTAATAATGTGTTATTAAAATGTGACACCAGAGGGCACTGCAGAGCAACCAGAAACCAGCAGTAAGGGAAACTGCCTTGTTACAGAGGAAACAATGTAAGGAACGTTTTTATTTTACCAGTATGCACTGTGACATTTTAGAATGATATATCTAATAATGTTAAAAAGGTCAGTGTAGATCCAGCCTTAGATCAGGCAATTTCCAGTTTGTCTTACTTTTGCACAAGTCTTGACTCATATATCTGCTCTACTCTAACCTGCCCCAAAAGGAAATAAAATCAATCCACAACTAATTCTCATTTAAATATGCATTTTTGTATGTTCCTCTCTATTAAAATGTGTCATTCTAAATGTATCTTGTTTCAAAAACACTACACATTCCGATGAGCTTGTTGAGCAAAGATCTGTACGGCAACATTTAAAGAGGTGCAAAATCTGATGGATAGTTATTGCTCACAGTCAGCTTTGGAAAATGTGCTGCAAGTCAGAATAAAATAAAATAAAAAACCCTACATATTATAGTTGCAGTGGAGGGGCAGGCAGACAGGAAATGAAGGCAGCAGCAAGAATACTGGGAGTTCCTGTCACCTGGTCACCATTTTAATCATTTTGGCAGTGGTATCATTTTGGTACAAAAGGAGAAGGAGAAATTCAATTCTGTTTGCACCTGAAGTTAAAGCAATGGGTACAAGCTATGATGCTGTTGCTCCGCCTTCTCTGGCTGGAGGCAGCAATGCTTCTGAATACCAGTTTGTGGAAACCCCCGTGGGGAGAAGGCTGCTCTGGTGCCTGCTTCAAGGTTTCCCACAGACATCTGGTTGGCCACAGTGAGAATAGTTCTTATTATGTTCTGACGTTCACTTTCTGAAAACACTACCATCCTTCAAAATGCACAGTGCTCCAAATTTTGCAATGCGGTTCTCCAGCCAAGTAATGTATGGGGGGGGGGGATGCTTGGGCAAAATGTGCATAAAAATGCATTCTATTGAGGGAAATTGCCTTGCATATAATATAAGGGGGGGGGGATTTGAATCCACATGCTGATGAATTTCCATAAAAATGTTTCTTTTAAAGAAAAGTACACAAACTGATGTGAAAATGTAGACAACTGAATTTAACATTGGAAAAATTGTTCTCTCAGTTATGTGAGGGACACATCAAAGGAAACGCCTCCCTTGACACCAACCAGAGGCAAGATTTGTTCTTTCAATATGGCACGGACTGGGTAGGCCAGCCTTTCCTGAGGTGATTCCTCCAGAGGTTTAGCAGTGCAACTCCCACCCTTCCGTTGGCCACGCTGGCTGGGGCTGGTGGGAGTTGTGGTCCAACACCATCTGGAGGGCAGCAGGATGAGGAGGGTTGGAATCCGATCCACAGAATTAAGAAAAGTGTAGACTGATTTCACAGGAACAGGAGTCTGAAAGGAAATTCCTAGTGAAATCCGCCTTCAGCTACAGATCATCTCCTGCTGTGGGAGGGGTGGAGACCAGGTCCTTATCCCCGTTTACAGTGACTCTCAGGGAAATTCTGATGGTCTGCTTATCTGGGATAGAAGTCTCACTTAAACTGAGTCAAGATTAACATTTCCGTTTTCCAGGTCTCCACTTAATGTACCGTGGATTAAGATTGACCATGGTGGGTTTTGCAGCATTGTCTCTCTTTGCGTCTGTCTCTCATTCAGATTTAAGGATCCCGTTTGCCCACAGACAATAGTCTGAATATTTCCCCATGCATCCATGCAATTTCTGTTTCTCTCCCCCCCACCCTTTCTCTCTCCCACCCATAAGGGCCTACATTCATTGTCAGGCAGGAGACTGGCTATCTTTCAGTTTGCCTTTACCTTTGAGGATGAATAAAATGAAGATGTGTCTTTGTACAATCACCCTGAAACAATTTCTGATCCACAAACAGAGGGCAAAACAGGCTTTTACACTGATGTGCCCTCTCTCTCTCTCTCTCTGTGTGTGTGTGTGTGTGTGTGAGAGAGAGAGAGAGAGAGAGAGAGAGAGAGAGAGAGAGAGATAGTTTAGTAGCTCTTAGAAAAGCCTAGTTTTTAGAGACACAATATAATAATAGTAATAATAATAATAATAATAATTCTTATTTATATCCCGCCCTCCCCAGCCGGAGCCGGGCTCAGGGCGGCTAACAACAATAAAATAATACAACATTCTAAAATCATTTCATTATAAAATTAATTCAAATCAAATTGATGGCAACCATTGGGCTAGAGTTCTGTGAAGATTGCCAAAGGAGGGAGTCAGAATAATAATAAAAAATAAATAAATAAATAAATAAATATGCAAGACATAAATGGGGTGAATATTTTTAAATACAGTGGTACCTTGGGTTACATACGCTTCAAGTTACAGACTCCGCTAACCCAGAAATAGTGCTTCAGGTTAAGAACTTTGCTTCAGGATGAGAACAGAAATCCTGCTCCGGCAGCACAGCAGCAGCAGCAGGCCCCATTAGCTAAAGTGGTGCTTCAGGTTAAGAACAGTTTCAGGTTAAGTACGGACCTCCGGAATGAATTAAGTACTTAACCCGAAGTACCACTGTACCAGCTTCTTAGTAAAGATGTCAACCTCCCTCTACTGCTTCTTGTCTTCCCTCCCTCCTTTCCAGGGTCTGGAAACCAAACTTTATGTGCAACAGTTGAGGAAGTTGGCTATGTTTAGCCTGGAGAAAAGAAGACTGAGAAGTGATAGGATGTCCATCTTCTTATATCTGAAGGTCGCAAGCAAGCTTATTTTTTGTTGCTCCAGAGGGTGTGACCCAAACCAATGTGGCCTCACTTTTAAACATTGTGTGGCCATAGCTAATGCAAATTTGTCCTTAGGTTATGGTTATTTATTAGCTTAAAATCAGGGTCCTCTTAAGTTAGGTGGGTTTTTAAAAATAGTTATCCCAAACTTTCTTTTTAATTGAACCATTTGTCCCCTTGATAAGAAATCACTAAATATTTATTATGGTCACCGATGAGCTGCTATGTGCAATAAAACAAATTCCATTTGATAAACAAAGAACTTCTTTTCTATTGATTGCTGCCTTCAGTGTGTTTTTACCCTCTTTTCATTCCTCTTCCATGCATACAGAGAGCCACACACCTTCCTTTTTAGAGGGAGCATGTGCGTCCTTGAGTAACAGAAGTTTTATTCTGCAAGGTTTCAGGACACAATACATTACTATAGCAACAACTGATATTTGCAGCCTGGCTTGGTCACAATTAGCAAAGCGTAATGCAAGAATATCTCCATGGATTTTGCCACGCAACAACAACTCTCAGATATTAAGAACTGCTGGCATGAAAAGAAAAATCCCCACACTGCTGGGTCCCTGAAAATAATCCTGGCGCATGATTCCCAGCCAGTTCACAGATGGAGCTGTTTTCCCCCCTAACAAAAGACGGTTGCCTGATTCCCTCCCCCAGCAACTAATGCACATCAGCTGAGGCCTCCACTCAAGCTGACTGTGTGCTGCATCCATTTGCTGTGCAGTAACCTGCCATGTGCTGATTGAAGACAAAAAGTGTGTTCTTTTGCCTAAACATGAGAGCATAAGAGCCCTGCTGGATCAGGCCAATGGCCCATCTAAGCCAGCATCCTGTTGTCACAGTGGCCAACCTGTGGGAAACTGGCAAGCAGGACCCAAGCCCAAGAGCTCTTCCCTCTTGTAGTTTCTAACAGCTAGCATCATCGTCTCCAGCTGGGACTGTCACGAAAACCCATAAGCCATTATGGCTGCTAATTGTCACACAGAGTCCTGAATTCCCCAAAACAAGCCTTTCTCGGCCCCCTCAAAAAAACTCAAATCTTTCTCCACCTTTTCAGGGAAAGAGAGAAGCACAGCCTGCTTCAGCTTCTCATTTGCATGCTCTCAGGGGCTTCTCAGCAACACGGCACACAATGGTCTGTTCAGCATCCAAACCTCTTAGGTCTCTGCCCAGTTTCTTCGCATTGCTGCTTTGCCTTTCCTTGCTAGTTTGGGAGTCTGAAGTATCACTGAGTCACTGCGCTGCCCCCCTGGGGGTTGTGGGCATTTCCTCTTTGGCGCCTGCTTTGAAAGAGAGGCAGAGAGATCTGATCATGCAGCTTGGCTCTCTCTCTCTGGCTTAAAATGAACTGGACTAGATTCCTAGACAGGAAGGGGATTTGGGGAGATGGGGAGGGGTTCCCCGAGGCAAAAATGCCTCCCTCCAAAGCGCTTTCCTGCCTGGCTTCTCATGTGGATGGGGAAAGGTAAAGGTAAAGGGACCCCTGACTGTTAGGTCCAGTCGTGGACGACTCTGGGGTTGCGGCTCATCTCGCTCTATAGGCCGAGGGAGCCGGCGTTTGTCTGCAGACAGCTTCCGGGTCATGTGGCCAGCATGGTGAACCAGAGCAGAGCACGGAAACGCTGTTAGGGAAAGGGCATTGAATTGGCTGTGCCTTCTGAAATCTGATGTGAGTCTCTCCATTTTGTGCATTTGGGTGAAGGTGAGTCCCAGGGCAGCTGGGGAGGGGATGCCTGGGGATGTGGTCTCTGCAGCTGATCCATCCAGGATTTTCCCCAACACAAGGACACTGCTGTTGCTTACACATTCCTAATTTGCTCAGAAGCTTGGAACACTAAAAAAGGGAAATTTATGTATTCCCAAACTCACAAGTTTATATGTCCATAGCCCATATCATACACCTGTACATTTGCAACAATAATGATTGTTCAAAGTTATCATGCTTCTAAAATATTCATAAATGCATGATGACATCACATAGTCTCCACACACACAGTTGGTTGTATTTATTGATTTGGGGTTTTCTCCCCGCCCCCCCGGGCTTCCCCAAATCCAATAGATAATTTCAATGATTTCTGTGCTTCAAATACTGCAGTTTTGTGTTTCCTCTAATATCTTTTGTACTGAACCAGGAGGAAATACTCAAGCAGTGATACGGATGTAGAATAGAATGTCCCTATTTTCCTCTCAGGTATGTGGAAGGTGTGTGATGTTCCGGATATGTGGTATTCAGAAGCATTGCTGCCTCCAGCTGCGGAGGCACAGCAGAGCCATCACGACTAGCGTCCAACAATAGCCCTCTCTTCCTCCATGACATTGTCTAGTCCTCTTTTAAAGCCATCCCTGTTGGTGGCTGTCACTGCCCCCGGGGGGAGCAAATTCCACAGTTTGACTGTGCACTGCGTGAAGAAGTGCTTTCTTCCATCTGTCCTGAATCTTCCAACATTCAGCCTTATTGAATGTCCATGTTGTTGTTACCGGCTCATCAGATTTGCAGATCACACCAAAGAGAGGGGTATCTAATGCTGCAAAAGACAGAATCATGATTCACGATGACCCCAATAGATTGGAGAATTGGGCCCAAACTAACTACCATATTTTTCTGTCTATAGGACGCACCCATGTATAGGACACCCCCTATTTTAGGGGACTCAATTTTAGGAAAATGAGGGGAGGTGGCCCAAAGTTGTTGAGCCTCCCCCCCCCCACAGCTGGGGGCAGGGAACACTTCCTAGATCATTTCCTGTGTGCAGCAGCATCGGGGGAATTTGCGCTCCTGTCAGCCATTGCGCTATCATGCTGCCACACATGGGAAACATTCCAGGGAGTCTCTGCTGCACACAGCGGCATCAGGAGCAGTTGCGCTCCCACCAATGAGCTGGCTGGCGGCGCACAGCTTCTCCCCCCCCCCCACGTAACTGCAGGCAGGAAACACCCCCCAGATCGCTCCCCGCTCGCTGCGGCATCGGGGGAAGCCACGCTCCTGCCAACAAGCTGGCTGACAGTGTGCCGCTTCTCACCCCCCCATGCCACTATCCGTGTATTAGACGACCCCAGTTTTTTGACATGATTTTTGAGCCAAAAAACCTCGTCCAATACACAGAAAAATATGGTAAATGAATGTCAGTAGGGACAAATGTCAGGTTCTTCACTTTGACAGTAGAACGGTCTCCCTTGGGAAGTGGCAGTCTCTCATTGGATGGCCACTGGTAAGGGATTCTTCCATTATGATTCCTGCACTGCAGAGCTTAGGGAAATAATAATAATAATAATAATAATAATAATAATAATAATAATAATAATTTATTTATACCCCGCCCAACTGGCCAGGCTTCCCCAGCCACTCTGGGCAGCTTCCAACAAAATATTAAAATACCGTGATACATCAAACATTAAAAGCTTTCCTAAATAGTGCTGCCTACAATTTTATGATTCTGTCTGCTTGACATTATGCCGTCAGCTGCATTTATGTTAGTTAAAAGTGATTTAAAATACTTAAAGTTGCTCACCAAAGGTGGTCAGCTCTGTTTTTCATGCAGAAATGTTGTTTCCATCACCAGCATACTAGCAGCTTTGGGTTTGTTGAGCTTGACATCTTACTTAATTTGAAAAAAACAAAACAAAACAAAACAACCCCAAAACAAAACACTAAAATCAAAACAACACCCTTCTCCAACTTCTCTTTTCTTATTGTAAATGTTTCTTTCACTTCATCCTATCAACACTAGTCTCTGCAGGCAATAAATGCAAGTCCGAATTTTTTAGCATCGTGGTAGTTTAATCTTCTGTGAAATGTGCTCCCTTCATCCTGCCTATATTCACAATGTATGTATTATTAATTAAAAGGTAAAGGTAAAGGGCCCCTGGACGGTTTAGTCCAGTCAAAGGAGAATATGGGGTTGCGGCGCTCATCTCACTTTTCAGGCCAAGGGAGCTGGTGTTTGTCCACAGACAATTTTCCGGGTCATGTGGCCAGCATGACTAAACCGCTTCTGGCACAATGGGACACAGTGACAGAAACCAGAGCACACGGAAATGCTGTTTACCTTCCCACCACAGCAGAACCTATTTATCTTCTTGCTCTGGCGTGCTTTCAAACTGGCAGGAGCTGGGCTGGAGCAACGGGAGCTCACTCCGTCACGGGGTTTCAAACCACTGACCTTTTGATTGGCAGACCATGTGGTTTAGACCACAGCACCACACTGGTAGGTAAATGGTACTACTACTGCTAATAATAATAATAATAATGTTTTATACCACCTAATCAATGGTGTTCTTGAAGTTGGGAACCTTCTTTGGTCTGAGGGCCACATTCCTTCACGAGAACTTTCCAGGGGCTGCATGTCTATGGCTGTGGCTGTGACTCTTGTCTTTGTGCACTGAGGCTCTACTCCAGCAATGGAAAACTCAGAGACAAACCACACACACTCCTTTACACATTCCATCCTCAAATCTGTAGAAGCAAGAGGCATTATCACAAATCAATGGCACATTCCTTTCTACCCCATTTGGCAATGCAAATGCAAGAACCTCTACAATGGTCTTTTCTGTCCCTTGGCTGAGACAAGCTAGCATCCATTGCTAAGGAAAAGGGGAGCCTCCATAGACAGGACCTTATGAGGACAATGAAGGCTTGCCTGTAGAGCAAAATGTTCCTCCAGTCCTGTACTCAAGATCATCAAAATTTACCTGAGCAGCTTCTTTGGCAATCCCTCGTAGCCAAGTAAGAATGTCTTCTATGAACACAGTCTTAATAGTGAGTCCATAAGTGACTGTGGAGGCCAGCTCTGGATGCACATGTCCTTCCACAGTGGGGACATAGGGGTTATGAACACGACAGCCCAAAACCAAGGACAGCCTGAGATGGAAGGAGAACAGAGAGACTTGCAAATTTCTCAGACAGCTGGAACTAGTGGGCTGATGCCATCTCCTCCCTCTGAAGCTGGCAGGAATGTGGCTTATCGGCTCAGGAAAGGTGGGCTGAGGAATAATAATAATAATAATAATAATAAATTTTATTTATACCCCGCCCTCCCCAGCCGAAGCTGGGCTCAGGGCGGCTAACAACAATCAAAATAATCCAACATTCTAAAAACCTTTCATTATAAAAATTAATTAAAATCAAATTGATGGCAACCATTAAGCAAAATTCTGTGCAGATTGCCAGAGGAGGGGGTCAGGCTGCGCCCTGACCAAAGGCCTGGTGGAACAGCTCTGTCTTACAGGCCCTGCGGAAAGATGTCAGGTCCCGCAGGGCCCTAGTCTCTTGTGACAGAGCGTTCCACCAGATTGGAGCCGCGACCGAGAAAGCCCTGGCTCTAGTTGAGGCCAGCCTAACCTCAGCTTTCTGAGGAATCACAGACACTCACGGCACAAGGAAGGGAGAGCATTTCCTCACCGGAAGAGGAGGTAGCTGACCCCATCATTCCCAGGACTAGATGAAGGGGGAAGGTCCAAGACAAAAGATGACCTCCGAAATGTAAGGGTAGGAGGTTCAGGATATTCTGCAGTAGCCGGAAGTATTCTTCAGAAGGGTCAACTTGATTGTGATGGATGGTCGCTTGGAGAGAGCGGTTGGAGGCTAATTGCTTGTATACAATAAATCTTCTGTTAATTACCTCTTGTGTGCTGTTTTCTCAAGCCAGCAGCCGGCCAGCTCCTGAAAATTGGTTTCCAGGCGGGAGTTGGTTACGGTGAGGGTTTGCCAAATGTGCCTTCCTCTTAGCACGTTTCTCCCTTTTGTCCTGAGTTCAAGTGTCTTTAAAGTCTTTGACACCTTTGGTAAAGGCTGTTCTCCAGTTGGAGCGCTTGCAGGCTAGTGTTTCCCAGTTGCTGGTGTTTATCCTACATTTTTTTTTATTTGCCTTGAGAGAGTCTTTAAACCTCTTTTGTTGACCACTAGCATTACACTTTTCATTTTTAAGTTCAGAATAGAGTAGTTGCTTTGGAAGATGATAATCAGGCATCCAAACAACATGATCAGCCCAACAAAGTTGATGTTGAAGAATCATTGCTTCTACACTAGTGATATTTGCTCCTCCGTCCTCCACCAGTTTCTCCGTCCTCCACCAGTCACAGACTGTGGGCCGGGGGGGGGGAGGGGTGGCATTATTAATCCGGGAAGATTGTCCTTTCAGGGATCTACCATTGCCATCGATCCCCGGCATTGAATGTGTTGGCCTAGTGTGGGGCTCCGAGGAGAGCTTGGCTGTCTGGCTGGTGTACCGGCCACCTAGCGCACCAGCAGCCACCCTGTCAGGCCTATTGGAGGTGGTGGCCGGCTGTGCCTTGGAGTTCCCTAACCTATCGGTATAGGGGGACTTCAACATCCATGCTGATGCCACTCCCTCCTCACAGGCTCTGGACCTGGTGTCTTCCATGGCGTCACTAGGGCTCTCCCAGTTTGTTTCGGGCCCCACACATCAAGCAGGCCACACGCTGGATTTGATCTTTGGCGTAGGTATAGATGTGATCATGTCTCCTTCGATGAAGGTGCCATGGTCCGATCACTACGCTCTGAAAGCCAGGATTGACTTTCCACCCCCACCCTGCTTAGGTGGCGAGCCGATTTGGGCTCGCCCACAGAGGCTGATGGACCCTGATAGATTCCGCCAAGCCTTGCGGGACCTTTCTCCCCCTGGCGACTCATTGAATGAGCTTGTTGAGGGCTGGAATATCCAGCTCCTGGCAGCCATCGATGAGATTGCACCTAAGCGCCCTCTGCGACCCCGCAGAAACCGGGCTCCCTGGTTTACCGAGGAGCTCCGGAAAATGAAGCGGGACCTCAGACGGCTAGAGCGAGTATGGCGGGGTGCCCGTGACGGAGCCTCAAGAACATCTTATAGGGCTTTTATGAAAACCTACGAGATGGCGGTGAAGGCTGCTAAGAAGTCTTACTTCTCAGCCTCCATTGCATCTGCTAGCTCTCACTGGGCGCAATTATTTAGTATAATCAGGTCTTTAACGTCCCTTGAGGGACAGCCAAATTTAAATAATAATTTGACACACAGCTGTGAGGCATTTGCGAGCTTTTTTGCGGAGAAGGTCTTGTTGCTCCGCCATGACCTCCCTGCCAATTTGGATACAATAAAGGAACTGGAGGCCCCTCAACTGTCCTCGGGTCCAGTATTGGACCACTTCAACCGGATATCCCCAGCCGATGTGGACAGACTCCTCCGAGCTGGAAAGCCCACCACCTGTCCTCTTGACCCATGCCCGTCTTGGCTGATTAGAGCGTGTCCAGACGAGGTGCGGGCCCACCTGGGGGATATCATCAATTTGTCCCTTGGCACGGGGACATTCCCAGGGGAACTGAAGGAGGCAGTGGTGCGCCCGCTCTTAAAGAAAACATCATTAGATCCTTTAGATCTATCCAATTACCGCCCGGTTTCGAATCTTCCGTTCCTGGGTAAGGTGATTGAGAGAGCGGTTGCTGAACAGCTTGGTGGGTTTCTGGATGAAACATCGGCTCTGGATCCATTCCAGTCCTGCTTCCGCACTGGTCATGGGACCGAGACGGCTCTGGTTGCCCTAACAGATGATCTTCGTAGACAGCTGGATCAAGGTGGGTCGGGGCTGCTGATTCTTCTAGATCTGTCAGCAGCTTTCAACATGGTCGATCACGAACTTCTGGACCACTGCCTTGCCGACGTGGGGATCCAGGGCACAGTCCTTCAATGGCTGTGCTCGTTTCTCTCTGGTCGGGGACAGAGGGTGGCGCTTGGGGGGGAATTGTCATCGCGCCACTCCTTGGTGTGTGGAGTACCTCAGGGTGTGATACTCTCCCTGATGCTTTTCAACATCTTTATGCGCCCCCTTGCCCAGCTTGTCTGGAGTTTTGGGCTGGGTTGCCATCAGTATGCTGATGACACCCAACTCTAGCTGTTGATGGATGGCCATCCTGACTCGGCCCCAGACACACTGACCAGATGTTTGGAAGCTTTGGCTGGATGGTTACGTGGGAGCTGGTTGAAGCTAAATCCTTCGAAGACAGAGGTCCTGTGGCTGGGACGGGACGATATGGGATTGGGGGGGCAACTCCCATCTCTTGCGGGGGCGCAATTAGTGCCAGCACCATCCGTTAAGAGTTTGGGTGTAATCTTCGACACCTCCCTTTCCATGGAGGCGCAGATTGCAGCTACAACAAAGGCGGCATTTTTCCATCTCCGCCAAGCTAAGCAGTTGGCTCCTTACCTCTCTCGCCCTGACCTAGCCACTGTGATCCATGCGACGGTCACCTCCAGACTGGATTATTGTAACTTGCTCTACGTGGGGCTGCCCTTGAGACTGACCCAGAAACTCCAGCGGGTGCAGAATGCTGCAGCGAGACTCCTTAGGGGTCTTCACTGCGAGATCACATTCACCCGGTGCTATACCAGCTGCACTGGCTCCCGGTGGAGTAAAGGATCAGGTTTAAGGTGCTGGTTTTAACCTTTAAAGCCCTATACGGCCTAGGACCCTCGTTCCTATGGGACCGCCTCTCCTGGTATGCCCCACAGAGAAACTTACGGTCTTCAAATAAAAACATCTTGAAGGTCCCAGGCCACAGAGAAGTTAGGCTGGCCTCAACTAGAGCCAGGGCTTTTTCGGCCGTGGCTCCGATCTGGTGGAACACTCTGTCACAAGAGACCAGGGCCCTGCGGGACTTGACATCTTTCCGCAGGGCCTGCAAGACAGAGCTGTTCCACCAGGCCTTTGGCCAGGGCACAGCCTGACTCCCTCCCTCGGCAATCTTCATGGAGCTCTGGCCCAATGGTTGCCAGTGGCTTGAATTAATTAATTTTATAATGAATGATTTTAGAGTGTTGTTTGTGCTGTACTTTTGTACTGTTTTATTGTTGTTAGCCGCCCTGAGCCCGGCTTCGGCTGGGGAGGGCGGGATATAAATAAAATTTATTATTATTATTATTATTATTATTATTATTATTATTATTATTATTCCAGCACACTGGCATTAGTTTGCATGTCTTCCCAAGTGATGTGTAAATTTTTCAGAGACACCATTGATGGAACAGGGCCACCATCAATGGTTGGCATGCTCAGGTGACATATATTTTTTTATATAAATGGTGTAAACAGGAACGTTTTGGATTCTTAGATCACAGACTGCAGTTTCTTGAAGATGGACTTCTGGCAAGTGATGGGCTGCACCTCACAACGGTTGGGAGGAATGTTTTTGCCAAAAATCTCAGAAACCTCATCAGGAGGGCTTTAAACTGACTAATGTGGGGGAGGGAGACAGTGCTCCTGAAGGTAGGAGTCTATCAATTGATGAAGATGATCATCCAATTTGTGGTGGGAGGAAAAAATCCTTAAATAAGAGACACGGGGGAATGATTAATGGACTTCAATGTCTGTACACTAATGCGCAAAGCATGGGAAATAAACAAGATGAGCTTGAGCTCTTGGTACAGCAAACTAAATATGACATAATAGGCACCACTGAAACCTGGTGGGATAAGTCCCACGATTGGAATGTAATAATGGAGGGATACAATCTATTTCAGAGAAACAGACCAGACAAGAAAGGAGGAGGAGTGGCGTTATATGTCAGGGGTGTGTATACCTGTGAAGAGATCCAAGATTTAGAACCTCAAAGCCAAAGTGAGAGCATTTGGGTCAAAATTAAGGGAGAGAAGAATAACAGTGACCTCATTGTGGGAGTTTACTATAGATACCCAAGCCAAACGGAGGACATAGATGATGCCTTCCTGGAACAGATGGCCAAGCATGCAAAAGGAAGGGAGATAGTAGTAATGGGGGACTTCAATTACCCGGACATTTGTTGGATGTCAAACTCAGCCAAGAGCATAAGGTCAAACAGATTCCTCACTGGCCTTGCAGACAACTTCATTGTCCAGAAAGTGGGAGAAGCAACAAGAGGAACAGCCATTTTAGATCTCGTCCTAATCAATGTTGATGACCTGGTTAGTGGGGTAGAAGTGGAAGGATCATTAGGCGCGAGTGATCATGCTCTTCTGAAGTTTACTATACAGCGGAAAGGAGCAGCCAAGCATACTAGGACTCAATTTCTTGACTTTAAGAAAGCCGACTTCATAAAACTTAGGGAAGTGCTGGGTGAGATCCCATGGACAGTAATACTAAAAAGAAAGGGAGTTCATGATGGCTGGGAGTTTGTTTGTTTGTTTGTTTGTTTGTTTTTTAATAAAAAAAAAATTATTTATACAACAAGAAAAACAAACAAACAAAAAACACAAATACCGAATTACACACAAATTACAAAAATAACCATAGACACTTAATATTCTTAGCAAACAATAAAACATCTATTGGTCTTAACACTAAAGACCCAACCTCCCGTCTATTCCATACTTCAAATTCATATTACTTATTGCCAATACACTTTTTTTTTCATAATTAAACTTATTCTCATTAAATCTAATTTCTTATATCTACCTTGCAACTATTACTGAAGTTCCTCGAATGCTGCAACAGAATTTAAACTACTATATTTATTTTTCAGATATTCTTTAAAAACCTCCCATTTAGAAACAAATTCCTGTTTTGATTTATTTTTTATTTTTTCTGATAAACCATCTAATTCAGCATATTCTGTCAGCTTTTGGATCCAATCTTGAATAGAGGGGATTTCATTACTCTTCCATTTTGCTGCGATCAAAACTCTTGCTGCCGCCGTCGCATACCCTTCCTCTTTTGTGGAATATCCAAATCTGTTATTCCCAGGAGGTTAGGCCTCTGGTTTTTTATTGAAAGAGATCTTTAGCATTTTTTGCAGTTCTGCATGTATACTCTCCCAGAATACCTGTATTTTCCTACATATCCACCACATATGGTAGAATGTTCCTGAGTCTCCGCATCTCCAACAATTACTTGATACATTTTTATACATTTTTGAAAGCTTCCATGGTGTTAGATACCATCGATGTTGCATTTTTTGAAAGTTCTCTCTAATCGTGTAACAATTTGTGAATTTCCAATTGATCTTCCATAAATTTTCCCATTGGGCCATGGTTATTGAGTGGCCAAAATCCTGGGACCACCTCACCATTGCCACTGTTACCTCCTCCTCCTTGACTGTCCAGTCAAGGAGGAGTCGGTAAGTTTTGGAAAGAGTTTTTCTTTTAGAATTTAGAAGATCAGATTCAAATCGGGAAATTTCTGTTGAGAACCCCTTTTGTTTGTCAGATTTAAATTTTTCAAATAACTGATGGTATTGGAACCAGTCTGAAATGTGTTCTCTTATCTCCTCAAAGTTTTTTAATTTTATTTGGTTATCCTCATTTTTTAGAAGTATTTTATATGTTGGCCAGCTTTCCTGAGTATTTTTCCGTTTTACTGCTATGGCTTCTACTGGAGAAGTCCACCACGGGACTTTAGGCTCCATCAGGTCTTTATATTTTTCCCATACAGCAAAGAGTGACTTTCTTATTATATGGTTGGTAAAGTTTTTATGAATTTTCGCTTTTCCATATATTAGGTAGGCGTGCCATCCCCAACGGTTGTCAAAACCTTCCAGGTCGAGGAGGTCCGAATCCTGCAACGTGCACCAATCTTTTAGCCAAGTGAAACATGCTGCCTCGTAGTAAAGTTTTAGGTCGGGTAGGGAAAAGCCTCCTCTCTCTTTTATGTCTATTAAGATCAGGTGTTTAATCCTAGGTTTCTTCCCTTCCCACAGGAATTTGGAAATTTCTCTTTGCCATATCTTGAGACAACCTGCTTCGCCCAGTATTGGAATCATTTGAAATAAAAAGATTAATTTTGGAAGTACATTCATCTTTATAATGGAAATCCTACCCAGAAATGTTAATTTTAGTTTACTCCAGCTTACAAAGTTTTTTCTAATCTCTAACCAAGTTTTGGTGTAATTATCCTGAAATAAGTTTATGTTCTTGGGGGTGATCCAAATACCCAGGTATTTCGCTTTTGAGGAGATTTTCAGGCCCAATATTTGTTCTAAATCGTCCTTTTCTTCTGTGGTTACATTTTTAACAAGCATTTTTGTTTTTGTTATATTCAGCTTGAAGCCTGCCACTTCTCCAAATTCTTTAATCAATTCCAGCACTCTTTTCAGACTTTCTTTAGGGTTTTCAGTCATAACAAGTAGATCGTCCGCGAAGGCTTTAATTTTATATGTTTTGTTTCCCAGAGTGATGCCTTTAACAAGCTGATCCCTTCTTATCTGATTGTTCAAGACTTCCATCACCAAGATAAGTATCAGTGGTGACAGTGGGCAGCCCTGTCTGGTTCCCTTGTTTATTTTGCACTCCTCAGTAATTCTTCCATTGATGATCAATTTTGCATATTGTTCCGAATAGATGGCATTTATTCCTTTACAAATATTTTCTCCCAGTCCGATTTCTTCCATTAATTTTTTCATAAACTTCCAGGACACATTATCAAAAGCTTTTTCAGCATCCACCAACATAATAGCTGCTGGTTTATCAATTTTAATATCCAAATATTCTAATACATTAATCACACATCTAATATTGGATTGCATAAATCGTCCGGGAAGAAATCCAGTTTGATCTTTATGAATTATCTCTTTCAGCACCATTTTTAATCTATTTGCAAGAATGTCTGCGAATATCTTGTAATCGTTGTTTAGCAGTGCAATGGGTCTTTAATTGGCCATGTTTGAGGCATCTGTTCCCTGTTTGTGGATAAGAATAATAAAGCTGTCCTTCCAGGTTTTCGGTAGCATTCCATTTGCCAAAATGTTATTCATTAGGTCTTTCATGGGAAGAAATAATGCTTGTTCTAACTTTTTATAGTAATTAGCTGGGAGACCATCTGGGCCTGGTGTCTTTCCTACTTTTGATCTCTGCAAAGCTTGTTGCACCTCCATAGCTGTTATTGGTGAGTTCAAGATTTCAGTTTTTTCCTTAGGTATTATTGGTAGTTTATTTTTGCCCAAATAATCAATTATTTTTTCTAGAGTCTCTGGGCCTTCTTTATATAGTTTTCTGAAAAAACTAGCGAAGTTTTTACTAATTTCCTTCGGTTCTTGAATCCACTTGTCTTCAATTTTAATTTTATTGATAATTCTATCTTCCTTTTTCTTCTTTAATTGCCAGGCCAAAAGTTTGCCAGGTTTATTTGCAAACTCAAAGTTTCTATGTCTCAACCATTATATCTTCCATTCTATCTCTTCATTTATTATCATGGAGAATTGCGTCTGTAAAATTTTTATACTTTGCTTAATTAGTTCATCATCTGGTTTTTGGAAAAGGATCCTTTCCTTTTTTCTAATTTCCTCCCATATCTCCATTTTCTTCTTCTCCCTTATTTTCCTTTGGAATGCGTTTTGTTGGATAAAGAAGCCTCTTATGACGGCTTTACCCGCATCCCAAACCGTCTCTAGATCTACTCCTTGATTTAAATTGAACTTAAAATATTCTTCTAAGATTTGCTTGGCCTTCTGTACAGTCTTTTCATCATTTAGCATACTCTCATTAAGTTGCCACCTTTTAACCTTTTCTTCTTTTCCTTTAAAGTTAACCCAGACCACGCTGTGATCTGAAATTGTCCTTGGATGAATTTCTGCTTTTGTAATATTATTTAATAAATCCTTTGCTGTCCAGATCGTGTCGATTCGTCCCGCCGATTTGTGTGGCTCTGAATAATGTGTAAATTCTTTCTCCGTTGGATTCTTAAACCTCCAAGCGTCAAACAAATTCAGGAGTTCTATTAATTGGAAAAATGTAGTTGGGAGTTTGTTCTGCCTCTTTTCTTTCTTCTTTATTGTTCTGTCCATGTTTGGATTGACTACTCCATTAAAATCTCCTAATAATATAATTTTTCCCCCTAAATATTCTATGACTTTTTCTTCCAGGTATTGATAGAATTCGGATTTTCTTTCATTTGGTGCATAAATTCCAATAACTATCACTTTTTCATTATTGATCTTAACCTCTATAATCACTGTTCGACCTT
This sequence comes from Podarcis pityusensis, assembly GCF_964106645.2. Taxonomy (NCBI): domain Eukaryota; kingdom Metazoa; phylum Chordata; class Lepidosauria; order Squamata; family Lacertidae; genus Podarcis; species Podarcis pityusensis. Next base: position 52,719,181 of record NC_138039.1, on the reverse strand, counting down.
TTTCATCACTGTAAAGCAGTTTGGGCTCCAGCTGAGGTTTTACATAGATTACCACCCCTCTCTTTTTTTCTTTACTTGATGTAATAAACTCAAGCCCCAATCTCTTATTTATTAATACTCTTTTATGTTTTTCTGCTACATGGGTTTCTTGCAGACAGATTAAATCATATTTTTGCTTAACCAGAATATGTTCCACCTTGTTCCTTTTTGATTTTTCATTTAGACCATTTACGTTCCAAGTAATAAATTTATAATCCATACTTTATTTCTTATGATACGTCAACGGGTTTAAAAAAATAAAATAAAAAAATTACACATTCAAGGTCTCAGTCTACATTTAGTAAATTCCCTTCTTAGATCTGTCTCCTAACTCTCAACTGTTTGTTCAATTTCCTCTGATTCTCCCAACAATTGCCTTTTTCCTCCGAGCTCTTTCCGATACTTTCTCCAGAATTTATCCGCATCTAGTGCCGACAAGCACTTTCTACGTTTCTCTTTAAAGAAAAAGGAGATGCCTTCAGGGTACTCCCACCTATAGTCCACTGCCTTTGCCTTTAGTGCCTTGGCCAGAGGTCTGTAAGCTTCTCTCTTTTTTATCAACCGATTTGGGATAATCTTATGGACAATAATATCATTTCCTTCCGATTGGAATTTCTTCTTGTTACTAGCTTGTAAAATTCTATTTCTGAAATCCGTAGAATTAAAAGAGACTAAACAGTCAGCCGGCCAGTTACTTGCTTTTGCTACATTAGATTTGACTCTGAATGCTTTTTCTATTTTTTGTGCTACTTCTGCTTCTTCTAGGTCTAACCAAGCTGCTAGCTCTTTTGAGATTTTTTTCTCAATTATTTCCTCTGCGTCCTCTGTTAGTCCTCTGAATCTTAGGGTATTCTCCCTTCTCTGCATTTGCAACATCACAATAGAGTCCAAAGTTGAATCTTGCTGCGCTTTCAGATCTGCTGTTTCTTTCCTTATCTTATCACATTCCCTTTTCAACTCTCTATTTTCATTTTGTATTTTTTTCTGAGCTTCCTCTAGGTTCTGTGTTTTACTTTTAAGGTCTAGCACTATTTTCGTTAGTTCTGAAATTTTTTGTACTAAATTGTTGACCTGAGTTGATAACTCAGCTGCTATTTTCACATTTTCATCTATTTTAACTCCCATTGAAATAAGTTTTTCTTCTGTTGCTTTTGCCTTTTCATTTACATTATTTTTTAAATCTTGGATATCTTTCTTCAAACTTAAAATTAATTCTCTCATATCTAGTTGTTGATCCATGTCAATTACAGAAGTTCTCCTGGTTTGTGAGACTGAAACTGCCGCAGAACCTGACACAGTTTTTTTTTTACCATACATCACTAAGAAATTCAATTAGCTCACTGGGTAATTTGTTCTCTTTCTTTCTGTCTTACAGCTTGGATATCAATTAAATTCAATCTTTCTTAATACAAGCGTAACAATATTTCCAATGTGATAATTAATGAATGTCAATTAAATTCAATCTTTCTTAGTACAATCATGACAATTTTACCAGTCTGATAATAATCTCCGGCCTATGTATCCACTAATTCTTTATATTCACCAGTTTCACTAAATATATTTTAAATTGATTATGAACAATTATCTAATTAATTACAGCCAAGCATCAATACAGCAATATCACAAATTCATCAGATCAAATAAATAAATATAATAAATGGTTGCAATCCTTGCGTTCACTTACTCATTCAGGGTGATAGATCATATATATAAATCTTTAAACAGGTTAACGGTTCAGTTAATCAGCACCTTGCAACAAAGCTAATGACATCTGATGCAAATATCAGCTGCGTTAGCTACCAATAGATAGCAAAAGGGTTAAAGACCTCCAAAGGAGACTCTAGCCTGGAGAAGAGGAGGTTAAGGGGTGATATGATAGCCATGTTCAAATATATAAAAGGATGTCACATAGAGGAGGGAGAAAGGTTGTTTTCTGCTGCTCCAGAGAAGCGGACACAGAGCAATGGATCCAAACTACAAGAAAGAAGATTCCACCTAAACATTAGGAAGAACTTCCTGACAGTAAGAGCTGTTCGACAGTGGAATTTGCTGCCAAGGAGTGTGGTGGAGTCTCCTTCTTTGGAGGTCTTTAAGCAGAGGCTTGACAACCATATGTCAGGAGTGCTCTGATGGTGTTTCCTGCTTTGCAGGGGGTTGGACTCGATGGCCCTTGTCGTTTCTTCCAACTCTATGATTCTATGATTCTATATCCCTGGGACTTAGTGAAAAGAATCCATTGAACCCACTCCTCCTCTTCAATATACAATGGAAATTCAAGATACGTAGCTATCTCTTTCCCACACAGGTGCAACAATCCTTAGACGTTGGACATCCTTCTCTGGTCTTCAGAAGTATCCTCCCTCACTTGCATCTTTAGTTGCATCACTTTCTTCTTGGCTGTGCTGAGTTGTCAGCAAACTGTTCTCAGGGGCCCTACCTATGGCTCTTGTGGAATAAAAAGCTTTTTAAAACATTACAAAGCACCTCATTCTGCAGTCTTTGGTGCATGGAGGAGGCTGACTCTGTAATCCAAGGAATGCTCTGTTCTTACCAACATAGTAGATAAATCATTTAAGCTCAGCTTCTTCAGAGGAGTGCTAGAAGAGAGCAATCTCTTTTATGCTTACCCACTGAAAATCACAAGTCAGGTCCCATTTGCAATGTCATGCACAGCTCTCTCTCTTTTTACCACTTCCATTTTTGCTACCCAGAAGACTACTTCTGTTCTCTGTTTTCTCATTCACTCATCTCTGTTTTCTCATTCACTCATCGCTAGATCTGAATTCATGCAATCCTGTGTGAAAGAAGACAACACCTTTAAGGACAGCTTGTTAGTTGGGGGGTGGGCTAGTGGGGGAATGACAGAGGTGCGTATTTATGTACAGAGAACAAAAAGAGGTTTTTCTCCTTCTCTTACAACACTAGAACCTAGGGCCATCCAATGAAGCTGAATTTTGGAAGATTTGAGACAGATAAAAGAAAGTACAGCACACAGTTAATCTACCCAGGAGGTAGTAATGGCCACCAACGTGGATGGTTTTGAAAGGGGCTTGGGCAAAGGCATGGCAGATGCTATCCAGAGCCCATGACTATGAGGGCCATATGCTATCTCCAGTGTTGTAGGCAATAAACCAGTTGCTGGGATCCACAAGTGGGGAAACTGGGTTGCTGGGCTCAGTTCCTGCTTGGGGTCTTCCCATAAGCATCTGGCTGGCCTCTGTAAGAAGAGGATGTGGATTAGACTGGACTTTTGTCTGATTCCCCAGGGTTCTTCTTATGTCCTTACTTTTTCACTATGCCAATGACACTCATAAATGAAGGGCAGTAGTAGTATTAGAAAGATCGGTTGGACCCCACCATGTTCCCGATAATGACATTTACAAGCTTCCACACAAGAGCCAAGAAGATGATAAGAAGAGCCCTGATACATGAGGCCAATGGCCCATCTAGTCCAGCATCTTGTTCCCACGGTGGCCAGCCAGATAGCAACCATGGAAATACCACAAGTAGGATTGAGCACATGAGCACTTTTCCTTCGTGGAAAGGGCTCCAGAGAGGGGCTGCTCAAGCGCTGCTGCCACTGGCACCAACAAAGCCCAGCCCCCTTTTTCCTCTAGGCATGGTGGGGAGAAGCCAGGAGGAAGGAGGGAGGAGGCACCACTGCCGTGTGAGGGGGAGGGAGGGAGAGGGAAAGAACGCGCAGACTGGCAATCCACGCGACGATTCCCAGACCGTCCACGGGCCAGATCCAGAAGGCAATTGTCACTGATCCAGCCAGCAGACCTTAGTTTGCCTACCCATGCTCTACAACATGGAAGATTTACCGGAGACGAGCACATAAAAGCTATTTTCCTCTGTGAGAGAGACATCAGAAAATTGGGGGCTGTGTAGAGATAGTTGGAACATATGTAGAAATGGCATAATCCCATGCTGGAAGGCTGTGTCGCCCCCCTGCTGAAGACAATTGAGTAATAATTTATACAACCAGCAGCTTCTTTTTAGAGTCATGTTGGCTGAAAATGGCCAACAGCTTTTAACAGCATCATTTGTTGCGTTATGCGTTGCAGCTTCTGAGTCAGTGATGAACTGCCTTTTTGCAGTATAAAATCTTGCCAATTTCCATTTATCAGGATCATATTCCCCACCCCCTCTCCCAGCAATGACTAGGACATTCGTGTTCCTCCATCAGCAGCTTCAATACAGTTTTAGTTGCCTGGCAAGTCTTTTTGACACCTGCTATTAAAGTGTTTTTCATATACCAGCTCCATGTTTCTTACAATGTGTAAGAAAAAACTTCAAAAAACTTCATTTCTGAGTGTTAGCCATTCCATGCCATACTAAATGCTACATAAAGTATTCAAAGCTTCCCCTTCAAATTGCTGTTCAGTTTGCACTTGTGAGTTTGCCAGGAATAGATAATTCGAGTCTATACCATTTTGGTGGGAGGTCTGCACATAAATGGGATGACTCAGAAGCTGAGAGCCAAGAAAGCAGGTAAAGAGCAGTCTGGTTATTGTTCCAGCTCAGGAGCCTGGCCAGAGTTGGAAGTTTAATAGGGCCTAGTGAAAGGCTGTTGGACATCAGTCTCCTCTGATGCCTCCTTAGCTAGGAGCTGCAGTACCACCATCTGCCCATCTGCTGTGAGGGCGCCCGGGTGCAGCAGAGAACAGGACCAACTGCTCCCTCGTCTGGTGGGTTGACAGAACACAGGGTGTATTGGTTGCTCTCTTCCTGCACCTATTCCCCTGCTTTAGCAGCTGTCATTTGAGCACCGCATGAAACCCACCTTGCTTTCACTGGGTTTAGCACACACTTTGATCCTGCTCCTATCATTCGCTGTATTTGTCCTTTTTAAGTTGTAATAAGGCACAGAATTTATGGTGTTTTATAGGGATTCATTTGCTAAACTACCTTGAGGGCACTTGTCAAAAGGCAGATTAAATCCAATTAATAAAACAAGCAAATAAACCAACATATAGTGCTAACTGGTCTTAAAGGCAGGATTCAGTAGGAAGGACATTAACCTGATGAAGAAGTCTGAGGAGATGAATAGCAGCAGAACATGGTCATTCTTTGCCAGATTAAAGTGAAGTATGCTTCGCTTTTTAAATCAAGCATTCATCATGAAGACTCTGGTAAACATTCCAAATGTCCACTTATTTAAAATGTCTATCCCTGTTAAAAAGTAAATGAGTTTATTTTCCAAAAGACAAATGACTAGGACTTAGCAATTTGCATCCCTCCAGGGGATACTTTCAAAGAGGAGTATATTTGTATACAAACATTAGGGTGGAGAAACGAATAAATTAACATGTTCCATACAGCTTAAACTAAAGCAAGTGTTCCCTTTGCTCTAAAAATAGCATGAAGAATGTGGAATATTAATTGAAACAGAACGGATCTTCACTCAGATCAAAAGAGGAATAAGCCATCTTTCAGCTCTTTGCTATTCCTGTGTTCCTTTTTGCCATGATTTGGAGCAGCCCATAGATCAGTGATGGAGGAGCTGTGTCCCTCCAGAGGCTGCTCAACTGCGACTCCTGTCACCCCTGACCACTGCCCAGGCTGGCTGGGGCAAATGGGAGTTGAAGTCCAATAATATCCAGAGGGCACCAGGTCCCCCAAACTTGCCTCAATGTCCTGAGAGTTTGATTCCGTCTGTGATGTCACTCTGCTCAGTCAGTAATAGCAGGAAGTCCTGGGAGTTTCTCCCCTGAGTGTTGCATCATGACAGTTGATCAGAGGGGAACAGCCAGCCAGGGGCATCATTCAAGGAGAACATGAGTGGGACTATCCCTGTTAATTATTTAATTGACATTGAAATGGAAAATGGCTGTATGTTTATTGCTAAGGGTTTAACATTGGAAGATCCCACTGGAGTGTATGTAATAAAGCAAAGGGGAGCTCTTGAAGCACCTAGATGGGTTAATAATTAACTGTTGATGTTCTCTGCTCTTTCATGTGGTGTTTAACCTTAGATCACATGAGTAAGGTATTCAGTTGCATATCTCCATTTTGAAGGGAGCTGCCTTTGGTCTTTTGTTCCCAGCCATCATGGGGGAGAAATGAGTATCTCCTCTCCAGGAGAGGAAGCAGCTCCAGGCTAATGGAGACTGCAGAGGGAGAAAGACCTTTGATTTCAAATCTGTTTGGAGTAATCTAGTATTACTACGAAGATGAACCTATGCTTTGACAAGCATATGTCTTAAAGAACTATTGGGATGTATCATTATTTGTTTTTGTACCTGTTATAAAGAAAGTTCTGGTTAGTAAATTTTTTGAATCATATTTATGGGACTGGACAATTTTTATTCAAAGAGGAGTCAGTTTTTATGCATCCTATTGCTTCAAGCTGCAGAACATTGATATCTGCAATAACCCTTCCTCAGCATTTTGATTCAAATGCTATTATCAAATATGACTGTGATGAATGATTAATGAAACAAATGTGATTTTAACAAATGCAGAATTAAGCCAGTGAGATCTTTAATAATGAAAATGAACGCCTGACACATCTCTAGTGGCCATGCATGACTGAAAACATTGCTACCTCACCCTGGGATGTCCTGGGGCCTCATAAAATAGCCAAGGGCTTACGGCTGAGAGGAAAGAGATCTTACACACACCAATGGCGCCATCATGACTCTAGAGTCCAGCAGTGACCAGGACACCAAGTAATAGGCTACTAGGTCTTTAGCTTTACATTTCTGGACCAGGGCAGCCCAGCCACAGTTGTTCATGGATTGGTTACTTCAAGACTGGATTACTGCAACGCACTCCAGGTGGGGCTTCCTTTGAGATTGATCTGGAAGCTGCAGTTAGTGCAAAATGCTGCAGCACGATTGCTGACAGAAGCGAGGCCTTGGCAGTATAGAACACCTTTGCTCAGAGATCTGCACAGGCTGCCAATTTGTTACCAGGCCAAGTTCAAGGTGGTACTATTAGCATACAAAGCCCTGAACAACTTGGGACCGGTTTACCTGTGAGATGGCCTGACTCCAAATATGCCCACTCAGCTGCTTCAATCTGTGGAATTGGCACTGTTAGAGGTGCCACATGATACCCATCCCGCTTTTGTAAGAACACTTGCACTTTGGAACTCCCTGCCTATTGATATCAGGCAAGTGCCTTCACTGCGATCTTTTCAGCACCTGCTGAAAACATTTGTGTTTAGGCAAGCCTCCCCAGAATGCTGCTGTGTTTTTAGATTATCTAATAATTAGTTTCTGATGCTTGAATTCTGTTTACTAATAGTTTTATTGTTTTATTCTTTTTGTAAACTGGGTTTTCTTTTTTTTCAACCAAGCTTGTATAAATTATATTAAATAAATAATAGCTAAGTAGTTGTAATAATTTCGTGTGCCTAAATAGCTTTATAGACAACGGGCTCATCCACATTTCTGTTTGTGCCGTGACTTCCAGGCACTGGTCTGAGTAGTTGGTGGGGGTTTTTTGTCCCACCACTTTCCCCAGGAAATTCTGCTGAATCAGAAAGAACAGTCTTTGGGCAGGTTTTCCTTAGATTGCTGTTTATTCTGACACAGCAGTAAACAGCTGTTCTTTCCAGGGAAAGAAGCGGGTCAAAAGAAATCCTGCTCAGACCTGTGCCTTGAAATTGCAGCACAAAAGGAAGTGTGGGTAAGCCCTCAATGTAAGGCAGTTTCCATGTATTCCTGCTTTCCTAAGTGAGAGGATCATTGTTCAATGGCAGAGAAGGTGCTCTGCATGCAGAAGGTCCCAGGTTCCATTCCTAGCATCTCCAGGTGGGGTTGGGAGAGGCTCTGGAGTGTTGCTTGCAGCCCATAGGACTAGTGCATAGTGAGCCAGAGGGCCCCATGCTCTCAGTAGAGGGCAGCTTCCCATGTGTGCATGCAAGTCTCCCTGTGTGTCACAAGGCTGACTCCCAGAAAATGAAGAATCTGTGGTTCTGGTGAAAAGCAGATTTGCTTGGAAACTGCAAACACAGTAAAATGGAAAATAATAATAATGAAATTGTAGATTTTCCTTATGGTAAGGAATGCTGTAGCAGAAATGTGCCCCCTCTATTTTTGCTTTCTGGCTGTCACCTCTAATTGCATCCAGTTTAGTTCCCTCATGCAGCATTATGCTACTTTTACCATATGGTGTTATCTAATATAGAATCAGCCAGCCATGGGTCACTGAGTCCAGCTCCCTGTCAGAAACAGGAATCCTTCCTAAAGCTATCCCAGGGTAGGAGGAGGCACCCTTCTTGCCAAGGAGGGATGCTGTGGGCTGTGAGGCTAGAAATGGCCTTGAGAGGCATCTGCTTGCATTGGGGACTGAAAGGAGGCGCTTAAAAATTATCCAACCAAATGCCTGTGAAAGGCTACAAATTGCTTTCATAAATAATTGGAAGTGGTATTCCCTTTAGGGGCAGACTGCTGCTGTGTTTGTGCCTCTTTCATCCAGAGTAGACCCATTGTATTGAATCCAACATAACTATAAGTTAAAGTCACTTAGTGACGTACTTGTCCCACTGGTGTAATGCTTGGCACCAGTGGAACATTGTTGTGCAAGGGAATGCGTGAGCAGCATGACAGAGGTGCAATCTGTGGCACAATGGGTTCTGCTAGTGCAACTGGTGCATTGACCAATGTGTATAAAATAGGGACAATGAATGCAAATTGCTGTTAAGTTAGCATTTTATTATATTTTTTGTTCCAAGCTGAAAACATGCACCATCAATGAATATATAATTTTAGAATTAAAGCTCACTGGCTTTTTCCGTTCTGACAGAGCCTGAAGATCTCAAACCAAACCTCAGGGAGACTGGCCTGGGACCTGGAGGGAGTGGAGAGGAGGCTGTTCCGGGGGTTTGGAATGGATACAAGTGGCCTGGAGGATGCAGGGAGGAAGGTGAATAGCTCCGGTGTTCAGTACAGTGGTACCTTGGGTTACATACGCTTCAGGTTACAAACTCTTCAGGTTACAGACTCCACTAACCCAGAAATAGTGCTTCAGGTTAAGAACTTTGCTTCAGGATGAGAACAGAAATCGTGCTCCGGCGGCGCAGCAGCAGCAGGAGGCCCCATTAGCTAAAGTGGTGCTTCAGGTTAAGAACAGTTTCAGGTTAAGAACGGACCCCCAGAACGAATTAAGTACTTAACCCGAAATACCACTGTAAAACAGAAGCCAGGATGAGTGCATTGCACCATGAATACTATGAATACATATTAGAGGTCCCAAGATCTGCCGGTTTTCTGTGATTTTATTTTAAAGAACTGATCTATTTCTTCTATCCCCTTTGAGTTATTTTTCAACAAAGAACTATAGCAAGTGAAATGCTTATACTGTAATGGTAAACAGAATTCTACCTATGTATATTAAACTACAGCATAATTTAGGAGAGCATTAATTCTTTCTTGGATGCAGCAAAGGAGTTGTGCAGGTCATTGTTTGAAATATGAAACATAAATTCCACCAGATTGCATAAAATGGTTCTGCCCTTCATCACACAAATCTTGTGGATTATCACAAAATAACTGATCTGTTTTTGAGTCACTCTGTGCTCTGTCCACTTCCATCTGTGATTCAGGTTTTGAGCTGCTCTGTATAAAACAAAACTTTGTGTTTTCAATTCATAATAATGGGGAATCTAAAAATGGCTGCAACAATTTTACTTTTGGCAGAAGCAGCTGAAATTTGCAGACACATCTTAATTTCCAGAGTGGATTAAGTCTGACAAATTAAGCCTGCGACGAGCTCAGTGGGAGAAGGAAAAAGAATTTGCTTTTCTCCATAATATGGCATTAATGCTATATATTATAATTATCATATTAATTTCTGACCTCAGACAAACATGTGAATTGCAGCAATTTCCATTCCTGTTTCTGTTTCCAACAGAATTTTCTGACATTCCTACATGGACCGTCCTCATCAGGCATAGAATCAGGGAACAGAAACATGCAACATCTGTCCCTGCAGTTGCCAGCAACGTGAAGCCTTTGGATTGGCTAGGCCTAGTATTAAATGCCACAGGACAAGCATTCTGTCAATGCCTGCTCAAAAGAGCAAAGCCTCCTGCCTGTTATTCTCCACACTCCAACACAAGCCCTCACCTCCAGCAACAGACTGCAGGGATCTTGGGTTTAGGCAACACACATTCCAAGCCTTATTCTTAGTGTGAGAAAATCCAAATATATACACAACTAAATATAATTCTCTCAATTTCTTATATAGAAAAGCTGCTATGATTGGGCACTCAGCCACATCTAAGTCATCAGCTATAGCAGAGCAGCACAGCAGAGGTTAGTTGACTGCCAAAACATCAAAAATGTTTTCTTCCTAATGTAACACTAATGTCTCAAATGAAAGTGATCTGTAGAAAATGTAACTTGAAAAAGAGACATTGCACATACTTTTGTGAACCTAGAAATCTTTAATAAAAATATGTTTAAAAATATGTTGATGTTCTAACTAGATAGGAAGTAAATAAAGCTGAAACATTTTTTGATTGCTTTAATATTCATCAAATGGTAGAGAATAGAATGACTAAAGTGAGGAACAGCAACAAATTGCAGTTAATCATTTTATGGCTACAGTTCTCTGCTCTCTTTCCCAGAGTGAGCCCTACTAAGCACAATGGATATTGACTAATTGGCGGGGGGGGGGGGAGCCTTTGCTCAGATTTTCCATCCCTTCCCAAACTAACCAATCTGCTTCTTTACCCATGTTCCCCATTCTAGTTATTTCACATTGCACTGTCTACATTGTGAGGCTGGCTGAAATTACTTGCATGTTCTATTCTTTCCTTTTTTCTTTTTTGCCCACGTCATTTCTGTCTTACATCAAATCAAAGCTAGATCCAACGAGTCTTGTTCCATACGACTAACTGCCCCCAGCCCTGAGCTTGGGAGAATTTTCCTAACATCATCACTCAGCATCTTGGGGGCTATGCTTATTTGTACATTTGTGTTTTCATCATTCATTACAGATGGCATCTGTATAACTTGCAGCCACTTCCAGTTGCAATTCCATTTCATCTGTCCTTGAAGTTTAAGAGAAACAGCAAGACACTACACAATTCACAAAGCGGGTGACAGCAAATGATGCTGTGCGTTTTGTCAAGCATGCATAAGTGTCAAACACCATTGTATGGATGCAACTTTTCTGTAATGGTCATGTAACATTTTCCTTGGGTGCATTGCTTGGTAGAAGCAGAGTGTTCCAAATATGAACTTGCAGTTGAAGAAACAAAATATGTTATGAACATCTTGATTCAAGCACGATTTCAGTAGCCTTCAGGTGCATTCAAACAGGGAAGAATATTGGATCAGCTTCCCTGATTTTATTGCTAGTGCTTGTGCCTCATTTTCTAACATTCCTTTCACACTGCAGTTGCACACTTACCTGTTGCAACACCTATATTGGTTGCTTTTTGACCAATGCTGCTCTAAATGTCATTCACTCCAGTGGACACGGTGTGACAGAACACTGAATGTCCTTGGACAACGTCACTTCTCCCACACCCTTTTGGCACTTGCATGCTTCTATTCTCCCATGATTCCTCTATGAAAATGGCAGTAAAGAACTGTATGCCAGTATACCACCCGAATTTCATAACTTTATTGCCACAGTTTTCCAGGTTAAGGGGGCTGCAAACAGATTTTTGCAGGGAACTGAGTGAAATTATGTCATTAATGCTATAAATAATTACATTGATGTTTACAGTAGTGGACAGTGAGATAGATAATGTGGTTTATGGCAGAAACTGAATTGCAGTGGAAAGGAAACAGTGCTAACTGCAACAAATATAGGCGGGAATGGAAATCACCACCTTTTTACTTCCCTAAAATCAATTCATCTCATAAGAATTAATTCAATAACCAGCACTTCTGGCCTTGATGCCCTCCACCCATGTCCCCATTTTAGATGAGCAAATGGTATTCGTTTGTATGCTGTCTCTGATCCTAGAGGTTCCATAGAGCCATCATTTCTAAGAGCCATAGACAGCCCTCTCCTCCTGACATTTCTTCAACCCTCTAAACCTGTAGCCATCATCATATCTTGTAACAGCAAATCCCTTAAGACAGGGATGGAGAACCTGTGGGTCTCCAGAATTTGTCAGACTCCAATTCCTTCATGCCCAACCACAGAGAGGCAGAGATTATGGGGATTGTAGTCCAGCAACATGTGCAGAGCTTCAGGCTCCCTATCCCACCTGTAAGTTAACCCCTCCCAGGAACGGCCCCAAACATAGAGAAAATTATTGGTGTCCTACAGCTATGGAGTTTCCTTTCCCCTGATAATCTGAGCTGGAAATTTTACCAGAATCATTCATATTCTCTTTGGGTTGGTGGTTAATGGCCAAGACAAAACAACTAATTTAATTGTTTTTGCTTTTATGGGGTGTATTTTATTTTTAACTTCCAATTTTGGCCCTGTCCCTTCTCAAGGGCTCAGGTGACTAATGGAGTGCTTTAAATAAATATTTTGAGCCCCCTTGTCCCCAGTGAGTGCAATTGGCAGTTGTGCTGCAATGCTAGGATCTTGAATCCAAGAGATGAGAGTCAAGGCTAATTGGATTCTTCATCTGGAGTGTTTATCAAACTGAATGAATTAAACATTAAGCCCTTTATCTTAACTATACGTGCAGCTTTTCTGTTGCATACTCTTGCAAAATGTCCTTCTTTCTTAAGAAAATAAAAGAACGGTCAGCAACACCTCTCAGAGAATCCTTTCTTGGCTATGAGACATCACCCTACTTGAACAGGGATTGACTGTTGCCAAAGCAGCAATGCTGATAATGTATTGTATTGACCTTTACAATCATCTTTCTTTTTGTGGAAGTGTCCCCTATCCTTTAATAGCTGTTTAAAACAGACAAGATAACCAGGTGAAGCTTTTCCAAGTTTCAAGTTGCAGAAACAGGAAAAGCTGCATCTTTCCAGGTTAATGTCATGAGGTTGTTTAACTAGCCTACAATGTATGATATTATCCTTCTCACCAAGAGCCAGTTCAAAGGTACATGTTGGGAGATGGAGAGAAGATGAAGTCCTCACCAGAGAGGAATGGTAAACCAAGCTGATGGACTATGCTGAAATGGCAAAGCTGACCGGAAAGCTCAGAAACCAAGACGACAAAAACTTCAAGAAAGACTGGGGAAAATTTATAATTTTTTAGGAGACCATTGTAAGCAGATGAAAACATTAGCAGGATTTTAATAACACTTGTAATGTAACAAACACTATGGACAATATGGAGAGATATATTATATGGATTATGAAATAATATGCAGTTGATAATACTGACATTAGGACCTATGGAGGGAATGGTGGGAAGTCTGGAGATTCGGAGGAATCTCTAAATATGATGATGTATTTGGTATTGTTACAACTTTACTTTTGTAAAATCAAATTTTTTTTTTCAAAACACAAAAGCAAACCAAAGGTACATTTTGGAAGGTGGGAAACACAGTACAGTCATACCTCGGGTTACAGACGCTTCAGGTTGCATGTTTTCGGACGCGCCGAAACCCGGAAGTACCGGAATGGGTTACTTCCGAGTTTTGGCACTCGGGCATGCGCAGAACACTAAATCACGCTTTGTGCATGTGCAGAAGCGACAAATCACAGTGGCGTTGCGGCACGGACCACGCTCGCAACCTGAGCGTTTATAACTAAATGCATGGGAAAGGGAAGGCTTGCAGAGGTTTCTAAAGTGAGTAGCACTGCCCCCCTGGTGGACAGTGGGATTACCTGGGGGTGCTAAGAGTCAAGGGGGCAGCAGGGGGGCACTGGAGGTGGGCCCCTTCAAGCACGTTGAGAGCTTATTTATGATTGACCAGGCTAACCTAGAGTGAAACATCCTCCTTGCTTCATACTTAAAGCTTTCCTGCTCTTATTGCTTCCAAAGCTATTTCCTTTGGTCACATTTGTTTCTATTTGCAGTTCTGAGTTGTCACAAGGCACACGATGGCCAGCTATTTGTAATACCTATTGTTTTTCTTATAAATTAGTTATGATGCATCTTGTTGGAGAGAGAGGTTTGGAATAGAGAGTCCTACTCTCCAGTAGTAGAGTTAAGCACAATGGTGATGGCTCCAAACACATTTAAACTTAGTTAGATTTACATCTGCCCTCATCCAACTTTAAAAAAATGTTCCCACAAAAATACTTCTGCCAGAATAAATCACAGAAACGCTACCCCCATGGCTGCTCAAATGGAGGAACAAGTTAGATTTGTGCAGCCAAGTGTTGTGACATACCTTTCAACACCATGCAAACGCTTTCAGGCTTGCTGCCAGGACTAGAGAGCAAGCGAGCTCAGATCCTGTTGAGCACTTGTGGGGACATGCCTTGGCCTTGACCAAGTAGGGTGGTCCCTTAAGCATCACCAAAAAGAAAGATAGAAGAAACAGCACCACTGGCCAATGCAGCCCCCTCTCGTGCACATACATTTAGCAAACATGTGAGCAGTCCATCTGAAAAGGGCTTAACATATCATGATAAACAAGTATAAAACAAGCTTTTGTTACAAAATGAATTTGTGATGCAAAGGACTCATCTACAGAACTGTGTGCCCCTCCTGCATAGAGAGCATGCAGGATTCACATTCCTGAGACCTCCATGGTGCCTCTTCCATCAAATAAGTAAAGGTAATAACAGTCTCTTATGTTGAGGCTGTGTGGAAGGTATAAACATATTTTGTGCATTTTCCTCTTCTTTTCCCCTGTGCATGAAGGAGCCCTGTTGACCTAGCGAGAGCTGGTGATAAATGCAGCGGTGCTACCAATTATACTTGATGGCTATGATTTCAATTGGATGCTCCTCTTGGTTGCCACACAACAGAGAGAGAAAAGGTCACCTACTCTGGGCATAATAGCTTCAGCCATTAGGGAAGAAGTGGCAAATTAACCCTCTAATCCAGACACATATTTTGTGATACATGCGTGACAGGCTGTTACTGCCATGTGCTTGGCATTTATTTCATGTAATAATAATAATAATTTATTATTTATACCCCACCCATCTGGCTGGGTTTCCCCAGCCACTCTGGGCGGCTTCCAAAAGAATATTAAAATACTGTGATACAACAAACATTAAAAGCTTCCCTAAACAGGGCTGCCTTCAGATGTCTTCTAAAAGTCTGGTAGTTGTTGTTCTCTTTGACATCTGGTGGGAGGGCGTTCCACAGGGAGGGCGCCACTACCGAGAAGGCCCTCTGCCTGGTTCCCTGTAACTTGGCTTCTTGCAGTGAGGGAACCGCCAGAAGGCCCTTGGAGGTGGACCTCCGTGTCCAGGTAAAACGATGGGGGTGGAGACGCTCCTTCAGGTATACTGGACCGAGGCCGTTTAGGGCTTTAAAGGTCAGCACCAACACTTTGAATTGTGCTCAGAAACGTACTGGGAGCCAATGTAGGTCTTTCAAGACCGGTGTTATATGATCTCGGCGGCCGCTCCCAGTCACCAGTCTGGCTGCTGCGTTCTGGATTAGTTGTAGTTTCCGGGTCACCTTCAAAGGTAGCCCCACGTAGAGCGCATTGCAGTAGTCCAAGCGGGAGATAACCAGAGCATGCACCACTCTGGCGAGGCAGTCCACAGGCAGATAGGGTCTCAGCCTGCGTACCAGATGGAGCTGGTACACAGCTGCCCTGGACACGGATTTAACCTGTGCCTCCATGGACAGCTGTGAGTCCAAAATGACTCCCAGGCTGCGCACCTGGTCCTTCAGGGGCACAGTTACCCCATTCAGGACCAGGGAATCCTCCACACCTGCCCGCCTCCTGTTCCCCAGAAACAGTACTTCTGTCTTGTCAGGATTCAATCTCAATCTGTTAGCCGCCATCCATCCTCCAACCGCCTCCAGACACTCACACAGGACCGTCACCGCCTTTACTGGTTCTGATTTGAAAGAGAGGTAGAGCTGGGTATCATCCGCATACTGATGAACACCCAGCCCAAACCCCCTGATGATCTCTCCCAGTGGCTGCATGTAGATGTTGAAAAGCATGGGGGAGAGGACAGAACCCTGAGGCACCCCACAAGTGAGAGCCCAGGGGTCTGAACACTCATCCCCCACCACCACTTTCTGAACACGGCCCAGGAGGAAGGAGCGGAACCACTGTATGACAGTGCCCCCAGCTCCCAGCCCCTCAAAACGGTCCAGAAGGATGTTTTGGTCGATGGTATCAAATGCCACTGAGAGATCCAGCAGAACTAGGAAACAGCTCTCACCTTCGTCCCTAGCCCGCCGGAGATCATCAACCAGTGCTACCAAGGCAGTTTCAGTCCCGTGATGAGGCCTGAATCCCGACTGGAAGGGATCCAAATGGTCCACTTCTTCCAGGCGTGCCTGGAGTTGTTCAGCAACCACTCGCTCAATCACCTTGCCCAAGAATGGAAGATTTGAGACTGGGCGATAGTTGGCCATCGTGGCCACATCTAAAGATGGTTTTTTAAGAAGCGGTTTAATAACCGCCTCTTTTAGCGGGTCTGGGAAGGCTCCCTCACGGAGGGAAGCCTTCACCACCCCACGAAGCCCATCGCCCAGCCCTTCTTGGCTAGCTTTTATAAGCCAGGATGGGCAAGGATCAAGGAGACAGGTGGTTGGTTTCACTCGTCCAAGCAGCCTGTCCACATCCTTGGAGGTAACAGATTGGAATTGATCCCACGCAATTTGACTAGACAGGACTCTAGCACTCTCCTGCCCCGGCCCTGCTCCCACGGTGGCGTCTACCTCTTCCCGAATCTGAGCGACTTTATCTGCAAAATTGATTTTGTGATGGAAGAAAAGATAACCCTCAAAGCGTCTGTCAATATTTTGCTATGATGAGAAAGAAAACTGGCTCCTGGGTAAATGGAGCAGTATCAGTGCTGGCACCAGGTCTTTGAGGGTCCTTGGGCAAGACCCCTCTCCATGGGCACCTCTTCCCTTAACCTTGCTACCATTGTCACCCACTGCTCCTCTTCCTCTCCAAATTGCTCTCCAAATTGCTGCCAGTGCCTCCTTGCCTGGCAGAGAACCAATTTGCCAGCTGACAGTGCTGTCTACATAGGGCTAGGTCTGCTCTGTCCTGTTTTAATCTTCCTGGAGCTCAGCCCTAGATCCATTTTGCTCCATCCCTGCCTGTTGCATGCTCTTGTGTACTGTTCCATCCCATCACACACCACTGATTCTATTTTAATTATGTGGCACTTACTCAACAAAAGACCTTGACGTGGAATTTCTGTTAGGCTCATTATCAGCAAGAATGCAACCTGACCACAAAATTGGTAAGAACCAGTTAAGGAGGGACCTGCCAGCTGAATGCTAAAGTGAAGAAGAATTCAAGTTATGATACAGTGAGGGTTATAATAAGTTCAGTAAACAAAAAATGGGTTGAGTAAGTGTTTTCTAGGACTGTGGAAGAGAGATGGTGGGGTGCTGGGGTTGCAGAAGGTGGCTGGGTAGAGAATGAACAGCTAAGATTATATATATTGGGCAGTATAGTGTGTGTCCCTAATGGAAATGCTCTCACAGATTCTTTGGACTCTATCTGTGATTAATCCATGACTGAATAATGTTTGACTAATTGGGAATTTGATATGTGTTTCTGTACTTTAACCCCCAAGGGGAGTTGTACCCACAACGTCCAAGCAGTTTGCAAAGAACAATCTAAAATATTCATTTTTGAAAATATTTATAAAAGCTAACTGTAAAAACACATTAAAATAATCTCTTTCGATTATCTCTTTTGATTATCTCTTTCGGTATTTTCAAAACCACTATACAAAATAGAATTTTGTGCTAATATTACATGCCTGGGGAGGCTTCCACAAACAAAAAAACAACTTTTTTCTCTCATAATCATCAATTTATTACAGTCAACAGATCAGAAATAAGTCCAAAAATGAAACCATACAATGTACAGAAGCAGAGCAGAGAAGGAAGGCAAGGCCTGCAAGGCCTCCACAGTCATTCAAGCCTGCACGCTGTAGCTGCTAACAGCAAACTGCTCAGTCTCTGGGCCTGGAGACTCATCTTGGGGGATGACTCTTCTCCCTAGAAAAGGGGCCGGCCTCTCTGTGGGCCTCAGTCAGTGTCTTGTCTGTGTGTGTGTTGTGTTGGTGCAGACAGAGTGGCTCCAGGACTCTAGTAAATCAGTAACTAAGACTGTGCCTCTGTGAAGAGTCAGATAGCTGCTATGAGCACTCTGTGTATGCTCTTTAACTATACTGTTTATGAACAAGTTTATTTTCTTCAGTAAAGTTTTATTCTGTTTATGAAGAAGACTCTGCGTGATTAATTTACCGCTGTGCAACACTTAGTTATGAGTCTCTTCAGCAAAACAATTTCTATGAAATCTATTGCTCCCTAGATTGGCTAAAATAGGCATAGGCAAACTTGGCCCTCCAGATGTTTTGGGACTACAACACCCATCATACATAGCTAATAGGACAAGTGGTCAGGGATGATGAGAGTTGTAGTCCCAAAACATCTGGAGGGCCAAGTTTGCCCATGCCTGGGCTAAAACAACCTTAGTCACTTTCTAGAACCTTTTGCTCTACTAAAGGAATTTATGAAGTTTGTCTTCCGATCAGACCAGTGAGGCAGCTGCCCCAGGTGGCAGATGCTGAGGGGCAGGGAGGGAACAGGAGCGTGAGTGCCCTGCGGTCTGCCCTGCACCCCCTATGCTAGCTGGCTGCCTGAAGGGCAGTGCAGATGTCAGGAGTGTAGCCCAGCCAAGTTGAGGCATCAGATCAAGGCCTGCATTTTAAAATGAGCTTAAAAAATATATTTGTAAATGTTTGCATCCCTCATGCCAGGCAGAAACCAGCTGGCTAAGTACTTTGGCAGATGTTTATCTTCCTAAACAGGGCCCCTCTGATTTATAGCAGTACTTCAGGGTTGTAAAAGGAAATTACAGGCTGGGAGCAAAAGGTCACACTGACCATACAAATTACAGAATACAATCAAGCTGCAAAAAACACTAATTAAGAGTTGGTAAATAGTAAGTTTTATTGTTTAACAGAAGACTCGAGTCATATTTTCCTAAGGTTAAAGGGCAAGAGCTAATGGGAACAGCAGCTGGCTTGAAAGGGGTTGCTTTTGGAAACTGTTTTTACTTTGAAAAGGCCTTTTCTTCTAAAAATCTATATATGTTATGTATGAAATATATTGGCTTAAATGTAATTATGCAAAGGATCTAGAAAGTAAGAAATGTTAGATTCTTATGTTAGATTCTTATTTCATTGATGGTGTGTGAGAAGGTGAACCCAAGATCTCTGTTTAAGACAAAAATTAAAACCATTAGCCATCTGTTTTGGAGTGAATAGGGCAATAGGGCAATAGGGCAAAGATGATCTGATAATTAAGGTGCCTGGTCGAGGCAAATGTAAGATATATGGCTACTTGTCTGCCATTTATGGATAGAAGGAAATATAGCTCTTTGTCTCCCATAAAAGGTAATAGGAAATGGGTGTATCTTTTATGATTGGTTCTAGCAAACAGCCAATAGGAATTTCAACCAGGCTGATTGGACAGAGGCAGCCAAAGGAGGAGCAAGGGGGCTGGGCTGAGGAAATATAAGTGCTGGCCATCAGGGCTGGAGTGGGCAGAGCTTTGGTAACCATATACCACTGTGTCTCTCATTTGTCTGACAAATAAATTATTATTTTAATTTCTCTATTGCTGCGTTGAATATTTCATTCCAGCTAAGCATTAACCACAAGCAGGGTGCTACAAAGTGACGGAGGAGCTGGAAGAGAAACAGGGTCGGACTCTGAAGATGACAGTCTGCAATTAGAGCAGGAGGGAGTGGGCTTGGCTCCCTGCTCCAAGAGCTCACTGAGTTAGGAAGAGCAGACATAGAAAGCTCACAAGACGAGGAGGGAAGAGGGGTCACTAAGCAACCATTGGATAGGCAGAGGACTGGGAGTCGTCCTGGGACAGTGTAGATTTCGCCCTCCTTCTGCTCAAGTCCATAGAGCTGAAAAGGCCAGATTGCAATGGAAGTGCAAGAGGGGGAAAGGCGGGATGTTGGCGTTTTTCCTGTTGTGACACAAATGATTTCTCAGAGTGACCAACTGATATCTGTGGAGCAGAGGGCTGTAGCCGCGCTCTGATTGTATTGTGAATAAATGAAACAATAAAAACTGCCAGCGACTCATTAATTCTTATCTGGGCCTGGAAGCCTGCCTGGAAATCATTACAGCAGGATACTTTCCCTTCACCAATAGCAGAGCAAGATTAAACTGTCATTCCAACTGTGTTTTGTATATGCCTTGGGGGAGAGTGTCATATTGCCCTTCACCTCAGGCAACAAAATGTCTTGAGCCCGCCCTAAACCAGACAAAGCCCTAAGTCCCCAGCTATTTCTTAGCCAGGTTCTCTCCAGCGGTTAAATTGTCACTAATCAACTTTTCCCCACCTCTCTTCCTCCTGACTGGATGTTTCCCATCCCAGCCATGATTGGCTAAGGGTCCCCAGAAGGCTGACCTCATCATACAGATGGAAGGGCCAATCCTGGTATCCAGTAAAATGGGAGAATGCTGAAGGGTGTGTGTTCAGTGTGGGAGAGGCTGAGCCAGTGCAAACAGAGACTGAGCTGGGGTGGAACTAGTCTGTCACATGCTGTGGACTTTTTGAGGGCATATTTACTGAGACCTTTTGGAAGGTGTAGGCGCCACATCAGTGGGCGAGATCGTTATCTAAGATTGCAAAATCTCCATTTATTTTTTTCACCAGTGTTGTAGTAATGTCCTTAAAGCAGCTACATAAAGACAGACAAACTGACAAACTATACCCAAATAATTCCATGCCAGCTGGGAAGCAGTTGGAATGCTATTTGCTCCCCCGCCCCCGGTAAACATGCTGCTGTCATTCTCAGCTTTTCATTACCTTGGGGCTGATGGCAGCTTTGGGTACCATTCGTGGAATCCCAGCAGAGAATGAGAAGCAATCTTATGCTGTGGCTCTTATGCCTCAAGGGCATTTGCATGAAATTATCTTAATGACAGGGGACAACTTTTGACTGAAATTCTCATTACTGCTGCACTATGCCTAGCCAAAGTTAGCCTCTTACTGCAAAGGAGCAGCACAGACACAGTCAAAGAGGCATATTCTGGATGCACATGCACAGAAGCTAAAATGAGGTAAATGTCACCTTACCTGGAACTTGAGATCTGCTAGGAAGACCCTTTTGGTTACCCTAATGACTTCAGGACTTCCAGAACCTGTGATAGGGCCTTCTCAGTGGTGGCAGCCCAGTTGCAGAAAATTCTTTCCCCAGAGGTTAGGCTGGTGAAGATATTGGGTATCATCATCATCATTTATTACGGTCAAAGACCAGCTCAAAAAGCACAATTGGGACAGCTTTCACAAGAATAAAATATACATGTAAAGCAATGTACAACAACAGCTTAAAGATTAAAATCTAAGATAAGCACATATACACATAAAGACCTAAAAATTTGGGCTACCATACAAATTGGCCCTGACACCCTGGAGACAGACTTCGACTGTTTTCCTAGCGGTCTAATTTGTTTCAGGGAGTGGTCTGCGCCTGCAAATCTGCACACAGAATCTGGTGACCATCCAGGTCTTCTTGTGGTCTTTGCCTAAGAGGAGAAAATTGTCAGCCAGCTTCACCAGCTGGGGGGTCAATGATATCTCTGTGTACCTCGCTATAAAAGGGACATTAAAAAATAAATGTTCGGGGCCTTCTATTTCCCCTAATGGGCAGGCACAAAGTCTCTGTGCATACGAGACTTTTCCAAATGCTCCTTCAAAAACCAACGAGACAAAGCCAAGCTTCTGGCAAGAGTAAAGGCCCTTCTCATGTTTCTTGATACGAGAAAATAGAGGTATGTTGCCGGGGCCGCAACATACCTCTCATTTTCTACGATTATATAATCAGGGAACCTCAAGCAGCCCTGTTGTCTCTCTGTGTCCATGATTCTTTGCCTGACCACAGATCTTGCTTGGCCGAAGCCCAAGTTTAGAAGGGCTTGAGGAGCAAAGCCCAATTTCTGGAGAGTGTTCAGAACTGCTGTCTTAAGATATTGGGTAGTTTTCAGCACCAGGGGAAAATATTTCTTCTCAGGCTCTCTGGTTAAATAGCCTAAGTCTAGGCATCATTACACTGAATGCATGAAGGCTGAAGTTGCAGTGATAGTCATTCTGTTTGTATTCCAATGTGGAATGTTCAGAGCAGATCCCAGATTCTCTCTTGGGCTGTTGTTAGATAAGGAAAGGGCTGATTATTTGGGAGTTTTCAGTGGTGACTATAAGCAGACCAGGCCCCCTGAGGAGATACAAGGAGCGTCTCAGGCAGCAGGGTCTGGAAACTTGGAAGGGGCAGCAGATTACAGACACTTAACTTGGCCCACCATGCACCAGGGCCGCCCCTCCCACCCCCCAGGTGATGAAGCCCTAGTGAAGGGTTAATCTTCATATTATCTGCACATAGTAAATTCCTGCACTAAACTTACTTCTGCAATTGTGGTCAAGCCAGCTACCAGACAGGCTGAGGGGCCATTTCCTGCCTTGCGCTTCCTGCTTCAGTAATGCAAGATAAAATAAAAGACACGTACAAGGGGCTGCTTAGCTAGCAAAAAGACACGTGTACGAAGGAGAGGGGAGGGAGTGCTTAGCCAGCAGAAAGGCACACGTACAGGGGTAAGAGGAGGGAGTGCTTAGCCAGCAGTGCTTAGCCAGCAATATAGATATGCCCTAAAAGGGAATAAGTGAAAACTTGCCAGCTGATTGGGGAAGTTTGGGGGAAGTTTGGGAGGTGGGTGAATGTTCTCAAAGTATAAGAAAGTTTGCTGATGTGTATTGCTTTGCAGCCAGATTTCAGAAGTTATTCTGCTGGTTGTCTCTGTGCACAGATTAAACCCTTTTCTCCAAAGAAGAAACTTTCCTGGTGTTATTTTACTCTTTCTTTGGTCCTGGGGACGCGGGCAAACGATTCCCTGGGGCAATAAGGCTTCATATTTTTGGTGCGTTGACCCGGGAAATCGCCCCACCCCAGAGGACCGAGGAGAGCCAGGCTCGACCTCAGGTGAACAGCTCAGATCGGCGTTCGCATTTCCAGTGCACACCCTGCCAGCTTGTAGGGGGAGATTGCCACACCGTCCTGGAGTGGAGACACCTGGTCGAGGGAGAAAAGAGGACGGCCGAAAGAGGGAATCTGCAGCGGAGAAAAAAGGTAAGCCCGAAGGAAAGGGTAGGGGCCCGAGGGAAAGGGCCAGAGGCCTGATCAGCCTCACCTGGTCGTTGCAGTAGAGTGCCGCCAGGAAAGGAACTGGCCATGCAGTAAAGTGCCGCCAGTAAGGTTTGGGAAAGGGAATGGGGCAGAGGGAACTGAGTGTTTTGTTGGCATGTTGTGTGTCAGATACTCCGGTGGATGAATTATTGAATGAGGGCCAGGGCTTAGTGTCCCCTTGGCCGAGCGATTGTAGGGTTGTGCATTTTCTGACAATCTGTAGCATGTGGAGTGTGAGAGAATTTTGAAACCCGGTTAGGAGCGGAGTATCTGAAAAATGGGGTCTGGAGCAAGCCAATGCGTGGCTTTGATTTGCAATTAATCAACCCCCTGTGGCGAATCAACCCTGTGGCAAAATATATTAAATGTCCACCCAGACCAGATCCCCTATATCTCTACATGGAAGACCAATGTAGAAAAGAATCTACCATGGCTAAAGTCTTGCTGTGACAGCAACACAGAGAACAGGATTTGTACAGTGAAGCCTCTGGTGTTAGAAGACCCAGAAGATGAGGAGGGGGGAGTGATTAAGCCACCACCTTACACTCCACCGACAGCCCCTCCAACAAACCCTCCAGGCCAAAATCAAGAAGCACAGGGAGGCGCTGGTGTAGGGGGAGGAGGACCTGCGAAGGAGGATAGTGAGACGGAAGAAGAGGAAGATGACAAGGAGTTTAGGAAGACACTAGATGATATGAATCAAGGAAAGAAAATGTGGACAGAAAAACAGAAAGAGAGACTAAAGGAGTTTGTAAAGCCATTTGAGGGAGAAGTTGGATGTGAGCCCCTTGTTAGTTGAGGCAGCAGAATGCTGCACCCCTGAAAAGAGGAAGAGATGGCAACGTAAGTGGGGACAGGCGGCGAAGAGAGTTATGTCTCATAGACAGTATGAGAAAAACCAGGAAGGATCAGGCAGCCGGAGTAATGCCCCTTCGGAGGGTTTATGATCCGCCAGCCCCTGTCCCAGCTGGACAAGCGGAGGCACCACGGACCTACACGGTACAGCACGTTCCGTTCACAAGTGCAGATGTTTGTAATTGGCGTAATCAGAACCCCTCTTTTGAGGAGAATCCAGCTGTCAGAGTTGCTTCCAGATCCTAGCTCACAGAGGATCACGCTAGCCAGCGATCATTAAATAAAAGTCTTTATTGAGTTACAGTTTCCATTCTCAAGCTGCTGCGTGCAACCCTACGTCTAATGGTTAGATCGGCGAAGCCCCATCTGAGTCTCCGCCCCTTGTACACCAACTTAATATCCTAGCCTTGCTCCACCTTTTCCGCCTGACTGTTCTTCTCTGGGTCCCTCTGCCCCCCGGGGTCTCTTCCTTCCGGGATTCCTCTGACGCTGACGCTGACCCCCCTGACTCTTCTCCCTCCTTTCGGCGGGCTTTAGGACCTGGCTCCCTTTCCGGGCTGCCTACTGCGCCACCTTCCTGTGCATTTGAACTTGTCGCGCGCGCCCAACCTTCCACCTTCCGTCTGACCGTTTCTTCGCTCCCCGATGGAGGTGTGGCCACTCCTGACTCGTGCCCTCCCCCCTGTTGTGAGCTGCCAGCGCTTGATCCCTGGCGCCCTTCCTCTTCCCTGCTCTCTGGCGGTGACGCTGGTCCCGATTTCCAACTGCTCCCCTCTGAGTCCCCTCTGGCTCTATCTTCCTGGGGTGTCCCCCTAGGCTCCCCCCTTGCCCTGGCCACTGGTGCTCCTTTCTGTGAATCTTCTGATTCACTGGAAAGACTCGGAGATCTCGGGTCGTCGTCATCACTCATCTTTTCTTCTGCCTCCTCCCCCTCGCTCTCTGTTTCCTCCCTTGCCCTTGCCTCTGCTCCTGAACCCCTGACACCAGCGAAGATCATAAAATTGTTTGAAGGGATTTTTTAAAACCTATAATCCCACTTATGATGATGTACAATATCTCCTGGACTCACTACCAACTACAGAAGCATTGCTCGGCCCCTGCATGAGTCAACTAGGGGAATAGAGAAGGATCCTTTTATATGGGGCAGGGAACAGCAGCAGGCTTTTCAGGATCTCAAAGTGGCATTACAACAAGCCCCAGCGCTTGAGAAGCCTTTTACCCTGTTCATAGATGAAGACCAGGGGGTAGCCAAGGGAGTCTTATGCCAGAAACTGGAAAATTGGCAGCAACCCGTCACATACTTGTCAGAGAAGCTAACCCCACCAGAACAGAGGTTGCCCCCCCCCCCTGTATGAGAGAGGTTGTGGCAGTGGCCACCCTACTCACAAAGGCAGATAAATTCACGTTTGGACAGGACACCACCTGTGTGACTCCACACGCAGTCCCAGCCTTATTTGACATGAAAGGCACCTATTTCCTATCACAAGCGAAAATGAGGAAGTGCCAGATGCTGTTATTACATTCACGCCTGAAGTTTCAGGTTACCACAGCCCTTAACCCAGCTACCTTATTACCGGTAGGAGAAGGTGGACAAGGGAGCCGCCCACTCAGTCTTACCTGTGCCTGTAACAAAACCCACAAACCAAGTGGTTAATATAATTGGGGCCACAGGTAAATCACAAAGGCCCCCTTTTTGCAGTCTGTTACCTGCCGCCTAGGTGGCCAAGTAGTCCAGCACAAATTTTTGTATATACCAGAGTGTCCCATTCCTTTCTTGGGCCGAGACTTGTTAACAAAATTACAAGCCCAGATTTCCTTCCAACCAACGGGGGAAGTAATGATGACAACTGGACCAGCAGGAGAGTTTTCTTTAGAAATGCTCCTGAGAGACCATTGGCGCTTGATGATGGTAAAAGAAGAGGAGGGAATCCTCCCTGTTAGCCTGCTTCATGATGTTGACCCTGGACTATGGGCGGAGGATAAAAACCAATACCCCATCCCACGACGGGCAGCTGAAGGAGTGTGGGTGCATCTGGAGCGATTGCTTCAACATGGAATCTTGAAACAATGCCAATCACAGTGGAACACCCCACTGTTGCCAGTGAAGAAGGAAGATGGTGGGTACCGTATATAGGCCCCAAAGTTCTGGAAAAGTGGAAAGGATGAACAGGACTTTGAAAAACCAGTTGTCCAAATTGACCCAAGAAACAGGGTCTAATTGGGTGTCCATGTTGCCCTTGGCTTTGCTTAGAGTCCGTAGTCTCCCATCGAAACGTATTCACTTGTCACCCTTTGAAGTGATGTTTGGGAGACCGGTTCCTTATGTGCGCATGCTTTCACCTATCCCTGTTCAAGATGTGGAATTGAACAATTATGTACAGTCTCTCTCTCGAGATTTTCTCTCTCAACAGGTGGACCCAGGCCCGAACTCCTTGCGTGACCAGTTTGAGCCAGGTGACGAGGTGTGGATAAGACTGGTCCCAGGCACCACTGCAACCGTGCTGGAAGGGCCCATCTGCTCTCCACACCCACAGCTGTGAAGGTCGCTGGCGTCACCCCTTGGGTCCACCACATTCGAGTGAAGAAAGCTGCTTCAGATTGGACTGTGTCTCAGCATCCTGAAGATCCCCTCCAGTTGACCATCTCCAGGCGCCTAGCGGACGACCGCCTTGCTGATATCACTCCAGAGGCTGATATCTCTACGCATGGCTGAATAATTGGATGGGAGGGGCGCCCGCGGGCAGCGCCCCCAACGTAGAGACTTGTTCTCCAGCCAATTTAGAGGCACCCCTGAGGCCCGGCAAATAATTGAATACGAATATCAGTGGGCCCTTCAGCAGTAAAGGAATATCAGAAATGACCCCTGAATATTGGCGGGAGGAGCCCTGACATTCTTGGGGTTGGTGGGTGGGAGTTATCTCAACCGCCCTTGCCATAGGGAGAGCATGGTGACCCACAACCCCCTGGCTAGTACACCTGGGGACCCCTGGGCCTGGTTATATTCATGGTTACCGGATGGAAGCTGGCTGCGCCATCTCCTGGTCCTAGTGGCAGGACCTTTATTAATCCTTTTGCTTCTTTGCTTCTGTATCCCCTGCTTGGTGCGGTGCATGCAAAACATGTTACAGAGAATGATGTCTAGTATGATGGGACCCCGCGTGATTGCTTTAATGAGAGATTATAGACCCATACCCCAGAACGAACCTAAGTATTAGGTTGTTCAGAAGAAGAGGAGGGAGTGAAGGGTTAATCTTCATATTATCTGCACATAGTAAATTCCTGCACTAAACTTACTTCTGCAATTGTGGTCAAGCCAGCTACCAGACAGGCTGAGGGGCCATTTCCTGCCTTGCGCTTCCTGCTTCAGTAATGCAAGATAAAATAAAAGACACGTACAAGGGGCTGCTTAGCTAGCAAAAAGACACATGTA
This sequence comes from Podarcis pityusensis, assembly GCF_964106645.2. NCBI lineage: Eukaryota > Metazoa > Chordata > Lepidosauria > Squamata > Lacertidae > Podarcis > Podarcis pityusensis. The sequence continues at coordinate 52,691,648 of NC_138039.1, read as the reverse complement.
CGAAGGAGAGGGGAGGGAGTGCTTAGCCAGCAGAAAGGCACACGTACAGGGGTAAGAGGAGGGAGTGCTTAGCCAGCAGTGCTTAGCCAGCAATATAGATATGCCCTAAAAGGGAATAAGTGAAAACTTGCCAGCTGATTGGGGAAGTTTGGGGGAAGTTTGGGAGGTGGGTGAATGTTCTCAAAGTATAAGAAAGTTTGCTGATGTGTATTGCTTTGCAGCCAGATTTCAGAAGTTATTCTGCTGGTTGTCTCTGTGCACAGATTAAACCCTTTTCTCCAAAGAAGAAACTTTCCTGGTGTTATTTTACTCTTTCTTCGGTCCTGGGGACGCGGGCAAACGATTCCCTGGGGCAATAAGGCTTCACTAGCCTCAGCAAAGGCAACTGACTGAAAAGCTGCTCAAACCTTTGGCTACTTCTGTCTCTTCCCTGAGATAGGCATAGCTGCTATGAACCAACCCGCCCCCCCCCCCGCCCCCCAAATCCTTTGCCTTGTGTTGTAATAGGAGTGAGATATGGGGCATGGAGGGGATCATTTATTTATTTATTTATTTATTGCCTCAGGTACTGAAATGTCTTGGGCCAGACCTGGCTATATGAAAACTTGATATCCAGAGGAATCACTGTTGCTGGGAAATAATAGTGGCCAAAAAGGCTCTCATCTCCATGCCGTTCTTGTGAGTTGCTCAAAGGCATCCATTTGGCCACTGTGTGAAACAGGGTGTATTTAGCACAATGCACAATGTTTTCATGATAGATCCACTGTTGCATATTGAAGTATGCATAGCAAAGTAATCAGCTTAGTTTTGCATCATGTTCTTTTTGAAAAGAACATCTTTTGAAGTCATAGAAGGCAGCAATGGACCAGTCCTGTGTATTGTAAGCACAGTTCATCACACATTATTTTGCTTTGCCCATGTAATCCCTGCTCCTTTCCCTCTGAAAATGGTGATAAGAATCATAAACTAGCATGTGTCATCAGAACACTTATTCTGCAGTAGAAAAATATGAAGGGGGGGCAATCACATATATTTTGATATCCCTAATGGTTAATAAAATCCGAAAATGAGGGCTTTTTCATTCTATTACATCCTTCTGTTATTTTGTGGTGGGAATTCTATGTCAACAATTTTTTTCATTTGATGTTGGATAAACATCTGGAGGGTATCAGGTTTTCCTTTCTGCTTCTCAAATGCTCCTTCCTCCTCTGCTTGCCTCTTCCCTTATAGTCACTCCACCCACGTTCTAGAGCACACTCAGTTTTTCATAGAATCATGTAATTGTTGAGTTGGAAGGGGCCCGGAGGGTCATTTAGTCCATCCCCTGCAATGCAGTAATCAAACCCATTTTAACCCTTCTTTAGTACCTTCACATACCTGTGGCTGTGCCCACTGCCACAATCCTGCTTCCCTTGCCCTGTTTTTCCTTCGACATACTGCTCTACTTTGGGACCCACTTCTACCTGCTTCTTTCAGCTTGTAGCTAACATGGGAATCTGCCATTGGTTTATTTTTATAAGGCTGTACATATTCAATACTACAAGCAATTACAACAGCAAAGCAATCAAGAAGAAAATAAATGTACAATTCCAACATCAGATACATTTAGAGTATTACTTGAAAAAAGCCCTATGATTGTGACATAGTGATCACTTTGATCCATCAGTGTGGTAATTTCTTATTTATGTAATAACAGTGAATGAGCTGTAGCAACAAGGGAGATCTATGCTTTATAATTACTGAAAATTTTAAAACAGTCTCCTGTAAAGCTGGTGTGTTAAATATAGAACCTCTAGGCTAATGATACATCAATTACCTGTGGAGCTCCTAATTGCTTCCAAGCTCTCTATGAATTGCTTACAGTTAATGATAAAAACAAATGAATAGCGCACCAATAATTAAACTTCTGTGTTATAGTGCTAAGCGTATTGGAAGCTGTTCATTTAATTCTGGAAGCTGACAACAGTCCTTGTATTACAGGTGAGCTCTGTGATGCAGAGGGCTCCCTGTGCAGAATTCCAGCTATTCCAGTCCATCCCCCCAATTTTCTGACCCCCACCGCAACAGTAAGTCGACAGCCCATAACTACTATATTCTTGTAAAGAAGCTGGTAAAATGCGGTCTTGACTATGCTACCACTCAGTGGATTTGTAACTGGCTGACTGACCGAACCCAAAGGGTGCTCATCAATGGTTCCTCTTCATCCTGGAGAAGAGTGACTAGTGGGGTGCCACAGGGTTCTGTCTTGGGCCCGGTCTTATTCAACATCTTTATCAACGACTTGGATGATGGACTCAAGGGCATCCTGATCAAATTTGCAGATGACACCAAACTGGGAGGGGTGGCTAACACCCCAGAAGACAGGATCACACTTCAAAACGACCTTGACAGATTAGGGAACTGGGCCAAAACAAACAAGATGAATTTTAACAGGGAGAAATGTAAAGTATTGCACTTGGGCAAAAAAAATGAGAGGCACAAATACAAGATGGGTGACACCTGGCTTGAGAGCAGTACGTGTGAAAAGGATCTAGGAGTCTTGGTTGACCACAAACTGGACATGAGCTAACAGTGTGACGCGGCAGCTAAAAAAGCCAATGCAATTCTGGGCTGCATCAATAGGAGTATAGCATCTAGATCAAGGGAAGTAATAGTGCCACTGTATTCTGCTCTGGTCAGACCTCACCTGGAGTACTGTGTCCAGTTCTGGGCACCACAGTTCAAGAAGGACACTGACAAACTGGAACGTGTCCAGAGGAGGGCAACCAAAATGGTCAAAGGCCTGGAAACGATGCCTTATGAGGAACGGCTAAGGGAGCTGGGCATGTTTAGCCTGGAGAAGAGGAGGTTAAGGGGTGATATGATAGCCATGTTCAAATATATAAAAGTATGTCACATAAAGGAGGGAGAAAGGTTGTTTTCTGCTGCTCCAGAGAAGCGGACACGGAGCAATGGATCCAAACTACAAGAAAGAAGATTCCACCTAAACGTTAGGAGGAACTTCCTGACAGTAAGAGCTGTTCGACAGTGGAATTTGCTGCCAAGGAGTGTGGTGGAGTCTCCTTCTTTGGAGGTCTTTAAGCAGAGGCTTGACAACCATATGTCAGGAGTGCTCTGATGGTGTTTCCTGCTTGGCAGGGGGTTGGACTCGATGGCCCTTGTGGTCTCTTCCAACTCTATGATTCTATGATTCTATGATTCTATACTAAGCATGCTCAGTTCCAATTGGACTGCTTTTTGGGGGAACACTCTTCACTTGGTCCCTGCTGCCTCACCCCAGTTTTCTGTACCCTTGCAAAAGTTGTGGTTCCCTGCAACCTGCTGATGTGTGTCTCTCTTCTACAGGAATGGTGGCACCATTTTGAATACATAATAAGCAATGGAACTCCAGCTGAATAGTGGCAAGAGCAATTTGTGAAGAGAAAAGCAGGAATGTATGTCAGAGGGGGATCAAGAGAAGGAGCAACCATCAGTCATTAGTGGTGGAGACATGGAGATGGAGGATGAAAGAGCTAAGTGGAAAGTGGGCCTAGGGTAGAATCAGGACACCAGATAAGGCACTGAAGTCTAGTAGGGATGTGTGAAATTGTCGTTTCAGATTCTTTCATTTTTCCAGTCCTGGATTCAATTCTCTTCAATTTCTCTTCAGTTTGCTTTTCAATGTTCATAGAATTCATTAGCTTTTTAGTGTGAATTTCTCCTCATAAGTTTTTCTTTGTATGCAATTTTTCCTAATACATACATTTTTGCAAATGAATTTCCCCTAATACAGGGATGTCCAACCAGTCAATCGCTGATCCTGGTAGATCGAGGGATCCTTATCGTGTACAAAAAGTTACCGGAGGGGGAGCTAAAAACTCTGTGCAATCCTCCCCCTAAGAAGCTTAGCAACTCCAGGTACTTCCCTCCTAAAAAAAGCTCAACAACTCCCCCCACTGCCTGTTTTTTTAATACTGGGAGCAGATCACAGTCTCTTAGGAGTTGGACATGCCTGCCCTAATATAATGCATTTTTGCATTCTATTTTCACAAATATATGCATTTCAATGCATACATTATCTGTGCATTTTTATACATAATGCTTGGCCTCAGAACTGCGTTGCAAAATTCAGGGAAGAGCCAATTCTGAAAAACAGCTGTGTTTTGGTCCGTGGGTTGCTTTGGAAAGTACAAACTAAATAAGTTTGCCTTTAGGGGGAAATTGAACAGACCTTTCCCTCCATCACTGGTGTCAGTAGACTGGCGAAGGGGGTTGAAGAGTGTGGAGCAGGACCTGTGTGGGGTGTGGCCTGTGGCACGGGGTCATGGTCCTGGGAGGCACCTGGTCAAGGAGCAAGTAGAGAGAGCTAGAGAGATGCATTTTTGTCCTCTAGGCCAAAGGTTTCCCAGCCCTATGATAGCACAAGGTCTTCCTTTCCAAAAAGATGTGGCTCCACCAACACCTCCTAGATGTTGCACATGGAGACATTTCCCAGAAGTACTAGGAAGAGGGTGGGGGCTGAGTTTCACATGCTGGTTCTAAGTACCAAGCCAGTTCTCTGGCTTCAGGCTTCGAGAATGGTTTAAACAACTTGCCCTAGTGAAAATGTGCCATATCTGATGCCAGCCTCCCTAACCAGCTTAATATCTCAGTTCCATTAACTCTGCTCATTGCTTAACTGACTGGCACCTGTACCTGCGATGCCAGTTGGCTGGTATCATTCTCGCTCCATTTATCCTTCCATAACATTCTGGAACAGTTCGTTGGGTCGTGTTGGGCACAGAAAGTAACAAAATCAGCTGGGTGGTCTTGGAGTAAAAGAAAGCGGCATGTGCAAAGATACCTTGCTATTTCCTTTGAAGCGGCTGCACACCACGACAGCGTGACAAGCACACGCAGCAGCTGTGCAGAAACAAAGCTTGTTTATTTGTACAGATAATTAACATTTCACCCTGTTGAAAAGAGGGCAGCAGACAAGGGCCATCTCAGCTGTAGATGCCAAAGCAGATAGTCATCTCAATCTAGCAGGTGGTGGAGCAGAGCGGGCAGCAGCCAGGACTTCCTTCTAATGGTTGGTTTCACTAGCAATTGCTGCCACAGGGCTCACCAGGATGAGCCAAGGCTGTGCTTGAGCTGCCATCAGACATGGGAGGAGGACTCACATTTGGGTGTGAACCAGTAGTTTTGTCTCTTTACTGGAGGTGTGGGGAACTGGATCTCGTCATGAGCCACGTTGTTCTCTCCCTCACCCCTCATGGGCCAGGTTTGACAAGAGGACAGGGCCCCCATTTGCCAATCACCTGATTGATGTTTTTGCCCCACACTTGCGGAGCCTCTGTCAAAGCTCTCTTCTGGACAGCCTTGCAGGAGCCACTTGCCAGTGTTGAGTGGAGCCAGAAGCAAATGTGGAAACAGCAGCCATGGGTTGAACACACCCTTCTCACTGTACTTAAAACTTGCTTTAATCTGCTGCTCCCCTTCCAAGTAACCTCTGTGCATTCTACTTAAACCTCTGCCACTGTTTAAAATGGCCACTTTTTTCTCTCCTTTGACCCATCATCCCTGCTTTGTTCAACTTTCTACTGCTGTTTTAAACTGTTTCCCCCCTCTCAGTGTCTCTCCTTTCTTGCTTCTATATTATATAAAGAGATTAAGATATACAAGCTGACAGTGTTTTCTTCTTTCTAAAATATTTGCAATAAAAAGTATAGTTTTAGGAGACTCTTAAGGAAAGCTGAAAAATGGATGGGAAGAATAAGGTCTATTTATTATTCATTTATGTGATGAGACAGACACTAAATAGGTAGATGTGGAAACATTTCCTGTGGCCACTCAGGAAATATTTAGATTCTCGCACAGTACTCCAAGTCCGTTGCGCCCTTGTGAGCTACATTGCATAGCACAAGGCCAGCTTTAGAAGTTTCTTTCTTCCAAGCAAAAAGTGGGTCAGGCTCCTGGAGAATTGAGAGCTTCAAAGTCAGAGAAGTGCAGGATAATATTAATATGAGAAACACACGTCTTAAACAGATTCCTTATCAGTCCCTTGTTCTGCCTGTACTGAACTACTTAGGTTTCAGTCAGCAGCACACTAAGTAACTTTTGCCAGTTTCCCAATCACATATCTATTCAGTCCAAGATAGAAAATGAGATGGGTGTTACCTGCTAAGGTATAGCAAGGATCTTACCACAGACTGCCTTGAATTCAGGAAAGTCAAAAGCAACTTATCAGCTGTTCTGTGTACCAGAAGCTCCCTCCTAAAGGCCAGCCTTAACAAGGATTATCCCTGATGGATAAGTCCTGGCCTTACTGAAGAGAACCAATTATCTGGGAAGCATAATGAAGTGGTGGCCAGTGGCTTAAATAGCTTTAAAGGAGGGTTTGATAAATTTTGGAGGTAGAGAGGTCCATCAGTGAGGAACATCTAGGCAGAAGAGCAGCAGTTGGAGAGAGCTAATGCTTTCTTACCTTGCTTGGGGCATCTGATTGGTCACAGTGGAAAGCAGAACACTGGGCTAGATGGACATTATCTGAATGTCTTCGCTGTTCTGATTGACCACATAAAGGGTGCCTGTTCATGAAACATGAGTTTTAATCTCCATTTTGCTGGTGGAACAAGGAATATAGGAGGTTGTCAATCTCTAGTCCAGCATGTCTACACTGACTTGTGATACTGCTTCAGCTCATCCTTTGAAGTGGTGATAATAATAATAATAATAATAATAATAATAATAATAATAATTGATTATTTGTACCCTGCCCATCTGGCTGGGTTTCCCCAGCCACTCTGGGCGGCTTCCACAGAGTGGAATACACTAACATTAAAAACTTCCCTGAACAGCTTCCGGGGGCGGCGCGAACGGCAATGGCGGTCCTCTTCTAATTGGGAAGAGGAGGCTCCGCAGAAACTGGGTCGTCCGCTACGGCGAAGCGGAGACCCACTTTGGAAAACCACAGGCGGCAAGAGCCTGTGGCCTTGAGGCTCGGTGGGCGCCAGGAGCGACCCCCCAAACGTCAAAGGAACCCCGTAAGGGGCTCCGGAGCGTGGAGGGGGGTGGCGGCGCTGTGAGCCGTTTCGCAATCTGCGGAGCGAAGCCGCGCTGCTGCTGCCGGTGAGCGCTGATCCCTTTTCCTGTGAAATTCGGATCCGGAACCAAAACCAACTTATTCGTGAGTAAAGACTGAATCACTTTAAATTAGAGACTAAAAGCTGAATTAAAAGATTTGAACTTGGCTGAGAGCGGAGAGACGTGGAAACAGGAAGTCCGTCTTCCGCTGCCATTGAACTTTAAAAAGCAAAGAGCTGGAGGAGTGGAGGCTGAAAAAAAAGAACTTTTAACTTTACTGATCTAAGCACCCACTGAACCTGCAATCTAAAGTAAAGACTTTAAGTTCATGATTTGGAATTATCATTTGCATTTGACTTTCCTTCTTTTATTGGATTACAATTAAAAGGTGAAACCCAGGGTCCGGAGCTGCCTGAGCTTTGAGAGACTGAGCTGTCAGTATTGCAGATTTGGATACTGTATATTGGAACTTGCAACAATCTGAGGGTACTTAGACCTCCTAATTTGAAACATTCTTTTGGAGACCAGTAAGCACTGTTTGTAACAAAGTGACTATTAATATCAACTCTGCTAAATACTTGTACTTGAAGGTTCCTGGACATTAAATTAGACTCTGAAAGACATTTTAAGCTCCCTCTAGAGGATTGGATTAAAACAGTGACTTTACATTTACTTTCGATTCCCCGGCTGTTTGCTTTCTCTGGGCCTTTCTATTCCCATGGGAATAACTCAGCGTGACCTTGACTGATAGATAACGTTGGAATGAGTGGCACAAGAAGAAGAGGAAGAGTTAGACAAACAACTTTGACAACTCTAACCTCAGCCTCACAGACACGTAGATCATCTGTACCTACTTTGCCTTCAGAAGTAGAAGAAGTTGCCTCGTCACAGGAAAAAGAGGGAGAAATAGAGCAGTTACAATTGGAAGATATGGCCTCAGGAGCATCTGCTTCTATTTTAGATAAAATCTTTGAAAAATTGGAAGCTTTGGACAAGAAAGCAGATGAGCAAACAGCAAAGATTGACCAAAATACAGAATGTCTAAATAAATTAACTGGACAAGTGGCACAGAACACACAGGCAATTGGACAGTTGACGGAGGCCACAGCAGAAAATCGGAAATTGGCTGAGGATACCAGACAAAAATTAGAAAATTTAGAACAAGAGGTAAGACCACTCACTAAACAAGTAGGGGAACATCAGATTTATCTTTCTATGATAGAACTGCGAAATCGTGAGAATAATTTGAGGATTAGGTCGCTACAAGAGGCAGAAGAAGGAAACCTAGCTGAGTTCTTAACCAAAGAATTCTCCAAGTTCTGGAATTTGGAGGAAAAGGATTTTAAAATTGTGTCAGCTTTCAGGCTTGGAAGATTTATAAAAAAGGAGAGGCCCAGAGACTGTTTGATAACATTGAGATCAAAGGAGGAAAGGGACAAGATTTTGGGCCTACACTACGGAAAGTCACTGGATATTTTGGACAGAAGAATTGAAATTTACAAAGATATTCCTAGACAACTGTTGGACCTTAGAGCCGCCTATTCTGAACTTGCCAAATTATTAAGGAGCAACGCAATTGCATTTAGGTGGGAATTCCCCCAAGGAATATCCTTTACCTTTAGAGGGAGAAAGGTCAAAATTAGAACATCGGAAGAGAGAGACAAATTTCTGTCTGCATACGGAGAGGACCTTCAAAAAGGAATTGAACTACCTTCTGGGCCTGGGGCAACGTCAGTACCAGCACCAGCACCTTTGGAACCTGAAGATCCCGAGAACAAGATACCACCCCTTGAAAAATAACCAGATTAATTCAGGATGTCTCTGCAACTGTTGAGCTGGAATATAAATGGTTGTAACATTCCGGAAAAAAGGAAGAAAATATTTCATATATTAAAAAAAGAACAATTGGACATTATTTGCCTACAGGAAACACATGTGACAAGGCTCCATAGAAAAGTGTTAATAAATAAAAGATTGGGCCAGGAATTTATATCGTCGGACAAAGTTAAGAAGAGAGGTGTGGTGATATATGCGAAAGAGAGCCTGTCACCCAAATTCTTATTTAAAGATGAACATGGAAGAATTTTGGCAATTGAGATACAACACCAAGGAGAGAAATTGTTGATATTAGGAATCTATGCACCTAATGAAGGGAAATCGGAATTTTACAAGAAGCTGCAGGAGACTATGCTGGATTATCTGGACTACAACAACATCATAATGATGGGAGATATGAATGGGGTCGTATCAACTAACATGGACAAGTCACAAAGTCAAAATGTCACAAAAGACGGCAGACTACCTAAAACTTTCTTTGAAATGACAGACAATATGGATTTGATTGACATCTGGAGGACAAAGAACCCACTAGGAAGAGAGGGAACATTCTTTTCTGAAGCCCAACTGACCTGGACAAGAATCGACCAAATATGGATATCTAGAGGCCTGGCACCTAAGGCCAGAAAAGTGGAAATCTGCCCAAAGACCTGCTCCGACCATAACGCAGTAAAGATGGATATGACACTACTACCAACCGGATCCTTTAGATGGAAGATGAATGACAATTTGTTCAGAGATCAGGAAATTACCAAGAAGGCCCAAAAAGTTTTGAAGGACTACTTTGAGATAAATATGAATACTACGGTGGAAAAAAGAATCATCTGGGACGCAAGTAAAGCTGTAATGAGGGGATTCTTGATACAACAGAATGCTGTAAAGAAAAGGACACAAAATGAGAAAAAAGATAAGATTCTGGATAAAATAAAAGAATTAGAGAAGAAGTTAAGACTAAATCCGAAGTCACAGCCAACTCTGAGAGAAATTAAACTTTATCAAACACAATATTCTAAATTGATAAATCAGGAAATAGAATGGAAGGTTAAATCAATGAAACAAAAAACATTTGAGTCGGCGAATAAATGTGGAAAACTGCTAGCTTGGCAGTTGAAGAGAAGACAAAGATTAAATACGGTCACAAACTTAGAGGTTGAAGGAAAAAACATTCAGAATCCTGTGGACATTAGAAAGTGTTTCCAGAGATACTTTAAAAAATTATACACCCAAGGGCCGCAAAATGAGGTTGAGATTAAACAATTTTTGGCAAAAAATGGACTATCCAAACTGTCACAAGAAAATAGGACAATCCTGAATTCTAAAATAACACGACAGGAGATTGAACAAGCCATTCAGAACATGCAACTGGGCAAATCTCCAGGGCCAGATGGGCTGACCTCCAAGTACTATAAGACATTAAAAGACTATTTGATACAACCTTTGATGGAGGTCAGCAATGAAATTTTGGAGGGGAAGAGGGCACCGGAGTCGTGGAAGGAAGCGTTTATCACATTAATACCAAAGACGGAAGCTGAAAAGACACAACTTAAGAACTACCGTCCCATCTCCCTTTTAAATGTGGATTACAAAATATCTGCAGACATTTTGGCAAGTAGATTTAAAAAAGTTTTAAACGAAGTAATCCATAAGGACCAGGCAGGCTTTCTCCCAGGTAGACATTTGTTTGCTAACACAAGGAACATTATTGACATTTTGGAACTTTTGCAAACAGATATAAACACAAAAGCAGTTTTAATTTTTATAGATGCGGAGAAGGCCTTTGACAACATCTCCTGGAAATTTATGATGGGAAATTTAAAAGAGATGGGAGTGGGACGGGGTTTTGAGAATGGGATTGAGGCGATATATTCAGAGCAGAAAGCTAAACTGATAGTTAATAATGTGGTTACAGAAGAGTTTAAAATTGAAAAAGGAACACGACAAGGTTGCCCTATCTCCCCTTTGTTATTTATTTCGGTTCTGGAAGTGCTATTGAATATGATTAGAGGGGACCGGTTGGTGGAAGGAATTCAGGTCGGACAGAAACAATATAAATTAAAAGCTTTTGCAGATGACCTGGTTTTGACCCTGCAGGAGCCAGAGTCTAGTACGAAAAGAGTATTACAACTGATTAATGATTTTGGTCGGGTGGCTGGATTTAAATTAAATAAACAGAAAACTAAGGTTTTGGGGAAAAATTTGACAGATACAGAGTCAGAACGGTTTCAGAAAGAGACAGAACTTAATGTGGTTAAAAAAGTAAAATACCTAGGGGTAAACATAACAGCAAAAAATCTAAGTCTATTTAAGGATAATTATGAAAAATGCTGGGCAGAAATTAAGAGAGACTTAGATAGTTGGTCAAAATTGAAACTTTCTTTGTTAGGCCGAATTGCTGCTATCAAGATGAATGTATTGCCAAAGATGTTGTTTTTATTTCAAACACTTCAGGTTTTGGACAGGACGGAGTGCTTTCAGAAGTGGCAGAGAGATATTTCTAAGTTTGTCTGGCAGGGCAAAAAGCCCAGAATTAAGTTTAAGATATTAACTGACGCGAAAGAAAGAGGGGGCTTTGCCCTGCCAGATCTAAAGTTGTATTATGAGGCCGCAGCGTTCTGCTGGCTAAAAGACTGGCTACTTCTTGAAGACACTGACGTGTTGGATTTGGAAGGGTTTAACAATGCTTTTGGATGGCATGCATATTTATGGTATGACAAGGTTAAAGCAAATAAGGCCTTTAAGAACCATATTGTCAGAAAATCACTGTTTAATGTCTGGACAAAATATAAAGACTTGCTGGAAAATAAAACTCCAAGGTGGCTTTCACCTTTGGAAGCCAAGGCCCGAAAAAGACCCAATATGGAGGCTAAATGGCCTAAATATTGGGAAATACTAGAAAAAGATGGAGACAATTGGAAATTGCAGAGTTTGGAGAAAATGAAGGATAAAGTGCGAGACTGGTTACATTACGCTCAGATTAAAGAAGTTTTTAAAAATGACAAGAAATTAGGGTTCCAGGTGGAGAAATCGAAACTAGAAACAGAATTGTTAGAACCAAAGACTAAGGTACTTTCAAGGATGTATAACTTGCTGTTAAAATGGAATACACAAGATGAAATGGTTAAATCGGCTATGATAAGGTGGGCACAGGACATTGGGTATAATATTATGTTTGAAGACTGGGAAAGGTTGTGGAGTACTGGATTGAAATTTACTGCATGCAATGCTTTGAAAGAAAATGTAATGAAAATGATATATAGATGGTATATGACCCCAGTCAAACTTGCAAAAATTTACCACCTGTCTGATAATAAGTGTTGGAAATGTAAAGAGTGTGAAGGAACATTTTTCCACCTCTGGTGGACGTGCCCTAAAGTGAAGGCGTTCTGGGAAATGATTTATAATGAACTGAAAAAGGTATTTAAATATACCTTCACTAAGAAACCAGAGGCCTTTCTTTTGGGTATTGTCGGCCAAGGGGTGGTAAAGAAGGACCGGACATTTTTTATGTATGCAACAACAGCAGCAAGGATACTACTGGCAAAGCACTGGAAAGTTCAAGAGCTACCCACACTGGAAGAATGGCAGATGCAACTGATAGACTACATGGAACTGGCTGAGATGACCGGCAGAATTCGTGACCTGGGAGAAGAGAGGATTGAGGAGGATTGGAAGAAATTTAAGAACTATTTACAAAAACATTGCAACTTGAGCGAATGCTAAGCAGGATGCTAGATCATAAATAATTGAGCACCACTAACTTAGATGATCTAAGAAAATAAGTGAGATTGAGAAAATATAACTCTTTTTGAGAACTAGAAGATTATGAAATATAGAAGGGATATAAGAATGCAAATAAGATAACAAATTGCTGGTAAAAAGTTATAACGATGAAAGTGGGAGCGGGAGATGTGAGGAAGTCCAAAAAAAAAAAAAAATGTGAAACTATGTTAAGATTTTTGTTATATTGCCTGTTACATTTATTCTTATTGTAAACTCCAATAAATATTATATAAAAAATAAAAAATAAAAACTTCCCTGAACAGGGCTGCCTTAAGATGTCTTCTGAATGTCAGGTATGTTGTTTATTGCTTTGACATCTGATGGGAGGGCGTTCCACAGGGCGGGCGCCACTACTGAAAAGGCCCTCTGCCTGGTTCCCTGTAGCTTTGCTTCTCGCAATGAGGGAATCGCCAGAAGGCTCTCGGCGCTGGACCTCAGCGTCTGGGCAGAACGATGGGGATGGAGACGCTCCTTCAGGTATGATGTAAGAACATAAGATAAAGCTCCTGGATCTAGTCCAGCATCCTATTCTCATAGTGGCCAGCTAGATTCCTGTGGGTTTGCATTCCAGAAGTTCTACAGTCAAAGCAAGTGCTTTGCCACAAAGTTCCCTCACAATTTAATCCTTAATAAACCAAGACCCCTGACCCAAATCCATCATTTATTTATTTTTGCTGGCTTCTGAGTGCTTCAGCAATCTGGTAGAGACTGAGGATGTGCATACACCATCAATTTAAAATACATTTTCAACAGCCCCTCCCCCAAGAATCCTAGAAAATGTAGTTTGTTAAGGGTGCTGGGAACTGTAGCTCTGTGAAGCGTAAACTGCAGTTCCCATGATTCTTTGCAGGGATATGCTTTAAATGTATTGGATATATGCAATGTAAACGTGTAAAGTCTGGCTTTTTAAAAAAAAAAAAATCAGCTTTATTTTCAAAGGGGCCTACATTCGACTTTAAAACACAGCATTCCACACTTCCAAATAAACAGGTGAATTAACAGCTTGTAATTCCAATTTCTCTCCTACTCCTTACTGTTATTTTTTTTAATGTAACAGCAATTTGATGTGCCCCTCTCACATGAAAGCTTACAGCCCTAATGCAATTTGCAATAATTTTGAATAAATATAATTTTAGAACTCTCAGTACGCCATGAACCTGCGTTCCAAATTAGTCTAATTGTTTGTATCTAATTGCTGGCAATTTTAATTCTCCTGAAAAAGGCAGGAGGGACATAAATTGCCTTTGACAAACTGAGTTGCTTCCCTGCCTGCATTCTCAGCATCTCACATCGTCTTAGTCTATCTTTCCCTACGCTGTCAAATAATAACAAGCCCCTGGAGAGAGCTTTCTCTCTCCCCCTCCCTCCCTCCCTCTCCACATAATGTGATCATTTTCCTTTATATCAAAGGCAAAATCATCTGAATAACCTAATGAAGCAAAGAAATGCTTGTAGAATTGTACACTTCCAAAGAAGACTGATGGTGAACGCAAAATCAGGGTGAGTGTTGCACCATCTGGACCTACATAGGAAGGAGAGATTTACATTTATTTTTATTTATTACATTTCTATCCCACCTTTCCTCTGAGGAGCTTAAGGGGGCATCCATAGTTCGCCCCTTCCCAACAACTCTGTGGGTGGGTTCGGCTGAAAGGCAGTGAATGGCCCAAGGTGACCCAGTGGGCTTCATGGCCAAGTGAGAGTTCAACCCCTGGCCTCCCAGGTCCTAGTCCAATACTGTAACCACTACACCATGCTAGCTGGCCTCAGTCCAACTCCCTGCCTGTTAAGCCACTCTTTGTTTCTTCACTTGCCTGTGGCTGTGTCCACCCCCACATTCTGTTTCCCCTGCTGCCAGGGACTGGCAGGATGCTGGTGAGTGTGTACTGGAGGAGGGGGCTGGAGTCTGGCTCAGTAGGGAGGGGGCAGGGATTTGTGGGGCCCTGTGTCAGAGGAAGCTGCAGACCTGGAGGTGGAGCACAGGATGGGTCAGAAGAAGAGGAGGAAGAAGCAGGTCAGGCAAGTGAAGGGCCAGGGGCTTCCTCCCTGCTTGTGCAATGTTCTGCCCAGGGAGGCTCAACTAGACCCTCATTACAGATCTTTAGGCACTAGGCAAAAAAAGTTTCTCTGAACCAGGAGTTCAGCTGATTAACATTCTATGACCTTTTCAATGTGTTTGTGGAAAGAGGGAAATTGGTTTGTTTTATTATGTATTTTGTATTCTCATTTTGTATTTTTCTGTTGTGAATCATTGTGGGATTTTTGGATGAAGGGTGGTATACAAATTTAATTCACAATCATTCTGGGGCACTGTATCACCAGACTGGTTTGGCCCGGCTGTCGGTCACACCCCGCAACAGGAGTTTGGAGGCTTGCAGCTGAGGCATCCTCTATGGAACCCCTTAACCCGGAAGAGATGGGGCACGATATTCTCCCCCACTGTCTGACCTTCTTGGGTTATCTATGCAAAGTGAGAAGCTTGTCTGTGGGCAGACATGTTGTGGGGGATCATTGCAGGACAGCAAATGAAGAGATCTACAGATCCTTACAGAGCTGAGTGTGGAGAAGAGCAGCGTTTCTGCTTCTGTTGTACCCCAGGGGAAGGGGCCCATCCACCTCTTCCATATGCCCACGTCTGAGTAAGTGGTCAAAGACAGCACTGACTCACATCGGGTCCAATTTCTATCTTCAAAGTAATGAGGAGAATTGATATGGCACTAAAAGCCAGCTTCCAGATCCAGTTCTTTAATGTGTGGGGTTAAGTAAGGGTGGTTTGTTCAGTGGAGACTTGCAAGAAAAAAAGTGCTTTCTAGTTATGAAGGGACCTTGTGGAGAAGTTAAAAGGATTGCTGCTCTGGTAATGTTCCCATGAACAGTATGGAAATGAGAAACTGAACTCTTCATTGGAGATAAACCCAGAGTTCCTCTCATAACTTTCATGCTTGTAAGGAGGGACACCATCTAGGGGGGTCTAGCGGGCCAAGCCCCTCCCCAATTTTCAAGGAGGGGGCTGTGCCCCCTCAATATTCCACAGCTGTGATGAGCCTTGTTGGGCCTACCCTCAGCTGCGGCAGGCCCCACTGGGCCTTCCCACGGCCATAGTGTGCCCCATCAGGCTTCTTCCCACCACGTGACATCACACATGCATAAAGTTGGGTGGAACCCAGCACATGTGCTTGTAAGGGAGGTTTTTTGGGGGCGGGATTTCCCACAAATAGCCATGGTACCTTTCTTGCTGCTGTCGCCACCTGTTTTGTGGTCTGGGTGGAGTTGGCAATAATGTTTTTTATGTCTGACAGGTGTCATTCCATCCCGCCTCCAGATTACTCCTAAGTGAGGGCAACAAACATTGCCCTCACTCTGATTTGGCTTCCTAAGATACCTCATGATTAATGTGTCACCGACATGAAGCCAATCAGAATTAAGGCAGTGCTTCCTGCCCCAAAGCCAAGGTTCCAAGGTACATGAGCAAGGCAAGAGATTCATAAACAAATAAAAGCTGTGAAGATGTTCTGACAATTGACATGCTGCTCCCACCAAGCTTTTAAAGACAAGGTGGAGCAAGCCTACTCATGGAATTCTCACTCGCTATGAATCTGTTGAGTTTGCACATGCATGCTTTGAGTGGGTACATCTGATCCCATCCATACCCTCCAACATTCCTGATGAAAATGGGGACGTCTGAAGGAAAAAGGGACATTCTAGGATCAAATCCGAAACCTGGACAGCTTCTGTAAATCTGGGAGTGTCCCTGGGAAATAGGGACACTCGGAGGGTCTGATCCCATCTACAAAAGGCAGCAGGTTCTAGGTGACAAGACTGTCCTGCTCCTCTTCCTCTTCCTCCCACTCCCATACCACCTCATCCTGTTCAGCCCCTGCATCTCTGGCTGGTCAAAGTCCTCCCCACTCCCTCTTGTGGCTTTGTCCTCTGCAATGGGGGTGAGGAGAGATCCACAAGCTCTGACTCTGTCCTTTCCCAATGTGAGTATTTTCAGCATCAGGATTGGACTCTGAAGTGCTTCTCTGGTGATCCAGCAGAAGTCATCTCCCTCACCTAGGACCCTGCTACTACTTACTCTTTCTGAGGAAAGTGGCTGCTAAGCAATTCTATTATTGTAAAACTGTGCAGCAGCTGTATCTTTCAAATTATGAGCACCATCAAATCTTTCAGCTCCAGTCTGCTTACCAAAGCACACCACAATCTTGTCCATTTAAACAATTCTACTTAGTGCATCACTAAAAGAGTCCTTAAATTAACAACCTTACAAAGCTCCAAAATATTGTAAAAGCGTTTCTCAGCTTTTCATTTCGCAAGTCAGCAGTACTGAGGGGAAATACTTTAATTTGTATGTCTATAGTTTGGTGCCAGGCACAAAGAGAAATTATTTGTCAAACTTCAGACTCACATTATGAAATCCCCACACACTCCATGCTTACAGAACTATTACTCAATACACATATATTTTATAGGGGTTAAGAGAGACCTCCCTCCTGCCCCAGCCAGTGCTCCTGCCTCCCATCTGTTTCTAGTGAAAATGGAATTCCCTTTCTCCTCTCAAGTGTGCCAGGGGTCTCTGTAGACCACATGATAAACATGAGCCAACAGTGTGATGCAGTAGTATAAAAAGCTAATGCAATTCTAGGCCACATCAACAGTAGTATAGTGTCTAGCTCAAGGGAAGTAATAGTACTATTCTATTCTGCCTTGGCCAGACCCAACCTGGACTACTGTGTGTCAGAGTTTAAAAAGGATATTGACAAGTTGGAAAGAGAGCAACCAAGATTATCAAGGATCTGTAACTAAACCTTATGTTGAATAGTTGAAAGAGCTTGGGTATGTTTAGCCTGGAAAAGAGGAGACTGGGAGAAGATATGATAGCCATCTTCAAATATCTCAAGGACTGCCACATGGAGCTAGGTTAGTTTTTTCTTCTTCTCTGGATGGCAGGACTCGAATCAATGGCTTCAAGTTACAAGAAAGGAGATTCCAATTGGACCTCAGGAACAACTTTCTGACAGTAAGAGCTGTTTGAGAGTGGAACTGTTATGTACTGAAGTTCGCACCCTGGGCCAGCAAAGGGATACTGTAGATAGTTATGCAAATGAAGGATTGAAAGTGACATTCAGTGATTGGATAGTTTTAGAAAGTTGCAACAGTTACGATTGTTCTGGAGCTCTATATAAGCAGGCCTGTGGAAGTGATGGTATTCCAGCACAACGTCAGGCAATACCAATGAGACAGAAACATGGAAGGTGCCTAAAGAAGCCAGGGTGGCTATCTAAAGAACTTTTAACTGAGTTAAGATTAAAAAAGGATGTGTACAAAAAATGGAAAAGGGGGGAAACCACCAAAGAGGAATTCAAACAAATAGCCAGCACGTGTAGACACAAAGTCAGAAAAGCTAAAGCACAGAATGAACTCAGGCTTGCTAGAGAGGTTAAAAGCAACAAAAAAGGCTTTTATGGGTATGTCCGTAGCAAAAGGAAGAACAAAGAAACAGTGGGGTCACTCAGAAGAGAAGATGGTGAAATGCAAACAGGGGACACAGAAAGAGCTGAACTCCTCAATGCCTTCTTTGCCTCAGTCTTCTCCGATAAAGAAAACAATGCCCGACCTGAAGAATTTGGAGCAAATGATTCAGCAAAGGAAACACAGCCCAGAATAACTAAGGAGATAGTACAAGAATACTTGGCTAGTTTAGATGTATTCAAGTCTCCAGGGCCAGATGAACTGCATCCAAGAGTATTAAAAGAACTGGCAGATGTGATCTCAGAACCACTGGCAGTCATCTTTGAGAATTCCTGGAGAACAGGCGAAGTCCCGGCAGACTGGAGGAGGGCAAATGTTGTCCCTATTTTCAAAAAGGGGAAAAGAGAGGACCCAAATAATTACCGCCCAGTCAGTCTGACATCAATACCAGGGAAGATTCTGGAGCAGATCATTAATCAAACAGTCTGTGAGCACCTAGAAAGGAATGCTGTGATCACCAATAGTCAGCATGGATTTCTGAAAAAGAAGTCATGTCAGACTAACCTGATCTCGTTTTTTGACAGAATTACAAGCCTGGTAGATGAAGGGAACGCAGTGGATGTAGCCTACCTTGATTTCAGCAAGGCATTTGACAAGGTGCCCCATGATATTCTTGTAAAGAAGCTGGTAAAATGCGGTCTTGACTATGCTACCACTCAGTGGATTTGTAACTGGCTGACTGACCGAACCCAAAGGGTGCTCATCAATGGTTCCTCTTCATCCTGGAGAAGAGTGACTAGTGGGGTGCCACAGGGTTCTGTCTTGGGCCCGGTCTTATTCAACATCTTTATCAACGACTTGGATGATGGACTCAAGGGCATCCTGATCAAATTTGCAGATGACACCAAACTGGGAGGGGTGGCTAACACCCCAGAGGACAGGATCACACTTCAAAACGACCTTGACAGATTAGAGAACTGGGCCAAAACAAACAAGATGAATTTTAACAGGGAGAAATGTAAAGTATTGCATTTGGGCAAAAAAAATGAGAGGCACAAATACAAGATGGGTGACACCTGGCTTGAGAGCAATACATGTGAAAAGGATCTAGGAGTCTTGGTTGACCACAAACTTGACATGAGCCAACAGTGTGACGCGGCAGCTAAAAAAGCTAATGCAATTCTGGGCTGCATCAATAGGAGTATAGCATCTAGATCAAGGGAAGTAATAGTGCCACTGTATTCTGCTCTGGTCAGACCTCACCTGGAGTACTGTGTCCAGTTCTGGGCACCACAGTTCAAGAAGGACACTGACAAACTGAAACGTGTCCAGAGGAGGGCAACCAAAATGGCAAAAGGCCTGGAAACGATGCCTTATGAGGAACGGCTAAGGGAGCTGGGCATGTTTAGCCTGGAGAAGAGGAGGTTAAGGGGTGATATGATAGCCATGTTCAAATATATAAAAGTATGTCACATGGAGGAGGGAGAAAGGTTGTTTTCTGCTGCTCCAGAGAAGCGGACACAAAGCAATGGATCCAAACTACAAGAAAGAAGATTCCACCTAAACATTAGGAAGAACTTCCTGACAGTAAGAGCTGTTCGACAGTGGAATTTGCTGCCAAGGAGTGTGGTGGAGTCTCCTTCTTTGGAGGTCTTTAAGCAGAGTCTTAATAACCATATGTCAGGAGTGCTCTGATGGTGTTTCCTGCTTGGCAGGGGGTTGGACTTGATGGCCCTTGTGGTCTCTTCCAACTCTATGATTCTATGATTCTATGATTTAGAAGAGGCAGAGGAACCAGAGACCAAATTGCAAACATGCACTGGATTATGGAGAAAGCTAGAGAGTTCCAGAAAGACATCTACTTCTGCTTCATTGACTATGCAAAAGCCTTTGAATGTGTCGACCACAGCAAACTATGGCAAGTTCTTAAAGAAATGGGAGTGCCTGATCACCTCATCTGTCTCCTCACCCTATCTCTTTGTGGGATAAGAAGCTACAGTTAGAACTGGATATGAAACAACTGATTGGTTCAAAATTGGGAAAGGAGTTCAAAATTGGGAAAGGAGTACGACAAGGCTGTATATTGTCTCCCTGCTTATTTAACTTATATGCAGAATTCATCATGCGAAAGGCTGGGCTGGATGAATCCCTAGCCGGAATTAAGATTGCCGGAAGAAATATCAACAACCTCAGATATGCAGATGACACAACTTTGATGGCAGAAAGTGAGGAGGAATTAAAGAACCTTTTAATAAGGGTGAAAGAGGAGAGCGCAAAATATGGTTCCATCACCTCCTGGCAAATAGAAGGGGCCACTGGTCCCATCACCTCCTGGCAAATAGAAGGGGAAGAAATTGAGGCAGTGAGATATTTTACTTTCTTGGGCTCCATGATCACTGCAGATGGTGATAGCAGTCAGGAAATTAAAAGACGCCTGCTTCTTGGGAGAAAAGCAATGACAAACCTAGACAGCATCTTAAAAAGCAGAGACATCACCTTGCCAACAAAGGTCCGTATAGTTAAAGCCATGGTTTTCCCAGTAGTGATGTATGGAAGTGAGAGCTGGATCATAAAGAAGGCTGATCGCCGAAGAAATGATGCTTTTGAATTATGGTGCTGGAGGAGACTCTTGAGAGTCCCATGGACTGCAAGAAGATCAAACCTCTCCATTCTGAAGGAAATCAGCCCTGAGTGCTCACTGGAAGGACAGATCCTGAAGCTGAGGCTCCAATACTTTGGCCACCTCATGAGAAGAGAAGACTCCCTGGAAAAGACCCTGATGTTGCGAAAGATTGAGGGCACAAGGAGAAGGGGGAGACAGAGGACGAGATGGTTGGACAGTGTTCTCGAAGCTACTAGCATGAGTTTGACCAAAATGGGGGAGGCAGTGGAAGACAGGAGTGCCTGGCGTGCTCTGATCCATGGGGTCACGAAGAGTCGGACACGACTAAACAACAACAACAGCTCTTATGTAGCCCCAATATCTATCAAGTGACCACTCCAGCTCGCAAGAGCTCAAAAGTGCACCCATCTCCACCCGTGATAAAATTGGAAGTCTCCTGTTGCCTTTCATTTCTTTGGTTTGACAATATTCAACATGTCCATCTTGTATCACATTACACACACACTGGTCTTTTACCTTAATGTGTGTGTTGTTCTGGCATGAAACATCTTAGAGATAATTTCAAACAGTTTTGTTTGTCCTCCATCAACCAGACAGGTTTCTGCCTACACAATCCAAAGTTCATAGTTAGTTGCTCAATCCAGACCAGTTCTCTGCATGCCTCTGTTGCAGCCATGTACTCTGACTGTGGAAGACAAAGCTACACATCACTGTTTATAACTGGCCCAGGAAATTTACAGATAAATGATAAGATCTGTCTTCTTCTGTTTCTATTTGGACATCCAGGAAGAAACAAACATCAATTAAACATAGTTTGTCTTTAGAATGTCTTTAGAATGTGCTGCTGATAATGCCAAGGTTGCAGGTTCGATCTCCGTATGCATATTTCTGCATTGCAGGAGGTTGGACTAGATAATCCTCAGAATCCCTTCCAACTCTATGATTCTTTGATTCTATGATTTCCCAGTTCCTTTACCTCTACTTCTCTGCTGCCACACTAGGTCAGACCAAGGAGCACTGTTTGCAGCAGTGGCAATTCAGATCCCCCAGGAAGCTCACAAGTAGGGCTGTCATACACCAGTCAATGCCATTGGTGCACCTGAACATCATGGTTTCATATAGCCACAAATTTGTCTAGTCTCCTTTTTTGTGGCAGCTCCTAAGCTGTGGAACTCCCTCCACACAGAGGTGTGTCTGACACCTTTTGGTCAATGCTGAAAAGGCACCTCTTTACCCTGGCTTTTGGGGTATACTTTTAGGACCCACCTTATTTTTGTGATTGTAAGTTGTTTTTAATTGTTTTTAATATTGTGTTTCGATGTTGTAATGCACCCTGAGAACTTAGGATGAAGGGCAAGTGTCAGAGCTGCTTCCAGATCCTAGCTCACAGAGGATCACGCTAGCCAGCGATCATTAAATAAAAGTCTTTATTGAGTTACAGTTTCCATTCTCAAGCTGCTGCGTGCAACTCTACGTCTCATGGTTAGATCGGCGAAGCTCCATCTGAGTCTCCGCCCTTTGTACACCAACTTAATATCCTAGCCTTGCTCCACCTTTTCCGCCTGACTGTTCTTCTCTGGGTCCCTCTGCCCCCCGGGGTCTCTTCCTTCCGGGATTCCTCTGACGCTGACGCTGACCCCCCTGACTCTTCTCCCTCCTTTCGGCGGGCTTTAGGACCTGGCTCCCTTTCCGGGCTGCCTACTGCGCCACCTTCCTGTGCATTTGAACTTGGTGCGCGCGCCCAACCTTCCACCTTCCGTCTGACCGTTTCTTCGCTCCCCGATGGAGGTGTGGCCACTCCTGACTCGTGCCCTCCCCCCTGTTGTGAGCTGCCAGCGCTTGACCCCTGGCGCCCTTCCTCTTCCCTGCTCTCTGGCGGTGACGCTGGTCCCGATTTCCAACTGCTCCCCTCTGAGTCCCCTCTGGCTCTATCTCCCTGGGGTGTCCCCCTAGGCTCCCCCCTTGCCCTGGCCACTGGTGCTCCTTTCTGTGAATCTTCTGATTCACTGGAAAGACTCGGAGATCTCGGGTCGTCGTCATCACTCATCTTTTCTTCTGCCTCCTCCCCCTCGCTCTCTGTTTCCTCCCTTGCCCTTGCCTCTGCTCCTGAACCCCTGACATCCATCCCCCCCTCGAAGCCCCCTCTTCCCCCCTCCCCTCCTTCCGGTGCGGGATCTGGGTGCTGCCGTGTCAGGGGGACGAATGTCGGATACAGTTCGCTTCCCGTGTCGGGCCGCCATCCGAAGTCTTCCGGTTCTTCCTCCCTGCTCTCGTTGACGACGGTCACCTCCGCTTCCATCTCTGTGCCGCCGTGCTCGAAACCCGGGTCGTCCCCGAAAACGTCCATGTCCGTCTCTCCCTCGTTGCCTTCTGGAGACGTTGCTCGTCCTGGACCCTCCAGCCACCTTCTGCGGAACTGCTCCTCTGGTCGATCATCCCACCAATACGAGGGTTCTGAAGCAGATCCCGAGGGTGACCCCTCCGGGGAACGGGCGTCTCGTGTCGGTTCCTCGTCCGAGTCGAACCCCCGGAACGTGCTGGCTGAAAGCGTGGGCGTGAAAAGCCAGTCGTCGAAAAAGTCTGCTGGCATTGGCCTATGTGGGAAGAGGGCATGAAACTCTTCTTTGAGCAGAGGTTCGTCTAAAGCGTAGCCCGGCACCCAGCTGTTGGCACTGGCCGGGGTGCCCTCCTTGGCGAGAAGGTATTCTACCCCCTCTTCCCCCCATCTGGAGTCCAAAATCTCCGTGACTTCGTTGATGCGCTCCTCCTGTGCCACTCCCCCTTGCCCGGTTCTCTCTCGGAGCGGACCCGGTGCCGTTCCTGGTTCCTGAAACCTGTGAGGTGCCTTGTAGGGAGTGAGCACCGATCTGTGGAACACCGGATGCATTCTGGAACCCTCCGGAAGACCCAGCCTGAAAGCCACCGGGTTGACCTGTTCTTCGACTTGGTAGGGCCCCAGTTGTTTATGCCCTAGTTTCTTCTTCGCCAACGACCTGGCCGGCACTGCGTGGGCTGCTAACCAGACCCAGTCTCCCACATGGATCTCTTCGCCAACCCTTCTGTGTTTGTCCGCTTGTACCTTGTATGCGTGTTTAGCCAGCTCCAGGTGCCGCCGCAGCTGATCGTGGACCTCCTGCAACTCCGACGCGAACGCATCTGCTGTCTGCGGCTCCCCCTCCCCCATTCTTTCCAGTCCCGGGAAGGTTCTGGGGTGCCTCCCGTTGTTGGCGAAGAACGGCGTGACCCCCGTGGACACGTGCTTCGTGTTGTTGTAGGCGAACTCGGCGAGAGGCAGGTAATCCACCCACGTCGCAGGCTGTTGATTCGCATAACATCTCAGGTACTGCTGCATGATGGCATTGACCCGCTCCGCTTGCCCGTTGGTCTGCGGGTGTCTAGCCGACGCCAGGTTGATCTTGACGTTCAGGAAGCCCATCAGCCTCTGCCAGAAGTTCGAGATGAACTGTCGCCCTCGGTCGGACAGAATAGACCGCGGCAGACCGTGAACCTTGAACACGTGGTCTATGAACAGTTTGGCGGTTTGTTCCGCCGTGGCCACCTTCGCACACGGAATGAAATGTGCCATCTTGGAGAACAAGTCCACCACCACCAGCACAGCCGTCTTGCCCCTCGAGCTGGGCAGATCCGTGACAAAGTCCAGGGCCACTCTCTCCCATGGTTCGAACGGAGTTTGCAGCGGTTCCAGCAGTCCGGCCGGCGGTCTGTGCACTGGTTTGGCCCTCTGGCAGGTGTCACACCTCGCCACGTAGTCCGCGACTTCCCCTCTCATTCCGGGCCACCAGAAGTCTCTGGCTACTAATTCCACCGTCTTCTCCTTGCCAAAGTGCCCGGCAGTGGGCGCGTCGTGCAGCTGCTGCAGTACCTTGGCGCGAAGTTCGTCTCCCGGCACGTAGATGGCCCCTTTACGGATGAGCAAACCATCTCGCAGCTGGAACTCGTCGGTCGCTGCCGTGCCCCTGTGCACCTCTGCCATCTTTGCTTGCGCGAAGGAGTCATCCTGCAACGCTCGTCGCACCGCATCCAGGTCAACTGTTGCCGCCGCGCACGCCCACACTGTCGGTGCGAAGATGTGCATGGCGGCCGCTGGCGTTGCCTCCTCCAGATACTGTGGCTTACGGGAGAGAGCATCCGCCATGATGTTGGTGTCCCCCGGGACATATTCTATTCGGAAGTCGAAATTCGCAAAGAACTCAGCCCAACGTATCTGCCTCTGGTTCAGGAACTGTGCCGTGCGCCAGTGCTCTAGATTCTTGTGGTCCGTGCAGACCTGCACCGTGTGCTTGGCGCCGATCAGGAAGTGCCTCCACGCTTTGAACGCTGCATGAATGGCCAGCAACTCCCTGTCCCAGATGGTGTAGTTCTGTTCGGACTTGCTGAGCTTCCTTGAATAAAACGCTCCCGGCCTCCAAACCCCCTGCGGGTCTTTCTGCAGCAGGACTGCTCCCACGGCTCTGTCTGAAGCGTCTGTCTCCACCCTCATCGGCCTGCTGGGGTTGACATGAAGCAGCTGCTCTTCCGACGCGAAGAGACGCTTGAGTGCCTGAAAGGACTGCTCCGCCTGCTCTGTCCAGATGAACTTCTTTTTCTTGGAGCTGAGCGTGTCCGTGATGGCCGCTGTCTGCATCGCAAAGCCTTTGATAAACTTGCGATAGAAGTTCGCGAAGCCGACAAACCGTTGGACCTCCTTCCGGTTGCGTGGGCTTTTCCAATCCAACACTGCTCGGACCTTGGCGCTGTCCATGGCGAGCCCTTTATCAGACAACTTGTAGCCCAGGAAATCCACCTCCGTCACGTCGAATTGGCACTTCTCCAGCTTGGCGTAAAGCCTATGTTGCTGTAGCCTGCTCAGCACTTCCTTGACGTGTCTGTCATGCTCCTGCTGCGATTCCGAAAAGATCAGGATGTCATCCAAGAAACAGACGCACGTCTTGTAGAGGAGCCCCGCCAACACGTGATGCATGAAAGCTTGAAAAACGTGGGAGCCATTTTGCAATCCAAAAGGCATAACTCTATATTCGTAGGTGCCCAGGGGCGTGAACATGGCTGTCTTCCACTCATCTCCTTCCCGCATGCGAATGAGGTTGTATGCCCCTCGCAGGTCCAACTTGGTGAACACTCTGCCCTTCCGTACCTTTGCGAGGAGGTCGTCGATTCGGGGCATGGGGAAGTCCGATGGCTTGGTCACACTGTTCAAGATGCGAAAGTCCACTACAAGTCTTTTTTGGGGCGTGTCCCGCTTCTTAACAAAGAATACCGGACTGCCCCCCGCTGCCTTGGACTCTCGGATGAAACCGCGCTCCAAATTATGATCTATGAACTCTTTGAGTTCCTGCAGTTCGTCCTCAGACATGGAATACAGCTTCCCTTTGGGCAGCGCCGCCCCCGGCAGCAGGTCAATTTTGCAGTCATATGGTCTGTGGGGGGGTAGCCTGTCTGCCTCCTTCTCGCAGAAAACCTCCAAAAATTCCGCGTACTTGTGGGGAACCGCTTGCAGCGTGCCTAGCTGCAGCTGTGACTCCTCTTCCCCTCCTTCCTGCCTGGGCACGATGCAGTGTTCAGCGCAAAAGGAAGAGCCGAAGGTCAGCTGCCTCTGGTACCAAGCCAGCGTCGGGCTGTGCTTGTCCAGCCAACTCATGCCCAATACAATGGGCGTGTCCGATAGTTGAGTGACATTGAAGCTGATGATTTCCCTGTGATTCCCAAGTCGCATCACCATTGGTGGCGTCTGCTTCACCACTTGCCCCCCTAGCAGCTCCCTGCCATCCACCGTGACAACCTGCAGGGGCAGCGTGGCAGGCAGCAACTGTATAGCGTGCCGGTCGACAAAGTCCTGCCCTATAAAGTCCGCATTGCTTCCGGAGTCAATGGTGATTGGCACGTCCATGGTGATTCCATTGGGCAGCTGGAGCGACGCGGTGAGCTTCACTACCGGTTTGGGCGGGAGGGGGTCCATGGGCTGTAAAATCTCTGGGGACTGCTTCACTGACACGTCTGGCTGGGCCCCAGTGCCTCTTCTTCCAACCAGACTCCTTCGTTTCCCTGCTGTGGTTGTCCTTGCTGCGTTGCTGCAGTTACCATTGCTGAGGCTGCAGTGTGCTTGTGGAGCCTCTGGGGACACTCTTTCGCCATATGCTGTGGATCATCGCAGATGTAACACTTCCTGTTCCCTCTAGGAGGCTTCGCTTTCACTGCTGCCGGTGCTAGGGCTCTGGCTGCTGACTGAGCCCTTGCACCTCCAACCTCCATAGGTTCCGCTCCTCCTCCTGGCGGAGGCGTGGATTGCGCACGCGCTGCTTCTCTGGGAAGGAAGGAGGAGCCCCTGGCTGGTTCGCGCCCTCCACGCCCTTCGTCCCTGCTCCACGGACGTCCTTCCAGCCGCACCCCCACCGCCAGCGCCCTCTGAACGATCTCCTGCGTGGTCCGGGGTCTCTCCCCCCTCGCAATTTCATCTTTAACCGAGCCGTGCAATCCCTCCCAAAACAGGTCTCTTACAGGAGCCGAATCTCTGTCCCATTCCAGGGCACTGACCAAAGCGAAAAAGCGGGCATGGTACTGCCTTACGCTGGCCCTCCCTTGCTTCAGTCCATGTATCTCCTGCCGAGCAAGATCCACGTCAATGCTTGATAAAAAGCACCCATCCATCGCTTTAATAAAGGCATCCGCATTTTGGAGCGCCGGATCCTTATCTCTCCACAAATTGCGCAGCCATGCTTTAGCATCTCCATGCAAATGGGACATGATGAATCCCACTTTCTCTTGCTCATCTCTAAAGTCTTTGTTCAGCAGTTGCAGTGCACACATTACATCTGCTCTAAAGTTGGGGTACTGTTGCAAATTCCCATCGAAGTGAGAGACCAGACCGCCTGTTCGTCTCCCCAACCCAATCCCCTCCGGTTTGGGTGTCAGTTGCCCTTGCTTCGTAAGCACTTCCAACCTGACCTGGAGATCCCTGTAGGCGGCAGCTGCGTCCTCCTCTCTCTTCCTGGATGCAAGAGCCTCGGCATTCAGTCGTGTCACTGCTTCTCTGAGTTCCACTATCTGCTGTTCGGCCGTCATGTTGTCTGCCGTTCGTGAGCTCGCTAGTAGGCACCCGCTTTCTCTCCTCTCCGCGAGGACGTAGATGCCCACAATTTAGAGATGGAGCTTACTGTCAGAGCTGCTTCCAGATCCTAGCTCACAGAGGATCACGCTAGCCAGCGATCATTAAATAAAAGTCTTTATTGAGTTACAGTTTCCATTCTCAAGCTGCTGCGTGCAACTCTACGTCTCATGGTTAGATCGGCGAAGCTCCATCTGAGTCTCCGCCCTTTGTACACCAACTTAATATCCTAGCCTTGCTCCACCTTTTCCGCCTGACTGTTCTTCTCTGGGTCCCTCTGCCCCCCGGGGTCTCTTCCTTCCGGGATTCCTCTGACGCTGACGCTGACCCCCCTGACTCTTCTCCCTCCTTTCGGCGGGCTTTAGGACCTGGCTCCCTTTCCGGGCTGCCTACTGCGCCACCTTCCTGTGCATTTGAACTTGGTGCGCGCGCCCAACCTTCCACCTTCCGTCTGACCGTTTCTTCGCTCCCCGATGGAGGTGTGGCCACTCCTGACTCGTGCCCTCCCCCCTGTTGTGAGCTGCCAGCGCTTGACCCCTGGCGCCCTTCCTCTTCCCTGCTCTCTGGCGGTGACGCTGGTCCCGATTTCCAACTGCTCCCCTCTGAGTCCCCTCTGGCTCTATCTCCCTGGGGTGTCCCCCTAGGCTCCCCCCTTGCCCTGGCCACTGGTGCTCCTTTCTGTGAATCTTCTGATTCACTGGAAAGACTCGGAGATCTCGGGTCGTCGTCATCACTCATCTTTTCTTCTGCCTCCTCCCCCTCGCTCTCTGTTTCCTCCCTTGCCCTTGCCTCTGCTCCTGAACCCCTGACAGCAAGTAATAAATTAATAATAATAATAATAATAATAATAATAATAATAATAATAATAATAATTCCCAGAGCTTGCCAGCACTTTCAGAAGTAGTAATGCTTCTGAATACCAGCTGCTGGAAACCACAAAAAGGGAGAGTGCTCTTCTGCCCAAGTCATGCTTTTGGACTTCCCACCCACATCTGTTTTGGCCACTGTGAGAACAGGATGCTGGCTGAGATGGGCCACTGGCTGCATCTTGCAGGTTCTTCTAATGTCCCTTTGCTTAGCCTGTACTATAATTACCATCAGGCCCAGCCAGCATGGGAATTGCAGTCTACAGTACCTAGAGAGCAGCACATTGACTGCCTCTGCCTTGGAGCATATTAAGCACCATGTTGTTTATAAATTGCCGTCTGACAAGCATTTCTTTTTTTTTTTAATTAAGATTTTATTAAGACCGTTCAGAATACATTACAATAAAAAACAAACTAATCTGAACAAAAACAAAGAAGAAGCAGAAAGAATGCAAAGTCCTTTTTCACAGGTAAATCTTAACTTGTCACACACAGAGAAAGGTGAACTCCCAGCTCTCACCTGGGAGCTTCCTTTTCTTCTTCCAGCCTCCCACCCTGGGAGATCTTCCTTTCCCTGTCTCTCACACAGGGTCCTTCATCCGCCATCCATCACTGCCATCTGCTTGTTAACCCCTCCTTAACCCTGAGTAGAAGACCATGAAAAATACAAAAGAGGAGAGCAGACCAAACACAAAAATGAAGCAGAAAAGGAGGGAGGGAAAGAGAACAAAGAGATAAGAATATTAAAAGAAATAATAAAGGAATAAAAGGGAAGGAGAGATAGAAAAAAGAAATAGGTATAAAGGACTTCCAACTATCCATCTGTCAGTTATATATACAAGCAGGGCTTTTTTTTCAGTGGCAGCTTGCCAGAACTGAGTTCTCAGGTGGGTGCCATTGTCATTATAAGAGAACAAGGGAGACGTTCATGGTGAGTTCTGGCACCTCTTTTTCTAGAAAAATAGCACTGTATACAAGCGTTCTACTAAATAGTCAAATGTTCAATCCAGAGTAATATCCAGCTGCTGCTCCTTCTGCTAGGTAATGTTTTTCCCAGTCTTCAGGCATCTCAAGTTCATTAATTTTTCTTTGAGACAAGTCCAAAAAAAGATTCTCGGGAAGCGGGTTAAACCACAGAGCCTAGGACTTGCCGATCAAAAGGTTGGCGCTTCGAATCCCCGCAACGGGGTGAGCTCCAGTTGCTCGGGCCCTTGCTCCTGCCAACCTAGCAGTTCGAAAGCATGTCAAAGTACAAGTAGATAAATAGGTATTGCTCTGGCGGGAAGGTAAACGGCATATCCATGCGCTGCTCTGGTTCGCCATGCTGGCCACATGACCCGGAAGCTGTACGCCGGCTCCCTTGGCCAATAAAGCAAGATGAACGCTGCAACCCCAGAGTCGGCCACGACTGGACCTAATGGTCAGGAGTCCCTTTACCTTTTATAGTCATCCTCCAACCCAAACACCACAACTTTACCTCCAATATTAAGAAACATCCAATCCTTGTTCTTTATTCCCTCAAGAGTTTCATCAATGTGGTTGTGTATCAAGACAATTGTCAGAGCTGTGGGCATCTCTCCTCACCACAAATGCCACGGGAGCCTCTTGAAGTGTTTATAGTCTTTATTTACAATATTTACAGTGGGTCATTAGCACCTTGTTCATCCATCAGAGTCACTCAGTTCAGATCTCCTGAGGCCTATGTTTGCCTCTCCAACAGCTCATAAAATGGCGAAGTCTCCCACCCCTTCGTTCAGCCCTCCTCTTTACCACACGCCTCTCAAGGGCGGTCATAACCCCCCCCCCCCGATTCTGAGCTTCAGCTTAATCCCTGCGTTCCCTGTGAACTTTCCGTCTCCCCAACCCTTCCTGGGCTTATTCCAATCTCTCTCACCTCATTGCCTCCCTCCCCTTTGGGCACCTCGTCCACATCTTCCTTAAATAAGAGAAACGGGGGAATGATTAATGGACTTCAATGTCTGTACACTAATGCGCAAAGCATGGGAAATAAACAAGATGAGCTTGAGCTCTTGGTACAGCAAACTAAATATGACATAATAGGCATCACTGAAACCTGGTGGGATAAGTCCCACGATTGGAATGTAATAATGGAGGGATACAATCTATTTCAGAGAAACAGACCAGACAAGAAAGGAGGAGGAGTGGCGTTATATGTGTATACCTGTGAAGAGATCCAAGATTTAGAACCTCAAAGCCAAAGTGAGAGCATTTGGGTCAAAATTAAGGGAGAGAAGAATAACAGTGACCTCATTGTGGGAGTTTACTATAGATCCCCAAGCCAAACGGAGGACATAGATGATGCCTTCCCGGAACAGATGGCCAAGCATGCAAAAGGAAGGGAGATAGTAGTAAAGGGGGACTTCAATTACCCGGATATTTGTTGGATGTCAAACTCAGCCAAGAGCATAAGGTCAAACAGATTCCTCACTGGCCTTACAGACAACTTCATTGTCCAGAAAGTGGGAGAAGCAACAAGGGGAACAGCCATTTTAGATCTGGTCCTAACCAATGTTGATGACCTGGTTAGTGGGGTAGAAGTGGAAGGATCATTAGGGGCGAGTGATCATGCTCTTCTGAAGTTTACTATACAGCGGAAAGGAGCAGCCAAGCATACTAGGACTCAATTTCTTGACTTTAAGAAAGCCGACTTCATAAAACTTGGGGAAGTGTTGGGTGACATCCCATGGACAGTAATACTAAAAGGAAAGGGAGTTCATGATGGCTGGGAGTTTGTTAAGAGGGAGATACTAAAAGCACAACGTCAGGCAATACCAATGAGACGGAAACATGGAAGGTGCCTAAAGAAGCCAGGGTGGCTATCTAAAGAACTTTTAACTGAGTTAAGATTAAAAAAGGATGTGTACAAAAAATGGAAAGGGGGGGAAACCACCAAAGAGGAATTCAAACAAATAGCCAGCACGTGTAGACACAAAGTCAGAAAAGCTAAAGCACAGAATGAACTCAGGCTTGCTAGAGAGGTTAAAAGCAACAAAAAAGGCTTTTATGGGTATGTTCGTAGCAAAAGGAAGAACAAAGAAACAGTGGGGTCACTCAGAGGAGAAGATGGTGAAATGCAAACAGGGGACACAGAAAGGGCTGAACTCCTCAATGCCTTCTTTGCCTCAGTCTTCTCCGATAAAGAAACCAATGCCCGACCTAAAGAATTTGGAGCAAATGATTCAGCAGAGGAAACACAGCCCAGAATAACTAAGGAGATAGTACAAGAATACTTGGCTAGTCTAGATGTATTCAAGTCTCCAGGGCCAGATGAACTGCATCCAAGAGTATTAAAAGAACTGGCAGATGTGATCTCAGAACCACTGGCAGTCATCTTTGAGAATTCCTGGAGAACAGGCGAAGTCCCGGCAGACTGGAGGAGGGCAAATGTTGTCCCTATTTTCAAGAAGGGGAAAAGAGAGGACCCAAATAATTACCGCCCAGTCTGTCTGACATCAATACCAGGGAAGATTCTGGAGCAGATCATTAAGCAAACAGTCTGTGAGCACCTAGAAAGGAATGCTGTGATCACCAATAGTCAGCATGGATTTCTGAAAAAGAAGTCATGTCAGACTAACCTGATCTCGTTTTTTGACAGAATTACAAGCCTGGTAGATGAAGGGAACGCAGTGGATGTAGCCTACCTTGATTTCAGCAAGGCATTTGACAAGGTGCCCCATGATATTCTTGTAAAGAAGCTGGTAAAATGCGGTCTTGACTATGCTACCACTCAGTGGATTTGTAACTGGCTGACTGACCGAACCCAAAGGGTGCTCATCAATGATTCCTCTTCATCCTGGAGAAGAGTGACTAGTGGGGTGCCACAGGGTTCTGTCTTGGGCCCGGTCTTATTCAACATCTTTATCAACAACTTGGATGATGGACTCAAGGGCATCCTGATCAAATTTGCAGATGACACCAAACTGGGAGGGGTGGCTAACACCCCAGAGGACAGGATCACACTTCAAAATGACCTTGACAGATTAGAGAACTGGGCCAAAACAAACAAGATGAATTTTAACAGAGAGAAATGTAAAGTATTGCACTTGGGCAAAAAAAATGAGAGGCACAAATACAAGATGGGTGACACCTGGCTTGAGAACAGTACATGTGAAAAGGATCTAGGAGTCTTGGTTGACCACAAACTTGACATGAGCCAACAGTGTGACGCGGCAGCTAAAAAAGCCAATGCAATTCTGGGCTGCATCAATAGGAGTATAGCATCTAGATCAAGGGAAGTAATAGTGCCACTGTATTCTGCTCTGGTCAGACCTCACCTGGAGTACTGTGTCCAGTTCTGGGCACCACAGTTCAAGAAGGACACTGACAAACTGGAACGTGTCCAGAGGAGGGCAACCAAAATGGTCAAAGGCCTGGAAACGATGCCTTATGAGGAAGGGCTAAGGGAGCTGGGCATGTTTAGCCTGGAGAAGAGGAAGTTAAGGGGTGATATGATAGCCATGTTCAAATATATAAAAGGATGTCACATAGAGGAGGGAGAAAGGTTGTTTTCTGCTGCTCCAGAGAAGCGGACACGGAGCAATGGATCCAAACTACAAGAAAGAAGATTCCACCTAAACATTAGGAAGAACTTCCTGACAGTAAGAGCTGTTCGACAGTGGAATTTGCTGCCAAGGAGTGTGGTGGAGTCTCCTTCTTTGGAGGTCTTTAAGCAGAGGCTTGACAACCATATGTCAGGAGTGCTCTGATGGTGTTTCCTGCTTGGCAGGGGGTTGGACTCAATGGCCCTTGTGGTCTCTTCCAACTCTATGATTCTATGATTCTATGCCGCTGTGAAAATGGAAAGTTAGGTATGAAGTTTCCTGCAATTATCAGATAAGCAAGAACTGTGGATTCTGAGAACACACCTAGGATGGTAAAAATGCTAAAGAATACCCCATTGACTGTTGCTATAGTACAGCAATTATTCAATGAGCAATTAAAAGAACTAATAATGGAAATTCATAAAATGCATGCAGCCATGTAGTTTCACATTGCAAGCAGAATATTCACCACTGGGATGGAGGATTAAAAAGAGAACACAGTAAGATGAGGATTTATCAGAACTGAAGACTCTTTTAGCTGTTTGTAAACTTACTTTGGTATATATCTTAAGAGCATGCTTCTTTCTGTCTTTATTTTCAGCCCCGTAATGGTGTCTCCTCCTAAGCCAGCCATCAGGCTATATTTCAAATGAACATTTTAACCGGCAGAAATTTCAAAAGTAATTAAAGAAAGGAGATTTGCTGGTCTTTGCTCTATGAACTGATATCTAGGGCTATTAAGTGGTGTTCGGGCAAGTTTGTGGTTCTTTCACTCCCCAGTCACTCACTCTGTCTGTCTGGGTCCTTTGAAGATTTCTTGGCCCTGCAGCATGGGAGCAATTCTTCCAGAGCATTTGGAAGTTAATTCCTGTTATCCCTGATTTTTCAGAGATAATACAATATACATTAGCTATTGTTAATCACCACTTAATTTCCTCTGTTGACAGTGTCACTACAGAAGCAACTAACCAGCCATGATGCCTCTCCAGAAGTCACTGACAAGCATTTCTCAGGCCTCTTGCTTAATTCAGAAAATTTCTATCTAGAAATGAGGAATTACAGAATATTGGTGGATAAGTGCATTCATTTGCAGTCCTTATCTGACAGGATGTCAGTCTGTGTGTTTAAATTCTGATCGATTTCCCTAGGATTGGACACTGATTGCACGGTTTTAAAAATCAGAATAAGGCCTCAGACTTAATGCAAATTTCACTTCAAAATATGGAGTGCCCCCCATTGAAATTCCTCATTTTCAGCTCCCAGAGTTGGTAAAAATTAACAAGTCTTCCCTTTCTTCGTAAGGTTTATGAAATTTGCCATTGGTAAAAGCGAGCTGTCAACATGGGCAGGACTTCTGCTATAAATGGATCTCTGGGTACGATAGCACATAAACACATAAATGTTTTTAATCCTTCAAATATTTGTCAGCTTGGAGGTGCTCAGCATAATTTATCATTTGCCAAGAGAGGGGATGCAACAGAGGAGGCTGAGGTGGGGATTATACAAATCATTTAAACAACTTTTGCTTCATCATTCCCAGGAGACATCAAACTCTGACCTTCTGCCAAACAGCCAAATTAAAATGAATGCTCATTTCGTTTTACTTTGGTTCAGATAATTAGTGCATGACAGATGAGGAGGAGGAAAGAGATGCCGGGTTTGGATTGTGGAAAGACAGTTTCTCAGCCTTAGCTGGCTTGAAAAGTTTGCACCCTCATTCCAGGCGTTTGGAGGTGGGCTGCATTTACTCAGCCATTAGAAAAAGGAATTATGTATGTGTCAAGTGGTTTCTGCAAGGGCTGAACTGAAAAGTGGGTGTTTTTAAAAGATATATATATATATTTCTGCAAAACCTTCAGTGGTGACAAAAGCTTTATTTTTTGACTATAGCAGAAACAGAGAGAGCGATGAGACTTCAGTGCCTCTCCATCTACTCACTCAAGAGACCAGCAACACTTGGTTCCTCCACTCCTTGGACACTTTCCCTCCTAGCTTGTCACTATAAAAACTCCCTTGGTATAAGCTCATGCCTGTTTGCTTTTTTTCTCCTCTATTCCAATCCCCTTTCCTTTCTGTGGGATAACCAGCTTCCTATAGCCAACATGCTTAAGACTAATTAATGCATGAAGGGGTTAATACCATAGAGTAAGCTGTCTTGCAATGCTTAGCTGTCCTTGGGTGGAGTGGGGAACTAGGTAATCAAGTCTTTGTCCTCTTCCAGACTACTTGATGAACTCAGCATGTGAAAAAACTAAACTGGTTTCTGGAGATTAGCTGCATGGCTCTTAGAAGCCATTCTTGAGTTCCTATTTCAATAGCTTAGGCACTTTCACCACTCTAACTAAGCCATGTTTTACTGCCTGTACAACATTTTCTGTATGCTGTATGGAAAAGCACATGAATATGACCTTTGGAGAGTTTGTAAGTAAACTGTTTCTAACTTCCAAATGTGTGATCATTTTCTATGCTAGAGGAAGAAGGAAACTTTAGAATTTGCTTTAAAGGACACATATTTTAAAGATCTAATGGCCTACATTTCCACACTTTACTTTTCTGCATTTTTTGCAACTTTAAATCTCTGCTGGGTTTCTCTCTACTTGGGGTTTCTTCCCAAACTTGGATCTTTGCATCTGGGAATTCTCCTTTCGTATACCTTTTTTCCCCTTTGAACCAACACTTTCAAGCCATGCTTTTAAGACTGTAAGCCTCTACTGCTGGAGGCAGCATGCTTCTGAATTTTCCCAGAAAGTAGAGGAGGGAAGGGTGCTGTTGCACCCAGATCCTGCTTGTGGGCTTCACATAGGCATTTAGCTGGCCACTGTGAGAGCAGGATGCTGGCCTGATCCAGCAGGCTGTTATTAGATTCTTAGGCCTGAAGACAAGGAATTGTCTTACTAATGATATCTGGAAGCAGCTCTGAGAGCCTTTTTCAGCTGAAGAGCAGCATAAACATACTTTAAATAACTAAGCAAATGCATGTTGTGGAGGGGTTAACTCCAGGATTTGGATACTCTCACCTTCCCAAGCAGGTAGTGCAGTGGGAGTGACCTTTGCCACTGGATGGGAAGAAAAGGCATGGAAGTGTGATGCAAGGATGGAGCTGCAGGCCCCCTTGGCTCCAGAGGGGGAGGGGGGGTGTTGAGGCCAGCCCACCCTTCCGTCAGCCTCTTTGGATTTCAGCACCAGCCACCTGTTCAGTACACACAGTCCCCTTTCTGAGGACTCCCATCCAACTCAGGGTGGGTTAAAGACATCTTGATTCAACTCAGGAGGGGAGAAAGACCCCCTGATTTGCCTTGTTAACTACTCCTTCCAGAACACCCCTAATACAGGCAGCCCTGTATCGAGAAGTTTTTAATGTTTGATGTTTTATTAGGTTTTTATATTTTGCTGGAAGCCACCCAGAGTTGCTGGGGAAACCCAGCCAGATGGGTGGGGTATAAATATTATTATTATTATTATTATTATTATTATTATTATTATACACAAACATAGGAATCTGCCTTATACTCAGTGAGACAGCTGGTCCCCCTTGCTCAGCATTGCCTCCTCTGATTGGCAGAAGCTCTACAAGGTTTCAGAGAGGGAGTCTCTGCCGGCCCCACCTGGGGATGCTGGGGGCTGGGCCCGGGACCTTCTGCATCCAAACAGATGCTCTCACCCTGAGCTAGCCTTCCCCCTCCCGTGACCCTATAGCCCTACATGCACAACAAGTGCTGTCTAAATATTTGGCAACTATTTGTAGTTTAAAATTATATTTGATTTCAGTATTTTACAAACAGATGACATTGATTTCAGTATTTTACAAACAGATGACATTGGATTGTCTCCAAGAACTGACATGAATAGCAGTAATCATTTTACAATATTTGCAGCTCAATAGCAATGGCATTTAACGTATTTTTATTCATATATTATATATTGATTGCTAGCCTCATAAACAGCTGGTCAAAAACCCAAATACCCACAAACAGATAAATTTCAATTTCAAATTTGAACACTGAATTTTTATTGGGCGGGGGACAGGGTAGGGTAGGATAGGGTAGGTAGATTTTGGCATCAGAAGCCAAATTTAGAAAATTATGTTTTCACTTGATTACTAACTAGCTTAGATCACCTTTCTCCTTTCTACAGAAATTATTGCTAACAAAACAGCCTTATTAGATAGATTTGTTGCTTTTTCCTTTTTATTTCAACAAGCTTAATAAAATGAAGAACCCAGAGCGCAGCAGCCTAATAGAAAAATGAAGAATTTAGCCCCATTTATGCGCTGCAAGATTTGTTTCGGAGATACAGAAGGCTAACAGCCTAATTAGAGGCTTAATCATTTTAGATTAAGCATGTCTGCTGCAGGCTTGGGAACTTCATGGGAAAACAAGGCAAGTAAATTGTAACTTGAGTGTACTCAGGATGCTTTAACAAATTGTATCAAGGGAAATTGTCCATTTGTTATGTCATCTGCTTGGAAGCTTGGGGGAGTCTCAGATAAAAGGGAAGCTTGTAATGAGACTTGGCCAAGTTACGTCAGCTGTCAATTGGCAGTTGATTCGATTCTCCCCTAACTTGCTATTCAAACATTATTTTAAAATCTATAATTTGCCTTGGAGAAAAATGAAGGGGCTAGATTGGGGGTGGGGTTAGGGATGAGGATGGAGGAAAAAGTCATTGGAGTTCACCTTGTAAAGGCAACTGCAGGATCTCTTAATTCACACTTTCTGAAACAATATGTGAAATGGAACACACATATCCTTTGAATTCTGCACTCTTCAGGATTTTGCAGTGTGTATATGCATTCATAGAATCATAGAATCATAGAGTTGGAAGAGACCACAAGGGCCATCGAGTCCAACGCCCTGCCAAGCAGGAAACACCATCAGAGCACTCCTGACATATGGTTGTCAAGCCTCTGCTTAAAGACCTCCAAAGAAGGAGACTCCACCACACTCCTTGGCAGCAAATTCCACTGTCGAATAGCTCTTACTGTCAGGAAGTTCTTCCTAATGTTTAGGTGGAATCTTCTTTCTTGTAGTTTGGATCCATTGCTCCGTGTCCGCTTCTCTGGAGCAGCAGAAAACAACCTTTCTCCCTCCTCTATGTGACATCCTTTTATATATTTGAACATGGCTATCATATCACCCCTTAACTTCCTCTTCTCCAGGCTAAACATGCCCAGCTCCCTTAGCCCTTCCTCATAAGGCATCGTTTCTAGGCATTTGACCATTTTGGTTGCCCTCCTCTGGACACGTTCCAGTTTGTCAGTGTCCTTCTTGAACTGTGGTGCCCAGAACTGGACACAGTACTCCAGGTGAGGTCTGACCAGAGCAGAATACAGTGGCACTATTACTTCCCTTGATCTAGATGCTATACTCCTATTGATGCAGCCCAGAATTGCATTGGCTTTTTTAGCTGCCGCTTCACACTGTTGGCTCATGTCAAGTTTGTGGTCAACCAAGACTCCTAGTTCCTTTTCACATGTACTGCTCTCAAGCCAGGTGTCCCCCATCTTGTATTTGTGCCTCTCATTTTTTTGCCCAAGTGCAATACTTTACATTTCTCTCTGTTAAAATTCATCTTGTTTGTTTTGGCCCAGTTCTCTAATCTGTCAAGGTCATTTTGAAGTGTGATCCTGTCCTCTGGGGTGTTAGCCACCCCTCCCAGTTTGGTGTCATCTGCAAATTTGATCAGGATGCCCTTGAGTCCATCATCCAAGTCGTTGATAAAGATGTTGAATAAGACCGGGCCCAAGACAGAACCCTGTGGCACCCCACTAGTCACTCTTCTCCAAGATGAAGAGGAACCATTGATGAGCACCCTTTGGGTTCGGTCAGTCAGCCAGTTACAAATCCACTGAGTGGTAGCATAGTCAAGACCGCATTTTACCAGCTTCTTTACAAGAATATCATGGGGCACCTTGTCAAATGCCTTGCTGAAATCAAGGTAGGCTACATCCACTGTGTTCCCTTCATCTACCAGGCTTGTAATTCTGTCAAAAAACGAGATCAGGTTAGTCTGACATGACTTATTTTTCAGAAATCCATGCTGACTATTGGTGATCACAGCATTCCTTTCTAGGTGCTCACAGACTGTTTGTTTAATGATCTGCTCCAGAATCTTCCCTGGTATTGATGTCAGACTGACTGGGCGGTAATTATTTGGGTCCTCTCTTTTCCCCTTCTTGAAAATAGGGACAACATTTGCCCTCCTCCAGTCTGCCGGGACTTCGCCTGTTCTCCAGGAATTCTCAAAGATGACTGCCAGTGGTTCTGAGAACACATCTGCCAGTTCTTTTAATACTCTTGGATGCAGTTCATCTGGCCCTGGAGACTTGAATACATCTAGACTAGCCAAGTATTCTTGTACTATCTCCTTAGTTATTCTGGGCTGTGTTTCCTCTGCTGAATCATTTGCTCCAAATTCTTCAGGTCGGGCATTGTTTTCTTTATCGGAGAAGACTGAGGCAAAAAAGGCATTGAGGAGTTCAGCCCTTTCTGTGTCCCCTGTTTGCATTTCACCATCTTCTCCTCTGAGTGACCCCACTGTTTCTTTGTTCTTCCTTTTGCTACGAACATACCCATAAAAGCCTTTTTTGTTGCTTTTAACCTCTCTAGCAAGCCTGAGTTCATTCTGTGCTTTAGCTTTTCTGACTTTGTGTCTACACGTGCTGGCTATTTGTTTGAATTCCTCTTTGGTGGTTTCCCCCCTTTTCCATTTTTAGTATCTACCATTTTTAGTGCTTTTAGTATCTCCCTCTTAACAAACTCCCAGCCATCATGAACTCCCTTTCCTTTTAGTATTACTGTCCATGGGATGTCACCCAACACTTCCCCAAGTTTTATGAAGTCGGCTTTCTTAAAGTCAAGAAATTGAGTCCTAGTATGCGTGGCTGCTCCTTTCCGCTGTATAGTAAACTTCAGAAGAG
This sequence comes from Podarcis pityusensis, assembly GCF_964106645.2. NCBI lineage: Eukaryota > Metazoa > Chordata > Lepidosauria > Squamata > Lacertidae > Podarcis > Podarcis pityusensis. The sequence goes on along the minus strand of NC_138039.1, from coordinate 52,651,426 downwards.
CATGATCACTCGCGCCTAATGATCCTTCCACTTCTACCCCACTAACCAGGTCATCAACATTGGTTAGGACCAGATCTAAAATGGCTGTTCCTCTTGTTGCTTCTCCCACTTTCTGGACAATGAAGTTGTCTGCAAGGCCAGTGAGGAATCTGTTTGACCTTATGCTCTTGGCTGAGTTTGACATCCAACAAATATCCGGGTATTTGAAGTCCCCCATTACTACTATCTCCCTTCCTTTTGCATGCTTGGCCATCTGTTCCAGGAAGGCATCATCTATGTCCTCCGTTTGGCTTGGGGATCTATAGTAAACTCCCACAATGAGGTCACTGTTATTCTTCTCTCCCTTAATTTTGACCCAAATGCTCTCACTTTGGCTTTGAGGTTCTAAATCTTGGATCTCTTCACAGGTATACATATCCCTGACATATAACGCCACTCCTCCTCCTTTCTTGTCTGGTCTGTTTCTCTGAAATAGATTGTATCCCTCCATTATTACATTCCAATCGTGGGACTTATCCCACCAGGTTTCAGTGATGCCTATTATGTCATATTTAGTTTGCTGTACCAAGAGCTCAAGCTCATCTTGTTTATTTCCCATGCTTTGCACATTAGTGTAAAGACATTGAAGTCCATTAATCATTCCCCCGTGTCTCTTATTTAAGGATTTTTTCCTCCCACCACTAGGTCTGCGTGCTGTTTGCTCCATTTGGTCTATGACATTTGGATGATCATCTTCATCAATTGATAGACTCCTACTTTCAGGAGCACTGTCTCCCTCCCCCACATTAGTCAGTTTAAAGCCCTCCTGATGAGGTTTCTGAGATTTTTGGCAAAAACATTTCTCCCAACCGTTGTGAGGTGCAGCCCATTGCTTGCCAGAAGTCCATCTTCAAGAAACTGCAGTCCGTGATCTAAGAATCCAAACCGTTCCTGTTTACACCATTTGCGAAGCCAGCTGTTCACTTCCACTATTTTTCCCTCTCTCCCTGGGCCACGTCGTTCAACTGGGAGGACAGATGAGATGACAATTTGTGCATTTAATTGCTTCAATTTCCTGCCCAGAGCCTCGTAGTCTCTTTTGATCTTCTGGAGGCTATTGCTTGCAGTGTCATTGGTTCCCACATGAACCAAGAGGAAGGGGTATTTGTCAGTGGGTTTTATGATTCCTTGCAGTCGTTCAGTTACATCTTGGATCTTAGCCCCGGGGAGACAGCACACTTCCCGAGACAACTTGTCAGGCCCACAGATCACTGCTTCTGTTCCCCTCAGTAGGGAATCCCCTATCACCACTACACGCCTCCTCTTAGGTTTGGTCGGGGTTCTTCCATGAGCTGTCCGTTCCAAGGTCGCCTGCACATTCCCTGAGGACTGACTTTGCTGCTCGTCTTCATATACCTGATCGACTGTAATGAGGGAGAGATCCTCAAATGGAGTCTGCTCTTCGTCTTCCATGCTAGGGGAGAGGACCTCAAAGCGATTGTGTATTTCTAAACAATCAGAGCGAACCCTGGGCCTCCTACTTCTTTGAGTCACGTTTCTCCATATATCTGGCTCCTGTGTTGGTGAACTAGCCTCCTTCTCAGGGGAGTCCCCTGTCTCCTCCTTGGTGGAGATGGTGTGCTCTGTTGCTTCCAAGATGAGCTCCAGCTCTCTAATTCTTTGGAGCGTAGCTACACGTTCCTCCAGTTGCTGGACTTTGTCTTCTAAGAGGGCAATCAACATTCATGTATTAGGCTGAAAGTGTAGGTAAAAAATGTACCTGTCTGTGAAAATAATTTACAAAAATGCATTATATTACTGAATCTTGCTTGCAGAAATGTGCATATTAGAATAGATTCACACTGAAACATTTCAGGATAATGTTTTAAAAAATCTCAAACTGATGTGAAATGTGGAGAACTGAAGATTGAAAAAATGAGAAAGTAAGAGAAGCTGAAACTGACTGATTTGCTTATCCCTGGCTGGGGTCCTTATACCTCTTTGTCTTGCTGGTATTTTTCACTTTTTTGGCTGGGGGGGGGCACATCAGTTTGAACAATTCATGCCCATGTACGGCATAAAAAGCACCTTGATGAGATTGTACATGACTGCCCAATACTGTTTTTTTAAAAACTGCTTTTAAGTCATTCAAATTGGTGGTGTGGTGATGCCAAGCACCAGAAAATTGGAGGAAATGAAGTTTCAGCAAGCTGTAAATGAACAATGCTGGGCAAAATAAATTCATGAATAAAATGGAACCAGACAGAAGCCCTGTGTAATGGCTTGGGTCTCTCCCACAGACGAGAGGCAACTCCGGCAGTCAATTATTTCACATTTATTGCTCCCAATGAAGCAGTTGCCAGGACTGAGCTCTGCCCCCTTTTCTCCCAACAGGAAAACCCCCACTGTCGTTTCCTTTCCTTTTTGCGCCTCTCGCAAAGTCTTGAGAGCCTACGAGTTTTTGGAGAGGCTACTGCCGGTCGTCCTGTGTCTGATTCACTGCTGCATATTTTCACTCGGACTTTCCCCTCCCTGATCTCTGTACTCAGAGATCCCTGGGACACTGCTTACCAAGGGGTGCTCTCAGTGCTGTTTCATGGGGTGGGGTAGGGGGCTGATGATGTATTTGTCCGAATCCTGCCTGGCTATGCTGGAACTCTGGAGCACCAGGCGGCCAAGGCAGGTGTCAGCTGTGGGCCCTGCCAAGGGACGCCCAGCAACCACCTGAGGATGCCAAGTATTGGTGCTGGCTGCATCTCTGGTCTTCGTGTCTGAACGAGTCACCTGTGACAGTGCATTCAGATGTGCAAGTAAGCCCTTGCATGTATTATTTTATACTGCCAATGTTAACGGGGGGGGGGGCATTGTGGTGGTAAACAGCCAAAGTCAACAAGAAAATTGCATTCATAAATCAAGTACAAAATACATCACCAGTCTGTAGCACTCAGTGTTAACTGTCACCAAGTTAGGAAGATGAGTGTTAGGAACTGTGAGGGTTTTTCTTCCCTTTCCCCAACCCTGAGGACCTAGGAATGTTTTCATCATGCCTCTTATTTATTAGAGAAAACTGGGAAGCCCATCACTCTCACAAACTCTGGGCTCCTCTCATCATCAGACACCCTCGGTGCACAGTTTGTTTCAGTCAGGGTTCCTGTGTCACCCTTTGTTCAGTGGTCTCCTGTACTATCAGGACTACTAACCACCACAGAAGGAAAGACCCCCAGACCTTAGTATATTCCTTCTCTACTACTTCCCTTTCTGAGCCTTCATTGTAGAGTTTGCCTACTCGTCTCACTAGCAACTTCTTTGTAGGTCATGGTTCCTTCACTGTAGCCCCTCTTATTCCCTGGTGCTTTGCTCCATTCATTGCTCCCCCACCCACTTTGATTCACCTTCCCATTCATATCACTTATTCCACCCATAAACATTCTGTTGTTTCTTTGCTTGGGTACTCTCTTACAGCCTGAGCAGACAGAATTCGCCACTTATTGTTAAGTGTTTCAACAGCTCATTTCCGCCAGAAAGATGAACAACATTGACCTTTTCCTTATCCTAAAAAAGAGAAAATAACCTTCTAAGAACTACTTGCATGTAAGGAACTGTATGTAAGTCTCTCATTTATTTCTCCCTGGAAAATGTCCCAAGGTAATGAATGCCAGTTCATACAGCTTTTACAATATTTTTTACTAAATTAAAATCAAATGAATTTTGAAAATGTGCATTACTTGGTACTGATGCACATAATATTGATCATAAATAGATCATAGAATCATAGCTGTAGAGTTCGAAGGGTCCCCTGAGGTGTGTATACTCAGTTTGGCATACATAATATGGACGGCTAATGACAGGGAGGAACCACTGTCATTGCCCATCTGTATTAATAACATAAGAAGAATTTGGTGGCTCCAACCAGTGGCCCATCCAGTCTAGCATTCTGTTCTCACAATGGCAGCCAGATAGAAAACACACAAGCACGACCCTAGCATGAAAGTACTCTCCAGCAGCTGGTGTTCAGAAGCATTGCTGCCTCCAACCATGGAAACAGACCGTAGCCTTTGTGGCTAGTAGCTCTTGATAGTCTGCTTCACCATGAATTTTTCCAGTTCTCTTTTCAAATCATCCAAGTTAGTGGCCAGCATTACCTCCCATGGGAGCAAGTTCCACAGTTTCATTATGTGAGCCAGGGTGGTGTAGTGGATTGAAAGTTTGACTGGAATCTGAGAGACCAAGGTTCAAGTCCCCACTTGGGCATGAAGCTCACTGGGTGACCTTGGGCTGGTCACTGACTCTCAGCCTAGCCTCCCTCACAGGGTTGTAGAGGATTAAGTGAGGAGGGGGAGAACCATGTACAGCTCCTTGGAGAAAAAATGTGGGCTATGCATGAAATAAATAAAATAAGTGTGCTGCATGGAGAAATCCTATATGTTATCTGTCCTGAATCTCCCAACATCCCGTTTTATTGGATATCAGCAAGTTCATAAGAATAGGTTGGGTCCTGAAAGCACGCGTCTCAAATGCCAAAGGACAGGGCAAAGAGGGGCATTTGCTGAAAGCTAACATTAGCACCAGGGATGGGCTGTAGGGAAGGAAGTCTAAGTCATTTAAGGTTTTGGACATTAACCTGGCTGTGTTTACCTGATTAGCCCCAGCCCCAGCAGATCAATGCAGACAAAAAGCCCTTCTGAGGCCTTTGGAGAAAACAAGACCCTCCTCTTCATCCAGTTCTTCCTAACTCCCCTCTCCGCAAGCAATGACTTGCCAGTCCAGCACTGCCTCAGATTAGGATGGGAAGGTGAGATGCCTGGGTGGCCGGTTTCGAGGTGATGTTGTGGACTTCATATAAACAATGAAGACAAGGTAGAACTTTATTTCTGTCAACAAATGGCTCTGTGTTCTGCAGTTTCAGAAGTAATTTTATTAGTCAATGGGAATTATTTATGTGCGTCATAAAGCTGCCTAATCTCCCCATTTGTAGAAAGCTTCTGTTAAATTGGATAATGATCTGACTGGAAAATTAATGTGCTGAGGCACCATGTGCTCTGCTTAAAGCCAGAAGTCAAATTGATAGGCAGATAGTCACAAACAAAGAAATATATCCTAAGCTAGGACTGAAACTCCATCTTCATCTCTCCAAAGTGCTCCTCAGCAAGGATGAGACAGAAATTCAGTTCAGTTTGCATTTTAATATGAAACTACATAATCCTCACTTCTAAAATCAGGGGATGGAGTGACTCTTCTTTGAGGAAAGGTTGCAGTGTCTGGGACTTCTTAGTTTAGAGGAAAGGTAAGACGTAACATGACAGAGGCTTATAAAATTATGGCAGGCGTGGAGAAAGAGGATAGAGAAAAGTTTTCCTCCCTCTCTCCTAACACTCGAACTCATGGACACCCAGTGGGAGATTCAGGACAGGTAAAAGGAAGTCCTTCCTTATGCAGTGCAGAGTTAGACTATGGAACTCGCTCCCACAGGAGGCAGGATGGCCACCAGTATGGAACAGCAAATTCATGGAGGAGAGCCCCATCCATGGTAGTTGGCCATGATGGCTTAGCCTTGCCTCCAGAGTTGGCAGCAATGCCAGCTGCTTGAAGCCACAGGAGGAGAACGTGCTCTTGTGCTGGGATGCCGCTTGCTCGTTTCTCACAAGCACCTGCTTTGCCACTGTGGGAACAGGAGGCTGAAGGAGATGGGCCATTGGCCTGATCCAGCTAAAGACTCTTCTTAAATTCTTATGACATGAACTGAATGCAGCTACAATTCAAAACCAGTGCTTTCTCAAATTTTGCAAAGCAGTTCTCCAACCATATAAATTGTTGTTGTTGTTGTTCTTGTTGTTTAGTTGTTTAGTCGTGTCCTACTCTTCATAACCCCCTGGACCAGAGCACACCAGGCACTCCTGTCTTCCACCGCCTCCCGCAATTTGGTCAGACTCTTGTTTGTAGCTTCGAGAACACTGTCCAACCATCTCGTCCTCTGTCGTCCCCTTCTCCTTGTGTAAAGGTAAAGGTAAAGGGACCGACTCTGGGGTTGTGGCGCTCATCTCGCTTTATTGGCCAAGGCAGCCGGCGTACAGCTTCCAGGTCATGTGGCCAGCATGACTAAGCCGCTTCTGGCAAAACCAGAGCAGCGCACGGAAACGCCGTTTACCTTCCTGCCGGAGCCGTACCTATTTATCTACTTGCACTTTGATGTGCTTTTGACCTGCTAGGTTGGCAGGAGCTGGGACCAAACAACGGGAGCTCACCCCGTCACAGGGATTTGAACCACCGACCTTCTGATCGGCAAGTCCTAGGCTCTGTGGTTTAACCCACAGCGCCACTCACGTCCCTCTCCTTGAGTAGGATTTATGTTTAACAACATGCCTAGTCTTTGGCCTTAACTAAAATATATACACATTTGGAGAGGCACTTCTTAACTTGTCCACTTTAATAACTTATCTGACGTCCACCATTAATGTGATTTACTATTGCATTAAGAGAATCAGTATGAAGAGAGTGTACATGTAAAACTGATTATGAGCTCAGTCGACAATTTGTTTTTGAAAAGAAAATTTCTAACTTCTGCTACAAGTAATATTGATACATACTACCACAAGCAACACATTAATAAAAATGCTATAGAGCAGCAGGTGCTTTGACTAGTAAAAAGGTGGATTTCAATGCTTTGCTCAGAATGTCCAAATAGTACACTTCTTACTACCTGACCCCATCTTGCACTGTGACTAATAATAATCAGAACAAATTATTTAAATGTATGGAAATTTCCTGCCCTTTCATGACATCTGAAACTTGCTGCTTCAGAACTCTTGGGTTGGTGCCTCCGACAATGGCGGAATTCCTCTGATCGGGAGGAATTTGCCCCTTGGGAATTTGGGTCTGGCCACCACGGCGAAGGTGGAGACCCGCAAAAAATCACAGGCGGGAGAAGCCTGTGAGCATGGGATTCGGCGGGCACCTTTTGCGCCTCCCCTACTCGCGGGGAAACCCAGTTTCGGGGCTCCGGAGCGACGTGGGGTGAGCGGCGCGGTGCTTCGAATCGTCTGCTTCTTCCACGGAGCGAAGCCGCATAGCTGTTGCCGGAGAGCGCTGACTTTTTCCTGTGGACAATTTGACTTTAAAGTAATTACCCGTGAGTAGAGCTGAAGCGGGAGAATTGGATTTCTAAATGTTTAATTTGGTATTGTAACGGGGAGGTTCAATACAGGAAGTCCGCCTTCCCCTTTTGTAAATAGACTGAAGCAATGAGGCTGCAAGCTGAAGTCTTGGAAAGCCCTTTGTAAAAGACTAAATTTCCATCGGTAAAGAACAAAAACCCCCTTTTGGAGGCAGGAGAAGAGGGGGGAAGTTGTGGACTGAGTATGCCTGCAGGAGAGAGCGAAGAAAGCTAAAATATCGCCGCTCTGACTCTGGAAACGGGCTGCTAGCAGGACTGATGTCTTTTGGAATGTCCATTGACAGCGTTTAGAACGTTCATTGACAGCTAGCTGACAAGAGAAATACATTGTTTCTACTGTCTCCGGTTGCCTTTAAAAAGGAGTAAAGTAACTGAAAATTGAAACTAACTTTGGATTGTTTGAACTGTGTTTAAAAGAGGACATTATTGATTAATACAAAATAACATAAATAGAAACTGTTTCCCCCTAGTGGAAGTCTTTGAAACTGGCTGCTTTCCAAGAGTTGGGCTAGGGAAATTTCCAGCTGCAAGATAAAAAACTGTGAGACTCTGGGACTGACCTTGAATTTTTTAAGTGTTATGGCAAATGGAAAGGAAAAAAACAGATCAGCCAACTGCTGAAAAAACATTAAGGTCTGGGAGGACTTGGCAGCAATCCAGGAGAGGCTCAACACCAGGCCCCTCTGCTTCCTCTGCTGCTGCTTCTGCATCAGTACAATCAAAACCAAGAGGAATGTTGACAGAAGAGGTTTTAGAGGCTGCATTAGGTAAGATAAATGATTCATTGGAACAGCTTAATAAGAAAGTGGATGTTGCAACAGAAAGTATAAATAATCTGGGACAAAAGGTGAATATTAATACAGAAATTATCCAGAAATTGATACAGGAATCTACTCTGATACGGCAGACTGCGGAGGAAGCAAGGGAGAAAGCTGTTGCTGCTGAATGTAAAGTAACACAACTGGAGAGAGAGAGTCCCAGCCCTACAGAGGCAACTTGATGAACATAAGTTGACGCTTGCTATGATTGAACTTAAAGAAAAACAGACAAATCTGAGGATTAGAGCCCTACCTGAACTGGAGAAAGAAAGCTTGATAGATTTTCTCACACAGGAATTTGCTGACTTTTGGGACTTGGACTTGGGTCAAGAAGAGTTTAGAATTGTGAGGGCCTTCAGACTTGGAAGAGGAGGGAAAAAAGAGACAAATAGAATAAGAGACTGCTTGATCACACTTCGAACTAAAGAAGAGAGAGATAGAATCTTGGGTTGGCACTACCAGAAGAATCTAGAAGTACAACAGTCAAGAGTGGAAATTTTTAAAGACGTCCCGAAATATCTTTTGGATCTTAGGCCCAACTATGGAGATATTGTTGCCCTGCTGAGAAGGAAGAAAATCATCTTTAGGTGGGAGTTTCCCCAAGGCCTATCTTTCAGTTTCAAAGGAAGGAAAATAAAAATAAGATCAGTAGACGATAAAGCGAAGTTTTTGTACAAATACGAAGAAGATCTGCAGAAGGGACTTGGAAAAGAGCCAAGAGCATCGGATAGAAGATCACCAGATAGAGGACTAGAGCAGAGAGCATCGGATAGAAGATCACCAAACAGGGGAATATTGGATATATCAGCATTATCCTTTGGATTGGATCTCCCAGTGAAAGTGTCACCATTACCACCAACAGAAGAAGAGCAAACATTGGGTGCAGTTGGAGGAACATCAGTGTAACTACATGATGGTGTTGCAGGTCTTGAGCTGGAATGTGAATGGACTGAATTCCCCAGAAAAAAGGCGGAGAGTCTTTCATTTATTGAAAAAAGAACATTTGGACTTGATTTGTTTACAATAAACATATGTGATAAGGCTACACAGGAAGATATTGAGTAACAAAAGATTGGGCCAATAATTTATTTCATCAGATAAAGTAAAAAAAAGAGGAGTGGTCCTTTATGCAAAGGAGAGCCTATCACCAAAATTCATATTCAAAGATGACCAAGGAAGATTTGTTGCAATTGAAATTCAATCACAAGGAGAGAAATTCTTGATTGTAGGTATGTATGCACCAAATGAAGGAAAATCGGAATTCTTTAAGATGCTACATGAGACTTTGATGGACTATATGGACTATAATATGATCTTGATGGGAGATATGAATGGAGTGGTGTCTACAAATATGGACAAGGCACAGAGACAGGTAGTCACCAAAGATGGTAGACTACCAAAAACCGTTTTTGACATGACTGAAAATATGGACTTTGTTGACATTTGGAGAATGAAGAACCCTCTGGGAAGAGAGGGAACTTTCTTCTCTGAGGCTAAAATGACATGAACAAAAATTGACCAAATCTGGGTAACCAGGGGATTGGTTCCGAAGATCAGCAAAGTCGAGATTTGCCCCAAAACTTGCTCCGACCATAATGCAGTGAAGATGGAAATGAAATTGAAGCCAATTGGTTCCTTTAGATGGAGGATGAACGATACCTTGTTCAGGAATGAAGAGGTGACCAAGAAGGCCCAAAAAACTCTGACTATTTTGAGATAAACATGAACACTACAGTGGAAAAAAGAGTAATTTTGGGATGCAAGCAAGGCGGTTATGAGAGGATTCCTAATACAACAGAATGCAATTAAGAAAAGAACCCAGAATGAAAAACAGGATAAAATCCTGGGGAAGATGAAGGAAGGAGAGAAGAAACTGAGAGCAAAACCAAAGTCACAGGAGATTCTGAAAGAGATAAAGTTATATCAAGTACAATATACGAAGCTGATGAATCAGGAAATAGAATGGAAGATTAAACAGATGAGGCAAAAGACATTTGAATCAGCAAACAAGTGTGGAAAATTGTTGGCCTGGCAAATGAAAAAAAGACAAAAACTCAATACTATTACGAATTTGGAAGTGGAAGGAAAGAATATACAGAATGCAGTGGAGATCAGGAAGTGTTTCCAGAGGTATTTCAAACAACTTTATACACAGGAGAAGCAGAAAGAAATGGACATTGATCAATTTTTGAAAATAAGTGGACTACACAAAATCTCTCAGGAAAAACAGCTAATGTTGAATTACAAAATAACGGATCAGGAGGTGGAAGGGGCCATCCAGAACATGCAATTAGGTAAATCTCCAGGACCAGATGGTTTGACATCAAGATATTACAGATCTTTGAAAGAATGGTTAATACAACCATTGAAGGAAGTCTGTAATGAAATTTTGGAAGGGAGAAAGGCACCAGAGTCGTGGAAGGAAGCTTACATTACACTTATACCGAAAACAGAGACTGAAAAGACACAACTCAAGAACTACCGCCCCATATCGCTGCTTAATGTGGATTACAAAATTTTTGCAGATATTTTGGCTAAAAGATTAAAAAAGGTGTTAGTAGAAGAAATTCATAAAGACCAAGCGGGCTTTCTCCCGGGCAGACATTTGTCTGACAACATGAGGAATATAATTAATATTCTAGAAAAACTTCAAGTGAATATCAATACTAAGGCAGTCTTGATATTTGTGGACGCAGAGAAAGCCTTTGACAAAATTTCTTGGAGCTTTATGAAGAAGAATCTACAGGGGATGGGGGTAGGTCAAGGTTTTGAAAATGGTATAGGTGCAATTTATTCAGAACAAAAGGCAAAATTAATTGTGAACAATGTAGTGACAGAAGAGTTTAAGATTGAGAAAGGGACACAACAAGGTTGCCCAATTTCTCCATTGCTTTTTATATCGGTCCTGGAGGTCATGCTCAATATGATTAGGAAAGACCAATTGGTTAAAGGTATACAACTCGGAGCTAAACAGTACAAACTGAAAGCATTTGCTGATGACTTAGTATTGACTTTACAGGAGCCAGAATCTAGTACTAAAAGGGTATTGGAACTGATTCAAGAATTTGGACAGGTAGCAGGCTTTAAGTTGAACAAGATGAAAACTAAGGTTTTAGAGAAAAACTTAACTGTGTATGAGAGAGAGAAGTTTCAGGAGGAGACAGGACTAACATTGGTTAAGAAAGTGAAATATTTAGGGGTTAACATGACTGCTAAAAATGTGAATCTATTTAAGGATAATTATGAAAAATGTTGGATTGAAGTGAAAAAGGATTTAGAAATATGGACAAATTTGAAGTTATCATTGTTAGGCCGAATTGCTGTGATAAAAATGAATGTGCTGCCAAGGATGTTGTTTTTGTTTCAAACATTGCAAATTTTGGATAAGATGGATTGTTTCAAGAAGTGGCAGAAAGATATTTCCAGATTTGTTTGGCAGGGCAAGAAGCCTCGAATAAAATTTAAGGTACTAACTGATGCCAAAGAAAGAGGTGGATTTGCCCTGCCAGACCTTAAACTTTATTATGAATCAGCTGCTTTTTGCTGGCTGAGAGAATGGCTGCTTCTTGAAAGTACTGACGTGTTGGATCTAGAAGGTTTTAATAATGTATTCGGTTGGCATGCATACTTGTGGTACGATAAGGTAAAAGCACATAAAGCGTTTAAAAACCATATTGTTAGAAAAGCATTGTTTAATGTCTGGATAAGATATAAGGATTTGTTAGAAAAGAAAACCCCAAGATGGTTGTTACCAATGGAAGCGAAAGCACAGAAAAAACTCAATATGGAGGCAAAATGGCCGAAATATTGGGAAATTCTGGAACAAGATGGAGACAGATTAAAATTGCAGAGCTTTGAAAAATTGAAAAACAGAGTGCGAGATTGGCTCCATTATTATCAAATAATGGAGGCATACAATCTGGACAAAAAAGTTGGTTTCCAGGTGGAAAAATCAAAATTGGAAACAGAATTGTTAGATAAAAAAATCAAGAATTTGTCAAGAATGTATAACTTGCTGTTGAAATGGAACACTCCAAATACCTCCAAATACTATAGATCTTTGAAGGACTGGATAATTCAACCACTAAAGGAGGTTTGTAATGATATCTTGGAGGGGGGGAAAGCGCCAGAGTCGTGGAAAGAAGCTTATATTACACTAATACCGAAAAATGAGACTGAAAAGACGCAACTTAAGAACTACTGCCCCATATCCCTGCTTAATGTGGACTATAAAATTTTTGCAGACATTTTGGCTAAAAGGTTAAAAAAAGTATTAGTGGAGGAGACACATAAAGACCAAGCCGGCTTTCTCCCGGGTAGACACTTGTCTGACAATATGAGGAATATAATCAACATTTTGGAGATGCTAGAAGTGAATATTAATACTAAAGCTGTTTTAATTTTTGTAGATGCGGAGAAAGCCTTTGATAATATTTCTTGGAGTTTCATGAAGAAAAATCTTCAGGGGATGGGGGTTGGTCAAGGGTTTGAAAATGGTATAAGTGCAATATATTCAGAACAAAAAGCTAAGCTAATAGTTAATAATGTGGTAACAGAGGAATTTAAGATAGAGAAAGGGACACGACAAGGCTGCCCAATTTCCCCATTGCTCTTCATTTCGGTCCTGGAGGTTTGGCTCCGACCTGTATACCTTTAATCAAACAGAAGGGACCGTTTGATTAAAGGTATACAGGTCGGAGCCAAACAGTACAAACTGAAAGCTTTTGCAGATGATTTAGTATTGACGTTACAGGAGCCAGAATCTAGTACTAAAAGAGTTTTAGAATTGATTCAGGAATTTGTTCATGTGGCAGGATTTAAGTTGAACAAGTTAAAAACTAAGGTGCTTGAGAAAAATTTAACACCGATTGAAAAAGAGAGGTTTCAGAAGGAGACAGGCTTAACATTGGTTAAGAAAAATAAAAAAAATCCTTCCAGTAGCACCTTTAAGACCAACTAAGTTAGTTCTTGGTATGAGCTTTCGTGTGCAAAGCTCATACCAAGAACTAACTTAGTTGGTCTTAAAGGTGCTACTGGAAGGATTTTTTTTATTTTGACTATGGCAGACCAACACGGCTACCTATCTGTAATTGGTTAAGAAAGTAAAATACTTGGGGGTTAACATGACTGCTAAGAATTTAAACCTATTTAAAGACAATTATGAGAAATGTTGGTCAGAAGTGAAAAAGGATTTAGAGATATGGTCAAACTTGAAGCTTTCCTTGCTAGGTCGAATTGCTGTTATAAAGATGAATGTATTGCCAAGAATGTTATTCTTGTTTCAATCATTGCAAATCGTGGACAAAATGGACTGTTTCAAGAAGTGGCAGAGAGACATTTCTAAATTTGTCTGGCAGGGCAAGAAGCCCAGAATAAAATTTAAAATATTAACCGATGCATAGGATAGAAGTGGATTTGCCCTGCCAGATCTCAAACTTTATTATGAATCAGCAGCATTCTGCTGGTTGAAAGAATGGCTGCTTCTTGAGAACACAGACATTTTGGATTTAGAAGGTTTCAACAATGTTTTTGGGTGGCATGCATATTTGTGGTATGACAAGGTTAAAGCACATAAAGCATTTAAAAACCATATTGTCAGGAAAGCATTGTTAAATGTCTGGATAAGATATAAGGACTTATTGGAAAACAAAACCCCTAGGTGGTTGTCACCGATGGAAGCAAAGGCTCAGAAAAGGCTCAATATGGAGGCCAAATGGCCGAAATATTGGGAAATTTTGGAACAAGAAGGAGACAAATTGAAATTGCAGAGTTTTGAAAAATTAAAAGATAAAGTGCGAGACTGGCTTCATTATTATCAGATAACGGAGGCATATAATTTGGATAAGAAAATTGGCTTCCAGGTGGAAAAATCAAAATTGGAAACAGAATTGTTAGAACCCAATACTAAGATTTTGTCAAAAATGTATAACTTGTTGTTGAAATGGAATACTCAGGATGAAACCGTGAAATCCGCTATGATTAAATGGGCACAAGATCTAGGATATAACATTATGTTTGCTGACTGGGAACAGTTGTGGACCACAGGTATGAAATTTACGGCATGCAATGCCCTAAGAGAGAATATTATGAAAATGATATACAGGTGGTACATGACACCAGTCAAGCTTGCAAAAATCTACCATGCGGCCGATAATAAATGTTGGAAATGTAAAGAAAATGAAGGTACATTCTTTCACCTTTGGTGGACGTGCCCAAAGATTAAGGCTTTCTGGGAGATGATATATAATGAATTGAAAAAGGTATTTAAATATACCTTCTTGAAGAAACCAGAGGCCTTTCTCCTGGGCATAGTCGGCCAATTGGTGCCAAAGAAGGACAGAACTTTTTTTATGTATGCTACAACAGCAGCAAGAATTCTTATTGCAAAGTATTGGAAGACACAAGATCTACCCACCTTGGAAGAATGGCAGATGAAGGTGATGGACTATATGGAATTGGCGGAAATGACTGGCAGAATCCGAGACCAGGGAGAAGAGTCGATGGAGGAAGATTGGAAAAAGTTTAAAGACTACCTACAGAAATATTGTAAAATTAATGAATGTTAGAATGATGTTGGATAGAAACTAAGTGGTCTTTAGCGGAAAGGTTACAAGGGAATATGAAAAAATGGTTTATTAATATGTAAAAATCTAAAATTACAATATTTTTATGATTAATGATTAGGATACATAAAGAGGGGAGGGATTTGCTGAACGAATAATCGAACTGGAATACAAAAAAGGGAGGTGTGAGGAGGTCCTGGAACTAAGCAAATGAAGGTCAAGTAACGGAAGGAATGAATTGTTTTTAACTATTTTTACTTTGTATTTTCTCTTTTTCTTTTTGTGTTTTGTAATATCTTGAAAATTTTAATAAATATCTTATAAAAAAAATGAAATGGAACACTCAGGATGAAATGGTGAAATCAGTTATGATTAAATGGGCACAAGATGTTGGACATAACATAATGATGGCTGACTGGGAACAGTTATGGACCACAGGTATGAAATTTACGGCATGTAATGCCTTAAGAGAAAATTTAATGAAAATGATTTATAGGTGGTACATGACACCAGTCAAGCTTGCAAAAATTTATCATTTGCCCGACAATAAATGTTGGAAATGTAATGAGACTGAAGGTACATTCTTTCACCTTTGGTGGACATGCCCAAAGATTAAGACATTCTGGGAGATGATCTATAACGAAATGAAAAAGGTACTCAAATATACCTTTCTGAAGAAACCAGAGGCCTTTCTCCTGGGCATGGTTGGCTAATTGGTGTCAAAGAAGGATAGTATTTTTTTTATGTATGCAACAACAGCAGCAAGAATACTCATCGCGAAGTATTGGAAGACACAAGATTTACCCACCCGGGAAGAATGGCAGATGAAGTTGATAGACTATATGGAATTGGTGGAAATGACTGGCAGAATCCGAGACCAGGGAGAAGAGTCAGTGGAAGAAGACTGGAAAAAGTTTAAAGACTATTTACATAAATACTGTAAAATTAATGAATGTTAGGGAAATGTTGGAATGAAGTCATATGGCTTTAGTAGAAATGTTATAAGGAATTAAGTATAAATAGATTAATAGAGTATTAAAGGGAAAAATAAGGTTAGAATGTGTTAAGATAATTAAAGGATAGAAAGCAGAGGAAGATGGAAAGGAATTGCTGAAACAATAAATAGAAGTGGAATACAAAAAGGGAGGTGTGAGGAGGTCATTGAAATAAGTGAATGAAAGATAAGATATTGAAACTGTTTGATGTGTTTTAAACTGTTTTTGTTTTGTTTTGTTAGTTTAATGTGTTAGTGTTAGGTATTGTTTTTGTATTGTATTGTATTGTTTATTTCTTTTTTTTTTTGGTAGTGTTTAAATTGTTGGAAAAGTAATAAATATTATTTTTTTAAAAAAATGAAACTTGCTGCTTCAGGTAGCCATAGCTCACCATATATCAAGCCAGGCTTCTCCCTCGTTATAATAATATAATCGTAGAGGTGGAAGAGACCCCGGGGGTCATCTAGTCCAACCCCCTGCAATGCTGGAATCACAGCTAATGCATCATTGACAGATGGTCATCCAACCTCTCTTTAAAAACCTCAAATGAAAGAGAGTCCAAACTTTCTGAGGTAGTCTATCTTGAGGCCGAACAGCTCTTACCACCATAAAGTTTTTGCTAATGTTTAAACAGAATCTCATTTCTTGTCATTAGAATCCATTGGTTCAAATCTTGCCCATCGGAGTAACAGAAAGCAAGCTTGCTCCACCTTCCATGCGGCAGCCCTGCAGATATTTAAAGATGGCCATTGTATCACCTCACAGCTTTCTCAAAGGAACAACAATGCCAATGCCCATCAACTTTCGGCCTCCTGATATTTGGGGGGGGGGCTGAAGACACATCAACCCCTATATATAACTTAAAAGGGGAAGAAATACCCATAGCTGTAACTGAAGAAATACGTTGGGGGCGGGGACTGAAATGACCTTCAAGAAGCTTCGTTCCAGGTACCGTGTGCATGGGATGATTTTGCAAGGCACAGAGAGTGGGAGGTGTCCTTCGTGTCTCCCCACAGTTTCTGTGCCCATGAGCTCCAGTGGGAATGGGATCCTCTCATGACATCTTGTGGAGAGAAAGACAGAAGGGGGCCTTGGAAAGTCCTCACACACCAGAGTTCAGGACTCTTTTACCCTGAAAGCTGCCCACCCACCCACTCCTGGTGTCAGCTTCATGGTGTGGCTGGAATACGAAGCCCTTCCTATAATTTTGAATGAAAATGTCACCAATCCATGTTAAATTCTTGGACTCAGCTACACTGGCAAAGAAAAAGTGCTTTATATGTGTTGTATATGCATTCTAACATTGTGATGCCAGATGGCACTGTGAAGTTGCGTTTTTGCCCACCGAATTTCTCACACAAAATTTACAACATGGTTAACTGAAATGCTTCTTTGATGTGTCTCGATCCAGTCCTTTAATTGCAATGTTTCAGGAGACAGCCATTTTTTGGAAACACATGGAGCGTTTATTCCTTTATTGTAAATGGAGCCTTACACTGTCTACCGGGAAGCAAGTCCCACTGTATTCATAGAATCATAGAATCATAGAGTTGGAAGAGACCACAAGGGCCATCGAGTCCAACCCCCTGCCAAGCAGGAAACACCATCAGAGCACTCCTGACATATGGTTGTCAAGCCTCTGCTTAAAGACCTCCAAAGAAGGAGACTCCACCACACTCCTTGGCAGCAAATTCCACTGTCGAACAGCTCTTACTGTCAGGAAGTTCTTCCTAATGTTTAGGTGGAATCTTCTTTCTTGTAGTTTGGATCCATTGCTCCGTGTCCGCTTCTCTGGAGCAGCAGAAAACAACCTTTCTCCCTCCTCTATGTGACATCCTTTTCTATATTTGAACATGGCTATCATATCACCCCTTAACCTCCTCTTCTCCAGGCTAAACATGCCCAGCTCCCTTAGCCGTTCCTCATAAGGCATCGTTTCCAGGCCTTTGACCATTTTGGTTGCCCTCCTCTGGACACGTTCCAATTTGTCAATGTCCTTCTTGAACTGTGGTGCCCAGAACTGGACACAGTACTCCAGGTGAGGTTTGACCAGAGCAGAATACAGTGGCACTATTACTTCCCTTGATCTAGATGCTATACTCCTATTGATGCAGCCCAGAATTGCATTGGCTTTTTTAGCTGCCGCTTCACACTGTTGGCTCATGTCAAGTTTGTGGTCAACCAAGACTCCTAGATCCTTTTCACATGTACTGCTCTCAAGCCAGGTGTCCCCCATCTTGTATTTGTGCCTCTCATTTTTTTTGCCCAAGTGCAATACTTTACATTTCTCCCTGTTAAAATTCATCGTTTGTTTTGGCCCAGTTCTCTAATCTGTCAAGGTCGTTTTGAAGTGTGATCCTGTCCTCTGGGGTGTTAGCCACCCCTCCCAATTTGGTGTCATCTGCAAATTTGATCAGGATGCCCTTGAGTCCATCATCCAAGTCGTTGATAAAGATGTTGAATAAGACCGGGCCCAAGACAGAACCCTGTGGCACCCCACTAGTCACTCTTCTCCAGGATGAAGAGGAACCATTGATGAGCACCCTTTGGGTTCGGTCAGTCAGCCAGTTACAAATCCACTGAGTGGTAGCATAGTCAAGACCACATTTTACCAGCTTCTTTACAAGAATATCATGAGGCACCTTGTCAAATGCCTTGCTGAAATCAAGGTAGGCTACATCCACTGCGTTCCCTTCATCTACCAGGCTTGTAATTCTGTCAAAAAACGAGATCAGGTTAGTCTGACATGACTTATTTTTCAGAAATCCATGCTGACTATTGGTGATCACAGCATTCCTTTCTAGGTGCTCACAGACTGTTTGCTTAATCATCTGCTCCAGAATCTTCCCTGGTATTGATGTCAGACTGACTGGGCGGTAATTATTTGGGTCCTCTCTTTTCCCCTTTTTGAAAATAGGGACAACATTTGCCCTCCTCCAGTCTGCCGGGACTTCGCCTGTTCTCCAGGAATTCTCAAAGATGACTGCCAGTGGTTCTGAGATCACATCTGCCAGTTCTTTTAATACTCTTGGATGCAGTTCATCTGGCCCTGGAGACTTGAATACATCTAAACTAGCCAAGTATTCTTGTACTATCTCCTTAGTTATTCTGGGCTGTGTTTCCTTTGCTGAATCATTTGCTCCAAATTCTTCAGGTCGGGCATTGTTTTCTTTATCGGAGAAGACTGAGGCAAAGAAGGCATTCAATGGGGTTTACTCCCAGAGTAATGACTGTGCAGCCTTACACTGCAATTCTAAGCATTTTTACTCAGAACTAGGTCCCAGTGAGTTCAATAGGATTTGCTCTTTGGTATGCTTCTGATCATTCTCAGTTTCCATTATTATCATATCATATCATATCATATCATATCATATCATATCATATCATATCATGTCATATCCCACCCTTCTCCCTGGCAGGCACTCAAGGCAGCTTACAGCTAAAATTTTATTTTATCCCATTTATCTATTGAAGGTGTTGTAGATTATCTCTTCCCTTGCACATTTTTTCTTTACAACATTCCTGCGAGGTAGGTTGGGCTGAGAGGTTGTAATTGGTATATGTATATGGAATCATAAGAGCGCTGTGGGTTAAACCACAGAGCCTAGGACTTGCCGATCAGAAGGTCGGCGGTTTGAATCCCCGCGACGGGGTGAGCTCCTGTTGCTCGGTCCCTGCTCTTGCCAACCTAGCAGTTCGAAAGCATGTCAAAGTGCAAGTAGATAAATAGGTACCGCTCTGGCGGGAAGGTAAACGGTGTTTCCGTGCGCTGCTCTGGTTCGCCAGAAGCAGCTTGGTCATGCTGGCCACATGACCCAGAAGCTGTACGCTGGCTCTCTTGGCCAGTAAAGCAAGATGAGCGCCGCAACCCCAGAGTCGGCCACGACTGGACCTAAGGGTCAGGGGTCCCTTTACCTTTATATGGAATCATACTGTAGAATCATAGAACTGTAGAGTTGGAAGGGATCCTGAGGATCATCTAGTCCAACCCCCAGCAATGCAGGAATATGCAGCTCTCCCATACGGGGATCGATGCAACCTTGGGTTATCAGCACCAGGCTCTCACCAACTGAGCTATCCACTTGATGTACATGCAATGTGTCTATGACATCTATGTATGCGGTGAGATCAAACACAGGAGAAGCTTCCTATTGTAGACTAGAATGTCCCTAATTTCATTGGTGAAATGTTGGAGGGTATGCCTCTGTAGTCAAAGATTTGGCCTGATTTCATCTAACACCCGTTTCCTGTGTCCATTATTTTGCCACCCTTGCAAGACCACAGTTTGTGCCTGCTTGGGCAAGGGAAATTTTAATAGCTGCACACACACTGCAACTCTGCTCAGATTGCCTTGCTCACAGAGCTGTTTTTCATTTTAAAAAGATTTTCGTCAAGGATGACTCATCTGTCTGTGCCTGCATGTAGTGTAACAGTTTGTGAACCGGTAATAAAAATAAAATAAATTAATGCTTTATTTTGCCATCAAGCTGTAAGTGTTATTGTGAAATTTATTAGCGGTGTGATATCCCAGTGTCAAACACAGTCAAGGAAGAAGGCAGGTAGATGTCTGTCCTTGCGGGTTATAAAGGAAAGGAGCTCACTTAAAATGGAATAAATAAAAGCAGGCTCACCTTCTAATCTGCAGACAGCTTCACATGTACTTTCCCAGACCCACAGACCCACTTCCCCTTAGCTTTATTTTTGCCTAGGGACACATCATTATCTCCTTGCCACCAGTTTGCCACATAAAAGAATGAAGCATGGCAGTAAAAGGGGGAGGAAGAGAAAAGAAAAATGTAATTTACTCTATTAGCAGCAGGGGAGTTTGGGGGGGGGGGAGTGCAAGACTCTTCTGAATTCTCTTCCCCATTAGAGTCAGAAACAGCACCATCAAATCCTGCAGTCTGATTCATAAATGGCAGAAGCATTCTTCCTCACCTTCTTTTTGCTATTATTATTTCACGGTTTTGAGTTTGAGGGTCACACATTTCCAGTCAAGTAATGGAGCAAAAGGGTTTCCTGCAGACCCACACAAGTTATGACCCACCATGGCCTGTAACAAGGCTGGAGGCTCAGCAATAGTGATTTATCCAAAATCAGTGTTCACACTGAAAGTGCTGATTTGGGGGTGAGCCAATGCCTTAGATTTTTCCATTTTTCATGGTTGTTTTTGGAGCTGTTCTTCCCTCCCTTTGCTACTGACTTCCCCCTCACTGACAATTCACACCCACCCACCTGCAGGGACAGTAAAGCAATGCCAACAAGCAACACTCCTATTGGATCCCATGACATGGACATGGGAAGGCACAACCAGCGCTGCAAGTGGGACTGTCCAGACTGGGAAAGCAAACAGGAATGCCTTCTGGGGGGGGTGGACCTGAGCTGCTTGTTTGCGCCTCCACTGATGTTTCCATGATGGTTGAGGAGGTGGCAGCTGTGGCCCTGAACCAGACAAAGTGGCAGATTTCTCTTGAAAGGATGGGCTGGGGTGGGCTCTAGCTGCACTGGAGGGAATGCCAGGATTGGAGGCGAGGCTGGCATAAGAGGGGACAGAGCAGGGGTTTGGGGGTGGGGCATGCCACTGGGACCTTTCCTGGGATCTGGCTCCTCATCTGTAACTCCCCCCTGGGGTGACTCCTCTGTACAGTGGTACCTCGGGTTAAGAACTTAATTCATTCTGGAGGTCTGTTCTTAACCTGAAACTGTTCTTAACCTGAAGCACCACTTTAGCTAATGGGGCCTCCCGTTGCTGCCGCACCACCGGAGCACAATTTCTGTTCTCATCCTGAAGCAAAGTTCTTAACCCGAGGTACTATTCCTGGGTTAGTGGAGTCTGAAGCGTATGTAACCCGAGGTTAGGTATCTTCAGACCCTAACACAACTCATCCCAAACCACTGGGACCCTCACCAGGGTTGTCAGCAGACAACTCCAGTTCTTCCTACCACTTGTCTTGATCCAATCAGCCCCTCCATGATGTCTCCTTGGGATTCATGAGGCAGTACTGGTCAGAGGGCTGGGAGGGGTTGAACTTATCCATGGATACTTGCATCTCTCACACCAAGAACCCAACCTACCTAGGAACTGGATGTGAGGAATTGTATTGGATGTTTGAGAAGGGGAGGGATTCTGTTGATGCATTCCTCACCCTGCTACCCAACCATAAATTTTACACATCACTTGGGAAGACAGGCAAACTAATATCAGTGCACTGGAAGAAGCAAATATCACCAGTGTGCAATGATTCTTCAACATCAACTTCGTTGGACTGGTCATGTTGTGCGGATGCCTGATGATCGTCTTCCAAAGCAACTACTCAATTCCGAACTTAAAAATGGAAAGCGCAATGCTGGTGGTCAACAAAAGAGGTTTAAAGACTGTCTCAAGGCAAATTTTTAAAAATGTATTATAAACACTGACAACTGGGAAGCACTGGCCTGCGAGCATGCCAGTTGGAGAACAGCCTTTGCCAAAGGCGTCATGGGCTTTGAAGACACTCAAACTCAGGACGCAAGGGAGAAACGTGCTAAGAGGAAGGCACGCTTGGCAAATCCACACCGTGATCAACTCCCACCCGGAAACCAATGTCCCCACTATGGAAGGATGTGTGGATCCAGAATTGGCCTCCATAGTCACTTACAGACTCCTTGTTAAAACCGTGTTTATGGAAGACAATCTTACTTGCCTACAAGTGATTGCCAAAGAAGAAGAAGACCAAACCATATTACTGACTGAGGTGACAGAGGTGGTCTCAAGCATGGTGCTGGAGATCCCCAGGAAGGTGGTCCTAGGAGACTTCAACACCCACACCAGGTCTGCCTTCTCTGAGCTAGCTTAGGACTTCATGACCACCATGGCAATGGGGGGACTGTTTTAGTACATCACATATTTCCAGTCACACTCTCGATCTGGTTTTGTTTGGAGACATATTAGAGGTGCTTTGATGGGTTTTTGTTTTGTTGGGGGGCTTAGTTGTCCTAGTCCGATCACTCCCCGGTGAGCTTTGGATTAGCTGCATCTGGTTCCCCCTGAAGGGGGAAGGTTTTGTCCATCATTATCAGATGGAAACATTCCTTGCTGCATCAAGCCAGTCTCACCATATCAGCAAGATCTGGTATCCCTGGAACTATATTAGGCACAAGGTGACTTCAGTCTTGGTTCTTGGGCTCTCTCAACAGTTAAAGCATAACTAATATATGTTAAGTGATCCTGAATATGCAACTCCTACTTAAGGACAAAAGAACTGCTGTGCTGGATGAGAACAAAACCCACTCAACTCATTATTAATTAATTTATTACATTTATATCCCACCTTTCCTCCAAGGAAATATGTGGCATATGTAGTTCTCCCTTCCTCACTTTATCCTCACAACAATCCTCTGATGTAGGTTAGGCAGAGATTGGCCCAAGGTCACCTGGTGAGCTTCATTGATGAGTCAGGGATTAGAATTCTGGTCTTCTGGATTCTAGTCTGACCCTCCAACCACAACACCACGCTGGCTCCCAAGAATTCCAGCAACCATGTTAACTGGTCCACCAGAAATTGGTCCATCAATGAATGGTGGATCTGTTAGATTCAGGACAGACAACAGGAAGCCCATTTTTTAACTGTGGCATTTGCTACTAGAAGGTGATGTGATGACCACTGCCTTGGATGAGTGGGGGTTTTAATGTATTAATTGAGGACGAGTCTTTCAATGGCTGTAGACATGGTTCCAATAGTATCTCTAGATACAGATTATCTCTGCATACAAATTGCTGAGGATCACCAACAGGAGAGTGCTGTTATGCTCATGTCCTGGGCATCTCAGAGGCATCTTGGTGAGTAGGACACTAGACTAAGTGGGCCTTTGATCTGGATCCAGTGGGCTTCTTCCATTGTCCTTTTGTGATCTACCTTCTAGCCATTGCTGCAGTAAACAAGTGAGAATTTAGCATCCTCTCCACTGGCAAAAATAACCTTGGAAAAGACACATCTCTTTCCTGATAGTATCGTCAGATTCATTTGTAGAATGATAACAGGGGCACCTGTTATCTAAGAGATTCTGAAGAGCGGGGTTATTCCTCACTCACTTGGATTTATGCCTGAGGAACATCTTTTAGGCTTCTTAAGCTCAACATCTAGGAAAATATATCTCTTAATGACCCCCTGCGGCTTGAAACACATTTGCTACAAATGCTACAGCAACTCAATAGACATTATATACAGATCCAGTTGTTTTATTTCTCACACATTGCTTCATCCCAAAGGTCAGATGATGATGATGATAGCTATTTATGCCCCACCACCCAAAAATATGTCATTGTTGTCACACAATTCTATTTTTAAAAAATTAAGAGGTTTTTGATACTTGTTGGTAGATCACAGCCAACTTTAGGTTGGACTGTGCCTGATCTACAGGATGTATGGAGGGTCAAACATCCAAACGAGAAAGAATTCACTCATTTCTCAGACCCAAAGCAATCAGCAGGAAGAATGGATGAGATATGGGTCTCAAGTAATCTGGAAAAAAACCACAAAAATTCATCCAAGACTGATCTCGGATCACAATCCAGTCATTTTAGAATTGAGAGAGGGAAGAAGAAGAAGAAGAAGAAGAAGAAGAAGAAGAAGAAGAAGAAGAAGACGACAGAGGATTGATGAAAAGATTTTGAATGATGAAGAGATATTTTAAAAATCACAAAAGACTTTCAGAGATTTTTTTAAAATTAACATAAATCAAGAAACGGACATCAAAGTAGTATGGGATGCTAGTAAAGCGGTTATGAGAGGTTTCTGTATTCAGCAAAATGCCTTCCAGAGGAAAAGAAAAGAAAAGAAAATGGAGCAAATTAGGAAAGAGATAAGCATAAATGAGAAAGAGTTATCGAAAAATCCAAGAAATAAGACAACAAAACAAAACATCAAAATGTTACAAACTGAATTCTCCAACTTCTTAAATTATGAAATTGAGCAGAAGATCAAATTGTTAAAACAAAAGAATTTTGAATTTGCCAACAAACCAGGGAGAATGTTAGCCTGGCAGTTAAAGAAAAAACAGAAAGAAAAGATGATAGGAAAGTTGGTAGAAAAAGGGAAGATAATTGACGAGCCAGAGGAAATAAGTAAAAAAATAAACTATTTTAAGGATCTATATCAAGCGGGAAAGGAAGAGGAAGACAAAATAGAAAAAATATTTAAGTCAAAGTAAATTTCCAAAGATTACAAGGGATAAAATTGAATATTTAAACTCATCTATAACAATGATGGAAATTCATCAGGCGATAATTAATGCAAAACCGGGAAAACTGCCTGGACTGGATGGATTGCCCGCAAGTTATTACAAGAAATTGGAAGACTCACTCTCAACACTGCTCAAGACAGTTATGAACAAGATTTTAATGGAAGGGAAACTGCCAGAATCTTGGCAAGAAGCCTTTATAATGTTGATTCCAAAGCAAGGAAAGGATTTTACATCAATGAAAAATTACAGGCCAATATCTCTTTTAAATAATGATTATAAATTATTTGCGGATCTCATGGCAAATAGGTTAAAGAAAATACTAAAAGATGTCATAAATAAGGATCAGGCAGGTTTCCTACCGGTAAGACAAATGAATAACAATATAAGAGCAGTGATTGATATATTAGAATATTTGGAGATGAGATCGGGTAAACAAGAGATACTAATGTTTGTGGAAGCTGAAAAAGCGTTTGACAATGTATCTTGGAAGTTTATGAAAAGGACTATAGAGACAATGGGCTTAGGGGATATTTTTGGTAGAGGTATAGAAGTGATTTACCAGAATCAAAAAGCCAAATTGATCATAAATAATGAAATATCAGAGAGCTTTAGAATAATGAAAGCAACCAGACAAAGTTGCCCACTCTCTCCATTATTGTTTATTATGGTTCTTGAAACACTGGCAATGGCATTAAGAACTAACTCAGAAATAAAAGGAATTACACTGGGAAACAAATCTTATAAGCTAAAAGCTTTCGCAGATGACCTTATAAAAGCTACAGAAAACTCACTAGAAAGTATACCAATTTTTCTGGAAAGAATTTATGAATTTGGTCAGGTGGCAGGATTTAAATTGAATAAAAATAAAACCATGTTGTTGGCAAAAAAATATGTGAGATCAAGAAAAGCAAGAATTGCAAACAGTGTCTGGACTGACAATAACTAAAAAAGTCAAATATATGGGAATCTGGATTACAGCAAAAATATTAATTTAATTAACAACAATTCTATCAAGACTTGGAAAGAGATCAAAAAAGATTTAGAAATTTGGAATAGCTTGAACCCTTCATTCTGGGGGAGGATTTCAACAATCAAAATGAATGTTCTCCCAAAGATGTTTCTGTTTCAGGCAATTCTGGGGGGGGGGGGGGACACTTCAAGGAATGGCAGAGGGATTTATCAAATTTTATTTGGCAGGGGGGACCCAAAATAAAACAAACTACAGTGGTACCTCGGGTTAAGTACTTAATTAGTTCCGGAGGTCTATTCTTAACCTGAAACTGTTCTTAACCTGAAGCACTACTTTAGCTAATGGGGTCTCCTGCTGCTGCCGCGCCATCAGAGAATGATTTCTGTTCTTATCCTGAAGCAAAGTTCTTAACCTGAGGTACTATATCTGGGTTAGCAGAATCTGTAACCTGAAGCGTCTGCAACCTAAGGTACAACTGTATTAATTGGTATTAAGAATAGAAGGGGACCTTGCACTGCCAGATTTGAAACTTTACAACGAAGCATCCTGCCTATGTTGGATAAAAGAGTGGATAATTCTGCAGAATACAGACTTATTGGATTTGGAGTGATGGGACAATAGTTTTGGATGGCATGCTTATTTAGGCTATGAAAAAGTCAAAGTACAGAGGAGCTTTCTGAATCACATAATAAGGAAATCATTATATACAGTGTGGAATAGGTATAAAAACCTACTAGAACAAAAAAACACCTTGGTGGTTATCCCCCCCAGAGGCCATTTCAGTAAAGAGGAAAAATGTGGAGGGGAAACTGGGCAACCTATAAAGAAATATTAGAGGACGAAAACCAATTAAAATTGAGAAAGTTTGAAGAAATCAGACATCATTTCACGGATTGGTTGCAGTACCATCAAATAAATGACATTTTTAAATTTGATAGAAAAAAGGGGTTCACGACAGATGCCTCAAGGCTGGAAAAAGATTTAATACAAAATAAAAGGAAACTATTATCTAAAATTATCTAAACTAGATGCCAGCTAGATTGGGAAGTAAAAGAGGAAGAAGTTAAAGAAGCAATGGTCAAATGGTCAAAGGATTTTGGGCATACCATTCAGATGGCTGCTTGGGAAAAATTATGGACTAAAGATCTAAAGTTTACTGCTTGTTACACATTAAACGAAAACTTCATGAAAACGATTTATAGATGGTACATGCCCCCAGCAAATTGGCAAAAATGTACAAAACAAATTCAAACATATGCTGGTGGAGCAAGCAGGCTGAGGGAACAATGTACCAAATGTGGTGGGGTTGTACAAAAAAAGGGATATCATTTATGAGGAATTTAAAAAAAAGTTTAAACAAACACTTGCAGAACAAAAACAAAAACAGAAGCCTTCCTTCTAGACATTTTGACAAAAGATATCTCAAGTGATATGAGAAGGGTATTCCTATATGCAACAACAGCAGTGAGAACGTTTATTGCTAAAGACTGGAAGGGAGAGAAAACTCCAACAAGAGAAGAATGGGAGATAAATCTCTTTGAGTATTTGGTACTTGCAAAGATGACATAAATAATCAGGAATCAAACAAGCCAAAAGTTTATAAAGGAGTGGGAGTGCTATAGAGGGTACTTAAAAAAAACGTTGCTCCCAAATAAATCTTTAGTGTGCTTTGACTAATTTTTGCAAATTACATAACAGATGGATAATGCATTTTATACAATATTGATGATTGATAAGGTGAAAAAGGATGCAGTTAAAAAAGGAAGAAAGGACCCGAAGTGAGGTAGATAGAAGTCACTTTCAAGAAGTAGATTATTTATTTATAATTTTAGGTTCTGAAGATATACAGTGTTGAATATTTTTTTTATTTATGGGTGTTTTTTCATGATTTTTTTCTTATCTGTATTCTATGATGTTTTTGATGATGAATGGAATAGTTGTAATATCTAATGAAACCAATAAAGAGCATTGAAAATAAATAAATGGAATGAAATGAAATGAATTTGCCACACCCTTATTTGCCAGATCAGTAAAGCAGAGGAGACGGCCAAATTTTTGCTTAGTAACAATCTGGCTTCTCCATTTCACAGCACAGAGCTACAGGGGCACCTCGGGTTAAGAACTTAATTCATTCTGGAGGTCTGTTGTTAACCTGAAACTGTTCTTAACCTGAAGCACCACTTTAGCTAATGGGGCCTCCTGCTGCTGCTGCTGCGCAATTTCTGTTCTCATCCTGAAGCAAAGTTCTTAACCCGAGGTACTATTTCTGGGTTAGTGGAGTCTGTAACCTGAAGTGTCTGTAAACTGAAGTGTCTGTAACCTGAAATACCACTGTATTGAGTTTTCAAGGTCACCTGTGCCAAGCATTTATTGGATCAACTTTGCAAACCTATTTCCAGGCTCTGGCTAAATAATTAAAATACTCATGAGTAGAAAAGTGTGTGTGTGTGTGTGAGAGAGAGAGAGAGAGAGAGGAGAGAGAGAGCCCATCCACGAGAGCTGTTGTCAGATATATTGATTATACAAAGAAAGGACTTTTTTATACCATTAAGTATAACTGGAAGCACTTGAAGCCCAAAGGTTGTTGCATAGTGAAAGCAAAATCCCACACTTGTAAAAATCCAATCATGTCTCACTGTCTGAAAAATGCTCCCCTTAATCTTCCTTCATCTATCTTATTAAACTGGATTCAGGACTTCTGTAGGCTTTCAGATCAGGCTGCACCACAAAGGACTTCCATTGAGGGTTGCCAGGTCAGGAGTCTGAGATTTCGGGGCCCAAACCTAAGACTCTGGGGCGGCCCCTGGTGATGTGATGGGAGGTGGGCACCAGAAAGTATATGAAATCAGAGATGGGGGTTAATTGGGAGAGGGAAAGAGGGAGGGGAGGTGGGTTTGCCCACCAAAGTGCACCACCAAAGTTTGCCCTAATGTGCAGCTGCCTCCTGCTGGTCTGGAGCTTGCAAGCTACATGCAGGTTCTTATTAAGAAAATAAATAAATATAAGGCATTTGCACCCATCAGGAGATTCAAGTCCTCCCCCTGCCACCTGGAGGCTGGGCAGCCTCACCTGGAGACTTCCACTTAAGATCCCTGCCACAGGGATGGGGAACCTTTTCAGCATGAGGGCCACATTTCCTTATAGGCAATGTTCAGGGGCCACATGCCAATATTGGGTGGGGCAGGATACAAAAGCAGTTGGGTGAAGTTTGTATTTTCCCTTGAAAAACTAAGAGGATTCGAAGGTCATGATAACAGGGATGGTTGGCATGCACATTTGTGGTATGAGAAGGTTAAAGTACTTAGAGCCTTCTTAAATCATGTTGTAAGATCGGTGTACAAGGTATGGGAAAAATATAAAAATTTACTGGCACAAAAAACAGCATGGTGGCTTTCCCCACCAGAAGCAATATCCTTTAAAAAAACCTGAATATGAGAAATGACTGGGCAACATATTAAGAGCTGTTAATGGAAGTAGAACACCAATTGAAATTGAAGAGGTTTGACCACAAAGTTGACATGAGCCAACAGTGTGATGCGGCAGCTAAAAAAGCCAATGCAATTCTGGGCTGCATCAATAGGAGTATAGCATCTAGATCAAGGGAAGTAATAGTGCCACTGTATTCTGCTCTGGTCAGAACGGTGAACAAACGTGAACTGTCGGCCCACAAGGGGTGCCTGTTATGGGGAAGCAGGGTCATCGTTCCCCAGCCCCTCTGCAAAAGGGTCCTCACAGCTCTACACGAGACACACCCAGGAGTAGTGAGAATGAAGGCCCTTGCCAGGAGTTATGTGTGGTGGCCGGGGATCGACCGAGAGATAGAGGCCTGGGTAAAACATTGCCAGGCCTGCCAAGAATCCCACCCAGATCCCCCAAGGGGTGAGGATATTTCACACACAGCCCCCATTGCAAGAATCTGCTGATGTTTCAGAAAGGAGGGGGCAGATTTTGCTCATTACTTATTCCGCTCCAGCCTGACTTCAAGGGGAGTCTGAGTGTTATCTGTGTATAGATAAGGTCACTGCTCATGCAGCTGCAACACTCAGTGCAGTCCAGCGTCTCCATTTGGTCCGTAGTTAGTTTGTATAGTAGCTGTAGAGAATAAAAGAAGTTATTCTACAGAAGCTGTCGTCTGTGTGGTTCATGCTCTGCTGTGCTCCACTGACTCCTGGAAGTGAGTTTGGTGCTCACAGCTTTGAGTTGTGAGTCCACAGTACTTAGACCTGCTTCCTGCGTGGAAGGTCTCTGGAAGTGCTTTCCAACTCGCCTGGCCCAGTCAGGGCTGAAGAGGTTGAGCTCAGTCAGTGGCACTGGCTCAAAGGCGAAGCTGACAAGGGGCCCAGTCCAGTCCTGGGAGTCCGCCCGAGCACCATGGTCACGCCTGCACGTGGACTTCGCTGGCCCCTTTTAGGGGAAAACATTCTTCATAGTGGTAGACTCCTACACCAAATGGCTGGAAGTCGCACTGATACCATCCACTTCTACGGCCACAGCCATCTGGGTACTAGGTAGGCTGTTTGGAACCCATGGGCTCCCTGACACCCTTGTCTCGGACAACGAAACTGCATTTATGTCAGAAGAATTCCAGACCTTCACAGCGCAGAACGCCATCCGCCACATCCGCTCGGCACCATTCCACTCTGCCACCAATGGCCAAGCAGAGCGCATGGTGCGGACCACCAAGGACACCCTCCGCTGTATGACACAAGGGGACTGGGAGTACTGCCTTGCTGCATTCCTTCTAGCACAGCACAGCACCCCCAGCACAACGACTGGCCAGAGCCCAGCTGAACTACTAATGGACCAGTGCCTCGCAGTTAGACTGGACCGCCTTCACCCTGACAGAGCTCAGGATGAGGAAATGGCGGGGAATGGCAGAAACCCCCAGACCTTCGTGGCCCAGGACCCAGTGTACACAAAGAATTTTGAGGCAGGCCCGGCATGGGTACCTGCCACAGTCACCAGGGTGACTGGTCCCGTGTCGTACAAGGTGCTAACTGAGGGGGGGGGGCAATGCTGGCGCCGCCACTGCGACCAGATATGATGATTCCCAGGAGAAAACCAGGAGGAGGGTGGGACAGAGGGGTCCCAAGGGGACCACTGGGCGGTGAGGCCATAGAGCAGGAGGGGTGGGCAGGGGAGGCAGAATCAGTAAGTACAGAGGGGACCCCTAAGGCCGAAAGGACACTGGAACCAGAGCTGTGACTGAGCGGGCCGGTTGCGCCAGACCAAACAGCCCCGTCACAGCCAGCAGCCTTGGAACACAAGCCAGAACCAGAACCCCTGACCAAGGAACACCCCAGGCCGCAACGCATACGTAGGCGCTGGCGTACCTTGAGGACTACAAATGAATGCAACCTCCCAGGCAGGACTGGAACTTAGAGGGGAGGGGTGTTATGTACTGAGCTGAATCCTAGAACAATAGGATCCAGAAGGCAGCAGTCTGGAGGAAGTGAATCAGCAACCTGATTGGCCTACAGGAGCAGCCTGGAATTAGCCAATCATTGTGTAAGTAATGTATATATAGCTAGATGTTTTGGGGGAAAGCTTCATTCATTGCTACTATGAGCTGAATAAAGAACATAAAATTCACACTCGACTCCGAGTATATTTCAAATTCAAAGTGCTGTTTTTCACCTAACGGTAAAGGGACCCCGGACCGTTAAGTCCTGTTTCAAATGACTCTGGGGTTGTGATACTCATCTCACTTTACTGGCCAAGGGAGCCAACGTTTGTCCGCAGACAGTTTTTCTGGGTCATGTGACCAGCATGACTAAGCTGCTTCTGGCGAAACCAGAGCAGCGCATGGAAAACCTTAAATGGCTAAGGACAGCAATACCTCCAGGGCCACATCTTTCCATGTGAACCTACCCAGACCTTGAGATCATCTTCTGAGGCCCTTTTTTGTGTGTCTCCTCCTTGAGAGGTCCGGAGGTTGGCAACACGAGAACGGGCCTTTTCTGCATTGGCTCCCCACTTGTGGAATGCTCTCCCCAGGGAAGTTCACCAGACGCCTTCATTAGGTGGCAGGCAAAAATGTTCGTTTTTAAGCAGGCCTTTGGTTGATTAACATTCAATGCCCTTTTAAAATGTGTTGGGGATTATTGGCTCATTCTTGTTTTTGTTTTTATTATGTATTTTATGCTTTTATATTGTGATTTTAATGGTGTGAACTGCCCTGAGACCTGTGAGTATAGGGTGGAAATAATAATAATAATAATAATAATAATAATAATAATAATATTGCTTTAGGGTCTGTTTAGCATGCAAAGCCTTAGCTAGATTTGTTCATTAATTCATTTAAATTTTCCTCTCTATACACAAACACACACACATTTAAAACGGACAAGACAGCTCGTGACAGATACATAGGAAATAAATCCATGAAAAAACCAGCAGCACAGAATTAAAATAACAAAAAAGGGTTTCCTTCATCAGCCTCCTAAAGTGGCACCGTCCTGCTGCTGCTGAAAACCCCTTGGTGTTATTCCTGGGGCAATGGGTCCTGTATTCACAAGTCCCCCCATTTTCCTGTCAAAGTGATAGACCAGCAGGGAAGGGTCCAGATCTCTCTCTGTGTGTCCCTACAACCAGTATACATCTGTCGGGATGGGAGTTTATTTACTCTCAGCACTCATGTGGTCGCTGACCTTTCTGCCAAGATTCATCCAGCCTGTCTCTTGCTTCCAGTTCTTTTCCATTTTATGATGTGAGCAGCCTTCACTGAAAGCACATAGATAACTTCAAGGAGCATCAACTCGGATGAGTTACTGACTGAGCTAAAGAACCACAACCTCGAAGGGAAAGGCTCTTTGTTTCATTATCCATCTTTCTTTTCTAAAGTCATCTCATCTCTTCAAAGGCTGCATTTTGAACAATAGGAGGAAGGCGAGGGGAAAGGAAAGTTGTTCAAGAGAATTGCTTGGTGGAGGCACAAAATAACTAGCCTGGGCATGTGAGCGGATCCATCACAACTGGTGACTTATTCAGAGTCCTTCAGCTATAGATCAGAATGCTTCATGGTGAATTATGGCAGGTGGGCATCTATTTCTCCTCTTTATTATGTGTGTGGTGGCAGGAGCAGTTTATCTTCAAAGACATTCTTCTTTCGAGCTGTTCCTTGGAGCCCTTCATAAATATTATCCAAATTTTGCTGGTAGCAGCAGGGCTTGTTGTCCAAGAGTTCAAAACATAGCATCTCAGACGCTAATAGGCAACAGCCAGCAGCAGCCTGATCGAAGGAGAATTGTGGGACAGCTCATGGTGCACGGGGGGGGGGGGGGGTAGGCATCCCAAACTTCTGTTGACTGGTTGCTCCAATGACTTAACACCATAAATTCATCTGAAATAAATTTTGAAACAAATTTTATGTACCATTCCTGAGGAACTTTGAGGAAAGCAGCATTTCAAGAATGTGGGTAAAAGCCTCAGCGCCTAGGGCTTGCCGATCAAAAGGTCGGCGGATCGAATCCCCGTGGCGGGGTGCGCTCCCGTTGCTCGGTCCCAGCGCCTGCCAACCTAGCAGTTCGAAAGCACCCCCGGGTGCAAGTAGATAAATAGGGACCGCTAACTGGCGGGAAGGTAAACGTGTGTGCTGCGCTGGCTCACCAGATGTAGCTTGTCACGCTGGCCACGTGACCCGGAAGTGTCTTCGGACAGTGCTGGCCCCCGGCCTCTTAAGCGAGATGGGCGCGCAACCCCAGAGTCGGACACGACTGACCCGTACGGGCAGGGGTACTTTTACCTTTTTTTTAATTTCCCCAGGGGCAGTACTTTGGGAACCACTGATCTAGTCGTAGTTGTGTTCAGTCATAGGGAATATTGGATTGATTTTCCTGATTCTGTGTTCCAGTGTTCCTTTCACACTGCAGTACCTTTTGCATTATGGAGCTGTGGGTTTTTCACAATATACTGGTATGTTGTGCTAAGTTTCATTCTCGCCAGTGAGTGTGGTGTGACACAACAAATTCCAGTAGAGACCATTACTACTCCCTGGCCCTTTCTGCAGATGCGTGCTTCTGTTCCACCAGGATTCCCCCATGAAATGGTGTGGGAAAGAACTGCCTGCCAGGACCCCACCCCCCAAATCCCATCACTTTACTTCTGTAAATTTCTGGTTTAATAGGTTTGCAAACAGATTATTTCTGGAACCAGCTGACACAGAAGTGAGTGCTAAACTTCCACTATATTCTTCTGGATTTCTAGAAGGGGTTTTTATGTTGTCTGAAAGGTCAAATCTAGTGCGGAAATTTACAGTTAGGGAGACATTGGAGAAACAGATTAAACTGCTGTGTGAATGCGGTTGTACTGTTTTGTATATCCTGGCTGACCTGCCCATATTGAACTGACATGGGTTGCCAGACCTCAGATGATAAGGTATTTCAGAGACAAGTGGCCACTGTGGAGAGGCAGAGCAGGCCCTGTCATCAGGCACAGCGAGGCTTCAGGTGGTGGATAGCAAGGCTCCTTCAAATCTTATGGAAAATGTATCTTTGGTTGTTCTGAGTTCAGTTGTGGAGAGCTTTGGACCTGCTCCAGCTGTGGACAGGATTGGATTTAGGTTTGATGAGGCCTTAAGCTACTGAAGGTAATGGGGCCCTTTATATGTCCAACTCTCTTTGTCAACAACAAATTGTTGCTGTTTTTTTGTGTTGAATATATACTATATGGTAATTTATGGACCTAATATGTATCTAAAGCCATTTGCCACTGTTGCTGCATGTAGGTTTTATTTTATTTGTTTTTTATCTTATATTTTTGAAATGTACATCCAGGTTTTTTTCCTTTAATTTTTTTTGAGGGGTCCCCAAGCGAGTGGAGCCATAAGCTATAGCTTGTTTAGCTTATACGTAAATCTGGCACTGGCTGTGGAGTAATGAAATCTGCTGATTTATGGAAGCTTCCAAAAGCAGTGATGTCCATGAGGCAGTGCAGGAGGAGCTGGAGTGGCCCAGGCCTCCTCCAGGAAGCTCCAGGGGGAAAACAAGATGGTTCTTCCCAAGACTTCTGTGGCCACTTGTGGATGATCATGTTTAACCCAAACGTTGGAGCCAGTAAATTATTAAAAGCCATTCAGAGGTACTATCTCTTTGTCTCCCATCAATAATGCAAATAAAAAGAGACGTTCAATTGATTAAATGACAAGTTCCCCTACAGGCTTGAAGGAATTTTGCCAAACATGGGCCAATAAAACATCCGTGGGCTGGAAGGAGAACTATGGTCTGCTGCTTTCACAGAAGGCGTTTAAATAATCAGGAGAGATTCATGGTGCACATGCTGGTGAGTAATGACTTTTTCTTCTTATTCTTCTTAAAAATGATTGACAATGCAAAGAAAAATATGACCAGACATTAGTCAGGTGTGTTCTCTTTATTCACTGCCTCTTCTTTTGGAAAGGTAAAGATTAGAGTCTTCTGGTCAGACTCCTGACTCAGGAACAGCCAGTGGAGGGGTGGGGGGCTGTGGGCACCTAGCTTCTCAGCCTAACCTACCTCACAGGACTGTTGTGGGGAATAAATGAGAGGAGGGGGGGAACCAAGGATAAAAAGGGTAGGATATAAATGCCATAAATAAATAATAAGTGTTGTCTGGGGTCAAAATCCTATCTTGCCATAAAGTGGAAATCTCCTTTGGGTAGAAAATACACTTGAGGCTTAAATGCAAATTTAAGTAGATTTATTTCCCATCCTGAGCTGTGGGATCATAAGGCATAGTCTAACATTTTGTCTGCCTCCTCAGCTCTTTGGTGGCAAAGACAGCTCAGTTGGTACTGTAGGAGACTCTTAATCTCAGGGATGTGGGGTTAGGCCCCACACTGGGTAATAGATTCCTGCTTTGCAGGGGGCTGGACTGGATGACCCTTGTGATCCCTTCTAGTTCAACAATTCCATGATTCTATGAAATCACCAAAGTGGATCAATAATAAGCAAGGCTGAGAATGTGGGCAGGCAGGCAGACTTGCAGAGGTGTAGGAAATTATTGTAGAAGATTGGCTCTGCTTGACTTTAAGACAAAGAGTTCCTGAAGTTTCCCCATTGTTATCAGGTATTGTTCCCCTTAGCCCATCAAAACAAGAAGTTCCTGTTTATAAGGCAGCCTCAGCTGGGTCAGGTTTTCTTCCTTCCTTCCTTCCTTCCTTCCTTCCTTCCTTCCTTCCTTCCTTTCTTTCTTTCTTTTTTCCACTTGCTGAACAAAACTCTGCAATACACAGGCCTTGTTGAAAGAGCAAGCACCATCTCCTGAATGCAAATGATCACAAAAAATAGAGATTAAGACCCAGAAATCAGATGAGAGAATTGATGACAATCTGCACAAGACATGCACCTTTAATATCTGCAAAGCGCTGAGGATTCTATAAATGAAAAGCAAATCTGCCAAATAAAAGATATTTTCAAATGCTTTTGTCTGCTTTGTTGTACACATCCCTGGACAGTCCCAAGAAAATGGAGAAGTTTTCTGTTAAGAACTTGCTTGGTGTGCCATGAGGAAGCGTCCGAATGTTCCGTGCTTGAGTTATAGCAGGGCCAAAGGAACCCCCAGTGCCCTTGTGATTTGTGATGCTCCCTTAGCTACTTTTGGACTCTCAGCTGTCCTTGGAGGCACAAGTTAATTCTGTGTCCAGGGCAGCTGTCTACCAGCTCCATCTGGTACGCAGGCTGAGACCCTCCCTGCCCGCAGACTGTCTCGCCAGAGTGGTGCATGCTCTGGTTATTTCCCGCTTGGACTACTGCAATGCGCTCTACATGGGGCTACCTTTGAAGGTGACCTGGAAACTACAACTAATCCAGAATGCGGCAACTAGACTGGTGACTGGGAGCAGCCACCGAGACCATATAGCACCAGTCCTGAAAGACCTACATTGGCTCCCAGTACTTTCCAAGCACAATTCAAAGTGTTGGTGCTGACCTTGAAAGCCCTAAGCCGCCTCAGCCCAGTATACCTGAAGGAGCATCTCTACCCCCATCGTTCAGCCACTGAGGTCCACTGAGGTCAGCCACTGAGGTCCAGCGCCAAGGGCCTTCTGGCGGTTCCCTCACTGTGAGAAGCGAAGTTACAGGGAACCAGGCAGAGGGCCTTCTTGGTAGTGGTGCCCGCTCTGTGGAATGCCCTCCTACCAGGTGTCAAGGAAATAAACAACTATCTGACATTTAGAACACTTCTGAAGGCAGCCCTGTATCAGGAAGTTTTTAATGTTTGTTGTTTAAATGTGTTTTTAATCTTTTGTTGGAAGCCACTTAGAGTTGCTGGGGAAACCCAGCCAGATGTGCGGGGCATAAATAAATTATTATTATTATTATTGGATTAAGTGACTGCGCTTCAGCTAAGGGTGGACCTTGTGGGTGTCATTAAGGGCCTCCTACCACTTTTCCTTTATAAATGATTTATCATCAAAAGGATATGCAATGGGTGGTCATTTCTGCAAGACTTAAATTGCTGTGTGGCATTGGTGTGGCAATACAGTGTGGCATTGGTGTATGGGTGTGTTTGTATGAATGTCTATGGATGTATTTGAATGGGGAGGATGGATGAGTGAGAGAAAGAATGGGGGCAGAATGACCCACCCACTTCTCACATAGGTCCTACCCATGAGTGTAGATTTCCCTGCCCACTTTTTGCATTGACTTCACTTATCATGGTCATGCAGCTCTTGGAAGGTTAGCCATGAGAGGCACCATGGTGCCTTTGAATCCCCATTCAGCCCACCTTGGGCCAGTCACTGCTTTTCAGCCTAACCTATCTCACAGGGTTGTTGTGAGGATAAAATGGAGAGAGGCAGAACCATGTACACAATTCAGATACTCACTGTCAGTAACATTGGAGAGGTCTGAAATTACCTGTGTGTGGCAGTGTTGTCACACAGCAGCAAAGGTTTCTAATGATGTGAAGGGGAAACCTGTGACCCCTTATCCCTCAGCCGGAGGTTCAAAGTAACAATGAGCCACTTTGTGAAAGTGAAGAAAGAACTGTGAGGGGGTCTTTCTCCCATCCTCTGGACACCCTGGGAAACTCAAGAAACCTGCTGTACCTGGAACTGGGTGTGGAGAGTGCAGCTGTGGGCAGCCAGAGGAAGTGCCGTTCACCTTGAGCCTGCCCATAAAAGCAAATCTAGGGAGATGTCTTGTGACATTTGAAGATGGCTATCATATCTCCTCTCAGTTTCCTCTTAACTATGTTAAACATACCCAAATTCTGTTGATGAAGCCTAGAAGAGTATTACTTGCATCACACTGTTGACTGTTTAGCTTGTGGTCTGCTAAGATCCCTAGATCCACATGTGCTACTGGCCAGGTAGGTGTCTCCTATCTTATATTTGTGCAGCTGGTTCTTCCTGCCTAAGTACAGAACCTTACACTTGTCCCTATTGAAATTCATTTTGGCCTAGTTAGTTTTGGCCCAGTTCTCCAATCTGT
The DNA here is from genome assembly GCF_964106645.2 of Podarcis pityusensis. Classification (NCBI taxonomy): domain Eukaryota; kingdom Metazoa; phylum Chordata; class Lepidosauria; order Squamata; family Lacertidae; genus Podarcis; species Podarcis pityusensis. Next base: position 52,613,298 of record NC_138039.1, on the reverse strand, counting down.
TAAAGTCATATTGAATCCCATTTCTATCCCCTGCAGCCTTAAGTTCATCAAGCTTTTTGAAGTTGACCTTCTTAAATGTCAGGAACGTTCCCCTACTGACAAGTGGAGAAGAGGCAGATACAGAGGAAGAAGAGAGAGAATTCCTAAGGGAGGGAGGAGAAACAGTTAGCAGCAGTAATGTGACTCAGGTACACAGAGAGCAAGACAGGGAGGCACAGCGTGAAAGAATGCAACTTGCAAGCTCTGATAATGAAGAAGAAGAGGAGGAGGAGGAGGAGGAGGAGGAGGAGGAGGAGGAGGAGTTTGGACTTGATACCCTGCCTTTCACTCCCCTTAAGGAGTCTCAAAGCGGCTAACCATCTCCCTTCACAACAAACACTCTGTGAGGTGAGTGGGGCTGAGAGACTTCAGAGAAGTGTGACTAGTCCAAAGTCACCCAGCAGCTGCATGTGGAGGAGCGGGGAATTGAACCCGGTTCACCAGATTACGAGTCCACCGCTCTTAACCACTACACCACAACAGAAGGAGAGAAAGAGATAGGGGGAGTAGAATTGCCCCGAACTCGTAGATTAACTAGGCTAGCAGAAAAGCGCGGGCCTGGGTAAAAGAGAAGGTGGCGGCTTCCCTGTTGGGGATGGAAGGGGAGGAGCCTAGTTCTGGCAACTGGATCATCGAATGAGGAATGATTTATCTGAGCTCCGACCGGAGCTCTCTGTATTGAACAATAAATCTGGAATAATGACCTGTCTGAAGTTGTGTCGTGTGTGGGAGAGACGCCAAACCTGACATCAAAGTCCAGAGCGCATGTTTGACTACACTCAGTTTTCCCTTACGTGTGTATGATGAAAACCAGGAGGACATGATCACTTCCTCCCAAGTTTCTGAGTACTTCCACTTCATTGATCATCTCCTCCCTGTTGATGAGGACCAGGTCCAAGATAGATGATCCCCTTGTGGCTCCTTCCACCTTATGGGAAATGAAATTGTCAGCGAGGAAATGGAGGAATTTGTTGGACCTGACATAGTTTTGTTTCAATTCAGGAATTGGTTTGGAAAGTACAAATTGTATATTAAAATGAATTTCTCCTTCATACCTACCCAAGGCTACCCCCAAATACACTTTCTGAAATGCAGTGACCAAATTTGTGACACATTCAATTTAAATTTTACTGCATATAATGTCAAATCATTTTCTCCCACTTTGCACTACTAGTAACAGAAAACCTTATAAAAATGCTTCCATTTTGAATTTTGGGGGAAATTGAGTTGTTGAATTGCTATAAAATTTTAGGAAACATTCCTGGGAAAATTACACATTATTTTAGCACACAGAGCAATCCTTACAGCCATCTTGGCTTTTCTAATTACTCCTCTCTCTGCAGAAGGAGATATCTTGGAGAAACCTTTTCCAGTCGTTCTTGTCACTTAACAAATTCTTCAGATCCTGTCTTTGGGGGATATTTGTGTATGAATAGGGTGGGCCTATGACCTGGATTCAAGGACAAAGTATTTACCATCTCAAAAGAATGGCCAGGCTGCCCAGGTAAAACATTATCGGGTATCCTGGCAGACAGGAGACAAGCCACACACAAATTTGTGTTGTAGACTGCCTCTTGTGATGCTTTTTGGGTGGTCTTTGGCTAAGGGGTTGGGCAATTTCAAAAGGTTCCTGCACACTTTGATCAGGGTCTCTCTTACTTCCTTGCAAGGGGGGGGGGCGCCCTCTGTTGTAACAGAAAAATAAAGATCTGCCTTGCTTTCCACTGGATCCTGCCTCCATCCATTCATCTCTGACAGATCATGGACTTCGGAGACTCAGTCCCTTGGGGATTTGAGCAGCAAAAGCCAACCCCTCTATTTTTCTATATCAGCTGCAGGAACAGAAACACTTTTTGTCCCTCAAAGTTCAGATTTAGCTTTTTAACATCATTAAGCCTTTGGTCAGATGGCATGTTAAGATACTGATCACTTCTAAATCCTACAATTTCAGACCTACTGCAGCCAAATAGAGTATAAGTGCTGGGCTGTTTGCAGCCATCCAACAGGAGTTAGTAAATACAATGGGTGTGTGCACACCCCAATATTTGTCTTGGACTCAGCTACATTCTTCACAATAATACGTTTTGAATGCGTTATAAATATCCAACACTAAATGGCACAAGAGAGCAAAAAGGAGTTCATGTAGATTTTTACATACACTCCCCCCCCCCTTTTGTATAACAATTTAATTTCTGGCTTATTTATAGCATTTTCAACCTGTGTCTAGAACCACCCCTTGTCTCTTTATCTGGGCATTAAAAAAGAAAAAAAGCTGTTTTTGAGTTGTTCTGTCCACTTAGTTTTGGAGTCTGTGCTCTCTCTGCTTAGATCTGTGATTTGGGTTCCAAGCCGCTCTGCATAAAATTAATCTGTATGCTCCCCACTAATGTAAATACCCTGAATTGGGTCTGGAAGTGAACTGGCAGCCAGTGCAACTGTTTTAAAACTGGGGTTATACAAATGCTAAATTGAACTCCACTCCATAATCTGACTGCTGCATTTCGGACCAGCTGAAGTTTCTGAGTCATTTCAAGGGCAGCCTCGGGTAGAGTGCTTTGAAATAATCCAGTCTGGAATTTTAAGAAATAAATAATGTACAAAAATGCATTATTTCTTACAGAACATGTTTTGCAAACATGCACAGCAATGCACACAAAAATGAATACAAAATTTTGTGCAGATAGTTTTTTCTAAAAGAAAAATAATAAGAATGCAAACTGATGCAGAGATGAGGTAAACTGAATTTAGGACTGGAATAAAGAGAAACAAGAAGAAACTGCATTTATGAAATCTGAGGACCCCTCTCATCTCCAGGAGAACTCACGGGGAGGATCATTTCCTGTGTCTCTACCTGAGACTGCTCTGCCGCTCCACGACAGGAGATTCAACGCAGCTCTAAAACCAGCCAATGTACTCAGGGAGCTGCAGCCTTATTAGGAATAAATTCATGGCAGTAATTTAATGGCACGAGATGTTATATCTCCATTTCCTTATAAATGTTGTGTTTCATAAACCAAGCAAAAAGCGGATTGGAAATACAGGAACAAACCTGAGCACAATCTACTTGATTGATACCACTGTGAATTATGGTGTTGGTATATTTGAGACCCTGCAGTAGAATGAATACTGTAGTGTCTGTACCCTTGGACCAATGAAAGAAAACAGAATTTCAGTGCTGTTTTGCAAAAGACTCCTTGTTGCTAAGCATTATAAAGTGGTGTCATTTATATTAATAATTTAAATATAAATGTGCATCTACCTGTAATATTTCTTTGTTCCTTGAGTCAGCCAATAATCCTGATCTCAACTAATCCAGAATGCGGCAGCTAGACTGGTGACTGGGGGCGGCCACCGAGACCACATAACACTGGTCCTGAAAGACCTACATTGGCTCCCAGTCCGTTTCCAAGCACAATTCAAAGTGTTGGTGCTGATCTTGAAAGCCCTAAACGGCCTCAGCCCAGTATATCTGAAGGAGCGTCTCCACCCCCATTGTTCTGCCTGGACACTGAGGTCCAGCGTCAAGGGCCTTCTGGCGGTTCCCTGTGAGAAGTTAGGTTATGGGAACCATGCAGAGGGCCTACTCAGTAGTTGAACCCACCCTGTGGAGCGCCCTCCGATCAGATGTCAAGGAGATAAAGAACTATTAGAAGACATCTGAAGGCAGCCCTGTTTAGGGAAGTTTTTAATGATTGATGTTTTAATGTACTTTTAATCTTTTTCTGGAAGCCGCCCAGAGTGGCTGGGGAAACCCAGCCCGATGGGTGGGGTATAAATAATAAATTATTATTATTATTATTATTATTAGGCTTTGTTTAAGATGCTTTGGAGCCAAATGTTGCATGACCAATCTTATTTACGTGGTAGACTTTTATCAGGGAACTGCCCCATGCAAGCTCTTTGTAGGTCTCTTGATTTCAATAAGAACATGGGTGACCTTCCAGATATTGATGAACACCAGTTCCCATCAACACTAACCACCGGCCACACTGATTGAAAGTGATGGGAGTCGGAATCCAAGAACATCTGAAAGACCTCAGGTTTCTCTAGGTAACCTGCCCCAAGCTATATAGCACTTCAAAGGTCACAATTGGCTCTGTGAAGTGGGCACAGGAAAGACTTCCATTATATTATGTCCTGTGAGTCACAGGAAGCTGCCTTATAACAAGTCAGGCTATTGGTCTATGTAGATCAGTACTGTCTACACTGATTGGCAATGACTCTCCAGGACTTCAGATGGGGCATCTCTCCCAGACTTACCTGGAGATTGAAGCTGGGGACCTTCTGCATGCAATGCAGATGCTCTATCACTGAGCTATGGCTCTTCCAAGTCTGGTGCCTTAAAGTTCCTCAAATATGTCACCCATAATGTCCACCTCACCTGACCTCTAGTGAAACTGAACCTGTCACGCTCCCCTAAATCCACCTCTGCAGGCATCTTCTGTATGATGTTTTTGAGGCAATATTCTTTCCTTAATTACAATCAAGAAACAAGCATCTTAGGGTCGAATCCCCACAAATAGGGTGGATAATTTTTAGAGTCTGTTTGCACACAGCTCTAGTTAAAACCATCCAAGCTAAGAACACCGTTGGTTTCTGTTAGATAGTGGGTAGACATAGGAGACGACGCAGCAATTTCTCCAAAGCAGCTCTTTATTTGTAAGCTGGAACAGAACTGAACAGCAAACAGCTCAGCTGGCCTGCTTTTATAGGCAGCCGGCTGTCAACATTGTAGCAACAACAACCCAGCGTTTCCCGCCTAAAGTAACTGACGTGGACCTGAGTTACAATCATAGTGGTTCCATTACATACAGCAATACCCTTATTGGTTTCAGTAAGGCACATAAGCATATTAATTGACCCTATTCACCATACAGCTTTACATGTGCAGTTTGTCCAGTGAACATAGTCTTTTAAATACGCTGGGCGCTTGGAAACCCTGCTGGATCACCAAGGGCCAGTACTAGAGTCCGGGTGGCCTTCCGATTCTGGCTGCAACTGTGGTGTGACCAAATGTGGCATTGAGCCCAAGTTCCCTGGCTCTGCTGCTGTCGAAGGAACCTCCGTGAACGGACTCGGCGGACGGTCAGGCATGGCGGTGGTCTGAGTCTCTGGAGAGCCAGGCAGACCCACTGAAATGGCTTGGCTCAGATTCATGCCCTCAGTTTGTGAGGAAAATGTAGGTGGAGCCTCGACTTCCATTAACGACTGCTCTGGAGCTGGGGCCACAGTTGGGGGCACAGTGGTAGTGTCCAAATCCCCAACCCTGCACCTTAGCTGGTCTATGTGCCGGCGCCACAAGTGTCTGTTCTCGAGTGCCACCTGGTACAAACGGGGCCCTGTTACTCCCACTACCGTGGCTGGCACCCAAGGAATGTCCCCCACAAAGTTCTGGGCAAAAACCTGACCCCCCGGAATAAAGGACTGTGGGGCGTTAGTACAGCCCAGCGGCTTAGCCACACCAAAGTCTGGGTGCAGCCGGTCAAGGGGAGACCTGAGGCGGCAGCCCATAAGCAGTTCAGCAGGACTCCACCCTGTGGCCGCATGAGGGGTGATGTGTTGTACAAACAAGTATTCGGCGACCCACTCGTGCCTGTCTCCCTAGTCCAGGCGCGCCAGTGCCTCTTTTGCCGAGCGCACCATTCTCTCTGCTTTCTCGTTGCTGGATGGATGAAATGGTGGCATTAGGGCAAGGCGGATGCCCAGTCCCAAAAGATACTGCTCAAAAGTGCCTGACGTGAACTGTGGTCCGTTGTCGGAAACAAGGACATCAGGATACCCATGCATCGCAAAGAGGCCTCGCAGCACCCGGATGACTGCCTCCCTAAAGATTGGGGACTAGCTATAATTGTTCCCATATTTAAAAAGGGCAACCCCTCTGATCCATCTAATTATAGACCAATTAGTCTCCTGAATGTGATCTGTAAACTTTATACAAAACATCTATGCCTAAAATTATGTGAATGGTTAGATCATAATAACTTGCTAGAAATTGAACAAGCAGGGTTTACATCCGGACGTTCCACCATTGATCACTGCTTAGTGTTAGATTACTTTGTCTATAAGTATGCGAAATATTGGAAAAAGTCATTATATTCGGCCTTTGTGGACCTAAAGGCAGCATTTGATTCTGTATCCAGGAGTAGGCTCTGGGCCAAATTGGCCAATATGGGTATTAACAGAAGGTTATTACTTCTGATGATTAAGCTTCATGAGAACAATACCCTCCAGATAAGACTTGCACAGGACGGCAGACTCTCTAGAGAAATCCCAGTCCAAAGAGGAGTTAGACAAGGATGCCTATTAGCCCCATTCCTATTTAACATCTATGTTAACTCCCTGGTCACATGCTGCCATGAAATTGAAACCCACCCCCCTGTGTTCTCTAACGGCAGAAAAGTACCAGTTTTAATGTATGCGGATGACGCTGTTCTTCTCTCTCAAACCAAAGTGGGTCTGAAACGTGCCTTAGGAAAGTTTAGCGACCAATGTAACACTGAACTGTTAACAATTAACTTTGCCAAAACCAAAATTGTACATTTTAACCGCTCCTTCAGGAAGGATAATTGGAGCGTAAAGGGAAACGCCATTGAACAGACTAAGACCTTCCAATACTTAGGCATTACTTTCTCTTATAATGCCAAATTGTCAACACACTTGACCACATCAGCTATATCAGCAGAAAGAAGTGCAAATGCTATCCTTAGATTATTCAGAAGGAAAGGAGCTGGCTTCCTCCCGATGGCCCTAACAGTCTTTCAGGCAAAATCTTTAGCCCAACTTCTATATGGCTCTCAAATTAGCCCCTCTGCCAACCTTAAGACCCTTGAAACAGTACAATCTAAATTCTTAAGATCATTATTTGCTACCCCTAAGTATACACCTAATGCAGTCTTAAGGCAAGAGGCAGGACTGCCCAGAGTGGAATTAAAAGTCTGGGAACAAGCAATATCCCTCTGGCTGAAAATCCATTACAATCCTAAGGGTCTATTATCTTGCTTCCTGGCCGCAGTTCCCTATCCTCCTTGGCTTATGCAAATAACTAACAAGATCAAACAAATTGGCCTAAACCCTGAAAATCTTTTTATTGGAACTCTGAACAAGGCAAAAGCTACTATCACTCGGAGACTTTATGATATCGAATTACAACAAGAAGGCGCCCTACTCCCGGAGACGTATAGATGTTTAAAAGCTTGGCCTAATTTTGCAGCTGCCCCTTACTTAACTAACATCACTAACGAAGCCTATAGATGGGCTTTCTCTAGAGCCCGCTTTGAGACAATGCCCTCAGCAGTCCTGTACGGCAAATTCACGCGGGTTCCAATGCATGCGCGTCTCTGCCCTTGTATGTCTAATAAGGTAGAATCTGTCACACACATTCTTCTATCTTGCGAATTTTATAGTGAAGAACGAGTTCAACTTATTTTACCGCTTCTATCAAAATTTATACCCCTTCAATATTATTTGGAATCCTCCCCTGAAATTCTTCGAAAATACCTCCTGGAAGATTCCTCAAGCTCAATATCATATGAGGTGGCTAAATTTTGCACTTTAGTAATTAAGAAGCGTAAATCTCTTCTGTCGAATGGCACACTGCGAAGCTCCCTTGTGTAACCTTTTTTCTTTCCTGAAGTTGTTGCTGATTTCTTGTTGTCTGATCTTGTGGTGTTTAGTGTCACTGGCTTTGGCCGCAATAAAACTTGACTGACTGACTGCCTCGGTAGTGGTGGAGGGCATCAGGGCCACCTCCAGCCATTTGGAATAGGCGTCCACCACTACCATAAAGGTGCGGCCATGAAAGGGGCCGGCAAGATCGATGTGTACCCTCAACCAGGGTTCCTTGGGCATCTCCCAGGTGTTACCCTTAGCTGCCGGTGGTGCGGATCTCAACTCTTCGCATGCTTGACAGGAGGCAACCCACGAAGTGAAGTGAAGTCCATGTTAGGCCACCAGACTTCCAACGCCTTCCTTTTGACGATTCCCAGGTGGCCGATGTGCAGAGCCTCGAGGACGTGTTGGCGGAGTCTTTGGGGAACCAAGACTCGGTCTCCCCACAGTAGGCAGCCGTGATGAGCCGAGAGCTCGTGCTGTCTGGTTGCAAATGGCTGGAACTCTGGTGCGAAAGACCCTTCCGGCCACCCCCTCCACACCCGTTGAGCACACGTTTGATGGTGAGGTCCTGGGCAGATGCAGAGGCTGTGTCGGCGACCGATACAGGTGCTGCTGGGAGGTCCTCAATTAGTGATGAAGCAGGAGCCGGGTCTTCCAGAAGCGCTGAAAAAAGGCAACGACTGAGAGTGTGGGTGTGGCCCATCGATTTTCCAGGGCGATGGACGAGCTGGTAGCTGTAAGCTGCCAGAAAGACAGTCCATCATAGCATGCATGGCGAGAGGACCAGTGGAGTTGGTCAATCACCGGTGAGGAGGCCCAGGAGTGGCTTGTGGTCAGTAATGAGGTCGAAGGTTCTCCCATAGAGGTATTCGTGGAACCTCTTTACTCCAGCCACAAGTGCCAGTGCCTCCTTGTCGAGCTGACTGTAATTCCAGGAGAAGTAGGCAAGCGGTGCTTCCCTACCTCTGGAAACCGGTGACTGAGGAGGGCGCCGATGCCAAAGGGCGAGGCGTCACAAGCGAGGACCAGCGGCCTGGCTTCACTATACTGTACCAGCACACTGTTCGATGAGAGGAGGGCTTTGACTAAGTTGAAGGTCACCATTTCCCGATGATCCCAGGACCACGGTACCTTTGTGCTGAGGAGGCGGTCTAGAGGCTCGGCTAGTGTTGCTTTGTGGGGCAGGAACATGTTGTAGAAGTTGAGCAGCCCCAGGAACACCTGCAACTCCGCCTTGCTTTTTGGAATCGGGGCCAGTGTTAAATAGTGGGTAGACACAGCAAACGACGCAGCGATTTCTCCAAAGCAGCTCTTTATTCGTAAGCTGGAGCAGAACTGAACAGCAATCAGCTCAAGCTGGCCTGCTTTTATAGGCAGCCGGCTGTCAACATTGTAGCAACAACAACCCAGGGTTTCCCTCCTAAAGTAACTGACGTGGACCTGAGTGAAAACTATATACATACTACTCCTGGTGTCCAGGGTGAGAACTTCAATACATAACTGTTTCAGTCATAGTAATGAAATCATTAATTATGTATGGTGCATAGATGAGCTTACATCTTCCTCTGTGGGGCAAAATAGCTTATTTTAGCAGTCTCAACTCAGCTCCAGGGTGGTGGTGGAATAGAATAGGAGAAGGGTTAGAAATCAATCAGCATCAAGCAAAGTTCTGAATTAGCCCCAGGCTACACAGGAGAGATGAGGATTGTGGAAGTAAATCTGAGCTCTGGATACACTAAATACATAAGAGCATAAAAAACCCTTCAGTTTGGGGTGGGGAGAAGCCAGTTCTAGCAAACCTTACTTATAAAATATAGTTGTTATTTCCCTGCAGTGAGCAGACAGGGCAAAACAAAGGTCAGTTATTATATTGTTGGGCACTATGTTGAATTCAGCAGTTGTGAGTCATAATTACCAGGTTATACGTGATGCCACTGTGTGAAAATGTCTGTAGTCACTTGGATTCCAAAGGATCTCTCAGGGACAGGCTAGGAAGCCTGGATGGGGTAGTAACACCTGCTAGAAATGGGGGATTGGCCTAATGGCTGTTGGTGTCACAGCAAATCAGTGCAGCTAATTGTGCAAAATACATAAAATTGACGCATCTCTTGTAATAAGATACAACAAGAGCACAGGCGGGGGTCTGAATGATTGGCAGGGTTTGGAAATGGAAGACCCTGCAGTGTTCAATAAAATGTTACTGGCAAGTCTGATTCTCCAAACAAATTCAGGCTGCTGGGTTGGCATGGAAGCCTTACTTCTCCTCCTCCTGGTTCTATATAAACCTTTCAGCTAGAATCCATCTGAAGTTCTTACACGGTCTGAGTCATCAGATTAATACAAATAGGTCTCCTCCTTGTGTGAATGGGGATTTATTTTTATTTTTGTTTTTTAGCTTAACAGCAAACATTTCCCTTTATTCAAAATGTCTTGTTCAAACCCAGCGCTCCTGCTGGCAGATGTTTTGTGCTAAGCATGCATGAATCTTGCAAGCAGGTTTAAGGTTAAGGGCAGGGGCTTCTCTGCCACAGAAATGTACAGAAAGCAGAACAGACAGCATATAAGGAGTTGGAAGGTCAGCAAAAGGAAGAAGCCAAGGACAAGTCAATCTAGGAAGTGCCGAGGGAGGGGTAGATAAAAGTTGAAAAGTGGCATTGCTGAACTTCAGAAATGAGCTACCTGCTCCCAAACAGAAATAGCAAACTTTTAACATATGAGAGAAAAAATCCTTCTAAATATCAGTTATACTCATACATAAGTTATTTAGGCTGCAATTAGGAACAGCAAAATTCTGAGTACTTTCAGAGCCCCAATTTAGCTTTTGTTCTTACAGGATACGTTGTGAGTCCCTTGCTTCTTACTAGGGATGTAAGAAGGTTTCACGGAGAGACTTGGTCAGCCTCCTGGTGACCCAAAAGAGCTGGCTGGAGTGTCATGCAGTTAGGAGAGGGAGTGGAGAGCTGAAGGTTAGAACCTGACACTGAAACAGTCAGATGGGGCTGTCTGTCTGTGAGAGCTCAGACACGCACACTGCCATGTTTTCTGAGAAGTTTATGTATGCCTACTGTGTATTGTTTAATGCATTAATATTCCACCTTTCTCTGCCATGGAGTTCAAGGTGGCTTACACAGTGCTTCCCCTAACCTGATCTCATTTTTTGACAGAATTACAAGCCTGGTAGATGAAGGGAACGCAGTGGATGTAGCCTACCTTGATTTCAGCAAGGCATTTGACAAGGTGCCCCATGATATTCTTGTAAAGAAGCTGGTAAAATGCGGTCTTGACTATGCTACCACTCAGTGGATTTGTAACTGGCTGACTGACCGAACCCAAAGGGTGCTCATCAATGGTTCCTCTTCATCCTGGAGAAGAGTGACTAGTGGAGTGCCACAGGGTTCTGTCTTGGGCCCGGTCTTATTCAACATATTTATCAACGACTTGGATGATGGACTCAAGGGCATCCTGATCAAATTTGCAGATGACACCAAACTGGGAGGGGTGGCTAACACCCCAGAGGACAGGATCACACTTCAAAACGACCTTGACAGATTAGAGAACTGGGCCAAAACAAACAAGATGAATTTTAACAGAGAGAAATGTAAAGTATTGCACTTGGGCAAAAAAAATGAGAGGCACAAATACAAGATGGGTGACACCTGGCTTGAGAGCAATACATGTGAAAAGGATCTAGGAGTCTTGGTTGACCACAAACTTGACATGAGCCAACAGTGTGACACGGCAGCTAAAAAAGCCAATGCAATTCTGGGCTGCATCAATAGGAGTATAGCATCTAGATCAAGGGAAGTAATAGTGCCACTGTATTCTGCTCTGGTCAGACCTCACCTGGAGTACTGTGTCCAGTTCTGGGCACCACAGTTCAAGAAGGACACTGACAAACTGGAACGTGTCCAGAGGAGGGCAACCAAAATGGTCAAAGGCCTGGAAACGATGCCTTATGAGGAAGGGCTAAGGGAGCTGGGCATGTTTAGCCTGGAGAAGAGGAGGTTAAGGGGTGATATGATAGCCATGTTCAAATATATAAAAGGATGTCACATAGAGGAGGGAGAAAGGTTGTTTTCTGCTGCTCCAGAGAAGCGGACACGGAGCAATGGATCCAAACTACAAGAAAGAAGATTCCACCTAAACATTAGGAAGAACTTCCTGACAGTAAGAGCTGTTCGACAGTGGAATTTGCTGCCAAGGAGTGTGGTGGAGTCTCCTTCTTTGGAGGTCTTTAAGCAGAGGCTTGACAACCATATGTCAGGAGTGCTCTGATGGTGTTTCCTGCTTGGCAGGGGGTTGGACTCGATGGCCCTTGTGGTCTCTTCCAACTCTATGATTCTATGATTCTATGATTCTCATTTAATCCCCACAGCAACCTTGTGAGGTAGGTTAGGCTGAGAGTGAGTAACTGGCCCAAGGTCACCCAGTGAGCTTCATGGCCAAGTGGGGATTTGAACTCCCATCTCCGAGGTCCTAGTCTGATGCTCCAACCACTACACTCAACTGGGTCTCTATGCAGGACCTTAGCTGGTTTTCAACCAATGGATTCGCGTCTTGAGGCCCCAAGCCACCCCCGATGAAATAACTACATACAGACAGAGAATTAAGGTTGATGGGTAACATTAAGGCCACAATTTTATTGATTGCAAATTAAATGTGAGTGGTCTTGGCATAGGCATTGGCTGAAGACTGTAACGGACTACTGCCCCAGTTGACAGAGTCTATGGGGCAGCGACATCGGGGTTTTGCCTGACAGAAGCTTACTGCAAGATTCCTGTGATCCCGGCATGGCCCTAGCCCATCAAGCGGACTTGATTCGGTACCACCAGATTCCTTTAATGGAATACCTTTTGATCACTGAGGGGCAGGTGATGGTCACACCTCCCCTCCACACACAAAATTAAGCCAATGCCTAACCACCAAACCTTGAAAGTTGTGACGATTGCTAAGGGGGTAGGCAAAAAACCAAGTGGCCAGTGCCAATTTGCCAAATGGATAAAAATTCCTACGCGGCCCCTGTCCCAAGACAGGCAGCTCACACATAGTCCAAAGCAAGGCCGAGAACCTACACTAAGGGCGGGAGAGCGGGTGTTCAGCAGCATCAATCAAGTGTCTAGGGCACTCTTGCGCTGATGCTTATATAATTCCTTAACCACCCCCACCCCTTTCCTGATTGGCTGTAACCTGTGATGCCTATTTAGAGAAATGAAACTTAGACCTAGAAACGAAACCCACTTAGTCAGGGGTGTGGTCCAGGGGCCCAGTTGCAAGAAGGACCGCCTTCTGAGGACGATCCCATTTGCAAGGAAGTCTTGACTTGTGGCTCGCCACCTGCTCTTGGACTCTGTCTTTCCTCAGACCCAGCCAGCTTGATCAACAGTCAGGGATGATGGGAGCTGGAGTCCAGTATTGGTTGAAGAACAAGAAATTATCCATTTATAAATGGTAGCAGCAATGTGGAAACTGCTTTCCAGTGACTTCCAGGCTTGCATACCCTGTGGCTTCATGGGTGTAGATTACAAAAGAATCACCACAGCTGGGATTGGCTTGGTGATGGTGTGTGTGTGACAGGTTTGTATAGACGGCCACACAACTGGATCTGCTCAAATATGAGTAACAAGGCTTGTCTTTCAGCTCCAAATGGTAAATTTAAGAAAAGGATGAACTTCTTGAATTTAATTTGCATGTTAATATAGGGTAGCTTATTGCATATGATTACTCTAATCACTCAACTTTCTTGCAATTCTGCAAAAAGTAATTTCAGAAGGGCATTGATTTCTTTTCATCCTTTCAAGAAAAAATATCTTATGAACAGCACTGCATAAACACTGATCCCCCAGCCCCTTTCAAATGAAAATTGGTCAATTGTCAGCTGTATCTCAGTGTGCACTTTGGAGGGGGGGAGGATAATATATGCCCATTTTTTTAACCTTGCATCAGAATGGCAGTGTGTAATGTCAATTTCTTGGGACACCTTATTTAAAAGGACACAATAGACAATTTGCCAAACCCCCTATTCTTCCTTTTTATATATAATTTTTATTAAATCTTATTTTAAAAAATTGACAAAACATCCTTCTTACATATAATATATAAAAACCACTTGGCCTGAGACTTCCCTCTTCCTCAACTAATGGTTTTCCTAATTATACTCTGATATTGCATTTTGTTATTATTATTATTACCCTTAAATCCAAATCTTAAATACACCATTTAAACATCATATTAATGATAATTGATATCTCTAATCTTACAAAACTTCTTGTAGCTCTACTAACGATGTCAGTTGTTTATAATTGTCTCTCAAATACAATGTAAATTTATTCCAGTCTTTCAAAAAGGTCTGGTCCTGCAGGTTCCAAATTTTCCCAGGTAGTTTCACCAACTCGGCATAGTCCAGTCACTTCATCTGCCACTCTTCTTTTGTTGGGATCTCTTCCTGTTTCCATTTTTGGGCCAATAATATTCTTGCTGCAATTGTTGCATACAAAAACATGGTGGCTATTGCCATTGGAGGCTACAAGTGTAAAAAAGTTAAATATGGAAGGAAACTGGGCTACCTATGAAGATTTGGTGATCGAAATAGATAATCAGTGGAAATTAAAACCTTATGAAGAAATTAAAAGCTTAGTGAAAGATTGGTTGCATTATTGTCAAATAAATGGAATATTTAAAGAAGATAAGAAAAACAATGGATTTGAATATACAAAATCCAGGTTTGAAGTAAATTTGTTGAGTTCTAAAATTAAAATATTGTCAAAAATGTATAAAGTACTTTTAGAATGGCATGTGAAAGATGAGGAAGTTAAACAATGATATATGAGGTATGATACATTGGGCAAAGGATATTGGTTATAATATACAATTAGAGGATTGGGGAAAACTTCTGAAAGATGGAATAAATTTTACAGCTTGCAGTTCGCTTAAAGAAAATGTAATGAAAATGATGTATAGATGGAATATAACACCAGTGAAGTTAGCAAAAATGTACAGACTAAATAATCAATGTTGGAAATTTAAAGAAAAAGAGGGTACCTCTTTTTCATTTGTATGAAAGTGAAGGCTTTCTGGGAAATGATATATAATGAAGTTTTAAATATGTTGAAATATACATTTTTTAAAGAAACCAGAAGACTTCCTATTGGATATTGTAGGTAGAGAAATACATAAGCAAGATAAAACATTGTTTTTGTATGCAACAAATCCCCTATTCTTCCATCACAACTGCTCTCAGCAGCATGACCCTGATTAAAAACCCCACACATCTTTTGTATGGTAATTCATTTTTGATACACTATTTATGTTCCTATTTCAATTTTATTAAAAAACAGTCTAGAACTTCATAATAAATGAGGTGGCAGGGAGGATGTTGTGTTGTTGCCAGCCTGGTGGTCCACCTCAGGCAGCAAACATCTTGGGCCAGCTCATATTCTCGAAGGCCCCTGCTTCCAATCTCCACCCAGTCAAGGAAGAATTCATATACTTCATGTTCATATACCTACAACTTTATGCAAATCTCTCCATATAACCAAGAACTCGGGTTTTTGGGAGGCTCCCAATTGCTCAAAGACCATCTTACACATGTAGGGCTACCCAAACTTAGGTGCTTTTAGGTTCCCTTTGAATCAGTATGAAAAGTTATTCATGATTTCTTCAGTCCCATTGAACTGAATGGGAAATAAGTGCAATTAATGTAAACTGCAATCCTAACCATGTCTACTCAGGAGTAAGTCCGGTTGAATTCAATGGGACTCACTCCCAGGTAACTGAGTTTAGGACTGCAGGTTTAGCCTGAATCCAGCCATAGGCTCCTTGGAGATCATCAGCTGAATGCATAAAGTCTGAGAGCTAGGACAGTGCCCACAGTTCTGTCCTTCTTTTTCCTACATATTGGAAAAGTGAACGTTGGTACTTGCCACAATAAGTTCCTGTTCTGCAGGGAGGAATAGGAACCTTGATATGCACATGGCCTTGTGGTATTTGAGTTAGTATGTGAATGTCAGTCCTACCATAAAGTGGGCCACATTTGCCACACCTTGATGGAAAATAAGTCTTGAGAGATTTGCTCCCAAAGAGAGGAGGGTGGGATTTATCCTGGCTGTCAGAGAAGAGGAAGAGATTAGGTATTTAAGCCAGCTGGTCCCTTCCAACCAGGCTTCTTCCCATCTTGAATGCTCCTCTCCCACCCTCGGCTGTGTGGGCTGAGCAAGCTGACTTATCAGGATCTGCAAGACAGGGGGCATCCTTGGCTGGTCTTTGGGGCTCCCTTTTTTCCTCCTTTTCCATACTGCTTGGAATTTAATTGGCTTTCTGACTGAAAGCCTCTCCTCACCCCTTTTTTTTGCACAGTGACACCAGAACATCAATGGGATAGCAAAGTTACCAGGAGAACTCTTTTTTAAAAAAAACACACACAGTGTAGACAAGAACATGGAATATGAGAGTCCTGCTGTATCAGGCCAAAGGCCCTTCTAGCCCAGTAACTTGTTTCCCACAGTGGCTGTCTAGATGCACCTGGAAAGTCCGCAAGCAGGACATGCATCCAATGATAACGCTATGATCCTTGGCTAGAGGGAGCAGAAAGGCATCGTGGCCATTGATCCTCTGTGAATTTATCCAATTTCCTTCAGAACAAATCTAAGTTGTCTGCTATAATCACATCTTATGGAATTGAATTCCATAGTTTAAGCATGCACAGTGTGAAGAAGCGCTATCCCTTGAGTGTAGAGGACAATTCCAGGAAGCAGTAGTAGTGCTCACTGAGATAGACCCTTGTCCCATCTAGCCTATTATTTTCTGCTCCAAGTGGCAGCAGTTCTCCTACATATTGCATAGAAAAAAATATTTTCCCCAGTCCTGCTACCTGAGAACTTGAAAATGGTCCCAAAATCCTATGATCTATGTGTCTATCAGATCACCAAATGCCTGGCCGGTGCAAATTATTAAGCCTTTGATAAAAAGTTCGGTAGTGACTTTTTCAATCTAAATAAAAAACTTATTATCCCAGTCTGGTACTACAATTGATTCAGGGAAATAGAAGTTTCAATGAACTTTCCTAGGTATCGATCACTGAGTAGAATTCACCCATGCATGGTTATTGTACCTGTTAGCAAAGCAGATTCAGGCAGAACCTTTATGTGCTGAAGTTTCCCAGATTGTATCTTGGTTCTACCTGAACCAAGGGTTGGCGAGAAGAGAGAAAGCATCTTCATGGTTGTGAAAACACCAAATGAGAATGGTGCACTTGAAAATCTTCATGCTTTTATAGTGGTTTTCATAGGCAAATCTGTTTTTCAAATGGCAAAGAATTTCTGCAGCTGAAATCAATGTCAGCAGCCACTGAGGTCAATCCTGCTTTGTGAAGTCTAAAGAAATCTTGTTAAAGACAACTGGAAAGATGGAGAGGGAGAAAAGTAAGAGAAAACACAGCATGAAGTTTTTAAATTTCATTTTCTTTCTCTTTAAAGCAAGTGAATATGTTCTGGGATTATTTTTAAACAATGCATTCCCTAGTGAAGAAATTATGAGCTCTTTGGGAAGGATATAATTTTAATAAAATAAATCTTGTCAAGTCTTACTGCTGCTGATGTCTATTAGATTTGGAAGTTCTGTCTTTTGCAACCCTGGTTTGAAGTCCATTTGAAGAAAGCAGATTCTGAAATGGTGTTGAAAAACCCAGAAAGGCCTCTAGATCCCTGAAGATATATTGGGAGCATGCTGGATCCTAGAGTCTTTGGAACTTTCTGCAAGTGATGGTTGGAGGTGAATTTTGCATTCAGGTCTGTCAATGGCAGGAAGTACCTGGCAGCTGCTTGAGGACTGATGATGCCCCAAACACACATTCTCTGACAAGAGAGTTTACTCCCCCTTTTAATGCATTGCTTCTTCAATGGACATTTGTTAGCTGAGGGATGCCTATGCAAGATAATTTAAATCAGATTCATTATCCCTTAGCACCCTTTAACTCTACTACATTGTCCTTGAATTCAGAAGAAATGGGGAGGATTATCCTCACCCTTTCAATGTCTGCTGATGACTGAAGTGGGGGTTTCCAATCTGCCTGAGTGGTCCACAACCACCACAAGAAGAGAGCTTAATTAATGTCAATTACAAGGGTGCAATTTTGACCATATGGATGGTCTCAAAATAGTCCTATGGCTGGCTTCAAACAAATATCTGTTTCCTTTGGCGTGGTTAGTGTGTAACAGATACCTTGCTGAGCTGCTCAACTCAGCACCCATCTTTATCAGAAAGTCTATGTTCTAGCAGGACATTGGGACTTTAATAGCCAAACAAATCCTGGAAATTTCATGGTGGTTTTTAAAAAACAGAATCATAAAAACAAATTGAACTCATGCTGCAGGATTGCAACCTCTGTTCAGCAGCTGGTGAGTGGAGGTTCAGTCATGCTATAGCTTGCTGCTTCCCCAAACACATGACCTACAAGGGACCTCCTGGACTCTCCTTCTTCCCACTTGATGTCCCACCCCCTGAAGGCCCTGGATGGCCCTCCCTCACTTGGGGCAATCCAGGGCCCACTCAGGGCCCACTCAGCCTAAGCCTGGATCCTGCCCCCCCCCCGGCCCAATACAGTTTGAGATTTGGAATTGAGCCTAGCATTTAAGGATGACATGCAGGAGCTAATCCCTTGGGGGGCATGATAAAGATACATTCTGACCACATGCATGGTCTTTTGAAACAAGCAATTGTGACTCAGAAAACATGCACACTTCCTTATACCTACTGCCACTATAAATGTAGCATTTAGAGGAAACTGAAGCTTGGGGGCTTGATTTTCTGCAGACAGTTTAATTTTCTTTGTGCTGCCTCTGACAGAAATGGAGGAAAGAAATGGGCCACCTTTTTCTGAAAGTCTCTCTCTGGGCATTCCTGTCCTGAAATAAAACCATGTAAGCATTCCTGTGGCATGCCAGTGACATCGTTGCTAAATGTGCTGTATTTATTATTTACCAGCATTAAATGACTTTGTTTACTGCATCTTCTGCATGCTAATGGAAGGCAGGAGTAACATTTGACTACAAATACCAGCACAGTTTATTAAAAGGATCCCAAGTGAGAGTGGGAGAGTAAATAATGTGTGCTAATCCAGCTAAAACCAGGATTCCTTTGAAAACAAATTGTGAGGTAGATGTTATTACTATATATTGCTAGGAATATAGTACAGTGGTAACTAGGATTACGTATACTTCAGGTTACATACGCTTCAGGTTACAGACTCCGCTAACCCAGAAATAGTACCTAGGGTTAAGAACTTTGCTTCAGGATGAGAACAGAAATCATTCACTGGAGGCGTGGCGGCAGCAGGAGGCCCCATTAGCTAAAGTGGTGCTTCAGGTTAAGAACAGTTTCAGGTTAAGAACGGACTTCTGGAACGAATTAAGTACTTAACCCGAGATACCACTGTAATAGCAAGCTAATTCTCTTAGTGTAGGTCTTAACACAAGTAGAGGTATCCATACACAAGCGAGGGAGTATCTTGTGGCTTGCAGAAGCCCCTATTGCAGTTATTAATATTGTTCATATGTAAGCAATAGGATGAATAAAAACTGATTCTTCTTGGAATAAAATTTTTCCAGTCCAAAAATATGGTTGCTAAGCTTTACTAACAGAACTTGTTCCAAAACAGACCTACAACAATAATGATGCATTCAAATAGTTGCACAAAATCATGTACTTGTCCAAGCACAGGCTGAACTTCTTAGACATATGAAGTTACTTCAAGCTGAACTAAAATCAAAGTTATTTCTCTTCACGCAGACTCCATTACAGTCTGAGGGTGTGTTCTTTCCAGGAAAGACCTCTTTAGCACACACAGAACAAAGCTGAGCTCTCACAAAATGGAGATTTGCAACTGAATACTCCTCCCATGTGATCTAAGTTAAACACCATGTGAGAGAGCAGCAGAGATACATTCTTTGTTAATTATCAACCTATTAGGCACTCAGAGAGCCTCACTTAGTTTCAACGAAATGTTCCAGGTTCCCTTTAGCGATACATAATCATTTTCCATTTCCATGTACAATTAAACATTTATCCTTAATAGCCCCTAACTCCCAAATAAACTCAAATTCAAAATGGAGCCAGGAACAACAACAACCTTCAACCTAAGGCCCCAGGGCAGGTTGCTGCATTAAAACAAAATATTAAAAGCAGTTTAAAATAACGTACAATCACAGAAATGAAGTGGGTCCTGAAAATATACATCTCAGGAGTCAAAAACTAGGGCAAAGTGGTGCATCTTTAGCATTCACTGGAAGCTGTACAATGAAGGTGCCCCTGTGGGGAAGGAGTTCCATAATTTAGGGGCTGCTCTCAAACTTAATGGATTTCAAACTTACCTAATTCACGTCTAATTATAAGGAAATTGCTTTGCAAAACTGTGTGCATTAGGCAAAATTGCATACAAACGTATGTATATTAGGTTTTAGCTTTGGAAACCTTCCCTGCCTAAGCCCAAAGGTGCTCAGCTCCCCTTTCCCCAAGGCTTTGGATCAGCCTTCCCAAACTTAGTGCCTCCAGATGTTTTGGGCTGCCATTCCCATCCGCTCCCCAGCCAACATGGTCAATGGTCACAGATGATGGGAGATGCAGTCCTAGAACATATCAAAGGCACCTGGTTAGAGGAGGCTGCTTCATTTATAATTTGTGGGTGCCCGGACACCCAGGGCCCCACATAGCTGGTGCCTAGGCCCATGTTCAATCCCTGGCACTTGCACATGGGACTGGAAATCTTCCCTGTATGAAATCCTGGAGAACCATCGCCAGTCATTATGGACAATACTAGGTGAACAGTATGAGACAGCTTCCTATGAAGAATGTATTTTCCCCCTTCCCTTGCTTTATTTTTTTAGGTAAAGCTCAGTGTTAGAACACATGGCTTGGCTGTCAGAGGTTCCAGCTTCAATCCCTGGTGGAACCATGAAAGACCCCGTCTGACATCCTGGGGAAACGTTGCCAGTCATAGCAGACCAGGAACAGGCCATGTGATGACTGGCAAATGGCGTGAGCTGTAACTCCCATCCTTCCTCACCATGCCGGCTGCAGAGTTATTTGTTTATTTGTTTATTATTTGCTTTCTTACCTGTCCTTCACCACAAGGTCCCAGAGCAAGTTACAACGATATGAAATATAATGTCATAAAACAAATTGAACCAACCCATCAACCTCTTTATTACAATCAGTGGCAAGCATTCAAAAATAAACTTTGTCTCAATATACAAAATAGTACCAGAGTAAAAATAACTAAAAAATAACATTACTTAGTGACTGTGAACAAATAACATAGCAAATGTAAAAACCATTTGGAATAATTCCTATATAAACCATTTTTTAAATTCTGTATGTATTACGAGCATTTAAAGACAATTCCATGTAGAAAAACAGTTCCAGTACAGATGCAGACTGGAATAAGGATCTCCTCTTAAAAGCCTTCTTTGAACAGTAGGTGCCAAAAGGCAGCAGAGAGACTGCCCAGCTGGTACATAAGGGGAGGGCATTGCAAAGAGTAGCTGCCACCACATTAAAAGGCCCAATTCTTACATTGTACAGAATCAACATCCTGATAAGACATGTGGAGATCAGTTGGGTATATAAGGGGTGAGATGGGTTTTATTAAGAATTCTGGTCCCAAGTTGCATAGGGCTTTGTTCACCAGTACCAGCAACAGTTTTGATTATGAGGATTATAGTCCACAACCTCTGGCAGGTGCCGCAATAGCTGCCCCTGGACACTGGCACAGACAGTACTGAATGAGACAAACCAATCGTCTGATTTGGCATAAGGCCACTTCCTTTATTCCCAGATTTGGAACAGACCAGAGAAGCCCCATCTGTGCCCTGGAGTCCTATCTCAGCATTGCATCATGACAGAGCTGTATTAGGTTCAGACTCATTTCATCATTTTTTATGGTAGGGCCAAAGCTGCTCTCCAAATGGGGAACTTTCTCCTTTTATGTATCTTACTCTAAGTTGTGAAATTTCCTCCCCACAGAGTTTCACGTGGCACATCCACTTGTGCAGCTTTTGGCAAAGGCACCTCTTAACCCTTGACCTTCAACACATGAGACATGTGTTTTTAGGACTCACCCTATTCCTTCTCCTGCATGTGAAGACAGGCTCCAGCAGGCTGAGCAGATGAAACCATTACTAAGTCCAATGGTCAAGAAGGCAGTTTCTGAAAAAATGGTGCTGGTACTCACCACACAAGGGAGGGCTCTCAGGCCCTGCCAGAGCATTGCGCCTCCTTCCTTAAGCCAGGTAGAAGCTTCTCAGGCTTTGGGAAGGGCGTGTGAGGCTTTGATTGGGAGAGGGGACGTGCCAGTACTGTGTGCCAGTGCGGACCTCAAGAACAAAGCAGTGTGTAGAGGGAAGTGAGGGGCACATGGGGCTCGCCTGGGAAGGGAGCCCATTTAGGAGAAGGAAAACTCTGATTCTAAACCTTCACTGTCTTGCGGGATATTTTCAGGAGAACAAAAGGCTATGGAGTAAACCCCACACAAGCAGCAAGCTATAGAGTGGACTCCCTATGACATGATTGGATGGCACCTTGTATGCCTCCTTCCGGCAACTCCGGCAGTCAAGCTGCTGTGAAACTTTCCTCTGGACCACATCAATGAAGTGGGGGGGGGGGGGGAGTCTTGCTGTCTGGGCAGCCCAGGACCTCCAGACACACTGCCCAGGCTTGTGCCCCAGGGAGGTCATTTTGGTGCTGCTAACGTACTAGTTTGACTTCACTCCCAGAGGAACTTTCCAATATCTCTCAAGACAGGCAGATGCCAACAACAATTTATTTTTACTGAATTTTAATACTGAATTTTAAATTGTTTTTTAATGCACCCCGCTGGACCTGCTGGGGAAGGATGAGTAATAAGTTTAAGAATGAGTGAATGAATATATATGAGGCAGAAGAAGGCAAAAGCCTTTCTTTTTAGTAGCAAAGCTTTTCTGTTGCTTTCAAGTAGCAGCAGAGCTTCATAAACATTAGCAAGCTCCCTAAGTGAGTGCAGCCCTGCAGCATTCCACATTAAGAATAGTCCCATGGGACTGAGGGTAACATCATGATTGTAACACAGTTCCCAGCAGTATTCTTAATAGTAATAGTAATAGTAATAGTAGTAATAGTAATAGTAATAGTAATAGTAATAGTAATAGTAATAGTAATAGTAATAACTAGCTATCAGTCACATCACTTTCTGAAAATCCTCCACTTCCACAGGTGATGAATGATCCTGCAAAATGGGGGGGGGGGAGCACTGCATTGTAATTATTATGATTAAACTACCTCTTGCTGAAAGAACAGATCAACACAGCCAAATTTTCTGTTAAGTGCTGTAAAAGTAAGCACTGCACATTACTGAAAGACAAAATATGTTGCAAACTTGCACCGTTAGCAGCTGAGAGCTTGCCAGAGTTCATCTCTCCAAGATACCAATTTTGTTTATCTACATTATAATGATATGAATTATATTCTTAGTAAAGGAAGGGATGGGAGTTTCCCTCACTAAAACCTCCAGAATGCTCTTCCATGGGCTCAGGTAGAGACCACTCCTGCCCACTGGATCCAGCCTTGGGGTCATCTGACAGCCACTCCTGTTTTCTCTCCTGGCCCAGCCAGCCTCCCCCACTCAGGAGCCATCACAGCAAAACTGACAGATTTTCTCCTCCCTACTCTTCTTCATTGGAGGTCTCTAAGAAGGTTGGATGGCCATCCTGCCTTGGAGGGGATTTGGACTAGATGACCCTTGGGGCCCCTTCCAAATCTACACCTCTGTGAGTCTATGATTCTACTGCCAGCCCTGGAGCCTCCTGAGCTCCTCTTCTTGCTCTTGGTTGTCAGGGTCTGACCATCTGTCTTCTCTGAGCATGCCAGCTGTGACTTGCAGACCCTTCAAGTGTCCCAAGTTTCCAGGGACGTCCCTGATTTAGAGAAGCCATGCCAATTTCTGATTTGATTCTGGAATGTCCCACTTTTTGTTAGGAACATACTAACATTTTCATTGGAGAAATGTTGGAGGGTATGGACTTGAATGAGGAGATGAAGCAGCATCCTTTGCTTACCTTCTGCTCTGCCTCCTGGGCCCAGAATGATCAGTCATGGAACCGGGCAGGAGGGGGGAAAGTGAGGAGGAAGTGGGGGACTCACCACTGGCCTCTTATGCAACAGCCCTGTTTATAAACCAGTCCCAACAAAAGGTAAAAACTAAAAGTACTCCGTCTCAACTGGGTTGCAGTTTGGGCTGCCATTCTAATTTGCAATTCTCAAATCCTCAAATTAAATGATAAGCCCATTCTACTGCATTGCATGCCTCACAAAAGCACCCTGTTGTTAAACGGGAAACTTTTAATCTAAAACCCAGTATCATAGATTTGATACCACCGCCTGAAGGGTTCAGAAATAATGTAAACCCGTTGGACCAAATAATTAAGTGAGAAGCAGATATTTTAAAACAGCATCTGAGGCTAATGAATATTTGGTCATCATGTCCATTGGTATTAAAATGTATTAAAATATATGCTTGCAACAAGTTATTCATCAAATATTAAAGGTTGCATTTAAATGGCAAACACCATATGGGAAATCCTTAGGCAGAGTTTCTGCTGAAGGCACTAAGAGTTTACCAGTTATTTCTTGAGGCTTTTGGATTACAGGGGCAGCACTGTCATTTTACAAGCAGAAATTTCACTTTGGGAGAGAGAAAGAGGAGATGTTTCATTGACTTTGTCCCAGTTCTGCCAGAAGATCCACACCTGTTTACATTTTTATTAACTCACAGCCATAATCCTTTCCTCTCTCCTATTTCATTCAATTTCATTCATATATATATATATATATATATATATGAATGAAATAGAAATATGGAATATATATATATATATATATATATATATATATATATATATATATATATCTCCATCCTAGTAACAAAAAGGCAATAGCAGTTTTTTCTCCTATACAGGTATACAGTTCATTGATTTCCCACCCTTAACGACAGAAAATCAAAGAAGGAATTCCCAAGTAGGATTTTTTTTCATATAATGTTGACTGGTAAATCTGTGTGAGCCTTCACTTCTTCTCTTGTTCCTTGAAAATGGATGCTAGAGTTAAGCTAACATTTAAACTTGAAATGAAGAATGTAAGGAGTGTCTGGATTCTGAGGACAGCTGGCCCATGAATGCAGGTGGCAACAACCCAGTGAAGTACCTTCAGGCCCCCAGTGAATTCCATTCACCCATGTGGGCCATTGACTCTTTCTGAACATAAGTGGGCTTCCAGTTTTAGTTGCGCCCTGGTGTGTTCCTGCGTCCTTGCTTATTCTTCCATCCTGGCTTGTTCTTCAAACCAGTTTCCTGACTTGCCCTCCACTCTGAACCTGTCTGTCCTGATACCTGGATAATCTCCTGGATAACCTCAGAATTGCTCATCAAGGCCCAGAACTCACAGCAGTCGTCATTGTGATACTTCAACACTCAATTGTTACAGTGTAATTTACATAGAAGAACTTGGTGCTTAAATAATTTTTATCTCTGCTATGGGACCTTAGACTGATTATAATTTTTATACATTTGTATTTTTAAAAATCTTGCGAGTTGTATCCAACGTTAAGCCTATTCAGAGTAGGCCCATTGAAATTAATGTACATAGCTAACTATCAACTATTAATTTCAGTAGGTTTACTCTGAGAAGAATTTAGCTAAATATATACCCTTGTATTTTAGACATGTTATATTTCAGGAGTGGAGAACCTCAGGCCCAGAGGCCAAATGTGGTGGTACTGCAGGTCTCTCTAACTGACACTTGGAACTCGCCTCAGGGCTCAGATCCTCCCCAGATACAACATCTCACCCACCTGGCTTCACATCTTCCTTCAGTGGTTTTGCCTGGGTGGAATGTATCCTTGTACTCTGATAGTAATTCTGGGCTGTCTGGATGAGAGAACAAACTGGCCTACTGTGCAAAAGTTAAATTTACATTAATTGTTCCACCCTCTTTTGCTCTTGTCCCCAGCCACTATTGGCATAGTATTGTAGAGTTGGAAAGGACCACAAGGATGGCAAATATGACCTAATAGGCATTAATAAAACCTGGTGGGATTAAATGCATGACTGGAATGTAGAAATTATGGGATATAACTTGTTCAAAAGGAATAGACCAAACAGGAAGGAAGGAGTAGCAAAATTATATGTAAAATATTTGTATACTTGTGAAGAGATCCATGGCTTAGAGCATGGAAGGCAGTTTGAGAGAATATGAGTAAAATTGTAGGAGAGAGTTGCAATATCATCAGTTATATGATATGTTTTAATTAGATAGAAAGAATGGTTTTTTGGACCGAAGTTCACAATTCAGAAAAAGAACTCCTGCAAAACAAAGATAAACTTTTGCCTAAAATGTATAACCTGTTTTAGAATGCAAAACAAAACAAGAGCTAGTTAAAGCCTCAGTGATGCACTGGGCAATAAATATAGGACACAACATAGATTTTAACCTCCGGGAGAAACTTTGGAAAAGTGACTTGAAATTTACAGCATGTTATTCTTTGAAAGAGAACTATCTGAAAATCATTCATAAATGGTATCTAACTCCGAGTAAGATTTACAAGACAGAATCAGATATGTGCTGGAAGTGTAAAGAGGTGAAGGGAATGTTCTTTCACATGTGGTGGACATGTAAAAGAGTATTGGGAAATGATTTATAATGAACTAAAAAAATGGTTAAAATTACTTTCCCCCAAAAGCCAGAGTCCTTTCTGCTGGGGATAACCCAGACTGAAATTCCCAGGTGTCAGAAAAGGTTATTCATGCACACAGCAACTGCAGCTTATGTTTTATTAGCCCCAAAATGGAAAGTGAGCGAAGTCCCAACTAAAGAGGACTGGCAACTCAAGTTGACAGAATATGCACAACTTGCAGATTTAACATACAGAATAAGACAGCAAGAAGAACATACGTTTAAAGAAGATTTTAAAAACATTTTTTGAATATATGGAAAATAACTGTACAGTGGAAAACTCTGGCAGCATTAAGTTAAATTCAACAGAGTAAATAATTCTTGATGGATGTAATAGTGGAAAATTGATTTGAATGGTTATAGTAAAATATGCAGGGATGTAAGATGTCCAGATTGCACCATGGGAAGAGAAGAAAGGAAATCATTGGATATTTTATAGTTTGTAAAATGTTTATTTGAAATTGTAAAACAGAAAATGTAATAAAAAAATATTATTTTTTTTAAAAAGGTAGGAGAGAGAAACAACAGTGACCTTACTGTGGGTGTCTGCTATAGACCTCCAAGCCAGATGGAAGACTTGTATGATGCCTTCCTAGAGCAGATTTCCAGACATTCCAAAATGAGCAATAGTTATGGAAGACTCAAACTCTGCCAAGAATTTAAGGTTCAATTAATTCTTCCATTTCCTCACTGACAATTCCATTACCCAGATTGTGGAAGGAGCAACAAGGGGATCATCTATCTTGGACCTGGACCTCATCAACAGGGAGGAGATCATCGATGAAGTGGAAGTATTGGGAAACTTGGGAGGAAGTGATCATGTTCTCTTGGGTTTCATGTTACACGGGCAAGGGAAAGCTGAGTGTAGTAAGACATGCACTCAATTTTAAGGGTAGTTTCAAAAAACTTAAGTAGTTACTGGTCAGAAATTCTCAGAGTCCAAGATGGATGGGAGTTTCTTAAAGGTGAAATGCAGACAATTCCAAAAAGAAAGAAAGTGGGAGACATCTAAAGAAACCATTGTGGCAGCATAAGAAGCTGCTGCCGGTCTGCCGTGAGTTTGTGGGGAGGACCACTCCCCCTTGAAGCCCATTTTCCACCTTGGGCTTGGGGGCGGGCCCCATACTCACCACCGCAGCTTATAAGGCTCCAAGGAGGCCCGGAACATTGCTGCTGCCGCTCTGCCGTGAGTTTGTGGGGAGGACCGCTCCCCCTTGAAGCCATCTTCCACCTTGGGCTTGGGGACGGGCCC
Organism: Podarcis pityusensis; assembly: GCF_964106645.2. NCBI lineage: Eukaryota > Metazoa > Chordata > Lepidosauria > Squamata > Lacertidae > Podarcis > Podarcis pityusensis. The sequence goes on along the minus strand of NC_138039.1, from coordinate 52,585,646 downwards.
CATATTCTACCACAGCATATAAGGCTCCAAGGAGGCCCGGAACAGTGCTGCTGCCGCTCTGACGTGAGTTGTGGGGAGGACCGCTCCCCCTTGAAGCCCATTTTCCACCTTGGACCTGGGGGCGGGCCCCATACTCACCACCGCAGCTTATAAGGCTCCAAGGAGGCCTCGGGTGTGTGGGGTGGGGTGGGTATTTACTTGGATGTGGGAATTTGTTTAATTTAAGTTAATTTAATTTAAATACGTTGTGTTTGTAACTTTCTCTGTTTTTTTTGTGTTTTTTTTTTGTTTTATTGTTCTGTTGGTTTGTTTTTTGTATAGGTTTTATTTTTATTTTAAGGGGTGGGGTCAGGGCTGCCTGGGAATGGGTCCCAGCAATCAAAATGGCTGGGGCAGGTTCCACAGGGGGGGATGCACTGGGACAACCAATCTCAGTGATCACGGGTAGGAAGAGGAGTTACGCTAAGACCAGACCATGTCATTACCGAGGAAGCAGGCTTAGTCGTTGCTTGAGGACTATCCCTGCCTCCAGGTCTGGTCCTGACCGGACGGATACTGGAATCAGCAAGGGATACCCACACTTCCTGAAGGTGCTGCTGTGCAATGCCAGGTCAATGATCCATAAAACCACTGCCATACATGACCTGATTGTGGATGGAGGATTTGCCCTGGCATGTGTGACAGAGACTTGGTTGGATGAAGCAGATGGGCCTGTCCTTGCCCCTGCTTGTCCACCAGGTTTCTCTTATGCACAGCAGCCCAGGCCTTGTGGGCGGGGAGGGGGGGTTGCAGTGATTTTTAGGAAGTCATTAGTCTGCACCAGGCGTCCTATTGGCAAAACCCAGTTTTCTGAGTGCATGTTCTGGAAGTTGGGCAATAGGGGCAGTACAGGATTCCTATTGGTGTACCAACCTCCCCGCTGTACCAAGGATTCCCAGCCCGAGCTGCTTCAGGTTGTGGCAGATGTTCTCCTGGAGACACCTAATTTGGTTGTCCTAGGGGATTTTAACATCCATGCCGACACGACCTTACAAGGGGCCGCTCGGGACTTCGTGGAAAGCATGGCCTCCATGGGGCCGTCCCTGAATAAGTCTGGCCCAACCCATAGCTGCGGACATGCCTTGGACCTGGTGTTCACCTCTATGGATGTTGGTGATCTGACATTAAGTAAAAGCGAAACGAAAGAAGTGCCAAGGTCAGATCACTTCCTGGTGCAACTGGACTTCTCCGTGACCCTTCCCCTCTGCAGGGAGGTGGGACCGATTCAGATGGTCCGCCCCTGCCACTTAATGCATCCAAATGGATTCCAGAGAGTGGCAGGGGATGCTTTATCCCATGTTGATGGCCTTTCAGCTGATTCCCTGGTGGCCCGCTGGAATGTGGAGTTAACCAGGGCTATTGACTGTTTGGCTCCGAAGCGCCCTCTCCGATTGCATGGAGCCCGGACAGCCTCGTGGTTTTCCACGGATCTGAGGGCAATGAAACAATCGTTGAGACGGCTAGAGCGCTGGTGGCGGATAACCCATTCTGAATCTGACCGGACACGGGTTAGAGCTCAATGTCGAGCCTACCATGTGGCTATAGCGACGGCGAAGAAGACTTACTTCACCGCCTCTATTGCATCTGCGGAAAACAGCAGCAGGAGACTCTTTCAGGTGGTTCGCAATTTAGCGGAACCACCTGCTCCATCGGGGCCCAATACAGGCCACATGATCTCCTGCAATGATTTTGCAAAGTTTTTTGCAGATAAAGTCGCTCAGATTCAAGAAGAGGTAGACTCCACCGTGGGAGCAGGGCCAGGGCGGGAGAGTGCTAGAGTCCTGTCTAGTCAAGTTGTGTGGGATCAATTCCAATCTGTTACCCCTGAGGATGTGGACAGGCTGCTTGGATGAGTGAAACCAACCACTTGTCTCCTTGATCCTTGCCCATCCTGGCTTATAAAAGCTAGCCGGGAAGGACTGGGTGATGGGCTTCGTGGGGTGGTGAAGGCTTCCCTCCGTGAGGGAGCCTTCCCAGACCCGCTGAAAGAGGCGGTTATTAAACCGCTTCTTAAAAAACCAACTTTAGATGTGGCCACGATAGCCAACTATCGCCCAGTCTCAAATCTTCCATTCTTGGGCAAGGTGATTGAGCGAGTGGTTGTTGAACAACTCCAGGCACGCCTGGAAGAAGCGGACCATTTGGATCCCTTCCAGTTGGGATTCAGGCCTCATCACGGGACTGAAACTGCCTTGGTCGCACTGGTTGATGATCTCCCGCGGGCTAGGGACAAAGGTGAGAGCTGTTTCCTAGTTCTGCTGGATCTCTCAGCGGCGTTTGATACCATTGACCATAACATTCTTCTGGACCGTCTAGAGGGGCTGGGAGCTGGGGGCACTGTCATACAGTGGTTCCGCTCCTTTCTCCTGGGCCGTGTTCAGAAAGTGGTGGTGGGGGATGAGTGTTCAGACCCCTGGGCTCTCACTTGTGGGGTGCCTCAGGGTTCTGTCCTCTCCCCCATGCTTTTCAACATCTATATGCAGCCGCTGGGAGAGATCATCAGGGGGTTTGGGCTGGGTGTTCATCAGTATGTGGATGATACCCAGCTCTACCGCTCTTTCAAATCAGAACCAGTGAAGGCGGAGAAGGTCCTGTGTGAGTGTCTGGAGGCGGTTGGAGGTTGAATGGCGGCTAACAGATTGAGGTTGAATCCTGACAAGACAGAAGTACTGTTCTTGGGGGACAGGAGGCGGGCAGGTGTGGAGGATTCCCTGGTCCTGAATGGGGTAACTGTGCTCCTGAAGGACCAGGTGTGCAGCCTGGGAGTCATTTTGGACTCACAGCTGTCCATGGAGGCACAGGTCAATTCTGTGTACAGGGCAGCTGTTTACCAGCTCCATCTGGTACGCAGGCTGAGACCCTATGCCTCGCCAGAGTGGTGCATGCTCTGGTTACCTCCCGCTTGAACTACTGCAATGCGCTCTATGTGGGGCTACCTTTGAAAGTGACCCGGAAACTACAACTAATCCAGAATGCGGCAGCTAGACTGGATTACCTACATTGGCTCCCAGTACGTTTCCGAGACCTACATTGGCTCCCAGTACGTTTCTGAGCGCAATTCAAAGTATTGGTGCTGACCTTTAAAGCCCTAAACGGCCTCGGTCCTGTATACCTGAAGGAGCGTCTCCACCCCCATCGTTCTACCTGGACACTGAGGTCCAGCTCCGAGGGCCTTCTGGCGGTTCCCTCACTGCGAGAAGCCAAGTTACAGGGAACCAGGCAGAGGGCCTTCTCGGTAGTGGCGCCCTCCCTGTGGAACGCCCTCCCACCAGATGTCAAAGAGAACAACAACTACCAGACTTTTAGAAGACATCTGAAGGCAGCCCTGTTCAGGGAAGCTTTTAATGTTTGATGTATTAGAGTATTTTAATATATTTTTTTGGAAGCTGCCCAGAGTGGCTGGGCCCAGGGGGATAGAGGCACGGGTGCATAGGGGGAGTAATCGCTACTCCTGTTAAGCAAAGCCTCGAGTTCCATTGGCAAAAGGCAGCTGATTTCCCGATATAAAAGGACAATCCAAAGCAAGCAGGAATAAATTTGGAATTATTTGGTGACAATCTTTTTTTTTTTTTTTATGAATATTTATTCCAATTTTAAAAATTACAGAAAAAGAAAAAAGTAGAAAAAGAAAAACAAATCACATACATCTTATACAAAAAACAAACAATACAAAAGAAAAATACAAAAGACAAAAAATCACCATAAAAAGGTAACAAAAAATCAAATTAAACCTTTAAAACCGTTTTCCCATTTACTTATTTCCGTGACTTCCTCTCACCTCTCTGCTTTGTATTCTAGTTTGAATCGTATCTCCAGCAAATCCTTCTAACCTTCTTTTCATTTACTTATTTTAACATTCGAAAGTATTTAATTCTCCTCTATCTTTATTTTACACTTCATATTTACTTATTCCATTATACTCTGTCTGCCAATACGGTCTAATATTCTTCTCCAACCTTTTCTAACATTCTTTTATATTACAGTATTTCTGAAGATATATTTTAAATTTTTTCCAATCTTCTTCCATCGACCCTTCTTCCTGATCTCGAATTCTGCCGGTCATCTCAGCCAGTTCCATATAGTCTATCACTTTTCTCTGCCATTCTTCTCGGGTAGGCAATTCTTGTGTCTTCCAGTATTTCCCAATAAGTATTCTTGCCGCTGCTGTCACATACATAAAGAAATTCCTGTCTTCCCTTCGCACCAATTGGCCGACCATGCCCAAGAGGAAGGCCTCTGGTTTCTTCAAGAAAGTATATTTCAATACCTTTTTTAGTTCATTATATATCATTTCCCAGAAGGCCTTGATCTTTGGGCACGTCCACCAAAGGTGGAAAAAAGTACCTTCATTTTCTTTATAATAATAATAATAATAATAAATAATAAATTTTATTTATATCCCGCCCTCCCCAGCCAAAGCCAGGCTCAGGGCGGCTAACAACATTTCCAACATTACATTTCCAACATTTATTATCAGGCGAATGATAAATTTTTGCTAGCTTGACTGGGGTTAAGTACCACCTGTAAATCATTTTCATTATATTTTCTCTTAAGGCGTTACAAGCCGTAAATTTTATACCTGTGGTCCATAACCATTCCCAGTCAGCAAACATGATATTATGCCCAACATCTTGCGCCCATTTAATCATAGCAGATTTAACCATTTCATCCTGTGTATTCCATTTCAACAGCAGGTTATACATTCTTGACAGATTTTTAGTTTTAGGTTCTAGCAATTCCGTTTCCAGTTTAGATTTTTCCTCCTGGAAGCCAATCTTTTTATCAAAATTAAAAACCTCCCTTATTTGATAATAGTGCAGCCAATCTCGAACTTTAGTTTTTAATTTGTCAAAGCTCTGCAATTTTAATTTATCTCCAACTTGTTCTAAAATTTCACAATATTTTGGCCAGTTTGTCTCCATATTTGTTTTTTTCAGAGCCTTAGCCTCCATTGGTGATAGCCACCTTGGTGTTTTACTTTCCAACAAATCCTTATATCTCACCCAAACATTGAATAATGCTTTCCTGACAATATGATTCTTAAAGGCCTTATGCGCTTTGACTTTGTCATACCATAAATATGCATGCCACCCAAAGACAGTATCAAAACCTTCTAGATCTAAAATGTCCACATTTTCAAGAAGTAGCCAATCTTTCAGCCAACAAAAAGCGGCTGATTCATAGTATAGTTTAAGATCTGGCAGGGCAAATCCCCCTCTTTCCTTCGCATCTGTTAATATCTTAAATTTTATTCTAGGCTTTTTGCCCTGCCAGATAAATTTGGAAATGTCTCTTTGCCACCTCTTGAAACAATCCATTTTATCCACAATTTGTAATGTTTGGAACAAAAACAACATTCTAGGCAATACATTCATCTTTATCGCTGCAATTCGGCCCAACAATGATAACTTCAATTTTGACCATATTTCTAAATCCTTCTTCACCTCTGACCAACATTTTTCGTAGTTATCTTTAAACAGATTCACATTTTTGGCAGTCATATTCACCCCTAGATATTTCACTTTATTAACAATTGTTAATCCTGTCTCTTTCTGAAACCTCTCCTTCTCTGTCTCTGTAAGATTTTTCTCTAATACCTTAGTTTTCATCTTGTTTAATTTAAAACCTGCTACTTGGCCAAATTCTTGGATTAATTGTAACACTCTTTTTGTACTAGCTTCTGGCTCCTGTAATGTCAAAACTATGTCATCGGCAAAAGCTTTCAGTTTGTACTGTTTAGCTCCGAGTTGTATACCTTTAACCAATTGGTCTTTCCTAATCATATTGAGCATGACCTCCAGGACCGATATAAAAAGCAATGGGGAGATTGGGCAACCCTGTCTTGTTCCTTTCTCTATCTTAAATTCTTCTGTAACTACATTATTCACAATAAGCTTAGCTTTTTGTTCCGAGTAAATTGCACTTATACCATTTTCAAAACTTTGGCCTACCCCCACCCCCTGCAGATTTTTCTTCATAAAACTCCAAGAAATATTATCAAACGCTTTCTCCGCATCTACAAATATTAAAACAGCTTTAGTATTAATATTAACTTGCAATTTTTCCAAAATATTAATAATGTTCCTAGTATTGTCTGACAAATGTCTCCCAGGGAGAAAGCCCGCCTGGTCTTTATGAATCTCTTTTACCAATACATTTTTTAATCTTTTAGCCATAATTTCGGCAAAAATTTTGTAATCCACATTTAATAGGGATATGGGACGGTAGTTCTTCAACTGTGTCTTCTCCACTTCGGTTTTTGGTATAAGTGTGATGTATGCTTCTTTCCATGACTCGGGTGCTTTTCCTCCCCGTAGTATTTCATTGCAAAGTTCTTTCAACGGTTGCAGTAACCATTCTTTCAAAGTTTTGTAGTACTTTGCAGTTAGTCCATCCGGCCCTGGAGATTTGCCCAATTTCATATTCTGAATGGCTCCTTCCACTTCTTGATCAGATATTGTAGAGTTTAATATTGATTTACTGTCTTGAGATACTTTTTGTAATCCATTATTTTCCAAAAATCGGTCAATGTCTAATTCTTTCTGGGTCTCCTGCGTATATAACTGTTTAAAATAATTCTGAAAGCACTTCCGAATCTCTCCAGGATTCTGTATATTCTTCCCTTCTACAACCAAGTTCGTAATCGTATTCAGGGGGATAGAGGCATGGGTGCATAGGGGGAGTAATCGCTACTCCTGTTAAGCAAAGCCTCGAGTTCCATTGGCAAAAGGCAGCTGATTTCCCGATATAAAAGGGCAATCCAAAGCAAGCAGGAATAAATTTGGAATTATTTGGTGACAATCAGATTTGAAGACAGAGGAGATGTAAAAAGGGAGTCTGTCTCTCTGCTAGCGTGAGAATGGCGCAGTAAGCTTTCTACTACAAAAACGAAAATACGTGAGTTTTCCGCTGCAAACGGACAATAACTGATTTATTTGCTAAACCTCTCTAACCCGCTGGGGAGGGAAGGAAATAGCTGGTGAAAGAACTTTATGGACACAATATTTGCAGCAGAATAATAATCTTAAAATTGAATTGAGAAGTGGTTTGAGTGTGTTGTGAAAGGGGGAACACCGCCGGCTCAGCTGAAAGTAAATATTTAACTTTGATACGTCGCAACCTTGAAACCTCAAAACGGAGGAAGAAAGATCAGAAAAACAGTATCTAGTCTCTCCAGTACCGGCAATATTTCTGGGAGGGATTTTAAAGATCTCTCTAACTCGTAGGAGCTCAAGGAGACCCGGAAAACCTGGCGGCCTCCGGAGAATTTTGATGTGTCATTCCTTTGGTGACTCTGTGGATTTTATTTTTTATTTTTCCTTTTTTATTCTTTTGGGGGGCTTGAGATCTCTGTAGCTGTATGGTGGATTAGGTCGGGGAAGAGATAGAAGATGGTGGATGGGACTTTCGTGATTTGGATTAGGCTGAATTGGCAGCTGAAGAGAGAGCATCGCTCCACCTAGAAGGAGTTGACGCCATTATCCTTTGTTCTCCTCTTGCGTGGTCTCTCTGTGGATGCTTTATGGATAAAACCAAGTGGCCAAAAAGATAATCACAACGGTTTGTTTTGTGACTGTATTGTACTGACCTGTGAAGCACCTAGTGGCAACTTATAACATTACAAGGAATACTAAAAGTGGAAATAAATAGATGCCACCAGATGGCCAGATAAAGAACTGCAGGGGGGAGGGAGAAAATCAGATAAATAAAATGAGTACGCAAGGGGAAAAGGGACTGGTAGCCACCCTAGCAGATAGAAGAAATGTGAAACAGGAGGAACTTAAATTAGATATTGCAGAGATCCTAGCAGAAATTGGAAAAGATATAAAAGATATAAAAGATACTAAAAAATTAGATAACAAATTTGACAAAATGGAGGGAAAAAATGATAGATCGGTGGCAGAACTAAGAGGCCAATTAGGAGAGGCCAGGATAAAAACACAAGCCCTAGAAGAGACTGTAAAAAAAAACACAGAAAGACGTTAGAGAAGATAAAAAAGAGGGGGGGGGAATAAAATCAGAGATTGCAGATCTAGCTAAAATGCATGAAGAAACCACGGATGCTCTTGCCTTTATGGAAATGAAACAGAAGGAATTAAATCTCCGCTTTAGAGGAGTAATAGAGCAGGAAAGAGAGAATATAGAGGAAAGATTGATAAAGGAAATTGCAAATTGGTTAGAATTAGAGGAAGACCAAGAAGGAAAAACAATAGATAAGGCTTTCAGGATTAAATACAAGACAGAAAGAGGTAAAAAATTGTCTGGTGACTGCCTTGTATTTTTGAATTCGAGAGAAATGAAAGACTTTATTTTAAGAACAAATCGAGAAAAAAGGTTATGCATAGATGAAAAATTCATTATAACTTACAAGGAAACACCAAAAAGATTTCTGAAACACTGAGATTACAGAGACATTACCTTAACTTTAAGAAGAAATGAAATATGGTATAAGTGGGAATTCCCGGAGGGGGTATCCTTTTTTACAAAGATAAGAAATTCAAAATCAAATCCCCCCAAGAGATGGGAAAATTTATGAAAAGGTACAGAAAAGAACTGGGGAAGAAAGAAGAGGACATACCACTGGAAAAAGAAGAAGTGGAGAAAGAAATTTAAATTATAACAACTTTGTATTTAATTTTCGACAACAATGGGGTTGAAAATAATATCATGGAATGTAAATGTTTTAAACAATAAAATTAAATGCAATAAAATTGAACACGTATTATCAAAACAGAATCTTGACATAATTTGTATACAAGAAACACATGTGAAAAAACACAATAGAATTCTTAAAAATAAAAGACTGGGTAAAGAATATATATCAGCAGATGAAAGTAAGAAAAGGGAGGTAGTGTTGTATATAAAGGAAAAATATGAATAACGCCAAATATTTAAAGATGATAAAGGAAGAATTATTGCAGGTGAAATGACAATACAGGGTGAAAAATTGATTATGGTGGGTATCTACGCCCCAAATGATAATAAAGTGAACTTTTATAAAGAGTTAGAGGAAAAACTGTTCGACTATATGGACCAAAAATTAGTATTAATGGGAGACCTCAATGGGGTGGTCTCCCTAGAAATGGATAGAACAGAAAAGAAAAGGGTAACAAATCAAGGGAAGCTGCCTAAAACATCTTTCAATTTAGTAGAAAATAATGATTTGATAGACATCTGGAGATTAAAGCATCCATTAGAAAAACAATTCAGTCACTTTTCTGAACCAAACCAGAGTGCTGGAAAAATAGACTACATTTGGACTTCTAGAGAATTGGCAACAAGAACAACAAAAATAGAAATCTTCCCCAAAACCATTTTGGATCATAACGCAATAAAAATGGAAATGAAAGGAAAAGAAGAAACTACATTCAGGTGGAGGATGAATGATGGATTACTGGATAATCAAGTAATACTGGAAAAGGCACAAAAAACATTGAAAGACTATTTTGAGTTTAATATGAACAAAGGAGTGGACATCAATACTGTATGGGACGCATCAAAGGCATCAAATAAGAGGATTTTGGATACAGCAGAATGCAATTCAAAAAAGATCAAGAGAGAGCAAAAAAGAGATATTGAAACAAATAAGAAGTAATGAAAATAAATTGGCAAACAACCCTAAATATAATTATGCTAAAACTAATATAAAAATTTTACAAACACAATTTTCGATATTAATAAATCAAGAAATAGAATGGAAAATTAAATTTTTTAATCAAAGAAATTTTGAATCTGCGAATAAGATAGGAAAACTGCTAGCCTGGCAATTAAGGAAGAGACAAAAACAGAATACGATAATGAAATTGATGCTTGAAGGGAAAACAGTTAAAAATCCAGATGAAATTAAGAAGAATTTTCAAAGATATTATAAACAATTATTCTGCAAAGGAAAGGAAGATGAAGGTAAAATAGAAGAATATTTAAAACAGAATAAATTGAAGGAAACATCAAATGAGGAGAGAATTCAACTCAATACCAAGATAACAATAGAAGAAGTAAAAATGGCAATAAAACAAGCAGTAATTAGTAAAGCACCAGGCCCAGACAGATTGACAGCCAAATATTATAAGAAATTGTTTATCCATTAATTATGAAAAATCTAAAATTTTAGTTTTCGAAAGAAGTTTCTCCTGGTCTAAATGGGTGCTGGATGGCCATAACCTTGAACAAATAAAATACTTCAGTTATCTACGGCTCACATTCCATCCTACAGGATCTTGGAAGCACCACTGGCAAACCTCCCTTCAAAAGGCGGAGATCACAAAGCTAGCCATACTTAGATTTTTTTTTACAAAGGGCGGCAAATATGTTCCAGCAGCCTTAAGGGTTTTCAAGACAAAACCCGTTTCCCAACTCCTGTATGCTGCAAATGTGTGGCATAATGGGGACCTGCCAAAGCTAGATGGCTTTCAGGCAAAATTTCTACGATCTCTGCTGCGGGTACCCAACTGTGTCCCCAACTCCATACTTCTGTTAGAAGCTGGTGAATGCCCAATTTCAACTAAAGCGTGGTGGGCTGCCCTAAAACATTGGCTCAGGATTTCAATGTTTGATCTGGGGAAGGGTTTGTACCAACACCTGACCAATGAGGAATTTGTCAGCAAATGGCAGAAAACCATGGCTAAAAAAGTCACCTCTATTGGTCTGTCACCCCCCCAACTGTATTACCTGGGTTATGAAGGCGCCTTAAAGATGTTAAAGCAAAGATTATGGGATAATGCACACAGTGACTTGCGATCTCAATCACACGCAGTCTGTAGTCCGCTGGCAGTAGGAGTACAATATGGGCATGTCTTTAAGTTAACATCTTACATTAAAAACCTGACAGTACCAAATTATCGAAGGCTTTTCACCAAAGCCAGACTAAATGTCTTTCCTTCTGCAGTGTTAGACGGCAGGTTGAGAGGAGTTCCCTACCAGGACAGACTTTGCTCGTGTGCTCAAGACATTGATTCCATAAAACATATTTTGTTGCACTGTGCAAAATACGAGCAAGTCAGGGCTGAACTGATATTACCCTTGCTGGTACCTTTCCCGGGAAAATCAGAGGCTCACTATGTCAGGTTCCTATTGGAAGACCGGACAAATGCTAGAACATTAGCAGTGGCCAAGTTTTTATCGGTGGTTGCAAGAACCAATGATCCCTATATTCTGAACGAAATGCTTGTTTAACCTGGAGGTAGGCTGTATGAATTGTGTATTGCCTTATAACGATTTGTTGGGTCTCTGGATGGTAATAAAGGTTGATTGATAAAAAATGCTCGGAACAACTGTCTGCACCTTTGGTGGAAGTGATGAATAATATTCTAGAAGGAAATAAAATTCCAGAGACCTGGAGAGAAGCCCACATCACCCTGCTCCCTAAACCTGACACAGACCTGACTCAAGTTAAAAATTACAGACCAATCTGTCTCCTAAATAATGACTATAAATTATTTGCTAGTATTCCAGCTAATCGGTATAAACAAATATTAGGAGAGAGAATTGGGAAAAACCAAACTGGCTTTGTGACTGGTCGACAACTGAAAGATAATATTAGAAACATTATTGGTATAATTGAATTTTTGGATGCCAGAAGGGATAAACAAGCGGTGTTAATGTTCTTGGATGCTGAGAAGGCATTTGATAATGTGTCTTGGTATTTCATGAAAATAAATTTAGAAATTATGAACATGGGAACGAAATTTATAAATGGAATTAAATCTATTTACTCAGAACAATATGCCAGACTAATAATCAATAATACACTTACGGAAATAATTGAAATATCAAAAGGAATAAGACAGGGATTCCCGTTATCAACATTATTATTTATAACAACATTAGAAATTCTGTTGAAAAAAATAGATGAAACAAAAGAAATAAAGGGCATTGGAATTGGCTATAGAAAGTACAAGTATAAAGCTTTGCCAGACGATGTAGTGTTGATGCTGGAACAACCAACAAGCAGTGCAGTTGAAGCAGTGAAAAAAATAGAAGAATATGGTCATCTAGCAGGATTCAAACTTAATAAGAGCAAAACAAAATTATTAGCAAGAAATATGGACAATAAGGAAATAGAAGAGGCACAAATGAAAACAGAATTAATGACTGCAAAAAAGTAAAATATCTGGGCATATGGCTCACAACAAAAAACATCACCCTTTACAAAGACAACTATGAAAAGGTATGGAATGAGATAAAACAAGATCTTGAAATTTGGACTAGAATGAAATTATTGTTGATGGGCAGAATCGCAACTATTAAAATGAACGTGGTCCCAAAATTGTTATTTTTATTCCAGACCATTATATGTGGAACAAAGCAATGTGATATTTGGCGAAAACGAATCTCTAAATTTATCTGGCTGGGGAAGAAGCCTAGGATTAAATACAAAATTTTGATAGATGTAAAAGAGAGAGGTGGCTTCTGCCAGCCAGATTAAAAAAATTATTACGAGGCATCTTGCTTTAGTTGGTTGCGTAAATGGATGACATTGGATAATGAGGAGATATTAGATTTAGAAGGATTCGATAACAGGTTCGGATGGCACACTTATATGTGGTATGAAAAGGTAAAAGTGCAGAGAGGGTTTCTGCACCATATCATCAGAAAATCTTTGTATAAGGTATGGAACAGGCATAAAAACCTGTTAGAACGCAAAACCCCGTGGTGGATTTTACCACTGGAGGCATTTGCAGTAAAAAAGAAGAATATGGGGAAGGAATGGGTGACATATAGAGATTTATTGGTGGAAGTCGATGGTAAATTAAAATTAAAATCATTTGAGGAGTTGAGAGGGAAACTAACTGACTGGTTACAGTACCACCAATTGCAATATGTCTTTAGGAAAGATTATAAAAATAATGGATTTGGTAACACTAAATCAAAAATTGAGACAGAACTGTTGTGTAGTAAAAAGAAAATGGTGTCAAAAATGTACAAAGTATTGTTAGAGTGGAATACAAAAGATGAGGAGGTAAAGAGCGTGATGATAAGATGGGCACAGGATTTTGGGCACAACATTGATTTTGAGAGATGGGAATTAATATGGAATAAAACAATTATATTTACTGCATGTGTGGCTCTTCAGGAGAACTTAATGAAGATGATGTATCATTGGTACATTACTCCGAGTAAGCTTGCCAAAATGTATAGTTGCCAGGATAAGTCATGTTGGAAATGCAGGGTGAAGGAAGGAAACTTCCTACATATGTGGTGGACCTGCACCAAAGTTAAGGCCTTTTGGGACATTATTTACAATGAAGTAAAAAAGATACTAAAATATAATTTCAGTAAAAAAACCAGAGGCATTCTTACTGGGGCTAATTAGTGAAGAAATTCATTAAAAATATGTAAATTTATTAATGTACACCACAACAGCAGCAACAATCCTCCTGTCCCAAAGATGGAAACAGCAAAAACTCCCCACATTGGAGGACTGGCAGATAAAGATGGTAGAATTTGTGGAGTTGGCGAAGTTGACGGGGAAAATCAGGAATCGACCCGATGAAAGATTTCAAAAGGACTGGAGCAAATTTATTTATTATTTGAAAGAAAACTGTACTTACTTGAAAACGTTTGTAGCTTTAACATGAAATGCTTAGTAATGTGAAATTAAGATGCTAATTTACAAATGAGAGAGTGGTTTTTTTAAAATGCTGATATAAGGTAAAGAATTGATTATGGGAATGCGGTAGATACGTTAATGTTATAGGGAAGTCAGAAAGAGGGAGGGAAGGAGGTCAATGCTCCTTCTGAGCAAATAATTTAAGTTGTGAATATGTGTATTGAATTGAAATGAAATATGGAAAACTCAATAAAAAATTATGATAAAATAAAATAATTTTAAAAGGTTTCTTCAGCTATGTTTGAAGCAAGAGGAAGAACATGGAGAAGACAGAGTGGTGCAGAGCTAACAACTTGCTCAAAAATACAAGGAAGACAAAGGAGCTTGTGGTGGACCTCAGGAGACAGAAGAGCAACGTCCAGCCACTTTTGATTGATGGGGTCTGTGTAGAGAGGGTAACAACGTTCAGATTTTTGGGCATTGAATTACAAGAGGATCTGTCCTGGAGTATCAACACAAGGGGGCTTGTGAAGAAGGCGCAGCAGAGACTGCACTTTTTGAGAATACTAAGGAAAAACCATCTTCCGCAGAAACTGCTGCTTGCCTTCTATCACTGTGCCATTGAGAGCGTGCTCACTTATGGCTTATGTGTGTGGTACGGAAGCTGTACTACCCAGGACAGGATGGGGTTGTGCAGGGTTGTTAAGGCAGCAGAGAGCATTGTTGGCTGCCCACTCTCCACCTTAGAGCAGATTTATGCCACAAGGTGCCATAGGAAGGCACTGGACATAGTAAAAGATCCATCGCATCCTGGTCACTGTCTCTTCGAGCTCTTGCCGTCGGGACGGAGATACAGGACGATGAAGACAAGAACGAGCCGTCTTAAGAACAGCTTCTTCTCCAGAGCGATCTCGGCCCTGAATGGGAAGCCCGGACTTTGAAAGTCATCTAATCTCCCTTGCTGTATTATACTGTATTGATTAATTAGAGTTTTTATGGAGCAGTCAAGTAATTTCGTTGTCCCCGAAGGGGGCAATGACCATAAAGATATTATTATTATTATTATTATTATTATTATTATTATTATTAAGAATGCTGTTGGGTAACAAAGTGAAGGTGGAACTTCTCAACACCTACTTTGCCTCTGTCTTCACCCAAAAAGAATGGGAGGAATGAGAAGTCTTAGATTATGGCAAAAAACCCAAGAATTAAACACAAACTTCTAACAGATAAAAAACATAGAAGTGCACTGGCGCTACCTGACCTAAATTTATATTACAATGCTGTCTGTCTAAATTGGCTAAAATAGTAGATTGTATTAAAAGATGGTGATTTGTTAGATCTAGAAGGGTTTATCATTATGGCTGGCATGCGTATTTAGCTGATGAAAAAGGGAAAGTACACAGGGGATTTATGAATCATGTCATAAGGAAATAATTATATAAAACATGGACAAAATATAAGGATCTCCTAGAACCGAAAACACCATGGTGGGCATCACCTCTAGAAACAATTACAATAAAAAAGAAAAATATGGAGTTAGAGTGGGCCACATATTAAGATCTGATTAAAGAAAAAGACAATTGGTAATTAAAGATCATAAGGAAATTAAACAACACCTTACGGGTTGGATCCAATACCATCAATTGCATGAAGTGTTCAGGGCAGATAAGAAAAATGGTTTTTCAAACAAACCTTCATTATTAGAAAAAGTGTTATTACAAAACCAAGGTAATATCAAAAATGTATGATACATTATTGGAGTGGGAGGTCAAAGACGAACAGGTCAAGGAGGTAATGATCAAGTGGGCTTTAGATATTAGGAAAACCATTAACTTAACAGCATGGGAAGAACTATGGAGAAAGAACTGGAAATTTACAGTATTGAGGGGAAACATAATCAAGATGATTTATACATGGTACTTAAGGTAAAGGTAAAGGGACCCCTGACCATTAGGTCCAGTCATGGCTGACTCTGGGGTTGTGGCGCTCATCTCGCTTTATTGGCCGAGGGAGCCAGCGTACAGCTTCCGGGTCATGTGGCCAGCATGACTAAGCCGCTTCTGGTGAACCAGAGCAGCACACAGAAACACCGTTTACCTTCCCGCCGGAGCGGGACCTATTTATCTACTTGCACTTCGTGCTTTCAAACTGCTAGGTTGGCAGAAGCAGGGATTTAGATGGTACTTAATACCTACCAAAATAGCTAAAATGCATAAGACAAAAACAAATCTGTGCTGGAGGTGTGGTAAAACGGAGGGGACACTTATACATGTTTGGTGGACCTGTGAAAAAATCAAAAGCTTCTGGAACATCGTGTATGACGAGCTTAAAAAAATGTTTAAGTATAACTTTATGAAAAATACAGAAGCTTTTCTACTAGGGATAACGGATACAGGTATCGCAAGAGAAGATCAGAAAATATTTCTCTATGCCACAGGAGCAGCAAGGATCCTAATTGCTAAAAACTGGAAAAAAGAAAATGTGCCAACAAATAAGGAATGGCAAGACAAACTGTTAGAGTATATTGAACTGGCTAGATTAACAGAGGCAATTAGAGATCGCACTAGACAAGAGTTTCAAAAAGCATGGGGGAAATGCAGAGAATACTTCACAAAACAGTGCCCTAAAATACATACCTGGACTTGTTTCGATTAATGCCTGCAGGAGACTTTGTGGATATTTAAGTTATAATTAGAAATTTTTAAATAATTATTCATAAACAGTTTATAAGAAGTAAATAAGGAGGCCAGATACAGGACAAAGGAAGTCTTTTATTTGGTTGTTTGTATTGTTGTATGTTATGTTCACCGTATGTTATGTTCACGTTTAATGTGTATTGGGGGTGGGGGGTCTGTGTTATGTTGTAAATAAAATTCCAATAAAAATTTTAAAAAAAGAAAGAAAGAAAAGAAAAGTGTTGCCCAACCTGGTGATAGCAGAATAAATGATGTGAGGATTATAGACAGAGCCTCTGTCTATAAGCTTTGAGAATTCTTGGAAAACAAGGGAGGTTCCTGCAAGCTGAAGACAGGCAAATGTCCCCCTCTTCAAAAAGTGAGGGTGGGGAAGAAGATCCAGGTAATTGCCAACCAGTCAGCTTGACCTCAGTACCAGGAAATGTCCTAGAACAGATAGCTGAACAGTCACTTTGTAAGCATTTAGAAAAGGATGCTGTGATTACTAAGACCCAGCATTGTTGTTGTTGCTGTTTAGTAGTTTAGTCGTGTCTGACTCTTCCTGACCCCCTGGACCAGAGCACGCCAGGCACTCCTGTCTTCCATTGCCTCCTGCAATTTGGTCAGACTCATGTTTGTAGCTTCGAGAACACTGTCCAACTATCTCGTCCTCTGTCGTCCCTTCTCCTTGTGCCCTCCATCCATAGCTGTCAACTTACAGATTTGAAAATAAGGGACCAGCAGCCTTGAAAATAAGGGACCAGCAGCCAAAATAAGGGACCTGCAGCCTCACCTGTTCCAGGCACTCCAGTCTTCCTGTCCTCCTGCAGTTTGGTCAAACTCATGCTGGTAGCTTCGAGAACACCGTCCAACCAACTTTGTAACCAGAAGTTCAACTGAATAGAATCTGAATCACATGCACCACAAGGCCTATGCAGCCTCAACTTAAGATGGCTCCCCGGCCTGGCTTTGCACTGCAAAGTTTGCAGCAGCACATGCAACAAAATGGCGTCCAGCATTCAAAAACCCACTCAGCTTGCATTAGCTAGCCACACACAAGGCATGCAAGCTCCACCCCCCAGTCGTTCTTAGACTTCTTATTGGGTGAGCAACACAGCCAAACAACACAGTTGGAGCCTCCCACCTCCCTGGCCGGCAGGGAGGGAGGGAAGCTGCTTCCTTTGAAATTTAAGGGACATCATTTAAGGGACATTTAAGGGACATCCATCAATAAGGGACAGCAGCGGGACATGGCGCTGGAATAAGGGACTGTCCCTTCAAATAAGGGACACTTGACAGCTATGCCTCCATCTTTCCCAACATCCGGGTCTTTTCCAGGGAGTCTTCTCTTCTCATAAGGTGGCCAAAGTACTGGAGCCTCAGCTTCAGGATCTGTCCTTCCAGTGAGCACTCAGGGTTGATTTCCTTCAGAATGGATAGGTTTGATCTTCTTGCAGTCCATGGGACTCTCAAGAGTCTCCTCCAGCACCAGAATTCAAAGACCCAGCATGGCTTTCCCAAAAACAAGTACAGTTGTACCTCCATTCCGGAAGTCAGTTCAACTTCTGAAACGTTCAGAGCAGCTTCCAATTGGTTTCCAATTGTGCAGGCATGCCGGAAATAATATCGGAAGCTGCGCTGGATGTTCAGCTTCCAAAAAAAATTCGAAAACTGGAACACTCACTTCTGGTTTTCGATCGTCCGGGAGCTGGAACATTTGACTCCCAAGGCATTTGGGAGCTGAAGTATGACTGTAATGCAAAATGAATCTAATTTCCTTTTTTGATACGTGTCCTGAAAAGATAAATTGATACATGTAGTTCTTTCATGACCTCCTTGAAAATGGGTGGGGTGATTAAGCTGATGGTCAAACCTGAAACTGAGAATATTATCCTGAGCATGCATGCCAAATTATACCCCAATATCCTAGTGCTCAAGGGAGACACCTTGTTCTATTTTTTTTCCTGATAAATTTTTATTGGTATTATACATATATACATATAAACTTATACAAAGTCCAATACTTAAATTACACATAATATATTCATTCCATAAATCATAAATACATTTATTTTAGGCTCTGCCAAGCCTTGAACTTCCTTCCACTCCTTTGGTAAGTATCAAATAGACTTTATATTCACGTATTTTATCTCTTTTACATAATAACCTTTTACTGTTAGAGTTATTCCAATCCCGCCAGTGTCGTTTAAAGTTTAGTCCCAATATATATCCAATATTTAATCCAATTATCATGAAATTTCTGTTCATCTTGATCTCTTATTCTTCCTGTTATTCTAGCGAGCTCAGCATAATTTGTTAATTTAATCTGCCAATCACTTATATTAGGTATGGCGTCCGTTTTCCAATTTTGTGCTAACATGATTCTTGCGGCTGTTGTGGCATATAAAAATAGTACCTTATCTTCTTTTTTGATTTCTTTACCTGTCATTCCTAGCAGAAAGGCTTCGGGTTTTTTGGGAAACGTGTATTTAAAATTTTTTTTAAGCTCGTTATAAATCGATTCCCAAAAGCCTTTCACTTTGCTGCATAACCACCACATATGGTAGAAGTCACCATCTACTTCTCCACATTTCCAACATCTTTTGTTCTTTAACCTATAGATCTTAGCCAGTTTCACTGGTGTGAGGTACCACCTAAATATCATTTTCCACATATTTTCCCTTAATGCCATACATGCCGTGAACTTCATGTTAGTATTCCATAATTCTAGCCATCTCTCAAAATCGATATTATAGCCGATGTCTATTGCCCACTTAGTCATAACCTCCTTCACCTCCTCGTCTTTTGTATACCACTCCAATAAAATATCGTATATTCTAGACAGTATTTTGTTCTTTCCTTCAACAACTTCCACATTGAATTTGGATTTTTTATCTTCGAATCCTATTTTCTTTTTATCTTCTTTTAACAGGTCATTTACCTGGTGGTATTGCAACCACCCAGTAAATGAGTTTTTAATCTCTTCATAGGGTCTAAGTTTTATACCTTGATCCGTTTTCCTAGTCAGTTCTTCATAGGTAGGATTCTTCCCTTCCATATTAACTTTTTTGACCGTTAACACCTCTGTTGGTGAGATCCACCAGGGTGTCTTCCTTTCCAATAGGTTTTTATTTCTTTCCCATACTTGGAATATTGGCCCTCTAAAAATATGGTTTAAAAAGCCTCTATGTACTTTCACCTTTTCATACCACAGGTACGAGTGCCACCCGTACCTGTTATCGAAGCCTTCAAGATCCAAGATGTCTCTGTTTTCTAGCGTTATCCAGTCTTTCAACCACGATAAACACGCCGCCTCATAGTATAAACATAAGTCCGGAAGGGAGAAACCCCCTCTTTCTTTTTTATCTACCAGTATTTTCATTTTTATTCGCGGTCTTTTTCCCTGCCAGATGTATCTCGCCAAGGCTCTTTGCCATTCTTTACATTGCTTTAAACCTTTAAGTACCGGGATGGTTTGAAATAAAAATAACATTCTAGGCAAAACGTTCATTTTAATAACCGCTATCCTCCCCAAAAAAGATAATCTCATTCTCTCCCAGATTTCTAAATCTTTCTTAATGTTCTTCCAGGTGACCTCATAGTTATCCTTATATAGATTGATGTTCTTAGCCGTAATCCAGACTCCAAGGTACTTCACCTTCTTTGCCGTCATAATTCCGGTTTTTTGTTCTAGGTCTACTATATCTTCTTTAGATACATTTTTAGTCAGTATTTTAGTCTTATTCTTATTGACCTTAAAGCCTGCCACAGCACCAAACTCTTCAATTTTTTGTAGGGCTTCTTTTACACTGTGCTTTGGATCTTCTAATGTTAGAGCAATGTCATCCGCAAAAGCTTTAATTTTGTGTTCCTTAGTTCCTACCCTGACTCCTTTAACCTCTGCTGTATCCCTCAGCCTCTTAGTAAGTACTTCCAATACTAAGATAAATAATAGGGGGGACAGAGGGCAGCCTTGCCTCGTCCCTTTAGAAATATCAAAAAATTCTGATGTAGTATTATTTATTATAAGTTTTGCCTTTTGCTCATGATAGATAGCCTCTATACCTTTTCTGAATCTTTCTCCCATCCCCATCTTTTTCAAATTTTCCATCAGAAAGCGCCAAGAGACATTATCGAATGCCTTCTCCGCATCGATAAATATCAAGGCTGCCTGTTTATCTATTCTAGTTTCCAGGTATTCAATAATATCTATCAAATTTCTTACGTTATCCTTTAGTTGTCTTCCTGGTAGGAAGCCCATTTGATCTTTATGAATTCTATTTTTTAATACCCTTTTTAGTCTTTCTGCCATTATATCCGCAAACAGTTTATAATCGTTATTTAATAACGAAATCGGCCTATAGTTCTTCACCTCTAAGGCATCCACATCTTTTTTAGGTATTAAAGTAATATATGCTTCCTTCCAGGTATTCGGAATCCTTCCCTCTTTTAAAATATTATTCATCACTTCACATAGAATTGGGCATAATTGCTCACTTAATGTTTTATAGTACTTGGCTGGTAGGCCATCCGGCCCCGGCGCTTTCCCAATTTTCATCTTTTTTATTGCCTTCCTTATCTCATCTTCTGTAATCCTCTGGTCTAATAACTCTTTCTCTTCTATGGCAATCTGTTGTAAATGGTGATCTTCCAGGTATCGGTCTATTTCATAATCTATTTCCTTTCCTCTTTTATACAATTCCTTATAATACGTCTGAAATATCCTTTTTATTTCTTTTGGCTCTTCCACTATCCTTTCTCCATCCCTTATCTTGCAGATTGTATTTTGTTTTTTCCTTTCTCTTATTTGCCACGCCAAGAATTTTCCTATTTTATTAGCTGATTCAAAGTTCTTTTGTTTCATCATTTTAATTTTCCACTCAATTTCCTGGTTAACTATCATAGAAAATTGAGCTTGTAATATTTTTAAATTTTGCTTTATTGTCTCATCACCTGGTTTAGTAGCTAGTTGTCTTTCATTCTCCATAAGCTGTGTTAGAATCTCTTCTCTTTTTTTCTCTTTTTCTTTTCTTAAATGGCTGTTTTTCTGAATTAGGAAGCCCCTCATAACGGCTTTTCCTGCATCCCAGACTGTTTCTATAGCTGTTTCTTTGTGTAAGTTCCACTTGAAGTATTCTTCGATTGTTTCTTTCGCCTCCCTTACTATCTTTTGATTATTAAATATCCCTTCATTCATTCTCCATCTAAATACTCTAGTATCTTTACCCTTTATCTCCATAAATACCGGATTATGGTCAGATATAGTTTGTGGGAGTATTTCAGATTTAGCTAAGTTCTGTGTCAGCTCCTTCGAGATCCAAATATTATCTATTCTCCCCCAACTCTGATTTGGGTTTGAGAAAAAGGTATATTGTTTTATAGTGGGGTTTTTAAATCTCCAGGCGTCAATTAGTCCCATATTATCAACCAAATCAAAAAACGTTCGAGGTAGCTTGCCTTCCTTTGTCTCTTGCTTTTTTGTTGACCTATCCAAATTTGGTGACACCACTCCGTTAAAATCGCCCATCAATATCATTTTTTGATCGATCCATTCTAATAACTTATTACCTAATTCTAAGAAGAAAGCCGATTTTTTATCGTTAGGTGCGTATATTCCGGCGACAATTATTTTTATTCCTTGGAATACAATCTGTACTACTATCATTCTCCCTTGCTCGTCTTTATACAGTATTTTTGGGTCGAATTTTTCCTTTATATATAGTACCACACCTCTTTTCTTAACCTTGTCCGATGCCACAAAATCCAACCCTAGTTTCTTATTATTCAGAATTCTCTTATGTTTTCTTATTACATGAGTCTCTTGTAGACAGATTATGTCAAGGTTCTTTTTTAATAAAATATGTGTAATCTGGTTCCTTTTATTTTTATTGTTAAGTCCGTTCACGTTCCAAGACAGTATTTTTAAAGCCATCTATTATGTACAATTAGTAAATTATCAAATCTGGCTGAAAGCTGCTGTTCTTTGTCTTCTTTCTCTTCCTCTTCCCTCGCTTCTGTTAAGTTTATCCCTCTCTCTTCCTCTTCACTCCCCCTGCCCCCGCCCCCCTCCCCCGGCCGCTCCCCTCCCTCCCCCCACCCCGCAACCCTTCCAAGTTCCTTCTCGTATCTTCTTGCAAATTTTTCAAGTTCTGAAGGGCTGGGCAGTTTGAATCTTTTATCCTTAAAGTAAAATGAAATTCCTTCCGGAAACTCCCATCTATATAGGATCCCATTTTTCTTCAGTTGGTTAGTTAATTTTTTATACACATCCCTCCTTCGAAGAAATCTCGAAGGGATCTCTTTAAATACAATAATTGGGTTTCCTTCAATATATAACCTTTTACTATAATTCTGTTTCAATACTTCGTTCCTCATATCCAACGAGTTAAACATGGCTATTACATCTCCTGGCAATTTCCCCCCCCTAGCTTTAGCCGATTTTGTTTTTATCCGAAATATATTTGCTAGGGAGAAGCTTATCTCTTCCTCCTTCCTATCTAACCAATTTGCCAACTCTTTCACCATTTTAGATCTTATATTCTCGTTTGGGTCCTCTGGGATCCCTCTAAATTTTAAATTTAGTTGGTTCTGTCTCATCTGAGTCATAGCCATACAGTCCAGCAATTCTTCCTGTACCTTACCTATCTCCTTAACTTCTATTTTAATTCTGTCCAAATCCTTCTTACTATCTTTTGTATCCTTTTGCACCCTTTTCATAGAATCCTCAAGTACTTTGGCTCTTACCGATAGGTCTTTGACTTTTCCTGTCAGTTCTCCCACCACCCCCTCTAATCTCTTATCTAATGTATCCTGCACTTCCAATAGCTTTTTCTCTATATATTGCTCATTATGTTTAAATTCTTTCCTTATTTCAGCCATCAAACTATCGTAGTCCTTGATCTCTTTTCCCTCCTTCCCATCTTCTTGTCTAGATGGCCTCCTTTCCGCTGGCGTTCCCACCGCCTTTTTCATTTTGTATGTCAACTTAAGTTAACTAATTATTAAAGACTCCCCCCCCCCCGTAAGACACTGAAGAGAGCTGCTGGCCTGTTCCTCTCATTAATTTCTTCCAATGCAGTTTCCTTTGATCCCACACGATGGCGCCTTGTTGACCTTCCAAGTCTTAGTTCTCTTCTCTTCAGTAGAGTTCATCAACCGAATGTCTCCTTCTGCACAAGGCCAAGCAGCTAATCTTGTGCAATATTAGCAATCACACAATTAGGGGGAACCAAATATACAAAGATACGCTGAATACCAACCGAAGCAAAAACAACAAAGAGGAATAAAAAGAAAGCAGCTAAAAGAACCGAAGAAGGAAAACCAATAAAAAGGAGAACCAAAGAGAAAAGAACAAAAAAGAAGAACAAAAAAAAAGAGAACAAAGCAGTTACAAATAGGGAAAACCAGCGTCTCAAAAGATACCCCAGGGACGTACAATAGAGAGGGCCAAAGGAAGGGCCAAAGGGAAATAAAGGGTGGGTGGGGAGGTGAGGAAGAAGTAACCGCCAAAGATACACGGGCGGGTAGGTGAAGTCACGTAATCGCGTAGTGGCTCTCTGGAACTCTGGAAGAATTGTGAGGTGAGTCTCGATCCGGGAGCGGACCCAGGAGAGCAAGGCGGGACCGAATGGAGAGACACTCCGCGATGAAAAGGATTCCGTAAATGGCAGAGGGTCCTGGCAAATTGTCTTATTGAATTTCTTTTCTTGCCAAAGAGTTCTCAATCATTTTCCGCTGCATTAATAGTCCAGCCTTCTCCTACTTAAATATTGGAGTATGTCTCTTTAAAACGGGTGGAGACTGGGAGAAAAATGGTGGTGCAAAGACCCAGTAAGTTTTTACTTTACTTTAGTTTACTTTCTCCAAGCCATTCACTTTTTCTCCAAAACCTCGCCAGAAGAATACTGCCTTTCCGCGTCTCCCCTCCTCCTATTATCAGTCTGATTTTCAATCGTTTAACTGGGCTAAATATGTACCAGACTCTCCCCTTTGTTCAAACGTGGAGGATGAGAGGAGTAGAAATCGTTGTTTAAGTAATACTTAAATCAGTCTCCGCTCAAATACACCAGGCATAGAATTGGGTGTAAAAAACCCACCAATATATCTCAAGCCGGTCGCTGGCACGACACTATCTGACCAGATAAAACAGACAAATTCCTTTCACTTCTCTCTTATCTCTAGTCCATTAAAATATTTTCAATGTTACTTTGCCTCAGATTCCTTGTATTTTATACTTTGTATCTGAGGTCTCTCCTCTACGCCCACTTAGCAGCAGCTTTTCATGCTTTCTCTCTCTCGCAGTCTTCCGCCATACTCCCTTTTACTCTTACCGCCAGTAGTGGATTCCTTCTCCTTCACCCCACACAATTCTTTTTCCGCTGGGTTCTTTAGTTAAGCTTTCTGTCTGTTATCAGCTTATTTACTTTAGCTGTTTCCCAGCTTTTTGGCTGTTGTCGGAGGTTCACCGCTTTTCACGCGGAGCCTGAGGCTTCACAACACGGAGTCTGTTGCTTCCCCTTCATGCTGCAGCTCCAGCCCTGTAAAACGCCAACAACACAGGCGAGCACAAGCAGCGTCGCAGGGTACTCTGTCCCCCAGAATAATCCTCCTGAGGTTTTGGGGTTCACGGAGCCTTCGTGACCCCTCTAGAACACCGTGTTGTTCGAGACCCCCCCGAAGGGCAGCCTCGCGCTCCTTCCCGTGGCCGCGGCGTCCCGGAAGCTCACCAGCTATGCTTTCTTGCTTGCTCCACAATGGCAGCCATCTTGGGTGTGTCCAGTCCGGAGACACCTTGTTCTAAATCAGGGATGGGGAACCTGTGGCTCTTCAGATGTTGCCAGACTCCAACCCCCATCAGCCCCATCCAGTGTGACCAGTGGTCAGCATGATGAGAGCTGTAGTTCAGCAACATCTGGAGAACCACTGATTGCCCAAACCATTTTCTAAGCAAATAAAGAGAGAAAAGAGAATGTCAAAACATCAAGCTAAACCAAATGTGTCACTTCACTTAGCCAACGATGAACATGTTCGTGAATAATTTCTTCACCATTTTTACATTCACGTCATGTTGCTTCTTCAGTGCTGCTTAATGTAGTCATTAAAACCTGCTTCAGGTAATTTTCAGCAAGTTCCTAGAGGGAAATAAAGACAATAAGGAAAATACAATAATTCAGTCTAATGTTTTCCTGGATTTTGGAAAGGTTTCTTCTCTGCAGCTTCCAGTTTCTCTTCCAGCTCAGAATAAATTTATTATACATTCAGAATTCTTTAAACTGAGCAATAGACATTTTGTGTGGTGGGTTGATTGTTGACTTTAGTACACTCTTAAATTTGTAAGTGCACCCTTTCCCAAACTTTCAGGCTCAAGAATGAGTACCAGTTGTGAAAAGAAGGCAAACATTACTGAATAAGCAGCCATTAAAGTCAACAGTACAAAACTTAACGTGATGTAATTGGAAAGGAGCAATCACCCTGCACTTCCATATAAAGTTACAGCAAAGTGATATGGAATGGAGTCCAATGTTTATTAGCATACTATCATATAAAATGATCCAATTGTCACACTCTTACTATATAAGGGCAACCAAAATGGTCAAAGGGGTGGAGAGACTCTCCTATGAGGAAAGGTTGCAGTGCTCGGGACTTCTTAGAGAAAAGAGGGAACATGATATAAATGTATAACACTCTCGGCCGAGTTTTCATTCTACTGCTATGATTTCTGGTATTTAAACTGACTTGGTCAGACCACACTAGGAATACTGTGTCCAATTTTGGGCACCACAATTTAAGAAGGATGTTGACAAGCTGGAACATTTGCAGAGTAAGGTAACCAAGATGATCAAGGGTCTGGAAACCAAGCCTTATGAGGAACGGTTGAGGGAGCTGGGTATGTTTAGCCTGGAAAAGAGGAGATTGGGAGGAGATATGATAGCCATCTTCAAATATCTCAAGGGCTGTCACATGGAAGATGGAGCATGCTTGTTTTCACTTGCTCTGGAGGATAAGATTCGAACCAATGGCTTCAAGTTACAAGAAAGGAGATTCCAATTAAACCTCAGGAAGAACTTTCTGATAGTAAGAGCTATTTGGCAATGGAATGGTCTCCTTCGGGAGGTTGTGGACTCTCCTTCCTTGGAGGTTTTAAAGCAGAAGTTGGATGGCCATCTGTCAGGGATGCTTTAGCTGAGATTCCTGCATTGCTGGGGTTGGACTAGATGACCCTGGGGTCCCTTCCAACTCTACATTTCTGTGATGATTCTATGACTGCTTTAATGCTCTCTGTCCTTGATATTGTTTTAGGGAGCAATCCTAATCTCCTGGGAAGGGCAGCTAGGAGACAGTTGGATGCTGCAAACCTTCGTCTTTGTGGTTGAAAAGGGAGGTTCACATTCAGAGGGAGAGGTCTAGTTCTGAAGCCTTACTCATGAAGTGGTGCTGAGACAATGATCAGAACCTCGGAGAGAGGTCAAGGTTCAATGCCATGGATAGTAGTCCTGCAGCTGAGATCCAACCATCCCTACTGTCTCAGCAAGGAGATAACTGGCTACGTTTTATAACAGGGCTACATAGTCATTGACTGGAGGCCCCACTGCTTGAGTGCCACTATTTCTGAACACTTAAAGGGCTGGTGCCTTCTTCTGTAATTTTTTTTAAAAGAATTTTATTAGTATTTTCCACACAACAACAACACAAAAGATATCAAAAGATAACAACACACAACACACAAAGAACAACATTCGAAAACTAAAAAAACAAAAACAAAAAACAAAACAAACAAATCTATATCTTACAAATTAATATTACAAACACTAAAACAACAACAAGACATTGACTTCCACCAATCCCACAGCACCTCCTTTATCTCTCATTCTGTCTTCCTGTTTTCCTGTTTTCTTTATCCTCTCTATTCTAACATCTAGATATAAATCCTTCTTTCATGTCCTTTCACTTCACAAGGTTATTCCAGACTCAGCCAGATTTCTGCCCTCGAACCTTGGCTTTTGAGGTATTCATTTAGGCACTCCCATTCTTTTTTTTACTTCACTTTGTGGTTTTTGTCTTATTATATCTGTCAATTTGGCTAATTCAAAGTATTCTGAGAGCTTACATAGCCACTCTCCCCTAGTGGGTAACTGATTCCCTTTCCAGTATTTAGCCACCAAGATTCTTGCTGCAGACGTTGCGTATAAGAAAAAATTAGTTTTGTCTTTTGGAATATCATCATTTAAAATTCCTAAAAGGAATGCCTCTGGCCTTTTACTGTATGATATTCTTAATATTTTCTTAATTTCATCGTGGATCATGCTCCAGAATTCTTCTGTAATTATTGGCTCCTGCAAAGTAGTGGGGGTACCAGTTCTAGAGTCTCTCCTCAGGGCTCTTTTGATCCCATAAAAAGTCAGTGGACCAGCTGTCAGAGTGTGGAAGCAATGTTGTCTCTTAAGGCACTGGTTACCACAAACTCACATGGGATGAACCAGGATGTGCAACTAACTTCTTATTGGAGCTTAGTTTCCAGAGAACTCTGCCTCCAAGGAGTCTGGGTCCAAACTTGTCGTGAGGTTTGTTCTTATAATATCTCCACAGCTTGATATATAGAAGACAATTATCATTAACCACAGTCTAGAAGCCAAATTGGGGTGGGGGGCATACTTTCCTACAAAGTCTATCACAGCTGCTTTGGCAAAACCTCCCTCCAAGAGTTCAGATCATAAATCTTATTGAAAGCTGGAAATCCTGACAGTTGCAAAGGAGAATTTGAGAGTCACAGAACAATTCTCTTTTGACATCTGAGGCCTCCTCACAAACACCTGACCACACTAAATGTGGATGTACTGCTCTGACACAGTGCTGTGGTAATTGCATTTGTAGCTGTGGTAATTGCTTCCAGGGGACATTTTGATAGGCTACGTGTGTTGTCAGGGTAGAATACCCTCCTTGCTAACATGTTAGGCTGCTTGAAAATGTTTGCTTAATGATATAAGAATTTTGCCCATGCTTATGTGGAAAGACAGGCAAATCTGCCAATTTCAGTTTCTCTCAGATTCTTATCCCTGTCACACCCCCATCTTAAATTTCATTCTCAACATTTCTGCATCAGTTGTGATTCCCCCTCCCCCCTTTTTTAATTATCAAAATTTTGGTACAAATTATATTTTCCCTAATGGAATACATGTTTGTATGTTACTTCCAATGTACACGTTTGTTTTTTATGCTTCCTCCTTATTGTATGCATTTTGCAAATAGTTAATCCAAAAGCTGCTATTCCCGCAACTGGTATACTCCTTTCTTCCCTGCCGCTGATTTATGGCCAATTGTCCTTATCTCAAACACATTCCTTTGTGGATAACAGAGGTTAGGGAGGACCTTACTCCATATTTTCAAAGCGTAGTGTTCCCCTCCCCTCCCCTCTCAGTTCCTTTCTCTCACACACGTAGTTCCAGTTTTGTTAAATTCCACATTATATTCCAATTTCTTCCTTTCTCATTTGTATTGATATTTTTTTAAAAAAAACTTGTATTCCAGGGAGGGTTGTTATATCATAAATGCAGAGAAAATCTTTGATATAAGCAAACCGTAGGCTCCCCTCCTCCCATTGTCTCTTTCACCGAATGAAATCCTCTCTCAATCCAAACCTCTTAAATCCTTGTGGCTGGGTTCATTTTTGCAGTTTCTTATCTCACCGTCTCTAGCACACACCTGTAGTTTACTCCAATTAAAAAAAAAACCAATTATCAGAATAACCTGTGCTTCCATGAACAGGATTGAGGGGTCGCGGCAGCCAGAGTGCTCCATGCACCCAGTGCCTTTGCCTGCCCTCACATTCCATGGGGAAGCAAGTGCCAGACCACCAGGCAAACTACAGGTGAGAGCCGAGGATAATTTTCTGATTATCTCTGTCTGTCTCTTTCCGTGGTGTTGGGAGAGGCGTCCATCCCCTGGTGCAGAGGAAACAGGAAGCTTATAAGTCCTGAAAACAGAGTGAGGACTAAGCAATACTACCAAACTTTCTCCAAAAATTATGGAAATATTTAGGGCATGTTTAGAAAAAAATGAACTCATTATGAGGTGTGGTAAGGGGAAAGCTCAACCTGTCACTAGTTCCCACTCACCCATCAGTTGCATTCAGTGGACAACAAAGAAGCATGAAATGCACTGTCAGATTGTATTGGTCCACCTAGCCCAGTATTGTCCACGTTGACTGGCAACAGCTCTCCAAGATTTCAGACCCTTGCCTGGAGTTGCTGGGGACTGAACATGTGACCTCCTGGATGTAAAGCAGGTGCTTTCAGCACCTGAGATGTGTGCTGTCAGGACCCACACTATTCCTGGGTATATAATATGCTTTCACTGTTTTAATTCTCAATTCTATATGGTTGTAACCCTCCGTGTGAACTTCTCCTTCACCTTGCAAACTGCATTAAGCCACGTTGAAATATGTGGAGGTGAGGGCACTTGCCTCTATATAGCATAAAATAATATCCCAGTGAGTATAAAACTCCTAATGGCTAAAGTTTTACAGATGACATTTTATCCTATTGCTAAAGCAGTGCTCATATACTCTGTGGAACTGCTGAATGAGTTACACTGACGTCATCTTGGGGAAAGAGTTTTGCACCCTCTCTTTCTGACAGCAGTGCTTCATTGCTAGAATCCACGGTTGTTTTACACAGTCATCAGGATGTCTTAGAGGGTATTAAGGTCAGATTAAAGTGTTATATAGCATATTGAGCTAAAATTCAAGTGTTGAATAATAGTCCTGAAATTGCTACATATATGTTTTTCACTTTGAGTTTATATTTTAATAGCAGAAGCCAGAATACTTTGACATCAACAGTATTAGGAAAATGGCTGAACAGAAAAGCTGGATGAGTTTGAAGAAGTGAGGCGCTCAGCATTTTTCTTAATCCTGCACAAAGCCATTTTGACAGATAGAAAAACAAGAATATTAAGTGGGCAGGGGTGTCTCTAACTATTAAGAAGCTATTTTATTATTATATTAAAAGGTTATAAATCAGGCCTCTGGGGGAAAAGATTATGGTTGCAGTTCTAAAGAAACTTCCTTGTGCCATCAGCTGATGAGCAGGAGGGCAGCGTTTGATTCTCCTTTGCCTTCAGCCAATGAAGTTTCACCCCCCCATCACCTGTCAAGGAGGCATTAAATCCTGCTCAGTTTGTGCTCCTTTTTCCAGAGAGGGAACAGGTATGTGCAAGCCAAATAAAGGCTTTTGTCTTGTGCTTCCCAAAGCTGAGGGCAAGAGGAGAGAGAAGTGCTTTTCCCTACGATTGGCACATCCCCAGGCTAGCAATGTCTCTTCTGCTGCACTTCACAAGTGCTCACCAGCTTGCAGGCTGCTGGGTGCGTGGGAACCTTGCACAAGGGCTTTTGACTGGTCAGCAGGACAGCTCCCCTGTCAATCATGCAATGTCATGTGAGGGACAATGCCAGCCAGATTTGCATCACCAGAGGCTGATCCTGCAGAGCCACCAAGTTTCCCCATCCCTGATCTCAGCAACAATCAGGAAGCGGCTTAACAACTGGAGAACACATACTGTGAGGGGGGAGAAACTCATCTGGCCACCAGGCAATGGCTTTCCCCTCCTGCCTTCCCCAGATCCCAGCCCCAGGAGCCTTTCCCAGACTATGACTTTGAGAAGAGTAGAAGCAGCTGGGAAGAGCGAGCTAAGCCTTATAAATCTGTTTACTCCTATGCAAGTGAATGTTCCCTTAAAGTTCTGCACAGACAGCATCATAACCTGTATCCGACAACATCACCATCAACACAGGATTGCTTGTAGGGCTGTGGTCTCTGAGGAACATACCTCCATCTTGAGTAAGGATGCCCTCAGGCTTCATTCTTCTGGTTACAAGTATACTGAGAACTACCTAAAAAAATTAAATCACTTGTTCACCCCCCCTGTCATTACAGAATACTCATGGTTATGATGTTTGCCAATTCCATAATTAGATGGAGGTCAAAGAAACAAGGATTTGTTGCGGCCTCATCCTGTGAGGCAGAATATGGGAGCCTGTCGCTAGCATGCAATGAAATCATGTGGTTTATACAGATACTAACAGATCTAGATTGTAAAGTAGATTTGCCTATTCAAGTATATGAAGATAGTCAATCGTGCATTGCATTAGCGGGCTCGGAAATAATGAAATCCGCATCAAAACATATTGCTATTTGCCATGTAAATGTTAGAGATTGTGTACAGAATGGGGTAATCAAACTGGAGTATTGTCAATCACAAGGTAATATTGCTGATTTGTTTACCAAGCCTTTGCCAACAACATGTCATAATGAATTGATGACAAAACTGGGTTTATGTTTATAGTGTATGTATGTTTTGTTTTCTGTTGGGGCTTTTTGCATTTAAGAAACAGAAGGGGTGTCACGGCTAAAAATTGGCCGCTGTTTCTTTAATGCTAAAAGAACTAAGTCAGCATGAGCCAGCGGCCTACAATGACTCATGCAACCTTTCACCAAATTGTACCTGTATATATAGAGTGGTCAATGTAAGTGTTGGGTGTGGGTTGGTTGGATGGTAGAAAGCTGATTGCGTTTGGTGTGTGTAAAAGTTGTCGGTCGTGGTTGGAGAAGAAGACTTTTTAAGGATAAAAGAAGCAATACTCTGCAAGAATACTCTTTCTCAAAGACTCTTTTGTGCCAACTAAGGTCTGAGGACTAGGCAAAGGACCAAAAAGGAGGTCAGAACCTTTTCTTTTTCAAATACTGACAGCATTGTGGGTTTCCACATACCATCACCACTTGGGTGGTGAGGACAACTGTCAAGAGGCAAGCATGGAAGATGCCCAAAATGGGCCTCATCCCCACAAAGCATGTTAGGAAGAAAATTAAATGATTCAGCTCAGCCCTGCTTTCAATTCTTGGCAAGCCTCTCTGCATGACTATTCTGTTGTCAAATGTGACCATATCCCAGAGGTGTTTTGCTTGCTATAAATTCTACATTAGACCAAATACCACTATCCCCTAGCGTAGTCCTTGCTTTCATGTAGAAAAGGTCAGGCCAGCTAGCAGACAGTATATTAACCAAAGCAATAAGTATTGTCATTTATTTTTAGACTAAAGTTGCAACTAACTAACCTGGGGCACTTTAGTTCCTAGAAAAGAGGTTTCTTTATTCTTTCTTCATTGCATTAAGTGTGGATTGAAGCTGGGAAGCAGAGCTCTGAGCCCGAATAGCTATCCATTGGCAAGGTTTCGGTTGCACTTCGAAGAGAGCAGCTAATTTGGCACTGTGCTGATGAATTCTCTCTTTTGACCATTTGCCATCAGGTGATGAGAAAATAAATCACATTTTGAAATTGGAAAGGGAAGACAAAATTTCAGTGAAATTTTCATGGGTGGGTGCACTTACCTTACATTCACCAGTGGTCTGCACTATGTAATCTCCCTGTCTTCCCGTGCTTGAATAAAAGTCCAGGGGAAGACGTTGGGTTGTTGCTGTGCAGACAAATCTATCCTCCAGTGTTGGAGGACAGAACTGCGTGTGCCCCATGGCCTGGCCTGGCCTCTCGACTGGTTCATGCCACCTCATGCTACCGGGGGGGGGGGGGGGCGGGGCTGCTGTCCTGTTGCCGCCACTGAAGTAAGAGCCAGGTAGTTTCTGCACATGCAGCTGGGCTGACTGGCTGGATAGAATCCTGTCTTGTTCTTCACCTTCAGGCACCAAAATGTCCTAGGTCAGCCTTGACTAGAATGCAGGATATTCTAATTAAATTGAATTAATTCCTGGCGAATGGGAAAAGTTGAGAGAATAAGTCAACTCTTTAGAAACGTAAAATGCACAGGTGCCAGGAAATGAGAGTTTAGGCTAGAACTCCATGAAAGCTCTTGAATTGGATTTCTTTTAGCACACAGGACTGTTTTTTTGCTTCATCACGCCACAGCTTTCCATACTATGAGATTGACCTTTTCTATGCCTGATTGCACCATTGAGCCAAACCCATCCATTAGTTTCCTGAATTACTTCTAGATGCCTAAGCAAAAGTGTAACTATTTCATACATCCTATTTATCTTGCCCCAATTTTGTGCTTTTTAACAATCACTCCAAAAAGTCACATTTATTTTACATTTACCTTTTAAAAAATCTAGGAAAAGGGTACCTAGGGATAAAAAGGGATGCTTAAAATTCACAAAGGCCACATGAGGAGAACTGTTATAGAACACATCCTCAGATCTTAAGGGTAGTTGAGCAAAGATGCCCCCCAAATTTGCTGCCCCAATTGCAGGTGGCACATTGGGGGGGGGGTGTTCATTCTCAGCTATTTTGTGTGATGGGTATTAATTTCTTAATGGCTTCATGACAGAATTACAAGCCTGGTAGATGAAGGGAACGCAGTGGATGTAGCCTACCTTGATTTCAGCAAGGCATTTGACAAGGTGCCCCATGATATTCTGGTAAAGAAGCTGGTAAAATGCGGTCTTGACTATGCTACCACTCAGTGGATTTGTAACTGGCTGACTGACCAAAGCCAAAGGGTGCTCATCAATGGTTCCTCTTCATCCTGGAGAAGAGTGACTAGTGGAGTGCCACAGGGTTCTGTCTTGGGCCCGGTCTTATTCAACATCTTTATCAACGACTTGGATGATGGACTCAAGGGCATCCTGATCAAATTTGCAGATGACACCAAACTGGGAGGGGTGGCTAACACCCCAGAGGACAGGATCACACTTCAAAACGACCTTGACAGATTAGAGAACTGGGCCAAAACAAACAAGATGAATTTTAACAGGGAGAAATGTAAAGTATTGCACTTGGGCAAAAAAAATGAGAGGCACAAATACAAGATGGGTGACACCTGGCTTGAGAGCAATACATGTGAAAAGGATCTAGGAGTCTTGGTTGACCACAAACTTGACATGAGCCAACAGTGTGACGCGGCAGCTAAAAAAGCCAATGCAATTCTGGGCTGCATCAATAGGAGTATAGCATCTAGATCAAGGGAAGTAATAGTGCCACTGTATTCTGCTCTGGTCAGAACTCACCTGGAGTACTGTGTCCAGTTCTGGGCACCACAGTTCAAGAAGGACACTGACAAACTGGAACGTGTCCAGAGGAGGGCAACCAAAATGGTCAAAGGCCTGGAAACGATGCCTTATGAGGAACGGCTAAGGGAGCTGGGCATGTTTAGCCTGGAGAAGAGGAGGTTAAGGGGTGATATGATAGCCATGTTCAAATATATAAAAGGATGTCACATAGAGGAGGGAGAAAGGTTGTTTTCTGCTGCTCCAGAGAAGCGGACACGGAGCAATGGATCCAAAGTACAAGAAAGAAGATTCCACCTAAACATTAGGAAGAACTTCCTGACAGTAAGAGCTGTTCGACAGTGGAATTTGCTGCCAAGGAGTGTGGTGGAGTCTCCTTCTTTGGAGGTCTTTAAGCAGAGGCTTGACAACCATATGTCAGGAGTGCTCTGATGGTGTTTCCTGCTTGGCAGGGGGTTGGACTCGATGGCCCTTGTGGTCTCTTCCAACTCTATGATTCTATGATTCTACGATTCATGGGATTTCTCCCTTTTTAAAAAAAGTTTAACCGGGGCGGCCGCATCCTGTTTCACCGCATGAGGCGAGACAGCAAGTGCTGCTTTGCCCTTCTTTCGTTGCTGCTCCTGCCACCATCGCCTGCTCTGCCACCACCACACCTGCTGCCCCATCTGCCCCTGGCAGAGAAGCGGCGCCAGCACTGGTGCCAGTTTGGGGCAAGATCACACTAATTTTGGGTGATATCTCAATCAAGATCTCATGGTAGGTTTAGGACTGACTTCGCATGCCCAGTTCCTGCAGCCTCACACACAAAGAGGTGGCAGCAGTCATCTGATGAGAACTCTCTCTTATAAATTCGGTGTTAGGGTGAAAGATGGGATGAACCACTGCTTCATATTATATTATTATTATTATTATTATTATTATTATTATTATTAAATTTGTATACTACCCTATACCCGTAGGTCTCAGGGCAATTCACAACACAAAGTTACAATATACAAAACACAAAATATATAATAAAAAGAATCAAAATATAATAGAAAGAATCAACAATACTAATGTGTACACACTACTAAACAATACACTCCCCAACAAAGGCCCCTAATCCATATTCCAGCCTATAAATACAAGAATCCAAATTAACATATAACATTTAACAACAATTTAAAACAACCCCACCCTCCAAATAAGACAGCACTCACCCAAGTTAAAACTCCATCCCCATTAAAACAATTAAAAGCAGCCACCCCCACGTGACAACTTGGAAGTTGGAGCTCTCACAGTTCCACCTCCCCATCTCTCTGCCTCATTCACCTGCCACCAGCAGAGCAGCCACACAGGTCCCATTGGGAAGGGAAGGAAATGCAACTTCTTTGTATTCTCAAGGATGCTTTTGGATTCTAAGCTTCCATGGTGGCGTCTTATAGGAGGAGGGAGGAAAAAGAGGAAGTCAGAAGAGAAGTAGTGGATGTTCCTGGGTTTTGGTGGAAAACACATTCTTGTTTTCCCACCACATGCTCTGGAAGTTGAATCAACCTCTGGAAGGTCTGGCCACTACTTGGCTGGTGCCAAGAGGGGGGTTGTTCATCTGATACGATGAAGGAGATGCAGGACAGGAAGTGGGGCATGTTAGAATTCCTGCTCCATGATTGGTCATGGGATTTTTGTCTATCACATGACGGTGTGTGTTTTGACTCCACAAAGTGGGAAGTGACGGAGACAGGATGTTTGTGTTTCTGTGTTCTGTGAAGTGGGACTGTTTTTTCTCTTTGCTGTCTGATGCTAGAGCGACGGAGCCATGTTGCAGTGCTCCGCGTGTGTTTATACGTAAATAAAGTAGATTAGCCAAAATGCTGAGTTGCTGAGGTCTGTTATGCAAACTTCAAAGACTCTGCAGATCCCTAAGTATGCCGATGTCTGTTGGCATAGGTCGCTGTGATGTTCAGGCTGAAGAAAGCTTTTGAAGCTCCCAAACGAACGATGAGGAGGGAGAGAACATGCCAGTCGGGCATGTGTCTCTGCCAGGGTCCTACTCAAGAGTAGGACGAGCTCCTGACAGGGCAGACCCCCATAGGCCTGTTGATCTGATGCTGATGCTGCTTTGATAAGCCTCGCCGCCCCCAAACCCCACTGCATATGTAACCCCACCATATTTCATGAGATGGGGGTTACTAAATTTCAGGGGATGAAGTCTTTAAAATGACTGGGCACAGCTCTTTGCTGATATTCAAAACCAGAGACGGATCCCCAAAGCATTCATGCAAATCAAAATGCACAGAGTTAGCACAAGCCTAATACGACTTGACTAAGCTAATAAATTATAGCTCCCTTTCCTTTGCCTATTGCTTTCCATAATGAGAATATATCATGGTAATCACCCGGCCTTGCGGAGGGGTCAGTCACATTTGTCCCCCTGCCAGCTAATTAACTCCTTGCTGCCGTAAGCATCACTTGAGCAATGAAGCTGACAGATGATGGAGGGTTCTTGTTACCAACGATGACAGCAATTTTGCTTTGCTGATTTAAAGCTTCATATGGCTATTGACAGGCATGTGTGTGTGTGGCTGGAGATCTATGAGTAATGAGGTTAAGCCAAAAAAGGAGTGGCACATATAATGAACTGCTGAGGGTGGCTTTGCATATACCAACTAGCGCTGTGCCAGTGATTTGGGCTTAGGGCTTTTGGGGGGTCATTTGCAGTGAGGTGCTGCTGGAGGGTGGAATGAGAGCAGAGGGCAAAAATAAATTGCAGTTGAAAATTGGGAAAGGGGGAGGACAGACCTTTTGGGACTTGAGTAACAAGCTCAGTTGGCAGAGCATGAGGCTCTTCATCTCAGGATCGTGGGGTCAAGCCCCGAGTTGGGCAAAAGATTCCTGCCCTGCAAGGGGTTGGACTGGATGACCCTCGTGGTCCCTTCCAACTCTACAATTCTATGATTATAAGGAGCTGATCTCCTATATTTCAACAGTGGCCCAAAACACAATTACCAAATAGTGGAAAACTTTTGATCTCAATAATCTGGACTGTTGACATTCCGAGACGTGCCAAACCTCCCTTCCTGAAAATATCACATGGAAGCTAAAGGTGTCCAGGGGCTAAAATTCTCAAGGCCACTTTTCTGCCATTGGGGCTGATTTTATTTTATGTACAAACACAGCAGCGCAGGAGCATCAGGTCCTACAGTGTCTGGACTGAGTACTGTTCAAGGTTATTATTATTTTTAAATCTTCTTTTTTCATATAAAAAAGATTGCAATTCTTTTGATTTTGACCACAGACCCCTTCAGAATTCTAGACAACATATCCTTTTCCTCTTGGTCTGTTGTACTATGGACTGAGTAAATCACAAAATTGGCTCCTACATTCCTTTATTTGCAATTGTGCCAATTTACTCTTTTTTAAAATGCTCATTTTTCTTTCATTTCTTTCCCCCCTGTTATTATTATTATTTCCCTGTTGTTATTAAAATTCAGTTAAAAATATTTTGGGGAAAGGAAACTATGTGAAATCTGGGGGGCTTTGTGCTTACTTTAATAATGGTATGAGGTAGCTGAGGGAATGGTGGTGATATTTTACAGCCCCTCCAGCAGTGTTTGTTTCCTGCCACTGATATCATGAGGTTCTCCCAGGAATTTGGGCAGTTGGTGAGACTGCCTGTGAGTGCCTATTTTCCTTCCTTCCTTCCTTCCTTCCTTCCTTCCTTCCTTCCTTCCTTCCTTCCCCTGCAGTCTTTTATCACAGTGTTCCATCACACAGCTTCTGGAACATCAAGTAGCCTTGTCTGATACAATTTGGGGTGGGCAGAAGCAACACTGGTGAATGGCAGGCCACATGATATTTATTTAATAAATAATCAAATCCATTTTTAAAAAGGAACAATAACAGTCTATTAAAAATGCACAGCAACAAACTGCTGAATGACAATTACTAATAGCAGCAGCAGCAACCAGGTCTCTCCTCTTCCAAGTGTCCTCCAAAAAGGTGTGTGTGCCTGGAGCTATAAAGAGAGGAGGCTGGACACAACCTCAGTCGGGAGAGAATTCCACATACAAGGAGTCATCGTGGAATGAGCCCTTTCTCTGGCTCTCTCACACATGTAGCAACCACCATGAGGTCTTCAACCACTGATCTTTGAGCATTTGCAGGCTGGCATGGGCAGCATCAGATTTAGGGCAATGTGGGTGGTTCCTTCACACAGAGCACTGAGCTGAGGGGGTGCAAAATTGAGAAGCTCCATACCTGAGAAGATCCCTTTGGGGGCACCAGATTTTGGTCTCACCCTACATGTTATATTCCCAAGCCTGCTCCTGGATGTGGGTGCAGTCACTAACAGTCATCCCCTCCCTAGTTTCTGAGTGTGGGGAAATGAGAGAGAAATTGTCTAGGTGGGAATGTGAAAATGTTTGGGACAAACCATGAAAGGAAATAGGTGAAGGCAGGAACTGGTATCTGAATGATGCAGCAAGACTTTGTAAAGTTTTGGCCCCTAGCAGGGAGATGGTGTCTCAGGCACCAGACAGCAAAATGTCTTGGTTCGGCAATGGCTCCTTGAGAAGAGAATCCCACAGCTGTGGAGCCCTTGCTGAGACATGTTAATGTTTGCTTGCTTGCCCCTCTTCAAGTTCCTCGGACATTTTATTCAAGCAGGTACCAAATAGGTGGAACTGGATGGCTTCTGGGAAGGAGCAAGTAATAAAGCAAAGTTAAATTTCCCTATAACACATGAGGTTATAATGCTAATGGCTGCAGGTTCATGCACTGCAATTCACTAACACAAATGAGATTAGGGCATTTGCAAATTCTGTTGACTCATCCAAATGGCAATTTATTAGATTAGCAAAAACCTCACTCAGCCGCTGGGTACACAAACCTTCCTTCGGTCATTCTGAAAGACTGATACAGAATGTATCTATCCTTTTATTCCAGCATAATGAAATTACTGGCTTTCTGACAAAGTAACCAGGCTCGCTGTGGTGCACTGAGGCAATTGAGTTCAATGCAGTTTGATGCTGTGATCTTCAGCTGAGCCAGTGAGGAGGTCATAAATGTGGTCAGGGTGGTAGGGGGAGTAAGATCAGGGAGCAGAGAGAGAAGACTAAGCAGGGCTTTGTCCATGAAGAGAAATGTAACCCAAAATGAAATATGATGTGTATTTGAAGGTTCCTCTTTCAGATAAAACTTCTGGGTGTCAGGAGGCTCCAGCTCTGTGAGCAGGCTACCCCAGTGGGGTGAGACACATGAACGATAGTTTGGAGCATCCTCCTCTGCAGAAAAGGGCTGGGCTCTTAGACAAGCTTGTGAGGTGGTCCATCTAGTCCAGTACTGTCTCACTGACTGGCAGTGGCTTTCCAGGGTTTGAGCCAGAGGTCTCTCCCCAGTCCTATCTAGAGATACCACGGACTGAACCTGGGACCTTTTGCATGCAGAGCAGATAATAATAATAATAATAATAATAATAGTAATTTTTATTTATACCCCGCCCTCCCCAGCCAAGGCTGGGCTCAGGGCGGCTAACAAGCAATAATAAAAACAAGTTGAATGAATACAACTTAAAAACAAAATTAAAATACAACATTAAAATATTGAAACATTAAAATATTAAAATGTAGCCTCATCACAGGAAGAGAAAGGAAAAGAAATAAGAAAGAGGGGGAGGGAATCAAATTGGCTCCAAGCCAAAGGCCAGGAGGAACAACTCTGTCTTACAGGCCCTATGGAAAGA
Source organism: Podarcis pityusensis (assembly GCF_964106645.2). Taxonomy (NCBI): domain Eukaryota; kingdom Metazoa; phylum Chordata; class Lepidosauria; order Squamata; family Lacertidae; genus Podarcis; species Podarcis pityusensis. The sequence goes on along the minus strand of NC_138039.1, from coordinate 52,545,643 downwards.
AATCAGATCCTGCAGGGCCCTGGTCTCATGAGGCAGAGCGTTCCACCAGGCCGGAGCCAGAGTTGAAAAGGCCCTGGCTCTGGTTGAGGCTAATCTAACTTCCTTAGGGCCCGGGACCACTAGGGTGTTGCTATTTATCGACCTTGAGGTTTTCCGTGGGGCATACTGGGAGAGGCGGTCCCGTAGGTACGAGGGTCCTAGGCCGTGAAGGGCTTGAAAGGTCAAAAGCAGCACCTTAAATCTGACCCTGTACTCCACCGGGAGCCAGTGCAGCTGGAAAAGCACTGGGTGTATATGCTCCCATGGCAGGGACCCCGTGAGGAGCCTCGCTGCAGCATTCTGCACCCGCTGGGGTTTCTGGGTCAGCTTCAAGGGCAGCCCCGCGTAGAGTGAATTACAGTAGTCAAGCCTGGAGATGACCGTTGCATGGATCACTGTGGCCAGGTCGGGGTGGGAAAGGTAAGTGACCAACTGCTTGATGCGGCGAAGGTGGAAAAATGTTGCCTTGGCTGTTACTGTAACCTGTGCCTCCGTGGAAAGGGAGGCGTCAAGGATTACACCCAAACTCTTAACGGAAGGCAATGGCACTAATTAGGCCCCCGCAAGAGAAGGGAGTTGGTCCCTCATCCCCATGCCATCCCGACCCAGCCATAGGACCTCTGTCTTCGAAGGATTTAGTTTCAATAGGCTCCCACGAAACCATCCAGCCACAGCTTCCAAGCATCTGGTCAGTGTGTTCGGGGCTGAGTCGGTGTGGCCATCCATCAGCAGATAGAGCTGAGTGTCATCAGCATATTGGTGACAGCTCAGCCCAAAGCTCCGGATAATCTGGGCAAGGGGGCGCATAAAGATGTTAAAAAGCATCAGGGAGAGAATTGCGCCCTGCGGCACTCCACACACCAAGGAATGGCGCGACGACATTTCCCTCCCTAGTGCCACCTCTGTCCCCGACCAGAGATAAAAGAGCACAGCCATTTACGGGCTATGCCCTGTATTCCCAGGTCGGCGAGGTGGTGGTCCAGAAGATCATGATCGACCATGTCAAAGGCTGCTGAAAAATCTAAAAGAATCAGCATTCCTGACCCGCCTTGATCCAGTTGTCTACGGAGATCATCTGTTAGGGCAACCAGAGCCGTCTCGGTCCTGAAACCAGGACGTAAACCGGACCGAAATGGATCTAAAGCTGATGTTTCCTCCAGAAACCTACCAGATGCTCTGCCCCTGAACTTGACACATACCTATGGCTCATAGGGAAGGGAAAGTCACCTCCTGAGATATGTTGGACCCAGGTTGTATAAGGCTTTAAAGGTTTAAAGCCAAAAGGTTTCTATTTGACCCTTTAACTGGAGAAGGACCCTGAGACCTATGGCAGATCAGATGTGTGCTGTTCCACTGACCTTTGCCCCCCGCCCCCTGCACACACAAGGTCTTGATGAGGGAGGTTCAAGTGATAGATGACAACTTGTCCAAGGACATCCAATGAGCTTCATTGTGGGGGTGGGTCAACATCCTAACTCCGTGGTAGTAGTAGCCTAAATGGTGCCTTCTGATGTTTTAGGTGACAACTCCTGCCATCCATTACCAGAGGCCGCTCTGCCAGGGGTGATAGGTGCTGTAGTCCAAAACATCTGGAAGGCATCACATTGGCTACCCCAGCTTTAACCATTATACCACAGGAGACAAAGGACTCGTCCTTATCTTACTTTGTATACAACTGATAGGCAAAATTGTGATGGTTTGGTTATGCATGCAGTAGGTGGAGCTGCTTAAATACCCAGTGAGGGGGAACAAGTTTTTTGAGAAATCTGTGCATCCAAAGTAAAGCACAGTATCAACAAATTTTGAGGGTTCAAGAGTGTTGAGTCCTCCAGATGTCAGCAATTTGACGCACTATTGCAAAGTACTTCACCTTTGCTCAGACATCTTCACATCGTAATGAGGCAATATACTAAAATGTCATATTTGCATTACATTGGCATACAACAATTGAAAGCATGCTGCTTAAAAATGCCAACCTTTTATCTACCCAGCATGGCACAATCTCAAGTGACAGCAAGTTAAAGCTTCAAAGAAGAGTGAGAAGCAGCCTAACAATGAAGATCTGAGTGCATTGTGATTTCAAAGGACGCATCATCCATGCAAAATGGAGTGGTTGCTGGTATTCAAGGTTTGGGTGATATTCCAAGTGCATCTCCTTCTCTCTATGTCTCTCTTTCCTCTATATATACATCAGAGATTGTTAAGCAGCTTATTGTGTGGGACTAATAAATACTGTAAGGGACGCAGGTGGCGCTGTGGGTTAAACCACAGAGCCTAGGACTTGCCGATCAGAAGGTCGGCAGTTTGAATCCCTGTGACGGGGTGAGCTCCCGTTGCTCAGTCCCTGCTCCTGCCAAGCTAGCAGTTCGAAAGCACAAAGTGCAAGTAGATAAATAGGGGAAGGTAAACAGCATTTCCGTGTGCTGCTCTGGTTTGCCAGAAGTGGCTTAGTCATGCTGGCCACATGACCCGGAAGCTGTACGCCGGCTCCCTCGGCCAATAAGGCGAGATGAGCGCCGCAACCCCAGAGTCGGTCACGACTGGACCTAATGGTCAGGGGTCCCTTTACCTTAAGAAATACTGTCCGCAGGGGAAAAGCAGCTGTTGTGTCTAAGCAGGTCTGCTGATATTTATATCTTGTTATGTACTGAGCTGAATCCTAGAACAATAGGACTCTGAGTATATTTCACTGGTGACGAGGATATGATCCCGCTGAGCTAACCGCCACGCACAGCACCGCAGCACCACCGACTGCATCACACCGTGCGTCCAGGCTTCAGCTCCGGGACGCAAGAAACTCAGAATGGCAATTGACAGCAGCTTCTCGCCGTTCAACCCAGCATCAGGAGACTGGGATAGGTACGCCACCCGTTTCAACTTCCTCCTAGAAGCTATAAAGCCACCAACAATGCCAAGAAGAGGTTGACATTCTTCAGCTTTTGCGGAGAGGAAACATTCAAAATCACCTGGGCTCTCCTTGCGCCTGAAGACGTCGCTACCATTTCTTACAAAACAATAATGGAACGGCTGAAGGAGCACTTCTCGCTGCAGCCCTTTGTGGTAGCTTGCCAAAATGCCTTCTACGCAAAGTGGCAAGCCCCCGGGGAAATCATAACTGGGTTTGTGACCTCCCTCCGCCAAGCTGCCCAGTTCTGCAACTTCTCAAAGTTAGAGAATATGCTTTGTGACAGCCAGATTGCTCTTGAGGAGGCCCTTGCAACTGAAGCAGCCGAGAGGTCGGTGCATGAGGCACGGCCGAGCCTGCTGTCCCAAGCTAGGGTCCACTACGAAGACCTCACCGATGAGTCAGAATCCGACAGGGAGGAGGTGCACTGAGTGCAGCGGTACACTCGAGGAAAGCACACACCACAGCTGCCTCAACCAGAAGAAGGGAACTGCGCAAGCTGGGGGGAAAGCCACAAGAGGAGGACCTGCTGTTTCCACAATGCAGAGTGCAGGCAGTGCAGAAAATCGGGACACATCGCCTGGGTGTGTCGGGCTTGGCCCACCCGACGTCAGGCATCAGATGACAGACCCAAGAGCCCCAGGGCCAAATGCACCAAGGCAACTTGGCGGAGATCACGGACTGCCAGGTATACCAGTTGCCCCATTCCAACACAGAGAAAATTTACGTAGAGGTACAGATAGAGGGGGGCCCTGTGCCGCATGGAGCTTGACACGGGTTCAACTCTATCCATAATCTCAGCACGGACCTTAAGGAAACTGTGCCCTAGTGGGGGTCCCAAATTCAGGCCGGCCCCATTCACCCCCGGGACGTCCAGAAACGTAAAGTCCCCACAACGGGGGTGGGGACCTTCAGGGCGAGATATCAAGGGTGGAAGTGGCAATTGGACTTGCTTATAGGATTGGCATGGTTTGGACCACTGGGGCTAGCCGTCACTGGGGTGAACAGCACTAGCTTACAAGTGGACGTGGACGCCATATGCAAAGAGTTTCTGGGGGTTTTCGCCCTGAAGCTCCACTTAGACGAGGAATTGGACTGGCTCATGGAGCAAGGAGTGCTGGATCTGGTGCCTAATGCCTCCTGGGAAACCCCAATCGTCACACCCATCAAGCCTAATGGTTCGGTCTGCATTTGCACAGACTACAAATGTACCATAAACAAGGCCCTCACGGCCCTCACGGCCCACGCATACCCAGTGCCAGTGGTCAGCCATGTCCTCGCTACCCTGGCTGGGTAAAAAAAAAATTGGCAAACTGGACGTGGCCCAAGCCTATCAGCAGTTGCCGGTGGACAAGGCCACAGCAAAGGCACAGACAATTGTGATGCACAGAGGAGTGTTCAGGGTAAAGCAGCTGCAATTCGGCATCAGCATGGCGCCAGGCTTATTCCAGAATCTAATGGACTCTCTGCTTAAAGGGATTCCTGGCGTCATCCCCTTCTTTGATGATGTGTTGATTACTAGGCCCATGCCAGAGGAGTTCAAGGACCGCCTCCGCACCATCCTGCACCGTTTCCAGACGGTCTCAAGGTGGGTCTCAAGGTGAAGCGGGAAAAGTGTCTACTAGGAGTGCCTCAGGTGGACTTTCTGGGATTTATAGTAGATGCAGAAGGGGTCCACCCGACTGTGGACAAGGTACAGGCCATTTGTGGTGCCCCAGCACCCAAGGGCAAAACTGGCCTTCTTGGGACTATTGAACATTTACCATGCCTTCCTCCCCCATAAGGTGGTGGTAGCAGAGCCCCTACACAGACTACTGGACAACCGGGCCCCTTGGGTGTGGGGCCAGCACCAGGAGGCCGCATTCCAGGCAGTCAAGGACTTGCTCATCTCGGACTCGGTCTTGGCACACTTCGACGAGAGGCTGCTGGTGGTGCTAGCATGTGACGCCTTGCCCTACGGCATCGGCGCTGCGCTGGGACACCAACTCCCAGACAGAAGAGAGGTGCCTGTGGCATACTTTCCCCAGACGCTCACTGCAGCCGAGTGGAACTAATCGCAGATTGACAAGGAGGGTCTGGCAATCATGAAGGGAGTAAAAAAATTCCATGATTTCTTGTACGGGCGGCCCTTTACCGTGGTGACTGACCACAAGCCGTTGCTCGGCCTGTTTGCCCCTGAGAAACAGACCCACCCCCTGACCCAGAGCCCACGCAAGAGGTTATGAGCCTGGAGCTGCTTCCTGACCGCCCCGTTCAGGCACAAGAAGTTGCACACCATTCCACGAAAGATAGGGTCATCTCCCAGGTCCTGGACTGGGTGTGGAGGGGATGGCCCAGCAGCAGCCCCAAGCCAGAATTCGCTGGCTACACAACCCGCAAACATGAACTGTCGGCCCACAAGGGGTGCCTGTTATGGGGAAGCAGGGTCATCGTTCCCCAGCCCCTCTGCAAAAGGGTCCTCACAGCTCTACACGAGACACACCCAGGAGTAGTGAGAATGAAGGCCCTTGCCAGGAGTTATGTGTGGTGGCCGGGGATCGACCGAGAGATAGAGGCCTGGGTAAAACATTGCCAGGCCTGCCAAGAATCCCACCCAGATCCCCCAAGGGGTGAGGATATTTCACACACAGCCCCCATTGCAAGAATCTGCTGATGTTTCAGAAAGGAGGGGGCAGATTTTGCTCATTACTTATTCCGCTCCAGCCTGACTTCAAGGGGAGTCTGAGTGTTATCTGTGTATAGATAAGGTCACTGCTCATGCAGCTGCAACACTCAGTGCAGTCCAGCGTCTCCATTTGGTCCGTAGTTAGTTTGTATAGTAGCTGTAGAGAATAAAAGAAGTTATTCTACAGAAGCTGTTGTCTGTGTGGTTCATGCTCTGCTGTGCTCCACTGACTACTGGAAGTGAGTTTGGTGCTCACAGCTTTGAGTTGTGAGTCCACAGTACTTAGACCTGCTTCCTGCGTGGAAGGTCTCTGGAAGTGCTTTCCAACTCGCCTGGCCCAGTCAGGGCTGAAGAGGTTGAGCTCAGTCAGTGGCACTGGCTCAAAGGCGAAGCTGACAAGGGGCCCAGTCCAGTCCTGGGAGTCCACCCGAGCACCATGGTCACGCCTGCACGTGGACTTCGCTGGCCCCTTTTAGGGGAAAACATTCTTCATAGTGGTGGACTCCTACACCAAATGGCTGGAAGTCGCACTGATACCATCCACTTCTACGGCCACAGCCATCTGGGTACTAGGTAGGCTGTTTGGAACCCATGGGCTCCCTGACACCCTTGTCTCGGACAACGAAACTGCATTTATGTCAGAAGAATTCCAGACCTTCACAGCGCAGAACGCCATCCGCCACATCCGCTCGGCACCATTCCACTCTGCCACCAATGGCCAAGCAGAGCGCATGGTGCGGACCACCAAGGACACCCTCCGCTGTATGACACAAGGGGACTGGGAGTACTGCCTTGCTGCATTCCTTCTAGCACAGCACAGCACCCCCAGCACAACGACTGGCCAGAGCCCAGCTGAACTACTAATGGACCAGTGCCTCGCAGTTAGACTGGACCGCCTTCACCCTGACAGAGCTCAGGATGAGGAAATGGCGGGGAATGGCAGAAACCCCCAGACCTTCGTGGCCCAGGACCCAGTGTACACAAAGAATTTTGAGGCAGGCCCGGCATGGGTACCTGCCACAGTCACCAGGGTGACTGGTCCTGTGTCGTACAAGGTGCTAACTGAGGGGGGGCAATGCTGGCGCTGCCACTGCGACCAGATATGATGATTCCCAGGAGAAAACCAGGAGGAGGGTGGGACAGAGGGGTCCCAAGGGGACCACTGGGCGGTGAGGCCATAGAGCAGGAGGGGTGGGCAGGGGAGGCAGAATCAGTAAGTACAGAGGGGACCCCTAAGGCCGAAAGGACACTGGAACCAGAGCTGTGACTGAGCGGGCCGGTTGCGCCAGACCAAACAGCCCCGTCACAGCCAGCAGCCTTGGAACACAAGCCAGAACCAGAACCCCTGACCAAGGAACACCCCAGGCCGCAACGCATACGTAGGCTCTGGCGTACCTTGAGGACTACAAATGAATGCAACCTCCCAGCAGGACTGGAACTTAGAGGGGAGGGGTGTTATGTACTGAGTTGAATCCTAGAACAATAGGATCCAGAAGGCAGCAGTCTGATTGGTCCGCAGGAGCCACCCAATCCAGCTCCAGGTGGAAGTGAATCAGTGACCTGATTGGCCTACAGGAGCAGCCCGGAATTAGCCAATCACGCAGGGCCCATTGTGTAAATAATGTATATATAGCTAGATGTTTCAGGAAAAGCTTCATTCATTGCTACTATGAGCTGAATAAAGAGCATGAAATTCACACTTGACATATCTCTAGTAGTGCTGCTGTCAAATTCAACTATAGTGAAAAATATATGGTTAGTTTTAAGCCCCTGTGGGTTGACGGAGTGTCTGTCTGCCTTGTGCAAAAACCAGGAGGGGGTGGGTCTGCTTCTGCTTTATAAGTGGCAGAAAATGCTGAGGGAGACAGAAGGGGGAACAACTGGAGGGAGCTATTGGGAGCCTTGTCCTCTGTGAGCTTATCTGATCCTCTTTTAAAGGAGGAGGCCCCTCGACTGTCTTCTGATCCAGTGTTGGACCATTTTGATCGGATTCTCCTTGCTGATGTGGATAGATTCCTTTGAGCTGGTAGGCCCACCACCTTCCTCCTTGATCCGTGCCCGTCTTGGCTGATTAGGGTGTGCCCAGACGTTGCGCAGATCCCCCTGGTTGAAATTATCAATTTGTCCCTTGGCACGGGGACATTCCCAGGGAGCTGAAGGAAGCAGTGGTGTGTCCGCTCTTAAAGAAAACTTCATTAGATCCTTTAGATCTATCCAATTACCACTCAGTTTCAAATCTTCCATATCTGGGTAAAATAATTGAGAGAGCGGTTGCTGAACAGCTTGGCACGTTTCTGGAGGAAAAATCAGCTTTAGACCCGTTTCTGTCCTGGTTTCGGGACCGAGACGGCTCTGGTCACCCTAACAGATGATGTCCATAGACAACTTTGACCTTTGTGGCTTAGGGCCCTCGTATTTATGGTACCGCCTCCCCTGGTATGCCCTGCAGAGGATATTAAGTTCCATGAATAACCATAGTTTAGAGGTCCCGGGCCCTAAGGAAGTCAGACTATCCTCCACCAGGGTCAGGGCCTTTTCAGTGATGGCTCCAACCTGGTGGAATGCTCTGTCCCATGAGACTAGGGCCCTTCAGGATTTAACCTCCTTCCACCTGGCCTTTAATTTGAATTCAGCCTGATCTGTTATTTCCCTTCTCTTCTCTTCCCTCCCCCTCCCCTTTTATGAAGATTTCCTGCTCTGGGACCTCACAGCTAATTCTCCCCTGGCCTCCTCGCTGGCCCAAGTAGGACTAATTCAGTCAGCTAGCCCTGGTGACTATCTAATGTTTATTGGATGGATTTTCCCCAAATTGATTTGAACTTTGAATTTTATGGTCATTCATGCTTTTATACTGTGTTTTATGCTGCTTCTATGTTGTATTACAATTAAGTGTTTTAAATTTGTTGTTAGCCACCCTGAGCCCGGTTTTTTGAACCGGGAAGGGTGGGGTATAAATAAAAATTTATTTATTTATTTCCTCTTTTAAAGCTATTCAAACAGGGTAAATAGGAATGTTTTAAAATTCCTCCTAGAAGTCAGCAATGAGAGAAATAGATGCCCCTCACCTAGGAGGACATTCCCCAGAAGGAGAACCACCACTGAGAAGGTCCTGATGGGTCAACACGAACCAGTCAGCCCTTAGTCGTCTGTTTCATGTGGCCTAGTATTTGCCTAGTCTGTCTGGAAGGATCATAGAAAAAAATACCTCCCCAACAATCTACAACAATCTACAACCTGGCTTTTTTAGCTGGAGGTGCTGTAGATTTAACCTGGGAATTCCTGAATGTGAAGCTACAAGAACCTTGGGTATGTGAACCTGGCAAGCACACCATTCCCCTCCCCCAACCATCGTATAGTCAATCAAAAGATGTGGCACACTCACACCATTTGAATGGCAATGCCCATCAACTGGGGGGGGGAGCTCGGCCCCCTCAAATATTCCTGGGGGGGGGAGGGACCTCAGGCCCTAGGAGTTGGCTCCTATGATGGCCCCACCGCTATGTACCTGCTGAGCCTGAAGGGCACCCCAAAGGACCCCACTCCAAGGCAGCGTAAGGTAGCAAAGAGTGCCCTTAACCCAATAATCGTTCAGGTGTTTACCTCACCAGATCTTAACTTGTCTTTTCAGACTGAAAGCCAATTAAACAAAACAAAAACACCACCCAAGTCCCAAGGCCAATCCAGGGCTCCCCCTCAAATTCCTACTCAGTCCCCCAACTAGGAAAGACCCTCCTGCCCAGAGCAGGTGCTGCAAAGAGAAGAGCAGGCTGCTTGGGCAGAGCCAGCTTATAAAACCTGCCTTCTTCCCCATCCTGATTGGCCTGACGGCCCCCCTGACCCTTCCTTCCCCTCCTCCTCCACAGGACAAAACCACAGTGCGTCTTCTTCCCTGGGGGTTGGAGTGAGGCAAATTCACCCCCGATGAAGAGTGGAAGCAGCATTGTACATTGTACAATGTTCAGCGAATGTATGCAAATGCTCAGCAAATACATGAGGCTGCTAAGGTTCTGCCTTCCTTTACTTGCAAACTACTGAGCAGTTCTAGCGGGTTGCTGGGGAAAACCTCAAGGAACACCACCTCTGATTGCAAGACTATTGTGTTCACATTGCTTCTTAATTAATGTTCATTTGCCTAAAATGTGATTCTCGGAATATATATATATATATATATATATATATATATATAGTCTCCTGTAGGTGTGAAAAGCTGATAAGCATTTGCTGGGAGATGGAATAGACCACACAGCTGAAGCCAATCAAATTGTTCCCAACACGGGTATCAAAAGGTAGTTTGTTTATGCCTTTTTCTGCAGATGATGCCTGACTGCAGGAGAAAAATAATTGGCATGCAATAAAAAACAAAAACAACCCATTTGCAGGGTTGAAAATTACCCCAAAGGAGAGAGAGAAATTACCAGCCTGCAGATATGAGAATGCTTGAAACGGAGGGGAAATTATCCAGACACAACAGTAGTTCCTCTTCTGAAAGGCAGGGCTCTGCCCCCCAATCTGTCCTCTCTGATAAGTAATTTTTATCAAGAGTTTTCTGGCAATGAAGGCATTTCTGCCAGCACAGAAAGGTCTATCTTAATTGTGGGACAGGGGCTATATTTTGTCCCATGGACCACTTGGAAATTCCTGGAGCTCTTGGCAAACCACTTAATGATTTTTCTGCATGTTGTAGCAATTGTATTTTTACAGACACAGACAGATGACTTGAACAATGCTCATAGTTTGGGAACCCCTGGGGTAGACAAGATTGGACCAATGATCTGGGCCCATAAAAGAAAGCTTCATATGTGTATCTGATGCACAAATGCATTTGTATGAATTTGACTTTAGAGCTATGTTGAAAATATTGCTTGGACTTTTGAGAAGTTTATGAAAATAACCATAACACATTGTCTTAAAATGTACTGGGTTTTCTTTTTGCAATTAAAACTTCAGTAAATCTAAGAACAGACCCTTTTTGAACCTTGTCTTCAGCTTCCTCTTCCCCACCTTGCAAAAACCCTTTTGCTTCAATCATTAGGGTCAGAATTTAGTCAGTAATTAGGCCAGACTGGGCAGATTTATATGGGGTGAGAACATCCTTGTCATAATACCAATTCTGCAGCCACAAAGCATTAAAGAGAAGATTGAACTTAAAAGGTGAATCGAAAAGTGAGGAGGCTGGTTGCAAACACTTGTAAAAGCACAGTTTTTACAGCATCAAAGGGCAAATTTATATATATATTACACACACACACACACACACACACACACACACACACTATAAAGATAAAAGCAGCAGCATTGTGAGGGGGGAAAGAGATAAAACCAAAGTTATGAGCTTGAAGATTGAAAGTGGCAACAAGACTGAAAACAAAGGAAAAATTATTATCTTTATCATTTTATTGTTATTGTAGTGGTTAAGAGCGGTGGACTCGTAATCTGGTGAACCTGGTTCACTTCCCCGCTCCTCCACCTGCAGCTGCTGGGGGACCTTGGGCCAGTCACTAAAGTTTCTCAGCCTCACTCACCTCACAGAGTGTTTGTTGTGGGGGAGGAAGGCAAAGGAGATCCTTAGCCGCTTTGGGACTCCTTAGGGTAGTGATAAAGCGGGATATCAAATCCAAACTCCTCTTCTTCTTCTTCTTCTTCATTTCATATTAAACATCTCAAAGAGATATCACAATACAATAAAAACATCTACACTTTCCTATATAAAAAAATTAATCATATCCAAAGTTAGTCCTGGCCAGAGTAAACCTATGGAGCTTAATAGACATAAGCAACTTGGGTCCACTGATTTCATTGGATCCACTTTGAGTAGAACTTAGTAGGATGCCAGTCAATTAAAATCATTGTACAGTGGTACCTCGGGTTACATAGGCTTCAGGTTACAGACTCCGTGAACCCAGAAATAGTACCTCGGGTTAAGAATTTTGCTTCAGGATAAGAACAGAAATCGTTCTCTGGCGGCGTGGCAGCAGCAGGAGGCCCCATTAGCTAAAGTGGTGCTTCAGGTTAAGAACAGTTTCAGGTTAAGTACGGACCTCCGGAACGAATTAAGTACTTAACCCGAGGTACCACTGTATATCTTAAAAACATCAAATCTCATACAGATGTGGGCTGGGATAGCAGAAGAAGCATAAAAACAAAAATCTTAAAGCTGAAAATGTAAAATCTGACAGAACATTTGCACTGTCTCATCAGCATAGAAATGGCATCAGAGGCCAAAAGAATGAATAATGGAGTGGGGGGGGGATATAGATGAAATAAAGAGTGATTGCTTCATCCATGTTTTATGGCCATCAAGCTGCCTTTCATCATATGGATGTGCCTAACAGGTTGAAAGTGGTCTGCAATTGCTCATCACCTCCTGGACATCAAAACTGAAAGGAAGATGGGGGTGGGGGCAGTACTGATCCATTTTTGATGCTCTTCTCTGCTCCTCCCACAGATGGGTGTCAAGGTGGGAGCTGGGAGCAGGTCAGCAATAACTCACAAGGTATGAATGAAATTGACACTTTATTCAAAGAAATAAAACAGCTCAGGCTTTGTGAGCACAGAAATTCTTCTCAGTAGGTCTTGCCCACAAGGAGGCAGTTGTTGCCTTCTTCCCACCACTAAGTCTCCTCCTCTCCTAGGTTCCAAAGCAACCTGAGACTTTTTCGCCTTGTCTATCTTTGCTCCGCCCTCTTCATACCCCTATGGGTTCTAGGAGACCAGGGGGAAGGGGAGTTGGTCACTGCAGGAGGGAGAGACTCCCTGACTTCTTCAGCAGCTTGCCCCATCTATCTTTTTGGCCTCCACTTCTGCCTCTGCTTCTGGACTGCTCTCTGCCTCAGCTTCTTCCTGCTCACTAAACCCTTTACCTCTTCAGCTTCTGACGCCTTCTCCTCCCAGTCTGCTCCCTCTTCTCCCTCTGACCACTCATCGTCATCCCACCATCAATCCCCTGGCTCTGAGCTTTCTTCCTTAGGGGTTCCCCAACTGGTACCTCCCACCATTCCTCAGCATTCAGCCAGTCCATGACAGTGGGACATGGGACAAGGCCTCCAAGTAGTAACAGGTCAAGGATGTTTGAGTAGGAGAAGGTGGTGCTTGAGAAATTCAATTCCCGGCTTGTTTAAAGCCTTGAAGCAAGTGGGCCGCCAATAATTTGGAATTTTGCAAAAGTGCTGTTAAGTATCCAATCTGCCACCAAAAAGAAAGTTTAATTAAGAATTATGGGGGTGAAGGAGACAAGCTGAGGGGGGGGAGGTCTTGAATCACTGCAATCTTTTGTTGCATTCCCCCCTTCCTGATTTGCTGGTATTTGGTGAATGGTCTTGTACTTGAGTGATTAAGGCTGCTCACCCTCCTGGAGCTTACCTGGGAGTAAATCCAATTAAGCCCAGCGGGAGCGCCTTCCAAGGAAATATTCATAGGATTGAACATTAAGTAGGGATGGATGAATCTGTCAGTTTTGGGTTCTCTCACTGCCTCATTTTTCCAGTCTTAAATTCAATTTTCCACATTTCTCCAGCAATTCATGATTTTTGTTTTTAAACTTCATGAAAATTAATCATTATTTCAGTGCACATTCTCCTAATACATCTATTTCTATAAGCAATTTTGCCTGATATACACATTTTTGCAAGTCATTTCCCCTAATTTGGGGCATTTGCATGTGTTACTCTCACTAACATATGACGCACAGCGTAAATTCATAATTCAGAGTTTTAAAGAATAAGAGCTTTACTGAGTTAAAATAAACTTCTTCATAAACAACATGGTTCCAAACAGTTTGACTGAGATTACATACTGCTCTGCTCACAGCTGAAGCAGACAGACTCAGCTGAAAAACTTACAGAGAGCACAAAAGAGAAACTGGCTGCTAAGTCACATGACAGAGTGACTCCCCAGTTAGAAGTTAGGCCTGAATAACTTTAGGAGGCCCAAATGATTGTGCAGTCCCAGCACTTCCCAGCCTGCTTTGCTGCTCCTGCTCTCAGGTGTCTTTGTCACATGACAACATATGCATATTGATTTGCACTTTACCCTTCCATGCACACTATTTGGTTGGAGATCTGCATTTGGGGAAATGCGGGTTTTGAGAGAGAGCTGTGCTTTTGTTCTCATATTGTCTTGGAAAGTGCAATTTTTAATCCTAAACAAAACATTTTCTACTCCATCCAGTTAATGGGCAATAAGTCCCATTGGATTCAGCAAGCCTTTCTTCTGCAGAGGTGTGCACAGTATAAAGCAAAGTGCATTGTAAACCAGTTTCGGTATTTCATTAACACACTTGATTAACCAAATTACACCCTACTTTTCCTCCCAAAGGAACAGGATTGAAAATTCACCAACCATGCTCTCTGAAATTTCTCACTGAAATTTAGGATCCATCTCACAGCTGCCATGCATCTATGTGGCTAGCTATTTGGTTATTTATTTAGAGCATCTGCAGCATGCTCCTCAGCCCAAAAGGCTCTCAGAGTGGCTCCATATGATCAAATCAAGGCAGTGCCTACACTGCCTTTTACAATCTAAAAAAATAAATAATCCATGACCCACAAGGGGAAAGAGACAGGGAGGTAAGATGAAAGTCAAAAGCCAAATTCAGGCACCAGTTTTTAAGCCGTTTTCTCTCTAAGGAGCAGCTGGGCCTCCAGCAAAGATGGCCAAATGAGCCCTGCTCATGAGGCAATCAGATGGAACAGCTGCCTCCAGGTGACCCTGTTTATTTGCCCTGACTGGTGTCATTAGGCTTGCGTCAACCTCCCTCAATAAAGCTGGGAGCTAGGGTACATGATGGTTCTGAAGGTCTGAGATTCTCTGCATTTGGTAGTGTTTCCTAATATCCAGTAGCATGTGGGATAACCAGCCTCATATATCCAACATGCTTAAATCTAATTAATGTAAGCAGTAAGCTTTCCTGCCAGGCTTACCTCACCTTGGGAGAAACTATTTTGTTCCCCACCTGAAAAGCTCAGCATGTAAAGAGGTCTAAGGTGGTTGCTCCATGCTCGGACTGTATGGCTTTTACAATCCATTATTGTGTTTCTATACCAATAATTTAGGAATTTTCACGACTCTAACTAAGCCAAGCTTTACTGCCTATGTTTTCTGACTGGTGTGTGGAAAAGCACATGAATCTGACGTTTGGAGAGTTTATAACAATTTTGAACTTACCAAACACATGGTCTTTTTCTATGCTGTAAGAAGAGGGGAACTTTGGAAGGAACTTAGAAGGGCATAGTTTCAAGATCTAATAGCCTGTATTCCCACACTTCGTTGCATAATTTGTATTTTTAAATCTCAACACAGCAAGGGCTCTTATAACATAAAGGGAAAACTTGAGACCACTTGTCCCTCAATCAGAGGAGCAAAGTAAGGATGAGGCATGTTGAAAACAAAACTGGAATCTTTTTTTTCCCACAAGTAAATTTTATTGTTTTCCTTACATATTCTTTTCCCACAAATTGTATCAACACCATACATTCCCTTTGACTCTGCCGAGTCGCGACCCCCCTCCCTCCCCACAACCGGTATATTTAACCCCTTTCCATCGCGCACATCATTCTCATATTAGTACTATTATACATTGGAGGTATTATGTCAATCCTGCTAGTGTTTTGACCTCTTTACAGTTCTTCTTTAAATATTCAATAAATTTACTCCAGTTATTTTGGTATCTTTGATCTTCCTGGTCCCGGATCCTCCCTGACAGTTTGGCAAGCTCTGCATATTCTGTCAACTTCACCTGCCACTCCTGGATAGTTGGTATATCTTGTACTTTCCATCTTTGGGACAGAAGGGTTCTCGCGGCAGCTGTAGCATACATGAACAAATTTTGATCTCCCATTTTAATTTCTGTTCCTATTAAACCTAATAGACACACTTCCGGTCTTTTGGGGAAAGTACCGTATTTTTTGCACCATAGCACTCACTTTTTTCCTCCTAAAAAGTAAGGGGAAATGTCTGTGCGTGTTATGGAGGGAATGCCTACGGGTGGCAGGCCTACGGATTTTCCTCCTCTAAAAACTACGTGCGTGTTATGGTCGGGTGCGTGTTATAGAGCGGAAAATCCAGTATATCTAAATATTTTTTTGAGTTCGTTAGAAATTGATTCCCAAAAATTTTTTACCTTATCGCAGGTCCACCACATATGGAAATAGTCCCCATCTGCCTTTTTACATTTCCAACACTTTCTTTCTTTTTTTCTATACATTTTAACTAATTTTACTGGAGTCAAATGCCATCTATACATCATTTTAAGCAAGTTTTCCTTTAAAGCCATGCATCCTGTGAATCTCGAACCCTCCTGCAATGGTTCTAGGGGTTGCTCGTGTGTAAGCAGGTGCCTATCTCCCCGGCTGGGTGCAAATACCTGGCTGGGTTGCCAAAGTGAACCTTTTCTGTCCGGACAGCCACTCACCCGTGGCTGACTCAATCGCTGGCAGAATCCGTGAGTGGGCGTTTCTTAAACTTTTTCCAGCAAAGAAGTTATTTGACGCCTAGTCTCTGCCTACCCTCTCTGCGCTGACGCCTTCTGCGCAGGGAGGGCGTGGGCAACGGAGGACCCCTACTCTCCCCACTGGTCCCAGGCAAGGAGTCATGAGACCACCTCGCCACTTCCCCCAGCTGCCCCCCTTGTCCCCTGGTGCTACGCTGATTCTCTTCCCCAGAAGACGGGCTGCTCCTCCCAATCCCTGGACGCTCTCTGGAATCCCTCTGGCTTTCGCTCTCCCCCTCCAGTACTGATGGCAGTTCCCTGACACCTCCTGCCATAATCTTTTCCACGCATCCAATTCAATGTTATGCCCAATATCAGTTGCCCATTTTATCATTGATTCCTTTACTTCTTCGTCTTTTGTATACCATTCTAGCAATAAACTGTACATTCTTGATAAAAAAAAATTTCTTTACAATCTATTAACTCGATTTGGAATTTTGATTTTTTATCTTCGAACCCATTTCTCTTTTTATCTTTCTTTAGTAAGTCACTAATCTGATGGTATTGCAGCCACCCTGTTAACATCTTTTCAATTTGGTCATATGGTTTGAGCTTTATCCCTTGGTCTGTTTTCCTAGTAATATCCTCATATGTTACTCTTTCCCCCTCCATGTTTACTTTTTTTGTTGTCAGCACCTCAATTGGTGATATCCACCACGGTGTCTTTCTTTCTAGGAGGTTTTTGTTCCGATCCCATACTTCATATAAAGATTTCCTAATCACATGGTTCAGAAAACCTTTATGTACTTTTACTTTGTTATACCATAGGTACGAATGCCAACCATATCTATTGTCGTGGCCCTCTAAATCTAATAAGTCAGTGTTTTCTAAAGTCAGCCAATCTTTTAACCATACCAAGCACGAAGCTTCATAATATAAAGTCAAGTCTGGTAAATCAAAACCTCCTCTCTCTTTCCTATCTACTAGTATCTTCATTTTTATCCTTGGCCTTTTCCCCTGCCAGACAAGTTTCGCTAATTATTTTTGCCAATCCTTAAATTGTCTTATCCCTTTTACCACTGGTATTGCTTGAAATAGAAATAGCAATCTGGGTAGTATATTCATTTTTATCACAGAGATTCTGCCTAATAGTGACAATTTTAGTCGGCTCCATATATCCATATCTTTCTTAATTTCTTTCCATACAGCCTCATAATTGTCCTTGTACAAGTTTATATTTTTTGTTGTCATCCAAATTCCTAAATATTTTATTTTTTTAGCTATCGCAATCCCTGAATCTGCTTGTAATTCTTCCATCTCTTCTTTCTTCAAATTTTTTGCTAGCATTTTCGTCTTGTTTTTGTTGAGTTTAAACCCTGATACCTTCCCAAATTCTTCCATTCTTTTTATTGCCTCTTTTACACTTTGTCTTGGTTCTTCCAACTTTAAGACTAGGTCGTTAATGCCTCTGACTTCTGATGATTCTCTTAGCTTCTTGTTGAAGACCTCTAGGATTGTAATAAATAACAAGGGAGACAAAGGACATCCCTGCCTGGTACCTTTAGTTATCTCAAAATTATCTGATGTGTTGTTATTAATTATTAACTTAGCTTTTTGGTCCGAATAGATCGTGTCAATACCTCTCAAAAAAAATTCACCAATTCCTAATACTTTTAAGTTTTCTTTCATGAAATGCCAAGAAACATTATCGAACGCTTTTTCTGCGTCTATAAACATTAGTACTGCCTGTTTCTCATTTCTGACTTCAAGATATTCAATTATATCTATTAAGTTTCTTACATTGTCCCTTAGTTGCCTCCCCGGCAAAAAGCCTGTTTGGTCTTTGTGTATCACCTTATTTAACACCATTTTTAGTCTATTCGCTAGTATATCCACAAATAACTTATAGTCGTTATTCAATAACAAAATTGGTCTAAAAAATTTTACATCTAGTATATCCACTTCTTTCTTCGGGATCAATGTAATATAGGCTTCTTTCCAGGTATTTGGCATCCTTCCTTCTCTTAAGACTTTATTCATTACTTCACTTAAAACAGGTGTCAGGTATTGCGATAGTGTTTTATAATACTTTGCTGAGATACCGTCCGGTCCTGGGGCCTTCCCTATTTTCATTCTTTTTATTGCCTTCATGACCTCTTGTTCTCTTGACCTCTTGATCTCCTGCTTAAGCATTCTTTTTTCTTCTTTTGAGATTTGATGTAATTTATGGTCTTGGATATACTTCCAATACTTTGCGATGAGTATTCTTGCTGCTGTTGTTGCATACATAAAGAAAGTTCTATCCTTTTTTAACACCGATTGGCCAACTATGCCCAAGAGAAAGGCCTCTGGTTTCTTCAAGAAGGTATATTTAAATACCTTTTTTAATTCATTATCATTTCCCAGAAAGCCTTAATCTTTGGGCACGTCCACCAAAGGTGAAAAAATGTACCTTCAGTTTCTTTACATTTCCAACATTTATTATCGGGCAAATGGTAGATTTTTGCAAGCTTGACTGGGGTTATGTACCACCTGTATATCATTTTCATAATATTCTCTCTTAAGGCATTACATGCCGTAAATTTCATGCCTGTGGTCCATAACTGCTCCCAGTCAGTGAACATAATGTTGTGACCAACGTCTTGTGCCCATTTAATCATAACAGATTTCACCGTTTCATCCTGAGTGTTCATTTCAACAGCAAGTTATACATCTTTGACAAATTCTTAGTTTTGGGTTCTAACAATTCAGTTTCTAATTTTGATTTTTCCACCTGGAAGCCAATTTTCTTATCCGAATTAAATGCCTCCATTATCTGAAAATAATGAAGCCAGTCTCGCACTTTGTTTTTTAGTTTTTCAAAACTCTGCAATTTCAGTCTATCTCCATCTTGTTCCAAAATTTCCCAATATTTCGGCCATTTGACCTCCATATTGAGTTTTTTCAAGGCTTTCGCTTCCATTGGTGACAGCCACCTTGGAGTTTTGTTTTCTAATAAATCCTTGTATCTTATCCAAACATTAAACAGTGCTTTCCTGACAATGTGATTTTTAAATGCTTTATGTGCTTTGACCTTATCATACCACAGATATGCATGCCATCCAAATACGTTGTTAAAACCTTCTAAATCCAAAATATCAGTGTTTTCAAGAAGCAGCCATTCTTTCAGCCAGCAAAAAGCTGCTGATTCATAATAAAGTTTAAGGTCTGGCAGGGCAAATCCACCTCTTTCCTTTGCATCCGTTAGTATTTTAAATTTTATTCTGGGCTTCTTGCCCTGCCAGACAAATCTAGAAATATCTTTCTGCCACCTCTTGAAACGATCCATTTTGTCCACAATTTGCAAAGTTTGAAATAAAAACAACATTCTAGGCAATACATTCATTTTTATCGCAGCAATACGGCCCAGCAGTGAAAGCTTCAAATTTGACCAAATTTCTAAATCTTTTTTCACTTCAGCCCAACATTTTTCATAGTTATCTTTAAATAAATTCCCATTTTTTGCTGTCATGTTGATCCCCAGGTATTTAACTTTCTTAACCACTGTTAAACCTGTCACATTCTGAAACCTCTCTCTCTCCATTGGTGTTAGATTTTTCTCTAAAACCTTAGTTTTTGACTTGTTCAATTTAAATCCTGCAACTTGACCAAATTCTTGAATCAATTCTAAAACCCTTTTAGTACTAGATTCTGGCTCCTGTAACGTCAATACTAAATCATCTGCAAATGCTCTCAATTTGTACTGTTTAGCTCCGACCTGTATACAGTGGTACCCCGCAAGACGAACGCCTCGCAAGACGGAAAACCCGCTAGACGAAAGGGTTTTCCGTTTTGGAGGCGCTTCACAAAACGAATTTCCCTATGGGCTTGCTTCGCAAGACGACAGCCCATAGGGAAATCTCCGGGACAGCGGGGAAGCGCAGCGCGTCTTCCCCACTGTCCTCGGACCTCCTCCCGCCCGGCTTCGGAACGAATCTCCGATGCCGGGCGGGGGGGGAAACGCCTCCTCCCGCCGCCCGGCATCGGAACGAATCTCCGATGCCGGGCGGGGGGGGGGAACGCCTCCTCCCGCCGCCCGGCATCGGAACGAAGCTCCGATGCCGGGCGGGGGGGGAACGCCTCCTCCCGCCGCCCGGCATCGGAACGAAGCTCCGATGCCGGGCGGGGGGGGAACGCCTCCTCCAGCTGCCCGGCATCGGAACGAAGCTCCGATGCCGGGCGGGGGGGGAACGCCTCCTCCCGCCGCCCGGCATTGGAACGAAGCTCCGATGCCGGGCGGGGGGGGACGCCTCCTCCCGCCGCCCGGCATCGGATGGCTTTCCTGAAGACTTGGGGTGGGAGGAGGGTTTTCCTTCCCACCGCCAACATTCAGAATGCTGTTCTGAATGTTGGCGGTGGGGAGGAAAAACCCTCCTCCCACGCAAGCCCCGGGAACAGAGGGAAAGCGCTGCGCGCCTTCCCCTCTGTTCCCGTACCTGTCCTGAAGGCTTGCGGTGGGGAGAAAAGCCCTTCTCCGCACCGCCAGCCTGGCAAGCGGTTTCCCTAGGAACGCATTAATTGATTTTCAATGCATTCCTATGGGAAACCGTGCTTCGCAAGACGAAAAACTCGCAAGAAGAAAAAACTTGCGGAACGAATTAATTTCGTCTTGCGAGGCACCACTGTACCTTTAACCAACTGGTCCCTTCTAATCATGTTCAGCAAAACCTCCAGGACCAAAATAAAAAGAAGTGGGGAAATTGGGCAACCTTGTCGTGTCCCTTTTTCAATTTTAAGTTCTTCTGTGACCACATTATTTACAATTAATTTAGCCTTTTGTTCTGAATAAATTGCACTTATACCATTCTCAAAGCCTTGGCCTACCCCCATACCCTGTAGATTCTTCTTCATAAAGTTCCAAGAAATATTGTCAAAAGCTTTCTCCGCATCCACAAATATCAAAACTGCTTTAGTGTTTATATTCACTTCTAATTTTTCCAAAATATCAATTATATTCCTCAAATTGTCAGACAAATGTCTTCCTGGGAGAAAGCCCGCTTGATCTTTATGAATCTCTTCCATCAACACTTTTTTAAATCTCTTAGCCAAAATGTCAGCAAAAATTTTGTAATCCACATTAAGTAATGATATAGGGTGGTAGTTCTTAAGCTGTGTCTTTTCAGTCTCTGTTTTCGGTACAAGTGTAATATATGCTTCTTTCCACGACTCTGGTGCTCTTTTCCCCTCCATTATTTCATTGCAGACCTCTTTCAAAGGTTGTATTAACCATTCTTTCAAAGATCTGTAATATCTAGAAGTCAATCCATCCGGTCCTGGAGATTTACCCAAATTGCATGTTTTGAATGGCACCTTCTACCTCTTGTTCAGTTATTTTATAGTTCAACATTAGTTTGTTTTCTTGAGATATTTTTTGTAATCCATTTGTTTTCAAAAATTGATCTAGATCTGTTTCTTTCCGTGGCCCTTGCGTATATAGTTGTTTAAAGTACCTCTGGAAACAATTTCTAATCTCTGCTGGGTTCTGTATATTTCTTCCTTCCACTTCTAAGTTCGTGACTGTATTTAGTTTTTGTCTTTTTTTCATTTGCCATGCCAACAATTTACCACATTTATTAGCCGATTCAAATGTCTTTTGTCTCATTTGTTTAATTTTCCATTCTACTTCCTGATTCATCATTTTCATATATTGTACTTGATGTAACTTTAATTCTCTCAAAATCTCTTGAGATTTTGGATTTACTCTCAGTCTTTTTTCACTTTCCTTTATTTTCTCCAATATCCTGTCCTTCTTCTCATTTTGAATTCTCTTCTTTACTGCGTTCTATTGTATTAAGAACCCTCTCATAACCGCTTTACTTGCGTCCCAGATTACTCTTTTCTCCACATTGGTACTCAAATTTATCTCAAAATAATCTCTCAAGGTTTTTTGGGCTTTCTTAAGCACTTCTTCATCTCTAAATAAGGTGTCATTCATCTTCCATCTAAAGGAGCCAGTTGGTGTTAGTTTCATTTCCATCTTGACAGCATTATGGTCAGAGCAAGTTTTTGGGCAGATTTCCACCTTTCTTGTCTTTGGTGCCATTCCTCTAGTTATCCATATTTGGTCAATTCTTGTCCATGTCATTTTGGCTTCAGAAAAGAAGGTTCCCTCTTTAGCCATGGGGTTTCTTATTCTCCAGATATCAACTAAGTCCAAGTTGTCTGTCATGTCAAAAAAGGTTTTCGGTAGTCTACCATCCTTGGTGACTACCTGTCTTTGTGCCTTGTCCATATAGGTAGAATCATAGAATCATAGAATCATAGAGTTGGAAGAGACCACAAGGGCCATCGAGTCCAACCCCCTGCCAAGCAGGAAACACCATCAGAGCACTCCTGACATATGGTTGTCAAGCCTCTGCTTAAAGACCTCCAAAGAAGGAGACTCCACCACACTCCTTGGCAGCAAATTCCACTGTCGAACAGCTCTTACTGTCAGGAAGTTCTTCCTAATGTTTAGGTGGAATCTTCTTTCTTGTAGTTTGGATCCATTGCTCCGTGTCCGCTTCTCTGGAGCAGCAGAAAACAACCTTTCTCCCTCCTCTATGTGACATCCTTTTATATATTTGAACATGGCTATCATATCACCCCTTAACCTCCTCTTCTCCAGGCTAAACATGCTCAGCTCTCTTAGCCGTTCCTCATAAGGCATCGTTTCCAGGCCTTTGACCATTTTGGTTGCCCTCCTCTGGACATGTTCCAGTTTGTCACGTGTCCACTCCATGATACCACTCCATTCATATCTTCTCTTGAACCTCTGCAACAGTAGCTGTAGCAATTTCTTTAGCCTCTTTGGCAATCTGACGTGTTGAGGCCGATTCCTCTAACAGTTTCTGAATAGTCTCTGTATTAGTATTTACTTTCTGTCCCAAATTATTTAAACTTACTGTATTTTGATTAATACTTGTTGTATTTTGATCAATCTTGTCTGATGCCTCTGCTACTTGTTTGCTTATTCTATCCAAAGATTCATTAATTTTAGCCAAAACCTGAGCAAAGGCATCGTCACTTGCCATACCTTTAGTTTTAGATTGTGCCGATGAGGCTGCTATTGGAACCCCACAGGGGCCAGAAGTCGAAGCTCTCCTTTGCAGTCCACCGTCTGTTCGCAATACTCTGCCCGACCTTGTTGCTTGTAACGACTCTAACTTCTCTTTTCCATCTGCCATACCCCTCTAGATAAAACTCAAGGTCAGTCACACGGTTAGATTCAAAATTGTTTTGAAGTGGAAAATTCCAAGAAGGCAGTGTGAGAAACTCCTCAGGCCAGCTGCAATTGTAACTAGTTGTAACAAGTTCCAAATTACACTAGGGGGACACTGTAACAGTCATAAAGTTCTTAAATAGTTTACTTCTTCCTTAAGTCCCCCTAATTCACCAGAAAGATAACAGTCTATCTTAAACAGTTACTTTGAGACCAGGAGGTACCTGTCAGCAATATTGTATCCAAATTGTATTTCCAATGCAGGACTAGCTGTCAAAATATGTTCAAAGACAGTACCTTTTCTCCAACTTTTTACTGTCACTGGGAACCCGTTCCAGGGGGGTTTGAGCGGTGGTTTTTATCTCCTCTTTCTCACTTCTTCTTGAAGAAATAACATTCAAAGCTTCCCCCCCTCTTCCCTCAAATTGAGGGAGGAAAAGTCTTGGTTAGATGATTGGATTGTAGTCCTTTTATACGTCTTTTAAAGCTTCCACTTTCAAGTTCAATGCTTTGTTTTATCTACAAAAGCGGGAGGCAGACTTCCCTTTTATACCTCTCCGCTTCGGCCAAATTCTTTCAATTTTTGTACAGTTCCTTAATTACGTAGAAATCCTACTCACGGATCGTTGTTTTCAAAGCCAAATTTTCAAGGAAGAAAGGCAGCGCTCTCCGGCAACAGCTACGCGGCTTCACTCCACAGAAGAAGCAGACGACTCACAGCACAGCGCTACTTTCCCCGTTCCGTTCCGGAGCCCGTTGCCGGGTTCCTTCACAGATTGGGGGGGGCGCAAACAGTGCCCGCCGAGTCCCAAGTTCACAGGCCTCACCCGCCTGTGATTTCAGGGGTCCCCGCTACGCCAAAGCGGAATTTGACCCTGTTTCCGTGGAGCGGGTTCCCTCCGATTAGAGGGAATCCACCATTAACCGATGGCGCCACCTCCGGAAGTCTATTCTCTTATTATCTTCTTTATCTTTCCTATAAAGATCTCTATAGAATCTCTGAAATACTTTTCTAATTTCTTTCGGGTCCTCAATCATTTTATCCCCATCTTTTATTTTACAAATTGTGTTCTGTTTTTGTCTTGCTTTTATTTGCCACGCCAAGAATCTCCCAACTTTGTTGGCCGATTCAAAAATTTTTTGTCTCATGGCTTTTATTTTCCATTCAATCTCCTGTCCGACTACCATGGAGAACTGAGACTGCAACATTTTTATATTTTGTTTTATTATTTCATCTTTAGGATTTGTTATTAGCTGTTTTTCGTTCTCCATGAACCGGGACAGGATCTCTCTTCTTCTCTCTCCCTGTTTTCTGGAAGCTGTTTTTTTGAATCAGGAAACCCCTTATCACCGCTTTGCTCGTGTCCCAGACTGTTTCAATTGGTGTTTCTTTATTTAAATTCCATTTAAAGTAATCTGCTATTGTCTCTTTTGCAGTTTCCACTACTCTCTGATCATTAAATAAACTCATTCATTCTCCATCTATGTGTAGAAGGGTCATTTCCTTTTAATTCCATATATAACGGATTATGATCTGACAGAGTTCTTGGGAGGATTCTAATTCTGGTAACTCTCGGTGTTAAGATCTTAGAAACCTAGATCTGATCTATTCTGCTGAAGCTTTGGTTTGGTTCAGATTGGAATGAGAATTGTCTTACTGTTGGATTCCTTAATCTCCAAATGTCCATTATTCCCAATGTATTGGCCATATCAAAGAAGGCCTTCGGCAGTTTACCTTCATAAGTATCTCACCTCTTTGTTAGTCTGTCTAAGTCTGGTACCACCACTCCATTAAAATTGCCCAGTAATATTAGTTTCTGATCTAAATCACTATGCTCTGAAAGCCAGGATTGACTTTCCACCTCCACCCTGCTTAGGTGGCGAGCCGATTTGGGCTCGCCCGCAGAGGCTGATGGATCCTGATAGATTCCACCAAGCCTTGCGGGACCTTTCTCCCCCTGGCGACTCATTGACTGAGCTTGTTGAGGGCTGGAATATCCAGCTCCTGGCAGCCATCGATGAGATTGCACCTAAGCGCCCTCTGCGACCCCACAGAAACCGGGCTCCCTGGTTTACCGAGGAGCTCCGGAAAATGAAGCGGGACCTCAGATGGCTAGAGCGAGTATGGCGGGGTGCCCGTGACGGAGCCTCAAGAACATCTTTATAGGGCTTTTATGAAAACCTACGAGATGGCGGTGAAGGCTGCTAAGAAGTCTTACTTCTCGGCCTCCATTGCATCCGCTAACTCTCACCCGGCGCAATTATTTAGTATAATCAGGTCTTTAACGTCCCTTGAGGGACAGCCAAATTTAAATAACAATTTGACACACAGCTGTGAGGCATTTGCGAGCTTTTTTGCGGAGAAGGTCTTGTTGCTCCGCCATGACCTCCCTGCCAATTTGGATACAATAAAGGAACTGGAGGCCCCTCGACTGTCCTCGGGTCCAGTATTGGACCACTTCAACCGGATATCCCCAGCCGATGTGGACAGACTCCTCCGAGCTGGAAAGCCCACCACCTGTCCTCTCGACCCATGCCCGTCTTGGCTGATTAGAACGTGTCCAGACGAGGTGTGGCCCCTCCTGGGGGATATCATCAATTTGTCCCTTGGCACGGGGACATTCCCAGGGGAACTGAAGGAGGCAGTGGTGCGCCCGCTCTTAAAGAAAACATCATTAGATCCTTTAGATCTATCCAATTACCGCCCGGTTTCAAATCTTCCGTTCCTGGGTAAGGTGATTGAGAGAGCGGTTGCTGAACAGCTTGGTGGGTTTCTGGATGAAACATCGGCTCTGGATCCATTCCAGTCCTGCTTCCGCACTGGTCATGGGACCGAGACGGCTCTGGTTGCTCTAACAGATGATCTTCGTAGACAGCTGGATCGAGGCGGGTCGGGGCTGCTGATTCTTCTAGATCTGTCAGCAGCTTTCAACATGGTCGATCACGAACTTCTGGACCACCGCCTAGCCAACGTGGGGATCCAGGGCACAGTCCTTCAATGGCTGCACTCGTTTCTCTCTGGTCGGGGACAGAGGGTGGCGCTTGGGGGGGAATTGTCATCTCGCCACTCCTTGGTGTGTGGAGTACCTCAGGGTGTGATACTCTCCCTGATGCTTTTCAACATCTTTATGCGCCCCCTCACCCAGCTTGTCCGGAGTTTTGGGCTGGGTATGCTGATGACACCCAACTCTATCTGTTGATGGATGGCCATCCTGACTCGGCCCCAGACACACTGACCAGATGTTTGGGAGCTGTGGCTGGATGGTTACGTGGGAGCCGGTTGAAGCTAAATCCTTCGAAGACAGAGGTCCTGTGGCTGGGATGGGACGATATGGGACTGGGGGGACAACTCCCATCTCTTGCGGGGGCGCAATTAGTGCCAGCACCGTCCGTTAAGAGTTTGGGTGTAATCTTCGACACCTCCCTTTCCACGGAGGCGCAGATTGCAGCTACAACAAAGGCGGCATTTTTCCATCTCCGCCAAGCTAAGCAGTTGGCTCCTTACCTCTCTTGCCCTGACCTAGCCACTGTGATCCAGGCGACAGTCACCTCCAGACTGGATTATTGTAACTCGCTCTACGTGGGGCTGCCCGTGAGACTGACCCAGAAACTCCAGCTGGTGCAGAATGCTGCGGCGAGATTCCTTACAGGGTCTTCGCTGCGAGATCACATTCACCCGGTGCTATACTAGCTGCACTGGCTCCCGGTGGAGTACAGGAACAGGTTTAAGGTGCTGGTTTTAACCTTTAAAGCCCTATACGGCCTAGGACCCTCGTACCTACGGGACCGCCTCTCCTGGTATGCCCCACAGAGAAACTTACGGTCTTCAAATAAAAACATCTTGAAGGTCCCAGGCCACAGAGAAGTTAGGCTGGCCTCAACTAGAGCCAGGGCTTTTTTGGCCGTGGCTCCGATCTGGTGGAACACTCTGTCACAAGAGACCAGGGCCCTGCGGGACTTGACATCTTTCCACAGGGCCTGCAAGACAGAGCTGTTCCACCAGGCCTTTGGCCAGGGCACAGCCTGACTCCCTCCCTCGGCAATCTTCGCGGAGCTCTGGCCCAATGGTTGCCAGTGGCTTGAATTAATTAATTTTATAATGAATGATTTTAGAGTGTTGTTTGTGCTGTACTTTTGTACTGTCTTATTGTTGTTATCCGCCCTGAGCCCGGCTTCGGCTGGGGAGGGCGGGATATAAATAAAATTTATTATTATTATTATTATTATTATTATTATTATTATTATTATGTCTCCTCTTGCTTGCTTTTTCTTAAACTAAAAAGTCCCAAGCATTTAACCTTTCCACATAGGGCAGGGGGGCCCAAACTTTTTTCAAAGAGGGCCAGATTTGATGAGGTGAACATGTGTGAGGGCTGACCAAAGTTGTTGAGCTATATTTAGGATTGAAGTTGCTGAGCTTTTTAAAGGATTTTACCCCAGAACATATACTGCCACGGGGACCGGATTAAATCAACCAGCGGGCCGGATTGGGCCCCCGAAACAGACTTTGAACATTCCTGACATAGGGGATTAGCTCCTTCCCCTGGGTCATTTTGGTGGCCCTTTTCTGAACCTCTTCCAACTCTACAATATCCTTTTTGAGGCAAGGCAACCAGAACTCCAAATGCAGTTGCATTTCCCAGACATAGCCGGGATTTATCTGCTGAAAATGGCTTCCAGGCTCAACAACATTGGCCAGATTTTTACTTTTTGAAACATGGCAACCCGAGGTTGCACCATAGAGTTATATATGTAACAAAAAAATTTCACAAGTGCCATCTTCATCCAGCGATCTGTTATGACCTGAAGGTCTGCTTCCAGGTCAGTCACTGCCAGTTCAGACATATATGTGAAATTAAGATCTTTGGCTCCCATAAGCATCACTTTACATTGATATGCACAGAATTGCATTTGCCATCTTACTGCCCATTCACTCGGTTTGGAGAGGTCCCCTTGGAATTTCTCACAATCCCTAACAACTTTAAAAAAACACAGCTCCCAATACTGTTCCTTGGGGAACTCCACTTTCTACATCCCTCCACTGGGAGAATTTCTATTTATTCCTACTCTCTGCTTTTTGTTTTATTCTTACTTCCATTCTGATATGAGCATAGTGGTGCCAAAGAGACATCAGTGGCACATTATGAATCCTAGAATTGTTAGATGGGACCCTGAGGATCATCTAGTCCAACCCCCTGCAATGCAGGAATTCTGCCCACAGTTGTCCCTGGGTGGGCTTGAACCACCAACCACCAGCCAGACACACATACCCATTGTGCCACTTGCTGTTGAGGATCCTAGAGATATTGGGGAAAGTAGCTTCCCAGAGCCTCTGATTCCCTAATATGGATATCAAGTACTTTGACAACTACTTTGCACAGGACTCCTTACCTAATGCAAGTTTCTAGCTTCTCTCATCTAGTTAGAATGAACAGAGGTAATTATGAGTAGTCAATTTTTCATCAACAGGGGTTCTGAATCTTTAATAGTTGCACAAATGAGGAGAATTAGTAGTGGACCTCCAAAAACTGCTCCATTTACTACAGAGATTCTATGCAGATAATACTAATACAATATTGTATTATAAATTCTTGAGATCTGCTCTGGTACTTTATGGTAAAGGGTGAGTAATAGATCAAATCAATACCAGCTGAGCTATTTTTCTAGAGAAAGAGGTGCCAGAACTCCCCCTGAATACCTCCCTGCTTCTCTGCAATGGTGCCCACCTGAGGTGAGCTGGAACTGAGTAGTTTTCTGGCTGGAAAAAAGCCCTGATCAATATTAATACTAACTGTAATGCTAATACGCTGCTGAAATGTTAGCCATCCCTGCTGTGGATGGTAACTTTGAAGGAAGCAGTGTAGTGAAGACTTTCTGCTGAAGAGACTTCACAATGTGTTTTACTTTCTGGTGAATCCAAACAGAACAGAAGGACGTGTGGAGATCAGTTAAAAATGCCAAGGTTGTGGCCATCACAGTGGCAGCAAAATCCTTCTGGGCCAGGAGACAGAATGCTCTCTGAATGTTGGAAAGAGAAAGGTTAGATTGATCCTAGTGGGATTTATGGTGCAGCTTCTGCTTTGAAAAGCCCATTCAGATCAATACGATGGGAGCGCAAGCTCTTGTTAGCATGATATTCAAAAGCCAAGGCCCTGCTTGCCGGTTTGGGAGGCTGAACCCAAGGACAAAGCTGCAGGTTTGCGTCAATTCACCTTCAGTCTTTCAGATAAAGCTCTGAAGTCAGAAAGAGCTGCTTGCGGAAAGTGGCTGCTTGCTGTTGAGGTGGGAATCCTCCCCAAGTACAGACATCCTCAGCAGGGGATGGACGGGTGTGAGGGAATTTATTTCTTAAATTAGATCTTGTCGTTCCCTGTGTAAATAAGTGGCCAAGGGGGCTAAGGATAAAATGAATGGGGAATCCTTTTTAAAACACAATCTAGCAATCCAAGGAGCACAGTTATGGCAATCCAATAGCAACAGCCGGTTACAACCACATAAAAATTAACTTTAATGAGCAGAGGAAGCAGGAAAAAAGAAATAAACCAATTAACAGCATAATCCCTTTGAGCTCAATGGGTCTTACTTGCAAGTTAAGTGCAGCCTTTTGTCACCTGGTGCCATTAGACTGTTTTTCCTATAACTCCCATCAGCCTCCCCCCCCCCCCCGCATAACTGGGTCCTCAGGTAAGTAGGGGGCACTGATTTAGCCCTAGAACAGGCATAGGGACCACCTTCCCCGTGGGGTTTCTGTTGGGTGTGGGTGTGTAAGGAATGGGAAGGGTCAGAGTCAAAAGTGGGTGGAGTCTGTGATGTTGAAACTCAGCTGAGGGGCACATATGGTTCTTGGGCTTCAGATTCTCTTCCTCAGAATAATTCTGTAAAGTGGGAAGTGGGAGGCAATAAATGCCTTAAAACAGCACCTGGCACCCACAAACCCCTTTACAGGATTATGGAGTGTTGTCTAAGTGGACTTCTGGTGGAATAAAATGGTAGTGAGTCACCAAAGCCACCTTCACACCTTACAGGAATAGCGGTTTGATACCACTTTAAGCTATCCTGGCTTCCCCCACAGAATCCTGGGAACTTTGGTTTGTGAAGGGGGCTGAGAGTTATATAGTACTCAGTTTCCTAGGAAGAGGGAAACGTTGTTATAGCACAACTGAACTACTGTTTCCTTCTTCTAAATTCTCCAGAAGTGTTAGAGTAGCCCTCAAAATATCAGTTCTGTGCTATTGAAAGTGGTTAGAGTAGTAGCCTTGGGTGAAAATCCTTGCATCGTCTTAAAGCTTTCCAGGTGATCTTAGCTCAAAAGTGGTGTGGTGTGGTGGGATTTTATTTGATGGAACTCTAATGATCTTTTAATTATTTAATGAGGCAAAGTCTACATCTACATCTAAATCAGTAAATAAGCATGCAAATATATACATAAATTGCCAAACTGTCCCTCCACCCCCCCCCCACCACAAACATTTTGTTCCTGTGTACAGTCAGCTGAAAAGGTCACTGGCATAGCCTGCCATTGGTGGAGGAAGGGAAAGCCACCTAGTGAATGTCCTGGTAAATGTCAAGGAAGATATGAAGAGCTAAAATGTTATACAGCTTGGGAAGGTCAGCGTTCGGCAATAAAGTTGCATTTCTTGGGACTTTGTTCTCAATGAGGCAGGAAACGGATGACGTTAGCATCCTCAGGCCAGCTGTTCACACGTTGCTCCTGGGCAAAGTGATAGAGGGGCATTTGGACAACTCTGGTCACTCTTGGATGAAAGTGATAATCTGTATCCCTTCCATTTGGGTTTCAGGCCTGACTTGGAGACAGAAGCTGGCTTGGTTTCCCCTGCTGAGAGAATGAAAAACCCTTTAAAAAATGTGTGCTAAGACCATTTGTGTCTTTGAGGTTTCTTTGAGAAGACAGAATAGGATTAGTAAAAGTCCAGGGTCCCCCCCCTCAAGAGACCCCCATTCAGCTATGAAAACTCATCTTAGCTCTATTGCACAATTTTAAATGGAATGCATAATTAAACAGTGGAACTCCCTTCCACAGGAGGCAGCAATGGCCGCCAGTTTGGGTGGCTCTAAAAGAGGATTAGACAAATTCATGGAGAAGGGTTCCAGTGGCTCCTAGCCACAGTGGCTCGGCTCGGTCTCCACAGTTGGAGGCAGTAATGCTTGTGACTCCCAGTTGCTAGAAGCCACAGAAGGGGAAAGTGTCACTCTTGTGCTCATATCCCGCCTGCTGGTTCCCCACAAGGGGCACCTGGTTGGCCACCGAAGGGAACAGGTTGCTGGACTAGATGCGGGGGCGTAGGAAGGGGGTGGTGGGGATGGTCCGCCCTGGGTGCCCTCACTGAGGGGGGTGACATTTGGCGCACCGCCTGCCCGCAACTCCCAAGCCTACGCCAAGCCGTTGGGGTAAAGGGGGGGGGAGCTGTGCCGCTTTGCTGGCAGGATTCACCTCTTGCCCCTTTGTTTTGACAAATTAGTGGAGGCTTGGGAGTCGCGGGCGGACAGCGTTTCAAATGTCCACCATGGGTGGCTCACTCCGCTCCCGGCTGCAGGGTGCGCACACCGCTCTGGGCACCTGAGAGGCTATCCCGCGCCTGGGAGGGCACCCTCCACGTCACGCCCCCCTTGGGAGTGCACCCACCCTGGGCAGTGCGAGCCTATGCTCCACCGCTGACTAGATGGGCCCCCTTTGGCCCGATCCAGTAGGCTCTTCTTCTGTTCTTGTTCTTATCCATTTGTAGAGTGTACTCTCTTAATAACACAAAATATAACTCTGAAAAACCTGAAGCACAATGGAAACTTTATTATAAAACTGAACACCCTGGATATGAAAAAGAACTATTTTTTCATGAAAAAGAGTTGTTGTTGTTAAAGGATAGGTAGCAATTTGTGGAAAAATTCACCCACTTTGAAACAGGGGTTTTCATCCCAAAAGTTAACACTGGAAAAACAAAACATAGCTTTATTTATTTCCATGTGTTTTCTAAACTAGGAAGAGAGGAAGTGGGAGGTGTGGCAGATTCAGCCTCCAATGAGCCTGCTTTTCTCCACTTCCTGTGCCCCTTGGCCTCCTCCTCCTCCTCCACTGTGCACCCTCTGTGTGCCTGCTCACCCACCGCCCATATGGCAGGTGGACTCCTGGCAGTGGGCAGCTGAGGAGGAGTAGGCAGGGACGTCATTTCCTGTTTTGCCTCAGGCAGCAAAGCCTCCGGGGCCAGCTTTACTGCTAGAAATGAGAGTTTCTGTGTAATCTAATTTGTCTAAGATAAGTTTTTGAAATGTGCACCTCCCTAGCTGAGAGCAAGTGCTTTCTTTCATGCCTCTTAGCCATTAAAGCCGGCTGGTCTTTTGGCTTACCTTAGCTGTGGATTATTCTGTTGCCAAATCATTCTCAGGCTGATAGTTAAGCAGCCTTTTCTGAAATCCCACTAGAGATGGAAGCTTAAACAATTTATTCATTCACTCATTCATTTTAAAAGGCCTTCCTACTCCAAATAGATACAATCATTGAGATGAAGATAATCGGTGGCATTGGAATGAGACAATTAGAAATGTCAAAGGAAGTGGGAAAGCTAATAAAATGCTACTCCGTTTGGGGAGAATGTGCTACAGTTCAGTCTCTTCTGGATTGAATTGGGCTGGAGGGGGGTGGGGAGCATAAACGATCCTCCCTGTTTCAAATGCCATGCCTGAAAATAGATTTCATTTTATCAGAGAATTATAGTTAATGGTAATCTTAGTCTCTAAAACTACCATTTTGCAGACCAAGCGATAGCTTTATCACCATTTCAGGAAGCTACTTTTCTCTCAAACGCACTATAATGATGTTTGAAAGGTTTCAGTGCTAGCAATGAAAAAGTTTGACTCAAATGGAGATGAAGGAGGGCTGGGAGTGGAATCATGGAGTTGGGAGGTACTTAAAAGATCATCCAGACCATCTTCCCTGCTGATGAATAACAGGGGAGAAATTTGACTTTGTTTCTGATTTAATGAGAAACTATGCAATTCACACCTCTCAAAACAAGACCTTCATTATACAGTTTCCAGCTTAGCCCAGTGGTCAAGGACAATGGGCTTTGTAGTCCACCCACATCTGGTGATCCAAGGTTGAAGAACACTGGAATAGATGAGCTTTGAGGTTCCTTCCAACTCTGGTGTTCTAGGATATCCCCCCTTCCTTTAAATCTCAGTCTTTCTCTCAGACTTTGTTAGTGATTACAGCACCTTTCTGTTTTCCATTCCACCCTAACTGTTTGCAACTTTGAAGACAAATGACCTAATTTGTAGCAAAACTGAAGATTAGAACACATCCTCAAGTCTGCAGCCTCTAAGGTTATCAGCAGGTTGCTGTGATATTGCAAAACAGTTGTGTTACAAGCGCAGATGGATGGAGGCTATTTATTTACAATCAAGACCTTTTCAGTATTGCGCCTTGCTTGCTTTATTATTTTGGACTCAAAAACAAATTGACCAACAAATTAAGTAATAGGGGAACCTGTGGCGTATATATTTGGAGGAATAATTGGGGCTCAGCAAGGAAGTGTAAATGTGTTCTGTTCTATAATATCAGTGGTTATTACTTTGGGGGAAAATATTAAAAAACCAAAACACTGGTAGCTGTGTTTCTAACATTTTGCAACACATAAGGATTGACACTGACAGTAAAGTGGAGCATTTGTAACCATAGCTTTATAACAGAACTTGGAATCAAGGCTTAAAAGGAGAGCTGATAAACAGCCTTCTCCCCTTTGAACCAAGACTGAAACCTCCCAAGACTATTTTTCATTTTAAAAAACAGTAACAGTTTCATTATATGCATTTGCAGGTAAAATATACTTGGGTCCTAAGATAGCGCTGGAACCAAGATAATCTCTGCTACATACACAGCAGGTCCACTTTATGATAATGAATTTGAATTCATTAAATTCATAATAAAATAATAATATTATTAATAATAATAATTCATCCATCCTTAATATCTCTGTATAGATTTTGAAAGGAGAAATACTCTTTTTCCCATGAGCCAGCCACCTACATTTCTCACAATGAAAAACTCAAGGGTGGTTGCTGGTCCTACCCTGTCTGGCATCTCAGCTCTTGCTGTCCCTGAGTTGCGGGCACAGGAGATCTGAAAGATGGAGCGCTCCCTCTGCATGTGAGCTCCTCTCGGAATTAAGAATCCTGCTCCGTGAGAGTTCTAAATCATGTGTGGAGTCCCTGGCCATTCAGAACAAGCCTCTTGCCACACATCTTCACCCTCCAACTTGTGGAGGCAGTAGGGTTGAGTGACCTGGATGGAACAGAGGTGGGGGGGGGGTCTGAGAACACGTCCCACTCTGTTTTCATTCTGAGAAGGTGAGGGCATCTGAATGGACCTCAAGGTAAGCCAAATTTTGGGAGGATGTGGGGGGGGGGACCACAGGGTCCAGGAGCAACTGGTGTGAAGTGAAGTGTGGGAGAAAATTCCTTTTGGAGGTTCGCTAAGGAGGCTCACACCAAACTCCCAGTTAATCAGACTTTATTCATTAATGCAATACTGGACAGATTCCAAGAGAGACTGCAAGAACACACACCCTCTATAGGGAATATACATCATCTTGGCTGTTTAATCCTCGAGTGAACTACCTTTTGCCAAACCAGCATCTCACCATCTCTCACAAAACGATAGCCCTTGAAATGCAACTTCACTCAACCCATTTTCAGAGCCCTCCTTGCACCTTATCTGGAGTTGCTTTTCACTTTAACTGTCAGCATTAGGTAAAGGTAAAGGAACCCTTGACCATTAGGTCCAGTCGTGGCCGACTCTGGGGTTGCGGCGCTCATCTCGCTTTATTGGCCAAGGGAGCCGGCGTACAGCTTCTGGGTCATGTGGCCAGCATGACTAAGCCGCTTCTGGCAAAACCAGAGCAGCGCACGGAAACGCCGTTTACCTTCCCGCCGGAGCGGTACCTATTTATCTACTTGCACTTTGACGTGCTTTCGAACTGCTAGGTGGGTAGGAGCTGGGATTGAACAACGGGAGCTCACCCCGTTGCAGGGATTCGAACCGCCGACCTTCTGATCAGCAAGTCCTAGGCTCTGTGGTTTAGACCACAGCGCCACCCGCGTCCCCAAGTGTCAACATTAGGTTCCCCCTAAAGTGGTTTTCTGGTCAGGCTGCACTCTTGAGCAGTGGCACTGGCCTCATTGGTAATGGGTTTTACAGAATTTCCAGCTCAGGACCCACCCTGGACCTGGCCTCCCAGCACCAGTGTTGCTGCACTCTCTGGGATGGAGTGGGAGCTGGTCAGGAAGGCGATGAGATAGGGCTTATGTGGGAGCACCAGTAGGAGTTAGGCGGTGCACCCACCCTACCCTGACCTCACTGCTGCCCTGCTTCACCCCTGCATCCCCCTAGTATATGGCAGCAATGCTGCTGCTCAGAGGCCATGGTCAGCTCCTTCTCCCCAGTCACTCCAAGAGTAATCTAGCAAGTAGAACTTGTTCATCCCTATCACTAAAGGTAAAGGTAACCCTGACCGTTAGGTCCAGTCGCGGACGACTCTTGGGTTGCACGCTCATCTCACTCTATAGGCCGAGGGAGCCGGCATTTGTCTGCAGACAGTTTTTCTGGGTCATGTGGCCAGCATGACTAAGCTGCTTCTGGTGAACCAGAGCAGCGCACAGAAATGCTGTTTACCTTCCCGCTGGAGCGGTACCTATTTATCTACTTGCAGCTCGACGTGCTTTCAAACTGCTAGGAGGGCAGGAGATGGGACTGAACAACAGTAGCTCACACCGTCACGGAGATTCGAACCGCCAACCTTCTATTCGGCAAGCCCTAGGCTCTGTGGTTTAGACCTATCACTACAGAAGCACAGAAAAGCTGTTCTATCCATGCCCAGCAGACTCGGTAATCCAGCACAGAGTCCAGTGATCTGGGTGTAGCTCAGACCAAAGAGGCAGGCCAAGGCAAGCAGCTGCCTAAAACCCAGTAGAGGTCCTTGTGGCAATTTCTCTTGTTCTGCTAGTAGCTGCAGTTCCATCTCTGGCCAGCTTGCATGGGTGGCACTGAAGCACACCTAAGAGCAGGTCATTGGCTCTGGCAAGACATTCCGATGGCAAAGGTGGTTTTTATGGCTAGAAGTCCTTAGCAAGCACTTTACAACCATAAGAAAAATCAGGGCACAATTTGTCTAACCAGTAGAAAGTGATTGCCTAATAGGCTTTGGAATTTCAGACCTTTCAAGTGCATTGTGACTATTTCAGTGTTTAAATGAAAATAGGTACCAATCTGAAACTCAAAAGCTTACGGTGAATGGAATTGGATTACTGTCTCCAGCACCTGGCCTTCCTTGCCTCCTGGCTGATTACCTGTCATATCTGGAGACTATTGTTTATAAAGAAAAGAAAAGAAAAGAAAAGAAAAGAAAAGAAAAGAAAAGAAAAGAAAAGAAAAGAAAAGAAAAGAAAAGATGCTGCATGAATTCGCTAGGAGTGAATCAATAGAAAAGGTGTGACATAAGAGAAAGAGATCAAAACCAAAATAAGGCAATGATTTCTGAGTTTGTTTTGCTGGGTTTTTTAAATTAAGACTTTAAGTCCATTTCCCAAGATTAATGTCACCGTAGAATAATAATAATTATTATTATTATTTTTATTATTTGTACCCTGCCCATGTGCTTGGTGTATGTTTAAATTTAAGCTAAATGCTTTCCACTGGTTTTAATATTATATTTGCCCTGAGACCTTAGGGAGTGAAGGGAGGGTATAGAATAATAATATAATGTAAAAATTAGCTTTGATTTCAATGAAAGTATGGTTGTTGTTGTTTTTCAAAAATAGATGATTATTTTTAAAAAAATTGTGTAATACAGTTGCTGGATCTCCTGTGGTTCAGATTCTGAGGCAGAAGGGGATGGAATCTAAGGGTGAAGTGTCTGGAGATCAAGCATTGGAGCCTTATGCGCTAACAGCAGGGCCTTGTGACTTTGGGTCATCCTTGTGGAGAACCAGAAGCCAATCAGGCCTGGGGGGAATGTCAACCAATCTGGAGAGAGTGGAAAGTTTAAAATTAGAGCCAGACAGTTAAGCTGTCAGATAGCGTTTGGCTAAACCCGGATAACACATGTTTAGGGCAGAGATAGTTTAGATTGGGCTCAAAAAGGACTAGCCTAGCCTAGGGATTAGCTGGGTGATCAAGGGTTTTCTAGGCAGGATAACCCAGATTGTTTCTCTGAAGTAAAGGAAAATATCCTAAAACGGGCTGGAAGTGTTTTACTAGTTTGGTATAAATCACCATTCAAGGAAGAATCTAGTTTACTTCTGTAAAGTGTTGTGTAAAGTAACCGTTCCACTTTTACCCTCATGAAGTATGTTTAAATAAGATTCCAACGAAATGTACGCAGAAAGATCTGAAGGAAGTAAAAAGACAGACAGAACGAATTAGAAGAGAAATTACAGAAATGAATAGGGCACAGGAGGAGATGTTGGATAATCTATCTACTTTGGAGATGAAGCAAAAAGAGCAAAATCTGAAATTCAGGGGTCTCCCGGAGACGCCAAATGAGAATATAAGAGCTAAAATAATAAGAGAATTGGCTGGGTGGATGGAACTAAGAGAAGAAGATATTGGCCCAATGATAATGAATGTCTTTAGAATAAAGGTTAGATCAGTGAAAGCAAGGGCAAAAAAGCTTCCTGGAGATGTTCTAGTTATGTTTAACTCTATGGCCATAAGAAATGAAATACTGAGAATGAATTACAACAAAAAATTATTCATAGATGGAGTGAGAATCTTGATTTTTAGGGAGATTCCTGCCAGGTTTCTGAAACAAAGGGGCATTTATAAACAAATGGTGAGTCTACTGAAAAGGAATGGAATTCAGCATAGATGGGAATTCCCAGAAGGAATCTCTTTTTACTTTAAAGATAAAAGATTCAAACTAACTAGCCCCCAAGAGCTAGAAAAATTTTCCAGAAGATACGACAAAGAGTTAGGGAGGATAGAAAAAACAAAACCAAGACGGGATCAGAAAGAGGAAGGAAAGGAAGAGAAAGAAGAAGAACAACAGGAAGAAGAGGAGGAACAAGAGGAAGAGAGAGAAGAATCAGAGGAAGAAGACAACAACAGAGAACAGTAAACTTAGCTCAACTGAGTGAGAACTCTTAGATAAAAGAAATAATGAAACTGAAAGTATTTTCTTGGAATGTTAATGGGATGAACAATAGAAATAAGAGAGGAAAAAATAGTCATATTTTGATTAAGCGAAACCTGGATATCATATGCCTGCAAGAAACACATGTAGCAAAAAAACATAAAAGAATTTTAAGTAATAAAAAACTGGGCCAAGAGTTTGTTGCGTCAGACTTGAACAAAAAAAGAGGTGTGGTAATATATGTAAAAGAGAAGCATGATCCAAAATTAATTTTTAAGGAACATGAGGGAAGAATATTGATTGTACAAATTGGGTTTCAAGGGGGAAAATGGCTGATTGTGGGGATTTATGCACCAAACAATAAGAAAGCTGAATTTTATACAAAGTTGAATGAATTAATGTTAGAGTATTTAATAATAATAAATAATAATAATAATAATAATAATAATAATAAATTTTATTTATATCCCGCCCTCCCCAGCCGAAGCCGGGCTCAGGGCGGCTAACAACAATAAAACAGTACAAAAGTACAGCACAAGCAACACTCTAAAATCATTCATTATAAAATTAATTAATTCAAGCCACTGGCAACCATTGGGCCAGAGCTCCGCGAAGATTGCCGAGGGAGGGAGTCAGGCTGTGCCCTGGCCAAAGGCCTGGTGGAACAGCTCTGTCTTGCAGGCCCTGCGGAAAGATGTCAAGTCCCCGGACTTCCGGTGCACCGCGATCTCAACGCAAGCAGGGTTCGTACCGTGAGGGAGAACCCGAGCTATTCTGAAGGACAGGGGCAACTCCAGGGCGCGGAGACCCCCTAAAACACTTCTGGAGGGTGTTCAGAAGGTCTGGTTCCCGGCGCGGCCAAAGAGCGACCAACCCGGCCACCAGGTAGCTTCGGAAGAAGTGAAGAGCGCGGCGGAGAGGTCTAGCGGGTCGAGGGAAGCCATTACTCACCTTCAGATAGCGAAGCCCTAAGCTTGCTGAGAGAGCGGTACGCTCTCAGATTAAAGGACTCCGAACGCAAAATATTTAAAACTCTGCGGTTAAAAGAACAAGGAAGCTTCGGAGTAACAAAGAGACGCAAATGGAGTTTAGCTGGAAAGCCGGAATCAACTTAGACGCAACGCGACGCCAGTGCAGGAGAAAGTGAAAGTGAGTCGCCTTAGCGGATACGCTGTTTCCCTCCAGGTATCTTCCTTAAAAAAAAAGTAACTTTACAAGCAGGAACGTTAGATTAAAAGAACGGAGGGAAGAGAAGGGGGGCCAGAGATAAAGTATCGGAATTAGGCGTCCGTGGTGAAACAGAGGGTGTAAAGAGGAGAAGGGGCGTTTCTCTATTGTTGTGTTAGAACACAAGGAACACCAAATCCGGAAGAGAAGGCTCCGCCGCCATTAAGAACCTTTGAGCGTGGTGACTGAGAAAAGTAAAAAGAGGACAATTATCTACACTTAGATTGGTATTTCTGCGTGTATGATCTTCCTTTTTCTTCAGTTTGTTTGCTGGAACTGGAAACTTGGGACTTCGGATTTACTTGAGAGTCTAAACTTGGGACTTTGGATTTACTTGAGAGACTAAACCTCTGGAGAAACAAGATACTGATATATTCCCAGAAATAACGCCAGCTCATAGAGATTTGGTGACATCTAGTGGCTGGATGGTGACTGTCTGATACCCGACCGTTTTCTGCCTCCCCTGCCCTGCTTCCTTTTTCATCTACCCTCTCCTATCTATTCCTTCGTTAGATTTCCTTTCCATTAATTATTCCCGTAAGCCTACTCAGTAATATGGATTAGCCTGATTAGAGGCGAGAAGAATCTCTGGTATTGGAATACCCCTAGTGGAGGAAAGAAGAAGTTGCGGCAAAAACCTTATACTGACTTTTTGAAAACATATATATATAAGGGATTGGTAACTCTGATTAGTAAAAATAACGACGGAAAGTTGATATAAGGAAAATTGACCAAGGGGGATATCTAAAGGAGAGTATTAGAAATAATTACGGGGACAAAGGTATTGTTTGGGCACGGGGAAATATAAGAGTGTAAGATGTCACATACAGGAAAGAAAGGAATGAATGGGGGGACCTCAGGCGATAGGAGGGGCTCCAAACAAGAGGCAGACTTTAAGTCAGATATTTTGAAGATGTTTGCGGAAATTAAACAGAGTCAAGATAATTTAGAACGCAAATTAGAGCAGGTGGACAACAAGATTGGGAAAATGGATAAAAAAATGGACGAAACTGTTAATGAACTTAAAGGCCAAATAAAGGAAGTTTTCAGGAGAACGCAGCTCACAGAGGAAGGATTAAAGAGGACAAGGGTGGAACTAAAGGATATGAAAAGGGATAAAGAAAGGATCAAAGTAGAAGTGATGGATTTAAATAAGGCACAGGAAGGATATTATTGCGATGAATGAACTGAGGCAGAGGGAGGTGAATCTGAGATTTAGAGCTGTGCCAGAGACACAAAGTGAAAATATTAAGGAGAGACTGATAATGGAGCTAGCGGAATGGCTGGGAGTACCAGTTGAGGAAATGGCCAAAAATGTACAGAACGCATTTAGAATGCGGGTTAAAACAACAAGAGTAAAGAAATTTACAGGCGATTGCCTGATTACATTTAAGGATAAGGAAATGAGGAATAGGATTCTTCAAAGGAATAGAGAAAAGAGGTTGAATATAGAAGGGAACTATATAATTATCTTTAAAGACATCCCAATCAGATTACTTAAACGAAGAGACTCTTACAAATCATTGGCGCAGACATTGAAGAAAAATAAAATTGAATTTAGATGGGAATTCCCGGAAGGGTTATCATTTACGTATAGAGGTAAGAGGCATAGGTTGTCAAACCAGGAAGAAACCGGGAAATTTCTGAGGAAATATAAGGAATTAAGAGTAGAGGTGAATGGAGCAGGGGGAGCAGAGGGAGGATTACCAGGAGAACCAGGAACAGAGGAGGAGGAGGAGGGAGGAGGAAGCGGACCGGACGAAGAGGTAGAGGAGGAAGAGGAAGATCCAGCGAACTTATAAAGAAAAGGAAAACCTAGGCGAGAGTTAGGCAGTATGGGGTTAAAAATTTGGAATTGGAATATTAATGGGATGAACGAAAAAAAAAGGAGGAATAAAATTGAGCAATTTCTGAAAAAGAAAAATTTGGACATTATCTGTCTACAAGAAACGCATGTAGCCAGAAGGCACAAAAAAGTGTTAATTAATAAAAGATTGGGAAATGAATTTGAATCTTCAGATAAGGAAAAGAAAAGAGGGGTGGTATTGTATATTAAAAATAAGATCGAAGCAAAAACAGTATTTAAAGACGAAGAGGGGAGGATGATAGGGGTCAGTCTTAATTGGCAAGGAGAAAATCTGGTGGTAGTTGGGGTATATGCCCCAAATGGTAACAAGACCGAATTCTTCAAAAACTTAGAAGAGAAACTACTAGAATATGTGGACCAAAAAATTATTCTAATGGGTGATATGAACGGGGTGGTTTCTCTAGAAGTGGATAGACTGAGGGAAGGAGCAAGTAAAGAAGGAAAACTACCAAAATCCTTCTTCTCAATGGTGGAAAACTGTAACTTGACAGATATTTGGCGCCTCAGACATCCATTAGATAAACAATTCACCTTTCACTCCGAACCTAATCAGTCGATGTCACGTATAGATCAGATATGGATCTCGAGTGAGTTATGTCCAAGAGCCAAACTAATAGAAATAAGACCGAAAGTAATCTCGGACCACAGTCCGATAGAATTGGAATTGGAAAGTTTAGAGATAAGAACTTTCAGATGGAGATTGAAAGATTATCTCCTGGATGACCAGAAAATTGTCGAAAATGCACAGAAAAAATTGATGGACTACTTTGCGGACAATTGTGACAAAGGAACAAAGGCTAATGTAGTATGGGACGCTAGTAAGGCAGTAATAAGAGGATATTTTATCCAACAGAATGCAATCAAAAATAAGAATAGAGAAAAAGGTAAAGAGGAAATTCTAAAGCAGATAATGGTAAACGAACAAAAATTATCTCAGAAACCTAACTGTCAGAAGGCGAAAGAAAGAATAAAAATTTTACAAGCCCAATTTGCCACAATAATAAATAGAGAGGTGGAGTGGAACATCAAAAAACTAAGACAAAAAAATTTTGAATTCTCGAATAAATCAGGCAAATGGCTTGCTTGGCAAATTAAAAAAAGAAAGGAACAGGGCACAATAAATAAAATAATAGTGGGGAGGGAAGAAATAACTGACCCAAAAGGAATTAGGAGGGAGTTCCTCAATTACTATAGAAGTCTGTATAACAATAAAGAGAGAAACAACTTAAGGAGGATAGAGAGATATCTGAAGGATAAAAGGGTGCAGAAAATCTCAACAGAGGAAAAACAACGACTGAATATCCCAATCAGAAATGAGGAGATAGAAGAAGTAATTAAAGACTTAAAGAGGGGAAAAGCCCCAGGCCCCGACGGATTCACTGCAGGCTATTACAAAGAGATGAAACCCATTTTGGTGGGTCCTCTGAAAGAGACGATGAATAATATTTTAAGGAAAGGTGAAATCCCAGAGACCTGGAAGGAGGCATACATCACATTCATCCCTAAACAAGATGCAGACCCAACTCAAGTTAAAAATTATAGACCGATCTCACTGCTAAATACAGACTATAAAATATTTGCAGGAATCCTGGCAAGGAGGCTGAAGAGGCTGTTATCAGAGATTATTCATAAGGACCAGGCGGGATTTCTGCCAGGTCGGCAGATGAGAGATAATACAAGAAACATAATCAACATGTTAGAATACCTATCTGTGAGAATTGATAAACAAGTTATAATGATGTTCGTGGATGCCGAGAAGGCTTTCGACAATGTGATATGGGATTTTATGTTGAAAAATCTAGTACATATGGAGGTGGGTAATGACTTCTTTAACGGGGTAAAAGCAATATACACAGAGCAGAAAGCCAAACTGATAATAAATAATACTGTGACAGAAGAGATAAAGATACAGAAAGGAACAAGACAGGGTTGCCCACTCTCCCCGCTATTGTTTATAATAGTATTAGAAGTCCTTTTGAACTCAATAAGACAAAATGGAAAAATAAAAGGAGTGTTAATCGGACAGAATGTGTATAAGATTAAAGCTTTTGCTGATGACGTAGTAATAATGACAGAAGAACCAACAACTGCAATAGAAGAAATACTAAAGGAAATAGATCAATTTGGAGAGGTCGCAGGCTTTAAATTAAATAAGACAAAAACGAAAATGATAGGTAAAAATGTGAACCAAAAGACAATAGAAACAATTCAACATCAATCGCAGATAGAGGTGGTCAAAAAAGTGAAATACCTCGGTATTTGGCTAACACCTAAAAATATAGACTTATTCAAAAATAATTATGAGCCGATGTGGAGGGGAATAAGAAAGGATTTGGAAATATGGGGAGGGTTGAAACTGTCATTCTGGGGAAGGATTAATACAATTAAGATGAATGTTTTATCAAGGTTGATGTTCCTATTCCAGACCATCCCTATAATCAAGGGGAGCCGAATCTTTAAGGACTGGCAAAGAGTACTTTCAAGATACATCTGGCAGGGCAAAAAACCTAGAATTCAGTTCAAATTACTAACAGATATAAAGGAAAGGGGGGGCTTTGCCCTGCCAGACTTGAAGCTATATTACGAGGCTTCATGCCTCTGCTGGATAAAAGACTGGGTAAAGTTGGTGAACAAGGAGCTACTCGACTTGGAGGGCTTCGATAATAGATACGGCTGGCACGCCTATTTATGGCAGAATAAAAGGAAAGTACATAAGGGATTTGAAAATCATATTTTTAGAGGGCCACTAATCGAAGTATGGGAAAAGTATAAAAATCTGCTAGAATTTAAAACACCACATTGGCTATCACCTCTTGAAGTAATGAGTGTGAAGACTATTAATATGAGAAGTAATTGGGCAACATATAGTCAGTTATTAATTAAGGAAGATGGGAAATGGAAACTAAAACCATATGAGCAAGTTAAGGAGCATGTTTATGACTGGCTACATCATTTCCAGGTGAATGAGATGTTTAGAAAAGATATCAAAGAAAGAGGTTATGCAGACAAAGATTCCAAATTTCAGATGGAGATTATAAACAATGAAGTGAAAATCATATCTAAAATGTATAGGATGCTGCTAGATTGGAACTTAGGAGATGAGGAAGTCAAATCGGTGATGATCCGTTGGGCAAGGGATGTAGGTCATAGTATACAATTTGAGGACTGGGAGAAACTTTGGAAGGATGGGTTAAATTTTACGGCGTGCATAACGATAAAGGAAAATGTCATGAAGATGTTCTACAGGTGGTACTTAACACCTATGAAACTATCGAAAATGTATAAGGGGGACAACAAGTGTTGGAAATGTAAAGACAAAGAGGGCTCCTTTTACCACATGTGGTGGGAGTGTGTAAAAGTGAAACAGTTTTGGGAAAAAATATACATTGAACTAAAGAAGATTTTAAAATATACGTTCACAAAG
This sequence comes from Podarcis pityusensis, assembly GCF_964106645.2. Taxonomy (NCBI): domain Eukaryota; kingdom Metazoa; phylum Chordata; class Lepidosauria; order Squamata; family Lacertidae; genus Podarcis; species Podarcis pityusensis. Next base: position 52,500,710 of record NC_138039.1, on the reverse strand, counting down.
AAATCAGAAATTTTCCTATTAGGGATACTAGGCCACGAGATAAAAAAGGAAGATTGTAGATTAGTATACTATGCAGTTACAGCAGCAAGGGTAGTTTTAGCCCAGAAGTGGAAACAGCAGGAAATACCAACGGTAGAGGAGTGGAGATCAAAGCTGTTAGACTACGCGGAGTTGGACAAACTGACAGGAAAAGTTAGGTATATAAGAGACCAAAAGTTCATCAAGGATTGGGGAAAGTATGTAGATTACCTGGAATATATTAGTGAGGGACAAACAACGCTAAAGGGATTCAGAGATGCACTGTGAAAGACTATGAGTTACTGTCCAAAGAAAATAGGAGATAGAGAAAGGTTAATGACAATATAAGCCAAGAAATGCGCAACTTTAATTACTACTTCGAATGATTTACGGACAAGCTGAAGGAAGTCTTGAAAGGGATGATTATGTAATATTGTTAATGTGAAAAGTATAAATTTGTGTAACTTTTTCTTTTTCTTTTTCTTTTTTTCTAGTACTGTTTGTCTGTGTATTATTTTCCTTTGTTTATCTGTGTGTTAATGTTTATTTTCCCATGGAATTAACCAATAAAAAGAATTATGAAAAAAAAAAAAAGAAAGATGTCAAGTCCCGCAGGGCCCTAGTCTCTTGTGACAGAGTGTTCCACCAGATCGGAGCCACGGCCGAAAAAGCCCTGGCTCTAGTTGAGGCCAGCCTAACTTCTCTGTGGCCTGGGACCTTCAAGATGTTTTTATTTGAAGACCGTAAGTTTCTCTGTGGGGCATACCAGGACTGCTTAGCTTGGCGGAGATGGAAAAATGCCGCCTTTGTTGTAGCTGCAATCTGCGCCTCCATGGAAAGGGAGGTGTCGAAGATAACACCCAAACTCTTAATGGACGGTGCTGGCACTAATTGCGCCCCCGCAAGAGATGGGAGTTGTCCCCCCAATCCCATATCGTCCCGTCCCAGCCACAGGACCTCTGTCTTCAAAGGATTTAGCTTCAACCAGCTCCCACGTAACCATCCAGCCACAGCTCCCAAACATCTGGTCAGTGTGTCTGGGGCCGAGTCAGGATGGCCATCCATCAACAGCCCAAAACTCCAGACAAGCTGGGTGAGGGGGCGCATAAAGATGTTGAAAAGCATCGGGGAGAGTATCACACCCTGAGGTACTCCACACACCAAGGAGTGGCGCGATGACAATTCCCCCCCAAGCGCCACCCTCTGTCCCCGACCAGAGAGAAACGAGTGCAGCCATTGAAGGACTGTGCCCTGGATCCCCACGTCGGCAAGCATACTGATGGCAACCCAGCCCAAGACTCCGGACAAGCTGGGCGAGGGGGCACATAAAGATGTTGAAAAGCATCGGGGAGAGTATTGCACCCTGAGGTACTCGCAGAGGTACCTGAGTACCTGAGGTACTCGCAGAGACCCTGAGGGGTCGCAGAGGGCGCTTAGGTGCGATCTCATCGATGGCTGCCAGGAGCTGGATATTCCAGCCCTCAACAAGCTCAGTCAATGAGTCGCCAGGGGGAGAAAGGTCCCGAAAGGCTTGGCGGAATCTATCAGGGTCCATCAGCCTCTGCGGGCAAGCCCAAATCGGCTCGCCACCTAAGCAGGGTGGAGGTGGAAAGTCAATCCTGGCTTTCAGAGCGTAGTGATCAGACCATGGCACCTTCATCGAAGGAGACATGATCACATCTATACCTACGCCAAAGATCAAATCCAGCGTGTGGCCTGCTTGATGTGTGGGGCCCGAAACAAACTGGGAGATCCCTAGTGTCGCCATGGAGGACACCAGGTCCAGAGCCTGTGAGGAGGGAGTGGCATCAGCATGGATGTTGAAGTCCCCCAATACCAATAGGTTAGGGAACTCCAAGGCCCAGCCGGCCACCACCTCCAATAGGTCTGACAGGGTGGCTGCTGGTGCGCTAGGTGGCCGGTACACCAGCCAGACAGCCAAGCTCTCCTCGGAGCCCCACACTAGGCCAACACATTCAAGGCCGGGGATCGATGGCGATGGTAGAGCCCTGAAAGGACAATCTTCCCGGATTAATAATGCCACCCCTCCCCCCCGGCCCACAGTCCGCGACTGGTGGAGGACGGAGAAACCTGGGGGCGCCATCTCTCGTAAGGTAACTGTTTCTCCTTCGCGCACCCAGGTCTCCGTCACACAAGCCTGGTCGACCCCCTGCGAGGTAAAGAAATCTCGCAGGGTGGCGGTTTTGTTGCCTATAGACCTGGCATTGCACCGCACCAGTGACGGAGGTGAGTAATCCTTGCTCACCCTACCCTCGTCCCTCGGGATGAGGCGCAGATTGGAAGGGGTACGAGCATATCCATATCTCGATCCCCTTCGCCTATAACATCTGCCCCCACCGCCATACCTCCCTTGCCCCTCCACGGTAGCAATCCCAAGAGTCATAGTAGCCTCCATTGATGGCAATTAATGATAGAGATGTAGAGAAAGTGGCTAGAGAAAAGTTTTTCTCCATCTCATAACCCTGAGAAATTGTGGGGATCCAATGAAGTCGAATGTTGGAAATCTCAGGACAGACAAAGAAAAGCATTTCTTCACACAGCACATAAACTATGGCATTTGCTCCCCCAAGAGGCAGTGATGGCTGCCAACTTGGACCACTGTAAAAGAGGTTGAGGCAAATTCCTGGAGGCCAGGCCTGTCAATGGCTGCTGGCCACAATGGCTCTGCTCTGCCTTCCCATGGTCGAAGGCAGCAACGCATCTGAGTTCCAGTTGCTCTTGTGCTCGAATCCTACTTGTGCGTTTCCCACAGGTTTCTTGTTGGCCCTTGTGAGGACAGGAGGCTGGACTAGATGAGCCACTAGCTGGATCCAGAAGGCTCTGCTTAGGTTCTTATGAGTTGTTCCAGAGGGGCCAAAACACTACATGGGGAAAGGATACCAATGGATGGAAGAAAACACACACACCTTATTTTCCCCTACCCATGTGGCACCAGGGCCTTTCTGTGACACCTCCAGTCTTCCCTCTATTCATTATATGTATTTACAAAACTACAGGACTCTGTCAACATGCCCTGAGGTTGTCTGGAAGTGCTGCACAAGAGAAAATGCTGACTCTACATAAACATTACACATCTCAAACCTAGAGCAGCAAAGTCATTGTGTGCCGTAGGCTATTCTGCACTGTGTTATTTGGTACCACAGCTTTGTCGTGAAAAAGTGCCTTGTGCATAGAATTCTACGTTAACACACTCATACCCACACCCTGATCTGAACTGCACCTTAAAAGTCTCCTTTCAAAATAAGCCAGCATTAACACTTTGGTGACCACAACATTGGCAATCAAAAGTAAGCTTTCCAAGAGAAGGGGCAGGGATTGCACATCTGGCTGCTAACAAGTTCTTGTAGTTTTTTGGAATATGACAGCAATAAATTAAATCAAATGCAGTTGTTATGGCACATACAATGGGGAACACACACACAAACAATCTATTTATTAAGGTAATAAGCAGCAGTTGGCAGGAGGCCAGAAAAGGCACAATAATAACTGTGGGAAAACTATTAAACAAAAACGGAAGAAATTACAGTGATGTATGCTATGCATTTACGTACCTGGTAAATGATACATGATGTTAAGTCTCATTTACAACAATGATTCCTTGGGCTTTGTGTTATCTCTGGAATGGAAAAGGGTAAAGGTAAAGGGACCCCTGACCATTAGGTCCAGTCACAGACAACTCTGGGGTTGCGGCACTCATCTCGCCTTATTGGCCGAGGGAGCCGGCGTACAGCTTCCGGGTCATGTGGCCAGCATGACTAAGCCACTTCTAGCGAACCAGAGCAGCACACGGAAACGCCGTTTACCTTCCTGCTGGAGCGGTACCTATTTATCTACTTGCAATTTGTGCTTTCAAACTGCTAGGTTGGCCGGAGCAAGGACCAAGCAATGGGATTTGAACTGCCGACCTTCTGATCAGCAAGCCCTAGGCTCTGCAGTTTAACCCACAGTGCCACCCACGTCCCATCTATGGAATGGAACTTTTATTCAAATAAACAGAATAAACAATTGGTGTGATTAATTCAACTCATAGCTTTTATTCTTTTTTTAAGTATAGGAGGTTCAGAGACTATGTGTTCACAGTAACCCTGGAAAGGAACCCCCCCTCCCCATTTTGTCTGGGGTCAGTAAGTGCTGAAAATGAGACAGTTGTGGAAGTAAGATTTCAGATCTTCGTCACTGCACCACATTGGTATTGCAGTGGAGGTTGGGGGCAGGCAGACCTTAGCTCAGAGGCAGAGCACCTGTTTTCCATGCAGAAGGTTCCAGGTTCAATTCTGGACATTAGCAGTTAAAAGGATAAAGTAAGAGGCAATGGTAAAGACAGGTCTTCCCAAAAACTTGGATGCACCTGCACACTCCTTGGAAACTAATGAAAAATACTCACTGCATAGAAGATGAATGTTCTTATATATATCACAGAGCAATATCAGGGGTCTGGCTCTGTGTCCCCCTCACCATCCAAAGTTGGGCAGGTGGGTACAAGAGACAGGTCCCTTTTAATGGTGGCACCATTGTTATGTAATGTCCTTCCTAGGTAAAAATGGTAAAGGCCCCCTGGACAGTTAAGTCCAGTCAAAGGCGACTATGGGGTTGTGGCGCTCATCTTGCTTTCAGGCCGAGGGAGCCAACGTCTGTCCACAGACAGCTTTCCGGGTCATGTGGCCAACATGACTAAACTGCTTCTGGTGCAACGGGACACCGTGACGGAAACCAGAGCGCATGGAAATGCCATTTATCTTCCTACTGCAGTGGTACCTATTTATCTGCTCATACTGGCGTGCTTTCAAACTGCTAAGTTGGCAGAAGCTGAGACAGAGCAACGGGAGCTCACCCCTTTGTGCAGATTTGAACCGCCGACCTTCCGATCAGCAAGCCCAAGAGCCTCAGTGGTTTAGACCACAGCGCCACCTGCGTCCTAGGAAAGCCTGCTTGCCCCCATCTCTGGTTACCTGCCACCTTTTCAGAGGGCTTTCAGTGATCCACAGCTGGTATTTAAGGATCCAGTCCTAGCTGCACTTCCCTGGGAGTAAGTCTCATTGAACCCAGGGTTTCTTAACTCTGAGCAGCCATTGCTTAAAGCTGATGTTCTATCATCATACAGTGGATGCTCGGGTTGCGAACGTGATCCGTGCGGGATGCACATTCGCAACCCACAACGTCCGCAACCTACAGCGGCGCGTCTGTGCATGCGTGGGTTGTGATTCGGTGTGTCTGCGTATGTGCAAAGCGCGATTTAGCACTTCTGAGCATGCGCGACCGCCGAAACCCAGAAGTAACCCGTTCCAGTACTTCTGGGTTTCGGCGGTCCGCAACCTGAAAAAATGCAACCTGAAGCGCCTATAACCCGAGGTATGACTGTATTTTAATTGACTCATGACATGCTAATTCTTTTATTGCTATGTTTGCTTTCAGTTTATTTCCTATGGTCTGGCTTCACCCGCCCTTTTGTCTAGAAATCAAACTGTAGATAGAATCAGAAAGAGCTGTACAGTAAAATTATTTTAACCATCTGCATTTATGATCCCACTCAGGCCAGCCGTTTAGCAATCTCATGCCTGGTTTTCTCCAACTCTGTAAGGTTAACTGCTCTTTTAATAGAGGTAAATGGAGGTTATCAGCTTGGAATAGCACTAAATCAGCATCTCCATTAAAAATAAAAAGAACATTAGTTATTGCCAGCTAATGAAATACTTACTCATGCTAGTTATTGAATCCTTAGGTGCCCATTATGATTTATTTAGATTTTCTTTTGCTGGTAGAATAAATAGCTGTGCTTTCCTTGCAAAGATGCCCCTGGCACGTGCCCATAATCACAGCCCAAGAAAAGGTTTACCACCCTTAACTGCCAGGCGCCTGCCCTGCCTCCTAATCTCCACAAGGCACTTTAAAATGTCACTTAAGCTCAAATACAGGTTTCAAATTTCAGCGGCACCCTGTGCAAGCCCAACATTCCTCTACCGGGTGTCCTCCTGCATCGCTGACCATTGACCATGCTGGCTGGGGCTTATGCGAACTGCAGTCAAGCAACTTCTGGGGGGCACCTGGTTGGGAAAGGCTGGCATTAGTACTATAAGCCTGTGTGTGTTTATCCACTGTCATCCCTTGGAACACAATAATCCTAAACCTGCTTTATAAGCCAACCTGACAGTTCAATATCCAAGTCAGTCTAAGTGCTTGTCAACAAAGATAAGGAGATGTTAAATGTTCAAACAATATAGAATATGTAGAATTTGGTGACTTTTGCTTCGAGAGTAGAAAAAATCTAATAGAAATTGTTGGACAGCTTAGAAACTTGATTTTCAATGACCAAACTGGGAAGAAGTGAATAGTTTTACATTCCATTTGTCTGCACCTTTACAGCATAGCACTGATAAAAGAAAAGTCTAGAAGAATGAATGCACCTGGGTCACCTGTCAAGGCAACTGATAGGATTGTCAGAGGCTTGCTAGGGGTGAAACAATCAGCTGATGTATTTCGGCTCACCTGTGGTACAAAAGTGAAGTTGCTAGTTAGTACTGAGGCTTCCTGTCTCCTTCCTGGGTTTGTGAAGTGGGAAGTAGGTGTGCTAAGTGGAAAGTACTGGTTGCATCAGACTCATCATTACAAGACAGGCTTTCCCCACATGATGTTGCAGAAAACTTCCTAGAAAGAAATTATCTCAAGAAATTTATGTAATCATAGAATCATAGAGTTGGAAGAGACCACAAGGGCCATCGAGTCCAACCCCCTGCCAAGCAGGAAACACCATCAGAGCACTCCTGACATATGGTTATCAAGCCTCTGCTTAAAGACCTCCAAAGAAGGAGACTCCACCACACTCCTTTGTAGCACCCTACTTGTGGTTAACGCTTACCTGGAATGAAATATTCAACGCAGCAATAGAGAAATTAAAATAATAATTTATTTGTCAGACAAATAAATGAGAGACACAGTGGTATATGGATACCAAATCTCTGCCCACTCCAGCCCTGATGGCCAGCACTTATATTTCCTCAGCCCAGCCCCCTTGCTCCTCCTTTGGCTGCCTCTGTCCAATCAGCCTGGTTGAAATTCCTATTGGCTGTTTGCTAGAACCAATCATAAAAGATACACCCATTTCCTATTACCTTTTATGGGAGACAAAGAGCTATATTTCCTTCTATCCATAAATGGCAGACAAGTAGCCATATATCTTACATTTGCCTCGACCAGGCACCTTAATTACCAGATCATCTTTGCCCTATTGCCCTATCGCCCTATTACCCCTTCACTCCAAAACAGATGGCTAAAACAGATGGCTCATGGTTTTAATTTTTATCTTAAACAGAGATATTGGATTCACCTTCTCACACACCATCAATGAAATAAGAATCTAACATAAGAATCTAACATTTCTTACTTTCTAAATCCTTTGCATAATTACATTAAGCCAATATATTTCATACATTAACATATATAGCTTTTTAGAAGGAAAGGAACTTAGTAAAAACAGTTTCCAAAAGCAACCCCTTAAATTTACACCCCCCTTTCAAGCCAGCTACTGTTCCTATTAGCTCTTGCCCTTTAACCTTATGAAAATATGGCTCAAGTCTAATGGGAGGCACCTAGTATTATTTTCTGTTAAACAATAAATCTCACTATTTACCAACTCTTAATTGTGTTTTTGCAGCTTGATTGTATTCTGTAATTTGTATGGTCAATATGACCTTTTGCTCCCAGCCTGTAATTTCCTTTTACAACTTTAAGGTACTGCTATAGATCAGGGGGGGCCCTTGATCAAGAAGATAAGCAACTGCCAGAGTACTGCTGCTTTATGTCTGGCATGAAACATACAAACATTTGCAAATATATTTTTTTAAGCTCATTTTAAAATACAAGCCTTGATCAGATGCCTCACCTTGACAGCAAATTCCACTGTCGAACAGCTCTTACTGTCAGGAAGTTCTTCCTAATGTTTAGGTGGAATCTTCTTTCTTGTAGTTTGGATCCATTGCTCCGTGTCCGCTTCTCTGGAGCAGCAGAAAACAACCTTTCTCCCTCCTCTATGTGACATCCTTTTATATATTTGAACATGGCTATCATATCACCCCTTAACCTCCTCTTCTCCAGGCTAAACATGCCCAGCTCCCTTAGCCGTTCCTCATAAGGCATCGTTTCCAGGCCTTTGGCCATTTTGGTTGCCCTCCTCTGGACACGTTTCAGTTTGTCGGTGTCCTTCTTGAACTGTGGTGCCCAGAACTGGACACAGTACTCCAGGTGAGGTCTGACCAGAGCAGAATACAGTGGCACTATTACTTCCCTTGATCTAGATGCTATACTCCTATTGATGCAGCCCAGAATTGCATTGGCTTTTTTAGCTGCCGTGTCACACTGTTGGCTCATGTTAAGTTTTTGGTCAACCAAGACTCCTAGATCCAAATATTATCCTCCACCTTTATTCCCCACCCCCTTATGAGACTTTTGTGGTAGACTATCTCCTGCCAACTAGTCATTTTGTGATGAAGAAGCCAAGCAGAACAGGTAAGGAGGTTGATCAGCACAAAATGACTGTTGGCCATGCTGGTTAGGGCAGATGAGAGTTGGAGTGCAGAATGTGTGGATGACACCAGGCTGAAGAAAGCTGCCACAACAGGACCAGAAACGGAGAACCAGCCAGGACAACTAGAAGCCCCATGGAGGCATTTAGGAATCCCCAGGAATGGACCGACTGAATGGGTCCCCTGCCCATCACACGAAACACTTGGTTGTCTTTGCACAACAAACTAACATCACTTTCCAAAGTGTTCCTTTCTTGGTATTCAAAGTGCTGCTGCTGATATATATTTTTAGAAAAGTAAGTTTGTTAAGTTCCTGCAATGATATCTTAGCCAATTTATTCCCTTCCATTGGCAAACCATTCAGGTTAATGATGTTTATTCTTTCCTTGCTTCTAGATAAGCCAAACTAACTGACTAAACACCCTTTATTAGGTGAAGTAACAGAACTCTTCTTTGAGGTAAAATATCTATTGATTTCAAAATTAAGTGCAAAAGAAAGGTGATCCCACAAAAGCAAATTAATATAAAAGTTGCTAATAGCTATCTGACACCTGAGAAGTTGCACCATCCCTGACCCCCAGAAAAGGCAATGAGCAAACTCCCTCCCACATTTGGGCAAATGAGAAGGGACTGTGCACCAGACTAATGGAGCCTCTGTGGAGGGTCAGGCTGAGACAGCCCCCACTTGCTATGGTGAAGAATGTGGGCCCAAGGCCATCTGCAGCTGTCACAGGATGAAGCATCAAGCAGGAAGGAGAGGCAGGCATGACTGAAGATAAAAAAACCATGAAAAGGAAAGCCCTGCCCAATGGTTGCATCTTCACAGAGCGTAAGGAAGGTGTATTTCCTGCCTCTTTCTTCCTGCTGGATGGAGAGACCTGGGGGGCTGCATTCAGACCCTAGACCTGAGAGTCTTCAGCCTTGCACTAGGAGATAACAGGGGGAAGCATTGCTTTTTGAAAGAGGAACCTTGCTAAAAAAGAGTGAGAGAAATATTGAAAGAGTGAATACTAGTAAACCAAATCACAATGATTATATGCTTGGAGGTGCTGAGGCAGCTCCCTTTAAGTGCAGGCTGTGGTGGAAAATGCATCACCTGTGAAAAACATCAGAAAATAGTCATCTGAAAACTCCCAACATGCTGCAAAAGGTAGGCCAACTAACTTGAAAGGGAATGAGCAGGAAGAGTCCCTTACAGCTGCAGTTTTTTCTGGCTAATCAGATGATGGTGGCGACAAAAAGATGTGCCCTTACTGGCTCTGGGTGGTGTGCATGTCTCATCAAATGTGAGCAGGAGGACTTACAGAGGTGAGCCGAAGCTCTTTTCAACCTAGCTAGCAAGGAGAAATGAGGCCTGCGAGCATTTGGTGCCGGAGGGGAGGGGCAAATGCCTCTTTCCAAGTCTCTCTGACTGGCCCTTCCCCAGGCCAGCCCCCACTTTCCAGCCCCCCCCCCCGCACTTTCCCCAAGTTCTTTTGCCTGGCAACATTGCTCACAAAATGGTACAAAATGCATATCTTAGGGGGAAGTCTGCATAAAAATCCAAATGGTAGTGGAAGTAACATGCAAAAACGCGTATATTAGGTATACAGTGCAGGGATGTCAGAGAATGCTGACAAAAACAGATATGGAAATTGCTGGTGTTTGCTTATTCATCCTGTGCCCATAATGGAAATCAATCCAGCAAATATGATTGGTTTTCACTTGTTGTTGCTCCTTTCTATTTACTTACCCCCCCCCCCCATTTCAGGAGGGCCAAGCAGGACACACCGACACCCGCACCATCCCAAGCTCCATGCTGCTTCACACCCCACCCCCACTGGATTTTGGGCTCCTTTTCCCTCCCCCCCCCACCGCTCCACACTCCTTAAGCACCTGGCAACAGTGAGTTTCAACCAAAAGAGAAACTGAGAGAAGATGGAATTGACAGACCCCTCCATTAAGGGGTATCTTAAGTGTATCCTAATCTTACATCCCAGTGTTCTTGTGCTCCCAGCCAAAGTGCTGCTTCAAAACAAACTATCTGGGGGGTGGGGTGTTGATTTTGTTACAATGTGGTAAAAATACACCACCTGAGAGTCACAGAGCATCTCTTGAGCACCAGCAGATACTTCCGTGTTGAGTTCCAGTTTGAAATGGCAGCATCAAATCTCCTTCCTGCTTTGAAGCATCACCAAAGCTCAAGCTCGTCTTGCATGGAAATACAGTGCCATCTCAGAGGACTCACTGCTGACATCCATAAAAGGGAAGGGGGTCATTTTCAATAACTATCCACTTTCCAATATACTGAGAAAACTCTACTTGAGTCTTCTTTTAATTCTGTTGAAGCAGCTTAAGGAGCTTACTCTGTATGTCCCAAGCTGATCATCTGGGGGAGCCCTATTGGTGCCCCCATAAGCCATAAGTATGACTCATTTCAATATGGAGCCAGTGTGCCCAATACTGTGGAACTCCCTGCAGCTAGAAATCTGGCAGGCACTGTCCCTGATCACTGGCATCTGCTTTGAGACATATAGCAGGACCTTGGGGTGAAGGATGGGCTGGGAAGAAGGAGGAGAAGATGCATCTCTTAAATAAATCCACTCATGCAGACATTGACCCCACTTCTCTCATCCCTGGCAGCTCCACTGTCAGCCTTCCTGCCTCTAGGGGAAAGGTCTTAAGGGAGATTCCTTTCCCATTCTGCTGAACTGGCTTAGAATCCCCCACTATATGGAGCTCCAGTAGCACAGTGTTCCTGATAATGGGGAGCAGACTATGTAGGTCTGGGGCTGATGTAATACAGAAGGCAGCCTGCTGAGAGCAGGGCAGGGATATGGGCCAGAAGCTGTTCTTTCTGCAGCCGGCAGGGATCGGGTGGCTGGCTTGACAGCAGCTCTGAGTGGAGCTCCCAGCCTACATGCCTGCATGCACTAGAGATGTCATCTGAATAAGAGCCAGTGAGGTGTAGTGGTTAGAACACTGGACTAGGATTTGGGTGGTCAGGGTTCAAATTCCCACTTATTTGGGCCAATCATTGTCTCAGTCTGAATAGCAATTTTAATAGCAATCTGAATAGCCTGAATAGCAATTTTATCCCACTAGTGGATGTTGGTGTTACCATCAACATTGCTTTGTGGATGAAGAAGAGCCTTACTGAATCAGGCCCATCTAGTTCTGAATTCTGTTCAGATTGTGGCCACCATTTTTCAACAGCTTTAGAAGGGATCAAACTATGCCGTTCCAACTTGGCATCAATACTTTCAAGTTAGAAGCCTTTTGACAAAGCTGTTGGGGCCCAGTTTGATGTTAAGACAGGAGAGGGGCTGGGAAAAATCTGTAAAAGAATTATAAGATATTGATGGATATGAATAGGGTTGCCACCTTTGTTTGGGCAAAATACAGGGCAGGGCAGGCTGGGTGGGTGCTTTCCTTTTACCTTTCTGTAGTTTGATGTGTGTGTGTTGTCCTGAAAGGAATGTGAGAATCTGACTTAAATTTAATTATTGTGGATGAAGATTGTAGTAGCAAATGCCTATGTATAGAAGGACTTGCTTTTCTCTGCCCTGTATTTCCCCACATTCAGTTAGTCTCCTGGCACGTGATCAGTCTTCAGCAGCGGCTGGCTGGAACAGTATTTAGTAAAATGAAATACTTAGCAAGACGGGTAATCATGCCTGTTAGGTCAGGCTGATCTGGGCTGTGGACCAATATGAAATGCATTGAGGATTTGTTCGCAAAGAGCTTCCTTCACATATTAGCACATGAAAGTAACCTTAATCTGAGTCTGATAAAAAGGAGGGGGGGAGATGGGGGGAGCTGTTCTTAAAAGGATGTTAGCAAATCAGATTAAAACCAGTCTACCTTAGTTGGAAGTAATGAAGGGAAAATTATCAGGGAAATACACCGCATTGGGAAGAGCTTGTCAAATAATTATTGCAAGATGGTAGGTGCCAAAAGCTCCTTTCATCATGCTTCAGCTTGCTGTGCACAAAGATTTGGGATTTAATTGGGGGGAAGCAAAAATGGGGTAGAGGAGGATTTCTAGAAGTATATGGGGGTCAGGCAACAGCAGCTCAGAGGCAGAGCACTTTCTTTGCCTGCAGAAGGTCCCTGGTTCAATCCCTGGCATCTTCAGGTAGAGCTGGGATTTCTGGGAATGCCCCCTGCCTGGAATCCTGCAGAGCTGCTGCCAGTCAGTGTTGACGATGCTGAACAAGATGATCTGACTCAGTTGGAAGCAGGTTCCTATGTTCCTACATTAAGAAATCCACAATTCATATTCTGATCTTTTACAAAGAGCTACATATTCTGTTTCAGCAGGATGCCATTCCTTCCTCTTCTACAGGGGCAGTGTGCAAGTTTGCCACACCTTGCAGGCAGCCACATGCAGCTAAAAGGAAGGTCCCTGCTGGTGCCACCCTCTTGCTCCAGTCCAGTGGCTCCTTATGAGGCATTCTGGCCAGTGTCCCCAACTCTGGAAACTTCCCATTCCATTTGCAGGAGAGGCTGAACAGGGAGCATCTGGTATCAGTGTTGAAATAAATATGTGTGCAGACCTTTTGCATGTTAAGAAGGAGCAGTTGGGAAGCAGCATTTGAGCACCAGCAGGGCTATTCCCAAGGTGGTTGTTGCAGATGGCTTGAAGAATCCAAAAAGCTAAAACCCATGGCCCTCCCTCCCCATCACCATCCACCCGTCTTGCAGCTGCTCCTGCCGCCTCTGCGTGCAGAAGCCAAGCCAGGCAGTTTAAAACTACATGCATTTCCCTGGCAGCTGTAGAGCGAGGATTGGGTTTTCTGGTCGTTCTGTGAAGTCCAAGGTGGTAGGCAGTCAAAGCCGGTGTGTGTGTGTAAAGCATCCCTGGCAGAAGGCCATCCAACCTCTGCCTTGAAACCCCCAAGGAAGGAGAGTCCCCTGCCTCCTGGGGAAGGCCTTCCACTGTGGGCTCCTGACAAAGTGCTTGGTCCTCTTGAAGGCCATGTCCACATCCAGCCTCCTGCCTGAGTGGCATCTGCAGGCCACATCTTCAGCCACGGGATATGCCGCCTCTGGATCCCAGTGGCATCCCACTTCCTGAGGCAGGTGCCTCAGGCTGCCTCAATGTAAGGGCAGGCCTGCCGTTGAAGTATGGGAGTCCAATGGGGGGAAAGGTAGCATTAAGCACAATCCTTTCCAGGTGATTTGGGCCTCCAAAATCCAGAAAGAAATTCAGTTCAAAAGAAGATTGCGGGTGTCTTTATTCCAGCATTATGGATGTCTCCCATTTCCACAGGGTCCATAAGCAATGCTGAAGTGGATGTAGCTGTCTTAGAACATTGAAACTCTTTGATGCCTGTGTCTCCCCACGAAGCAGATCCCACTCTTCATTCTTCCTGGCACCACACTTGAATATTCATGCACACCTGTGGAAAAAGGCAAGTAAATTTTTACCACTGTGCTGGAGTGGAGAGAACTGCACAGCATTTTAATCACCTCCTTCCCACAATCACGAATGAATAAACAATGAGCGAGCCTGTGGGAAATCAACCCCATTCTTTTCAGCAGAGAATCTGTGGGATAAAGTAAGTACGGTTGTGCAATATGTTTGGCCAGGGAATCGTTATGTGACAAATAAGTCATGCAGAGTGCTTTGCTCAGCATCAGCCCAAGGCCAAGTACCATCTGCGCATGAAGGGAGATGCACAGCTTTAGTAAGGAGGCCACAACTCCAGCAACCAGGAATTCTGAAACTATAAGAGAGCATTTGTAGTGGGGCTGCAGCATTTCATGATAGAGATGTCATGATTCAAGTAAAATGGACATCTTCAGTGAAATTGTCAGGTACTTGGTAATGGGAAAGACTTTTCCCTGCTCGAGACCTTGGCACCCTCCAGATGTTGCTGGACTACAACTCCCATAAGGCCATTGGCCATGGTGGCTGGAACTGGAGTCCAAAGTCATATGGAGGGTGCCAAGTTTCTTGTCTCTGTCACAGTTTTAGTCATAAAATCTGGAGAAAGCAGTGGAAAAAATTATGGCTCAGTCAAGTGAAACAAATAGACCTTTTTCTTTTTTCAAAAGTCTGGAGGGAGAGAAATTGTATATAATATCCCGCATCTCTCCATTTCTAATTAATGGCTTAACCACTCACTCAATCAAAGCCTCAAAGACTGAAATGATGATGTTAAAGGGTTTAAAGCCATCAAAGTGACCTGCAGTAGTTGGAGGAAATCTGCAATTTTGTCAGCAACTTTTTAATTTAAAGCTTCACCTGCTCTACCATGTTAAGAAAAAATGACGGGAGAATTGATGACTAGGTAGTAACAAGGGGGAAAATCCTAAAGGAATCATGAGGGAAGGGCAGAGAAAGATGCAGGTGCAAAAGGTAAGTTTGTGCCACAATAACAAACCCTCTACTTTACAGATTATTGGTGCCATGGGATATCAGCAATCTGGAACATGTCCAGAGGAGGGCAACTAAGGCGATGAGGAGTCTGGAGACCCAAGTCCTGTGGGGAACATATGAAGGAGTTGGGGATCTTTAGCTTGGAGAAGGGACAATTAAGAGTTGATAGAATAGCCATCTTCAACTGCTTTCATGTTGTTGTTGATGATGATGATGATATATATTTATTTATACCTTGCCTTGTCCCCTGACATGCAGCAAATTTGCTTTCTGCTGTTCCAGAGGGTAGGGCCTAGGCCAAAGGGTTCATATTACAAGAAAGCGGATTTAGACTAAACATTGAGAAGAACATCCGCAGTGTGAGTGGATTGACAGTGGAACAGAGTGCCAAGGAAGGCAATGGGCTCAACTTTGTTAAAGTTTTTTAAGCGAAGGTCAGACAGCTATTCTTTTTTCCCCTGTACCTTTTTTAACTTAGTTTTTTAGTTTCTAAAAATACATATAACAAACCATCCCCAATCAGTGGGAGGAAACTGGTTTTCTAGATCCATTTCAATCAGGGTTTAGGCCTGGTTTTGGCACCAAAACTGCCTTGGTCACCCTGCATGGTGATCTTGTTGGGAGAGAGACCGGGGAAATTCTTCTCGACCTCTCAGCAGCTTTCGGTACCATCGACCTTGGTATCCTTTGGAGGGGCTGTCTGAGTTAGTGGTTGGCGGCACTGCTTTGCAGTAGTTCTGGTCCTGCTTGGATAGTCGTTCCCAGAGGGTGATGCTTGGGGAGTGCTTTTCAGCCCTGTGGAGCCCTCAATGTGGGTTCCTCAGGGCTAAATTCTACCCCCTCTGCTATTTAACATATATTTATTTAACATTTATTTATTCGGCATGTATGTATATCCTTGTGCATGCTTCTCTATGTTGAATTTAGGGAGGGATCTGTAAAGTACAGTTCTTTTCATTTCTCATTTTTTCAATCTTAAATTCAATTTTTCATGTTTCTGCAGCGATTTGTGAGGTGCCCCCCCCCCCCGTGTATGTTATGTTCATTTTTGTAAACAATGTTTGGTTGGAGAGCCATGAAAGTTGCAGAATGGTCCATATTACAGCATGGTGGTGTTTAAATGCAAACTGAATTGAATTCCCCCCCCCCCCCCGCATCGGTACCCCGATACATGACACATATTTTCCGGCCAAGCTTTAGACACACCTTCCCCTTACCCAAGAATTCTCTGAGAATGCTTAAGCCCATGAAATTCATTGTGTGGAAAGCTGGGGGGGGGGAGCTCACCATTTAAAAGAGGGGGTGCAGTTTAAAAGAGGGGTGATTTTGACAGTTTGTAAGTAAAACTATCACTCATGGGATTTGCAGAGCTCTTGAGAAAGCAACTGATTTGCGTGTATATCCTGTTTATCAGAGAGACTATTGCCTTTGATTCCATGGAAACTATCACTTTGGCAGCAAGGGAATTTGTCGGTTTCATGATGAGTACTGGAGGTGGAGGACTGGATGATTTCCTGAGCCCCCGCAGGGTGTGAGAGCTCAAAGCTAGCAGAGAGTGACAATGTGTTGCATACTCCACAGCGTTCACTCAGCTTGTCAGTCCCAAGAATCCAAGAATAGCATCCATTCTATGGAAAGAATGAAGGAATAATATGAGTGTGTTTTTCATGGGACAGAGAATATTAACTCTGCTAAATAGCTCTCTTGCCCTGCCTCTTAAATTCACATTTGGGGGAACCACCATTTGAAAACAGGAAAATGGTTTCTAAAAAAGTAGAACTCATTTAAGGCTAGGAACAGATGCATCTGTTGATTTCAGTTTCTTATTTCTCTGTTGTTTTCCCTAAGGTATACACACACAATTATTGCCTAATATTTTGGAAACAATGAATTATGTCGATTCACATGGAAATGCAAATCAGGAAAAAGACCCTACACAGGGCTAAAAAAACCCCTCCCTCTACTAAAGATGCTTTCCTTGGTAATGTCTCTACTTTATCCTGAACAGAATGCTACAATGGCAACACTGTTCCCAGGGGCCTTGGTGGGGGTGTGCAGGGCCAGCCCAGGCCATTTTGCCACTTCAGACGAAACAGAAAATGCTCCCCCGCCTCTGTCTCCTTCTCTGCACCCGCCCAGGTGAAGGAGGCTGGAGAGGAGCTGGTGGTGGAAGGCAAGCAGGGAGGAGATGGACGGGCCAGCAGGAAGCTCCTCAGAGGCAAGATCTGGTGCGGGGGGGGCATAGGTCACCACGGGGTTCTGTACTGCGGCACAGTAGCTGCTGTGCGTCGGGGGTTGCGATTCTGGGCAGCAGGGGAGCTTGAGGGTGCTAGGCACTTGGGTGCTGCTCAACAACTTTGATTTCCCCAAAAAAGCTCAAGAGTGTTGGGCGTGGGATTTCTGCCACTGTTAGCTATTGTTTTTCTCCCCAACTTGCACAGAATCTAAATGTATGTTGATGAAATTACCGGTATGCTGCAAATTTCTCCTGCTTTTTTTGAAAAATCCCGTTCTCCATCAATTAATGAGAAAAAGAAAATGCACTAAAAAATTACCAAAGAAAACTTTGATGAACTTATTATGGGTGGGCACATTAGAAGCACAGCTTGCCTTTGGAGAGTGAATTTGAAGTATGAACCTACCCATTCAGAGTCAAATCCTGGCAGGCCTGGTCTGAAATGGGGCTCACCCCTGCCCTCTGCCTTGCCTTCCTTGCCAACAATCCTCACTGCATTCCCCCAATGAAAAGCTTGCCTTGGATAAGGTAAAGGGGATAACAGGAGGTTGAGAACCTGCAAGGCCTCTCCTGGGCCATAAACAGTGTAGGGAGAACCATTTCCCGCAATGGATCCTGAGTCCCACAGTTAGAAAACTACAAGTCCCATGATCCCAGTCAGGAAATGTTGCTTCACTGCAGCCTGCCCTGGGTGAAAGGGGTCATCTCTGCCGCCCTTTACCCTTAACCCTTTTACCCAAGATAGGGATGGACAAATTCCATTCTTTTTAAAAAAAAAACCTCTGCAGCGAAATTCCAAGGTATTTTGTATGTATTTCTTCTAATATATGTAGTTTTGTACATTATTTTCACAAATGTTCATATTTTGTATGCACATTTTGTATTTTTGTACTCATTTTGTTGTTGCTGGAAAACTGCATTGCAAAATTCAGGAAAGTGTTAATTTCTCGCAAACCTGAGCTCATTCTGAGCTTTAGCCAGCCTGACCTTCCCCCTGCAACTGTTGGCTACTCCTGTATCCTCCTCCTTTGTGATGTCTCCTTTCTTATATTTCTTACGAATACCCTTCTTAACTCTCAGCCCATCTGTGAGCTCCTTATGCAGCCACACTGGTTTCCTTAGATGCCTCCCACTTTTCTTTCTTGTTGGAATTGTCTGCATTTGGGCCTTCAGTATTTCTTCTTCAAGAGACTCCCTTCCATCTTGGACTTCACCTTGAGTATTTCCAACCATGGCATCACATCCAGTAGCTCCTTCAGTTTTTTGAAATTGACCTTCATAAACAGGTGCTTTTTGCAATCTGCTGAGTAATTAGGTATGGGCAGATTGATAGCCTTATTCTCCATGAAGTTGTCCAAACCTCATTTCAATCCAACTAAGCTCTTGCAGCAAGCAGCAGAGGTTGGCCCATTCAAGCAAGTAGGGCACTGCCTCACTATACTCAGTCTGCCCTTGGCCAGCCAGCCACCTGGCCACCTTCTTACTCACAACTGGTCTAAGGGGGAGCACTGGCTGTAAGCTTCCTCCTTTTCAGTGCTACCCTTGCAGAAATCAGGAGAGGAGGATGGGAACCAAACTAGAATTAGTTGCCTCCTCCTCTCATTGGCTTTGGTGCCACCTACAGGTGGTCTCCCTGCCTTCCACCCTACCAGGTCTAACAAGCACCAGCCAACTACATAATTTCACTTTCCTGGGATGGGCAGTGTTGAGCCTGACTTAAAAAAAATATTTAAAAAAATTGTGGTGTGGCATTTCTATTTAAAATGGGGTGGAGAGAGATCCTCATAAGGAATATATTGCCATGCTGTAGAACACCACATAAGCTGTTACAAGCTTGATAGATCAGGGGAATGCTATGGACATAGTGTATCTTGATTTCAGCAATGCTTTTGGCAAAGTCCCCCATGATATTCTTGTGGGAAAACTGGTAAAATGTGGGTTGAATGAGGAAACTGTTATGTGGATTTGTAGCTAGTTGGCTGACTAAACCCAGAATACTCATTAATGGTTCCTCATCATCCTGGGAAAAAGTGACAAGTGGGGTACCACATCATTCTGTCCTGGGCCTGCTGTTGTTCAACGTCTTTATAAATGGCTTGGATGAAGGAACTGAGGGGATGATCATCTAATTTGCAGATGACACAAAACTGGGAGGAGTAGCTAATGCCACAGAGGACAGAATCACAATTCAAAATGACCATAAAATGAATTTCAGCAGGGACAAATGCAGGAAGAACCAGATGCACAAGTATAAGATGGGGGACACCTGGCTTACTAGCAGTACCTGTGGAAGGAAATTAGGGGCCTTGGTGGAACACAAGCTTAGCATTAACAGGATGGTGCAGCAGCAAAAAAGCTAATGCTATTCTAAGCTGCATCAACAGAAGTATAGCATCCCAGACTAAGGGAAGTAATAGTCCCACTCTATTTTGCCTTGATCAGGTAAAGCTAACGGTAAAGGACATCTGGATGGTTAAGTCCAGCCAAAGGCACCTATGGGATTGTGGCACTCATCTCGCTTTCAGGCCAAGGGAACCAGCGTTTGTCCACAGGCAGCTTTCCGGGTCACGTGGTCAGCATGACTAAACTGCTTCTGGCGCAACAGGACACTGTGATGAAAGCCAGAGTGCACAGAAATGGCATTTATCTTCCAGCCACAGCAGTACCTATTTATCTACTTGCACTGGCATGTTTTCAAACTGCTAGGTTGGCAGGAGCTGGGACAGAGCAATGGGAGGTCAACCCATTGTGGGGATTTGAACCACTGACCTGATTGGCAAGCCCAAGAGGCTCAGTGGTTTAGACTACAGTGCCAGCTGTGTCCCTGCCTTGGTCAGACCACACCTAGAAGACTGTGTCTAATTCTGGGCACCACAATTTACAGAGGATGTTGACAAGCTGGAACGTGTGTAGAGGAGACCAACCAAGATGATCAAGGGTCTGGAAACTAAGCCTTATGAGGAGCACTTGAAGGAGCTGGGTATGTTTAGGCTGGGGAAAAAGGAGACTGAGAGAAGATATGATAGCCATCTTCATATATCTCAAGGGCTGTCACATGAAAGAGGGAACAAGCTTGTTTTCTCTGCTCTGTAGGACAGGACTCAAACCAACGGCTTCAAGTTACAAGAAAGGAGATTCCAACTAAACATACAGAAAAACTTTCTGACTGTAAGAGCTGTTCAGTCTCCCCCAGGAGGTTGCGGACTCTCCTTCCTTGGAGGTTTTTAAGCAGAGGTTGGATGGCCATCTGTCATGGGTGAGATTCCTGCATTGCATGGGGTTGGACTAGATGCCCCTTGGAGTCTATTCCAACTCTACAATTCTATGATTTTATGGTTCAAATACAGAAAACAATCCATTTGCAATTATGAACTGCTGAAATACTACCCACGAAACGTGAAAAGCAGGTAGTATTAAATACATTACAGAGATAGATTACCAGAGACTGAACTTCTGCCCTATGGATTTGAAATGTAGAGTAAATGCACTTACTCCCACAGTAGGTGTGACTCTGCTCCCACCTTGAATTGCCATAAATGGGGTGGGGAGTCTCTTCAGCCATTGATTTGGTTGTGATTTATGCATCACAGCACTGTTTTCCATGGTAGTACAATTTATTTAGAATCATAGGCAGGGGTGTGGGGTAATAAATAACAGATAGATAACAGATAGGATAATTGATCCGTCCCTCTGTTGCCAATGCTCATTCTGTGAGTACAGATCTGACAAAATGGTGCTACTCAGTAAAAACTCACTCGCTGGATCAACACCTTGTCGTGGTGAGTGAGCTTGCACATTCCTATGACCCTTGTGAGTGAAGCCATTGGGAATCTCGCACTCCCAGCAGGGTCACCCAAGGTGGTAATGTCAAAGGGAAGAAGCTGGACAAAGAATGATCCAAAAAGTCATCAACGGCAGAACAGGCGGAAGATAACAAGCAGTATGTTACAATGGCTGAGAAGGCAGATGAAGGCTGCAGCAGATAGGAATCTATGGTCGATGTGATTGCTCATGCCATTGGAACAGAGCCCTACTGCGAAGACTGTGCTTTGGTCAGCGTGCACTGATCTACACTCATAAAACAAATTCATGCACAGGCATCTTCCAAAAACCCATCCCAAACCCCCAAAGTCCCATGGCAATCGGCAAATGGTAACAGGGGCAGGACCGTGAAATCTGGAAGCCCCTAGTAATGGGCAGTAGATACAGATTCAGTTACTCTGACCCAAGGAATGAAGCCTCCCTTTTCCCCTGACTGGATTACCATGCCCAGTGGGGTCACAACCCAGCGATCGTAAAAGACTATTGAACTTTGAAACATGGAATATACAGACTTTGTTGGATAACACAGATAATGAGCATCTCAAATGCAGAACTGCCATCATTGCAAGAGAGCTGTGACATTTTAAGATCGATATTGCAGCGCTTCAAGAAACTTGAAGAGCAGGTGAGGGACAACTGAAGGAAGAAAAGGGAGGCTACACATTATTCTGGAAAAGGTGTATCTGAACAAGAATGTCAAATACATGGAGTAGGCTTTGCAATCAAAACGATCTTGTGAAGCTCTTGTACTACCAACCTTATAGACCACTTATAAACGCTATGTCCAACTCCTCAAAAGATTCCATCAACGGTGTCTCTGGAAATTTTTACACATCACCTGGGAAGGCAGGCGAACTAATGCCAGTGTAGTGGAAGAAGCAAAGATCAAAGAACTTCTTGACAGTAAGAGCTGTTCGACAGTGGAATTTGCTGCCAAGGAGTGTGGTGGAGTCTCCTTCTTTGGAGGTCTTTAAGCAGAGGCTTGATAACCATATGTCAGGAGTGCTCTGATGGTGTTTCCTGCTTGGCAGGGGGTTGGACTTGATGGCCCTTGTGGTCTCTTCCAACTCTATGATTCTATGATTCTATCACCAGTGTTGAAGCAATGATTCCTCAGCTTCAACTTTGTTGGACTGGTCATGTAGATGCCTGATTATCATCTTCCAAAGCAACTACTCTATTCCCAACTTAAGAATGGAAAGTGAAATACTGGTGGTCAACAAAAGAGGTTCAAAGACTCTCTCAAGGCAAATCAGCTGCGAGGAGCAACAGTTCCACCTCCTGCACTTGTTTGCTGCCTCCTCAGCTGCACACCCTTCCCCTTGCTTTCTGGCTTTCCTCTTTTTCCCTCCTCACCCCCATTTTCCTTTCCAAAGGTGTCATGGGTTTTGAAGACATTCAAACTCAGGATGAAAGGGAGAAACACACTAAGAGGAAGGCAAGCTTGGGAAATCCACACCATGATCAACTCCCACCCAGAAACCAATGTCCCCACTGTGGAAGGACGTGTGGATCCAGAATTAGCCTCCACAGTCACTTACAGATTCACTTTTAAAACTGTGTTTATAGAAAATAGTCCTACTCGGCTACAAGGGATTGCCAAAGAAGAAAAAAGACTCAGTAAAAAGAGGAAGGAACCCCAAGTTTTCCATATGTACAACTAATCTTCACAGGGAAAGAAGCTTCCGAGTTGGAGGGGGTAGTACCGCAAAACAGCCCAATGAGAACGGCAATTTTTCCTTTGCGGTTGAACAATAAAAGCCCCCAGCAATTCATACTGTTAACTGCAGTTAAATTAATATTCCAGTTGTTTTGCTGCAGGTTCATCTAACCTCTAGCATTTCCCAGCCTCATCACTCTTGCTCAGAGATTTGTTTGCCCTCTGTGACATCATCATGAAGCCGAATCTGATTGGCCGCATGAGGATATCATTGCTACAAAAAAGAAGGAATGAACAAAATGGTGCTTGTGCTACAGCAAGCCAGTAAAAAGGCTACCTTTGGGGGGATGCTCTAGGAAATATTTCACACATGAACAACTGTTGATGCACCAAAAATGAACAGTCGTCTCCCGGCTAATATTGAAAAGGTCTAGGAATACATTTGTTCTTCAGATACATCCCAAGCTAGCAATCAAGACATGTCACTGAATAGATGGTGCAATAGGCCCTTCTCATTGCTTCTAAATTTATCCAAATGCCCCAAAGCCATCAGGATTTTCACTCATGTACAACGGCGCAGCTAGCCACTTGGGTACCAGGTGCAGCATGCGTGTCCTGCAATTGGAGGTGGGGCGAGCCGCCCATGGGGGGGGGCGCACTGCATGGAGCCTCTCCAGCACGTCCCCCTCAGCTGTAGGGAGGCTGAGGGAGAGGCGGAGAGCAGACACAAGTCCCATGCTGCTGTTTCAGGCAGCGCAGAGCCGGCAGGCACCCAAGCCACCACATCACTCCCAGGAGAGACGTGTGGCTCGGGCATGCTGCAGGCCCCGCGGTAAGTGCCAGCCCATGCGGTGTGGCACCCAGTGCCAGCTGTGTTTCGTTACATTTGATGACTGAACAAAAAAAATGTGAGCCCAATTTTTTATTTATTTATTTATTTATTTATATTATTAAAAACTCATATTTTTGTTATTTGGTCACCCCCTTCAGTGATGACACCCGGGGCAGACAGCACCCCCCCCCCCGCACTTCCTTCCTCCACCACTGCTCATGTATTGCTCTGTTCCAAGCAATGATCCAGTGCTTCCTACTGCTTGCTAGGATCAAGAGACCTTTCAATTCATTGGGTTATAAATAACGCAAGTGCTGATACTATTGGCCTCCACAAAAACACGAATAGAACATGTCATCCAAATTAGCACTTTAATTGGGAAGATATGGACGGCTTTGTCATCAGCTTTCTGCAAACCCCTTTCTGATCAAGCTCTGTGCATTTAATTATTCACAGTTTAACCTCAGAGATAATGTCTGTGTCTCTTGCAAGACTCCCAAGTGCCGGGACGAGTCCAAAATCCATGAACTCAGGAGCAACTCTCTAATTTGAGAGTAACCATCTTTAAATTAAAAATGAACCCAGTCTTTGTTCTGCATCTGTCTGTCTGTCTGTCTATCTGTATCTCACTGTACAGTCAAACTCTGGAAAACATCAGTGATGCCATCTGGGATCTAATCTCCAACCTGGAAGCTACTCATCTTTTAGGACACTGATTTTTATGAGTGTGGCTTCTCTATGGTTTGGTTCCATGTCACGCTAGTAATGATTGGATAAGAACATGAACATAGCAGCATAAGAAGAGCCTGCCAGAACAGCCAGTGGCTCATCTGGTCCAGCATCCTGACAGGAGTCAAGCAGATGCCTGTGAGAAACCCACAAGCCAGACTCAAGCACAAGAGCCCTCTCCTGTCCAGTGGTTTCAACATCTGGAGGCAGAGCATTGACATTGTGGCTAATAGCCATGGATAGCCCTCTGCTTCATGAATCTATCCAATCCTCTTTTAAAACCATCCAAGTTGGCGGCCATCACTGCCTCCTGTGGGAGCAAGTTTCCTAGTTAACTGTGCACTATGGACTCACATGGGTTGGGGCAAGGGCTTAGATCCTTCCCACAAAAACACTGGCTGACACCAAGAGTGCAGTGCTGGCATGGGAAAAGAACCTACATGGGGCATGTGGGAACTCTGCTCATCCCTGTGGTTGTTCATCCAGAGGTTTCTCGGATGTCACTGGACCTCATTGTGGGAGATCAGCTCCAATGCTCATAGTGAATGAACATATTCTCTCCTAAGTAGGGTTATGGCCTTGTGGCAGAGCACATATTTTTCCACCCAGGAACTTCCAGGCACAATAGCTGGCATTGTTAGGATTTTGTGTAGCAGGGTTAGACAAAATCTTGTCCCTTAGACCTTCTAGAACTGCTGGCAGTGAGAGTAGTGAATATGTTCCAAACTCCATTATCATGGGTGGGGAACCTCTGGCCCTCTAGAGGTTGTTGGACCACGTCTCACCCTTCATGACGATGGCTGTGCAGGCTGGGGTTGGTGAAGGTTGGAGTCTGATAAGATCTGGAGGCTTCTTCATCCCCACAGCACAAGGGAGGGGGGCCGTATGTCCTGCTTTACAGAGGACAGCCCTCTCTCCGAAGGAGTCTTGTCATGTCCAAGCCAGGCTTAAAGATTTCAAAGAATGAGAAGCGAAAGCAGAAGACCCTTGCAGTTGCCCATCAAGAACTGGTGACTGAGCAGCAGACCAAGGAAGTGTCATCTTGTCCACTAGGTTGACACATAGTACATTTCTATTTAAATTTTTGTTTTAAGTATCCAACTTTATATAAAAATCAGCATGTTTTTCTCCACTATTTATTTATTTATTATGTCATAAAATTTACATGAAGCTTGATTGCAAAAAGGACTTTCTAAGCATTTTATAAAAATAACAAAACAATGCATGTATCTATACAAACTGTTAAAAACAGCAATTTTTAAAATTCAAAAAGATAAAATCAGCAATAAACTAAAAACAAATCAAAACACATATCAACATTCTAGATCTATGAGTAGGCTTGTCGAAACAAAAAATGTTTTGAGCCGGCACCCAAAAGTGTACCATGAAGGAGCCTGCCTGATACCAATCAGCAGGGAGTTCCACAGGGTGAGGTGCCAGCCAAAGTGTAAGACACTTTCATGCTTCCTCACCAGATTCCTCACCTATCTCATTTGTGTCTGATGCTCACATTCCAAGTCCCCCACCATCACCACCACCACAACAACAAAAACACCCCTCACCAAATCAATTATTTCAATAACTGCAGGTTCCTATAGGTTACATGCCAGCTGTCAGGAGAGGCACAACAGCAACAAAACTCAGGCCTGTGGGGACTTTTAAAGTGTGGGTTATTTGAAAAAGAATGACTCCATATGGCATATTTTAAAGGCAAATTGAGGATGATATGCTTGGTGGTTTCTGGAGTTCTTTATTTCCACTCTGGTGCCTCATTTAATCCAGATGACAAATGCTTTGAGCAATCCAAATAATAAAAGACCATCATCTCCTGTCCAGGGCAAAGAGAACCAGCTCCTCACACCAGAGCAAAAGAAACATTTCTGCGGCATGCTTCCCTGCAGCCTCCTCCACTGCTAGCCCAAGGGAGGATTTAGCAAATGATGTCTTCTCCTGGACTTTGATTGGCTACCTGGGAAAGTGGCAGAGTGCAGACCCCTGGTAAGATGATTTGCAGAATGAAAGAAAGCAAGGAAACTCACAAACACCACTTGGAAAGTAAGTCAAGCGCACCAAAAAGTCTGCACTGTGGTAGCTCCATGTGTCTGTGGCACAAACACAGCTGAGTGCAGATCGCCTGGTGACATTCAAGTACAGCAGGTGCCACTGGCCTGACCTTGGATGTCTCCAGGAAGCACAGTGTTTTGCTTTGGTAGAGAAGTACATGTTCATGATGCAGAGGCTGCGATACAAGCCAGCTCAAGCAGCCTTTGTCCTTTCTCATTCATGCTGCTGATACCAAGGTGGGCTATGCAGATGTCCCACGTGTGATGATTTCCCTCAATTCTAGCATTGAAATCTCCCAACAGGAATAGGTGTTTGCAATCTGGGACCCTCCTGACAGCCTGGTCTAGTTCCTCGTAGAACTGGTCCTTGCTTTATAGGCCAGAGTGCATAGTTGGAATGTAGATGCTCAAGATGTTAACTGGACAGGAGGTGGTTGAGAAGCAGAGGGAAAGCGACTTCCAGTACTTCCTGCCTTAAATGGATGCAGTTCCCACACTAGCGGAGATCATTTGCTGAGGAAAACAAGGATGATTTGGGAGTAATTGTCCTTGCAAGCTCCCCCCAGGGCCGGGGGGAGTGAGCGTCACTCACAGATCGTCTTGATAACCGGTTCTCACTCCAGCATGGAATCTGAGAGACAGGAGACACTGAGTGGAAAAGCGTTCCGCATATCAGTAACACCAGTAATGCAGCCGTTAAGAGCAGAGGTTCTTCTGTATATTTGCATGAAATTGGCTCCAGTTTACAGATGTTGCAGGATGAAGGGGATAAGATTACAATCTGCCAAGAGAATCAGCTACTGGGTTGCAACGTTTCAAACTGGAATGAAGATCTCCTTCGTTGAAGAATATGGTATGTCAGGGGGGAGGGGAGCCTTTACCCTTTTTTATTAATACAATATTTGCTATATAAATGATTTGGCAAACCTCCCCCTAAACAATAACAACTGATAAAGAGCAAAAAGAGAAAAAGACAACAGAATTATATTTATGGATTAAAATGAAAATAGAACTGTGTGAGAACATTGGAATGATTTAAAGCATCTAACTTCCATCTGACGGTAATTTGGACTGTGGTCTTTGATCTGCAGTAGCTCTGGTGAGACTCCAGATCGTTAGAGATAAGAATCTGAGGAGAAGGAGAACTGGAATCTTGCCCGGATGGCAGGATGCCAGATTACTCCCATACTCAGATATAAACGACAAAGATGGAGTAATGACGCAGCTTGAATTTCAACAGAAGAAGAGAGACTGGAAAAGCGGAAGCAGAGATGCCATGTAAGACATGATTAGAACAACAAATAAACAAATGAGAAAATAAACATCTCACACAGGAAACAGAACTCTTTCTATGGAAAAACTTTTGTTATTAAATATCTCAACACAAATGGAAGTCAAGAAATCAGTAGCTTTTGATAAGGGACTAAGATTGGGACTGAATGCAATTGGATTAACTAAGATCTCAGAAGCAGGAAGAAATAAGAACTTTGCACTCCGACACCCAGCACATGGGAAGTCACTTAAAATGTATAATTGGCTGTATAATTGATTTATATTTGGATGGGAATTGTAATTTGATATTGATAAAATGTGGTTGTCATTGGATTTTAATAATTGAGAATTAATAAAAGTTATATGCAAAAAAAAAAAAAAAAAAAAAAGACAAGCAGAGGGAAAGCAAGCATTCTAAGCATTGCAGACAGAAGGGAGTTCCTCACTGCAAAGCCTATGCTATGAGTACATGGTTTTTCTGGATGCCCTGCTTGCCAGAAAAAGGTGTAGTTCTTCTCATGGAAGCAGCCACTTGAAGTGAGTGTGGTCTCCTGGAGAGTGGCAACATCAGTGTCGAGTGTTTTCAATTATGTCCGGCTTCTGTGAGTCACTGGCACATGCATACATGGTCCTGATGTTTCAGCTTGATAGGTGCAAGAGGGTTTGTTTCGTTTCTTTTTTGCCTGGTGCAGAAGTTCAGTCCACTTGTTGAGTGATACTCTGAGCTCCAAGCACCCATTAAAGCAGGCAGACTGTGGTGGGTCAGCACTTTATTGACTTGGGGCAGCCCAGCTTAAGGGAGGCAGCAGCTGACCAGTGAAATACAATTATCTCTCCCACTGAGGAAGGCAACTTGTAGCCCTTGTACCTTATGCCAATCAGATTATAACTTGTAACTGATGCCTCCTAGAATCATAGAATCTTAGAGTTGGAAGGTACACCAAGGGTCATCTAGTCCAACCCCCTGAAATTCAGGAATCTCAGCTAAAGCATCCATGACAGATGGCCATCCAACCTCTGCTTAAAAACCTCCAAGGAAGGAGAGTCTACTACCTCTCATGGGAGTCTGTTCCACCTCAAACAGCTCTTTCTGTCAGAAAGTTCTTCCTGATGTTTAGTTGGAATCTCCATTCTGGTAACTTGAAGCCATTGGTTCATATGAGCAGGGAAAACAAGCTTGCTCTATCCTACATGTGACAGCCCTTGAGATATTTGAAAATGGCTATCATATCTCCTCTCAGTCTCCTTTTTTCCAGGCTAAACATACCCAGCTCCTTCAAGTGCTCCTCATAAGGCTTAGTTTCCAGACCCTTGATCATCTTGGTTGCTCTCCTCTACACACATTCCAGCTTGGTCTCCTCTTTTCCAGACTAAACATACCCAGCTCCCTCAACCATTCCTCCTACGGCTTTCCAGACCCTTCATTATCTTGGTTACCTTGCTCTGCACACGTTCCAGCTTGTCAACATCCTCCATAAATTGTGGTGCCCAGAATTGGACACAGTATTCCAGGCATGGTCTGACCAAGGCAGAAGAGAGTGGGACTATTACTTCCTGCTTTGTTTTTGTTGTGTTGGCAGCACCAAAGTGACCTCTTTAGGGTGCAAGCCTAGGCAGAGCGTACTGAAGTCCTGGCTGCACAGACAACAAGATCCTCCTCTCCCTCTCACAGACATGGTCCAAAGGAAAGGAAAGCAATACATTTGGCACCAGCTTGGCTGCTGGAGCTGCTGGAAGGAGGCACACAGAGTGCCATCCAACAGTATTAGGGACTCCACTCTGGATTTTTGTTGAGTTTACTCCTTAGCTTTTTCTTCTCCCGAAGATGTCCTGCAAGGCAGCAGGTACTGATTTTTCCTTGGGGTTTACTCCCGAAGCCTTTTTCAAAAATGAGTGTAGCTGCAAGGCAGCAGAGGTTTAGAACCAGAGTTTTCCTTCTCCTTGATGGGCTCCCTTCCAGGTTGATGAGCCCCATCTATCCCTCGTTTCCCTCTGCATCCTGTGCAGAAACTGCCTTCTTGACCACTGGACTCACTGTTGGTCTCATCCGCTGAGTCCGCTGGAGCCTGTCTCTGCATGCAGGGCACGAGACACAGCCAATAAATAGACTGCTCCATCCACCCATTACTACTCGTGTCAGCTGGAGGAGAGACAGAAATAATTTAGGGTTTTGGTAAAAATGTACAGAACTTAGTGAAGTTAGGTAAAAGTTAGAGAAGCATCTCTAGGTAAAAGTTGGATAGGACCAACAGTTTTAACCTCCATTTGCCTCCAGCGTTATTTAGCCTATAAAATCTGTCCTCAGCCTTGTGCATTTCACTGCATTCCACTGAGATTACTTCATTGGCAGCAGAACCAGCATCTGCTGAACAACTAGCCAGATTAGGGAGAATTAAGGCACAAATAAAAAAAGGAAAAAAAGAGCAATGCTAGCCAAAAAGCACAGTGGGAGAAGAGATGAATACTTAAGGATCTGCAAAATTACAGCTACAGAGAAATCCAGCGCCATTCCACAAAGCCTCATAGGGTTCAACAAATTGATCCAGGAGAATCGAATCCAAAAGAAAAAAGAAAAAAGTTTTCTGCTAACCGTACATTAGACCTTGTTCCACTGTAGATAAATGCTAGTTTATTCACACTGAATAGCCCCAGTTCCCTTCTTTTGGCAGAATCTGTACCCAGGCAATTCTCAACAATTCTCCTCTCCTTTCTTGACATGCTCTTACATACTTATCATGGACGTGATTCGGTTGTGTGTAGGATACAGCTATGAACTGTGAACAAATCCTGAAACTGGATGATTCCTCCATACAAACGCAAAAAATGCCACACTGGAGAAATCTACATGAAGCAAACCTTATCATAGTGATACCCAGAAGTATGGTACATAGCATTTACGGAGAAATTAACATACAAACTTTGAGTCTTAAACTTCTTAAGGTTTGTGTCAGGGAACTGACATCGGAGCTAGAGGCGGAGGCAAGGCTCCCAAGCGATGCTGGAGAGGGGCCCAGCAGGGAGAGAGGCAGCTCATCAGCTGGGGAAGGAAATCAGCGTAACACCAGGGAGATGGGGGAATCGGCGAGGGGGCTCCAGGACTCCTCGCCGGAGACCAGCGGGGAGAGCACGGGTCCTCCGCTACCCACGCCCTCCCTGCGCAGAAGACTTCCGCGCAGGGAGAGTAGGAGGAGACTTGGCGTCAAACAGCTTTTATGCTGGAAAAGGTTTAAGAAACGCCCACTGACGGATTCTGCTAGCAACTGAAACAGCCACGAAGTGAAGGGCTGTCCAGACAGAAAAGGTTTAACAAGGCAACCTAGCCAGGAGTTGTGGCAACTTATGCACGAGCAACCCCTATATTTATTACAGTTTGGTTTAGCTTTGTTGCATATATTTACATTAAGCAAAGCTTAATGGAATAGGAAAGGGGGAGGGGTTAAAATGAGGATTTGTGGCTATTGAAGCTCATTTGGATTGTGTTTGTTGAGCATAAGAACATAAAAAGAGCTCAGTGGGATCAGGCCAAAGGTCCATCTAGTTCAACATCCTGTTCTCACAGTAGCCAACCAATGTGGGAAACCTGCAAACAGCCTTTGAGTGCAAAAGCCTCTCTCCTCCTCCTCTGGCTGCCAGCAAATGATATTCAGAAGCATTGCTACCCCCAACCGTGAAGAGCCATCTTGGCTAGTAGCCACTGACTGTCCTCTCCTTCATGGATTTGTCTAATCCTCTTTTAAAGCCTTCTTGGTTGGTGGCAATCGCTGCCTCCAAATAGAAAAAGATCATTAAAAGAAGATTCAACATGCAGTTCCCACAGCCCATTGCAGAAAGCCATAATCATTGATATAAAAGTTGTAGGTTGTATAGATGCACAATTTGTGGGCAACATCCAGACACAAGGAAATTGCCTGGGGGAGGAGACAAAAAAGTAGCACTATCCTGCCAGTGGGCCTAGTAGTACAAATGCTCCTCTTGTGTGACTTGGAAAGTTTGGGTGTGTGCGGATCTCTTCTGTTACCAGCCCTGGTTTAATTCAGTGCTATAACCTCTTTTGGTAAACAGGTTACAGAGCTCCAGAGAAATTTAAGGGTCAGGAAGATGAATTGCTCCAAGGACGAAGGTTAATTCAATCCATGAATAGAATAATTGCTGGAGTCTTCAAGGGAGATTATGACAGGGATATTTGTCATGGTATTTCAGAGATCAGATCCCTGCTGAGGAAAAGATATTGCCATTAGAAGAACAATAAAAAGGTACTTTCAAAAGCAAAGCAATTGCTACTTGTCATACAAGCTGCAGGACAGGGCATTCTGCCAAGGGAAATGAGAGCTCTTTTTTCAATAGCTATGTTATTAGAAGAATTTTGAAAGCTTATTTTTTTAAAAAATAGAGGACTAGTATACGGTGTATTTTGTAAAGGATTGGTGAGTGGATGGAACTGAATGACCTTGAGGTTCCTTGGCTACCAAGAAGCTGAGTTCACCTTGAACCCTGCATTTGCCCTAGAACTGTGTGTCTGCATTGCCTTTGCTCTGTGCAATGAACAGTGTGCAGTTGCAAATGAAGTTTGCACCAGGTGATTGCCGTGGTTGCAGATGCGCCTGTCATAACCAGGAATAACAGCATTTCAGGCTTCCCAGTCTCTGGAACCTTTGCCACATCTAATGCAAATATCTGGTCTTCCATGTGTTCTGCAGGCTTCCTCCAGCAAGCAGCTTCCATCCTTAAAAGACCTGCTGCCTTCCCCCACATGGGCATGGTTGGCACTGGAAAGCACATTGTGGTTGGCTCAGGAAACCCTTTTGACCATCCTGCTACCTGTGGTTGGAAACTGGCAAGGCCTGCTGACAGCTCACTACCTGTGTTCTTTGACATGTTCTCTGGCCCTTCTGTCCAGCCCATTTCTTGTAGCTTCAGCTTTCTGGATACACCAGGACAGTCCCTGCCTAATCTGGAATGTGAAACCAAATTATTCCGACCACAATGTCTGCTTCTGATTCTGCTGGGCACTAGAGCTAGGATGATGGACGAACAGACAAATCTTTCTAGCCTGCTTTCTCCTTGTTGTTTTTTTAAATTTCTGCAACAATTTCTGTTTTTTTAAATTTCTGCAATTATTATTACTATTATTGTTAGTCCTCTGAAAATTTGCCAGCATCCTGGTGCAAATTTTGAAGGATATCTGTGTTTCAGCTTGTGCATTATCTCAGAAAATGTGAATTAGTTTGTGTTTAAAACCTCCATCCCTATAACTTCCCAGCAACCACTGCGGGGCGGGGGGATCACACCATCACTTAAAAGTGTACAATTTAAGGCAGCACCCTCAAATTTCAGGTAGGTTTCCTAAGGTTCACTGATATTAGTGGACATAGTTTAAAAATGCAGTAACAGAGCAAAAGTATTACCTTGTTTTGAATAGCTGTTTGCTCATTTTCAATTTTCTGTTGAGCAAATCAGCATTTAGAAACCAATAAACAACACATCCCAGTTTGAAAAGGGAGAGGGGGACACCCAAAGCAAGATAAATGAGAAACAAAAAAGTTTTATTTGATAGTTAATAACATAATTCAGAAGTTTGCATCACACTTTATCATGCGTCTGTTCCACACACACCCATAGAAAATTTGAAACAGCCTGCATTTCATTTTTAAAAGAAAAAGAAATATATTGCTGTAGTAAGTTTGCAAAACAATTGATCAGCAAATTTTAAATATGAGATTCTACCTCATTTTCCTCAGAATAGATACAACTATATACAACTTTTAAAAGTTTTTATTGATAAACCAGCCTTCGCCAAATTGTTACCCTCTAGACGTTGCTGTCCTAAAACTCCCAGCCTGCCTGGCCAGTAGTCAGGAATGATGGGGACTGTAGTCCAGTGCCAGACTGTGGAAGGCTGAGATAAATTAACAGCAGTGAGAAAAGCTCATCCCAACAAATCTATATTACACACCCTCCCTGTGCTTCACAGCTGAAAATAAATGTCATCACAAACCAAATACAAAAGCAAACACAAAACATCCCCTTTCATGGGTTTCTTGGCAGTACTTCCTGCCCACCACATGGGGGGTGCCCTGGGGTACCCTGGGGCATGGCTTGCAGGTGGGACACCCCATCAAGGGTGGAGCTCTTCTGATGGCGGAGGCTGGTGCAGCCAGTCAGGCCTGGCATCAAAACCCACTTCAGCACAATGGCGCACAATGATTGCTCTGCCACCTCACTTCCTGCCCGCACCATTTCCTCCTCCTTTCTGCTACTTTCTCCACTTGGAGCCTATATTTTTTGAGAGGATGCTCAGTTAAATGAAGTGGTGTCTCCTTGTCCTTTGAGACTCTCTGGCCTATTCCTGTACAACAGCTTGAGCAATTTTTCCTTACAGTCATGTAGTAGAGATAGATGGCTATATCAGGGTTGTTTTTGCAAATGGTTATTGTTGCTGCACTCTGGCAAGATGTGCAATCTTTTCACACTTCAACTCCCTGCATTCAGTTTCCACAGCTAACTTTCCTGACATCTCTGTCCTTCATCCAGAAGATTGGGGCTGATTCAAGATAAATTGTTGCTCACTGTTAATTAACAATACTTGGAGGTGCATGGTTGAGACAGAATGGATGACAAATATCAAACCATTTGTCAATGAGGAGCAAAATATTGGAAGGGCCCAGTCAGGCTGTGCATTGCAGGTTGGCCTTTGGTCTAATCCATCAGAACTCTTCTTATGTTCTTTCTGAAATAGCTTCATAGGAGCCAGGCTGGGTCAGACCGAGTCCAACTAGTTCAGCATCCTCTTTCCAAAGTGACCATTCAGATGCCCCTGGGGAGCCCACAGGCAGCTTCTAAGCTCAACAACACTCTTCCCATTTGTGATTCCTGGAAACTGATGTTCACAACCACCTCTGGCCCTGGCTAATAGCCACTGGTCATCAAATCTTCTTTTACAGCT
This sequence comes from Podarcis pityusensis, assembly GCF_964106645.2. Lineage (NCBI taxonomy): Eukaryota > Metazoa > Chordata > Lepidosauria > Squamata > Lacertidae > Podarcis > Podarcis pityusensis. Next base: position 52,466,231 of record NC_138039.1, on the reverse strand, counting down.
GTCTCAGTTGATGGCCATCACCATGTCTGGTGGCAGCAAACGCTATGGTTTTGCCACATGCGGTGCAAGTAAGTCCTTCCTTTTGTCTGTTCTGACCCTTCCAATGTTCAGCTTCATCGGATGGTCCCAGGTTCCAGCATTATGTAAACTTCTTTTACAATATATTTTTAGTGGTTTTTAAATAGTAAACATCAAGAAGACAGAGTTTACCTCTCCCTAGGGCTGCCACCTTTGTTCTGGCAAAATACAGGACAGGACAGCGGGTGGCAGGTGGCAGGAGGGTTCATGACCCCCACCCCACCCCCAGTGCTGAAATGACTTCAGAGCAATCCATTACAATCCATTGAAGCCTAACCGGATGTCCCTTCTGGAATTGGTTACACACACACACGCCTGCACATGAATTTGATAATTTGTCTGTGCTTTGCTACTCAGAGCTGAAATGCATGACCTTTCACACACATTTGGTACTGTACAATGATACAGGCAAGCTGGGGCAAAAAATAAATATATGGGGGGCATATTCTGATGAGAGGATGAGCTTTGTTCCACGTTACATTTCTGAAAGAGAGAGGTAATATTAGGGAGCTACTTCTCCCCCACCCTCCTCTCTCAAATATCATGCAGATATACCGGGCTACGTTGACACAAAGCCGCTTGTTTCTAGAGCATCCTGTATACCTGAAGGAGCGTCTCCACCCCCATCGTTCAGCCCAGACACTGAGATCCAGCGCTGAGGGCCTTCTGGCGGTTCCCTCATTGCGAGAACTGAGGTTACAGGGAACCAGGCAGAAAGCGCCCACCCTGTGGAATGCCCTCCTGTCAGATGTCAAGGAAATAAACAACTATCTGACTTTTAGAAGACATCTGAAGGCAGCCCTGTTTAGGGAAGCTTTTAATGTTTAATAGGTTATTGTATTTTACTGTTTTGTTGGAAGTCACCCAGAGTGGCTGGGGAAACCCAGCCTGATGGGCGGGGTATAAATAAATTATTATTATTATTATTAACCTGTTGGTCTCTGAGGGATGGGGCCTGGGGCTCCCAGGCTGCAGCTCTGAGGATGGGCCAGCGGAAGCTGCAGGGAGCTGGAAGACAGTACAAAAGCCTTGCCCTGGTTTGCTCCTTCTTGGGGGCAGAATGAGGAGAGGGACTGAGGAGAAAAACGGAAAGGAAAGAAGCAGGAGGTGGGCAGAGGAGAGAGAGAGAGTCCAGCAGCAGAGCAGAAATAAGGGAAATACTGGACAAACCGTGTCCTATATTGAATCAATACAGGAAATAGCATTTTACATTGAAATAAGGGACAACCCTGTATTATACAGAATGGGTGGCACGCCCCTGCCCCTCCCATCTTTACAGAACTTGAAAATAACTAATTCATGCAGATGCACTCAAAAGAGATCAAGGTCACTTTTAAGATACCTGGAGGGGGGAACCTTTATTCCATAAATTCCTATTAATTTTTGGTAGTTTATAAGTGTGTCAATTTTGTGAAGCATAAGCAATAAAATTAAACCAGGTATTGTGGAAATTACTGAGTTTCTTGTGTTGCCTTTTTTCACAGGCTTCATTGGTCAATTTCTCCATCAAAGTCAGGTCCCAAACATAAGCAAACCAAACTTTGAAAAGATTAAAAACCAAAGAACTCCAGTATCTAGCCACAGCATTATATACGATACAATACGATACGATACGATACGATACAATACAATACAATACAATACAATACAATACAATACAATACAATACAATACAATACAATACAATATGATAATCTTTATTGTCATTGTCCCATACAGAACAGCAAAATTGAAAAATCTACATAAGACATTAAAAAACCAACAAGCCTGCTGTCCCAGCTATCCCAACCTGGTTAGCCCCCTAAAAACTCTGATACCCCATTTTTAAATACAATATACTCCCATAGAGACTCCTTATACTGCGTTTAAAACCAAAATCGCATTTGGGTAGAAACTGTTTCTCAGGCAGCTAGTCCTAGTCTTTATAACCCTGGAGCTTCTTCCTGAAGGCAGAAGCTGAAAGAGATCATTTCCGGGATGCACACTATCCTGCACTATCTCTGCAGCTTTCTTATGACACCTGGAAACGTAGCTTTGATCCAAGGTGGGAAAAGTGCACCCAGTTATTCTCTCTGCAGTCTTTATAACCCTGGACAGCATTGTTTTTTCCCTGACCGTGCAGCTCCCAAACCACACACAGAGACCATAAGTTTATACACTCTCCACAGTTCAATGGTAAAATGCCACCAACAGGTCCTTTGAGAGATTGTTTTTCCAGAGGATTCTCAGAAAATATAACCTGCTGTGCTCTCTTCATCCGGTCTTTGCTGTTTTCTCCCCAGGTTAGGTCATCTCTGAACTCCATTCCCAGAAATCGAAACACTGAGACCTGTTCCACACACTTCCCTTCAAGAATAAGTGGCTGAATATTCAATTTACATTTCCTAAAGTCCACAATAATATTTTTTGTTTTCTTTAAGTTAAGGAGTAAGTTGTTTTTCCTGCACCACTCCCCCAACTGCTCAACTTCCTTCCTATAGGCCGCCTCCCCCTCTCCAGCCGTGATTAAACTAACCACCGTTGTATCATCAGGAATAGTTTGCCTCAGTCTGAGCTCTTTTGGACCTTTTGGACTCTTTTGCTTCATGCTGTGGGTTCACTTTCCCTACAGCCTATTGGTCTCAACTTGAATGTCACAATTATTTTCTATGCCCCCCCGCACCCCATTCCTGAGTTAGCATGTGGTACTCAAGAGCACCACTTATTTGAATTCCGATCCTGAGGTGAAACTGGCTCAAAATTCAGCTACTTCAATTTGACTTGGTTATGGATTAAGCTACAAAAGTGCTGGTGGCTAGATTAGGGCAACTTGGCTATTATTGGCTCCATGGATTTTATAAACCATGAAGTAAAAAATCTGTCACAGTTGACAGTTTCATTCCTGGTGTCTCCACATGATAAGTGCTCGGCCTATGAGGTGACGTTTCCGCCACTACCACTTCTACTTAGAAGTCTTGAGCCAGAAGAGAGCCTGCAGTGAGGTAATGGGGGATTTTTGAATCCATACACCAGCCTTCTTCAGCCTGATGCCCTCCAGGTTTTTTTGGCCTCCAGCTCCCATCAACCCCGCCCAGAATGGCCAGTGATCAAGGATGTTGTGAGTTGTAGTCCAAAACAAGTGAACGACTACAAGCTCCCCATCACTGCGTTTGATTCTCTACTGAGGGCTTATTATATAATCAACCATTTTAATTGGCTACAAGTTCCTTAGACTTTACTACTTCAGGCTGCTGGGGAGGCATGTTTGAATGGTCCTCGGATCTTTGAAATCTCCTGACTGTTAGGTCTTCAAATGGTTTCTTCTTCTTCCTTTTGTCCAGTGCAGCACCAGATCTGCTGAAGATGCTGTGCAGCCCAGCTTCATGCATATTCATTGAACCGTGTGTGTGTGTGTGAGAGAGAGAGAGAGAGAGAGAGAGAGAGAGAGAGAGAGAGAGAAGAGAGAGAGAGAGAGTTTGTGGGGTCTGTCTGCATGATCCCCTGAATCCCTTCCCATTTGTGGGGTCCTGTACCTAGTAAGGGTTAAAAGTGGGTGGAAGATTCCCTTGCTAACTTTGTAACTTTGCTAACCGTCTAAGTTAATGGCCATAGCTCAAAGGCATGAACTTGCACCCAACATTTTTTGGGGAGGGGCGCATCACGTGACACATAACGTCCACCCCAGTGGGAGGTGCAGCAGAGAGAAGGAGGCAGAGCGCAGAGCCAGTGGCACATTCCGCCTCCTCCTCCCTGCCAGATGTTGAACGGGCAGGAGGAGACTAAGTGGCAGAGCATGGCACCGGGCTCTGCCACTCCGCCTCCTTCTCCCCATGGCATGCACCAGGGAGGGCAGGATGCATGGAGGGCAATCTTGCCCTTGCTCTTCCCAGCCCCCTCCCGGCTCCTGGGTGGAGCCTCTCGGCCCTATACCTGACCTCGGTGCCAACCTAAGCTCCATTATGGTCTAGGCAATGACTATTGGCCCAGGCTGATCAGCATCCAAAAAGAATGAGCTGGATTGCAAGGGCAACAACTAAATGATGATGGTAAAATATAGCTATTTAGAGTGCAATTTAATTTCTTAAAAAGAAAAAGTTCCCAACAAGAAAAGCGTGAGTATTCACACTAGAAAGGGTCACCAAGAAATATTGATGCTACACTGGAATTGCTGTTTGCAGCCCAGTATCAAAACAATTGATATTCAGAACAATGCAAATTAAGAATGAATAACACAACTCACAACATTCTCTGATGAGATCCATGGCATAATCTATGCAGTACACAGGGGAATACATATATTTTATTTACATTTGCAGCCACATGAGCTGATATCCAATAGAAAACCAATTCCCCAATAAGTAGATTGCCACAAATCTGTTATTACACCATCCGTCATCAAAGACTTTCATATTTAAAATTTGTCAGAGACCTAAATCTGTTCTGCTCCATTTCAGTTACACAAATGAGCTTTCAAATGAACATGCCATCAACAATGGGAAAGAATAAAAGAAAATGAAGCAAAACACTTTTATTTTAAAGTCAGCTTTTTTAAACTCTAACATATAACTCTATATAAATTATATGAAGGATACCTATTAGAGGGAATTGGATTCATTTGCGTGGCTCTCAGCAAATAGCAACTACCAAATGGGAGTCAGGGGGCACAAATCAAAATAAAATATTTAGCAGCAAATCTCCTGACCATTTCCCTTCTGAGCTGGGGTTGCTAATGTCTAATTCCAATGCTTACATTGAGGAGAAGCCTTGTTTTTTATTTTTTTTAAAATTGCATTTATATTCCACCCTTTTCTCCAAGGATCTCAAGGTGACTGTACATGGTTCTCCCCCTCCCTCACTTAATCCCCACAACAACCCTGTCAGGTAGGTTAGGCCGTGAGACAGCCAATGTCTGGCTGAATGGGGACCCTGGTCTCCCAGGTCCTAGTCCAGTACAGTGGTACCTCGGGTTAATACTTAATTCGTTCTGGAGGTCTGTTCTTAACCTGAAACTGTTCTTAACCTGAAGCACCACTTTAGCTAATGGGGCCTCCTGCTGACGCCGCGCCGCCGGAGCACGATTTCTGTTCTCATCCTGAAGCAAAGTTCTTAACCCGAGGTACTATTTCTGGGTTAGCGGAGTCTGTAACCTGACGCATATGTAACCCGAGGTACCACTGTACTCTAACCACTACATCAAACTAATCCAACCTAGTGCCTTTCAGATCTTTTGGACTACAAAATGTGTTGGCTGGGGCTGGTGGAAGCTGAAGTGTCTTATGCTGACGAGATCCACCCAGGTCCTCATCGGTCCCATGCAGAGATTGGGCAGGCCCCCTGGCTTCTGGCGTTCAGGAAGACCTTTTTACCCCGACAGGCCCAGGGCCAGATTAAGGTGAAGAGAGGCCCACTCCCAATCCCTCACCCTCACGACTAAAAGAAAATGAAAGAGTGTTATAAACAAAATTGAGTGAAGCCAAGGATGATGACAGGTATTTAAAATTCTGCAATTCTCAATTTCTCCTCTAAAGGACATAAGATGTTATTGTTAAACACCATGGTGATTTTTAAAAATGCATAAAATTAACACTGAAAAACTTTTGCAATAACTGAACTTCATAACCCTTTTGTGGAATAAGCATTATTGTTTAGGAAAATGAAGTTGTAGTGTTATTCTTAAAAAAACAACACCTTGAGTTTACAAATTATATTGCCTGGGAAGTGTAAATAATATGATCAAGATTACCTGACAGTGTGGCACTTATAGAATTTACTTTATGTTGTCATTAAAAAGTCAGTATTAAAATTCATATTAAGAAGTAAACTACAACCATCAAATACAGTAAGGCTAAAATGGCCCCCTCCCCCAGCCTTCCTCATAGCAAAATCACCCAAAACTTCATCAAAACTTGTTTGTCTAAGTTTGTCACCTTCAATGTACAGAATGCTCAGTGTGGACATTGTGGCCCTTAATTCATTTTTAATTCTTTTGAGTCTTGAAAAACTCTTCTCTCGTGAGCAGTTAGTGACCATAAGGCTAAGATATAGCTGCAAGATTGCTTCCACATTAGGAAACGCCATCTGATTTTTTCCCTTGTACAGTCATACCTTGGGTTAAATACGCTTCAGGTTGAGCGTTTTCAGGTTGCATTCTGCGGTGGCAAACTCTTTGTCATCTTTTCCAAAGACAACTCCTTGCTTGATTTTCTTAAAAGGCATATGTGATCTCCAGTTTTGATAAATATATAATATTGTTACAATAAACCTACTTAATATAAGCCAGTGGAACTAAAACATTCAGCCACTCCAAAACTCTAGCTGAGATTTCTGCATTGCAGGGTGTTGGATTAGATGACCCTTGGCATCCCTTCTAACTCTGCAATTCTGTGATTCTATGAATCACACTAAATGATGTTTTCAGATAGTTTTCAAATGAAGTTCCACTACAGGCAACAGTCTTCAACCTTGGGGTCCCAGAGGTTGTTGGAATAACCATTGGCTAAGCTGACTGGGGCTGATGGAAGAGGACTGATTAGTCACCTAATCTTGAGGACATCAGGGCACATGTGACCAAAGCAAGATGTTGCAAGACTTGCCCAATTGTGAAGCAGCAATATATTCGGATTGCCTCTTTGGATTGATCCAACGCTTGAAATAAACTTGTTTAGTTTAATGAAGTTCACTGAAATCCCATAAATTCCTATAATTTCTGGATGAACCAAACATGAATTAAGTTGGTTTTGGAAGAATGTTGAACTGATTCATCTTCAATTTCATTCTCTCTCTCTCTTTTAAAAAAACATTTTATACTTTTTGGGGCCTTGAAGCATAAATATAATAACTGCTGAAGAGAATAAATTAAACAATGCACATTCCACAGTGTGTGTTTTGAAGGTTCCTTAGCGTTCTTAAGTGTATTTATACTTCAGCACAGCAGCTTCTAACATTATAAAGGCTGACATTTCTTTTGTCAAGGATCATTTGAAGGAACTTGAACCATGAACTGAACTAGATCATTTTGCAATGGGACAAAAGTGAACTGGAATTTGTTCATTTGCTGACATGTTGAATTTGAATCAGTTCCTTTTCAAAAGGAACATTCCAAGTTCTGGGTTAGTCCAAAGTAGCCCCATTCTGATATTACTTTTGTCTTTCTCCCTTTTTAGGAAGGTGTGCATGGGGTTAAAATACGCAGGGAATTGCGAAGCAGCAGTGAGGAAAATGTCCTGACAAGGTGGATGTATTGGGCTGTGCAATGCTCTCCCAAGAGAAATAGACCAAAATAATGTTGCTTGTAGCATTTTTAAAAGGCCAATGGAATAAGGCAATCCTGTAGAGCCAGGAAAAGCAGAGCAAATGTATATTAATGCCTTCATGGTGTTTAGCATTCTTTTAAAAATCTGAGTAACATGCACACCATTTACAACATTGTGTCAAGCAGAGTAACATCTAAATAAGCTTAGCTCAATGTAATGCCCATGAGCAGGCTTTCAAATTGTACATTTCTGTTTAAAAGTGTACTAAAGGTTCTTATATGGTAGGCAAGGAAATCAGGTATTGTAATGCACAAATCACTGTCTTCAATGATAGCTTCTGCCTGAACCCTACGCAGCCTTTTATTCTCTACCCACAATGTTCAGGGCTGTATATTTTTAGCAGAGCTCTCTTTAGCAGACAGGGAAGTTGGAAAGGCATTAGTCATATATTTGGAGAGGAAAATGTTTTATCTGGTAAGCTGCTTTGGGAAGGCCTTAGTCCTTAAAGGCAGTGTAAAAATATTTTAAACAAATACACAGCATTCACTCTGAGATCCAGCAAACTTTGATTTCCGTATCCAGGTTACATTCAGTTTCAAGATGCCAGAAGCTACAGAAATTCCCTCTTCATCCCAATGTTCAGTGTTTCCACCAAAGAGACCTACTTTCTCCCACAGGAGACAACCTGAAGAAAAGATCAGCAGGAAAATTCACTTGCAAGTTGTGAATACGGTACTTGCAGTCAGCAAACTTGCAAGCTGGAAAATCACAGGCCGTGAACATTTAAATTTAGGAGCTCACATACTTTCTCAGCCCCCAGGAAGATAAATTACTTGAGCTGGTAATCCAATCTGAAAACATTTTTCTCTGGATATAAATTGAACCATGGAGAGGCTTTTGTTTACAAGATCCATTCTGAAAATGACAGGTCATTTCATTTAGCATGCAAGGCCTCGGCTATGGTTCACAGCAAATTATAACTAATATTTGAGAGATTGAGAAAGAACAAAGTATCAAAAGGACACCTCCAGGCAGTAAGGAATTCAAACTCCAGAAAAGAATAGAGGAGATCTCATCCTTTTGTGCATCTGTTTGACTTCTCATAGATCAAGCAGCTTTGTCTGAATTCTACACTTCCAGCATATCATCATTTTTACCAGGGGCGGAACTAAGCCTTATTTCACCAGGTTACAGGCTGGGAGCCTCAATGGCACTCCAATGGAGGTTTCCCCCGGGGCAAAAAAACAGTACATATGTACAGTACCGCCTCCAGTACCTATGGCTCTGTTTTTGTTTTTTACAGTTTGGCTGTCAAACAGCAAAAACTTGATGGTGCTGGAGAATATGATACTGTCATCCTGAATCCACTCCCATCTCTCATTAGGCTTGAAAAGTGTTATTGGAAATATTCCCTTACTCTCCCCACTTTTCTGACTTCGAAAGTTACCCTGAGCAGGAACCAATGGGAAAATAACAGCTTTGTATGTCTTCTGAAATAATAACAGGAAGGTGCCTTGCCTAACCTCCACCAGGAGCTCATCTCTCAACTGATGGCTTAAGCTGGAGCAAAAAATGTATTTGCATAGGGATTTCATGTGGACTGATTATTGACTTAGGTATGATTGCCCCATGATGTGGGTCATCTCCTCTCCGTGAAAGCATTTTGTGCATGCCCTGTGGTGTTTAATTAATGAACACAAGGACATAAGAGGAGCCTGCTGGATCAGGCCAATCTAGCCCAGCATCTCATTCTCACAGTGGCCAAGCAGATCCTTCTAGAAAACACATAAGCAGGACCCAAGCGCAAGAGCACTCCCCCAACGTATGCTTTCCAGCAACTTCTATTCAGAAGCATTGCTGCCTTTGACTAAATGGACAGAACTGACGTTCTTGCTATGAGCAGGCCAAGGGGGTGAACAACCAGGGTGTGAATGCTGAATGCAAATGACTAAGGAGTGTCCACATGGCAAATCCATGCCATGCCTGTGCTTGTGAGCAACAACCAAGGTTTAATTGACTCCGGACTACACTCATGACTTCTATCCCATCCAGATTTTGAGCTACAATCTGGCAGATGCATTATCTCGCCATCCACTGGCACATCTGTGTAGTAGGTCAATATTTGACATTTTTTGGCAGCAGACAGGAACTAATTAGAAAAGTTCATTGCCATAGCAATGCTGTGATTCTTCAAAGCCTCTACAACATGCCATGCTATGCACAGGAAATAATTAATAACAAGCACTGTGGTTTCAATATAACTTAGACAAGCCCACAAGCAGGACCTGGAGGTAACAGTCTTCTTCTGTTCATGATCCCCAGCAACTTGCAGTTCAGAAGCATACTGCCTCTGGAGCAGAGATGCTAACTAACTTCCCAGCAGGTAAGTCACTGTTGCTTACTGGGAACAAGAAAGGGAGGGGTGAGGTGAGGCAGTGAGGTCAGCACAGTGCAAACAGACAGGCAGAGCCAATCTGGTGATTCCCCCCACTCCTTGTAACTTTGCACTGAGCTGACCACCATGTCAGTTGGCTGAGATGGAAATGAGGAAGAGTAAAAAAAAGTATTGAGGAGCTCACCTGATGTAAAGGTAAAGGTAAAGGTACCCCTGCCCGTACGGGCCAGTCGTGTCCGACTCTGGGGTTGCGCGCCCATCTCGCTTAAGAGGCCGGGGGCCAGCGCTGTCCGAAGACACTTCCAGGTCACGTGGCCAGCGTGACAAGCTGCATCTGGCGAGCCAGCGCAGCACACGGAAACGCCGTTTACCTTCCCGCTAGTAAGCGGTCCCTATTTATCTACTTGCACCCGGGGGTGCTTTCGAACTGCTAGGTTGGCAGGCGCTGGGATTCGAACCGCCGACCTGACGATCGGCAAGTCCTAGGCACTGAGGTTTTACCCACAGCGCCACCCGCGTCCCTTCAGCTGATGTACTTTCCTGCAATTGCTCCCTCCCTGCCTAGATCGCATTTGGGGCCTGGATCCTTTAATTAGTTAATTATGTTTCTTTCACTTATTATTTTCTAGAGGTTAGCTATTTGTTGAGCAGACACAGTCTGGCAACCCATTTCCCATTGCTTATACTTAGGAGGACTTTCAAGGCCAGTGGCCACCTGCCTTATCTAATGCCTCAGATTAGCCTCAGTCATGGAAGTGGTCATGGTTGCCTGGGAAAGATCTCAGAGCTGCTTCTATTGCCCAGTGACCAGGCAGCTCTTGGCAGAACTCCTGGGTCAGCCACCTCTTGGAGGAGCGGCCTGTCCAGGCACATCATCTCTGGGGAAACATATGTTTACTCAGAATCACATGCAGCATCAATGTGTTATCTTTTCTCCCCTTTTGGTCTGGTTATTGCTCACAGACACAGTAAAAGACTGACTCACCGGCCAGTAAGCTCCATTGCACCTAGTCAGTTTCTTCAGCCTCCTTGCTCACTGTAAAGGTGCAGTCCAGGTAAAGAGGCTATGACTGCCAAAATACAACATAATGTTGACAATGCAGTTGCAATGTAAGAAGAAGAAAGGCAGTGAGAAGAGCTGATTTTAACACTTCATCATTTCTTCTTCCCTGCCCCCGTGGCCCCCAGCACACTAACTGGAGAGAGACCCTTGGGTGAGATTCTAGCGCTGGACTGAAAGCTAGAGCTGTCAGTGAGTAAGGTCCCCTGCCTCTCCCCACCGTGGCTTTCTCCTTATACGGTGATGTTTCACATTTTTGCAGTACTTTGGCGAAAGGCTGTCTGGGTTTCTTAGAGAGCTTTCAGTTCTGGGTCAGTGCTAATCAGTGCAGATTGATTCAAGCTGTTTCAGACTGATTTGGAGCTACCTCAGCCTGCTTTGGACCAGGTCCAAACCAGCCCAATTTGGTTTAGAATTCAGAATTCATCTAAAGGGGTTGTACAACTGTATTAACTCCCATCTTGGCTACAGAGTTCTTTGATTCACACCAGGGCAGCTGAAAAAGGTGAAAGCTGAATCATTTTGACTTCAGACCTTGATGAAAGGTATGGGGTAGGAGAACTAAAGGCAGATGAACTGCTCTTACTTATGTCTTGATGGGCTTGCTCCAAAAGGATACAAGAAAGGGACACAGATACTTTCTGCCCTGCATCTCACTGTCCCTTCCAATAGAAAAGAAATTGCATCTGCTCAAAGCCAGCATAGTCCCCTTGGCTTTCAGAGGGGGTGTCTCAGGGAAATGGGAAACTTTGAATCCTGTGGCTGCACAGAATCTCCCAGTATGCCCCAACATGCCCACCTCAGAATACCTCTTTTTTGCCTTCTCTGATGTCAGAAGGGCACAGGCTGTGGACCTTTCTGCAGCCCCACAAAGGAGCCCGACAAAGTCGGCTTTCCAAGGCTGGAGCTCTCAGATTAACACCATACATTTAAAGCACATGCAATACACATTTAAAGCACAAAAACATATGCAAAGAATCATGGGAACTGTAGTTCCCCACTCAAAGAGCTACGATTTCCAGCACCTACATTTCCCTGGATTCTTGGGGACATGTGCATTGAACAAACTTCCTGGCACTGCTCTACCTCTCCATCTTTGGTGAGGGATATCCAAAGCATCCTATGGCCTCTGGAACATAGGCTGCCAGTGATCAAAGGACTGCAGTCAAAATATCCCTGTTACGTCAGTCACTGTAAAAAAGGGGGGGGGGGGTTGGCACAATATCTTTCTGCCTCCCTATCTCAGATTTATCTATTGCTCTATCACCATACTCCCAAAGCAGTTAACCATAAAACCATAAAATAACACTATAAAGCTATCATAACATGGCACTTATAACTAAGGGAAGATTTAAAATGACAATTTTCCAGTTAAAGAAAAACAAAATGTGGCAGCAATTTCTTAAGACCAATTAGGTTTCAGCAAGGCAAGAGCTGTGTCTTTCAGGCCCCTGGAGGCAGAGAGAGAGCTGGAAAGGCAGGCCTTTCTGTGAATGGAATCCAGCAAGTGAGCCTTTCCAGGGATTCTGTTCCCATCCATGCTACCCATATAAAGCACTCGGAGGCTTCTTTTAACAGCCATGGCTTCTCACCAAAGAATCCTGGGAACTGTAATTTGCCAAGGATGCCGAGTACTGTCAGAAGCGCCTTAACAAGCGCTACAGTTCCCAATATTCCTTGGAGGAAGCCACGACTGCCAAAGTGATAGATGAGTGCTTTGAATGCATAATGTGGATGTGACTTGCAGGGAAAGTGATGGGAACACTGATCAGCCATGCCCCCTTCCGAAATACTCTATTCCAGGCATGTCCAGCTCCCAAGAGACTGCGATCTACTCCCACTACAGTGGTACCTCCGGTTGCGAACAGGATCCGTTCTGGAGGTCCGGCCGGATCCTGAGGTTTTCGCAACCTGAGGAACACTGTTATACGCATGTGCGCACGGCGATGAAACACTTCCAGGTTTGCCACTTTCACAACCTGAAGTTTACGTTACCCAAGGGTAACATAACCCAAGGTCCTACTGTACAAAAGAAGATTGGCAGTGGTGTATGATGCATTTTTGATAAAGTGTTATGTTGAAATGCCTTATTAAAAAAAACTTTTTTAAAAAACTGGCAGTGATCTACCCATTGGATTGACCAAAGTTGCTCAGCTTTTTTGGGGGGAGGCTTCAGCAAAGTTGTACTGCTTTTTTAAAAAAAAAGTTTTATTTTTTTATTTGGGGAGGCGATCAATCAGGATCACACAATCAACCAGGATCAACCAGGGATGACCTGCGATCGACCGGTCAGTCGTGGTCAACTGGTCTGACATGCCTGCTCTATTCCTTTCCTTCTCCCACCTTGCTTTCCATACCCCCCCCCACACCCCAGTCAGTCACATTCTCTGGTCACAGAGCATGAACATCATAAATAGGAAGAGTGGGCACCGCGCGGACCATTATTTGGCTGGTCTCCACAGAATCTTCTAAAGGTGTCTTCTAAAGGTGCAAAAATAAGAGCTGATGGATTTTATTTCCCCCAAGGAATACATTTGTTAGTTTTTAAGGGCCACAAAACCTTTAGAATCAAAGAATTGTAGAATTGGAAGTGACGCCAAGGATCATCTAGCCCAACCCCCTGCAATGCTATGAGCCCTGAAAAATCTACCCAATTAGAGCACACCTTCTTCCCCTGCACACATAGCACACTTGCACCATCACTTTTATTCCCTTCATTGGATTTTAGCTAACACGGAAAATTAAGCTTGCAATCAGTGTTTTTCAGCTAGGAAAGAGCTGAAAAATGTCCTAGCATTCATTACTCTCATATCACTGCACTCATCATCAGGAAGCAAAGTACAAAAACAGGCAAACACACCTCTATTGTTATCTGTAAAAATCATGTTTTTGTTGTTGCTGTGCTAGAAAAGTCATTTTTGAATTAAACGGAAAAGTCATTTCCAGACCATCTGTTGATCCATTTTCCTCTTTTGTGCCCAAACAATGCTACCTAACTATGTCAGTGATTATTTCGTGCAGATTATCCCTCTTTCTTTTTTTATTCTCCCAGGAAACTTTTCAGAGGAGGAAGAAAATTCCAAACAGCCATGAGTCAATGTCAAAACATGTTTGGCGCCCACTGTGTTGTAAACACGGGTTTTTAGTATATCCTGCAATGAACCAAGACATAAAGGTTAACCATATTATCAAAAGTAAACACACAAAGGTGAGGAAACCCATCATTCAGTGGTCTCATCCTCCCCCCACCCAAAATCCAAACAATGTGTGCTGATGGGGGTCAAGACTGTGAGTCATTCAGTTTCTGAGATGGGGCTAAATTCCTGAGAAGCACTGGAGCTAAACACTTCTATCTGTGTGTATCACCACTTTGTAAAAAAGCTGATTTTTTTTGCCTGTGCAGCTTTCTGAAGCACATGAATCTGACCTTTGGGGGGGTTGTAAGTAAACAATTTTAACTTGCCAAACATGTGGTCTTTTCCTATACGGGGGAAAGAGGAAAACTTTGGAAAGAAACTTTTTAAGGAGACATTTTAGAACTCGCTTGGAAGGGTACATATTAAAGGTTTTACCGTCTATATTTCCATGCTTTGCTTTGCTTTGCTTTGCTTTGCTTTGCTTTGCTTTGCTTTGCTTTGCTTTGCTTTGCTTTGCTTTGCTTTGCTTTGCTTTGCTTTGGTGCTAGGGTTGCCATATTTCAAAAAGTGAAAATCTGGACACAAAGGTTTTCAGCTAAATCTTTTGTCAACTACAAAAACTGCATGACCTTTTTAACCTATGAAAACCGAGATTCTTTTGTTGTTTTAAAAGGCTACTCTTTTTAAAGCTAAACTAGCTGTCGCACTAGCTGCCCACGATAGCAAAGGTGAATCCAGCCATGACCATCCAGGTTAAGGCAGGCTAATGTTAATTAATGAGGAAAGAAACAAGTGGAGAAGATTAAGGAAACTGACTGACAGGTATCAGTGTGATAAGAAGGGAAAGTTGTCCTGAGTTGTTCTGACAATGATGAAAAGATGAAGGAAGATACTGCACTGATTCCTTATATGTTCCATGCCTTCAGGACTCCCTGGTCCTGAATGGGGTAAGTGTGCCCCTGAAGGACCAGGTGCACAGCCTGGGAGTCATTTTGGAGTCACAACTGTCCATGGAGGCGCAGGTCAATTCTGTGTCCAGGGCAGCTCCATCTGGTACGTAGGCTGAGACCCCACAGAGTGTCTTGCCAGAGTGGTGCATGCTCTAGTTATCTCTCGCTTGGACTACTGCAATGCGCTCTACGTGGGGCTACCTTTGAAGGTGACCCGAAAACTACAACTAATCCTGAATGTGGCAGCTAGGCTGTTGACTGGGAGCAGTCGCCGAGACCACATAACACCAGTCTTGAAAGACCTACCTTGGCTCCCAGTACGTTTCCGAGCACAAGTCAAAGTGTTGGTGTTGACTTTGAAAGCCCTAAATGGCCTCGGTCCAGTATACCTGAAGGAGCATCTCCACCCCCATCGTTCTGCCCGGACACTGAGGCCAAGCTTCGAGGGCTTTCTGGCAGTTCCCTCCCTGCGAGAAGCCTAGTTACAGAGAACCAGGCAGAGGGCCTTCTTGGCATTGGCACCCGCCCTGTGGAATGCCCTCCCACCAGATGTCAAAGAGAAAAACAACTACCAGACTTTTAGAAGACATCTGAAGGCAGCCCTCTTTAGGGAAGCTTTTAATGTTTAATAGAGTATTTTAATATTCTGTTGGAAGCTGCCCAGAGTGGCTGGGGAAACCCAGCCAGATGGGCGGGGTATAAATAATAAATTATTATTATTATTCATGTCAATCCCTTGAGTCAGTTTGCCACTCAAGATATGTGCCATTTAGTTAGTCAACTTCAATCTCTAATTTGGAATACCGAGTGGCAAAATGTGTGTAGTTTCAATCTCTAACGCGCCTTAGATCAGGAGTTTTGCCTTTGGCTTCCATATATATATATATATATATATATATATATATATATATGCCTGTACAGACAATCTTAGATATATTAGTGTCATCGGTACATGGTCCAGATTCCCATGCATTTGACTGCACTCTTCCCAATGTAAAGTTACAAGAGAACTCTCACATGATGCACTGCTATCCCCCTGTTATCAAAATGAACATGAGGATGCCTGAGTCTAAATGAGAACTCTTTGGGAAGCAATGCAAATTAATCCAATAATGCAAAACCAGTTTGGTGTATATGCAAATAAATTGGCTATTCTGTTGGAAATTGGTTTCTCAGGATTGAGCTGCAGCAAACTCTCCATATCAAATCAGGTTTTAATTAGCAGCTTTCAAGGTTAAGAGATTACTGACAGCTGGTTTCTTGTGCCCGTCCTGGAAAGATTCCACCCCCCCACCACCACCACCACCGAAAGGACTTTCATAGCTGCTTCCCATAACACTTTCTAAGTTTGTTCTGGATTTTAATTTAAATATGAGGAGGGAAACTCTTAAAGATCTTCCCTGTTGCTTTGCCAATTCCAAAGTCTTTCAGTAATGAGGCATTAGGCATGTGATCCTTCATTAGTGGGCCTCTAATTAACGAGGAGGCCAAGTGTGTCAGAAAGATAGCATTTAGTCCTATCTCTGCTCATGAGAAAGTGTGATTTGATTAAAGCAGAGGCAGAGAAGCGGTGGCCATCTGGACATTGGTGGACTCCAACTCCCATGATCCCTGACCATTAACCATACTGGCTGGGGCTGATGGGAGCTGGAGGGCAGGCTCCACAATCCTGGGTTAAGGGATAAGCCGATTACAATTTTTCTAAATTGCACTTCTTTAAGCTCTCACTGCTGCAAACTTAATCCAAGGAGGTCACAGGAGAATCTTTGTGTCTCAGACTTTAATACTATGCACTATGCAGTTCTCACTACAAGCTCAGCACTGCCACATGGCAAAGTTGGGTAAATTCCAGTGTCAGGGCTGGGTTCAGATGCTGGTCAGCACAAAGAAGCAGAGACAATTAACTTTTATTCAAGGAAGGCAACAACATACATGCAGCAACACTTCCCTGTGGGTCTTGCCCTATGGAGCAGTTGCCAGGACTGACAGTCCCCACCTTCTGCCCCCTCCACAGTGTGGGATGTAATCCACTGGTGCAGTCAAATGCAACATTCCTTATTTCCCTAGAGTGGGCACAGGCAGGGGGACATCCAGTCAGGGTAACTTCCTGTTCCTCTGGTCTGGAGCATCCTCCCCCTGCATGTGACCTGGGAGAAGGGCATGGCTCTGGCTGACTCAACAAAAGAGCTGAGTCACGCAGCCATTTTCTCAGTCTGGTTTTTTTCTTTCTGTTGACTTGCTTCTCTCTTTTGCTGCCATGCTGGTCTCCTGCAGCCATTTTGTTCTCTTAACGTAATTTTGCTGTCTGCTGGCTCTCAGCCAGCAGCACATGAGTTCGGTCTCCATATGAGATGGACTCACACTTTCTTTGTGTAACTATTAAGAAAAGTCTGCCTTTCAGGGATCAAATCGTGAACTGAAATGGGACTAAACTTTTTGTTACTTTACTGAGAAAGACTCCTGTGTCAGGGGGGCCTCTAGGGGCGCATTGGAAGATGGCTGACAATACCATCTCTCCGCCTCACACAAGGTAATTAAGAGGCTGATATGGGAGTATGCAGCCTCCCTTGTTACCCCAAGGGAATGGGGAACACTGCCTCGCCTGCGGTTGCCATAAATCACCCCCTGATTCGAAAGAAGGGGGTGAGGGCACTAGGCGCACAGCCCTTGTGTGGGATGGCTCTCCCTGACGCTGTCTCTGATCGCGCGGCCTGGTTGCAGGAGCTCAAAATAAACAATTAGAGAGAAGCAAATGCACATATTTCGAGTGAAGATTGGGAGATAAGACTGCTAATTGAAGTGATCTCTGTGAAGTGGAGCGACGGGCTGGATTCAACAATAAATCAAGAAGAAGATATATCAAAGGACCGGTATGTCGGAACGGGACTGAAAAGGGGGGGGGGGACTTTTCTTTTTTTATCTTATGTGAGTACCTAACAATCCTTCCCCCAAGAAGAATCGTTGCAATTACTGATTACAAGCAGGATGATTAAGAACTGTGTGGAAATAAATTACTAATCAAAGACATGGCTTGTGGGAATATCTGGAAAGGAACAAAAAGTCTCTGTGACGCAGTTATAAAAAGAGACTTGTTACGGCAGGCCTGGCTACAGGATGATCGAGGGGGAGGGGGACCATGGCTTGTTATTATATCGGACTGTGTGTTTGACCTGGCAGGGCCCCCTGAGATGATCGAGGAGAGACTGGCAGGCCTGTGGGAATTAATGGACAGACTTTGGGAATGTTTTGTACAGAGGTGCGGAAATGGCGTCTGTCTATCTTGATATGGCTCTTGGAGGAGTGCAAAATCCACACAGGATAAAATAACGTTTGTTTTCAACCCGCTTGTGGAGACTACCAGAGGTCACAAAGAAAGGAATATATGACAACAATAAGAAGATGAGGAAAATAACAAAGAAGATTGAACAGAACTGTGAATACTATTTGGACAGAACTGTGAACATCAAAGCAGCAGCAAGAGAGATGTTTGGATGCCTTTCTGAGCTCGAAGCATGGGTACCCCCAACAAAAATTTAAAAATTTGGCTGTGTAATTTGGAATTAATGTGATGTGATTTGATTGGCTTCTTAATAAAAATTATATTAAAAAAAGAGAAAGACTTATGTGTCTTTATTTATTTAAGAGGGATAAAAGAGGACACCAGGAATAATCTATCTGGGCAAGCCAGATTGGATTACTTAACTAAAGAGATTCAAATGAATCTGCAAACTAGCTTCCTGCTATACTGAGGGGAATCTGCTCTGCTACATCACTCACTAGTGAAGGAAGGATAATACTTTTTCAATATATCCTTTCCTACTATCCTTAACATTCCCACATACAGCTCCTCCTCTGCTGGATGTTTCCCAAGTAGTCTCAAACTGCACTTGCACACCACTGTTCTGCTATTTCATTGCTCTACGTGCCCTTGGAGACAAGCGGGGAAGGGAGCGTGTTGCAGTAGAAGAGGCAGACCCCCCGTATTCTTCTGCAGCCTCTGCCCCCTCTCCTCTGCTTCAGCCTCAGAGTCTGAACTGCTCCCTGTCACAGGCTCTCCCTGCTCACTAAAGCCTGTTGCCCCTTCAGCCTCCAACCACTCCTCTCCCTCTGACCTCTCCTCAGTGTCCCACCACCAATCCCCAGGCTCTGAGCCTTCCTCCTCTAGGGTTTCCCTGGCTGGTGCCTCCCAGCGCTCCTTGTCATCCAGCCAGTCCCTGATAGCTGGAAACCCCTAAGCACCCACAGTTGCAGGCACCACTTTTATTTTACTGAAATGCAAAGCACCAGCCCATGGCTGGGGATGTGATGGGTGCCACACAGCTTCAGCCCCACAGTGACACATCACAGTGGCCCAGGGAAGAATGGGTTCAGGATGGCACCTTTGCAAGTCCCCAAATCCTCTGAATCTGTCACTGCTTACCATAACTGATGTTTCAATGACTGTTGTCTTCAGTGTTAGATCTCTGCCTGTGTTTGACAGGACTTCTTCCCTCTTTGCACACATACGTTGCCTCCTACAAAACCTAATCATTACAAAACTTAGCCTCTGAGAGTGCCACCTGCCACTCCTCAAGACGCAGGCCTACCTAGGTGGCCCCCCGAGGCTGCTGCCGGAAGTTCTATGGCTCACCTGCCCTCATGCTTGGCTTCTCACTAGACCCCTCTAACAGGGTAGTCTACAATCGCACCTGTTTGGGTTAGGGGTGATGCACCACTTCTCCCTGGTGAAGGAGCTAGCGGGCTCTCCCACCCTCCTATGTGGCCTGCTGGGGGGATTCCCTAAATGCCAGTGACACTTTAGGAAGGACTTTTGCTCTGTGGAGCAGAGGGCTGGCCATGACGGGCCACAATTGCCACCCACGCAGAGACTGGGTAAGTGGCCATTCTTCTCTGGATAGGACAATTGACACCCATCTTTGTGTGGGCTCCAAGTATTTATGCATTGTGGGCTCAAGGCCCCAGTGCACACACTGCCAAAATTTTTGCTGTGTGCCTATGGGTCTAAACCAGACCAAATCTTGGTACTCCACATTATTTTCAAACTGGATATCTCTACTCAGATGTAGGGACATCACCCAGTACACCAGCAGCTTCCAGAACATATTTCCATAGACTCAGTGGCGGCAGACATACCAATAGTACACATGTATTCTGCAGGTATTGTCTGGAGAGTATGTGTTGGTCTTTGCTCTACATCCATATTTTCTCCAAAACAGATTGATATAGACTCGTGGTTCAATTTTACAAGTGCAAAGAAGCAAAAATGATGCCAGATAATGTGTCCATGCATTTTACAGGTAATGTGAGAGCTTTCTTGACTTCTGCTGCCTTGGTTGAAATCATATCGAGGTCACTTTCCTCATGCAGCATTTGTAGAAAAGTTGATTTCTGAGTGACATGCAGGCAGTGCAATATAAAACTGCATCAATTCAGACAAAGCATGAAATAATAATGCTTCCCATCTGTGAGCGCTGAACTTAAGTAGGTAAGTGCACCCACCAGAGACTAAGAAGCTGTTCATTAATTTGGTTTAATGTGTTCTTTCATTCTTTGCAAGAGAGAGTCTAGATTGTGCTGGGACTTGGCTGGCTTGTCATTTATCACTGCTTTTCCCCACAGTTTGGGCAATGTTCCAGGGAAGACAGGAGTCCTTTGTTGTTGTTCAGACAATTTCATAAGACCTACGCAGGAGTGATAAAATCTCACAATTCTCTGAATTTTACATCCAATTGGGTATTCCTTTTATCCAAAAATAACTTCTATTAATTTGTCTCCTTGATGTTCTGAGGAATGCACCTGTGTTTTGATCAGGTCTGGCGATATCATCACCGAGTTATGGTAAACTAGACATCAACCATGTGCCAATGGGGTCTGACCAGGGCCTGGGAGATTTGTATCTTCACTTAGCCATGAAGCTCACTGGGTGGCCTTGGGCCAGTCACTGCCTCTCAGGGTTGTTGTGGGGATGAGAAGAATTATGTATGCCCCTGGAGTGACGAGGAGGAAAAGGTGGTATATAAATGTAATGAATGAATGAAAACCCCCGGCCTAGTATTAAGGATGGGTGAATCTGTTGGTTTTGGTTTCTCTCCACTTCTCATTATTCCAACTTTAAGGAATAGTTGGAATACAGAGGGAGAAGCAGCTCCTGAGTGGGAGATGCAATGTAGGCTTGCATGAAAAGTTATCAAGACACCTTAAAGGTAAAGGGACCCCTGACCATTAGGTCCAGTTGTGACCGACTCTGGGGTTGCGGCATTCATCTCACTTTACTGGCCAAGGGAGCCAGCGTACAGCTTCCGGGTCATGTGGCCAGCATGACTAAGCCACTTCTGGCAAACCAGAGCAGCGCACGGAAACGCCTTAAAGGGGTGTTAAAGGTAAAGGGACCCCTGACCATTAGGTCCAGTCGTGACCGACTCTGGGATTGTGGCACTCATCTCGCTTTATTGGCTGAGGGAGCCGGTGTACAGCTTCCGGGTCATGTGGCCAGCATGACTAAACCGCTTCTGGCAAACCAGAGCAGCGCATGGAACCGCCGTTTACCTTCCCACTGGAGCGGTACCTATTTATCTACTTGCACTTTGACGTGCTTTCGAACTGCTAGGTTGGCAGGAGCAGGGACCGAGCAATGGGAGCTCACCCCGTTGCGGGGATTCGAACCGCCGACCTTCTGATCGGCAAGTCCTAGGCTCTGTGGTTTAACCCACAGTGCCACCTGTGTCCCAAAGTGGTGTTAAGATACATCTTAATTTGATATTTGAAACATATTAGTGTTGTTGCTTGTAACATGTATAATAAGGCTTTGTTGTTGGTTTTAATAGTTTTATTATGTTCTTTTTATCATTTCTGATATGTTGTTTGCTACCATGCTGTTTTGCAGAAGAGCAGCGGAAATAAACCTGGTGACTGAATTAATTTCTTCCATATCAGTTACAGCACAAGGCGAAAAATATTTGTTACTAGGAATCTATGCACCTAATGGTGGTAAAGCAGATTTTTTAAAGAACTTGGAAACAAGTCTTTTGGAATATATGGATTACAAATTAATATTGATGGGGGACTTGAATGGAGTTGCATCTACTTTGATGGATAGGACTCAGAGATTAAAGGTATTGAATTCTGGCAGACTACCTAAGACTTTATTTGACCTAATTGATAAACTTTGATTTGTCAGATATATGGAGAATTAGAAATCCAATGGAAAAAGACTTCACTTTTCTTTCAGATGCAAACCAAGTATTTTCGAGAATCGACTACTTATGGATATCGAGAGACTTGGTTCCTAAAGTATAAAAAATGGAAATTTGCCCTAAAACTTGCTCTGATCATAATGCAGTTTTTATGGACCTGAAAATGTTTGTACAGGGTTTCTTCAGGTGGAGAATGAATGATGATTTGCTGAGAAGTACATCAATTGTCAATAAAGCCCAAAAAACCCTAAAGGATTATTTTGAACTTAACATGAACCAGGGAACGGAACAAGGGTTATTTGGGATGCCAGCAAGGCAGTAATGAGTTTCTTATTCAGCAAAATTCAATTAGGAGAAAGTCCCAGAATGAGAGAAAAGATAAAATTATGGATCAATTAAAAGATAAAGAGAAGAAGCTCAGACGAAACCCAAAGAATCTGCAGATACAAAAAGAAATTAAGGCCTTACAGGTTCAATATTGACAGTTAGTAAATCAAGAAATAGAATGGAATTAGGAAGGATGAGACAAAGAAATTTT
This sequence comes from Podarcis pityusensis, assembly GCF_964106645.2. NCBI lineage: Eukaryota > Metazoa > Chordata > Lepidosauria > Squamata > Lacertidae > Podarcis > Podarcis pityusensis. The sequence continues at coordinate 52,443,648 of NC_138039.1, read as the reverse complement.
GAATCTGCAAATAAATGAGGGAAACTACTGGCCTGGCAACGAAAGAAGAGACAAAAGCAAAGCACTATCACAAATATTCTAACAGAAGGAAACTCTTTAGAGAACCCTGCAGACATAAGAAAATGTTTTTAAAAATATTATAAACAACTGTATAAAAAGGGTAGGGAGGACTTGGCAAAAATTCAGCAATTTATTAAGATTAATGGCTTGCAGAAGATTTCAGAAGATAAAAAGATCCTGCTAATCACAAAACAGGAAGTGGAACAGGCAATAAACTCAATGCAACTTGGCAAGGCCAATGCAACTTGGCAAGGCCGGGACCAGATGATCTATCAGTGAAATATTATAAGATATTGAAAGACTGGCTTATCCAAACTGTAGCATTCGTGCGCACTCCCCCACCTCCCCCACCTGCTTTCCAAGTCCGGCAAGACCCGGCTGAGAGAGAGAGGGGTGCACAGAAGCTTTTTTCAGAACAGAAAACAAACAGAAACAGCAGTTGCTGCCACCACTTCCTTATCTTAGAACAGCCCAGAAAAGTAACCTAAGGAAGGAGATTACTCTTCAGCATTACTGGGCTGCCCCACCCTGTGACACTTTACCGTGACACAGACAGAAATCCAACCGGACTGGTAGGCGACTAAGTGGTCAGGTGCTGGACTAGCATCCCCGGCAGAAGGCACAAAAGACAGAAACATTAAAAAGTCCTTTTTCCAGAATTTATTAAAAAAAACAAGCTTATTTAAACATAAAAGTTGGCACATCTCTTACAAGTTTCAAACAGAAAATAAAAACATTGTATAGTATCTCTTGCTACAAAACATACTCATAACGAGAATGAAAGGAAGAATTAGAACAGCTCAAAATGCTCTCGGATGATTCCGCACCTCCGGGCATCAGGGCAGGCCCTCTCTACATAACAAAGGTTTTGCATAGTAACAATAGTAAGAATAGGGGAAGCGGGCGGCTGCGAATTGCAAATCGGTTCTCTAAGGTTTTATCCCCTGAGAACCCACGTGTATCCCAACTAAAAAAACCAATCAGTTCTTTAGGTTAATTAAGAAATTGCCAATGAATACACAGAAGGGCGATAACTCAGCTTGTTAGAGAAATTGGCAGCTGAATCCTGTTTATCCCAAGACCTTGAAGATGAAAGGGCATCCTCCCTTATTCTCAGACACACACCAGATCCCCCTTCTTGTTGTAATAAGGCTTGATGACTCTGTTCACACAGAAACAGTATCTTACATAGCCAGGTGTCAAAACTACAAATCATCTAAGGTCCTCCTTCCTACAGATGGAGGAGATAACTTATTCACACTTTCAGAGACAAGAAGTCTACATTTAAAGAAACAGATACACATTCCCCATAATTCTCTAGTGTTTGGTTCTCCCACAATGCCCTTCTTTAACTTGAACCAAAGTTTTCCTTGCTAAGATTTCCCAACATCACTACACAACTTTTGGTAGAAGTATGTAATCTGATTCTATGAGGGGGCAAAGCACCTGAAACCTGGAAGGAAGCTTATATTACTCTGATTCTCAAACAGGGTCAAGATAGATCCAACGTCAAGAACTACAGACCAATCTCCCTACTCAATGTGGATTACAAAATTTTTGCAAATATATTGGCCAGCAGGCTAAAGAAAATTTTATCTAAGCATATCCACAAGGACCAGCCAGGATTCTTACCTGGAAGGCATATGAAAGATAGTATTAGAAATGTTGTGGATATTTTGGAAAAGTTGGAAGCAAGAAAGAGCTGCAAAGCAATGTGAATGTTTATAGATGCAGAGAAGGCCTTTGACAATGTATCCTGGAGTTTTATGCTACATAACTTTGAAAGCATGGGGGCTGGTCAAGATTTTCTAAATGGTATTAAAGCAATCTATCAAGAACAAAAAGCTAAAATTATTGTAAATAATGTGGTATCGGAGGAAATTAGAATAGAGAAGGGAACCAGGCAAGGCTGCCCACTTTCCCCTCTGCTGTTTATTTCAGTCCTAGAGGTCTTGCGAAGTATGATCAGAAAAGATAAACAAATTAAAGGTATTACAGTAGGATCCAAACAATATAAATTAAAATCCTTTGCTGATGACTTAGTATTGACATTACAAGACCCAGACTCCAGTGCAGTAAAAGCACTGGAGCTGATATAGGAATTTGGACAGGTAGCGGGATTTAAGTTAAACAAGAGGAAAACCAAATTATTAGAGAAAAATCTGGACAATGTTGAAAGAAAACTTCTATAAGAAAAGACTGGCCTAGATTTTGTGAAAAAAGTTAAATATTTGGGGGTGAACCTGTCTGGGAAAAATCTGAACTTATACAAAGATAATTATGAGAAATTATGGAATGAAATTAAGAGAGATTTGGAGATATGGTCAAACTTAAAATTGTCATTAATGGATTTCAGTGGTTAAGTTGAATGTGTTGCCAAAGATGCTTTTTTTTGTTTCAAGCCTTCCCAATTATAGACAATGTGAAATTTTTTAAAGAATGGCAGAAAGCTTTATCTAGATTTATCTGGCGGGGGGGGGGGGACCCAGAATTAAATATAAATTACTTACAGATTCCAAAGAAAGAGGGGGGTTTTCCCTGCCAGATTTGAAAATCTATTTTGAAGCAGCAGCGCTTTGCTGGATTAAAGAGTGGATACAACTAGAAGATACCGATGCTTTAGACCTGGAGGGATTCGACAATGTATTTGGATGGCATGCATATTTATGGTATGATAAGGTAAAGGCCCATAATGCATTTAAAAATCATGTAATTAGGAAATTGTTGTACAATGTTTGGATAAAATACAAAGATCTTTTAGAAAGGAAGACGCCCAGATGGCTTTCACTAATGGAGGCGAAGGCCCAGAAAAAGTTAAACATGGAAATCAAATGGTTGAGATATTCAGATTTATTATTGGAGGATAATGAAGGATACAAACTAAAATCATTTGACCAAGTTAAAGATAAGTTAAAATGGCTACACTACCACCAGATTAATGAATTGTATAAACTAGATAAGAAAAATGGTTTTGCTTCTGAAAAATCCAAGTTGGAGACAGAGTTGTTGGATTCTAAAGTTAAAAATCTGCCTAAAATGTTTAAGTTACTGTTGGAGTGGCATACAAAGGATGAACAAGTTAAATCAGTAATGATAGATTGGGCAAGAGATGTAGGACATAACATAATGTTTGAGGATTGGGAAAGATTGTGGAAGAAAGGGGTTAAGTTCACTGCATGTACAATGTTAAAGGAGAATATAATGAAAATGATGTATAGATGGTATTTGACCCCTGTCAAATTAGCAAAGATTTATCATAACTGTGATAACCTATCTTGGAAATGTAAAGAAAAAGAAGGAACTTTTTATCACATGTGGTGGACCTGCCCCAAGGTGAAAGACTTCTGGGAAAAGATTTATAACGAATTGAAAAAAATGTAGAAATATACATTAATAAAGAAACCAGAGGCCTTTCTTCTTGGAATAACAGGTTTGGAATTGCCCAAGAAAGATGTTAAATTATTTTTGTATGCCACAACTGCTCCTCGAATATTACTAGCTAAGAAGTGGAAAATGCAGGAACTACCAACTGTGGAAGAATGGCAGATGAAGATGATGGACTTTTCGGAGCTAGCCGACTTGACCGGAAGAGTCCGTGATCAGAATGAGGAGGAGTATCAGGAAGAATGGGAGAAATTTAATGACTATTTAGCTAAATAAATCAAGTTAAATTGATTGGGAAAAGATTGCAATTACCAGCTAGGCCTAGGATTTAAATAAGTAATGTGAGGAATTATTATATTTAATACTTAATTGGGAAGAATGACTGATGTTAAGTGATTAAATTAAGATTTTAAGTACTTTGATTTGGAAAACCGTTAAAATGATATTCATTGAAATTCAACTAGGGGGATACGAGGAAGTCACTTAACAATGTTAAGAAGATTAGTTTTAATAAGGATATGATTTATGTTTGTTTGTTTGTTTTTTAATTTTGTGAAAACCAATAAAAAATTTTGGGAAAAAAAATCTTCCATATCAGGTTGCTGCTCTTAGTTACATGCATGCTTCCTTTGGGGTGGGGGACAACTGTCATTTAAGAGCCCAGATTAGCTCATGATCTTCACTGCAGCACCTTCTAGAAAAATCTATTATGTTCTCTGTGGCCCATTCAAACATGTACCGGCTAGTCAGTTTGCAGGGCAGGTGAGATGGTTTGCAAAGACTCCATGGGAGAATGAAAGAGAAACCCATAGATTTCAAATATATGTTGTGACAAGCCAAGCAAGGAGTCCATTTTTGGAAGCTTCTTGAGGGCTGAACACACATTTTTCATTAAACGCCCAAGCTTTTATACCTTTGGGGACTACTTGTGTTTACTTCTGCAACTATGTATTGAAATCTGGGGAATTTTAATCTGGTCCATTAGTAACACTAGAAACCTGGTCAAACTCAATAAGAAGGCTTTGCTAGACATTATTAAAACTTATCCAGACAAATGAGTTTCACTCCCCTTAAATCCATGGGGAGAAATAATTTCCGTCAAAATGAATCTAATTCTGTGCCTTATTTAAGTCCCCGCATACAAATAACAAAGGTACTTCAGTACATTCTCGAAATTTCTCTGAGGATCAGAAGGGTGATCCCATTGCAAGGGGGAAACTGGTAATACAGTGGTACCTCGGGTTACATACTTAATTCGTTCCGGAGGTCCGTTCTTAACCTGAAACTGTTCTTAAGGTCAAGCACCACTTTAGCTAATGGGGCCTCCCGCTGCCGCTAAACGATTTCTGTTCTCATCCTGAAGCAAAGTTCTTAACCCGAGGGACTAATTCTGGGTTAGTGGAGTCTGTAACCTGAAGCGTATGTAACCCGAGGTACCACTGTAGACTGTTTCTCTTTACCTTGATGGTTGTTGTCATCTGTATGTTGTCATATGTATGTCATCTGTATGGAGAGCACCTCCAGGGGTGAAGTCAAACCACTGTTTTAGAGTGGATCTAGGCAGATATATCTAGGGGATTTATTGCAAGGTACATTTAAAGACTGTTTTTTTGTTTTGTTTTGTTTAAAAAAAACAGCAACAAAGGAAAAGTCTATTTCATCTGCTGCCAGGATTGGATTCAATTTGCAGGCATGGGCACCCCTTCTGAGGGAATGAAACTGTGAGGTTTGGTGTTTACAGGGTTAACACTCTGTGTGTCCTCCATCTGGGGAGGAGCTTCCTACATCTGGGAAGCTGAGTTCTTTGTGAGTTACTTTCACTTCTCAGCGGAGAGAAGCAGAGCCACACTGATGGCTTATTGACTTGCCGAGGGGTCTGGACCATTTTGCAGAGGGTCCACCAAAGAACCACAGCTGATGCCAAGATTCATGTGATACGCTCTCTTTTTGAGAAGAGGCTGTCTCCAGGAGAATTGGTACGTGATCACATCACACAGATACTGTCTATTTTCACTAAACTGAGGCAGCTGAATGTACCTTTCCCTGATGAGCTCAAGGCTTATAACCTGTTGAGCTCAAGAGGGTATAAGCCTTGAGCTATTTGGACAGGAGTTATGAGAACTTAGTTCTGATGATGGAAACCATGCCGACGGACCAGCTTACTCTTGAGTATATTACCGGGAGACTGATTGATGAATAGAAGAAGAGACAGAGAGCTGGGGGGGCGAGTAGATGCCGGCTTAACAGGTTAAGTTGTTCCCATGATGCCTCAACATTCTGACGTCAGCTTTCGAAGCTGGGAGGAGCTGGGAGGAGTTTGTCTGTTCCCCTCTGGTCTTTGAGGGAGGAAAGACGCAGTTTTGTCATGGCTGCGGTGAGCCCAGGAGATCCCTGGGGAATGTCGGAAGAATAAAGGACTGTAAATAGACAAACCGGGCTCTGTGTGTTTGTCGGAAGCTAAGTGGAAGCTACGTGACAGCTTTGACGCTGTGCTAACTCTGCTGAGGCGTGACTGGAGCTACTGGAGACGGAGCAGAGTCTTCGCAGGGAAGTGTGCCGGACCGGCCATAAAGAGCTAATTGGGGACCGTAAATCAATTAGCGGGGTCACGCAAAATCAACAATTCCACAGTTCCTCTAGAAGCTGTGCACCGAGGAGTGGGGGTGCAGGGAAAAGCAATGAGGAATCTGTGAAAGCTTATGTTTTGAGATGCTGCCTCAGGAATGCAAGGTCAAACAGATAAGCTCGCAGCAAAGACGTGGGAAAATGCACAAGAGTTCCAAAGGAACTGAAAGCAAGGACAAGTCTTCACAGTATCATCTGGCAGCTTCCATGGCAAGCGTCAAGAGCTGTAAATAGGACGCTGTGCTGACCTTCATTGTGGACTCTGGAGCAACACATAATCTGATGCCATCTGATGGACATCTGCGGGATTGCAAGGCTGTTAAAAGTGGAAGAATTGTCACGTTGGCAGATGGAAGTCATCATGCTCTATGTCTGGTCTCCCTCTACTGTCCTTTCTTGCAGCACAAGATTCAAGCCTTTGTGGTTCCAGAAATGTCCAGCTGTCTTTTATCCGTTGCTGCCCTCGTCGCCGATGGTTTCAGCATTTGTTTTGAGAATAACATGTGTTCTTTTTCCAGGGGTGGATGTCAACTGTTCAGTGTTGAATGCAAAAACAGTCTGTTTGTGGTAGAAATGCCTATTGCAGGTAACAGTTCCACTGAGTCAACACAGGTGCAGTGTGCCAATGTTCCAACACATGATGGCTGCCAGCATCTGTGGCACAGACGTATGGCACATGTGAATTGGGGTTACGTTAAGAAGGCCCCGAGGTGCATTGAGGGGTGCAAAATGAAGGCATGTGATAAGTTTTTAGATTACAGAGCTTGTAAGCAATCCAAGGTAAAAACGTGCCCATACCCCAGATCTAGCAGGGTAACAATCAGGCCTTTTGAGCTGGAGCATGCAGACTTGTGTGGCCCTATGCCAGTAGCCAGTCTGGATGGGGCAAAACACGTGCTATTGCTTTTGGATGATTTTTCGAGGAATTATTGGGTCTTCCCACTTAAACACAAAGGGGAAGCTCCAGCATTGGTGAAAGACTGGATCTCTGCTGTAGAATTGCAATTCTCTGCAAAGGTTCAAAACTTTCAATCTGATCAGGGTGCAGAGTTCACCGGGTCTGCGCTGCAGAATTTCTTTCACCAGAAGAGAATACGTCACAGGTTGACAGTCCCACAGTCCCCAAGAAAATGGCGTTGCCGAATGCAAGAACAGAACACTACAAGAGGCCATTGCGGCTATGCTCTTTGATTCTGGGCTCCCACAATGCTTTTGGGCGGAAGCCTGGCGGTGTGCTTCGTTTTCTCAGAATCACTCTTTTTGTTCTGTTGTAGGGGACACGCCCTATTTGCTGCTGCACGGCAAGAATCCCAAGGTGCATTTCTTCTGTGTTTTTGGTTGTGAGGCTTGGGTTCTTATACCAAAGGCCAAACGCAGAAAGGGTGGACTAAGGTCCAGAAAGATGATCTTCTGTGGGTATGAACCAGGGACCAAGGGGTGGAGATTTGCCTGTCCAGAAGGCAATCAGTCCAGACTGCTAGTCAGCAGATGTGCTGAGTTCTGTGAGCAAAGTGGGTGGACACGCATACATGGTAACCCAGATGTGCTTTCAGAGAGTTTTCTTGACTCAGCTGATGAGGAAGAGGTGGAGACTGATGCTGCTGCTGAGGAACAGAGTCCAGAGCAGGAGCAGCTGAGAATCTCTCCTAAAGCTGTCAAGTCAGAGCCAAAAAGTGAACTGTCCTCGCCCACAGGTCCAGTTAAAAGGTTCAAAAGGTGCAGCAAGTCAGAGTGGGAGCTCTCTGACACTGGGGACGGTCTAGCTGGCCCTAGTAGGTCAGAGGGGGTACCTGAGCTAAGACAGTCAACCCGGGCCATGAAGGGTAAACCACCTGACAGGTTTGAGGCACAAGTGTATGGGTTGGGGTGGCTCAGTGTGAACCTGAAAGTTTTGAGGATGTTCAGAAACTGCCTCAGGAAGAAGCCAGCAAATGGCAAGAGGTGATGCAGAAGGAGATGAGCTCAATTGAGTCTCTAGGTGTGTTCTCCCTCACAACGTTGCTGGCTGGCAAACAGGCTGTGAACAGCAGGTGGGTTTATCGCCTTAAACCCACAGAAACTGGAGAACCGCAGTACAAGGCTAGGCTAGTAGCCAGAGGGTTCACGCAGCGGAAGGGCTGCATTACACTGAGGTATATGCTCCTACTTCCAGAAGTGAAACTCTGCACATGCTCTTAGCCATTGGTGCACAAAGAGGTTTGCAGGTGCATCATTTTGATGTGGATGTAGCCTACCTGAACTCAGACCTCCAGGAGGAGCTGTACATGCTTCCTCCTCCAGGGTTTGACGTGAAGGGGCAAGGCATTTTGTGAAGATTGCACAAATCGATTTATGGTTTAAAACAATCAGCCAGGATTTGGAATTTGTGTCTGAATGAAGCCTTAGAGAAGCTAGGTTTCAAGAGAAGTCTTGCTGATAGCTGCCTGTACCTTAAAGGGTCAGGAGAGTCGCATGAAATTATTTTAGTCTTCAATGATGATATAGCCCATGTCTCAAAGACACATAGACAGGTGGAGAAGTTTGCCAAAGAGCTTGATAAATGGTTCAAGCTCAAGAACCTGGGTGCAGTAAAGATCTACCTGGGCGTGGAGATTTTTAGAACAGAAGATGGAAATTTCGTGCTCAGTCAGACAGGAAAGATTGAGCAGTTGCTTGAGAAGTTCAGGATGTCTGAATGTGCAGGGGTCAGGACACCCATGGAGACAAGCTACGTGAAAGACAGTCAGCAAGTTGAACGCACTGAGTTTGAGAATGCCGAGCTCTTTCAGTCAGCCCTGGCTAGTCTGTTGTATCTGTCCCAGTGGAGCAGACCTGACATAGCTTTCGCTATCAATCTGCTCAGCCGGGAAGCTACAAACCCAAGTGTACAAGCCTGGAATGGTGTCAAGCGGGTGCTGCGTTACCTGCAAGATACCAAAGACTTCTGTCTCAAGCTGTCAGCCAAGGGCAACATCAAGTTGATGTGCTGGGCAGACAGCGATTGGGCGAGTCTGGAAAACAGGAAGTCTGTTTCTGGTATGGTGGTGAAGTTTGGGGACTCTTTGGTTGGGTGGAAGTCCCGAAAGCAAAGTCTCATAGTGCTCTCATCTACTAAGGCTGAGTTCAGTGTGCTGTCTGAGATTTGCAGGGAACTGGAGTTCTATGTGTGCTTGGTTCAAGAGATCCGCGGAGAGTGTTGTTTGCCCATCACGGTTTGGGAGGACAATCAACCCTGTCTGAAGTTGGTAGAGTCTGGGCAGTTTAAGGCCAAAACCAAACACCTAGACATCTGTTTCCAGAATGTGTGTCAGAGTGTTCAGTTGGGATTTTTGGAACTGAAATATTGTCCCAGTTCGAAGAACCTGGCAGATGGGTTCACGAAACCACTGACCTTCCAGGGTCATGGGGAGTTCTGTGAAGGTCTGTGTTTGGGGTAAGTGGTCACACTTACATTCCCCCAGTGCAGGACAAGAGGGGGTGTGAGGTTTGGTGTTTACAGGGTTAACACTCTATGTGTCCTGCATCTGGGGAGGAGCTTCCTACATCCGGGAAGCTGAGTTCTTTGTCTGTGAGTTACTTTCACTTCTCAGCGGAGAGAAGCAGAGACGCACCATGTCTGCTGTTTCTGACGGAGTGTTTGTTGTTTTATCTGTCTGATGTAAATAAAGCTGTCTAGTTTAGGAAGAACTACAGCGTGTGCACTCTCTCTTCACTCACATGTCGAGCACTCGCTGCACTGCTCTGCTACAAGTCCGGGAATTCTGTGGCTGTGGAAACGTACCGGACTGCTCAAGTTATGGCGATTTGGCAGCCACGTATGTGCTGAGTGTGAGGAGGAGAAGAAACGAAGACCAGCTCTGAGATCCTGTCTGCTGCTGTGAAGGGGCAGAGGCAGTTGTGAGCTCGCTGGTGAAAGCAGGAGCCTGCTGGAGGAGGCAGCTTTGAAGCAACCGGTTGGCAGAAAGCGTGAGTAAGCTTATAGCCCTGGGAAAATGTCTCAGGCTCAGGAGACTTTCACCGTCCCTTTTGAGAGATTGAATGGGCGCAATTGGGAATACTGGTCAAGGAGAATTAAGTACTGGCTTTTGGGCAAGCAGCTCTGGGAGTGCACCCAAAATGAACCACCAGTGGCAGCTGCTGGGGCAAATGCTGCAGAGATCGAAAGAGTCATGGCTGCAGTTAAAAAAGACCAGAAAGCAATGTCCCATATTGTACTTGCCCTAGAGGTGTCTCAATTGCCCCACATTGATGGCTTATTGACTTGCTGAGGGGTCTGGACCATTTTGCAGAGGGTCCACCAAAGAACCATGGCTAGTGCCAAGATTCCGGAATGCTCAGAAACATGTAAAAGTTTCAGGATGGTAGTTGGTCTTTTACAAGTTAAACCTGCTATCCCAAGGGTCATTGCCCTTCCCTGGATTTTTTTCTGAGGGATACATCATCTTTTCCCTGGGAGAAAGAGAAGGAGAGAGCGTTTTCCCATATCTCCCATTGGCTTGCATAGGGAAAGCTGGGGTGGAGAAATGGCATAAATCTCTAGGAAAGACTGGGATAGGGGAGATACGCTCAGCAAGAATTCTCTTACCCCAAGAGCCATTGGTGGGGGTGGGATTCTGCTCCCCCATTGTTTTTTTTTTTTTTTTTTTTTGTACAAGGGAGCTCTCCCCATTTGCTTACACAGGGAAAACAAGTTTTAAACCCCTCCCCGAATTCACTGTGATTGGAGTGCCTTGGGGAAAATAATTAACTGTGATGAAAGGTTAGACCTGCCTGTCAAAATGTCCTTTCCTCTCTTCTCCATCTCTGGGTGTTTCACCTGTCCATTTTGTTTTGTTCCAGGGTGTGTGTGCATTTTACAGAAATCTGAAGCTACAGAGCCACTCGGGTGCTTAGGAAACCCTTGAAGGACCTTAAAGGACCTTGTTAACAGCACAATCTGATTCAGAAACCTGAGAACCTCACCCCAGAACACCTGGATTGACCTCATAATTTGGGTTACATCAGAGCTGATGCACCACACATATATATGTTGCTTTGTGGGTTAAAAGGGATGCGCGTGGCGCTGTGGGTTAAACCACAGAGCCAAGGACTTGCCGATCAGAAGGCCAGTGATTCGAATCCCTGCGATGGGGTGAGCTCCCGTTGCTTGGTCCCTGCTGCTGCCAACCTAGCAGTTCGAAAGCACGTCAAAGTGCAAGTAGATAAATAGGTACCGCTCCAGTGGGAAGGTAAACAGCATTTCCGTGCGCTTCTCTGGTTTGCCAGAAGCGGCTTAGTCATGCTGGCCACATGACCCGGAAGCTGTACGCCGGCTCCCTTGACCAATAAAGCGAGATGAGCACCGCAATCCCAGAGTTGGCCACGACTGGACCTAATGGTCAGGGGTCCCTTTAAGCATTCAAAAAATATAACTCTCCCTTCACAAATCCTTTTCAGGCATCCAAAATAGAAAGTTTTTAATGTGCCAGTGTGAATTATTGAAATGGATAGCCTATTAAAAGTTAATACTTAGCCAAAGACGAGTTGCAAATTGAGGTGCCTAGACTACAGCAGCATCCCTGTCCTCAGCAATTAGGAGGAGGGGCATATAATGGAACCTTGTATTATGCCCCAATATATATATATATTTAAGATATTTGTATTTCTCCAAAACTTTACACAGTGCTAATTACACAGTGCCAATTCAGTAATGAGTTCATTAGTGCAGACTAATTTGTATGAGAGATGGGTTCTTCCCCCTCACCCGTTCCTTGCAAATAGCCTTCATATTCCTGACAGTAATTACACTGAGTATTGCAATAGTTAAAAGAATTTCAGGACACTTGTTACAGGCAAATGAAGGATAATGCGTTTTCATTAACTGCCTTCTCTGTTTCACACCACCAACTAATTAAAACCTAATTGGAGTAACAATAAGAGAAACACTTCATTCTAGGTTTAAATACTGTACTTTTCTCTTTTTGATTACAATTGCGCCTCCCCCCCTTGGGCTTCAAATGAGTAAACTGTGGATCATAAAACAGCTACATTTTATTAAACAGGAACAGTCTTCTCTGAAATCAAAAATGTGTTCACCCCATGCACTAATTTTAAGCATCTCCAGGTTAATTACCTTCCCCCCCCCCCACTATGACAATGGGAATGAGATACACCAAAGAATGAAGAAGGATCAAATGTAAACTCAAAAGAAGAAACAAGATGCCTTTCAGGGAGACATCATACCCTGCTTTTCAGTTTTGTTATCCATTGGTAAACACTTCCCCTAGTAAGCAGGTGCTGCAGAACTCCTCCACACAGACCCAGAGCACTGCAAAGCATCCAGGACAAGAGTGGGGACCTGTGGACATCCATAACCCCTAACATCCCTGACGCCTGGGGAAAAGCTGTGGCTCTGTGGCACAGCATATGTTTTGCATGCAGAAGATCCCAGGTTCCACGTCCGGTCTCTCCAGGTAGGGTTGGGGGAGAGCCCTGTCTGATAGCATGGAGAGCAGCTGCCAGTCAGAGTAGAATATGTAAAGCTAGATGGGCCAATGAACCGACTTGTATAAGACAGCTTCCTATGTATCTATATTCCTAGATGATCCATCTTAATTGGATGGATCTGTCAAGACCACTGTGGTCCATTTTAGCAGTTCAAGCCCACCCTGCATTGCAAGGGATTGGACTAGATGACCCCCCCCCCCGAGTCCCTTCCAACTCTATAATTCTATGGTTCTATGAATTTCAGTTTCTCTCCATTTCTCATTTTTCCAATCTTAAATTCAGTTCTTCAAATTTCCATATCAGTTTGCTTTTAAAAAATAAAAAAAACCTCGATAAATTTGAGTCTCAATATCTGCTAATATGCACCTTTTTATATGCAGTTTCTCCTAATATACACATTTTTTCAAGCAATTTTCCTTTATACAATGCATTTTTCTACAAATTGGTTTGGGAAATGGCATCACAAATTTAGAAAAGTGCAAATTTTAAGGGATAATTGTGTTTCAGTTCGTTTATTGTTTCAAGAAGTCTAAATCAGGCAGTTTTTTCATTCTGATGCAACCAGAATTGAATTTAGCCCCCATTGCTCCTCTTGCCCCACCTACATTTTGCCCCTCCCCCCATCTCTAGTCTATGGCCCTCAAAAGGTTTCTAAGAAGGGATTGTGGATTAAAAAACATTTCCCACTTCTGTGATAAGGAAGACAGAGTTATCCCTCCCCACACAGGATCTGTGCCTACTCCAAATTATCATCCTCATTATTGTTGCTAAAATAAGAAAAACAGTTTTATGTGTAAAAGGCGAAAGATTTATACGATCTGAAGAGAAACCAGAGTATATACCCAGAGAATACCGAAAACAGAGACTGAAAAGACACAGCTCAAGAACTACCGCCCCATATCACTGCTTAACGTGGATTACAAAATTTTTGCAGATATTTTGGCTAAAAGATTAAAAAAGGTGTAATTAGAAGAAATTCACAAAGACCAAGCGGGCTTTCTCCCGGGCAGACATTTGTCTCACAACATGAGGAATATAATTAATATTTTAGAAAAACTCCAAGCGAATATCAATACTAAGGCAGTTTTGATATTTGTGGATGCAGAGAAAGCCTTTGACAACATTTCTTGGAGCTTTATGAAGAAGAATCTAGAGGGGATGGGGGTAGGTCAAGGTTTTGAAAATGGTATAGGTGCAATTTATTCAGAACAAAAGGCAAAATTAATTGTGAACAATGTGGTGACAGAAGAATTTAAGATTGAGAAAGGGACACGACAAGGTTGCCCAATTTCTCCATTGCTTTTTATATCGGTCCTTGAGGTTTTGTTAAATATGATTAGGAAGGACCAAGAGGTTAAAGGTATACAGGTGGGAGCTAAACAGTACAAACTGAAAGCATTTGCTGATGACTTAGTATTGACTTTACAGGAGCCAGAATCTAGTACTAAAAGGGTATTGGAACTGATTCAAGAATTTGGACAGGTAGCAGGTTTTAAGTTGAACAAGATGAAAACTAAGGTGTTAGAGAAAAACTTAACTGTGAATGAGAAAGAGAAGTTTCAGGAGGAGACAGGACTAACATTGGTTAAGAAAGTGAAATATTTAGGGGTTAACATGACTGCTAAAAATGTGAATTTATTTAAGGATAATTATGAAAAATGTTGGATTGAAGTGAAAAAGGATCTAGAAATATGGACAAATTTGAAGTTATCATTGTTAGGCCGAATTGCTGTGATAAAAATGAATGTGCTGCCAAGGATGTTGTTTTTGTTTCAAACATTGCAAATTTTGGATAAGATGGACTGTTTCAAGAAGTGGCAGAAAGATATTTCTAGATTTGTTTGGCAGGGCAAGAAGCCTCAAATAATATATAAGATACTAACTGATGCTAAAGAAAGAGGTGGATTTACCCTGCCAGACCTTAAACTTTATTATGAATCAGCTGCTTTTTGCTGGCTGAGAGAATGGCTGCTTCTTGAAAATACTGACGTGTTGGATCTAGAAGGTTTTAATAATGTATTCGGCTGGCATGCATATTTGTGGTACGACAAGGTAAAAGTACATAAAGCGTTTAAAAATCATATTGTTAGAAAAGCATTGTTTAATGTCTGGATAAGATATAAGGATTTGTTAGAAAAGAAAACCCCAAGATGGTTGTCACCAATGGAAGCGAAGGCACAGAAAAAACTCAATATGGAGGCCAAATGGCCAAAATATTGGGAAATTCTGGAACAAGATGGAGACAGATTAAAATTGCAGAGCTTTGAAAAATTGAAAAATAGAGTACGAGATTGGCTCCATTATTACCAAATAATGGAGGCATACAATTTGGACAAAAAAGTTGGTTTCCAGGTGGAAAAATCAAAATTGGAAACAGAACTGCTAGATCCAAAAATCAAGAATTTGTCGAGAATGTGTAACTTGCTGTTGAAATGGAACACTCAGGATGAAATGGTGAAATCAGCTATGATTAAATGGGCACAAGATGTTGGACATAATATTATGTTTGCTGACTGGGAACAGTTATGGACCACAGGTATGAAATTTACGGCATGTAATGCCTTAAGAGAAAATTTAATGAAAATGATTTATAGGTGGTACATGACACCAGTCAAGTTTGCAAAAATTTACCATTTGCCCGAAAATAAATGTTGGAAATGTAATGAGACTGAAGGTACATTCTTTCACCTTTGGTGGACATGCCCAAGGATTAAGACATTCTGGGAGATGATTTATAATGAAATGAAAAAGGTATTCAAATATACCTTCCTGAAGAAACCAGAGGCCTTTCTCCTGGGCATGGTCGGCCAATTGGTGCCAAAGAAGGATAGAACTTTTTTTTATGTATGCTACAACAGCAGCAAGAATACTCATCGCGAAGTATTGGAAGACACAAGATTTACCCACTCGGGGAGAATGGCAGATGAATTTGATGGACTATATGGAACTGGCGGAAATGACTGGCAGAATCCGAGACCAGGGAGACGAGTTGGTGGAAGAAGATTGGAAAAAGTTTAAAGACTATTTACAGAAATACTGTAAAATTAATGAATGTTAGAAAAATGTTGGAATGAAGTTATATGGCTTTAGTAGAAATGTTATAAGGAATTAAGTATAAATAGATTAATAGAGTATTAAAGGGAAAAATAATGTTAGAATCTGTTAAGGTAATTAAAGGATAGATAGCAGAGGAAGATGGAAAGGAATTGCTGAAACAATCAACAGAAGTGGAATACAAAAAGGGAGGTGTGAGGAGGTCACTGAAATAAGTGAATGAAAGATAAGATACTGAGATTGTTTGATGTCTTTTAAATTCTTTTTGTTTTGTTTTGTTTAAGGTGTTATGTAGTGTTTTTGTAATGTATTGTATTGTTCTTTTTCTTTTTTCTTTTTCTTTTTTTTGTGTGTGTGTGTTTAAATTGTTGGAAAAGTAATAAATATTATTTTTTTTAAAAAAAGAAAAACAGTTTTATGTGTTGGGCCAACTTCTGTTTGCAACCAAATTAGAGTTAATACAACATTATCTCCCTCCTGAAACATCTGGTCTAACTCCTTGAGCATACATGCTCCCATGTCATCTATGAGCTGGGAATTAAAATGTCAGAGCATCAGAAAAGCCTGCTGGATCAGGCCATGCCTTTAAGGTGCATGGCATACACTTCCGAAGATCTCTCTGGAAGTGCCTTGAGGAGGAAGAGCCAAGATAGTGCCCTTCAAATTTTGCTGAACTCCAGCTCCCATCACAGCTGCTCATGGGACATTCTGTCTGGAGCTGATGGTCCTTGTAATAATAAATAATAATATTTTTTTATTATTTATACCCCACCCTTCCTGATTCAGTAAAATGGGCCCAGGGCAGCTAACAACTATTTTAAAACACTTAATTGTAATACAACATAGAAGCAGCATAAAATACAGTATAAAAGCATGAATAACAATAAAATTCAAAGTTCAAAAATCAATTTGGGGAAAATCCATCCAATTAGATAGTCACCAGGGCTAGCTGGCTGAATTAGTCCTACTTGGGCCAGCGAGGAGGCCAACAACCTGTGGAGAGCCGCTGGGGGCTGGGACATGCTCCACAACTAGGCAACGTATCATTTGAGAGCTTCTGCATGCAAATCGTGCATCCTCCCACTGAGCTATTTTATCGTGTTTTGAATATTTTTATCGTGTTTTGAATATTCTGTTGGGAGCCACCCAGAGTGGCTGGGGAAACCCAGACAGATGGGCAGGGTATAAATAATAAATAAATTAGTAGTAGTAGTAGTATGAGAGGAAACATAGCTTAAGGGAAGCATACGTGTGTCACAGGCAAAAGGTCTCTGGTTTAATCCATGGCATCTCCAATTAGAAAAGGGCTAACAAAGTATTCTGCCTGAGACGTGAGGCCAGCTGGAGTAGATGGTATTGGGCTAGAGAGAGGCCACCAGTCAGACTATAAGGTGGCGTCACATGCAGTTTTATTGTTATTGAGAAGCAAGTGGTTGTACATGAGACTTGTCCCTGAGGTCTATCAGTCCCTGACTTCAGTCATTGTCGCTGCAAAAATGAGGTCTGAAATTTATAGACAAGTCTTTTTCTTGGGCTGAATCACTTACCACCAGTGCATACCCCTGGATAGCATTGGTCCTATGTGCTAATAAATATGCATACTTTTCCAGGTTCCTTCACAAGGGATTAGAGACTCAGGCTTCGGGCTTTTCTGGACACATGGTTAGGGAAAGAACAGTAACAGCTCCCTTGCATGTTACACTGACTGATTCCAAACCAGATCATAAAAAAAAATAAAAAAAATCCCTTGCCTTCCAACCCCCTCCCTGCCTCTTCTGACTTCTTTCCCTTTGACAGAAATAGAACATTACCCACTTTCATCTTACAAAACTAAATAAGACGGGGCTGACAATTGCAGTGGACGACATGATGCGTAAAAGCCTCAGATTGCTTAGTCTATATAGCCTGTGGTAAAGGGGAGCTGGCAAGATTGAAGAGAGAAAGAAATGCACGTTGTAATCACCCCTTGAGGAAGGCTGAGCCAGAACTGCATTTGTATCTTGAATCAGTGGCTTGTTACACCATCTCCTTATGGAGGTTGGGTGATGAAGACCTGGATGGCTTGGGCCCATTCTGAACTAGAGCTCTGCCAACTATCAGTTTGAGTTTTCACCAGGAACAATCCTACCATGAGGTAAAGAAAGCCTACTCTACTTTCAGAAATAATAATACAGTACAGAGCAAATTCTATCTGTCTCCAAAGTCAGTTTGGGGTTGTGTGTGTGTGTGTGTGTGTGTGTGTGTGAAAGAGAGAGAGAGAGAGAGAGAGAGAGAGAGAGAGAAGAAAGAACACATGAGTTCCTTCCCGTGGTAAACTTTGCCACTTCTGCCTTTCTCTGGCAAAGCTTGCAAACAAATGCTTTCAGGGCTTTTTCTTTACCCTAGGGAGAGCAACATACATCTGGCTCCTGAGAAAGAAGGAAAGAAAAAATCCCCTCTAGGTTTCTCTCTCTTCAATGCTTCCATAAGTAATGGGCTCATTAAGACTTCATGAAACGGTGATTTTAGCATTCAAGACATTTGCCTTCAATTTAAACACCTATTGAATTTTGCCGAGCACCACAGGAAGAAAAAGAAAATTCAAGTAGTTATCCTAAAAGTAATCATGCAGTTTGGCATTTAAGAGGCATGGAGTGTGGACCAGGATTAATATCCATATTGCTTTATTAAATATCAAGGATAGCAGAAGTGAGAAGGATTGGTATAAGACTCAGATTCAATGATTCAGCAAAATTAGCTGTTACAGAAAGACAGCTCTTTTAACAAGATTAAATTTCAGGGGCAGCCCCCCATAAGTTGTTGAATGCCAAATTCCCATCAGCTCCAGTTGGCATGGTCAAGAGAGTCAGGGATGACGGGTGCTGTAGTCCAATGGCATCTGAGGGCCACAGGTTTTGCACTCCTGCATTACAGCAGCCCATGGGGAAACTGTCTCCCATGGCATTCCCTCAAAGTGTCCCAATTTTCCAGGGACAGTCCTGGAATTATGAAAGACATCCCAGCTTCTGATTTAATCCCAGAAGGTCCCTATTTTCCTTGCCAGTGCTACTGCCACCCAGCTCAGGGAGGAGGATGAGCCAGCGCTTGTCCCGAGTGATGGAGGTGGTGGCAGCGGGGGCTGCTGTGAGGGAATGGCTTCTCCGTGGCCACTGCTGCCACCCTCCTCCTTGGGCAGCTCATAGCGGCTTCTGGAGAAGAGGCAAGGAGGAAGAGAGGCTGCCACCGCTGTGGCCCAGCCCTGTGTGATGTGCCAGCTCTGAGTTTCCATCCAAGCCTAGCTTGGAAGAGCTTCACCAGCACTGTGAGGTAAAAATGGTGATCTTTGATTGAATATTAGATATTAGATGTGTGTTTTTTATAATTGTTCCAATATTAATTGCACTTAACCTTTGGATAGAATGTAGCCAGTGTAGCCCCTTCCAGATGTTTGCGACTGTTATCCAGATAATATGAACTATACAACTCCAAAGAATCCCTGCCATGGTCAGGGAAGAAGAGGGTTGGAAGACCAGCCACATCTGGAGGGTGTCATGTTGATTATATTAAATGGATGCAGAGTTGCTTTCATCCATCCTTGGCACAGTTTAACGTCAGCCATTTTTCTAGAAAGGAACCTTGAACTGCATCCCAGCAGCCCTGCAAAACTCAGTTCCGAGGATTTCAACTTTTTCCTTTTGGTTCCCTTTTTTCTTTTTAAGTAACGATGACAGTCAGAGTTCAGTTTGGTTATTGGCTGCTGCCTCCCCTCATAAATCGAAAATGAGCACATATTTTACCTGCGATCTGCTAACTAGCCTTCATGTTGACAGGACAAGGCAGAAGCATAAAACACAGGCAATCGTGTTTTTAGCCAAAGTGAGACAACAGATCAATAAAACAATTTTCTGTGATCAGAATGGGGAGCTGGAAAATAGCTCTTAGTGGGCATTTTCTGCAGTTTAGAGAAAATCCAGCCCTTTCGCTGAAAGGCTGTCATCTGTTAAAGTGGTAACCTGTCCTTTCAGAATCTACCAATTAGGGAAATGTAGCACTTCTTTTCTTGGCCTGAGTGCTGTTGAATCACAATGACCAGGAATGTCTTGTGGACAGTAAAAGACTCTTGACCACATATCCATACCCATGCTGTTCCAAATGGTGATAAAGAAACCTTTGACATATAGTACATAGAAGCAATTCTGGTAAGAATTTACTTACCAGACTTACTTACAACACTTGTTCTTACCCAGGTGAGTGAACACCTTTAATTAAGACATGCAACCAAGAGAATAACTGCAATCCCAGCACTGGTGCCAACTCCAGGGGGCCCTGGGGCCCTGGGCACCCACAAAATTTTCACTGTGGGTGCCCGGCCTCCACCGCCCCGCCCCCCGCTGCATTACCTCCAACTCTGCTGGGGCCCACTGTGGCTGCGGACATGCTTCTGGGGTGCGTCTGTGGCTGTGGTGGGCCTCGCAGCAGAGGTGGAGGCCCCAGCCCAGTCACCACTGCAGCACTGGTGGGCGGAGGCCGAGCAGTGCATGTGCACATGTGCGACATGACGTGACACCATGACATCATGTTGTGTGCACTGCTGGGCACCCACAGTCTGGGGCTCAAGTCGGTGCCTCTGAAGCCCAGCATATCCTGTAGGGAACCAGTTTATTAAAGTTATTACCATAGGACAGCCTTGATAACCAGATGTTTAGCAGAACTGCTAGTTAGAAAAGACTGCCATGAGGCACATCAGGAAAAGAAGCCTATATAGCAGCTTCAAACACTGCACACAAAGAGTCATGAAACATCTTTCTACATACATCAAGAAAGGTTACATGTTATGGGGTGTAAACATGCATGGCTCCATTCTGATATCATTTCCTGTATTTATCTGGTGTACTCCTGGTCCATTTGGTCTCAACTTACAACTTATTGAACAGTTGTCTTGGCAACCAGATCTTCAGTGGGAAGGGAAGAGGGTAATAAATTCGTCTCCCAACTCCTTTTTCTGGGCCTCAGATGGCTTCAAGGAGAAATGCTAGTTCTCACCCAAATGCTAACTCAACATTTAGCTCTTTAGCAAAACATCCTTTGTCCTTTAGATAGAATGCATCAGTGAATTATGCCTGTGTGCCTACATTGCTTTCTTCCTATGCTGCATAAACATTGCCGAGCTGCCTGGCTTTATCTGACCCTAGGAGGACAGCATAGATTTAGAACAGTGGTTTGGGGAATCAGATCCCTCCCACGGTGGCAGCCCAGAATCAGAGAAAAGATAAAGGTTCTTACCAAGGAATGCAGCCTTCCCTAATAATGGTTTTGCTCCAAGTAAAGTCCCACCTCCTATGTCTCCCATGTTCGACGTCACTCCTGCATTGGTTAATCTGAGCTTTCTGCCTCTGAGCTCTCTGTTCTAATGCCCTCCATGCCCGCCTGGTTCGGGGGGGTGTCAGGAATGCTTTCCAAGGACACTGAGTCTGTCAGCTGTCTCTCCTCTGGAGCTGCTAATTCTTCCCGCTGTCCCTCTTCCAATATTTCTTAGCTTCTGCCCTCTGTAACTTCTGAAGTATGCCCTTCTGCAAACCCCCAATGAAATCTTGAGTGAATCCAAGACTGCATATTTATTGTATAGATTTTTGGACTGCATTTTTATGCCAAAAAAAATCCCAAAGCAGTTTACAATGATACATATTCCCCAAAACTCAAATTGAAACCATGAAGCATTGAAAACATACATACCATTCCAGAATTATGTTAATAAGTGCAATGCATAAGAAAGCGAATTATCTCAACCAGCTCAGAAAGAAACCAAACCAAAAAAACTCCAGCACATCCAGTTTTCTGATCCAAATTAGTCTCCAGTGGCCATGGTTTTAAAAAGCAAGTCTTTAAGCTCCATTTGAAATTAACAAGGGATGACTCTTGCCTCATATTACTTGCAATTGAGTTCCATAATTGTGGGGCCTCTCACCAACAGGCAAAAAGTTTTTTCACCACACAAATAGGCACTGAAAGATAAAATGGTGCTCCTTTGTCAATAGCTGGTAAGACTCACTGTTACAAATGGGGAGAATTTCAATTTGGTTCACATTTAAAGGTGAACTTTCCTATCCATAACAAGATGTGAACTGAAACACAACCTTCAAAATTCACACATCTTCACATTTTGCAATGCAGTGCAATTCTCCAGCCAAGTAACAGGCACCAAAATGCATCCCCTGAGGTAAAGTGCACTTTAAAATGCATGTATTACTGAAAACAAGATGCAAACATGCATTACATCAGAGAGAACAGTGTTGCAAATAATGTGCATATTATCCAAAATTGCATGCAAAAATTTGAATATTGGGAGGAATTCTCACAAAAATGCTGGTGCATTTTCATTAGGAGTTTTGTTTTTAATGCTCAATCTGATGTGGACGATTGGAACAAATGAGAAACTGAGAGAAACTTGACAATGAGGGGAAACGAGGGGCAAGGGTTTCTGGGAACCAGGATGGTTGCCCTTAGCTCCAGTCCTTGGGCCTCCTGGTAATTTTGTTTCACAAATGCTTCTCTAAATTAAAACAACAACATTTATTCCATGAGTCATCTAATGCTTTCTCTGCATGCATAATATAAGAGAGATGTAATGTTTCAGCTAATTACATTCAGTAAGCAAAAGACTCCTAGCAGGCTACATAAATCAATGTATCTCTCTGTTCATCATAGTGGAAGAAGCTTTCTAAGTAGGTAAGTTAGAGACAGAAAAAATCCTATATACACACAAACTACATTAAATCTTCGAGAACACAAGAAATTGGATTTGATTGATCAAGCCCAGGAAAGACACACTTGCCTGTGGCTCTCAGAATAAAGTCAGCATTAGATTTAGCCTTCAGAAATCTAATTTCAAACTTCCAGGGGTGTGTGTGTGTGTATATTTAGTTGTCAGTGTATAGACTGTCTTTCTTTCTTTCTTTCTTTCTTTCTTTCTTTCTTTCTTTTTCTTGGAAGTGCATGAGGCATTCAAAAAGTCTGAACATACACATGTGAAGCGCCCCTCCCACCAAAATTATTCAATTTCCCTCATTCCAGAAACTTCCCAATGGAAATTTTACAACTGCTATGAAAAACCGAATGGAATTAAATCACACGGGGTCTGATTACTTTCCATATTAGCTTTATTCGCTACAGTGCTGCCTCAGTATATATTTCTGCCTGGTGCAAAGGACAAGATGGAGCCCTCCCCTGAGGCACAGAGAGAAGCCAGCAGGACTGGGGGTGGAATATTATTCCAGTCCTGGGAAAGGGCACTGAAGTGGAGGGCAGCAAGTGATCACAGGGGAGACTTTGGCCACCCGAGGCAGCTGCCTCACCCCGCCTTATCGTAGGGATGTCCCTGATGCTTTGTAAATGCCTGGCTGGATGAAAACACAAATGTGGTACAGTAAATAACACTCTATGCATCTATGCATTTCAAAAAGGAGGTTTTGATATCTTAGGACTGCATAGTAAACGTTGCAATTGCATTGGCAGAGCTAGGATGCTTGGAGTGTTGGATTCCGCCACCTTAGGCTTCTGAATTACAGTTGCTGGAAACCACAGGAAGGGAGGGGGCTTGGGGACTCAGATCCTGCCTGTGGGCTTCCCATGGGGGCATCTGGTTGACCACTGTGAGAACAGGAGACTGTAGTGGGTTCGAAGCAATATAAATGAAAAGCCTTTGCTGATGATTTGGTTCTAACTTTACAAGATCCAGAGACCAGTGCAGTAAAAGCACTGGAGATGATACAGGAGTACGGGCATCTGGCTGGTTTTAAATTAAATAAGAGCAAAACCAAAGTAATCGATAAAAATTTAGATAAAGACGAAAGAAAAACCCTTATAGAAAAAACAGGCCTAGCATTTACGAAGAAGGTTAAATATTTGGGTGTGAATCTAACAGATAAGAACTTGAATTTGTATAAAGATAATTATGAGAAAGTATGGAATGAAATAAAAAGAGATTTAGAGATTTGGTCAAATTTAAAATTTTCATTTATGGGTCGAATATTGGTGGTTAAGATGAATGTATTGCCGAAAATGTTGTTTTTATTTTAAACTTTACCTATTATTGATAATGTCAAATGTTTTAAAGAATGGCAGAAGGCCCTGTCCAAATTTATCTGGGAAGGGAAAAAAAACGAGAATCAAGTATAAACTACTTACAGATTCAAAAGAAAGAGGAGGCTTTTCCCTGCCCGATTTAAAGATATATTTTGAGGCTGCGGCCTTCTGCTGGATTAAAGACTGGATCAATTTAGAAAATGAAGATATTTTGGACCTAGAAGGATTGGACAATAGGTTTGGCTGGCATGCATATCTTTGGTATGATAAAATAAAGGCCCATAGTGGTTTTAAAAATCATATAATTAGGAAGGCACTTTTTAATGTCTGGATTAGATATCAGGATCTTTTGGTAAGAAAAACACCCAAATGGATCTGACCAATGGAAGCGCAGGCACAAAAAAAGCTCAATATGGAAAATAAGTGGTTGAGATACTCAAACTTATTGGTTGAGGACGGGGAGGGATTCAAGTTAAAATCATTTGAATTAATCAAAGATAAAGTAAATTGGCTCCAATATTACCAAATTAATGAACTATTTAAGATTGACAAGAAAAAGGGTTTTGCAACTGAAAAAAACAAACTGGAAATGGAGTTGTTAGATACTAATGTTAAAAATATGTCTAAGATGTATACTTTGTTATTGGAATGGCATACAAAAGATGAGCAAGTAAAATCGGTTATGATCAATTGGGCACAAGATGTGGGACATAACATAATGCTAGAGGATTGGGGAAGACTTTGGAAGAAAGGGGTTAAGTTTACTGCATGTACAATGTTAAAAGAGAATGTTATGAAAATGATGTGTAGATGGTACTTGACCCCTTTAAAACTAGCAAAGATTTATCACAATAGTGATAACCTTTATTGGCAATGTGCAAGGCTCTTCATGCTCTCGGTGTTAGCGGAGGAGGAGAGCTAGTGGAAGAGGGGCTGGGCAGCTGCTGGGCAGCAGAAGCAGCGTCTGGCTCCTCTCTGTCAGAGTCTGTGCTCACACTGCCACCCTCAACACTCAGCCCTGTCCTGGAATGGCTTTCTCCTCCCAACTCCCCATGTTCACTCAAACCTGCTTCTATCACCTCCCAGCTTGTCCCTTCCGCAGACCAGTCTTCAGTGTCCCACCACCACTGTCCTGGGTCTAAGTCTTCTTCCTGTGTGTTATCCTCAAGGGGTTGGGCTGGTGTCTCCCACCACTTTTTGACATCCAGCCAATCCTTGACACCCAGGTCACACATTTTGTCCATTTAGCTGGGTACTGCCTACCCTAACTGACAGCCGCCCGCTAGGTTCCGCAGTATGGGGACCTGCTTTTCGACTGCAGATGCCAGGAATTGGATGTGGGACCTTCTGCACACAAAGCACTCTGGTCCCTCCCCTAAACTGAAGTGGCTGAAGGCTGAGTGGACTTCATCCCCAACCCAAGGCCTCTCTTTGTTGAACATGGTGAAATATGCTTAAGGGCCATGGCTTTTCATGGTGTTGTTTGGAAAAGCCTTTCTGCAGCAAGAGAAGACTTAAGAGATTTGTTTTTGCAGGAAATACAATTACATTCCCTTGCCTTGAAATTCATGTTCTTCTCTTTGTTGGAGTGGCATACAAAGGATGAACAAGTTAAATCAGTTATGACTGATTGGGCAAGAGATGGGGACACAATATAATGATGGAGGATTGGGAGAGGCTATGGAGGAAAGGGGTTAGGTTCACTGCATGTACGATGTTGAAGGAAAATATTATGAAGATGATGTGTAGATGGTACTTGACTCCTTTAAAACTAGCAAAGATTTATCACAATAGTGATAACCTTTGTTGGAAATCTAAAGAAAAAGAAGGTACTTGTCAAGGCTGCCTCAGGTCTCAGCTCACAAAAGACCAACGCCAATCTCTTCTTATATACAAAAGTGTTTATTGCAGTTCATTGTTTGCTTCATATCCGAGGCGCGCAGCCCCACGTCTGAACGCTTAGACCGTTGAAGTCCCCTCTGAGTCAGTCCCTCCCCTGCACCAGTTTAAGAGCCTTGCGCTGCTCCACCTCTTTCTCTCTTTCCTTTTCCTCAGGGTCTTCCTGCCCGCTGGGGTTTCGCCCCTCCTGGATTCCCCTGACGCGCTATCCCCCGACTGCTCTCCCCCCCTCCTGCGGGCTTTAGGACTGGCCCTTCCTCCGGGCTCCCTGTACTTCCGCGCGCCTCTACATTTGAACTTGGCGCGCGCACCCAACCTCTAACTTTCCTTTTGACAGTTACACTACTCCCTTCACTACTCCCCTCCCCTTCCGGGAGGGTGGCTTGCTCCGACCTCCCTCCCTTCTCTGCTGCCGGAGCCGCTTCCCCTGATACACTGGAACCTCCACCCCCTTCGCTGCACTCTGGCGGGGAGGCTGGTCCTGACGCCCAGCTGCCACTTTGGGATCCCCCGCTGGCCCCCTGTTCCTGACACGTCCCCCCTGGGGCTCCCCTGGCCTTGACCACTGGCGCCCCCTTCTGGGAATCCTGTGATTCGCTGGAAAGACTCATGGAATCTCTTGAGTCATTGTCATCCTCTTCCTCGCTGTCCTGGGATTCATCCCCATCGCTCTCCATCTCCTCCCTACCCTGTGCCTCTGTCCCTGAACCCCTGACAGTACTTTTTCCCATATGTGGTGGACTTGTCCCAAGGTGAAAGACTTCTGGGAGAAGATTTATAATGAACTGGAAAAAATGTTGAAATATACATTTATTAAGAAACCGGAGGCCTTTCTTCTTGGAATAAAAGGTTTGGAATTGCCCAAGAAAGATGTTAAATTATTTTTGTATGCCACAATGGCCACCCAAATATTACTTGCTAAAAATTGGAAAACACAAGAACTACCAACAGTGGAAGAATGGCAGATGAAGATGATGGACTTTTCAAAGCTAGCTGACCTGACTGGAAGAATCCGCAACCAGAAAGAAGAGGAGTTTCAAGAGGACTGGAGGAAATTTAAGGACTATTTGAATAAATATTGTAATATAAAAAATTAGAAATTACTTGAAAGAAACAAATAAGCCTAGGATTAAACTAAGTTATAATTAAATAAATGGGATTTATAATGTTAAGAAAAGTGAATAAGATGGACTATAATTGGAAATTGTTTTAGTTTAATAATATTGGAAAGCTGTTACTTTTACAGTGGTGCCTCGCAAGACGAAATTAATTCATTCCGCGAATTTTTTCGTCTAGCGAATTTTTCGTCTTGCGAAGCACAAAATCCCATAGGAATGCATTGAAAATCAATTAATGTGTTCCTATGGTCAAAAAAAGTCCAAACAAAGACAAATTTGGTACAACAAGAGTTTATTAAGTGCTCTTTAAAGTCACACATACTGTAAAGAGCATTTCAAAATTCAAACCCAGAAATTTTTTAAAAAAACAGCAGAGTTGCCCAATGGTCACAGAAAATCATAAAAATGCAGAAAAAAAACAAGCTTCCAGATTCTTGCAAACCCCTCCCCAACTGTTCCCCCAGCCACCCAGCACACAGAAATTCAATCCCAGATTTTTTTAAAAAAAACAGCAGAGTTGCCCAATGGTCACAGAAAATCATAAAAATGCAGAAAAAAACACACACAAGCTTCCAGATTCTTGCAAACCCCTCCCCAACACCAAGTCCTTGAATTCCAAACACCCCAACCCAAAATCCAACCCCCCCAAAAAAGTTTTAAAAGCTTAACTTACCAAATGGCTGCAAAAGAAGTTTTGGAAAAGCTTCAAAAATACCAAAGTCTTTAAAAACCTCAAAAAAGGCTACTATGTACACTGCGTTCTATGAGTTGCTCCTTGAAGTCAAGTCGCAACTGTATTAACGGTGTTAAGAAAAAGGAAACAAACTTGCAAGACGTTTTCGTCTTGCGAAGCAAGCCCATAGGGAAATTTGTCTTGCGAAGCAGCTCAAAAAACGGAAAACCCTTTCGTCTAGCGAGTTTTCCATCTTGTGAGGCATTCGTCTTGCGGGGCACCACTGTAATTACAAGAAACTCAGAAGGGAGGGATTTGAGGAAGTCAACCAAGATATTTAAAAGGTTGGATTTGTGAAGAATTAAGTTTGTTGTTATTGTTTATCTGTTTATTGTTTCTTTTTTTTTCTTTTTCTGTTTTTGTGTATCATTTTGCTTTGTGGTTTGTGTTATCATTGTGGAAAATCTAATAAAATTTTTATTTTAAAAAGGAAAAACAATAAAAAATGAAATTCATGTTCTTAAATAAGATTTAGGAATGGCTGCAAAAGGAACATTTTAAGACAAGGATCACAGTTGGGGGAGGGAAGGTGATGACTCTTTGGTTCCCCTTACAATGACCCTTTTCCAACCATTCTAAAAGCTTTTATGGGAATGGGGATAAGAAATGTAATGCAAAGAGATGGAGTCACATCTTACTCCCCCCCACCACCACCACCAAATGAGGCTCTCAATGCTTTGCCTATTGAAGATAGGCATTTGTAAACAAACAGAGGAGCTGTTTCTTGATTTAACATGTAACTAAATACAATAATTAGAGAATCCCAACAAAGGGGCACCTCTGGCTCCAGATGGACTAATTACTGCTGTCGTCTTCCTGGAAGGGGGACTTAAGAGTAATTAGTATGTCATATTTTCCCCAGGCTGGTTTATTATCCTTCCATTCAAATTACAATTCAAGATGCATCATGGACAACAGTAACTCTCATTAGGAAATGAAAACGGGGGGGGGGGGTGTGCAATACAATTAATCAAAGAAGCTCGAAAATCCCCAGAAATCTAGAGAGGCAGAGGTAAACACAGAGGCACCTTTTTAAGACTGCATAATTGCTTTGCTACTGGAACAGCTGCGTTTCAGATCGAGATGGGTGCTCTTGTCATATTTCAGAGCTGAACTGAAATGCCCTTCCCCAACATTATCATTTCATTCTCATGGTCCCAGGACATGATGGGCACAGGACATGATGCTAAGCTGTTCTGGGTCTGGTCAGTGCCTGGATGTTTGACAGTCAGGGAATCACATGTACACAGTCTAAGATTCCATGACAGAAGAAATGCATGAGGTAAGTGTTGTTTGTCCCAGGCATTGGCTTCTGTCTCATGGGGACTGGGGACCGTCCCGCTTGGGCTTGCGCACTAAAAGCATGCCTAGAGTGAAAGAATAAGTTTCCAGGATCCTCCTCCTTTGTGGGATTTTTGTGGGAAAGTGTGAGTTTGATCTGGGCACTGGATGGATGGGGGCAGCTCTTGGAGAGAGCCACAAGGCGAGAGGTGAGCTGTGTCAGAAGTAGTAGCAGTGGATATTGATTCATACCCTCCAACATTTCTCCCACGAAAAAAGGACATCCTCTTCTACATCAGGAAGCTTCCTCTGCATTTGATCTCACCACACACATGGACACCATATGCACATCTACATTTGTTGCATTGAGCCAATTACAACCCCTTCACCAAACATACCTCGCAGGATTGTTGTAAAGAAAAAATGTACGAGGGATTTATCCAGAGATAAACGGAACAAAATAAAAATTTAACTGTAAGCTGCCATGAGTCCTTGCCAGGGAAGAAGGCAGGATATAATAATAATAATAATAATACTAATACTAATACTAATAATAATAATAATAATATAATATAGAAACTGTGAGAATGATCAGTAACATGCCAGAGAGTAAATCCTATTGAATTCAGCGGGACTCAGTTTTGAGTAAGAATGCTTAGGACTGCAGTCTTTACCCAGTTACCTGAGAGTTAGCTCCATTGAATACAGTGGGGCTTCCTTCTGAGTAGACAGTGTAAGGCTCCAATTACAATAAAGGAATAAACACTTCCCATGTTTCCTAAGAAATGGCTGGCTGCTGAAGCATTGCAATTAAAGAATTTAAAGTGGATTGGTGACCCTTTCCTTCAAAATTATAAGAAGGGCTTCATGTGCCAATATCACCATTTGCTTCCTTTGGCGCAGAAATGTTATTTTCAGCATAAACAGAACTCTCTTTTTGCACCTAGACACATAAAAACACTCAAACCACTTTTAATTGTTCTCTGAGGTGTGAAGGGGAGAAAAAAGGGAAACTGGGACATTCCAGGATCCAAGCAGAAATTGGGATGCATCTTCAATTCTGGGACTGTCTCTGGAAAACGGAAGAGTATGTTGATTTATGGGTATTAGTAATTCTGTAAAAATGTAAACATTTGTATATGATTTTTTTGCTGATAAATTTTTATTGGTATTATACATATATACATATAAACTTATACAAAATCCAATACTTAAATTGCACATAATATATTCATTCCATAAATCATAAATACATTTATTTTAGGCTCTGCCGAGCCTTGGACTTCCTTCCACTCCTTTGGTAAGTATCAAATAGACTTTATATTCACGTATTTTATCTCTTTTACATAATAGCCTTTTACTGTTAGAGTTATTCCAGTCCCACCAGTGTCGTTTAAAGTTTGGTCCCGATATATATCCAATATTTAATCCAGTTGTCATGAAGTTTCTGTTCATCTTGATCTCTTATTCTCCCTGTTATTCTAGCGAGCTCGGCATAATTTGTTAATTTGATCTGCCAATCACTTATATTAGGTATGGCGTCCGTTTTCCAATTTTGTGCTAACATGATTCTTGCGGCTGTTGTGGCATATAAAAATAGTACCTTATCTTCCTTTTTAATTTCTTTACCTGTCATTCCTAGCAGGAAAGCTTCGGGGTTTTTGGGAAACATGTATTTAAAGATTTTTTTAAGCTCATTATAAATCGATTCCCAAAAGCCTTTCACTTTGCTGCATAACCACCACATATGGTAGAAGTCACCGTCTACTTCTCCACATTTCCAACATTTTTTGTTCTTTAACCTATAAATCTTAGCCAGTTTCACTGGTGTAAGGTACCACCTATATATCATTTTCCACATATTTTCCCTTAGTGCCATACATGCCGTAAACTTCATGCTAATATTCCATAATTCTAGCCATCTCTCAAAATCAATATTATAGCCGATGTCTATTGCCCACTTAGTCATAACCTCCTTCACCTCCTCGTCTTTTGTATACCACTCCAATAAAATATTGTATATTCTAGACAGTATTTTGTTCTTTCCTTCAACAACTTCCACATTGAATTTAGATTTTTTATCTTCAAATCCTATTTTCTTTTTATCTTCTTTTAACAGGTCATTTACTTGGTGGTATTGCAGCCACCCAGTAAATGAGTTTTTAATCTCTTCATATGGTCTAAGTTTTATACCTTGATCCGTTTTCCTTCTAAGTTCTTCATAGGTAGCATTCTTCCCTTCCATATTAACTTTTTTGACCGTTAACACCTCTATTGGTGAGATCCACCAGGGTGTCTTCCTTTCCAATAGGTTTTTATTTCTTTCCCATGCTTGGAATATTGGTCCTCTAAAAATATGGTTTAGAAAGCCTCTGTGTACTTTCACCTTTTCGTACCACAGGTACGAGTGCCACCCGTACCTGTTATCGAAGCCTTCAAGATCTAAGATGTCTCTGTTTTCTAGCGTTATCCAGTCTTTCAACCACGTTAAACACGCCACCTCATAATATAGACATAAATCCAGAAGGGAGAAGCCCCCTCTTTCTTTTCTATCTACCAATATTTTCATTTTTATTCGCGGTCTTTTTTTCTGCCAGATGAATCTCACCAAGGCTTTTTGCCATTCTTTACATTGCTTTAGACCTTTAAGTACCGGGATGGTTTGAAATAGAAATAGCATTCTGGGCAAAACATTCATTTTAATAACCGCTATCCTCCCCAAAAAAGATAATCTCATTCTCTCCCAAATTTCTAAATCTTTCTTAATGTTCTTCCAAGTAACCTCATAATTATCCTTATATAAATTAATGTTCTTAGCCGTAATCCAGACTCCAAGGTATTTCACCTTCTTTGCCGTCATAATTCCGGTCTTTTGTTCTAAATCTACTATATCTTCATTAGATACATTTTTGGTCAGTATTTTAGTCTTATTCTTATTGACCTTGAAGCCTGCCACAGCACCAAACTCTTCAATTTTTTGTAGGGCTTCTTTTACACTATACTTTGGATTTTCTAATGTTAGAACAATGTCATCCGCAAAAGCTTTAATTTTGTGTTCCTTGGTTCCTACCCTAACTCCTTTAACCTCTGCTGTTTCCCTCAGCCTCTTAGTAAGTACTTCCAATACTAAGATAAATAGTAGGGGAGACAAAGGGCAGCCTTGTCTGGTCCCTTTAGAAATATCAAAAAATTCTGATGTAGAATTATTTATTATAAGTTTTGCCTTTTGCTCATAGTAAATAGCCTCTATACCTTTTCTGAATCTTTCCCCCATCCCCATCCTTTTCAAGTTTTCCATCAGAAAGCGCCAAGAGACATTATCGAATGCCTTCTCCGCATCAATAAATATCAAGGCCGCCTGTTTGTCTATTCTAGTTTCCAGATATTCAATGATGTCTATCACATTTCTTACGTTATCCTTTAGTTGTCTTCCTGGTAGGAAGCCCGTTTGGTCTTTATGAATTCTATTTTTTAATACCCTTTTTAATCTTTCTGCCATTATATCCGCAAACAGTTTATAATCGTTATTTAATAACGAAATCGGCCTATAGTTCTTCACCTCTAAGGCGTCCACATCTTTTTTAGGTATTAAAGTGATATATGCTTCCTTCCAGGTATTCGGAATTCTTCCCTCTTTTAAGATATTATTCATCACTTCACATAGAATTGGGCATAATTGCTCACTTAATGTTTTATAGTATTTGGCTGGTAAGCCATCCGGCCCCGGCGCTTTCCCAATTTTCATCTTTTTTATTGCCTTCCTTATCTCATCTTCTGTAATCATCTGATCTAGTAGCTCTTTCTCTTCTCTGGCAATCTGTTGTAGATGGTGTTCTTCCAGGTATCGGTCTATTTCATATTCTATTTCCTTTCCTCTTTTATATAGTTCCTTATAATACTTCTGAAATATCCTTTTTATTTCTTTTGGCTCTTCCACTATCCTTTCTCCATCCCTTATCTTACAGAGCGTATTTTGTTTTTTCCTTTCTCTTATTTGCCACACCAAGAGTTTTCCTATTTTATTAGCTGATTCAAAATTCTTTTGTTTCAGCATTTTAATTTTCCACTCAATTTCCTGGTTGACTATCATAGAAAATTGGGCTTGTAATATTTTTAAATTTTGCTTTATTGTCTCCTCACCTGGTTTAATAGCTAATTGTCTTTCATTCTCCATAAGCTGTGTTAGAATCTCTTCTTTCTTTTTCTCTTTTTCTTTTCTTAAATGGCTCAGGAAGCCCCTCATAACGGCTTTTCCAGCATCCCAGACCGTTTCTGTAGCTGTTTCTTTGTGTAAATTCCACTTAAGATATTCTTCGATTGTTTCTTTCGCCTCACTTACTATCTTTTGATTGTTAAATATACCTTCATTCATTCTCCATCTAACTACTCTAGTATCTTTACCCTTTATCTCCATAAATACCGGATTATGGTCAGATATAGTTTGTGGGAGTATTTCAGATTTGACTAAGTTCTGTGTCAACTCTTTCGAGATCCAAATGCTATCTATTCTCCCCCAACTCTGATTTGGGTTTGAGAAAAAGGTATATTGTTTTATAGTAGGGTTTTTAAATCTCCAGGCGTCAATTAGTCCCATATTATCAACCAAATCAAAGAACGTTCGAGGTAGCTTGCCTTCCTTTGTCTCTTGCTTTTTTGTTGACCTATCCAAAATTGGTGACACCACTCCGTTAAATTCTAATAACTTATTACCTAATTCTGAGAAGAAAGCCGATTTTTTATCGTTAGGTGCGTATATTCTGGCGACAATTATTTTTATTCCTTGGAATACAATCTGTACTACTATCATTCTCCCTTGCTCATCTTTATACAGTATTTTTGGGTCGAATTTTTCCTTTATATATAGTACCACACCAACCCTAGTTTCTTATTATTCAGAATTCTCTTATGTTTTCTTATTACATGAGTCTTTTGTAGACAGATTATGTCAAGGTTCTTTTTTAATAATATATGTGTAATCTGGTTCCTTTTATTTTTATTGTTAAGTCCGTTCACATTCCAAGACAGTGTTTTTAAAGCCATCAAATATATACAATTAGTAAATTATCAAATCTAGATTAAAGCTACTGTTCTTTGTCTTCTTTCTCTTCCCCTTCCCTTGCTTCTGTTAAGTTTGTCTCGCTCTCTTCCTCTTCACTCCCCCCGCCCCCTCCCCCCGCCGCTCCCCCCTCCCCCCCGCCATCCTTCCAAGTTCCTTCTCGTATCTTCTTGCAAATTTTTCAAGTTCTGAAGGGCTAGACAGTTTGAATCTTTTATCCTTAAAAAAGAATGAAATTCCTTCCGGAAACTCCCATCTATATAGGATCCCATTTTTCTTCAATTGGTTGGTAAATTTTTATACACATCCCTCCTTCGAAGAAATCTCAAAGGGATCTCTTTAAATACAATAATTGGGTTTCCTTCAATATATAGCCTTTTACTATAATTCTGTTTCAGTACTTCGTTCCTCATATCCAACGAGTTAAACATGGCTATTACATCTCCTGGCAATTTCCCCCCCCCCCTAGCTTTAGCCGATTTTGTTTTTATCCGAAATATGTTTGCTAGGGAGAAACTTATCTCTTCCTCCTTCCTATCTAACCAAATTGCCAACTCTTTCACCATTTTATATCTTATATTCTCGTTTGGATCCTCTGGGATCCCTCTAAATTTCAGATTTGGTTGATTCTGTCTCATCTGAGTCATGGCCATACTGTCCAGCAATTCTTCCTGTACCTTGCCTATCTCCTTAACTTCTATTTTAATCCTGTCCAAATCCTTCTTACTGTCTTTCGTATCCTTTTGCACCCTTTTCATAGAATCTTCAAGTACTTTGGCTCTTACCGATAAATCTTTGACTTTTCCTGTCAATTCACCCACCACCCCCTCTAGTCTCTTATCTAATGTATCCTGCACTTCCAATAGCTTTTTCGCTATATATTGCTCATTATGTTTAAATTCTTTTCTTATTTCAGCCATCAAACTATCGTAATCCTTAATCTCTTTTCCCTCCTTCCCATCTTCTTGTCTAGAAGGCCTCCTTTCTGCTGATGTTCCCGCCGCCTTTTTCATTTTGTATGTCAACTTAAATTAACTAATTATTAAAGACCCTTCCCCCCGTTAGTCACTGAAGTAAGCCGCTGGCCTGTTCCTCTCGTTGATTTCTTCCAATACAGTTTCCTTTGATCCCGCACGGTGGCGCCTTATTAACCTTCCCAGTCTTAGTTCTCTTCTCTTCAATAGAGTTCATCAACCGGATGTCTCCATCTACACAAAGCCAAGCAGCTAGTCTCATGCAGTATTAACAATCGCACAATTAGGGGGAACCAAATAAAAAGAGGTACGCTAAATACCAACCAGTACAAAAACAACCAAAAAGAGTAAAGAAAAGTCAGCTAAGGAAGCCGAAGAAGAAAAACCAATAAATAAAAAAAACCAAAAAAAAAACCAAAAAAGAAAGACAAAAAGGAAGACAAAACAATTATAAATAGGGAAGGCCAACGTCTCAAAGGATACACTAGGGACCAACAATAGGGAGGGTTAAGGGGAAATAAAGGGTGGGTGAGGAGGCAGGGAAAGAGTAACCGCCAAAGGTACAGAAACGAGTAAGTGAGGTCACGTAGTCACGTAGTAACTCTCTGGAACTCTGGAAGAACCGCGAGGTGAGTCTCGGTCCGGGAGTGGACCCAGGAGAGCAAGGCGGAGCCGAATGGGGAGACACTCCGCAATGAAAAGGGGTTCCGTAAATGGCAGAGGGTCCTGGCAAATTGTCTTATTAAACTTCTTTTCTTGCCAAAGAATCTCAATCTCTTTCCGCTACAATAATAGTCCAACCTTCTCTTGTTTAAATATTGGAGTATATCTCTTTAAAGCGGGTGAAAACCGGGAGGAAAATGGCGATGCGAAAACCCAGAAAGTTTTTACTTTACTTTACTTTACTCTTTCTCCCAAATCTCGCCGGAAGAACTCTTCCTCTCCACGTCTCCCCTCCTTCTATTCTCGGTCTAATTTTCAATCGTTTCACTGGGTTAAATATATACCAGACTCTCCCCGATGTATCTCAAGCCGGTCGCTGGCACAACACTCTCCGACCAGATAGAACAGACAAATTCCTTTCACTTCTCTCTATTCTCTAGTCCATAAAAATATTTTCAGTGTTACTTTGCCTCAGACTCCTTGTAATTTATACTTTGTATCTGAGGTCTCTCCTCTACACCCACTCAGCGGCAGCTTTTCATGCTTTCTTTCTCTCACAGTCTTCCACTATACTCCATTTTGTTCTTACCGCCAGTAGTAGACTCCTTCTCCTTCACCCCACACAATTCTTTTTCCGCTGGGTTCTTTAGTTAAACTTTCTGTCTGTTATCAGCTTATTTACTTTGGCTATTTCCCAGCTTTCTTGCTGTTGTCGGAGGTTCACTCCTTTTCACGCGGAGCCTGAGGCTTCACAACACGGAGTCTGTTGCTTCCCCCTTCATGCTGCAGCTCCAGTCCTGTAAAACGCCGACAACACAGGCGAGCACAGGCAGCGTCACAGGGTACTCTGTCCCGCAGAATAATCCTCCTGAGGTTTTGGGGTTCACGGAGCCTTCGTGACCCCTCTAGAACACCGTGTTGTTCGAGACCCCCCCCCCCCGGAGTGCAGCCTCGCACTCCTTCCCGTGGCTGTGGCGTCCCGGAAGTCGGGTATCAGAATTTTTAGGGGGCTAACTAGGCTGGGATAGCAGCCTTGTTGGTTTCTGAATGTCTGATGTTTGGTTTTTTTTCAATTTCGTTGTTTCGGCTCCATCCTTCCCACCTCCGGCGTTTAGCCGCCTCTTTGCCATCTGCTTCTTCGGCTTAACAAACCCCCTGTATATGATTTTTTTGAGTAAGATTTGTTGCTGCTGAAGTTGTGTTTTTCTGCACACTGCTTAGAGATTTATATATATATATTGTGGTATAAAAATGGTCTAAAATAAATAAATAAATATTATTTTAAACCTGCCCTTCATTGCAATGTGATACCAGGGCAGTGTACTAGATGCAGAGGAACTGGAGTCAATTCTATAACATGAACCAATAATATTAATAACAATCCCCCTAACATATCAACTAATCCTCAAACTAGTCCTTTAAGTTGCCGGTCTAGGCCTTAACACATTACTGAAGAGATTGTCCAATTTAGATTATTCTCAAGTGGAGTTAGATAATTCAGTGCATATGCAGCAATAAAACTTCTAGCACATTTGCAAAGCTAAGCTGGTTCCGGCATGGTTTCAAATTGGATGTGGGACAACATGTTGAGGTTCCTGCATTGCAGGGGTTGGACTAGATGATCCTCAGGATGCCAACTCTACAAGTCTATGAATCGTTATTTCAAGAAGATTTCTTCTTTGAATTCTATTTTCCTATAGAAAATAAGCCACCTTCCTACTGTCCCCTGGAAAGGAAGCCAGAAAGAACTTGAGGGGTTTTTTTCTGATTAAAACAAAACACACTCTTCCTCCTTGCCCTCACCTCTTTGCAAGGTAAACATCACTTTGTTGCTTCTCAAAGAAAGCTCACAAGACCAGCAGGGCTCAAGTGATGTGTCAACAGCCAGCAAAACTGAGACGAAGCCTCTAACAAGACTGCCGCTTCTTCTGAGCAGCCCCTGCTTTGAAAGAGTTGTGGGCTCTGGCAGCAGGCTGCAGCTGATGGGAAATGTAGTTCAAAGCACCTGAGGAGCACCAAGTTAATGAAGACTGCAGATAAGAACTGGAATGTCTTAGGAGAACTGTGTGTTTGCTTGTGTAAAATTATAACTGAGATGTTTTAAAAACACCTAACTTGAATCTCTGCCCAACCCTGCTAGCAACAGTGAAGAGTTAGATTCTTCAGATTGGAGCTCTGCAAAAGGCCTGTCAATCTACTCAGGTGCAGTCCGTTGTGCTGGCCGAGAAATTGACCTTCTGGGGCAGGGCACCCAGAGGCAGGATGAGTCCTTTTTACCCTTCTTCAGCTCCTCACATCCATTCCAGACCCTCCAAGGGTCCCTATTTTCCAGGGATGTCCCTGATTTAGAGAAGCAGTCCCAGTTTCTGATTTGATCCTGGAATGTCCACTTTTCCTTAGGATGTCCCTATTTTCAGTGGAGAAATGTTGGGTATGGAGTTATCTGACCACCAAGCCGTCTGAAGGCAATCCTGTATAGGGAAGTTTTTTTTAATGTTTAATGTTAAATGTTAATGTTAAATTATGTTTAGTACATGTGAAAAAGCAATAAACTACTTTTAAAAATGAAGAAGGGGAAGAAGAAAATTCTTTGTTTCAAAAGTGTAAGAAGTTATTTCTAGGTCTAAGTCATAAAATGAAAACAGCTGCCTTTGATGCCTTGCGGGCAGGGCACAAGAAT
This sequence comes from Podarcis pityusensis, assembly GCF_964106645.2. Taxonomy (NCBI): domain Eukaryota; kingdom Metazoa; phylum Chordata; class Lepidosauria; order Squamata; family Lacertidae; genus Podarcis; species Podarcis pityusensis. The sequence goes on along the minus strand of NC_138039.1, from coordinate 52,405,595 downwards.
CTTAAAATGGCTGAGTCAGGTTCTACTAGTGTTTTCAAAAGTTACACCTAACCATAGAATTAAAATTGTATGGAAGGCCTACATAATCCAACAGAGACAGGGCATTTTCTCATGAACGTGACATGATGCTTCGGAAGTCAGAACTGATGCCAACACATGCCACACAGTTAACACAAGGAGGAGCAAACCCTTTGTGCCTGTTCTGTGATAGTTATCTGCTGAAATAAGAATGATAGGAGAAGGGCCTATCTGAGGCCCGCTGGGTAGTAGGCAACCTAAAATGGTGGCAGGTGACCAGGAGAAGCAGCTGTGGGTTTCACACATGCTGCCCTAACAACAGCTGGAAATGCCTACTCCAACTTTTGCATGATTATGGGTTGTAATTAATGCTAGTCCAAGTCACAGTGGACCCACTGAAATCAACAAACCTTAGTTCATCACGTTCATTAGCATTAATGGGTCTAGTCAGAATCAATTTAACATTGGATCCAACTCCGTGTCTTGAATGCACTGGGCATAATACCTCGGTCTTTCGTTGCCAATAGGAAAGACCAAGAGTCATGGGAATCAGGTTGTTAGAGCTGATAATTTTGGGGTGATCTGATCTACTCATGAAGCTGGCATCTGAAACTACCAGCGCATGGACTACAACGGTCAGACTATTTAGAATAAGGAGGAGGAACTGATAGGCAGTGCTACTTCCTGGGCTAGTTGTTAGTGTGAAGGCAGATGGGTGGGTGCTGACTGGGGGCAGAATGAGGTTGGTAGGGCAGATCCCCATTCACCTGAGTGGACCACCCTGTTCTAGACAGAGGGACATTCACAATTTTGGCACCAAATCTCCTGAAAGCTCCCTTGTTTCATCTTCTACGTGTGCAGAAATTTTCAGGCAAGGAAAGGCAAAGCTGAGTTGTAAAAAGTGTGTCTCTGCAATGCTCCTGCGATACCCACCTCTCCAGCTTCCTGCCCTCCCAACAAGCTGTTATTTTGTTGATCTCCTCGGTTATTTGCTTTTTAAATAAGTTATGAGGAAGTGGGATCATTTTGCCATATCAGCCACCAAGGAATTGCTGTGCTAATTCTCGAACAACAGCTGCCTGCTCCCTGACAAGTCACTCTCTTTGATCCTCTTGTCTGTGGCAGGCTGTGCAGACTGCCTGTGCTGTGAATTTGATGGCTGGCTTGCAGACTCAGCTGTAGGAAACTGGCAGCAGCTACTTCAGCTTTGCTTGGATAGTAGTCACAATTAGGGGCTCTGATAAATATTTTGATTTGTTGGGGCAGTGTAGCATGGGAACCAGCAATTTTGAGTGTGACAGAAATAATGTCTGATGCTTTCTTTTCCCATCTCTTAATCACCATTTCACCACCACTCTCCCCACCAGAGAGACTGAGCAACAAGAGCTACAAGTCAGCCACAGGACCAAGTATCACCTGGCAGTGAGGTACACAAGTGAAGGGCCTTTCTCTGCATAAAACCATAATCCGAACCTGAGATGTACTTTGCCTCCTCTGAACAAACCATAACCTGTAAAAACAAGAAGAAGCTACAGCTTCTGTTTTTTCTTGTTGTTTAGTTGTCTAGCCGTGTCCAACTCTTCGTGACCCCATGGACCAGAGCACACTAGGCACTCCTGTCTTCCACTGCCTCCTGCAGTTTGGTCAAACTCATGTTAGTAGCGTCGAGAACACTGTCCAACCATCTCTCGTCCTCTGTTGTCCTCTTCTGCTTGTGCCCTCAGTGTTTCCCAGCATCAGGGTCTTTTCTTTTCATGAGGTGGCCAAAGTATTGGAGCCTCAGCTTCAGGATCTGTCCTTCCAGTGAGCACTCCAGGCTGATTTCCTTAAAAATGGATAGGTTTGATCTTCTTGCAGTCCATGGGACTCTCAAGAGTCTCCTCCAGCACCATAATTCAAAAGCATCCTTTCTTTGGCGACCAGCCTTCTTTATAGTCCAGTTCTCTCTTCCATACATCAGTACTGGAAAAACCATACCTTTAATTATACGGACCTTTGTTGGCAAGGTGATGTCTCTGCTTTTTAAGATGCTGTCTAGGTTTGTCATCGCTTTTCTCCCAAGAAGCAGGCGTCTTTTAATTTCGTGACTGCTGTCACCATCTACAGTAATCATGGAGCCCAAGAAAGTAAAACCTTTCACTGCCTCTATTTCTTCCCCTTCTATTTGCCAGGAGGTAATGGGACCAGTGGCCATGATCTTAGTTTTTTTGATGTTGAGCTTCAGACCATCTTCAAACAAACCAAACCATAGCTCAGCTCACAGCATCAGGGCTAGGAGGAGTGTGCAGTGACTGTACTCTTCCCTCCAAGGACCTGCAATTTCACACTAAACCATAGTTTGGTTTGGTGAGATGTGCAAACCAGGCTTTTTTGTATCTGTGCAGGACACTTACTAGCTGAGCCTGAAAAAAGGTAAAAGGATTTCAACCATTACTAACTCTACAGTGTGTTGTAGTGGCTAAAGTGTTGGGCCTGGGCCTGGGAGATGCGAGTTCAAATCCCCATTTGGCTGTGAAGTTCACTGGGTGACCTGAGCCAGTCACTGTCTCTCAGCCCATTATTTATTTATTTATTTATTTAATTTGACTACCACTCTCCATCCATAGATCTCATGCGGTTCACAACAGAAAAATACAAGATTAAAAAAATAAATACAGCCTAACCTAGGTTTGTTTCAAGGATAAAATTGGGTGGAGAAGGACTTCTGGATCGGTCACAATCTTGTTCAGGTCATGAGTTCATCCAGTGAGCTTGTCGGGATGACTCAATCATAGAAAAGGGTGAAAGGGGGAGCGAAGGCAATGCAATAACCCTGAAAAGGCTCAGAAAAGGGTTCTGAGCTTTGACTGAGCCAAGCGGCGCAAAAATGGGTTTCTCGATGGCTCCTGCACTTAGTAAAGTGACAGAGAGAGAGGGAGAACCCCAGCCTTCCCTTTCTATGAGATGCCTCGAAAGCCTGAGCGATTCAGCTACAGATCTCTCCATAATTCGAGACTAAAATAAGAAGACTGCTGACTGGCAAACAAAGAAGAAAGACCTAAGAAGGTATGTACAAGATTGGCAGACAATTCATTACGGAAAAGGAGTCTAAAGTTAAAAGGGGGAGGAAGGAGGCCACCCTCAAATGCGGTTTTAAAAGACACTGCCCTCTAAATATTGCAAAAAGAATTTAAGGACGGGTGGGAAGAAGCGATGGACATGCTGATTCTTTGTTGTGGCCGCAGAGTATCGGTGGGGAGAGAGAGAGAGGAGGAGGAGAAGGGAAAGGAAATGCTACATTGTCGCAGAGAGGACTGGTGAAGAGCTCTGATAGCCAGCCCCACATGACAGAGCGGCACCGCCTGAGAACAGGAAAACTGGTGGTGGACATTTGGAGGAGGGGGAACTGACAGCAGTGGAGGCAAAGTCTAAAGCAAGAGGTTGCAACATGGTGGAGAGGAAATGCTGACTCATGCCGCTTCTGCAAATCTGCCCATGTAGAAGGAAAGGGAGGAGCAAACCAAACAAGCAAGTAAGGAGTGGGAAAGGAACTTTGAACAGAAGAGAACTGTGTTAAAAGAAGAATTGCCTAGACAGAGCCATCTGGTGGGGAAGAAAGAAATTACAGCTAAAAGTGAACTGTGATTGCTCCCTTTCTCCTTTCTCCCCTTTCTTGGTGTGGTATAATATTGTACAGCTTGAATGTTATTGGTTTGTGAAAAGAAAGGGGTACAATTTTACACGGGGATACTCAGTTAAAGAGAGGCTAGAGGAGGGGGAAATGGGGAAGGAGGGGGGAAGAGGGAAGGGGGCTTAGATAAAGAGAAGGTGAAATATAAGAAAAGTTAAAAAATAGAGGGAAGAGAGCAAGAGGAGGAGAAAAATAGGGAGAAACCATAAAGAACATAGAAAACTAGATTAGACATAGGATGAGAACTCAAAGAAATCTTTTCACTTTCTTACTCTTAATTATAAAACTACTGCGAAAAGAATAAGGTATTAAAGAACCAATTCACAAGGGGAACATATAGATAATACATAAATAGCAACATGACAACAAATCAAAACCAGGTAACAGGTGTAACCTTGGCAACAGGTGTAACCTCGGCAACACCTGGAACACAAGCAAGAAGACCTTCCACAATAGAGATCAAGCCCAATTTAGACATTAAAGAACTGATACTGGGTATGAAAAAAAGAGATGAATGAAAATATGAAAGCGTTAGATGTAAAATTAGATTTAATGGGAAATAAGATGGAGCAGAACTCAAAAATAATTCTGGACCTCTCTGGACATATTGAAAAATTATCTGACAAAAGTAAGGAATTAGACACAGATATGCAAGGATTAAAAATTAAATCCAATAAACAGGACAAAGCATTGAAAAAGAACGAGAATGAGTGCAAAGAGATGAAGAAAAGCCAAGAGAAAATGAAGGAAGATCTTGTGGAATTAAAAAATATGCAAGAAACAATGCAGTTGTGGCACAGGAGATGCAACAGAGAGAATTGACGCTGAGATTTTGAGGAATAAGAGAGCAACAAGAAGAGAATATTGAGGAACTGATAATAAAGGAGCTGGCAAAATGGCTAGAAATCCAGGTAGAATATTTCTCTATTTGTATTGACAAAGCATTCAGGGTCAAATCATGGTTTGTGAGGTCCAATAAATGGCCAGGAGATTGTCTTGTGTTCTTGGATTCAAGAATTCTAAAAGATAAAATCCTACAAACTAACAGGAAAAGGGGGCTGAGAATTGATGAAAAGTACACTATAATAGTAAGAGAAATTCCTGCAAGATTGCTGAAGAAGAGGGTAAAATATAAATACTTAGCTGACGCTTGAAAGCGAATGACATCCTCTTCAGATGGGAATTCCCAGAAGAAGAGGGGGAGGAAGAGGAGTTTGGATTTGATATCCTGCTTTATCACTACCCTAAGGAGTCTCAAAGTGGCTAACATTCTCCTTTCCCTTCCTCCCCCACAACAAACACTCTGTGAGGTGAGTGGGGCTGAGAGACTTCAAAGAAGTGTGACTAGCCCAAGGTCACCCAGCAGCTGCATGTGGAGAAGCGGGGAAGCGAACTGGGTTCACCAGATTACAAGACTACTGCTCTTAACCACTACACCACACTGGGTTTCCTTTACCTTTAAGTATAGTAAAAAAAGATTTACAACAGAAAGCGAGGTAGAGAAATTTTGGAGGAAGTATTGTAAGACATTAGGAGAGGGGAAAGTGTGGGGAAAAGGGAAACCTAGAGAGGACTCGGAAAGTGACAAGGGGGAAGAAGAGGGAGAAACTAGATGTTAGAAGAAGGTGGCAAGGAAGGAAGTAACTCATAAATTGAACAGTGTACATTAACTGAAGGAAATAAAGGAATTAACAACTGATAACTTATGAACTTTAAAATCATTTCATGGAATGTTAATGGACTAATTAATAAGACCAAAAGAAATAAGGTAGAACATCTACTTTAAAAAATAAATGTGATATAATATGCTTACAGGAGACCCACATAATTAGAAAACATAAAAGAGTGTTGTTTAATAAAAAAAAAAACTAGGTGATGAATTTATTTCTTTGGATGTTGTTAAAGAAAGAGGGGTAGTTATATACGCAAATTCAAGATTAAACCCGGAGCCTTTGTTTAAGGATGAAGAAGGGAGAATGATGGCGATAAAAGTGGCATATCAAAAAGAAAAAATAATTACTGTTGGAATCTACGCACCAAATGATAAGAAGGTGGAATTTTACCAAAAACTGGAGGATAAACTGCTGGACTATTGTGACGAAAAGCCGTCGACGGGCTGCAGCCGCGCCACAGCCCCTCCTTCTGGGATCAGCCAGCCCTGGGCCGTGGGCTGGGAGGCTGGGCAAAGCGCACGGGGGCTATAAGGCTCGTCGACGGTGGCAGAGACGCAGCCCCCTCCAGGCTGGCCCAGACGGCTCTGGGCGGGGACTGGTCTGCCTTTGCCGCGCCTCCCTGCCGCCTGGGCCATGAGCACCCGCGAGCTGCCTCACCAGCCCACGCCCCGTGCCCCGCGCTCCTCGCTCGCCCCCGACGGCGCCCGGCAGCCCCTTGGCGCCTTGGTCTTGGAGCAGCAGCAGCGCCCGGGACACTCCCGCCATGGCCGTCTACTGCAGCGAGGCTTTCAGCGTGTATCCCCAAGCAGCAGCAGCCGCAGCAGCTGCGGGCACGTCGGGGCAGAGGCAGCCGGGCGTCGCGTACGCGCTGGGTGACTACGGACCACCGCCGGGCGTGGGGGGCTACTTGTGGGGGTGAGCGGAGGGGGTCCCTACGTGCCCAGCGGAGGGGGCGGAGGGGGTACCGCAGGAGGAGCAGCAGGAGGAGGAGGAGGTGATTTTAAATAACAAAATAACAGAAGAATTCAGGATAAGTAAGGGGATCAAGCAAGGCTGCCCTCTGTCACCTCTACTGTTTATTATGGTGCTAGAATCTCTAACGATCACAATAAGGAAAGAGCCAGAAATAAAAGGAATAATAGTAGGAAGGAAATCACATAAAATAAAGGCCTTTGTGGACGATTTGATAATAACTACTGAACACCCGGAAGAAAGTGTTCAAAAAATATTAGAAAGAATTCTTGAATTTGGAAAAGTGGCAGGATTTAAATTAAACAAAAATAAAACTAGTATGTTAGCAAAAAATATGTCTACACAAGAAAAAGAATTACAAACAACTTCAGGATTAACGGTAGTAAATAAGGCCAAATATTTGGGAATTTGGTTAACGAATAAAAATCGTAATTTATTTAATGATAATTATTTAAAAACTTGGAAAGAAATTAAAAAGGACTTGGAAATTTGGAGTAGGCTGAAACTATCATTCTGTAGTAGAATATCTGCAGTAAAAATGAACGTGCTTCCCAAAATGATGTTCCTATTCCAAATGATACCAGTGATTGGAGGGACGGGATGCTTCAAATTATGGCAAAAAGACATTTCAAGATTCATTTGGCAGTACAAAAACCTAGAATTAAATATAAATTTGTACTAGATAGTAAAAATAGAGGTGGAATGGCATTTCCAGACCTGAATTTATACTATGATTTGGCCTGTCTAAACTGGGTAAAGGAGTGGATGACATTACAGAATGTAGATTTACTGGACTTAGAAGGGTTTCACAATCGCTACAGGTGGCATGAATGCTTAGGATATGAAAAGGTGAAAGTCCACAGAGGATTCCTCAATCATATCATAAGAAAGCCTTTATATAGAGTCTGGGAGAAATACAAAGAATTACTAGAACCCCAAACCCCTTGGTGGTTTTCCCCTCTGGAGGCTACAGCAGTCAAAAGGAAGAGCATGGAAATGCTATGGGCCACATATAAGGATCTCTTAAGAGGAAGAATGTAATAAACTGAAACTGAAAAAATATGAGGAAATAAAATGTCACCTGACAGGATGGATTCAATACCATCAGTTGAATGAGGTGTTTAGAATAGATAATAAAAAAGGTTTTGCAAGAGAAGGGTCATCACTAGACAAAGAATTAATACAAAACAAGAAAAAAGTAATTTCTAGAGTGTATGGAATTCTTTTAGAATGGGAGGTTAAAGATGCCCATGATTACGTGGGCAGTGGACCTAGGCAAAAATATTCAATTATCGGCATGGGAAAAATTGTGAAATGAGATTCATGGCTTGTGACTCAATAAAGGAAAATTTTCTCAAGATGTTTATAGGTGGTATATAACACCTACCAAAATATCCAAAATGTATAAAACAAAGTCTAAAATGTGCTGGAGGTATAATCAATCAGAGGGGACGCTACTTCATATGTGGTGGACCTGCAACAAAATTAAGAGCTTCTGGGAAACAGTATATGAGGAGTATATGAGGAGTTTAAAAAATATTTAAACAAACTTTTGTAAAAAAACACAAACAAAACAAAACAGAAGCATTGGGCATAGTAGATTCAGACATCGCAAATGAAAATAAAAGAATATTCCTTTACACAACACCTGCAGCAAGAATACTAACTGCAAAAAAAAACTGGAAAAGTGAAACAGTACCAACAAAAAAAGAGTGGCAAGAGAGATTATTTGATTACCTTGAGTTGGCAAAATTGATGGACAGTCTAAACAAAATTAGGGGACAGTCTAAACAAAAATTTCAAAAAGAGTGGGGAAAGTACAGAGATTATTTTTAAAAAAACAAACAAACAGTGCCCTCAAATTAAAACCTGGACTTGCTTTGAATAATTTTTGCAAAACAAAGTATGGTTTACAAATACAACATATGGAGAAGGGTAGAAAAGACGAAATGAGAAAGAAACAAGTTTCAAGTTTAAAATCAGACCTGCATTGAGGAGGAATGAAGTCTACTAGAATAGAATAAGAATTAATGATTGGCTAACATAAGTCCGCATGCAGATACAGTACTTGCAGATATATGGGTATATGTTTTTCATTTATTTTGTGTTTTCTTTTGTAGTTTGTTTCCAAGTGTCATGAGTGTATGTGCTGTAATAATGTTAATAAAAAGCATTTACCAAAAAAAGGGGGGTGGAGAAGACCATGTATGCCATCTTGAATTCCTTAGAAGAAAGGTGGGATACAAATGTAATGATAAATGAAGTAATACTAAGACATGGAGACCCAGCCAGGTGTCTGCCTTACGATGCAGCTATGGGAGAAGGAGGCATTTGCAGGAGAGAATCAGCAGGCAGGATGGAGTATGCATCATTCTTCCTTGCACACCATTTCTGGAACACACTGTTTGTAAATTCTTTCCCCCAAGCAGACATAGAAGACCAAACCCAGCAAGGGTATATTTTCAGGAGAGACTGAGTAAGGGAGAAATGGATGAAGCACCCCGCCCCACCCATAGCTCCCAATTCTCGCAACAAATTTCCACAGCTCCCATTAACTTGGCAGATGTCAGCCTGGGAATTGACTTGGAATTCCACCTTAATTTGAACATTTTGATTGTATTTAGTTAAATGTATATGCCCCATCTTTTGCACTGATAAATCTCCAAAGGATCCAGCTTCAACCCAATAATAAAAACTGAGGCAAATGAGAACTTTCACTGTTACTCTTCAAACTTGTCTCTGCTGGAACAAAAACCCTGGAGTTGAGTTTTGCAGCCTTAATGAGGATTTCACCCTCCCTTTCGGAACTGGCTTTTGACAGCATGTACATTCCTGGGAGCAGAAAATAGCTGAGCCTTGTGTTGATATGCAACAGTGACACCATATGGCAGAAAAGTAAATATAGGATGGAATTGGTTTACTGAGCATCAGTACTGTGTAGACCTTGGCTATAAAAGAAGGTGAACAAAAATGCTGTGAACTTTCCTTTCTGGAGAGAGGGAGAGAGAGAGAGAGAGAGAGAGAGGGGGGGGGTAAAATACTTGAGCAAACAGGAATTTTATATAGAAAGGGAATTGTTTCTCACAGGCTTATCTGAAAGGGGAAGGAGGAAGGTTGCAAAAGAGAATATCAGAAAAATATTTCCCATTATTATCAGTCTTCCTTCATGCTATATGACAGCAACAAAGCTCAAATGATTCTTTATCTCTTCCCATTATGTATAAACCAAATATCTTCAAACAAACAAAGATCCATCCTACAGTCCCTTAAACACAAATTTGTAGTGAAGTAGCCTCCAGGACTTTTTATATAGGTTTTGCTGCAGCAATCTAACCAATTTAACTCAATGGAACTGAGTTTCTGAGTAGAAGTGTATAGGAAGAGAAGGCCTTACTGAGTTAAAGGGACCAGCTCAGTCTAAGCAGCTTCCTTTGTGCCTAACATTGCTGTAACTCAGCAGTGAGCATAGAAGCAAACTCCTAAGGGCCAAGGTCCCTTCGCTCCCCCCTAAAATATTTCAGGGGGTTGCCCCCCCCCCCTTGATGGAAATTGTCATTCAAATGGTGTGCATACACTGCACCTTGTGATTGATTATGCGGGGCAGGACTTACCTGGACTTACTCCTCCAGGTATTCAAGTTGGTACACCTGGCAGTAAGGCGGAACAATAACCAGTCAAGGTAAAGCAAGTGAAAAGAAACAGGTTGGTTTTTAACCCTTTCCTAAAGACCCATAAAATTGGGATCAGTCAGGGCATCATTCCAAAGTCATGGAGTTCCAAAGTTGTGGAGCTACTATGGCAAATGGGTTTGATGATGATAAATGAAAAATGAAAAAACAGCAAGTTATAATCAGATTCATTATCTACACCCCAAAGGAAAGAAATTGTTTAGAGAAGTCTAGAGCTTTTGGCATAAAATACTTTGGAGAAGAGTGGAACTTCCAGTGGTTTTTGGAAAAGGAAAGCCAATTGTTTGCTTGCAATTCAACATACAGGTGTGTCAAACTGCAGTCTCATTAACTGTGTTAGGAGTGTGTGTAAGTTTTTGCAGGGAGGACCCTGCAATATACCTGGTTTTTTTATTTTTTCAAACTGCTGCTAGTTGGAAGGTAAAGATTACTACTTTAAACTATGCCTCTTCCAATTGAACAGATAATTAAAAGTAAATAAGTCGCAATGCCACAGTCTGATGATACTTTAATTCACAGTAGTCAGGGAACTAAAGCTGCACTTCCTGTTCAATGACATGTTGTGCCTTAACAGTCAGAACAAAGCCATCTACATTCTGATTGGAGATGGGGGAGCAACCACCATGTCTTCCAAAAGAAAGTCATGGACTATGCTTTTAAAAAGGGGGGGGGGCTTTCCCTCTTATATTTGCAATCATGTGCACATTGACTTGAAAGTAAACCTTACTGAGCTCCATGGGACTTAGTTTTGAAATAAATTCAAAGGGTGACTTTATTTTAGTCCTGTCAAAGAACTGACGTAGTAAGGGGTGGTGCAGGGTTGGACTAGACAGAGGAAGACCCCGGTGCAGCTCCCCACTCAGCCACCCTGAGTTTCTCTCCCAGACCTGCCAAAGGGTGTTTTCCTTTTTGGAGGGTGGCCCTGAAAACAAAAGCCCTATGAGGAATTGTTGAAGGAGTTTGGTATGTCCAGCCTGAAGAAGAGGAGACTGAGAGGAGATATGATGGCCATCTTCAACTATTTCACATGGAAGATGGAGCAAGCTTGTTTTCTGCTGCTCCAGAGGGGACAACCCAAACCAATGGATTCAAATGACAAGAAGGAAATTCCGACTAACAGTAGGATAACTTCCTGCTGGTAGCAGCTGTTGGAGGGTGGTAGGCTCTCCTTCATTGGAAGTTTTCAAGCAGAGGTCTGGCAGCCGTCTTTCAGGGATGCTTTGGTTGAGATTCTTGCATTACAGGGGTTTGGACTAGGTGACCCTAAGAGTCCCTCCCAACTCTACAAGTTACTCTCATTCTATGAATCTTCAGGTAAGGCTAAGAGAATCTCCCTGTCTGAAACCACTGAGGGTCAGTGTAGACAATGCAGTGCTAGATGGAGCCAAGGTCTACTCTGCATAAGTCAGAGTTTTCCCACTTTCACCAGGCTTATGCTGTTAGGGAGTTCATGGCAGAGAAGAGACTGAAACCAGGAACTTTGTCACTCACAGCTTGGTCTCAAAACTCCCTGCTACAGGAAACGCCAAGAGAATACATCTCCCCAAACAACAAATATTTGGACCACAACATTTTAATACAGAAGAGACTAGATTGTTTCTTATAGGGGAAAAAGGACTGGCGCTTTATTTCATGGACAAAGACACACTCAGAAAACTGCATCTGGCCCAAAGCATTAATGAACAGCAATTAGTTTGTGGTTGAGAGCATGGAAGCCAAAGAAAGACTCTTACCTTAATTTTCTCGGGAGCACAATCACAAATCATGGTTGGAGACAATCTTGTTTCTCAGACCTAATTGGCTGGTGGTTTAATTCATCAGGCCAGACAGTTGACAATTCCGCACATGATAATTTATGAAAGCAAACCAAGTGGGGTTGAGGGGGCAGGAAGCCTGCAATGCAACTTGAAGATATCTTGGAAGTTTAACCTCTGGGAAACCAAGAAGTATTAAGTTAAGCAAGAGGAAGGAAGCCTACTGCTCTCCAGATATTGCTGCACTGCAGCTCCCATAATCCCTAACCACTGACCATGCTGGCCAGAGGAGGAGACTGGAAATGGGAGACCAGCTACATCTGGAGGGCCAAATGTTATTCTCCACACTTGCATTACACAGTATTCTGTTACTAAATTCTACACAAAATAGATAATTTCCCCTTCTACAAAACCATCTAGTTTCCCAGGAATATTGGTATTGTATTTCTGAGCATTGTGCTTTCATTGCTCAGACTTTCTTTCCCTCAGTTATAACAAACTCGATGATGATGTGTCAGCTGCTTTATACAAAAGGGGGGGGGGATCCAAAGCAACTTGATAAGATAAAATACAAGAAATAAAAGCAAATTAAAACCAGAAAAAACTTAGAACAATGAATAATACAAAATACATAACATACCCACCCCGTGAGAAGATGAGCACCACCAAAGACCTGAGTAAACAAAAATGTCTTAGCCTGGCACCTAAAGACTGGCAAATACCTATGGAACTATGTATTAACAGACACATTTAAATAGTGATGTGTCTACTCAGAAGTAGTCCCCACTGCACAGTTAGAAATTTATATTTAAATACTATTTAAATGTATGTTTTGTGCAGATGTTTTCAAAACTGCAGGTTCACACAGAAATGGGACAGAACTGATTTATGGTTGGAAGCCAGCAAATGTGGTGTGGAGGGTCACAGATAGATTCATTTGCCCACCCTTAATTCCAGGGCCTTGTTCAGTTGCAGTCTTCAAGGGCAATCCCATATAATGCACAGTGGTACCTCGGGTTACAAACACTTTGGGTTACAGACTCTGCTAATCCAGAAGTAGTACCTCGGGTTAAGAACTTTACCTCGGATGAGAACAGAAATCGCACATAGGCAGCGCGGCGGCAGCGGGAGGCCCCATTAGCTAAAGTGGTACCTCAGGTTAAGAACGATTTCAGGTTAAGAACGGAGCTCCAGATCAAATTAAGTTCTTAACCAGAGGTACCACTGTACTTTGCAGTAGTCCAATCCAGAAGCCACAGATGGCCGTTGCTTAGTCTGCACCCTCACATCGTGATCTGTGTATCTGAATACAAATGGGCAGGTATGGTATGGAGCCATGGAGTGTGACAACCCACTTTCGACAAGGCAAATGAAAGAGCTTATGAGTAAATAACATGTCAGCCCCTAAAGAGAGTGAGAATTCACTCTTGGTTATGTTTTATGAGACAGTGACAGATCACCAGTCACATTTCACAACTGACTCTTTCCATTTTTCATGCCTGCTGGTTTCAGATTCAATTTGGTTGTCATGCTGGGATATGAATCAAAAGTACCCTGATCGCTACATCGTAAACACATTTGGTGATGTGAAGGGAGGAGCTGGCCTTCATAGTATTTGGAAGGAAGGAAGGAAGGAAGGAAGGAAGGAAGGAAGGAAGGAAGGAAGGAAGGAAGGACCCAAAACCCACACTTCCAACTCTACAATTCTATGATTTGTGATTCCTCCAAGAAAATGCAAAGATCAGCTCCAGGAGGTGATGCTTGTGGCCTTCTTTAGTGGCTTGTGGGGCTTGTTGAATCCTGTCACAGTCCTCAATGGCTACAGCTCTGCTTGGTCCTTGCTGAACAGCCTTGCAGTGCTGTGCTTTACAGCAGTCCTGGCACCTGGCGCTAGTTGAAACAGTTAAGGTCATGCCTTGTTAAACATGCAAATTGCAAACAAAATTAAAAAGGATATCTCGCACTCTCTCCTTCAGCCTTTCACAAAACTGCTCATGTCCTCTGGCTCAGGGCCATTGTCAGCCTAAGTAGTTGTTTAATAATAGATGGTTTTTGAAGCCTGCCGTCGTTCCTGCAAGTGGACATGAGAAAGAGAGGTGGAGGGGAGAGAAAGAGTAACTATCACAGCTTCATCTGTCATACAGAAGCCATTGGAAATCCATTCTGAATTTCTATATGCCTTGTCTGAATTAGGCTACACAAGTGACATGTAGACCTGTGATTCTTCTTAAGGATATCCTCCCCTCCCTTTAAATCAAAAAACATTATGAGGCTGCAAAACGTAGAAGCCCAGCCAACCCCAAGCCCACCCCTACCCAACTGATTGAAGGCTGGGCTGGGGCGGACGGGGGCTCTGGGCTGGGGATTAGCCACCCCTGGTTTAAGACATGCCTTACCTTGAAGTGTCAATTATTACCACAAAAGTAGATGTGAGAAGCTGCTGCTGGCATAATTTTTCTTTTGATGGGCCAGTCCTACCATGAGGCAAAATGAGGCAGTCACCTCCATGAAGGAGGATATCCCATCCCCAGAGTCCAAGTGGGATTCAACTGTCAGTCTGGTTGGCTTTTATAGTTGGAATGGAGGGAGGTGCCATCTTCTTGTCTTCCCCAAGCAGCAACATGTCTTAGGCTGCCTCCACTCTCTGCTCACGGATCCTCTTATTATAACCTTTGTCTGCTGGCCCTCCAAAGTGCACCAGCTCACAGCCTTCCCACTCCAGCTATTCCTATTGCACCAGCATTGGACTCATTATTTATTATTATCCTGTAAAGGAACTCAGAGTGGTGTTCATGGGGGTTTTGCCTCATAAGGACCCTGTGAGGCGGGTTCAGCTGAGAAATGCTGGCCCAAGGCCAATTCGGGGCCTTTAGGGGGAGAGATGTTTGAACCGGAGATATTCCATTTAGTATTCTTCACTGCCTCTCCATGTATGATTTCTGAGGACAAGAAAGGAATCGGAGGTTTCCAGTCCTAAGGAACATGATCCACTGAAAAGCTAGACTTCCTTCTGAGTAAAATGTATTAAACGGTGCTGTAAAGCACAAGTCATTGTGTCAGGCATTTTAGTCCAGCAAATATATCCAGACAGAAAACTTCTTTCATTCCAAGGGCCACATTTCCTCATGGACAACTTTCTGGAGGCCACATGCCAGTGTAGGGTTGGGCCAAAGGTATAATAATAATGATTTAAAAAAATATTATTTATACCCCACCCATCTGGCTGGGTTTTCCCAGCCACTCTGGGTGGTTTACAGCGTATGTAAAAACATAATAAAAACACCAAGTGTTAAGAACCTCCCACTATAGGACTGCCTTCAGATGTCTTCTAAAAGTTGTATAATTCTTTATTTCCTTGACATCTGAGAGTTCCACAGGGAGGGAGCCACTACCGAGAAGGCCCTCTGCATGGTTCCCTGTAACTTTGCTTCTCACATTGAGGGAAACATCATTGGAGGAGGACCTCAGTGTCCAGGCAGGACGATGGAGGTGGAAAAGCTCCTTCGGGCATACAAGGCTGGGGCCACTGGCTTTCAAGGTCAGCACCAACACTTTGAATTGTGCTCGGGAATGTCCTGGGACCCAGTGTAAATCCTTTAGGACCAGTGTTATATGGTCCCAGTCACCAGTCTAGCTGCCACATTCTGGATTAGTTGTAGTTTCTTTGGGTCAGTTTCAAAGGTAGCCCCACATAGAGCACATTGCAGTAGACCAAGCGGGAGATAACCAGAGCATGCACCACTCTGGTGAGACACTCCGTGGGCAGGTAGGGTCTCAGTCTGTGTACCAGGTGGAGCTGGTAGACAGCTGCCCTGGACACAGAACTGACCTCCATGGACAGCTGTGAGTCCAAAATGACTCCCAGGCTGCACACCTGGTCCTTCAGGGGCACACTTACCCCATTCAGGACCAGGGAGTCCCCCACACACCCCTGCCTCCCTGTGCCCCAGAAACAATACTTCTGTCTTGTCGGAAGGAGGGCAATAGATGTGACTTCTACACACACACAACCACCCTCTGTCCAAATAACCAAAAGGCATTTTCACAGTTCAAGAGCAGACACTAGGAGTATCTTAATCAGGGTCAGGGAGGGGGTGATCCAGGGAGAGTCATGAGAGCCAGAGAGTCTTGAGGCCACACATCTGACCTATGCAGTTGAAAAATAAAAACAGTGAATCCCAAGGCACATATCCATAACTCAAAAATATTGTTTTTGGATTATATTGTGTGAGAACCACATGACAAAAACATTTTCACTCAGATTCTAAAATGTCCATAAATGTTTCCATATAAAGATTTTCTAAAGGAATAAGAATTTTTACCCAGTCATCTGGAAGGGTATGTTTAAAGTCTACGAGCCAAGTATAGTTCCCTTTTTATCCTTTTTTAAATTCTTGATGTAAATCTTCAACTCTCTCAGTTGGTTACTGTGAAAAAAGCAAGAAACTGAATCCAAAAACTGACAGCTAAGTCCAACACAATTCTGCTGGTGGAGGCAGGAGAATACTGCAACCATTTTAAAAGATGCATCTTGTACCAAATTTAAGAACATCTAGGGCAGATCTGAAGCCAAACTAATAACTTTGCAACATGATTCACAGGCTGCAAAATCTCTCTCTCTCTCTCTCTCTCTCTCTCTCTCTCACACACACACACACACACACACACACACAGTGGCTGAGTTTGTTAATGCTTTAGGTGGCGGGTGACAAAGAAGGAGTCCTTCTAGGATTAGTATTGGGAGCTGTGCTTTTTAACTTGTTTGTGAGCAATCTGGAGTCTGGGTGAGAAGTCAGGTGGTCAGGTTTGTTGATGATACTAAATGGTTCAGGGTTGTTAAAACAAAAAGGATTCTGCTCAGCTCCAAAAGGACTTCTCTAAACTAAGTGAATGGGAGGCAAAATGGCAGATGCAATTCAGCATAAGTGATAGATGTGGGGGCAAAAAACCAATACTTTCACATATATGCTCAGGGTGTGTAAACTTTCTGTTATGACTTTGGGGTCATAGCAGAAAGCTCGTTGAAGGTGTTGACCCACTTTGCGGCAGTTCTGAAAACAGCAAATTCCATGCTAGGAATCATTAGAAAAGGAATTGAACATAAAATTGCCACTGTCAGAATGGGATTATACAACTCTATAGTGAGACTACACTTGGAACATGATGTACAGAATATGATAGAGTTGGAAAAGGTTCAGAAAAGGGCAACCAAAATGTTTAAAGAGAGAAGATGGCAGCGCCCTGGAGGAAAGCGGGACACGACCCCATTAGGAAACTACTAAATTTGATAGAACACAGCAAAACAACCAAATCTCCACTGACAGTCATGTCTCTAGATATCCTTAAAGCCTTTGATTGTATGGAATGGAAATACTTAATAGAAGTATTAACCAGCATGAAATTCGGCCCTAACTTCCTAGATATCCTTAAACAAATTTACTCTATGGCTTCAGCAAAAATCAGAATCAATAATCAACTATGCAATAGAATGAAAGATCATTCTCCCCACTCTCTCCTCTCTTTCCCCCAACCGCATAATGCATATGATAACGGTATCTTATACTGAATGTAAACAAACTTTTTCAGACTCTGAATTGAAAGTGGAGATTCTATATGTAGTTTTCTTTGTTTCTTTGTTTGCTTGTTACATGAGAAAATCTTTAAGAAAAACTAATTTTTAAACGCCAAAATGTTTAAAGAGTTAGTGCAACCTCCCTTTGAGGTTACAACATTTCGGGCTTCTTGATTTAGGGAAAAAGTTGCTTAAGGGAAGACATGATAGAGGTGAGTTTATGCATGGTGTGGAGGAAGGAAATAGGGACCCCCCCTCCCTCTCTCACAACACTGGAATCCATTGCCGTCCAGTCAAGCTGAGTGTCGAAAGACTTCGGAGAGACTAACTGGAGTTGTTATTCACACAGTGCACTGTTGGAACTATGTGAAGAAGTACCTTCTCTCATCTGTACTGAATCTTCCAATGGGAGTGCAAAAATTCTGCTACTCCCCAGCATCTGCCACCCGGGGCTGCTACTTCACCCTGCCCAACCGTAGGACTGGCCCTTCTCATGACTTCATGGAAGAGGCAGGATTCGAACTGTGCTGACATTATTAACCACAAAAGACAACTCACAGGATGGGATGTTTGTTCAATTTATTCCCCCCCCCCCCCCACAATAATAAAAAATAAATTAGTCATACGAAAAAATATCAAACTTTTTCCCCATTGGAGAAAATGTATACAAATATGAAAAAGATGCTGTACAGAACTGGTTCAGGTGCATTGCTGGTGATATATTCCTGAACTAGTACTTAAGTATTTTTAAACTTATACATCTCCCACTTTTTCTTTAAAAAAATCCATTTGTAGAAGTGGATTATTAACCATGAATTAAAGAAAACATTAACTATTGATTTACAGTACAATACTTTTATATATGTCAGTGTGGTATAAAACTCTAGGCCAGAGACTGGTTAGTATTGCCAAAAGAGCTGGACAGAAATGTCAATGGCATATATAAATAAATCCACTTTTAGTCCCTTTTTGTAAAACAATTGAACAAACAAATTCATATTCTAAATAATAGAACTATTTTGATGCAGTGGCTTATTCCATATAGACACAGCTTAGAATACATTTTTTCCTATAAACATCTTGTATTTACAAATATAAAAAATAAGTTATAACAAAGTATATCCTTCCTTGTTTCAGACAGGCTGGGTTAATTTCAGGTGTGTGGCGATCTGGGCAATTCTCCACTGCGTGGGCAGACTTGGCCGTGTTATGTATGTGCCTGTTGACTGAAGATGAGCCAACGCTCCGTCCTGCCTGGGCTCAGACTGGCCCAGAAAGAGCAGATCTTTTTTCTCCCCAAAGTCGGAAATGGCTCTGCTGGTCCCTGAGGCAATCTGAACTGATTTAGGATCTGGGTAGGCAGGATGGAGATGGGAGAGGGTGGGATTCTTCTTCCCCTCTGAGTGAATCATAGCTGAACAAGAACTTGGGTTCATAACATTCTCCTTCTTTTTGAGGTGAGCATTGCAAGCCCCACAAGGCTAATATTTCCAGGCTAAGAAATACAAGTCTTGGTGCCATCTCTACCACCGACAACTTCTTTTGGCGTCTACACCAAAAGAGCAAAGCAGCTGTTAGGTTGCATCAGGGGTAATCAACACGGTGCCTCCAGATGTTGCTGGAAAACAATTCCCTTTGTCCCTCACTGTTGGCCAGGGTGGCTGAGGCTGATGGATGTTGAATTTCAACAGTCATCTGGTGGACACCACATTGACCTACAGCACACTGGTTCTGTCATGGGCATGTCTGAACATTGAATACAGACCTCTAAACACTCTTTCCCATCACTGCTAATAGGAAGAAATGAGTATTACTGAACAGCAGCAAAAGGAAGAGGGGTACGTTATGCACTTGAGCTGGGGTAGTCCACAAGGGGTGCCCTCCAGATGTTTTAGACTACAACTCCTATCAGCCACAGCCAATGCATGGCCAATTGACAGGGATAATGGGAGTTGGAGGCCACCATGTTGTTTACCCTTTTACTAGTATTACACATAAAATATGTAGGTTGCTCTAGCTGTGATGGGTTACAGTGGCCACATCACCAAAGAAAGGAATATAGATCAGAAAAAAGAATGTTTAAAACACGTGCTTATTTACTACAGATCAGCTGGGGTACTCATGTGGGGAACATTCTTCAGGACTGTTGGGGTCTGGGTCCTTACGATACAACCTTCCCCTGCTCTTCAGTCCTAATGGTGTTTGTCTTTTAAGACGGCTAAGATAAAATGAATGATGAGTCAAATGTTGGGTGGGTGGCCAGCTAAATGAAGCTCGAATCACTAGGAAGGAAGGACGATACAACTTCCAGTCAAGTCAGATTTTGCGCACAGAGTGGAGAATGCACTATCTTGTCCTTTGCCTCAGGCAACAAAATGGATTAGAACACTCTTGAGAAGCAATGACAAAATGGCTGCCATGTGAGGATAGGGGTGGAATAACACAGAATTCCTGGCACTTCCAAAAGAGCAGAAAATGAGTTGGGGCCACAACATGGCCCCTGATCAGTGAGAAAAAGGCACCTGCTTCACTGTTCTCACATGCAAAGAGAAGTTCTTAGTGATTCTCCTGGGTGGAGAATGGATTGGAAGAGGATGGGTGTCCATTGCTAGCATCCAATGAAATGTGGGTATGGTTGGGGGGGTTGGGGGGGCAGGCTCAATGCAGGACAGGCTGAGTCAATGCAAACAGGTACTGACTATGAAGAATGAACATTTTCTCATGCAATGTGGATTTTTGAGAGGATATATACTGAGACCTTTTGCAGGCACCATAGGAGGTATTGGCCAGCACACTGCTGCCTGTGGGCACTGTGTTGGTGACCCCTGACTCAGAAGGAGGCCACCTGAGGTGCAGAGCATTAAAAGTAAATGCACAGGTTGAATGTCATCAAATGCATCATCCCAAAAGACGAGACAAATTTGTATAATAACTTTATATGATGATTTATCTGTATGTATAGATGCAGATTTAGAAACAATTACTATAATTTAAATAGAAACACAATACATCCCATCATACTAGGGACAGTGACCAGGGGGCCTGTGTGTTTGCTTAGTCACCTGACTGGGTGTCGATGGGCAACTTGGATGCACCATGTGCTCTCCCTGGCCATCGTTAAACCGGATTTCAAACCGAGGCTGGTCCTCTGAAAAGCAGAGAATGTGGCCACCTTAGCTGCCGGCCAGAGAAGGCAATGGATGTGCCGGGTGGAGAAAGAGTCTGACCAGGTATAAGGCGGCTTTCTGAGTTTATTTTTAAGTGATCACAGGACAGATTAATTGTAGTGGAGGGAGACCGTCTAGTAATCGCTGCCAATCGCTGTCGGGTGCATCCTTTTTGACTTTGCCACACATCAAGATAGCCAGTATTCAACAACTATTGGCATTTGCCAACACCGACAAAGAAAACGACACAAAGGTAGGCTGCTGTGTTCATCCATGGGGCAGGGGACCCTGAACAAGGACAGCAACATAATCACCATTATTGGGACCAACAGTGTGTATGTGTCACAAACAATGAGCTAGCCTTCAAATTTCAGAGCTTTCCTCAGGAATGATGTAAACTACTAAAAAGAAAGGTGAAGTGGTTGAAGAGAGAGAAATAAGTATGTTGCGCTTATAGCATTGTGGGCTGGATCCTTTGAGGGAATTGGGGCAGCACTGCCCGTCTGCCCTTTATGCAATGCTGTGGTTTTGGGGATGTTTTAATTTATTTATTTATTTATTACAAAAAAGGCCTGACTGATTATATGTAATTTTATATGCAAAATTATGTGCAAAAATTTAAAATACATGTATTATACATATAAAAGTGTCAAGCCCCAATGTGGCACTTTATTACTGCAGCATAATTTTGTAAGCACTAATACAAAAGTATTTCTGTATAGTTATATGCATTCTTGTATGTATCTATTTGAGAGCTGGTTGCTTTGGGAAACCTGGAGCGTATATGTATAGAAAATAATACATATAATAATGCATATAATCATTTATTAGAATAATGAACATATGCATATAATAATGCATATAATCATTTATTAGAATAATGAACATGATGTGTGAGCATAGCTCATTTTTTAAGCAGAACTGGGGGGGTTTTAAGAAAATGCCATCCCTGGTTTCATCCTGGTGGGAATCATTTATTATGTCTAAGCAAGAACAAGAAGCTCTGCCTTGATACTAGCAAAGTTTCCAACATTTTTATTAGGTGTCATAGAAGTATTATGTAAAGGAAAATGGTCCTGAGGAAGAGTTTGATGCCAGTCAAGCTCAATGTTCTGGGATTTTCTCAGTACAGTCCTATGCATTAGAAGTAGGTTCTGCTGAGTTCAATGGGGCTTCCTTCCAGGCACAGGACTGCTGCCTTCATTGACCCCTACTGTCCCTGCATGGATTATTAGTTGACTCTGCCTGAGACAGTTCCTTACATGTCCCAAGATGGGCTTTTGCTTGGCTGTGCTTAATGATGTTTGGAAAAACCCAGTTTTACAGTGTACATTTCCAAAAGGGTTCCTATACAGTGTGCTAGTGATATCACAGAAGCATGCACACCCTCAAGGGGTGCGCCAGTATGGGAAACCTCTCTTTTTAAAAGGTAGACTCTGTTTCAGTCCAAGCAGCCACAAATGACTGGGCAGAAGTCCAGCGATGCCAGCGATGGAGCCGTGGTTATCTGCGCCCCAGAAACCCAGACTGCCTGTTGGCCACTCTCAAGCACGAAGCGCAACACGCTGTTTTGTAATATGTGTAGACACACAGCCGGGCTTGCACGACAACGTTGCAGTTGTAATATTTGTCTTTGCAGTTTTCATCTGGAAAGGACAAAATAATTCCTTAAACAGGCAATGGCTAAGGGGTTAGCTTGTGCCACAGGAACTTGTGCACTGACTGAGACCAGCAGGGAAGTCTCTGCTCCAGGTCCTGCATCATCCCCATGATGGCATGAGCTCCTTTCAATAATAGCACCTCAATCAGTCTTCACCAACCCAGTGCCTTTCAGATGCTTTGGACTTCACAGTGGCCATGAAGTTTAGTAAGAAATTCTCACAGTAAACACATTTTCTATATGCAGTTTTGATTAATTTTAGAAAGCAATTGTCCTTGACGTAATGCATTTTTGTATGGTTTTTGCATCAATCGACCACTTCAATTGGCAGAACTGGCACTACTGCAGGGCCCACATAATGCCCATTCTGTATTGGTAAACACTGTTTAGTGTGGCAGCACCTGCCCTTTGGGACTCCCTGTCTAGGAAGAGCAAGCAGGAGCCTCCACTATCTTCTTTTGTGCACCTGGAGAAAACAAGCATTCTTTTTTAGGCAACCCTTCCCAGGTACTTAGATATGCCAGTGTGAATTCTAATCTGTTTTAGCATTTTAAGTTTTCCTATAGGCCTGGGTAGCTCAGTTGACTAGAGTCTGGTGCTGATAAGGACAAGGTTGCAGGTTCAGTCCCCAGGAGGGACAGCTGCCCATTGCTGCACTGCAGGAGGTTGGACCAGATGACCCTGGGGTCCCGTCTACCTTGACAATTCTATGATTCTATATGTTTGGCTCCAATTTTTTTCTTGATTTTCTTATTTTTACCTTTTTGTTAGCTGCTTTGAGGGTCTTTTAAAAAAATATTGAAGCAGTGTATAAATTTTATGAAATAAATAAATAAATAAATAAATAAATGATGAATCTGTTTATTTTATATTATTTTATAAAATTTATATACTGCCTGCTTGTAAGAAGAAAACCTCAAAGCAGTTATTGTTTATTTCATGGGAATGTAAGGTATTGGGCAATGTTGCAGTGAAGGCAAAACCCTTGGATCTCCTCAGATGAAATTCCAGCCCATCAGGGTCTCCTGCTTATGAGAGAGCAAAATTAGTGTCTAAGTGTCTATCTGCGCCTTGTTAAGTTGACCCTAGAAAAGTTGTTTCATTTTATTCTTGAAAGCAGAGCAGATCTGCTTCCAAGTTTTGGATTATGTTTGACATTCAATGGGGTGCAAGTTTCTTCCTGCAAAGCTGCAGTTTAAGCTGATCTGTAGGATTAAGGCTTTTTTTTTTTTTTTAACCGTAGATGTTAAAATCAAATTTTGTTTCTAAAACTCTTCAGGGAAAGTAGAAGTCTAGATGAGCATTTAACATTCACGGTGCTGCTTGGTGGTTTGTGTATGTTGGAGTTTTTTCTTCTTCCTGCACCTAGCTTTGCTTAAATAATACATTTCCCCAAACCACACGGCTTAAATAATACATACACCCAATCACTTTTGTTCAAAGTCAAGTACAAATCAATTTCATTTTCATGATACCTAAACACAAGGTAGCAGGCCGTTGTGTTTGACTGGCAGGCACTGTAGCGAAGTGTTAATTGCTCAGCAAAACCCAGCTGTTTGAAGTGGAAGAGAAATTGCAAAAACAGTGGCAATTATTATTCATACAAATCCTACACTGTTGCAGATGCAAATCTTGAATTTGATCCATAGTCCTGGAATGTTGTACATGGGGAACCTCTTTAGTGACTTCAGCTTTGAAAAGCTGACAGAAGAATGGGGGAATTCAAATTCCTATTTGACAATTATTTTTCTCCCATTTTCTGAGGAGTTGGATCAGAAGTGGGGTGAACGAGAGGGAGGACTCTGGGAGGGAGGAGGTTCCAAGAACAAAATCAAAGGAGAACGAGAAGGTTCATCATCTGTGCTCTTCCAGATATTTTAGGACTCCAGTTCCCATCATTCTCTTTGTCTGCATCAAGGGTAGCCAATGTGGTATCATCCAGAGGCTGCAGAACACACGTCCCACCGTCTCTGATCATGGTGGTCAATGGGAGCTGAATACCACAACATCTGAAAAGCACATTACCTCCCCCCCCCCCCCCGATGTAACAGCATACAGGTTGCTGGTGGAATCTTTTAGAGACTTCCTGGGCACTCAAAAGTTGTGTGTGCCAATAAAAAGACTAAATCCCAAATGAAAAACCAATATACCTTTCAAAAGAAACTTCCTTATTTTGGTCTTGTTAAAAAGAAAAACATACACACACCCAAACTATTACATTTTGTTAAAATCTGACCTTATTGGCTTGCCTCAGTAGGCACAGTGGGTCAGTTTCATTTTTCCTCCACTAGATGGAGTTCCACAATTAGAATAATGGCAACATTGCCCTACCTATTTCGGGTATGCAGTCTTGAGTGTTGCATTCCTCCTTCTCTTCAGGTTTCAGCTGGGAGTCACATCTGCTGCTGGGCGTCATTTCATCAGAGAGACATCGCACCTCTCGGACACGGAAGCCGCCTTCGCAGGACTTTGAGCACTGCAACACATTTAAAATAAATAAATAAATGCTCTGGCAAAGTATGGAATTAAGAAAGCAAGCCACACTCACAGTGCAGCCCTGTGTATGTTTACTCAGAAGTAACCCTCACTGCAATCCACCACACTGTGACCAGTACCAACATTACTCAGTCATTTTGGGAATTTCCACAGATCAGGAATGGCATGCCAGGTGCTGGCCCAGGATCAGCCCCAAATCAAAAGATCAACAGAACATCAACTGTGTCATTTTGCAGCTTCTAGTTTATTGCTTTCTCAGAATGCTGTTCTCTTGCCTCAAAACAAGAGTGGTAAGAGTAATTTGCCCTTCTGTGTTGTCATGAAAATCTATCCAGGAAGCAAAGCACTCAGAGCAGGAGAGTGGGCAGAGCTGGGACAGCCAAAGAAATTTCCTCACTTAGCAGTCTGAAGCAATTTGCGATCATATTGTTTTCAAGGGAGGGAGGAGGTTCCAAGAATGAAATCAAAGTAGAACGAGAAGGTTCATCACACACACACAGCCCTCTGAAGACACCTAAGTAAGAAGGAGCTCTTCACAAACCACTTGGTGTCCACTAGACCTATTTTTATCTCAGTTGAAGGAGATACAGGAATGTTTTGAGTTGTGCAAAAGAGGCAGGTTTTCCTGTCAGCAGGGTGACTGTTGAGAACCTTTGTATGCTTCTTTCCTTGTAACATTTACAGCCCACCTTTCTTCCAAGGAACCAAAGGTGGCAGGTGTGGCTCCTGTTCCTCCCTTTTGTATCCCCACAGCCACCTAACCCAAAGATACCCAGTGACTGAGCAGGGTTTGCAGTCCTGGTGCCCAGGTGTCCAACACTCTAACTTGGGGGGGGGGAGGCAACCTCCAGTCATGCAGTCAATTGTGGTCCTCCAAGCTTCTCCATCTGACTCTCCTCAGGTCACGCACACTACCAAGTCACACCATCTCTCCCCGAGGCCACACCTCTCAGCAGCTTTACTCCGTACCCTCCTTAAGTGTTTTTGCTAAGTTGGGATTTGCCCTTGCTTGCCTGGATGGAGGATAGAGCTCTCTCTCTCTCTCTCTCTCTCTCTCTCTCTCTCTCTCTCTCTCTGTGTGTTTTCTTTCTAGAAACTAGCCTACATGTCAAAGGTAAAATTCATATTAATTGTTCTCACTTTTGCCTCTGGCCCCACCCACTACCACCAAATGGGATGCTCTCCAGAAGAGAATGTGGCCCTCAGTTTGAAAAGGGTTCCCTCCTTCTGCTCTAAACCAAGGGTATTCAAGCTCCCCAGCTAAGATAGCTGATGTTCTGGGAGTGCTGGCAAGGGCACGAAACTTATTAGTGGGAAATGGCGGTTGCATGCAGCTACCTAGGCGAACAGGATGCTGATGACCAGCCAGTTGGGTTCCTTGCTGAAGATGCTTTCATCAGCGCCTTGGAAGCAGACTAAACAGACAATTCCTTACTTGCATTCCTGCAGTGTTAAATGTCACTGCACAGATTACTTCTTTAAGTCAAGTCCTCAAAAGGATTTGTTATGCACTGAAAAACTTGGAAGGTGTCAGGTCTGGTAGCCTGGAGGCAGGCAGATGGTTCAGCAGAGAGGAGAGGGAAGCAGTTCAACAAGGAATCAAGCGGGAAGGCAGACGATGAACAACTCTGCATGACACAGCTGAGTGACAGAGCACCTTCCTTGCATGCAGAAGGTCCCAGGTTCAATCTCCAGCACCTCCAGGTAGGGCTGCAAAAAGCCCCTTGTTTGAAACACTAGTCACTGCCAGTCAGTGCTGACATTAGTGAGCTAGATAGAGATTCCTCTGTTCAGTTTGACCAGCCACTTTCAAGGTCTGTGTGGGAGCTCCTTGGAGGACTAGAAGCTGCACCTCCACCAGCTATCATGTCACCTCTCCCTGGCTCCAAACCCTGCATCCTTTCCTCACGGGGGAGCCCCTCCACCCCCCGCTGCTAGTTGTGGGCTTCCCACACACCTCTGGTTGGCCACTAGGAGAAGAGGAGGCTGGACTAGGAGGGCCTTTGCAGCAGAGCTCTGCTTAACCTCTCCAGGGCTGGCCATAGGAACAGACTTCAGCTGAGCATTTGTGTTTTGGGCAGAGGAATCAGCCAAACGCAGCCGAGTACTTGCCGTGCTCCATTCGGTGCTAAACCATTTAGCGCCGCAAGGCTTGAGGTAGCAGGTCTGCTGGCTGGGAGGTGTCTCCAGAAATGAGCACTCCTCAGGGCTCAGCATGTCAAAGCTGCTTTCCGTTTTTCGGATACAAATCACTTCTCTCTGCTGAGTTCCACGGCCACATTCAATGGAGCACTAGACATAAGCAAACAGAAAACAGAGGTGGAGATACATACTCATATGTTTACTTCATAAACTTTAGACTCTCTTTTTTGTTGATTGCTTAATTATGATTTTTTTTATAAATAGTCACATTTTTCTATTCTGTTTGGAAACCACTCTGAGGTTTCCTGCAACCAAGTGGTTTATAAGTTTTATGAAGCAAAGAGGAGGTTTACAGACAGAATAAAATAATAAGGTTATCAGTAAAAGCAGATAAAAACAAATCTTTAACGAGTTCAAAAGGTAAATTCAGCAATAAACTAAAAACAGATTAGACGATACATCAACACTCTACATGTCTGGAGGGGCTCGTCTACACAAAACTGTCTTCAGCAGGCGCTGGAAAGAGTTCAGTGAAGGCCCTGCCTGGCGTGAAGAGGCTCCGTGTCCCAGAGTGCAGGTGCTGCCAAACGTCAAAGATCCATTTCTTACAGATGTTGAACAGGTATTATGGGGCACCTGGAACAGGGCCAATGCCATTGATCAAAGTGGTTGAGTGGGCATATATGGCATAAGAGGTATTCTTGCAGGAAAACTGGTCCCAAGTTGTTAATGACTTTATATATATATAATGGGCAACCAGTGAAGATCTCTGAGCACAGGTGTTATATATGCCAGCAATCGTGTTGCAGTATTCTGCACTAACCACAGATTCAGGATAGGTGCAAGGGAAGCCCCACAAAGAGTGTATTGCAGTAAATGTAATGGAGGTAGCTTATATAAAAGGTCCCACCCCCACCCCACCCCGTCTCAGTTGGTTGCTTACCGTTTTAAATACGCAAATTTTATGAATTAAGATATTTCACCGAATCTCCATAAGTGAACTAGCTCCCCCCCCCTCAATAAAGAGAGCACAAAATATAACCCTTTTTTCACCATCAGTATTTTTGCAGCCGTTAGCAAATTCTAAACAGAACTCAGAACTTTTAGAAGACATCTGAAGGCAGCCCTGTATCAGGAAGTGTTTTATGTTGGACATTGCATTATGTTTTTATATGTGTTGGAAGCTGCCCAGAGTGGCAGATGGGTGGCGTATTATTATTATTATTTATTATAGTGGTTGCTGATGGATATTGCCAGAACTTGTCTGTATTTTTTTTTTTTTTTTGTTCCTGTGTGTGTGTGTGTGTGTGAGAGAGAGAGAGAGAGAGAGAGAGAGAGAGAGAGCAACAGCTGGCCTTTGGTATTTACACTTGGCCTGTTATATTTGTCACATCTTTGTTCCCAGAGACAGATAATGCTGCAATCATTTGACTTGAATCAGAAAGATTAATTGGTTTTGCCCAGCAAGCAAAACAGACAGGAGACTCCACCTTTCAGGTTTAATAACTGTTCCATTTAGCAAAGCAGCTATATCAGTTCATGAGATTAAGGCAAATAGGGCAGGACTCTTCTTGCACCACAGAAATGTCTCGTTCCACTTTAAGATGATGGGGATACATGAACGGTCAAACTACACATTTGCAGTCAATTGCATGGGACTTTGTTTGTTTGTTTGTTTGTTTGTTTGTTTGTTTACTTAAGCAATGAATCCCCAAGCAGTTGTCTAAAGCTGCAGTCAGTGAGGACTGATTATGTTTCTTTTTCCCATGGGCACATTCCTTATCAAAATATTACCTCCCAACAACTTTTTTTGCCCTGTAATAGACTTTGCTCTCTCAACCTGTCTCCTGATTTAATGGGATTATATTAATTGCATTTTTAATAGTATGCTTGGTTATATTTCAATGCTTGTATAATTTGTGGATTCACTTCAGTATTACTGAGAAGTCAATTTGGGCTTCAAGCAGTTTACATTATTTATTATTATTATTATTATTATTATTATTAGTTCTTTGCTGGCAGAGCTCTGAGGAAAGCCCTGAAATGGGGCATTCTGAGTGTGGGTGGGGGCTGAGGCAGCCAGGGATCCACTGGATCTCAAGCTGGGCTCACTGCCATCAGGCAATGGCATTGGGCCTTCTCCAGGCCTGACTGCTGTGCCAGCCTTGAATTTCCCTGCCACCCTCACCTTTCGCTTTGGCCACTGTGAGCTCTGCCTCGCCGCAAAGTCCCACCGGCAGCGGTTGGGGCAGCTGGATTGCAGTCTAACTAAATTAGGCCTGGGGGGGAGGGGGTGTCCCGGGAGTCTCCTCAATGGTGCACTGTTCTCCTGAGAAAGTGGTGCATTTATCGGAGGTGAAACGGACCCTGTTGGGCTTAACTTTTTTGTTCTGCCTCCAGCATTTGAGGTGAGAATTCAGCTTGGCTTGCTCCCTGCCCCCCTTTCCCATTCTGTTTGATATGGGGGAAGTTAGATGCCACCAGGGTTTCCTTTTCATCTCCATAGCCTGCTCCCGAGGGAGGGGGCTTTGGCCCAATTCAGAAACAGCTTCTGGCCCAGGTAGACCTTGACTGAATCTTTAAAGGTTAAATACACAATACAGTACCTGGCACTTTTTGGAAAAGGTCTTCAGGAGAGAAATCCAGTGCTATATTGGTTTCCATGTCACTTGAAAAAGGCTTTAAAAATACCAAACACGCTTAGCACAATTTACTTAAAAAGAAGAAGAAGAAAAAGAAGGGGGAGCCTTGTTTTTACTTCTGGTAGATATTAAAAGCACAGGATGCTTAACCAGCCCCAAGTAATCATTTTTAAATTGGCCCAGGGACACTTCAAATGCCTGGAAGCCCCTCAAACAGAAGAGAGCAAAAACTTGACCGCTGCTTCCCAAGAGGGGAGGACTATATGGCGAAGAGTCATGTCTTCACCCAGGCCTTTGATACCTGAGATGTGTGATTCAGAGATTGCAGGGCAGCGGCTGAAGGAGGAGCAAAAGGGTTTTCTTGTGTGTGTGTGTGTGTGTTTCTTTGTGGCTGATTGGCTGCTCTCCCTGTGCAAAGGTCAGAGGGGGCAGGGTTTCTGTTGAGGCAGGTGATTAGCTGTGGGAGGAGCTTATCAGAGATTGCAGGGCAGCGGCGCGCGCAGTTTGATCCATCTTTTAGATTTAGGGGAGCTAGTCTCAAACGTTTGTTGGGGGAGACCTAGGTTTTTTTGTGGGGGGAGTTATTTTTCCTGTCTTCGCGCTTTTTATGATGGAGGACCGCTGTAGCCACCCCCAACGACACGTTCTCAAGACGGAGGGGGAGGGAACAGCTGCAGTCGCCTGCGGTTCCTGCGCAATGTTTGCCATCTTGCCAAAGGTTGCAGGCAGCTTTACCTGCAGCAATTGCATGTTGATTGCCCTCTTAAAAGACAAAGTCCAGCAACTGGAGGAACGTGTAGCTACGCTCCAAAGAATTAGAGAGCTGGAGCTCTTCTTGGAAGCAACAGAGCACATCGTCTCCACCAAGGAGGAGACAGGGGACTCCCCTGAGAAGGAGGCTAGTTCACCAACACTGGAGCCAGATATATGGAGAAACGTGACTCAAAGAAGTAGGAGGCCCAGGGTTTGCTCTGATTGTTTAGAAATACACAATCGCTTTGAGGTCCTCTCCCCTAGCATGGAAGACGAAGAGCAGACTCCATTTGAGGATCTCTCCCTCATTACAGTCGATCAGGTATATGAAGACGAGCAGCAAAGTCAGTCCTCAGGGAATGGGCAGGCGACCTTGGAGCGGACAGCTCACGGAAGAACCCCGACCAAACCTAAGAGGAGGCGTGTAGTGGTGATAGGGGATTCCCTACTGAGGGGAACAGAAGCAGTGATCTGTGGGCCTGACAAGATGTCTCGGGAAGTGTGCTGTCTCCCCGGGGCTAAGATCCAAGATGTAACTGAACGACTGCAAGGAATCATAAAACCCACTGACAAATACCCCTTCCTCTTGGTTCATGTGGGAACCAATGACACTGCAAGCAATAGCCTCCAGAAGATCAAAAGAGACTACGAGGCTCTGGGCAGCAAATTGAAGCAATTAAATGCACAAATTGTGATCTCATCTGTCCTCCCAGTTGAACGACGTGGCCCAGGGAGAGAGGGGAAAATAGTGGAAGTGAACAGCTGGCTTCGCAAATGGTGTAAACAGGAACGGTTTGGATTCTTAGATCACGGACTGCAGTTTCTTGAAGATGGACTTCTGGCAAGCGATGGGCTGCACCTCACAACGTATGGGAGAAATGTTTTTGCCAAAAATCTCAGAAACCTCATCAGGAGGGCTTTAAACTGACTAATGTGGGGGAGGGAGACAGTGCTCCTGAAGGTAGGAGTCTATCAATTGATGAAGATGATCATCCAAATGTCATAGACCAAATGGAGCAAACAGCACACAGACCTAGTGGTGGGAGGAAAAAATCCTTAAATAAGAGTCACGGGGGAATGATTAATGGACTTCAATGTCTGTACACTAATGCGCAAAGCATGGGAAATAAACAAGATGAGCTTGAGCTCTTGGTACAGCAAACTAAATATGACATAATAGGCATCACTGAAACCTGGTGGGATAAGTCCCACGATTGGAATGTAATAATGGGGGGATACAATCTATTTCAGAGAAACAGACCAGACAAGAAAGGAGGAGGAGTGGCGTTATATGTCAGGGATGTGTATACCTGTGAAGAGATCCAAGATTTAGAACCTCAAAGCCAAAGTGAGAGCATTTGGGTCAAAATTAAGGGAGAGAAGAATAACAGTGACCTCATTGTGGGAGTTTACTATAGATCCCCAAGCCAAACGGAGGACATAGATGATGCCTTCCTGGAACAGATGGCCAAGCATGCAAAAGGAAGGGAGATAGTAGTAATGGGGGACTTCAATTACCCGGATATTTGTTGGATGTCAAACTCAGCCAAGAGCATAAGGTCAAACAGATTCCTCACTGGCCTTGCAGACAACTTCATTGTCCAGAAAGTGGGAGAAGCAACAAGAGGAACAGCCATTTTAGATCTGGTCCTAACCAATGTTGATGACCTGGTTAGTGGGGTAGAAGTGGAAGGATCATTAGGTGCGAGTGATCATGCTCTTCTGAAGTTTACTATACAGCGGAAAGGAGCAGCCAAGCATACTAGGACTCAATTTCTTGACTTTAAGAAAGCTGACTTCATAAAACTTAGGGAAGTGCTGGGTGAGATCCCATGGACAGTAATACTAAAAGGAAAGGGAGTTCATGATGGCTACGAGTTTGTTAAGAGGGAGATAGTAAAAGCACAACTTCAGGCAATACCAATGAGACGGAAACATGGAAGGTGCCTAAAGAAGCCAGGGTGGCTATCTAAAGAACTTTTAACTGAGTTAAGATTAAAAAAGGATGTGTACAAAAAATGGAAAAGGGGGGAAACCACCAAAGAGGAATTCAAACAAATAGCCAGCACGTGTAGACACAAAGTCAGAAAAGCTAAAGCACAGAATGAACTCAGGCTTGCTAGAGAGGTTAAAAGCAACAAAAAAGGCTTTTATGGGTATGTCCGTAGCAAAAGGAAGAACAAAGAAACAGTGGGGTCACTCAGAGGAGAAGATGGTGAAATGCAAACAGGGGACACAGAAAGAGCTGAACTCCTCAATGCCTTCTTTGCCTCAGTCTTCTCCGATAAAGAAAACAATGCCCGACCTGAAGAATTTGGAGCAAATGATTCAGCAAAGGAAACACAGCCCAGAATAACTAAGGAGATAGTACAAGAATACTTGGCTAGTCTAGATGTATTCAAGTCTCCAGGGCCAGACGAACTGCATCCAAGAGTATTAAAAGAACTGGCAGATGTGATCTCAGAACCACTGGCAGTCATCTTTGAGAATTCCTGGAAAACAGGCGAAGTCCCGGCAGACTGGAGGAGGGCAAATGTTGTCCCTATTTTCAAAAAGGGGAAAAGAGAGGAGCCAAATAATTACCGCCCAGTCAGTCTGACATCAATACCAGGGAAGATTCTGGAGCAGATCATTAAGCAAACAGTCTGTGAGCACCTAGAAAGGAATGCTGTGATCACCAATAGTCAGCATGGATTTCTGAAAAATAAGTCATGTCAGACTAACCTGATCTCGTTTTTTGACAGAATTACAAGCCTGGTAGATGAAGGGAACGCAGTGGATGTAGCCTACCTTGATTTCAGCAAGGCATTTGACAAGGTGCCTCATGGTATTCTTGTAAAGAAGCTGGTAAAATGCCGTCTTGACTATGCTACCACTCAGTGGATTTGTAACTGGCTGACTGACCGAAGCCAAAGGGTGCTCATCAATGGTTCCTCTTCATCCTGGAGAAGAGTGACTAGTGGGGTGCCACAGGGTTCTGTCTTGGGCCCGGTCTTATTCAACATCTTTATCAACGACTTGGATGATGGACTCAAGGGCATCCTGATCAAATTTGCAGATGACACCAAACTGGGAGGGGTGGCTAACACCCCAGAGGTAAGGATCACACTTCAAAACGACCTTGACAGATTAGAGAACTGGGCCAAAACAAACAAGATGAATTTTAACAGGGAGAAATGTAAAGTATTGCACTTGGGCAAAAAAAATGAGAGGCACAAATACAAGATGGGGGACACCTGGCTTGAGAGCAGTACATGTGAAAAGGATCTAGGAGTCTTGGTTGACCACAAACTTGACATGAGCCAACAGTGTGACGCAGCAGCTAAAAAAGCCAATGCAATTCTGGGCTGCATCAATAGGAGTATAGCATCTAGATCAAGGGAAGTAATAGTGCCACTGTATTCTGCTCTGGTCAGACCTCACCTGGAGTACTGTGTCCAGTTCTGGGCACCACAGTTCAAGAAGGACATTGACAAACTGGAACGTGTCCAGAGGAGGGCAACCAAAATGGTCAAAGGCCTGGAAACGATGCCTTATGAGGAAGGGCCAAGGGAGCTGGGCATGTTTAGCCTGGAGAAGAGGAGGTTAAGGGGTGATATGATAGCCATGTTCAAATATATAAAAGGATGTCACATAGAGGAGGGAGAAAGGTTGTTTTCTGCTGCTCCAGAGAAGCGGACACGGAGCAATGGATCCAAACTACAAGAAAGAAGATTCCACCTAAACATTAGGAAGAACTTCCTGACAGTAAGAGCTGTTCGACAGTGGAATTTGCTGCCAAGGAGTGTGGTGGAGTCTCCTTCTTTGGAGGTCTTTAAGCCGAGGCTTGACAACCATATGTCAGGAGTGCTCTGATGGTGTTTCCTGCTTGGCAGGGGGTTGGACTCGATGGCCCTTGTGGTCTCTTCCAACTCTATGATTCTATGATTCTATGATTCTATGATTCTGTGTTTGCAGGAACCACCATGTTCCTGTGAATGTCAAGACTTCTGAACTGTTTTTTACTTCAATTCTTTCCTGCCAGGCCTTTGGCTTTGAATTATCTATGGCCTCCTTTGGTGGGTGGGATGTTCTAATCCTCCTCCCCCCCTCCCCCTCCCCCCTCCTATTACTACTACTACTATATACTACCTCCCCTTCACCCTAACGTGCCAGGGCAAGTTATAACATGTGAAACAACATTAAAGTATTGTCTTAAATTAACATGAAAACTTAAGATCTTTCTTGGATCAGAATGGTCCATGTAGTCCCACATCTTGTCCTCACAGTGGTTGACTAGGTAAAGCCCACAAGCGATACATGAGCGCAATTGCTCGTTTCTACTTGAGATCCCCAACAGGCATTCAAATACATGCTGCCCTTGATCACTTTACCCCCCTCCATTCATTTGTCTAATCCCCCTTTAAAGCCTCCCAGACTGGTGGTCTCCACCCCCCCCCCATCCTTTAACTATGGTGCAAAACAGGGTTTCCTTTTGTCTGTCTGGAATCTCCCAGAATTCAGAGGTTGCCCAAATTTCCTTGAAACATCATTTTCAATAGAAATTTGGGTGGCCGCTCTAGATGGCAGATATGAAGCATAGAAATGATGGAATAACTTTTTAGCAAGCATGTTTGGAAACTGCCAGAGGTTCGGAGACTTCCAGGTTAGCGCCTCCGGCAATGGCGGAACTCCTCTGATCGGGAGGAATCCGCTCCGTGGAAATCAGGGTCTGGCTGCCACAGCGAAGGCGGAGACCCACTAAAAACCACAGGCGGGAGAAGCCTGTGGACGTGGGATTCGGCTGGCACCTTTTGCGCCTCCCCTACTCGCGGGGAAACCGGGTTTCGGGGATCCGGAGCGACGTGGGGTGAGTGGCGCGGTGCTTCGAATCGACTGCTTCTTTCACGGAGTGAAGCCGCATTGCCGTTGCCGGAGAGCGCTGACTTTTTCCTGTGGACAATTGGACTTTAAACAACTACCCGTGAATAGAACGGAAAATTCACGGAAAAATCTTTAAACATCTTAAATCGGCACCGAAACGGGAAGGTTTCAAACAGGAAGTCCGCCTTGCTCTTTTGTAAATAGATTGAGCAAAGACACTGCAAGCTAAAGTCTTGGAGAGCCTTTTGTAAAAGATTAAATTTCCAGCGGTTAAAATTATTAAACCCCCCTTGGAAGCAGGAGAAGAGGGGGGAAATTTTAGATCGCCTAAGCCTGCAGGAGTGAGAGTGAAGAAAGACAAATTACCTCCGTTTTGAACCTGGGAATGGGCTGCCAGTAAGATTGACGTTTTGGGAAAGTTCATTGACTGTGAATAAAACGTACGTTGACAGATAGTTAAATAAGAGAAATATATTGTTTCCATTGTTTCCTTTTGCACTCAAAAAGGAGCAAAAGTAACTGAAAGATTGAAACTAACTTTGTTGCTGGATCTGCGTTTAAAAGGACGGATACAAATAGAAATTGTTTCCTCTAGAAGGAGCTTTTGAAACTGTTGCAGGAGTGGAGCTGGGGAATTTTCCAGCTGCAGAGATAAAAGACCGTGAGAATCAGAGATTGACCTTGGACATGAATGTCGACAGAAGAAGCCTTAGTGATTGCATTTTGCAAGATAAGTGCTTTATTGGAACAGCTTCATGAGAAGATGGATGTGATGACTATTAAAATTGATAATTTGGCACAAAAAATGATTGATTTGGGACAAGAAGTGAATATCTATACAGAAACTACTCAGGAATCGATTCAGAAATCTACTTCAACATGGCAAGTTGTGGAGAAGACGAGGGAGAAAGTTGTTGTAGAACCTCAAGTAATACAAGTGGAGAGAGCCCCAGTCTTACAGAGACAATTTGATGAATATAAGCTGTTGCCTTCTACGATTGAATTTAGAGAAAGCCAGCTGAAACACGTCCTGAAATATCTTTTGGACTCTAGTTTTGACTATGGAGAATGGGCTGACCTGTCAAGAAGGAATAAAGACATTGTTAGGTTGGAGCTTCCCCGAGATCTACTCCTCAGTGTCAAAGGAAGGAAATTAAGAATAAGAGCAGCAGAAGATAAAGTAAAGTGCATGTATAAATATGAAGAAGATCTGCAGAAGGGACATGGAAAAGAGTTAAGAGCCTCGGACAGAAGATCA
The DNA here is from genome assembly GCF_964106645.2 of Podarcis pityusensis. Taxonomy (NCBI): domain Eukaryota; kingdom Metazoa; phylum Chordata; class Lepidosauria; order Squamata; family Lacertidae; genus Podarcis; species Podarcis pityusensis. Next base: position 52,369,266 of record NC_138039.1, on the reverse strand, counting down.
CCAGGTTGATGGACCATATGGAATTGATAGAGAGGACTGGTAGAATCCGAGACCAGGGAGAAGAGACGGTGGAAGAAGATTGGAAAAAAGTTTACAATTTATTTATAGAAACATTGTAAAATTAATGAGTGTTAGAAAAATGTTGGAATGAAATTACACGGCTTTAGTAGAAATGTTATAAGGAGTTAAGTACAAATAAGTTTCAGGGTATTAATGGTAAGATAAGGTTAAAATAAATTATGACAATTATATGACAGAAAATAGTGAAAGATGGAAAGGATTTCCTGAAATAATTAATAATTAGAACACAAAAAAGGGAGGTGCGAGGAGGTCGATGAAACAAGTTAATGAAAGACAAAGATATGGAAATATTGGATGTGTTTTTAATTGTTTTTGCTTTTGTTTTGACGTATTGTCTTTTGTTTTTTCTTTTTTTATGTATAGCAATGTATTGATTTGTATTGTTTATTTTTTCTTTCTTTTTTCCTCTTTCTGTAATCTTTAAACTTTTAATAAATATTTTTTTTATTTTTTTTTAAAAAAGGAAACTGCCAGAGGTTCATAATGAAACCGATTTGGAAGAGACACTGATAATCTGCTCTAAACATGACTACAAATCAGACGGTCTGAATGGTGCAACCACCATTTTCACCACAAATCAATCTTCAACACATATTTATTTTTTTACACTATATTATATATTGTAGCTGACCAGTGGAGAATTAAAATATTATGGGTTTTAAAATGTCCGTGGCTGCATATTCCTGAAGAATTTATTACTTTAGAGAAATAAATTAGAAGCCTGAAGCAATATGGTAGATTTATGGATAAACTCTCTGTGGGTGCTCCGGAGTTCAAGACATAATTCCTGTTAACAGCATTGTAAATTGCTGGTCCCAGAGGCAATTAACTCTTGGGATGCCAGTTAACATAACAGAACCTTGGAGCTGGTCCACCATTCAAAGGTCTATGCTGGGATGGGGGAAGATGTCTATGCAAGAAGAACAAGGATTGGGTGCTTTTCCAGGACTATTAAGCAGATGCACTCTAACAGTGCCCCAATATGAAACAAAGCTGTAAGATGCTGATTGTAAATGTTTGAGAGGGGCTTTCAAGTTGCATCAGCTTTTGTCCTGAGAGAGAGAGAGAGAGAGTCTGAATGTGTTGAGCGAATGCTGCATTTCATTATGATTCCATAGCTTGGAATTCTGTGAAATTCTCGGCTGGCATTTTTATTATTTTAAGTTGCTTTTGTTTACATAGCTCACCACTAATCTAATTTAGATCTTTTTCCGACAAAATGTGTTACGAGAGGGGGCAGAGGGCATGGAGGATTAAAAAGGGGGCCAGTTCTATTGCAGAAAGCCTTGAAGTCCTAAAAGCTTTATCTTGCATTTTGTGAGACTAAGCAGTTTATTGGCATGATCAGCCATATCAGAGAGTCAATTATGAAAAAACGATAGAATTCTGATCATCAAAGTCAGAGATATAGGCCAGCGGTCAGCAAACTTTTTCAGCAGGGGGCTGGTCCACTGTCCCTCAGACATTGGGGGGGGGGGCAGGACTATATTTTTTGGGAGGGGGGAATGAACGAATTCCTATGCCCCACAAATAACCCAGAGTTGCATTTTAAATAAAAGGACACGTTCTACTCATGTAAAAAACATGTTGATTTCTGGACCGTCCACAGGCCAGATTTAGAAGATGATTGGGCCAGATCCGACCCCCGGGCCTTAGTTTGCCTACCCATGTTATAGGCCTTTCCAGTGCTGAGGCTAAACCAAACTCCACTGAGAGTAATGGCTTGTCCACACCAGAGTTTGCATTCCCATTTAATTTGTGTAGTTGTAAAGGTGGTGTCACCCCGGCACAGTCGGCTTGATATTTACAGTCTTTATTACATATGTACAAGAAACAGCTACAGTTCAGGATTATGCATCCGAACCCATTGAGTCAGATTCGGGGAGTGGCTTCCTTCAATTCCCGCACCAACAAAGTAGGTGTGGGAATTGCGTGAGACATCTTTGATCCTTAGTTTATTTCCCTCCTTGTCTGTGCTGATTTGAAAGCCCCCTCCCTTCCAGAGTCTGAGCTCCCTTCCGGAGCCTCTGGGTGCTTGAAGGGCTCTGCAGCATCCCCGAGCCCCTGCTCCGCCTCTTCTGTCACTTGCTCCTCCAAATTCTCCCTGACAGTAGTCCACATAGTGACCCACATCAATCTCAATCCTTTCCCCTTGTAAATTTGGTTTTACCTGATAAAGGGATAATCCAATAAATTGGAGAAAATTAGGCTCAAAACTGCTTTCCTTGGGGGTTGCAGACTATTTGTTTTAGCGTTTTGGGGTGGGTGGATCCACTGTCACTTTCTGCTACTTCTCTTCCCTTGCCCACTAACTCATTACCTGAATTTCTTTATCACTTTTGCTTGTAACTATTTCTGGTGTGCTTCAGGAATTCCCTGGTTCTTTCATCCTTCAGATTTGCACAAAACCAGAAAACTGCACAAACAGATTTACGATTACTTGACATTGTGTTTTGCACAGTTCTTTGGCGGGTTTTTAAAGCACCAACAAGGCATGCCCTATCAGTACAGTGGTACCTCGCAAGACGAATGCCTCGCAAGACAAAAAACTCGCTAGACGAAAGGGTTTTTTGTTTTTTGAGCTGCTTCGCAAGACGATTTTCGCTATGGGCTTGCTTCGCAAGACGGAAACGTCTTGCAAGTTTGTTTCCTTTTTCTTAACACCGTTAATACAGTTGCGACTTGACTTCGAGGAGCAACTCATAGAACGCGGTGTGGTAGCCTTTTTTGAGGTTTTTAAAGACTTTGGTGATTTTTGAAGCTTTTCCAAAACTTTCCCGACACCGTGCTTCGCAAGACGAAAAAAATCGCAAGACGACAAAACTCGCGGAACGAATTAATTTCGTCTTGTGAGGCACCACTGTACTTAACTGCCATAATAGAATCAACAAATTAGAATGCAGGGACATACACAAAAGCCTAGTCCTTTGCACAGGAAACACCAACCTTGCTCCTCATATACTAATTCAAAAGCATGTTGTGACCCACCCTGGGACATTAGCATGAAGGGTGGGTAATAAATCAAGGGCTGGATTCAACTAAACAGTGACTGCATTGGGAGCCATCTGGAGCCAGCACAAGTCCTGCTAGCACAATGGGCTTCCCCCACTCCTCCCTGGAGAACTCCCAGAACAGCACACACTCTGGGAGTGGGAGACACATAGGGCACAGTTTTTCAACATTTTTGAACCTGTTGCTCCCTTGACCAACTACAATCTTTCTGCGGCACCCCTGTAGAGCTCAGGAGCCCAGTTATGTCACCCCTTGCCTGCAGCTCCTCACCACCTTTTCAAGCACCCTCCCTTGTGGAGTGTTCCCTCAACCTCCCTCCTCTCCCCTCTCCTCTCCTTGGGAATCCTCTGGGCAGCCACTGCTGCCCCCTAGTCTCTGAGTTGCCCCCCCGCCCCAAAGAGAGGTGCCTCCTCACACTGCCCCACAGGGGCCTGGGAAGAGGATTCCCCCCAGCCTTAACAGGTGAATGTGAGGCCAGCACCTTACCTTGGGAGGCAACAGTGGGTGCTGCCAGGCCTGCATGGCATAATGGCTCCCCTTCAACACTGGACACTCAGCTCCCAGGCACTGGCAGAGGAAGAGGGGTGCAGGGACCCACCACAGGTCCTAACACATTCCCAGTGATGTCAGAATCCAATTTGGTCTGAGTGATCTCTTCTGGTTTTCGTTTGGGGTTTGGTTTCTTGGGGGATTAGCTTAGTTTGTCAAGTCCAGGTATGGATCAGCCAAGGAGTGTTGGGCTCAGCTTTTCCATCGCTAGCTAACCGTTATGAAGAAATGGCCAAATAATTAGGGAGAAGGACAGATCCTTAATTGATCCGTCAGCACCTGTTTCTCTCCAGTTTAACTGGTTGAGGGAAAGTGGCCAGAAGGAATACAACCATAGGAGCAGAGAGAGAAAGAAACACCATTCAGATCTCTTAATGGAATTGTGTAGGGTAAAAAGACACTGAGAACATATGGAGCCAACAAAGGATAATTCTTCAGGAATAATAATGATAATGATAATAATAATAAACCCAAACATTCTGGAATGTGATGATTGCTAAAAGTATTTTCCCAAAAAAGACCAATAAATATAATAAAGTAAATTAATAAAAAAGAGCCACATAATTAACTCGCCTGAACTCTGTTTTTCTTAATTTTTGCTGGATTTTCTTAATTTTTCCAAACATTTTGAAGATAAACAGTACCTGGCTCCAGCTTCCAGCAAACCATTCCACTTTCCCCAAACATGGCCCATTGTCACAGGGTGTGGTCTCTGCTGGTCTGTTGTGTCCGCAGCCCTCCAGTGGTAAACTGCTGATGTGGTTGGTCATGCATATGACGGAGCGTGTCCGGACACCAGAGCCACATTCGGCTGAGCACTGTCATCGTGGGAGACAACAAAGACATCCGTTAGCCCAACTGCTGCTTTAGTGAAAGCAGTTGTGAAATGCTTGGAAGGTGACTCAAGGGCTCTCTGGCACAAGAAGGTACACAAATCCAGACCAGGTTCTGACAGCAGGAAATCCACATTCTGCAATCAGAATGTATATTCAAAGAGGAATCTTGCTTTGGAAGAGGGGAAAGGGCAAAATGGAAAGAGAGAGAGAGAGAAGACAGGGAGACGTTTCCAAGGTGTCATCTGTCTCCTGCCACTTATTCATGAAGCTTAGAAATCTGCTCTAGATAATGATGACGAAGATACAGTGGTGCCTCGCAAGACAAAATTAATTCGTTCCGCGAGTTTTTTCGTCTAGCGAATTTTTCGTCTTGCGAAGCACGAAATCCCATAGGAATGCATTGAAATCCAATTAATGCGTTCCTATGGTCAAAAAAAGTCCAAACAAAGCCAAATTTGGTACAACAAGAGTTTATTAAGTGCTCTTTAAAGTCACACATACTGTAAAGAGCATTTCAAAAACTGAAGGAACAATAAATTAAGTTTATAAACATGACAGAAAAAACATTTAAAAATCAGCAAAGTGTACATTACATTTTCTAAGACTCTGGGGGACAACTTGAAGAAGGTTCCTCCTCCACTCTTTGCTTCTTGCTTAAGAACCTGTCCATGGTCTGCTGCTTCAGCCGCCTTTTCAGCACCTCCCTGAAAGACCACATGACCCTCGTATCAAAAGTGTTCGCAAGGTCACGTGTCATGTGCTTGTCAGGGTGGTTCCGCTCTGCAAAAGCCTGCACATCCTTCCACTTCATGCAAATGTCCCTCAGTTCTTTGGAGGACAGCCGTTCCTCAGTTGCTTCCTCCTCTTCCAGCGAGGCCTGCTCCTGCACAGCCTCTGCCTGCAGTTCGACCAGCTCCTGGGTGGTCAGCTCGTGGTCGTGCTCCTCCACCAGCTCGCTGACGTCCTCCTCTGTGACCTCCAGGCCCATGGTCCTCCCCAAGGCAACAATGTCCTGCACCACTGTTGACTCTGGTGCATCAGAGTCACTTGGTGCCACACAGTCCGGCCACAGGCAGCGCCAAGCGCAATTCAAATTTCTCTGGCTGATCCCGTTCCAGGCCATGGTGATCATCTTCAAGCAGGTGACGATGTTGAAGTGGTCCTTCCAGAATTCCCGCAGGGTGATGGTGGTGCAATCAGTCACCTCGAAGCACCGCCTGAAAAGCTCCTTGGTGTGGAGTTTTTTGAAATTGGCGATGACCTGCTGATCCATCGGCTGGAGCAGTGGTGTGGTGTTAGACGGCAGGAACATGATGTTGATGAAGCTGAACTCCTCCAACAAGTCCTCCTCAAGGCCTTTAGGATGAGCAGGAGCATTGTCCATCAGAAGCAAAGCCTTCAGCGGCAGGTCGTTGTCCAGCAGGTACTGTTTGACAGCAGGGCCAAAAGCAAGATTGACCCAGTCCACAAACAGCACACGTGTGACCCAAGCCTTGCTGTTGGATCGCCACATGACACTCAGCTGCTCCTTGTCGACCTTGTGTTTCTTGAAGGCCCGTGGGTTCTCTGAGTGGTACATCAGCAGGGGCTTGATCTTCAGGTCGCCGCGTGCGTTGGCACAGAAGAGCAGGGTCAGACGGTCCTTCATGGGCTTGTGGCCAGGCAACTTGGCCTTCTCCTGAGTGATGAAAGTGCTTTTGGGCATCCTCTTCCAAAACAGCCCGGTCTCGTCGCAGTTGAAGACCTGCTGTGGAACGTAGCCCTCCGTCTTCACAACCTCCAGGAACTCCAAGGCAAAGTCTTCAGCCGCAGGAACATCAGAACTGGCAGCCTATCCATGCCTGACCACGCTGTGGATTCCAGATCTCGTCTTGAACCGGTCAAACCAACCTCTGCTTGCCTTGAAGACTTCTGGCTTGCCTGAGGTTCCTGGCTGTTCCCGGATGAGGTCTGCGTGCAAGGCCTTGGCCTTCTCACAAATCACGGCCTCAGTCACTGTGTCCCCTGAACGCTGCTTCTCTTCTAACCAGATGAGGAGCAACTTCTCGACCTCCTCCAGAACAGCTGGGTGGTTCTTCACGATCCTGGTGACTCCCTTGGCTGCATCAGTCGCAAGGATCTTCTCCCTCATCTTCAGGATGGTGCCGATGGTCGATGGGTTCCTGCCGTACTCCCTGGCGAGGTCTGTCACACGCATTCCACCGTCGTGCTTCCGGATGATCTCCTTCTTCATTTCCAGCGTCACCTTCTCCTTCTTCCTCTCGCCGGCCTCTGCAGCAGCAGTCTTCTTGGGTCCCATGGCAGCACAGCTCCTAGCTTCGTAAACTCAGAAAAAAGAAAAAAAAATCAGTGATGCACACCCAAAAAATTCAAAAGCACCCAGCCACCCACCACACAGGAATTCAAACCCAGAACCAAGTCCTTGAATTCCAAGCACCCAACCCAAAATCCAAAAACCCCCAAAAAAGTTTTAAAAGTTTAACTTACGAAATGGCTGCAAATCACCAAAGTCTTCAAAATCCTCAAGTGGCTGCAAAAGAAGTTTTGGAAAAGCTTTAAAAATCACCAAAGTCTTCAAAAACCTCAACTGTTCCCCCAGCCACCCACCCACCACACAGAAATTGCAAACCCCTCCCCAACTGTTGCAAACCCCTCCCCAACTGCTCCCCCAGCCACCCACCATACAGAAATTCAAACTCAGAAATTTTTTTTAAAAAAAAAACAGCATGGCCCAATGGTCACAGAAAATAAAAAAAATCAAAAAACCCACACAAGCTCCCAGATTCTTGCAAACCCCTCCTCAACTGTCCCCCCAGCCACCCACCACACAGAAATTCAAATCCAGAAATTTTTTTTTTAAAAAAAACAGCATGGCCCAATGGTCACAGAAAATCAAAAAAATTCAAAAAAACCCACACAAGCTCCCAGATTCTTGCAAACCCCTCCCCAACTGTCCCCCCAGCCACCCACCACTCAGAAATTCAAACTCAGAAAAAAAATTTTTTAAAAAAACAACATGGCCCAATGGACACAGAAAATCATAAAAATTCAAAAAAAACCACACAAGCTCCCAGATTCTTGCAAATCCCTCCCCAACTGTTCCCCCAGCCACCCACCACACAGAAATTCAAACCCAGAATTTTTTTAAAGAAAAACAGCAGAGTGCCCCAATGGTCACAAAAAATCATAAAAATGCAGAAAAAAACCACACAAGCTCCCAGATTCTTGCAAACCTCTCCCCAACACCAAGTCCTTGAATTCCAAACACCCCAACCCAAAATCCAAAAACCCCCAAAAAAGTTTTAAAAGTTTAACTTACCAAACAGCTGCAAAAGAAGTTTTGGAAAAGCTTCAAAAATCAGCAAAGTCCTCAAAAACCTCAGAAAAGGCTACCACACCGCGTGCTATGAGTTGCTCCTCGAAGTCAAGTCACAACTGCACCTCTTCAAGCAATGCACCCTGGGTATTAACGGTTTTACGAAAAAGGAAACAAACTTGCAAGACGTTTTTGTCTTGCGAAGCAAGCCCATAGGGAAATTCGTCTTGCGAAGCGCATCGAAAAATGGAAAACCCTTTCGTCTAGCGGGTTTTCCGTCTTGCGAGGCATTCGTCTTGTGGGGCACCACTGTATGTAAAAATTGACAGGGTGCTAAATTCTATACAAGATAGCATAATATGGTATGCGTGACCTTCTGGGTAACTGAATTGAGGTTTCCATCAAAAATACTTGATAGTAATACCCTAGACAGTGTTATAGTACTCATGCAGCCTATTCTGTTGGAAAGAGATATGCAAACTTTTGGGACTGAGGACCACAATCCCTTTGGTGAATTGGTGGTGCTGTGAACAGCCAAAGCAGAAAGTCTCTGTCTGTCTGTCTCTCTCTTTCACACCCACACCCACAGGCCTGATCCAGCAGGCTCTTCAATGAACCTTTCATCCAGTATAAATCCTAATTTGCTGGCAGAGTGTCTATACATCTTTCTGCTAATCATTCACTTATCGTGCACACAAAGTGTGTTCCTTAAAAAAAAAAAAAAAAAAACCATTGATTTGTTATGCTAGGGGGTGACAGAGCATTTTAATCCACTTTAATTTAAATTTCTTGGTATTTGTTTGAATTCCTCCCACAAAACACTCACAGCCTGGTGGTACCATTTTGGGTCATTAACATTCCACGTCCACAAAGTATTTCAATTGGCTTCTGGTGCTTTCAGCACACTCAGCTAGCAATATTACTTGTTCAGGTTCTCCAGAAACTGAGTTCTGTTCTAAGTAAGCTGAACAAACGGATCACATTTCAAATTAGATGCCAACTAAGAAGATATCGACTTGCCCCACTCTGTGCTGTGAGATTTCAGCGCAGATTAACTGCTTGCAAAGGATATTAAAGGGCTTCAGCAGCAGACTTGGAGCCAGGATATTGTTGGGCTCTTGAGCTTTATTTCCATCTTTTAAAATTAAAACAAAGACATTTCTCTGCAAAAACCAGACACCCAACAGCATGCTTAAGCTTCTTGAAAACATCTGGGTGACATCATAAAAGCAGCAGAGGAGCCTTGCTGGCTCAGACCAAAGAGGCTTGTGTAGGCCAGCCATGGGTTCAGCCATGGGTTCAGACTCAAGAGCCTCTGGCTGCAGACTTTCCTGCTGTGGACGGCCAGGGCAGGTGTCACGCTCTGAGCTTGTTGCTGGAGATCATGAAACAATGGAGCCTGAGAAACATGAGCCCCCTAAGAAGAACCTCCTGGATGCTCATGGGTGTCTTCACAGAGGGTCCACTGCATAGGGTCACCATACATCTGGTATTCAGTATTTGGCTCAATAACTTTGCCCAAAAAGCTCAAGAACTTTTGTGTCCGGATTTTCACTTTTTGAAATATGGCAACCCTACCACTGCAGGAGCCAGCCAGCTCAGGGAGTACACCATGGAAGAGGCTGGAGAGCAGAGTGGGAGTTTTCAGGCCAGAGGGCTGGCTCTTTAAGAACGCCCTAAGTCACAAGGGGCGGAGCCAGAGAGAAGTCAGTTGCATACACACCACACACTTAAAACACGCTTCTGCCTCCGAAGAACCCTAGGAGCTATAATTTGTTAAGGGTGCTGGGAATCTTAGCTCTGTGAGGGGTAAACTACAGTTCTCAGGATTCTTTGAATGGTGGGGGGGTGTCTCAAATTTGTTTAAATGCATGGTGTATATGCATAATTTTTCTGACACTTTTGCCCCCTCTTTTCTTTCAAAGAGTTCAGGGCAGCATGGATGGTTCCACTGCTCCTGCCCTTGAGGGAATCCAAAGCACAGAGCATCCAGTGGGTGCGCTCATCATTACTCCATGTGAGCAGCAAGTGTGCAGTCTGGGTTTTAGCAACTGCTGTGCTAAAAGTTCTTAGGCTTGAAATGGTGGGAGCAGCACCACTTGTAGTTGTACAGCAACAGGGAACTCTCTTACAGTGGGGGTAGGGTGGGATTTAGTTCAGTTCACATCTCATAGAATCATAGAGTTGGAAGGGACCCTGAGGATCATCCAGTCCAACCCCCGGCAATGCAGGAATAGGGATCAAACCTGCAACCTTGTTACTGCCACTCTAACCACTGGGGCATCTGAGCTAATGTGCACCTACCTACTTTGCACTTCCCAAAGCAAGGCACAAATCAGAGCCATCCCTAAAACACACAGACAACTGAATTTTCTTGTAAAGTTGTGCAACAAAAATTTTGTACAAGAAAGAAGATTAGGGGAGAGCGTGCGTAAGAAGAAAATACAATGACTATTTGGAAAGGGGGCTTGCAAAAATATGTATAGTAGGAGAAATTGTGCAGTCAAATAAAGCCTTAAAAATAATCACAAAGTGATGTGCAAATGGGAAGAACTGCCAGGGCGGGGGGGGGGGGTGAGAAACTCAGAAGAACCAAAATTGACAATTGTGTCCATACTGAGTTTTTACCAGTGGCTACTGGCTGCCATTACTTTCCCACAACCACCAGCAGCCTGAAAGTCACACTGAAATGGTGCTCTGTGAAGATGCCAGTGGTATGTTTGTGCACAATCCATAATGTCACCTACCTTTCTACCTTCTGAGACTCACAGCAGGTTTATTGGGTGATTTCAAATAAGGAAACAGCACAAAGGGGTGAACGTCTTTCTTCTCAAGTACTGAGGCCCTGATCCAAATCTCTCTCTCTCTCTCACACACACACACACACACAGAGAGAGAGAGAGAGAGAGAGAGAGCAAACACACAGCTGCTTATAAAGGAGTTTTGATCATGGATCTCCCATGGGACCTTGACTGTAAGGCAATCATATTTCTGTGGGTACGTGTGTTTGAAAGAAGTCACCTTAAAATCCAAACTCCAAAGGTAATAATGAGAGAGCAGCTGGTGAATTGTGCCCAACACAGTAGCAAACATTTGGAAATGGTTAATATGAAGAATGCACCCAGTGTTTCTCTTGCTGTACATAAAAGCATGCATTGCATGAAAACAGATCTCACCCCACTGCCATAAACACATAAAGGCACCTAGTTCTTCCATTTCTTTGCTGCAACATAAATTAATGCAATAATTCTTTCTTTAAAAAACTATACAAAATTCACAACCTATCCTTTGGGCATTCAGCAAAAAATGTTCTAAAAGCATTCTCCAGCATAAAAATAAATAAATGAAGACATATTTTTAAACTTGTGGGGGAACAAATAGTACATTCAGTGGGAGGGGAGAAAGGAAAATGAACTTGTAGCTGATCTGTATGTTCAACCGGGTGGATTTGCACCAATCCTGGATCTAATCCAGAACGCTTTAGTCAGTTTATTTATATTTCGCTGTCTTGGAGAATAATTCTTTTTCTTTTATGCACATGAGATATCGCTCCAATAAATTTCTAAAGAGACGTTCATCTCTGTGTAAAAGAAAATAAGCAAACACGCTCAAAAATACTTTGTGATTATAAATTAAAAACGAGTCTCTATTACAAGAAGATCCTTTGAGCCTTTGCCCTGACAAACAAGCTTTGAGGAGCAGGGAGATTCTGGCAGGCTCCACAACTGCCGGGAAAGAGGTAAGAATCATCATAAAAGGATTGGATTCATAGAATCATAGAATAGAGTTGGAAGAGACCACAAGGGCCATCGAGTCCAACCCCCTGCCAAGCAGGAAACACTTTAAAAAAAGACTTTAAAAAAAGAGAAACGACCCAATTCCTTCCCTTCTCCCCCACAGACAGGAGCACCTACTCATCAGATCCCCATGTGCAACCTGGTGCAATCACAGTGTAATCCCCACCCCCAGAGCTGGTGCACTGCAGAGGCCTGTTGGTGCCTAGGAGGAAGCCATCTTATTCCAGGTCCAGCTAGCCTGTGCCAGGACAGACTCACCTGTGGCTATACAGCAGAACAGATGCCAACTCCTGCCAGCCGCAGACAGAATGGCCAATGGACAAGGGTGACACCAGAAGCATCCAGAGGCCATTCCTGGCCTACGCTGGCTGGAGGCAGTTCTCTAGGGCCTGTGGCTGAGGTGTTCCCCTCACCTGCTGCCTGCTTCTCTTTCTAAACGGGGGGTGTCAAGGTTCGAACCCGGGTGTCATGAGTCCCAAAGAGGTGTGTCTTGAAGAGACATAGTGGAGGGGCTGGTCGGACCCAGACACAGGGTGGGGGAGCTGCCCGCTGCCAACTGTGGAGAGGGGACCCAGAAGGGTGGGAGAGAGCAGTCTCCCCAGGAGGGAGTGACAGACAAGGAGCCAGATTCCAGGGAGGGTCCCAGTGGGAGACCTCTTACACCTCACGTCTGGCTCCATGCCAGCCTTGCCTCGGATCCCAGTGCCCCCCCTAGCACTGCCAGAGCCCACTCCTGGCCCATCGTCTCAGAACAAGCTCGGTGCTCACTTTTGCCTCCCCCCCTTTTCCATGCTCAAATTCTGCCTCTCCTGTTACCACACAATGGGACCCAAGGGGGAGGCGCACAGTCTGTTGGAACAACATCCTCACTTGCTTAGCATCTGTTCGGTCTCTGAACCCCATTTTGCTGAGGTGATGTACTGATTTGAGCATTAAAGCATTAGGACAGAAAACATACTCCAGAGTTTCAGATCTTTATCCAGTGAAATGATGCATGCAAAATATTTGCCTCGCCACTAAGCTTGAGCTGGAAGATGACCATTACAAGCCTTACCCGGTCGCTCCATTCTGTAAGAAACCAGCTCTTTGCACAAGGCCCCATGTCACAGTTCTCGATATCGTTTGGGCGCAGCTTCATGTTACATTCTTCATCATCAACGACATCTCCAAGATTGCTGACACACTTCACATCTCGTGTCTTCTGACCCACTCCACATGGCACGGAGCACTAAAACAAGAAAGATCTCTGGGTCAGGCAGGCACACAGGGATTGCATGCATTTATTCATTTTGATTGCGTTTCACTTCCTTTGTACCCTGCCCTTCCTCCAAAAGTGTCCAGGGCAGCAAGCATCATAAAGAAGTACAATTCAATTAAAAATGACCAAAAATAAAACAGAGTTTTGCTGAGGTTTTGATAAAAATCAATTTGTTATTCATACGTTCTTCTTATGCTGGTCTGTGATTGTAATAAAGTTATGTGTGTGTGTGCGCGTGCGTGCGTGCGTGCGTGCACACGCTTGCAGGGCTCTTTTACTGCATTGCAATGAAATAAGGAATTGATGGCTGTGGCAGTGATTGTATAAACCTGCCCTGCCAGGCAAATAAATATCCAGGACTAAAATACTATTTTCTATTATGTCATTGTTGCAAATTGGATGGAATACAGATTATGTTTTACAGTTGAAGCATATTTTAAATTGTGAACACTAATATAACATTTGGAGCTATCCAACAAATGGCCTGAGATTTTGATGTTGAAAGTCTCTACTCCATCCCACGTAGGTGCATGGAAGATGAGGAAGTTTAGAGGGCCACAGTACATGGTCCCGAACCTCACCATCAGCATTTCCAATGGTCTCAGCAAGAAGGAGAAGGTGCTGATGAGAACATAAGAAAAGCCCTGATGGATCAGGCTGAGGGCAGGGATGGGGAACCTTAGGCCAGAGGGTCAAAGGCAGCCCCCCCAACCTTTCTATTTAACCCTCAGGACTCTTCCCTGACCCTGCTTTGCCTCTTCCAGGAGGGTTTCTGCCAGGCTCCAATATGTCCTTGAACTCTCTTAATGCTTCTTGTTTTCCTGCATGGAGGGCAGAGAAGGGTGTGCAATGTGGCCCTCAGGTTGAGAAAAAGCTATCCACTGCTTTCAGTTATATACTTTTCCCCTTAAAGGTCATCCACGTTCCCCAAGCTCACAGGAGCGGCTTTCCTGCTAGCCTCTTCTACCTGCCCTTTCGTAAAACATTCGGACAACTTCCACGTTATGGGTGACATCCAGTGTTTTGGTTCCATGAATGGAAGGACGTTCTGGTTGAGGAAGGAGAGTTGTGAAAGGAGCCCTTCCACAAACGGAGTGAGAACACTGGAAGTTCCCCAGTGTTGCAGGATCAGGGCTGGTGCAATGTCAGCTGCAGCCACTGCTCCTGAAAGGTAAGCCTGTTGGGGGGCATGTTCTGTGCTCTGAATCATTCCTGTTTACCGATGTCCATTCTGTCCGAATTTGCCATTCGCTGCAGATCTTCAGCTGGCACGTACTTGTGGTCTCTGGTTTCTCCAGATGGTGGCAGCGGTGTGGCTGGACCGTCAGGGTGCGGTTGGCATAGATCTGCCGGCACAGGACTTGGCGGTGCTGCATCCCGAGACCGCAGGTCTTGCTGCATTCCGACCACTCCCCGATGTCCCAGCTAAGAAATGCAGGAAGGAAGAAGAGATGGGAGTCATTCTATATCTGTTTCGGGGTGGGGAGCCTCAAGCCTGGTGGCGTTGGTAGGGAAATGTGGCCCTCAATACCTCTCCGTCTGGCCCTTGCAACTCTCCCCGGGCCATGCCTTCCCCAGCTCCACCCTGCACTGGCCTTGCTTCACACCCTCCCTGGGATATGAGGGGTGCTCGAGTGTGGGTAGAAAGTAGCCCACGGTACGAAGACAATATTTGCCTTCATTGCCCCACCCGCTTTTGCCTCTGGCCCCACCCACCACTAGGATGTGGCCCCCAGAAGGGAATGTGGCCCTCATGCTGGAAAAAAAAGTTTAGCACCCCATCTATCAACGTGCTGGACAGAAAAAGTTTTTGAGCTCAGCCACTGTCCTAGCCCAGGGGTTCGCCAACATTTTTCTCTGGGCCACACTTTCCGAATAAAAATTTGCTTGTGCCACACTGTGTTTGAAATGTATGTGCGGATGTGGCACAAATCAATGTGCAGGGAGTAAAGCAGCATATATTATATTTGATCGGTGAAATGAGCACTGTTACAGGCGTTACATTTGTAAGAACTGCATTTTTAAGTGGGGCAACGCCTACGCTTTGGAATGCCCTGCCTCTTGATCTCCAGCAGGCGCCTTCACAATACTCTCTTCAGAGCCTGCTAGAAACAATTTTGATTAGACAAACCTGCTCAGATGTTAAGAAAGTCTTAACATGGACTTAAATTATTCTTGTTGATTTTCTAAGTGATAATGTTATTGTCCTATCTTTTTTGTAAAATGATTTAAAATCAAGTGCTGCATAAATTTTATGAAATAAATAAATAATATTATTGATTGTTTCATTGTCTTGAGAGTTAACAGAGCACACCAGAGGGGGTGAAGTCAAATGACCTCCCGGGGCGAGAGCCTGGGCAGTGGGTACAGAGGTCCTGGACTGCCCAGACAAGACTAGTCTCTCAGCCTCGCTGATGTGGTCCAAAGGAAAGCAGAGTAATACGAACCCTGATTTAACCATACAAGTAATAAGCATCATTCTCTTACAAGGCTGGGCATGGGAAGGTGTTGCAGGCTTCCTCTTCCGGGGTGGGCTTGGTGCTGGTGTCACAGTAGCTCTCAGACACCTCCTCGTGGCTATTTCGGTTGACGCAGAGGAAGATGGGATACTGTGAGCCTGGGGTGAAAAGCAAGGAAGGAAAAGTAAGAAGCAGTGGGGGGAAATCCCAGGGTCATATGTTGGGTGAAAGATTCCTGTATTGCCCTGGACTAGATGAGATGACACTTCTGTTCCCATTCAACTCTACAATTTTACAATTTATTTACTAATAGACTGACATAGTTGAGCCTTTGGCCTAATTCACCTGCTTCTTCTTATGTTCTTAAAGGTGGCAAAAAAACAAGGGTAGCAGTCAGTTCTTCCCTACACATCTAACAGCAGCTTTTTTTGTTTTTAAATCAGGTTTCATTGGCCAATTAAAATAAACAAAAAGGAAAGGTAAATGGCCTTCGCACTGGGCAAAGCATACTTGATCTTTGCTCTTGATTATCAGCTCAATCACTATGCCAATCTTTATTTTGCTTACGAAGTTTGTTGTCCTGAACTGTGCTGCAGCTTTGTTATGGCCCGTGGCTAAAACAAAATGCATATGGAATTGAATCACAGAACAAAGGGGGATTAGCTTCCTCCGCCTTGGAAATGTTTCCTAAACCCTTAGGATTGGGCTGCCCATTATATCATGTCGAAGAGCTGATCATGGTCGTCATCGTCGTCGCCCCCCGCCCCCCGCCAAAGCTCAGGAGGGGATTTTTGCAATTTCGCTTTGTGAGCCCTGGAATAAATCCCTTTCTGAATTCAAACCAGAGAGGCACCTCTGTCTTGCCAATTTCTCCAGGGCTAAAACTTGGACCAAGTTGGATAATCTTCCTAGTCAAAATATGACACACGGGTGGACTTGTGCCAACTCTGAAGTGTATTTTGATAACCAGACTGCAGCTCTCTTGAGGCAAGAAGGAATCTGCAGCAGAGTGGTCCCATTAACAGGCCAGTCTGCTCCGCAAAGAGCTAAGTCAGTCAGGCTTCTGTGGGGCGCAGGCTGCTGGGCTGCAGCACTTCCCACAGGTTTGGGGGAACAAAATGGAAAAGGTGCAGCAGCGCCCCATGGCATCCTAAGGGAGGTCCTGGGACATCAGCAGGTGCCTGTTTCCCAAGGCCATGAAGGCTCCAGCTTGGAAGTGGACTGCTCTTCAGCATGGACTGGAAAACTGTTTAGACGCTGGAGCCTCCACCCATTCCTGACTCCAAGTCTGGCCCTGAACATTAAGAACTTAAGAAGAGCCTTTAGCTGGATCAGGCCAATGGCCCATTTAGTCCAGCCTCCTGTTCTCACAGTGGCTGCCCAGATGCTTGGGGAAACTGGCAAGCGAGAGCTGAGCACTACAGCCCTCTCCTCTCTGTGGTTTCCAGCCACTGTAGCTCAGGGGTAGAGCATCTGCCTCACAAAAAGGTCCCAGGTTCAATCCCCAGCATCTCCAGGTGGGATTGGGAGAGACTCCTGCCTTAAATCCAGGAATGCCACTGCCGGTCAGTGTAGACCATATGGAGCTAGATGGACCAATGTTCTGACTCAGTATAAGGCACCTGCCAATGTTCCTAACCATGGCCAGTAGCCATTGAAACCATGGATTTGTTCTCTGTGTCCTTCGGCTGTTCTCACACATTACAATTTTTCACTTGGTTGTGTTATTTATTTTTTCAGCTCGCTCTTAATTTCCATATGTTAAGGTATCATGTTGCACATCTTGTTTTAGACATGCTTTAAATATTCCTCACAACCCATTTTATATGTTATAATATTTTACTTCTATCTTGTTTGGGTCCATGACCACATAATGAAGAGATGTGATTTGACAAAGCAGCACACCCAGAAGGCACTTTGTTTTAATTAATCTTGGACTTAAATGCTGCAGAGTTCATCATGGCCGGGGGGTGGGCAGGGGGGAATAAAACACCTTGGCTGTTCCGATTATCACTAATGGCTGCTTGGCAGCTGGAAAGAGGGGAAAGAGGCAGGTTTTCTCATAAAAGACATGAAAATGAAAGTTTCTGCCAAAATGGAATGTATTCAGTGGTGTGTTCAATGGGGAAAGCTTTCAGCATCACATATGCTAATTTACAGTAATTTCACTTCCAGAGGCATTTTTCTTCTTGCAGGATTTGCAGGATAGGTGTAACTTTTGGTACAGGGTGGAGTTTGCTCCTCCCCCCACAAATGGGCCCATAAACATGAGAGACATAATTAAAAGCATTCAAAATGCACAAAGTTCATCTGGATGACTCACATGTCAGGGGCAGGCTGCAGCTCAGGGCAAGAGCAAATGCTTTGCCTGCAGAAGGTCCCAGGTTCCATCTCCAGCCCCTCCAAGGCAGGGCTGGGAAATGCTGCTGCCTGAAACGCAGGAGGGCCATTGCCAGTCACTGCAAAAGCCTATATTGCATTAATATCATTTTCAGGCAGCAGAGGTTCAGCACTTAACGTTGAGGGTCCCTACCAAAGAGTGATCAGAAGGAGTCCCACAGGGTCAGTATTTCCACACTAAATGCCCTATTCCTGTGATGGATGTCATTTTCCCCACGGAGAAAATACCCTGAAATAATGCTCCTTCTAGGGCATTGGGGAGGGACCATGATGGCTACCAGGTGGCAGCTGCTAGGAGGAGATGCCCCTCACTGTTGTTAACATTAAAAGAGGGGGGAAATCTCTGCTGCCCTGCTGTCATCCTACTGCCAGGGTCAGCCAGCCCCCACAGATCATTTATACCCTTGAAAAGGACCAAAATGTGCTCCCACTTGGCTTCCGGTTCCTCTCTGCCTTAATGGAGGCAGACCCCCATGACAGCAGGAGATCATTGGCAAAGGAAAAACAAGAATGCTTGAGGGTAATTATCCTTGCAAGTTCCCCCAGGGATGGGGTGGGTGGGCTTCACTCGCAGTTCATCTTGGTACCTGTCTCTCGCTCCAGCATAGGAAGCAGGGAGGCGCTGAATACGAAGGCAGGTTCTCCTGTTAATTAGAGTTTAATTGGACTAAAGTAGAGGTGCATGCTAGAAGAGATGAGATCACAAACTGAGGAACAAAAACAACTGCAAGGTCTTTAAGGTTTGAACTTGAGAGAAGACTTCATTGGGTGCAAAAGATGCTGTAGGGGGAGGGGAGCCTACGGCTTCTTTATATAAAGTTTTCTTCTCTGCATTTATGTTTCGGCAACCCTCCCTTGAATGTTACTTCAAATTATATTTGTACAAGCAAGGGCAGAAGAAATTGGATTATAGGTATGGAATATAACATTAAACGGAACTGTATGTGTTAAAAAAAGGGGAAAGGGAGGGAAGCTCTATTTTGCAAAAAGGTTTACGATGGAAACTTAGAGCTGACTCTTCCCCATCCTTTATTATTTACAGAGTAAACTGAATAACGCTAACAGGACTTGAAATTAAATTTAATTGGAAGTATAAATGCTCATTTATCTTCAGTCAGATGGAAGGATGAAAGAAGTCTGCGAACTTGCCGAGGAACTGATAAGGTTCATTACTGAGTCATCTGCAGTTCGACAGACTGCTCTTCTTCCCAGGCTGAGAGGGAAAATGGTGAAAACAGGTTATTTATTGGGACAGAGTGACTTTTGTAGTTGTTGTTAAAGTTGCAAAACAACCAAGCATGGGACGGAGCAATGGAGAAATTTCTGGAACAATGGGATATCAGCTCCGCCCAAGGCATGATGGAGACCAGCAGCAACAGGAGGAAAGAAAGACATAACATCTTACAAGGAAAGGAAGAAACACCATGGACAGAATAATTGCCACACACAGGAAGAACAAGGATATTGTTTGAGTTCCTCACTTAACGTGTCAACACGAATAGAAGTTATTAATATTGCAGTTGTTGTATAAGGGATTATTACGACCGGAATGCAATGGAAATTAATACGATTTTGGAATGCAGAAATAAAGCAAATAATCAAGCCATCAATTCTAGCATGTGGGGGGCCCACCTTATCTAAATTGGCATTATTAATTGTATTATAAATTGGTATTATTATAATGAGGCTATTATTGGATTGTAATTGAAAACTAATAAAAATTATTAATAAAAGCAAAAAACAAAATGTGCTCCCACTTCACCCCACATGTAGATGGGCTGGCACATTTTGGGGGTGGGGGTGTACATTTTTGTTCTGCACTAGTATAAACTTGTGTGGCTCCCTGTGGTTCTTTTGCAGGCACTTCCCATTTTAATTGGAGATGCCATGTTGAATCAGAGACCTTCTGTACAAAGCATGCACCCTGCAACAGAGCTGTTGTTTCCCCCTTTAGCAGGTAGCCATCAGGGCGGATCGTAACAGGGATGTGGAACCTGTGCCCCACTAGT
Organism: Podarcis pityusensis; assembly: GCF_964106645.2. Lineage (NCBI taxonomy): Eukaryota > Metazoa > Chordata > Lepidosauria > Squamata > Lacertidae > Podarcis > Podarcis pityusensis. The sequence continues at coordinate 52,349,549 of NC_138039.1, read as the reverse complement.
TGTTGTTGGGCTCCAACGCCCATCAGTCCCAGCCAATATGGTCAGGGCTCAGTACGATGGGAGCTGCAGTCCAGCAACACCTGGAAGGCACCAGCTTCCCCTTCCCTGGATTTTAACTTGCTTCTCTCCTGGACTATGCAGAATTGGCCAAAATGACAGGAAGGATTTGAAACCTGCAGGACCAGAGATTTACAGAAGATTGGCAGAAGTATATGAATTATTTGAAGAGCAACTGTAATCAACAAATTACGCAAGTAGGACTACAAGAAGTTTTGTAAGGAGAAATATACAAAGTGTTACAAAGTAGAAAAAGATAGAGATATTGGTTATGAGTTTGAAATGTAATAGGGAAGATAAGAAATGCATACTGAGAGATTAGATTGGAAAATTTTCAGACAGGATTGATGGAAGTCAAAAATTTGAATAAGATGTAAAAGTATGTTTAATTTCTGTTGAAAATGATATGTTAAAAAAAAACCAATAAAAAATTACATTTTTTAAAAAAAAATTTGCTTCTCTCCATTGCTCCTGCAAGTGACATTTCCTCCTTCTATGAATGCATCCTGTCTTTGCCTTGAGTTGATGTGTGCACCATGCTTTATAGCTCTTTACAAGCAGACACTGGCTATGTTTGCTTTTCCCTTGGTTAGAGACAAAGACAACACAGTTACTAAGTTCTTCCCGTACTCCATATTTTGCCTTTGGCAGACCAGGATCCCCCAGGGTAGAATATATGTGTCAACTGTCCACACACTCCAGACCGCCTACCTTTCCCACACGTGGCGGAGCATTCGGTCGTTCCAACTTGCTTCCAGTTGTGCTCTCGGCTGCGTCTTGCTGGCTGACCAGCAGGCACCTGGTTGTCTGGCTGATGAGAGGGAAACCTTCCTGGCTGGATCACCGGAAAGGTCCCCACAGGCTGCCCCATGTGAGTGCCTGTCTCCCCATGCAAATCCTCCTCCTCATAATTCACTGTCTCTGTCACATCCAACTGGCCATTGAATGGCTCCCCTGGGGGAATGGAGACAATAACTGCTTAAAATAATAGTCGTTCCTCTCAACCACGAGCCATTCCAAATGCAGTAAGGCAAAATCCCCATGTCAAGCTGGGATGTTTATGCAAGTCCAGAAGCGAGTTTTAACAGGAAAACACAACATTTGTTCATATATACAAAGGCTGTATGGTTCTTTTGGAACAAGGCACCTCATTTGTCACAAATCAGAAAACTGATGAGCTCTCTTACTGGTATCATGATTCCTGCACAGAGCATTAATTAGAGGATCATTGCATTGGGGGGAAAGAAATATAAAGGCTATTTACCAATGGGGATCTCTCTGCTCATGCATTTGGAGATTTGAGGGGTGTTCCAATGAAGTCCTGAATAATGGGTTGTACCCAATGGAGTCATATGCAGAATGAACTCATTGAAATCAATGGACTTCAGCAACTATTTTTGCAACAAAACAGCATGATCTTAACTAGATATATCTAAACTTACAAAGTTCCATAGAATCATAGAGAGTCAGAAGAGACCCCAAGGCCCATCTAGTCCAACTCCCTATTATATAGTTTGGTTCAGAGCTGCTGACTTGTGCCCCAAATTGCGGGGGACCAGTTGTGTGTGCTCACAACGTGACATCATGACGTCATGGGTGCCATCACATGCATGAGGTGCCAAGTGCACATCTTTGGGAGGAGGCCCCCTCAACATGGTGGGAAGGGGCTTGGCCCCCTGCCTACAAATATTGTTTGAGCCCCATAAAGATGGTGCCTATGGTTTGGTTGAATAAGAAATGGCAGGTAACTCTTTCAGAATAAAACAGTCATCTTACCTGGCCGTCGATGAAGAGGCACCTGAGGGCTGATTACATTGGGCCCTGGAATGATGTACTCATAATGTATACCTGGATTGGGCTGCTGATGAATCATCTAAGGCAGAAACGAATCAAATGAGTGCCTGGGCAGATAGGGGGCTTAAGCTTCTCCACAGCAAACATATCAATCTAGAGACATTGCTCAGACCCCAGATTCAGAGATAGAGACATGGGGGCTTGTAGTTCTTGCCTCAAATAAAAAGTGAGCATTGGGACCCCTGAATTCTTCTGCAGCTGAGATGGAAATGAAAGCCAACCTTCTTTTCAATTTTTAAACCACCCTTCATCACAATAGATACTTAAGCCATTTACAAACCATCATATGAAAGAGAACACAATATGCAATAATAAAAATATTGTTCAATTATTAATACAACAATAACAGAGAAACATTTTGATGAACATAGCAGCAGTCTGTCGTAACAACAGTACTAAAACCTTGACTAAGACAATTGATTTCTACCCCACACCAGGCTGAACAAATATGTCAAAGGAAACCCAGGCATCTACAGTTCCAAGGGGATGGAGTTCCACAGCTGGGGAGCTGCTACAAAGAAGGTCCAGCCTTGTGTCACTGCATGGCAAGCGCCATTCACTGGTGGAATGGCCAGAAGGTTCCCCCTGGCGATCTCAGGGGGGAGGCGAGGAGAAACATCTCAGCAAAATAGCTAGGTAGGCTAAATGGAAGTGATAAGCCCCACCATTCTCTTCAGGGTACAGCTATGAGGCTTAGCAGGTGGTCTCCTTTCAGTCACCATTCCTAAGCCTCACAGGATTGTGGCGAGGATCAAATGGGATAACTGCCACCCTGAGCTCCTTCGAGGGCAGGAATTTGATCAACAGTAACCCTACTCAAATTCAGTGGTACTTCTGAGTGCGCATGCAAGTCGAATAAGACTGCAAAGCAGTGTCCCCCCCCCCCCAAATTCAGTGGTTTGCATACTACTAACTATCAAGGGTGGTTCTTCTAGGTTATAGAGAAAGAGAACAAAATGGTCTTGTAGTTAACTGAAGTGGTATTATTATGCCTAATATTTGCAGCTTACATAGACATCCAAGATTTCATTTGTTGGGCCATCTGCTAGAAAGGATTCCCCTGCAGTACTTGAGATTTCATTGGGGCGTTTGTAGGTGAACATTGTTCCTCCTCCCTCATATCGCCCAGGTCGATCAATTGCCCAGTTCCCATTGATAATAGACCGCCCTGATCGACTCCGCAGTGCTGTAAGAAACAAGGGGGGAGATGGCATGTGTTAAGTTATACAAATAAGTATTTATGATATATAAATGTTCATATTGACACAGCAATGTCCACATCAATAAAACCTGAGCACAAATTCCGTAACTGTTTGGTGGCAGAACATGTGCTGTATCTGCAAAGTGTCACGGGTTCCATCCTTGGTATCTCCAGACTGAGAATGATTCCTGCATGAAATCCTGGAGAGCTGTTGCCAGTCAATGTCAACAATACTGAGCTAGACAGACCAAGGGTTGTGCAGTACTTGGTATATGGCAGCTTCCTGTGTTCCTGAGTGTCTAGAACACATCTCTAGGCGAGTCCAGGATGCAGTAGCAGGAGAAAATAAGTCATTCTGAAAATCTCACCAAAAAAGAAGAGGAAGAATTGCTTCCAGTGACTCTGTATCACTCACCATGAGCTCTTGGAACTGTTTCCTTTATGGCAGGAATGGGGAACCTGTGGTCTCCCAGATGTTTTGAACTACAACTTCCATCACCCCCAACCACTGATCATATTGGCAGGGGCTGATAGAAATTAAAGTTCAACAACATCTGGAGGGCCACAGGCTACCCATCCCTACTTTAGGAAATCCTCAGGTACCAACCGCTCCTTTCCAGAATGCCCTGCATCACTCAGCATCCTGCCTTCATTGCCAACACCACACCCAGAAGTGGCAACAGAATACCCACTGCCAGAGGGATAACACTGAGGCCTTCCTAATGTAGAAAAAAAGTGAATGGGAACATGATATGGGTCTATGAGGTTGTATACAGTGTGGAGGAAGTGGATTGAGAGAGGTTTTATCCCTCTCTCATACTACTAGAACCCAATGAAGGTGAACTTTAATAGATGGGGGGGTCAATGATTCCTTCACACTGTGCATAGTTAAACTTCTTGGCTTATGGACAATAAGGCTATCAATGGCTACTGGTAAAGATTTGTTTATTTTACTTATTTATGTGCTGCTTAATACAATAGTTCCTAATGTGTACAACAGAAAAGCATCCTAAAACCAGTTAAATTCACCAGAATACTGGGGGGGGGGGGGACACTCACCTAAATAATGAAAACTGAAAAAAATGCAAGTTGGTCACATATTCTCACCAAGATGAGAGGCAGCATGCTTGGGAGTGCTGCTTCACTTAGGTAATTCTGGTGGACTTCCCCAAGGCATCGTTGGCCATTGTGAGACCAGGATGCTGGACTAGATAGACCTTTGGTCTGATCCAGCAAGACTCTTCTTCTGTTCACTCCAATTGTAAGCTGGAGTTTAAGCCGCAACCTTTTCAGACTTAGCAAGTGCTTGTCCACAGCAGGATCATTCCTCCTTAGATAGATCTGCTTAGTGACTTTAGCAATGCATCCATTTCCCCTGTGATCTATCCATGGTCCTGACACCTTGCCAGTCACTTTCCATTGGAACTGGGTGTTCTTTGGATGTACTTCCTTCTTGCTGACACTTAATTCGCCCTACCTCCTGGGCTGAAGGTTCTTTCCAAAGTTATGTTCCATTACTGGGAAGCAGCTCCTCCACAGGGGTGAGCCTTGAATAGCCACCTGGCACAAATGAGGAACATCTACCCATTGATTTAGCAGTGGAGTGCCTGGGTGCGCGTGCGCACGCACACACTGATATTATTGGACTCAAACTCCCATAAGCCCCTCTACTTGGGGATTATTCCTTTGAAATATTATTTTATTTGATGGTGTTCACAAATGGTCAAGCCCTTTTCCTCTTCTTTCCTTTGCCACCATGCGGAATGGAAATGTTTCCTTGCCATCTGTGGGTCCCGCTGGCATGAGAAAGTGCTCTATGCATATGCTGATGTATGCACATAAAGTCCATCCGTATGAAGAGGGACCCTTCATATTGAGCCAGAATCCCTCCTTGTATAGAGCTCTTCCCTGCACTAGCTAAATGTGCAGATGGCAGGGAAGGGATTCTGTTGCATAGAGCTAGCACAGGGATATGTTCCCAGTGCAAAGTGCTATGGTCAATCTGCATGGCTCCACATCCCCCCTCACATGTTCTGTCAACATGTAGGAGATATGTGAACCTCCCTCCTGACATGGGGAGAAGTGTGCATGATTAACATGGAAGGATTCCACCACTTGCATTCCTTGCTTTTCTGGATTCAAGGTCTACCTCTTGTTAAAAGGACAGGGTGGAAACTTTCAACTGTCTGCGACAATAACTGACAGTCAGCAAGATGCAGCCAGTGCAATTTAATTAGAACACCTGTGCTACAGAGACCTTTGGTAAGCTTTTTCTTGGCCTAGACTTAAACTATTTTTTTAATATGGAATACTTATATTAAAAGTATAAATGTAGTTTTATTTGATAATTCCTAATGTAGTTCTCTGGTTCTTTTCTTAAATCAAAAGCATAGAAATAAATAGGAAAAATGCTGGCAAAGACCAAGTGGTTTATAATTACATTGCACAAAGATTGGATTGGTGCTTGGAAGCTAGCTGGTCTTTTCAAACTCCAGCTTGATATTCATCATAGATGATCAACTTAAATTAGGGTCGCCAATGCTATACTGTGATTAAAGCACCACCAAATGTGCTGTCAAAATGTTGAGAGACAATATGGAAATGAAGTTCTCCTGAGCAAAACTCGGGAATGAACTTTTAGGGGTTATTTTGCAGTAGCAAATTTCTTCACTGACTTAGATTAAAAGAAGTCCTGGATCCCCAACAACCCATTGCTGCCAGCCTTTTCTATTCCCCCAAACTGTCAGGAACCTAAGGCCCATGGGCAACAAGCGGCCCACGGGAGTCATTTAACCAGCCTACAGCCGCCCCCAAAACGAGTTGCCTGCTTGGCGAGTCCCCACATGCTGTGCTAAACCACCACAGCACGGCACAGGAACTCGCTTCTGCAACTCTGAAAATCGCATCTGTGCAGATGCAGACACCGAAAATCACGTCTGCGCAAACGCAGACGCTAGAAATCGCATCTGTGCAGATGCAGATGCCGGAAATCACAGGCGTGTGCGCGATCCGGCCCACAGAGGGATCTCCACTGGAGTGAACTGGCCCAGGCGAGGTAAACCTTGCTGACCCCTGCTCTACACTCTTCCAACTAGGCCTCGGGTGAATGTGGTGCCTGGAAGGCACACCTTAATAAGCCTCACTGTCTGAGGGACTGCAACACAACAGCACTATCTCCCTGATTACTAAAGAAGAATAGAAAAAGAGACCTTCTGGACCAAACCAAAAGCCCCTCCAGTCCATCATCCAATCTATTAAGCCTTCAAAAGAGCTAATAACCTGGACAGCATCTGGTAAGTCACCCTAAATTGTCAATAGTAAGCATGTCAAATTGATGTCTTAGGAAATGTTATTCCCTATGTTGAAAGCACTTTTAGAATGCAATATTTGTATAGTTTGGAGTCAGACTGTGGGATGTGAAGGGCATTGCACCCTCTTTATACATACAAAGAACTTTGCACCTTTTTCGGGTGTCATTCACAGTCCAGCATGTGTCTGAAACATTAAACAGGAATGCTACAGAGTGAAGGAAATAGCATTTCAGACTCTTAAAAATTAAAACCTTGACAAACTTTACATCCTGGAGAAGTGGTGAAGTTAAATTACGTATTAGCTTTCCCCATTACAATAATAAAAGTATATTGTAAAAACCTGGCTAGATTTTAAAACAGTAAACCAGATCCAGAATTAGAAAAGGAGGCAGGCTGAATGCTCAAGAAGGCCACATTCCTAAAGAGGGTTTGATGGAGAAGATTTCCCCCAAAGCTCTCCTGGTTGCTTGTGGTACGCACTCTGTTCCTCCTGAATTCAAGCTTAACTGAGAATTCCTAAAATTATTTCTAAAACTAGAGAATGAACAACTTGCTGACCTTCCAGTTTCAATAAATTCAGTCCCCCCTCCCCCGCTCCCAATGCACATATGTGCCTGATTGCAAATCTTGATGATGATGGTTAAATCTGTTTACCATGCCTAGACTCACAGGTCTCAGGAGGGTTCACAGGATAAAATCAGAACATTAAACCACGAAAGACATAATAAAAACAAAAACAGCCCGGTAGCCCCTCCCCCAAACACATTTTAAAAGGGCGTCAGATGTCACTCAACCCAAGACCTGGTTAAAGAAGAGCATTTCTGCCTGGCACCTCGAGGTGTATAATGAATTGGTTCGAGTCCTACCCTCAAAAAAACAAGCTTGTTTCATCTTCCATGTGAAAGCCCTTCAGATATTTGAATGTGGCTATGATATCTCTCCTCTTTTCCAAGCTAAACATAACTAGCTCCCTCAACCATTCCTCATAAGGCTTGGTTTCCAGACCCTTGACCATCTTGGTTGAGGAAGATGTGTCCATTATCACTTGCTTCTGAACCTCCTTGTAGCATCCTTAGCCATTGCTAGTGCTGATCTAGATAGACCATTACTTGCCATTGGGTTAAAATGGGCAACAGCTCAGTGGTAGAATATTGTCAGGTTTAGCGCTTCTCCCACACAAGACACAGAACGCTGGCAGTTTAAGTAGCTGAGGTTTATTTCTCAATAACAGGCCTACAGCAGTCCCAGCTTCCACAACTCATCCTTCAGCATCGGAGTCTGTTGACTCAACTGGCTTCTGACCCCTCCCAAGGCCAGATATACGCCACGTCCTCCCCCACCTCCTGCTGGCCCACCTCTGCTCTAATCACTTGCTCTGCCTCCTACTTCTTGGCAACTCAGGTGCAGCCAATTCCTCTTTCCTCTGGAGATTCCTTTCTGCTGGGTGTGTTGCTGACAAACATGTGCTTTGCATTCAATCTTTAAGTGAATGTCCCCTGTCTGAAATCCTGGGAAAACACTGCCAGTGTGGACCACATTGAGATAGATGTATCAGAAGTCAGCCTTAGTACAAGGCAGCTTACTCTGTTCCTATGGCAGAATTGGAGTCCAAATGTTTTAGGCACGGGCTCTTGGATTTGCCACATTTTGCAATGAGCTAAGGTGGATAGGAAGATGGTTCCCAAGTTGTCATGACATGGAAGGCAGCATGGGCTAGGAGCTATGGTTTGGCACACCAGTACTTGAATTGAAAATAGACCTGCAACAGAGAGGCTACATGGGAACCTGTGTTTTGCAAATTTATGATGTATGTAGACAGAGCTTACAAATGAGTTTTTACTGTCATTGAATCTCCTGCTAGAGAACAAAACCAGCCTAGTCTTCAGTGTTGCAGATAAATGGTACTGGATTTTTTTTTTTAAGGGTGAGTTGCTTGATGTGGATTAGAGAGGCTCAAAGAGCCCAATTTAGTGTGCATCAAACTGGCTGCTAGATTAACAGCTCATAGGTTGGCTGGGATTCACACCCAAAGTGATGCTGGTAACTTCTAATGCTGGTGACTTAATAACTTCTGTGGAATGTAAAATTTACTATAAAATGGAAGAACACTTTAAAAAAACAACCAACCAAAACCTAGAAGTGGAGCATTTTCCTGTCCTACAAAGATGCATAGACAGAATTGAAGTTGTTGCAGAGTTTTACCAAAAGTGAAATTTCAAGGGGGGAGAAACAGAGGTTCCTGTTTAGGCAAAATCATTAGAAGAATTTAACAGGAAGGAAATGAGTTTTTATAATGCTGGGAGCTATCAGCCATAACTGTTCAGCTCTGCTTCTGGACTGGAAAGAAGGAAACTCCTGCCATTGAATCTTTGACGAACATGAGAGAAGTTCATCCAATGGGCCAGAGAAAGGGCGAATGCCCTGGGTTACCTATGCCAAGGTAGCTAGCCTGGTGCCCTCAAGATGTTGTGGTCTCCACCTCCTGCCCAGCCAGATCCATTCATGATAAGGGACGATGGGAGCTGTAGCTCAGCATCAACATCTTGAGGCCATTGGTTGCCCACCCTGCTGTAGGCTAGCCAGAGTGCACTGCTACAAATGAAGTATTGTCCCTATGCTGTGAAATAAGGAGGTATCAGGAACGGTTGGAAGACATTGCTAGCATAGTAAATATTTGTTGATTCTCCTCCCCACAAAAAAGTTTGTTATTTTTTTAGAACCTTTTTCAGGGAGGCATTGAATTGTAAAGTGAGAAATACTTGCCTGGGATGTCTGTGTCATTTTTCATGTTTATGAAGTGAGCCTGCTAACCTGGGCCAGAAATGGCTGTGATCTTGCAGGATAATGAGGGAAGATGGCTAGAAGCAAGCCTGTCTTTGTTATTAGGCTTGTCTTTGGCAGTCACTATCATTATGGGATATGATTACTGATTTCCTTGGCTTGAGACATGGGTTTTCAGTGTGAGGTGTGTCTCCCTAAAGATGTCACTAAGAAGACAGGCAACAGGTCTGCATAAGGATATGACATCATAAATCACACACACACACACACACACACACTGCTTTGGAGAGATGGGACCCAGCAAATAGTATGACATTGCTCCAAGCCTGCCTTAAGACTTTATCCTGCAAATGTCAGGGCCCACTTGCTTAAGTAACTGGGAAGGGACAAGACATAAGATTCACAGGCAGGTTTTAAACTGAACAAAAAGCAAATAAGATAATACTTAAAAATATGAAACAGGACCTGGTAAAAGTGCTACAGCAACAAATAGGTATAGAAGTTGTTAAAAGAGTTAAGTATTTGGGAATTTGGTTAACCTCTAAAAATATTGATCTATTTCAAAATAATTACATGACGGCGTGGAATGGTATTAAAAGAGATCTAGAAATATGGGGAAGGATGAAGTTATCATTTTGGGGAAGGATTTCAGCTATTAAGATGAATGTGCTACTAAAGATGTTATTTTTGTTTCAGACAATTCCAATAATCAAAAGGGCAGCAATTTTTAAAGATTGGCAAAAAACGATTTCAAGGTATATCTGGCAGGGAAAGAAGCCAAGAATACAGTTTAAGTTGTTAACAGATGCTAAAGAAAGAGGAGGCTTCGCCCTGCAAGATTTGAAATTATATTATGAAGCATCCTGCCTCTGTTGGTTAAAGGAATGGATGTTATTAGAAAATTCGGAACTGTTAGATTTGGAAGGTTATGATAATAGATTTGGATGGCATGCATACTTATCGTATAATAAGACAAAAATCCATAAAGGATTTGGAAGGCATATATTTCGAAGATCTTTAATTGAAATATGGGATAGGTATAAAAACCTATTGGAACGTAAAACACCGCATTGGTTATCTCCATTAGAAGCAGTGAGTGTGAAAAAGGTAAATATGAATTGGATAACTTATGGGAAATTAATACAAAAGGAAGGAAGTAAATGGAAAATGAAACCATATGAAGAAATTAAAGAATATGTGTATGATTGGTTGCACTACCGTCAGGTCAATGAAATGTTTAAACAGGATTTTAAAGAAAAAGGATTTGATGAAAGTAAGTCAAAGTTTGAATTAGAGATATTAAGTAATGATTGTAAAATTTTGTCTAAAATGTATAAATTGCTGCTTGAATGGCATTTGAAGGATGAGGAGGTAAAGTCGGTTATGATTCATTGGGCTAAAGATTTTGGGTATAATATACAGCTGAGTGATTGGGTAAAATTATGGAAAGAAGGTTTAAAATTTACTGCATGCAATGCCCTAAAAGAAAATGTGATGAAAATGATGTACAGATGGTACAGTACACCTGTCAAGTTAGATAAAATGTATAAAGTTAACAATAATTGTTGGAAATGTAAAGAAAAAGAAGGAACATTTTATCACATGTGGTGGGAATGTAAAAAGGTGAAAAGCTTCTGGGAGATGATATATAATGAGATGAAAAAAATGTTGAAATATACATTTATAAAGAAACCAGAAGCATTTTTACTGGGCACTGTAGGAAGTGACATACCGCATTTTCCGGGTTGGCGCCTCTGGCAATGGCGGATTTCCTCTGATCGGGAGGAATCCGCTCCGTGGAAAACAGGGTCTGAACCGCCACGGCGAGGCGGAGACCCATTAAAAACCACAGGCGGGAGAAGCCTGTGGACGTGGGATTCGGCTGGCACCTTTGCGCATCCCCTACTCGCGGGGAAACCCTGTTTTGGGGATCCGGAGCGACGTGGGGTGAGTGGCGCGGTGCTTTGAATCGACTGCTTCTTTCATGGAGTGAAGCCGCATTGCTGTTGCCGGAGAGCGCTGACTTTTTCCTGTGGACAATTGGACTTTAAACATTTACTCGTGAGTAAAACGGAAAATTGGATTCTTAAATACTTTAATTCGGCACTGAAACGGGAAGGTTATAAACAGGAAGTCCGCCTCCCGTTTTTGTAAATAGGTTGAAGCAAAGACGCTACAAGTTAAAGCCTTTGAAAGCTTTTGGCAAAGGATCAAATTTCCACCGGTTTAAAATACAAAACCCCCCTTGGAAGCAGGAGAAGAGGGGGAAATTTTGGATCTAGTGAGCTTGCAGGAGAGAGTGAAAAAATCAAATTACCACTGCTCTGAACCTGGGAACGGGCTGCCAGATGACGTTTGGAGAGAGTGCTTTTGACAGAAAGGATTTGACAGCTAGCTAAATAGGAGTAAGATACTGTTTCCATTGTCCTTTTCTGCATTTAAAAAAGAGGAAAAGTAACTGAAAATTTATCTTTAATGCTTGAGTTGTGCTTGAAAGAACTGATACAAGTGGAGACTGTTTCCCTCTAGAGGGAGCTTTTGAAACTGTCACAGGAATATAACTGGGGGATTTCCAATTGCAGATAAGGATTCTGAGAACCAGAGAGCGACCTTGGACTATTTAAAAATGTTGACAGGAGAGGCCATTGTGATTGTTTTATGCAAGATAAGCTGTTCGCTGGGACAGCTTCACAAGAAGATGGATGACATGACTTTCAAAGTTGATAATTTGGAACAGAAAGTGACCAACTTGAGTCAAAAAGCGAACACCAACAAAGAAATAATTCAGGACTTGGTACAGGAACCCATTTTGGCAGGACAAATGGTGGAGGAGAAGGAGGAGAAGGAGAATGCTGCTGTTGTTGAACATAAAATAATACAAGTGAGATCTGTGGTTTTACAGAAGTAAATTGAGGACTATAAGTTGAGGCCTTCTATGATTGAATCTAGGAAAAGTCAGACTCCGAGGAATGGATCCCGGCTTGGATTAAAGAAGGAAAGTTGGAAAGAGCCCTCTATGCAGGGATTAACTGACTTTTGGGACATGGACTCGGGCCTGGAGGAGATTGAAGTTTTGGGGGCCTTTGGAATTGGAGGAATTTTGAAAAATACCCGGAAATACTTTATGGACTGTAGCTTTAACTATGGAAATTCAGCTGATCTGTTCAGAAGGAATAAAAGGATTGACAGGCTGGAGTTTCCCCGAGATTTGCTCATTAGCATTAAAGAAAATGAAGAAGACCTGCAGAAGGGACTTGGAAAAGAGTTAAGAGCCTCGGACATAAGATCACCAGGTTGATGGACTTTATGGATTTGACGGAAAGGACTGGCAGAATCCGAAGCCTGGGAGAGGAGATGGTGGAAGAAGATTGGAAAATTTAAAGTTTAAATATAGACTTATGGTAAAATTAATGAGTGATGGAAAAATGGTGGAATGGTTTTTTTTTTTAATGGGCTTAACAGAAATGTTATAAGGAGTTAAGCACATATAAGTATTTTAGTTTTAATAGAAAATAAGGTTAAAAAATACGTTATTTACATTATCACAGAAAATGGAGAAAGATGGAAAGGATTTGCTGAAACAATTAATAGAAGTGGAACACAAAAAGGGAGGTGTGAGGAGCTCGAGGAAATAAGTGAATGAAAGATAGAGTATGGAAAAGAGACTATGTATGTTTTTAAATTGTTTTTGTTTTGTTCTATTCTGGGTTAAGGTTAGGGAGTGGGGTTTGTTTAGTTTAGTTTAATGTGTTTAGTTTTGAGTTTAGGTTATGTTTTGTATTGTTTATATATTGCATTGTATTGCTTTTTCTTTTTGTTTTTCTCCTTTGTTTTTTCTTCTGTTTTTTTTTCTTTTTTTCTTTTTTCTCTTTTTTTGTAATCTATAAAAGTAATAAATATTTTAAAAAAAAAAGATATACCACATTTTTCGCCCTATAGGACTCACTTTTTCCCCTCCAAAAATGAAGGGGAAATGTGTGTGCGTCCTATGGGGCGAATGCAGGCTTTTGCTGAAGCCTGGAGAGCGAGAGGGGTCAGTCTGCACCGACCCCTCTTGCTCTCCAGGCTTCGCGCAGCTCTCCGCAAGCCGTGGGAGCCCACGCCAGGCTCCTACAGCTTGCGGAGAGTTGCCTGCCTGCCGAAGCCTGGGCACGCTGAGCTCAGCACGCCCAGACTTCGCGCAGCTCTCCACAAGGCGCGAGAGCCCAGCGCCGGGCTCCCACGGCTTGCGGAGAGTTGCCTGTTCTGGGGGCTGGGGTCGGGGGAAGCTCGGGCTTCCCCCGCCCCAGCCCCGTGCCTGGGGGGGAAATATTTTTTCCCCCTTTATTTCCCCCCCAAAAAACTAGGTGCGCCTTATGGGACGATGTGTCCTATAGGGCGAAAAATACGGTAAATAGAAAGGAATGTAAGTTGTTTTTATACACAACAACGGCAGCAAGAATGTTATTGGCCCAAAAATGGAAGCAAGAAGAACTACCAGTTATGCCAGTAAAGAAAATGAAACTCTGCCAACACTCTAAGGTCTGACAAATTCCTCCTTTGCCTCACTGACAATTTCATTTTCCAGAAGGTGGAAAAGCAATAAGGGGGTCATCTTTCTTGGACCTGGTCCTCACCAACAGGGAACAACTGATCAACAAAGTGGAAGTACTGTACTTGGAAACTTGGGAGGAAGTGATTATATCCTTCTGGGTTTCATGATACACAGGCAAGGAAAGCTGAGTGTAGTCAGACCTGCACCCTGGACTTTAAGAAGACCAATTTCAAAAATCTTAAGGAGCTACTGGGTCAGAAATAATCATAGAGAAGGGAGTCCAAGAAGGATGGGAGTTTCTAAAAGGAGAAATATTGAAGGCTGAAATGCAGACAATTCCAACAAGAAACAAAAGTGGGAGGCATCTAAAGAAACCAGTGTGGCTGCATAAGGAGCTAACAGATGAGCTGAGATATAAGAAGGGCATGTCTAAGAAATGGAAGAAAGGGGAAATCACGAAGAAAGCATATATACGATAAACCAACAGCTGCAAGGAAAAGGCAGGCAGGCCAAAGCTCAGAATGAGCTCAGGCTTGCAACAGAGTTTAAAAACAACTTTAAAAGGTTTATTTGGCTATGTTTGAAGCAAGAGGAAGAACAAGCAAGTGGTAGGTCCTCTGCGTGCAGTAGATGGAGCAATGCTATTGGGTAACAGAGAGAAAGCGGAACTGCTCAACACCTACTGGGGTCACTCAGAGGAGAAGATGGTGAAATGCAAACAGGGGACACTGAAAGAGCTGAACTCCTCAATGCCTTCTTTGCCTCAGTCTTCTCCGATAAAGAAAACAATGCCCGACCTGAAGAATTTGGAGCAAATGATTCAGCAAAGGAAACACAGCCCAGAATAACTAAGGAGATAGTACAAGAATACTTGGCTAGTCTAGATGTATTCAAGTCTCCAGGGCCAGATGAACTGCATCCAAGAGTATTAAAAGAACCGGCAGATGTGATCTCAGAACCACTGGCAGTCATCTTTGAGAATTCCTGGAGAACAGGCGAAGTCCCGGCAGACTGGAGGAGGGCAAATGTTGTCCCTATTTTCAAAAAGGGGAAAAGAGAGGACCCAAATAATTACCACCCAGTCAGACTGACATCAATACCAGGGAAGATTCTGGAGCAGATCATTAAGCAAACAGTCTGTGAGCACCTAGAAAGGAATGCTGTGATCACCAATAGTCAGCATGGATTTCTGAAAAATAAGTCATGTCAGACTAACCTGATCTCGTTTTTTGACAGAATTACAAGCCTGGTAGATGAAGGGAACGCAGTGGATGTAGCCTACCTTGATTTCAGCAAGGCATTTGACAAGGTGCCCCATGATATTCTTGTAAAGAAGCTGGTAAAATGTGGTCTTGACTATGCTACCACTCAGTGGATTTGTAACTGGCTGACTGACCGAACCCAAAGGGTGCTCATCAATGGTTCCTCTTCATCCTGGAGAAGAGTGACTAGTGGGGTGCCACAGGGTTCTGTCTTGGGCCCGGTCTTATTCAACATCTTTATCAACGACTTGGATGATGGACTCAAGGGCATCCTGATCAAATTTGCAGATGACACCAAATTGGGAGGGGTGGCTAACACCCCAGAGGACAGGATCACACTTCAAAACGACCTTGACAGATTAGAGAACTGGGCCAAAACAAACAAGATGAATTTTAACAGGGAGAAATGTAAAGTATTGCACTTGGGGGGGGGGGAAATGAGAGGCACAAATACAAGATGGGTGACACCTGGCTTGAGAGCAGTACATGTGAAAAGGATCTAGGAGTCTTGGTTGACCACAAACTTGACATGAGCCAACAGTGTGACACGGCAGCTAAAAAAGCCAATGCAATTCTGGGCTGCATCAATAGGAGTATAGCATCTAGATCAAGGGAAGTAATAGTGCCACTGTATTCTGCTCTGGTCAGACCTCACCTGGAGTACTGTGTCCAGTTCTGGGCACCACAGTTCAAGAAGGACATTGACAAACTGGAACGTGTCCAGAGGGGGGCAACCAAAATGGTCAAAGGCCTGGAAACGATGCCTTATGAGGAACGGCTAAGGGAGCTGGGCATGTTTAGCCTGGAGAAGAGGAGGTTAAGGGGTGATATGGTAGCCATGTTCAAATATATAAAAGGATGTCACATAGAGGAGGGAGAAAGGTTGTTTTCTGCTGCTCCAGAGAAGCGGACACGGAGCAATGGATCCAAACTACAAGAAAGAAGATTCCACCTAAACATTAGGAAGAACTTCCTGACAGTAAGAGCTGTTCGACAGTGGAATTTGCTGCCAAGGAGTGTGGTGGAGTCTCCTTCTTTGGAGGTCTTTAAGCAGAGGCTTGACAACCATATGTCAGGAGTGCTCTGATGGTGTTTCCTGCTTGGCAGGGGGTTGGACTCGATGGCCCTTGTGGTCTATTCCAGCTCTATGATTCTATGATTCTATGATTCTACTTTGCCTCTGTCTTCACCCAAAAGGAAAGCGATGCCCAACCTGGTGATAACAGAAAAAATGATGTAAGGAAAGAGCTGCAGCCCAAAATAGAAAAAGAGGTAGTAAGGGACCACCTAGATACTTTCAATGAATTCAAATCCCCAGGGCCTAATGAGCTGAATCCAAGGCCATAAACGTTGAGAATTCTTGGATCCATTGGGCTAGGGATGTGGGGAATAACATCGAATAGAATCATGGGGAAAGTTGTGGAAATATGGGTTGAAATTCACAGCATGCTATACTTGCTATACCTTGAGTGAGAATTTTATGAAAATGATATATACTGTAGATGGTACTTTACAACAAATAAATTACCAAAAATGTATAAATCAATGTCAATTCTTTGTTGGAAATATAAAGAAGTAGAAGGTTCATTTTACTATATGTGATGGAAGTGCAGAGTAGCTAAGTACTTTGGGGGGAAGATTTATACAGTCATTGTTGTTGAGTCGTTTAGTCGTGTCCGACTCTTCGTGACCCCATGGACCAGAGCACGCCAGGCACTTCTGTCTTCCACTGCCTCCCGCAGTTTGGTCAAACTCATGCTGGTAGCTTCAAAGACACTATCCAACCATCTTGTCCTCTGTCATCCCCTTCTCCTTGTGCCCTCCATCTTTCCCAACATCAGGGTCTTTTCCAGGGAGTCTTCTCTTCTCATAAGGTGGCCAAAGTATTGGAGCCTCAGCTTCACGATCTGTCCTTCCAGTGAGCACTCAGGGCTGATTTCCTTAAGAATGGATAGGTTTGATCTTCTTGCAGTCCATGGGACTCTCAAGTCTCCTCCAGCACCAGAATTCAAAAGCATCAATTCTTCGGCGACCAGCCTTCTTTATAGTCCAGCTCTCTCTTCCATACATCACTACTGGGAAAACTATAGCTTTTACTATACAGACCTTTGTTGGCAAGGTGATGTCTCTACTTTTTAAGATGCTGTCTAGGTTTGTCATTGCTTTTCTTTCCAAGAAGCAGGCGTCTCTTAATTTTGTGGCTGCTGTCACCATCTGCAGTGATCATGGAGCCCAAGAAAGTAAAATCTCTCACTGCCTCCATTTCTTCCCCTTCTATTTGCCAGGAGGTAATGGGACCAGTGGCCATGATCTTCGTTTTTTTGATGTTGAGCTTCAGACCATATTTTGCGCTCTCCTCTTTCACCCTCAATAAAAGGTTCTTTAATTCCTCCTCACTTTCTGCCATCAAGGTTGTGTCATCTGCATATCTGAGATTGTTGATATTTCTTCCAGCAATCTTGATTCCGGCTAGGGATTCATCCAGCCCAGCCTTTCGCATGATGAATTCTGCATATAAGTTAAATAAGCAGGGGGACAATATACATCCTTGTTGTCCTCCTTTCCCAATTTTGAACCAATCAGTTGTTCCATATCCAGCTCTAACTGTAGCTTCTTGTCCCACATAGAGATTTCTCAGGAGACAGATGAGGTGATCAGGCACTCCCATTTATTTAAGAACTTGCCATAGTTTGCTGTGGTCGACACAGTCAAAGGCTTTTGCATAGTCAATGAAGCAGAAGCAGATGTCTTTCTGGAACTCTCTAGCTTTCTCCATAATCCAGCGCATGTTTGCAATTTGGTCTCTGGTTCCTCTGCCTCCTCTAAATCCAGCTTGCACTTCTGGGAGTTCTCGGTCCACATACTGCTTGAGCCTTCCTTGTAGAATTTTAAGCATAACCTTGCTAGCATGTGAAATGAGTGCAATTGTGCGGTAGTTGGAGCATTCTTTGGCACTGTCCTTCTTTGGGATTGGGCACTGCCCTTCTTTGGGATACAGTCATACCTCGGGTTAAATGTGCTTCAGGTTGAGCATTTTCAGGTTATGCTCCGCTGCGATGCGGAAGTAACGGAGCGCGCTACTTCTGGGTTTCGCCGCTCACGCATGTGCAGACGCTCAAAATGATGTCACGGGCAATCGCGGAAGCGGTGAATCGCGACCTGCACACACACAGACGCGCAGACACAGGTTGTGTTCGCTTCAGGATGCAAATGGGGCTCCGGAACGGATCCCGTTCGCATCCAGAGGTACCACTGTAATGTGTTGAAAAAGATATTTACGGTAGCTCTCCCCAAAATACCAGAAGCTTTCTTACTGGGGATAACTGCAGCAGATATCCCCCCCAAAAAACAGATAACTCTATTTCTTTACACAACAATGGCAGCACCAATATTATACACACAAAAATGGCACGATGAGGTGGTACCTACCAAAGAAGAATGGCAGCTGAAATTGATAGAATATGTAGAATTGGCAACTTTGGCGTGTAAAATTAGAGATCAGAAAGAGACTGATTTTAAAGAAGATTGGAAAATGTTTTCAGAATACGCAAATAGGATTGGAGTAAGAACAGCAATGGGGGTAAACTTTTCATTTTTCTTTTGTGGTCAGGTGAAGGTATAGAGAAACTATAATATGCAGCATAAATTAAAATTTTGGGGGAACCGTGAAGGGAGAGATGAGAAGTCAAAGGTGGAATGATTGATTGCTAAATTTAAAATATTGTTGAATTTTTTTATTTTATTTTTTATTTTTTTATTTTTTAAAAAAGAGAATTATTGGAGAAGAGGTGAGAATGGATGTGGGCAAATATTGTTCCTCTCTTCAAAAAGGGGAGGAAAGAAGACCCAGGTAACTACCCAACCAGTGAGGTTGACACCAATACCAGGAAAGGTTCTAGAACAGACAATAAAACAGTCGCTCTGTGAGCACTTATATTTATATGTACCTGTTTAAAGCAAAATAAAAGTTAAAAAAAAGAAAAGAAAAGGATGCTGTGACCACTAAGACCCAACATGGATTTCTCAAAAACAAGTCATGGCAGATGAATCTCATTCCTTTTTTTGATGGAGTTGCAAGCTTGGTGGATCAAGGGAACAGATTGGAAAACTGGGCCAAAACTAGCAAAATGAATTTCAATAGGGTCAAATGTAAGGTTTTGTCAGGGAACTGACATCGGAGCTAGAGGTGGAGGCAAGGCTCCCAAGCGATGCTGGAGAAGGGCCCAGCAGGGAGAGAGGCAGCTCATCAGCTGGGGAAGGAAATCAGCGTAACACCAGGGAGATGGGGGAATCGGCGAGGGGACTCCAGGACTCCTCGCCAGAGACCAGCGGGGAGAGCACGGGTCCTCCGCTACCCACACCCTCCCTGCACAGAAGACTTCCGCGCAGGGAGAGTAGGAGGAGACTTGGCGTCAAACAGCTTTTATGCTGGAAAAGGTTTAAGAAACGCCCACTGACAGATTCTGCTAGCGACTGAAACAGCCACGAAGTGAAGGGCTGTCCAGACAGAAAAGGTTTAACAAGGCAACCTAGCCAGGAGTGGCAGCAACTTACGCACGAGCAACCTCTATATTTATTACAGCAATCCGTCAGTCTCTGACGTTGCGT
This sequence comes from Podarcis pityusensis, assembly GCF_964106645.2. Classification (NCBI taxonomy): domain Eukaryota; kingdom Metazoa; phylum Chordata; class Lepidosauria; order Squamata; family Lacertidae; genus Podarcis; species Podarcis pityusensis. The sequence continues at coordinate 52,329,941 of NC_138039.1, read as the reverse complement.
GTGCGCAGCGACAGGCAGGCAGCATCATGAGCCAAACAGGAGAAGCCGGCGCCACTGAGGGAGCAGCTGGAGTGCAAAATCTGGTGGAGAGGAACCGAGATTTGAACAGCATGTGGCTCTTCTGACGGCGCGGTTGGAAGAAAGGCGGGCTCACGATGCACAGGTCAGACCCACCCAGGTAGCAAGGAAGGTACCGGGACTGGTACACAAGTTTGGGGGGAAGCCCCAGGACTACAACGCGTTCCGAACGGAAATAGAGTACACTTTGGAACTGCAGCATAAGGATTTTGCGGACGATGGGGAGAGGGTGGCCTATATTGTCGGACATCTGCAGGATGGGGCCAGGGAATGGATCAGGCCCCTAATGGCAATGCAAAATGCCACCTTGAAAGACCTGAGGAAATTCTTCCAGGCGATGGCTGCGATGTATTCCAGTGATGTGCAGCAAAGTGTGACTCGGCTGGAACTGATGGGGTGTAAGCAGGGGAACCAGTCAGTTAGAGACTACTGGTCGCGCTTTGCAATGCTAGTCCACCGACTCGGGTGGGAACTGGACTCTGAACCCATTCAGATGTTGTTTGAGGAGGGGTTGTCCCCAACGGTGAAGGACGAGCTTTCCCGCGCGCCACGCCCGCAGTCGATGGATCAGCTGACCAAGGCTGTGCTTGCGATTGGCGTAAGACAGGAAGTGCGGGCTCAGGAGAAGCGCGAAGGGAGAGGGGAACAACGTTGCCATGACTACCGCATTCCTGAAATACTGAGGCAGCCTTCCCCGCCGGCGGAGCCAATGGAAATAGATGGCGCGCGCGGGGGAGGTTTCAAACTCCAGTGAAGGTCGCAAGAGGGAGGGAAAGGATTGGAAAACCACCAAGAAGTGTTTCCTCTGCCAGCGGCCAGGACATTTTGCCAGAGTCTGCCCTCAAAGAAAGGCCTGGCAAGGGATGGTGGGAGCTGCTGGAGGTGAGGAGGAGGGGGAAAGGGGGCAGGAGCAGGGAAACGCCAACGCTTGGCTGCCACTCAGCGGGCACAGCAGCCAGGCCAGCAACCAATAGAAGTGCCCCAGCCAGACCCCCCCCCTATAGCCATAGAAGTGGTGCTAGAACTCCTGAATGGGCACCCAGTCAAGGTGAAGGGGCTGTTGGATACAGGCAGTTCCTGCAATTTCTTCAGCAAGGACTTCGCCCTAGAGCACCAGCTCCACCTGCTGCCCTTGGATTTTCCCTTGCAAGTGACCACCATTGATGGCAGGGAGCTTCTGGGAGGGGAAGTGACGCACCAGACCCCACCAATGAGAATGAGGGTTTCCAGGCACACGGAGACCATTGCCTTTCACGTAGCCACACTGGCAGGACCCCCAATAATATTAGGGATGAGCTGGCTGGCACTACATGATCCAGTAGTGGCATGGCAGCAGCGGACGGTCATCTTTGGGTCAGCTTACTGCTTGGAACACTGTCTGGGGGGGGGGACCCAAGAATGACTGTGGCCAGGGTGGCTGGGATAGCTGTGGAGCCGAAAGGGGAGGTGCCACCACAATATGCTGACCTGCAGGAGGTCTTCAGCGAGAAGGAGGCGGATAGACTACCACCCCATAGGCCCTTTGACTGCCAAATCAACTTGCTCCCAGGGGCACAGCTGCCGGTGGGTAAACTGTATGCCATGTCGGACAGGTAGATGAAGGAGTTGCGGGAATTTATTGACAAGAACCTGAAAAGAGGTTTCATAAGAGAATCAAAGGTGGTGGGGGGCAGTCCGGTGTTCTTTGTGGACAAAAAAGATACTAATCAACCCAGGCTCGTTGTGGACTACCAGGCCATCAACTTGGTGTCAGAACCCGTGACCTTCCCAATGCCCAGGATTGACGACATTTTAACACGGGTGAGGCAGGGAAAGATTTTTACCAAGCTGGACCTCAGGGGAGCATACAATTTGATTAGGATGAGGGAGGGGGACGAATTGAAGACCACAATGTTCACACCCCTGGGGGCCTTTGAGTACTTAGTTATGCCATTTGGATTACAATCGGGCTCCGCCTGTTTTCAAGCTTTCATGCACCACGTGTTGGGGTCCCTGCTGTACAAGAACTGCGTAGCCTTCTTGGACGACGTCTTAATCTATTCGGACGATGAGAAGCAACATGTCAGAGACGTCAGGGAGGTGCTAAAGAGACTGCAGAAGCACCAGTTGTGGGTCAAGCTGGAAAAATGTCAGTTTCACGCCAGGGAAGTCGAGTTTCTGGGGTACAAGTTGTCAGACAAAGGCCTAGCTATGGACCCAAGCAAGGTGCAGGCGGTGCTGGAATGGAAGGCCCCCAAAACCCGGAAGGACGTGCAGAGGTTCTAGGGTTCAGCAACTTCTACAGGAAGTTCATCAAGAACTTCGCCCACTTGACAGCGCCCATCACAGATTGTCTCAGTAACAAAAAGAAGTTCGTCTGGACAGAAAGTGCCCAGCAATCCTTTGAAAGACTAAAGAAGGCGTTCGCTTCGGAAGAGCAGCTCCTGCACGTTGATCTGGAGAAACCCATGAGGCTAGAGACCGACGCGTCCGACCGAGCCATTGGGGCGGTTCTTTTGCAGCCAGGGAGGAGCAAGCAGGAATGGAAGCCGTGTGCCTTTTTCTCGAGAAATCTGAGCAAGTCAGAGCAAAACTATACGGTGTATGACCGCGAACTGCTTGCGATCTATGCGGCGTTTCGCCGATGGAGACATCTGCTAATAGGGGCGCAGCACACGATCCAGGTTTGTACTGATCACAAGAACTTGGAATACTGGAGGACCGCACAAGTACTCAACCAGAGACAGAGTCGATGGGCACAGGAGTTCTCCAAGTTTTCCTTCGAGATACGATACGTGCCAGGAGAGGAAAACGTAAGAGCAGATGCTCTCTCCCGGAAGCCAGAGTACATGGAAGGAGAGGGACCGCCGGAGATACGACATGTGATCCCCGAGGACCGATGGGTGTGTGGGGGAGCCTTGGTTGGGAAACGAGAACTGGCCGGGCTTACTAGAAACGACGTGTTCGCTCAAACTAAAATCCGGGAACTCCGAAATGGAAGAGAAAGCCATGGGGGGTTTGAGGAAAAGGAAGGGGTGCTGTACTATAAGGGGGCGCTGTATGTACCGGGGGAGACCCTGAGGGGGAAGGTACTCAAACAACTCCACGACAACCCCACAGCTGGGCACTTTGGACAGCACAAAACCATGATGCTCGTCACCAGGCAGTTCTGGTGGCCAAAGGTGAGGGAGGATGTACGGGAATATGTACGGGGGTGCGACCGCTGCCAAAGGGCAAAGGGGGAGAGGGCTGCCCCCGCAGGGTTACTGGAACCCTTACCCACGCCGGGAAAACCCTGGGAGGTGGTGTCCATTGATTTTATGACAGATTTGCCCAAGTCCAGGGGGAAGACGGCAGTCATGGTAGTAGTCGATCTACTGACGAAGATGTGCCATTTCATAGCTTGCTCACATGCGGTGACAGCAGAGGAGACAGCCAAGTTGTTTGTGGATCACATCTTCAGGTTGCATGGGCTCTATCGAGGGTAATTTCAGATCGCGGGAAACAATTTACTTCCCGGTTCTGGAGGAAGCTCATGAGCTTGCTGCAGGTAAAGGTGAGCTTCTCGACGGCGAGACATCCGGAAACCAATGGACAAGCAGAAAGAGCGAACAGTATACTCCAGCAATACCTATGCTGCTACGTCAGCGAGAGACAGAACGATTGGGTAGAGAAACTAGCGCTGGCTGAATTTGCGTACAATAACGCTGAACATGTGTCCACGGGAATGAGCCCGTTCATGGCCAATTATGGGTGTCACCCAGGGCCTTCCCGGGGAGTGGGGAGGAAGGGTGGAGTGTACCTGCGGCAGAGCAGTTTGTGGAAGAAATGGAGGCCCTGCACCAGCAACTTAAGATGAACTTAGAACGGGCCAAGGAAATTTACAAGAGGCAGGCAGACAAGCACCGTAGGGAAGGGGAGACCATACGGGTGGGGGGACCGGGTGTGGTTGTCAACCCAAGGGTTACCCTTTAAGGGGGGGTGCAAGAAGTTGCAGCCAAGGCGGCTGGGACCGTTTGAGGTAACACAGCAGGTGAACCCCGTGGCATTCAAGCTCAAGTTGCCTGACAGCATGAAGATACACCTGGTGTTCCATAGGTCCCTACTCTCACCGTACAGGGAGGGGCGGGAATTCCCGGGGCGGAAGGGAGAAGTCACCACACACCCGCAGATAGAGGAGAGGGAACACCACAACCTGGCCACGGAAATACTCGATTCAAGGTGGCGAGGGCGCCAGGTGGAGTATTTGGTAGCTTGGGAGGGAGAACCCAGGTCGGAAAACACGTGGGTTCCCGTGGAGGCAATCAATGACGGGTATCTTGTGGAGGAATTCCACAGCCTGTTCCCGGACAAACCAAAACCACTAGCAAGATTCTGGGAGGAGCAATTTGGAACCACGGACGATGAAGAGGATTTTGTGGGTTTTTCTGCCTCCGAAGAGGAGGGAGGAGAGGCTTCGGAGGAAGAAGAATCAGACTGGGAGGCCCACCCCGCGGGGGGAGATCAGAGCGGGTGGGGAGCGGGTTTTGAATCCTCAGAGGATGGCGACAGCTCCTTACGGGGATTCCCCGCATCGTCGGCCGAGGAAAGGGATGAAGTTGGATCAAAAGGTCGGGCCGGGGGTGGAGGGGGTCCTGGGGGGGAGGTGGATGTCAGGGAACTGACATCAGAGCTAGAGGTGGAGGCAAGGCTCCCAAGCGATGCTGGAGAAGGGCCCAGCAGGGAGAGAGGCAGCTCATCAGCTGGGGAAGGAAATCAGCGTAACACCAGAGAGATGGGGGAATCGGCGAGGGGTCTCCAGGACTCCTCGCCGGAGACCAGCGGGGAGAGTACGGGTCCTCCGCTACCCACACCCTCCCTGCGCAGAAGACTTCCGCGCAGGGAGAGTAGGAGGAGACTTGGCGTCAAACAGCTTTTATGCTGGAAAAGGTTTAAGAAATGCCCACTGACGGATTCTGCTAGAGACTGAAACAGCCACGAAGTGAAGGGCTGTCCAGACAGAAAAGGTTTAACAAGGCAACCTAGCCAGGAGTGGCGGCAACTTACGCACGAGCAACCCCTATATTTATTACAGGTTTGACACTTAGGTAGGAAGAACCAGCTGCATAAATATAAGATGGGAGACACCTGGCTTGGAAGCAGAACATGTGGATCTAGGGGTATTAGTCAGCCACAAAGCTGATAGTTGATATGAGTCAACAGTGTGATGCAGCAGCAAAAAAAAAAAAAAAAAAAAAAGGCAATGCTATTCTAGGTGGCATCAACAGAAGTCTAGTGTCCAGATCAAGGGAAGTAATAATTCTGCTCTATTGTGCCTTGATCAGACCACACCTGGAGTACTGTGTCCAGTTCTGGGCCCCACAATTTAAGAAGGATATTGACAAGCTGGAGCATGTGAAGAGTGCAACTAAGATTATCAAAGTTCTGAAAACGAAGCCTAATGATGAATGGTTGAGGGAATTTGGTACGTTTAGCCTGGAAAAGAGGAGACTGAGAGGAGATATGATAGCCATCTTCAAATATCTCAAGGGCTGTCACAGGGAAGAGGGAACAAGCTTGTTTTCTCCTGCTCTGGAGGCTAGGAACTGAACCAATGGCTTCAAGTTGCAAGAAAAGAGATTCTGACTAAACAGGAAAAACTTTCTGACAGTAAGAGCTGTTTGACAGTGGAGAAAAAGTCTCCATGAAAGACAAGGACATTTTCTTTGTACTGCCAGCCTGAAGGAGACAGTTACACAGGAAGTTTAGTTCCTGTTAGCATCAAGGAAATGTGCAGACCTTGACTCACTCATCTGGAGGGGATCCCAGGAAAATGACCCAGACAGAGCAGAGATGAGTCAAGACCAAAGAGCAGCATCAGTCGGGAGAAGCTAAATGGCCAAATCCAATTAAACACAGCTCTATTTTTAATCTTTAATCAGGCCATTACATTAAGTAACATAGGGATTTATTTAATTGAAGCCTTTATTCATAACATGCAATATTACTTTAGCCTTTAGTGTCATTGTTTTCCTTTTAATTCCCTTGATCTGAAATCAGTCTTTGTGCCTTATTATACAATTCAGGTGAAGAGCTTAACAAAACTCAAAAGGAAGATTAAGACATTTCTCTGGTGAAGGGAAAGCTTCACATAGTGGGCACGCTCAAAAAGGGGGTTTCACAAATGAATTCACAGGCAAGCACTGCCACACCTATTTTACTTTGAAATCAGGAAGGAAGAGCCCAGGGGAGTCCATCTCCCTTATTTCTTCATTACAACAAACAATTTATTGTCCCTGGTGTGCGTAGGAATGGAGTAGAAGTTTCAGACCAAGACATTCTGCTGCCAAAGAGCCTTTTTGCTCTAGATCACTTGCGAGTCACAGCCTAATCCAAGGTGTATCACAACAGGTACACTGCCACCCTGCAAATATATGGTCAAAGATAAAGAAATGGGTCCCCACATGCATATTTGGGCCTGAAAGGGTTGGTGGCACCTGCTCTAGACTTGAGATGGGGGGGTCACTTTTGTCTAGTGGTCCAGATAAAAAAGTGGCCACCTCTCTACAGACATTTGATAGGTGGGCAGGTCCACCCATCTGTCAATCATCTGACATCATATGTGCTCCAGCCAGAGTTTATGAACTATACAGGGGTGGCAACTTGAATAAAAAAATTGGGGGGGGGGACAGGTAAGCCTTGCCCCACATCACAAGACGATCACAAGACACAGGATGCACACACCACTTGAACGGCAATGCTCATCAACTTCTTGGGAGGGCAGCCTCCTCAAATATTTTATTGTGGGGACTGAAGGGACCTCAGCCCCTAGGAGTTGGCTCCTACAGACCTATATCATAGTTTCATTTAATATACTGACAAGAGAAGTGACTTTTCTCTCTCATCCTTTTCCTGCTTATGTTACAAGGATGTGAAATCCAGACTGTGTTGTTTTGCTGGTACAGTACATGATAAATTAGCAACCCCAACTGACAGATAATGTATGCATTCAAAGTCAGTATTTTTAGAAATGCACAATTAATTACACAGAGACCCAAATGAGATGGCTATCTCAGAGCTTCATGTGTCTGAATCCTGTATGAAAAAGGAGGAGGAGGTGAAGGAGAGAAAAAGGAAAATCCATACAGTATTTCACAGTTTCATACTGAACAGTTTCATTCTTAGCTTGTTCTCAGTTTGGATCAAGGCTGACATAACAGACATATAGCTAGGCCTAATAAACTTAAATTTATTTAGGATCTTCCCCAGTGTTTGACTGCCAAGAATGTGCATAGTACATCTTCTAGAGAAGGGTGTTTCTGTTTAAAAACTTTACTGGTAGTGGAGAACTTGGAAGCACAGGGCCAATTTCCTCACACTGAGTTTTAATGAGGTACAAGCATGGCAATATATCCCAGCCCTTGCCTGTAGATTCAATATTGTCCCACACTGAGTAGCCTCCATCAGCACAGGCATGTGGGAGAAGCAATGAATGAGCTGCGTAGGAGCTCCACATTGACAGATTCCTTCCTTCCTTCCTTCCTTCCTTCCTTCCTTCCTAGTCAAGAGCACTGGACAGGTTTTCCAGTCAATCAATTGCAGGAACGACTAAGGCCACAGGCCACAGGCCACAGGTGGGCTCACAGCACTCTCGGGTTTCTATCAAGCCATTCATCATAACAAGTGCCATGCCAAGGCTAGGAGCTCATTGTGACTTGCATGAGATCATAAGGGTTTGTAATGCCATGATGGTGCCAGTCCCAGAGACCACAGGATTAGGACCCTAGGTAGCTGCTTTATACTGCATCAAATCATGGATCCATCTAGTTCTGTGCTGTTAACACCAGGAGTGCGGAATCTTTGATTTGAGGACCAAACGTGGCTCTCCAGATCTCTCTCTCTGATTCTTGGAACACTCCCAGGTGACACACACACAGGGAGAGTGTGTCTGCTCAATGGTTTTTGCCTGGCTGGACAGTGTCCTTGATCTCTGATAATGCCTTTTGCTTGCCTGGAGGGAGGGCAGAGCTGGGTAGGTGAGTGTGTGCAGAAACTAGCCTACTGTGCAGAGGTAAAATTCACATTTATTGCTCTGTCTCCTTCTTGCCTCTGGCCCTGATCACCATGGATGTGTCAGAAGATTGCCCAGAAGGCAATGTGACTGAGGAGGTTCCCCACCCCTAATGTACACTGGTTGTAAACCTTTCCAGGGTTTCCTGGTGGTTCCTGGAGATGCTGAGGACTTCTGCATGCAAAGCAGATGGTTCACCATGGAGATGTGGTCCTTTAACTCCCTTCAGTTACTGAAGGACCATGGAGTCTCTGAACTGGACCACAACCTCAGCACCCATATCACTGTACCAAACAAATGTATATGAGTAATGAACACTGCCTGCTTCTAGTTTAGTGACATTATGCTCATACCATTATTTGTTCATAAATATAATGACGAATTAGCTACAGACTGAGCTTCTTTAAATCAAAACAAATGTGGGGCAATCTTTTGCTAGAGCCTGAATAAATGTTAGATGTACGGCTCAGATTTCACTTGGAGGGTTTTGTACATTATCATCTTCCATTTGTAGACAATGCTGAAACACAATCACGTAGATGGACTAAGTTTCTCCATGTGCAAGATGTAACACCAGTCGTATGTTTTTGTTAGGTTCTCCTCCCCTTGGTGGTAATAAAGCATGGAATTCTCAGATGGGGGTAATAAAACTGCTACTTTCTATGCTAGAAACAGATGCTCAGGCAGTGGCAGGTTAGAACTAATAACAAATAGCCTGGCATTATTAAATGTCATAGGAGAAATGAAGGGAGTTGCAGAAATCTCATCTTTTAAAAACCAGCTTGGATGGAATATAAATAGCATCAGGAACTTCGTCAGGAACTGGTGAGGGGTGTCACCTACAAGCGACAGGCAAATCTGTCTATTTTGAATCATAGAATCATAGAATCATAGAGTTGGAAGAGACCACAAGGGCCATCGAGTCCAACCCCCTGCCAAGCAGGAAACACCATCAGAGCACTCCTGACATATGGTTGTCAAGCCTCTGCTTAAAGACCTCCAAAGAAGGAGACTCCACCACACTCCTTGGCAGCAAATTCCACTGTCGAACAGCTCTTACTGTCAGGAAGTTCTTCCTAATGTTTAGGTGGAATCTTCTTTCTTGTAGTTTGGATCCATTGCTCCGTGTTCGCTTCTCTGGAGCAGCAGAAAACAACCTTTCTCCCTCCTCTATGTGACATCCTTTTATATATTTGAACATGGCTATCATATCACCCCTTAACCTCCTCTTCTCCAGGCTAAACATGCCCAGCTCCCTTAGCCCTTCCTCATAAGGCATCGTTTCCAGGCCTTTGACCATTTTGGTTGCCCTCCTCTGGACACGTTCCAGTTTGTCAGTGTCCTTCTTGAACTGTGGTGCCCAGAACTGGACACAGTACTCCAGGTGAGGTCTGACCAGAGCAGAATACAGTGGCACTATTACTTCCCTTGATCTAGATGCTATACTCCTATTGATGCAGCCCAGAATTGCATTGGCTTTTTTAGCTGCCGCGTCACACTGTTGGCTCATGTCAAGTTTGGGGTCAACCAAGACTCCTAGATCCTTTTCACATGTACTGCTCTCAAATCAGGTGTCCCCCATCTTGTATTTGTGCCTCTCATTTTTTTTGCCCAAGTGCAATACTTTACATTTCTCCCTGTTAAAATTCATCTTGTTTGTTTTGGCCCAGTTCTCTAATCTGTCAAGGTCGTTTTGAAGTGTGATCCTGTCCTCTGGGGTGTTAGCCACCCCTCCCAGTTTGGTGTCATCTGCAAATTTGATCAGGATGCCCTTGAGTCCATCATCCAAGTCGTTGATAAAGATGTTGAATAAGACCGGGCCCAAGACAGAACCCTGTGGCACCCCACTAGTCACTCTTCTCCAGGATGAAGAGGAACCATTGATGAGCACCCTTTGGGTTCGGTCAGTCAGCCAGTTACAAATCCACTGAGTGGTAGCATAGTCAAGACCACATTTTACCAGCTTCTTTACAAGAATATCATGGGGCACCTTGTCAAATGCCTTGCTGAAATCAAGGTAGGCTACATCCACTGCGTTCCCTTCATCTACCAGGCTTGTAATTCTGTCAAAAAACGAGATCAGGTTAGTCTGACATGACTTATTTTTCAGAAATCCATGCTGACTATTGGTGATCACAGCATTCCTTTCTAGGTGCTCACAGACTGTTTGCTTAATGATCTGCTCCAGAATCTTCCCTGGTATTGATGTCAGACTGACTGGGTGGTAATTATTTGGGTCCTCTCTTTTCCCCTTTTTGAAAGTAGGGACAACATTTGCCCTCCTCCAGTCTGCCGGGACTTCGCCTGTTCTCCAGGAATTCTCAAAGATGACTGCCAGTGGTTCTGAGATCACATCTGCCAGTCCTTTTAATACTCTTGGATGCAGTTCATCTGGCCCTGGAGACTTGAATACATCTAGACTAGCCAAGTATTCTTGTACTATCTCCTTAGTTATTCTGGGCTGTGTTTCCTCTGCTGAATCATTTGCTCCAAATTCTTCAGGTCGGGCACTGTTTTCTTTATCGGAGAAGACTGAGGCAAAGAAGGCATTGAGGGAGTTCAGCCCTTTGGAAAGACTGGAAAGAGAGAGAGCGAGGTGGATGATGGGATTGTGGATGGGATGCTGGTGAGAAGGTCCGGAAAGGGAAATGCTGAATTAAACTTCCAAAGTGCCACCAATTGAAATGTTTACACAAATCCTATCTGTCTTGCTAAGAAAAAACAAACAGTAGATTAATCAAAGCTGATACACAGAGCCTCGTAGTCTCTTTTGATCTTCTGGAGGCTATTGCTTGCAGTGTCATTGGTTCCCACATGAACCAAGAGGAGGGGGTATTTGTCAGTGGGTTTTATGATTCCTTGCAGTCGTTCAGTTACATCTTGGATCTTAGCCCCGGGGAGACAGCACACTTCCCGAGACATCTTGTCAGGCCCACAGATCACTGCTTCTGTTCCCCTCAGTAGGGAATCCCCTATCACCACTACACACCTCCTCTTAGGTTTGGTCGGGGTTCTTCCGTGAGCTGTCCGTTCCAAGGTCGCCTGCACATTCCCTGAGGACTGACTTTGCTGCTCGTCTTCATATACCTGATCGACTGTAATGAGGGAGAGATCCTCAAATGGAGTCTGCTCTTCGTCTTCCATGCTAGGGGAGAGGACCTCAAAGCGATTGTGTATTTCTAAACAATCAGAGCGAACCCTGGGCCTCCTACTTCTTTGAGTCATGTTTCTCCATATATCTGGCTCCTGTGTTGGTGAACTAGCCTCCTTCTCAGGGGAGTCCCCTGTCTCCTCCTTGGTGGAGACGGTGTGCTCTGTTGCTTCCAAGAAGAGCTCCAGCTCTCTAATTCTTTGGAGCGTAGCTACACGTTCCTCCAGTTGCTGGACTTTGTCTTCTAAGAGGGCAAGCAACATGCAATTGCTGCAGGTAAAGCTGCCTGCAACCTTTGGCAAGATGGCAAACATTGCGCAGGAACCACAGACGACTGCAGCTGTTCCCTCCCCCTCCATCTTGAGAACGTGTCGTTGGGGGTGGCTACAGCAGTCCTCCATCATAAAAAGCATGAAGACAGGACAAATAATCCCCCCCCAAAAAAAAACCTAGGTCTCCCAACGTTTGAGACTAGCTCCCCTAAATGTAAAAGATGGATCAAACTGCCCTGCAAGCTCTGATAAGCTCCTCCCACAGCTAATCACCTGCCTCAACAGAAACCCTGCCCCCTCTGACCTTTGTACAGGGAGAGCAGCTAATCAGCCACAAAGAAACACACACACAAGAAAACCCTTTTTGCACCTGCTTCAGCTGCTGCCCTGCAGCTGAAGAAGGTGCAAAAAGTTTCCAAAAGTTTTGGTTTCTCTTAAATTCTCATTTTTTTCAACCTTCATTTCTCCACATTTTTTCCATCAGTTTTTTTAAAAAATCCTCATGAAAATTCATCACTGAACACACAATTTTGTAGAAACATTTCCCCTAATTGAATGCATTTTAAATGCTATTTTCACATTAATGTAAGCATTTTCAGGCACATTTCCCCCTAGTACATGCATTTTTGTACACATTATTTGGCTTGAGAACTGAATTGCAGAATACGGCCAAGTTCAGGTTAAAGGTGGGTGTGTTTTCGTTCATGCATATTTTCAGAAAGTATGAATCAGGTTGATACTCTGTTAAATGTGAACTAAATCAAATTTCTCACCCTTCTGTACTGACTACATACAAGCAATGCTATTTTTCAGGGGGTACTCAAGGGTATGCAGTACCGACACTTCTTCTTTTTTGTTATTAAAAAGTGTGGCACTTACTGTAACAATTTCATGGTGAGTTTCAGCACCTTTTTTTTAATAGAAAAAACGCACTGCATACAAGTGGCTATGATTTTGAGTTGTATCCAAGGCTGGGCCCACTCAGAGCAGACCCACTGAAATTGATGACATGACTAACTTAGATCCATATTGATCCCCAACATACAGCAAGTGTTGGAGACGTGGTCTCTGCTGAGTGATCTGTAAGGATGTGTTTCTCAGTCGGCTGTGTTGTGCCCCCATTTCCCTAAACACTCCTGCTTTTCTTTTCTCCATTTTATGCTGGCAAGCACCCCCAAAAGCTGCAGGAACATTTCCAACCCAATGCATCCAAAGAAACCAACACCAGCTGATACAACAACAGTCCCTTTTACGTGCTGGCCAATGAAATCATAGCACACATCTGCAATGAAAGCCTCTCCTGCTCTTACAAAAAGGGGGGGGGGGAGCCAAGGGCTGATACATCACAGAGTTGCAATGTAAATAATTGAGTTGGCTGCACAAAAATGCATAATGGCTGTGAGTAACAGATTAGATGCTGCCAAGAATCAGCGAAAGATCTCTGACACTCAGGTTTTCCAGCTAATCAGTTAAGTGAGGGTTCTCCTCTCATCAGACTTTGCTTCAACACACCCTCTCTGCACTTGCTGGCTTCTTTTCACTCTTCAAAGTGACTGACTGAGAAGTTTCATCCAACAGGCATTTAAAAGAAGCAGCTTGCGTCTATGTCAAATGGAACATTTCAAGGAGATAAAGGCGGAGACTCTTAATCTCAGGGTCATGGGTTCAAGCCCCACATTGAGCAAAAGATTCATGCATTGCAGGGGGCTGGACTAGATGACCCTCATGGTCCCTTCCAGCTCTACAATACTATGATTCTGATTGTAAATGGATGTTCAAGTGAAATTGTTTACCATAATGATCCACAAACTGTCATAACAGCAGGAGACAAAGTTTCAAACATTTCCTAAGAAATTCTTGACACAGCACAGTTGGCGTTAGCTCACATATTAATCATTCCTAAGACCTTCCCCATGATTGCTTTTGAGTATCATGCCTTCTCCTTAGTATGTGTTGAGAAAATGTTTCATTAGGATTCTGAATTTACTGCAGATCTAATCAGAGCTAATCCAAAGATATTAACATATTTGCACAATTTAAATTAATTTAACAGGATTCACAGGGATGGTAGTATAACCTTAACTTACACCTTGTAACAACTATGCAAATCTGAGCTTCTTCTTCTTGAAAACAGGCCAGTCAGTGTCTTGCATTAGCTGCTTCTTGGGGGGCGATGCGCCAGTGCTTTTTTCAGGGAGATGCAGCACCAGCGCCTCCTTTTGATTGTTGTTAAGAAGTGGGCACTTACGGTAACAACTTCATGGTGAGGACCGGCACCTATTTTCCTGGGGGGGAAGCACTGAGATGCACCAAGCTTTGTAACAGCAGCAGGAAGATTACACAAGGGGAACTGTAAGGCCAGACTGACCCTGAAGTCTTATGCCAATATTTCTGTCACATCAAAGCACATAAATCAGCCATTCTCTCTATTCCTAGTCCTTATCTTGCATTCTTCAAATGCCACTTGATGGCCTGGCTGGCTCTATCAAAGCTGATGCTGTTGAAAACAAATGCATGGTTGGCAAGCTGAAGGACACAGATTGTCTGCCAGAACTGAATCCAGTTCATAAAGGAATATCTCCTCTGCCAAAATGGGTCAAGGACTCCCCAACTGACGCTTCACAGGTAAGATTCACCTTCTGTTGTGTGTGCAGGGTGGTCCCTCCCCCTGCCTGGCGATCCCCTGGCAATGCCTCCCCAGGCGGGGTTGGGCAATTGGCTGAGGTAGGCAGAGACCTCCAGGTATCCAGCCTGGGAAGGATGAAGCCTGCCCAAACTACCAGGAGCCGCACCGGGATCCGGGGGGCTGCACGCGACCATGCAAAAGGCGCCCCCCATTTGATGTGGGGAGCGTTCACTTCCCTCTAGACTACGTAGTCACTGTGGGATGATTCCACATCCACAATGAGGTCCAAAACAATTCAAAGCAAGGCCCAAATGGTTAGGTTCAGGTCCAGGCAGATTGTAAAGTCTTCAGGGAAATCACATCACTAGTTGACAGCTGTAAAGTCTTCCAACAGGTTACTGAATCCTGATTTCATTGTGGAATGTACAATTCCTTCTTAATGTGTGTTTGTTTTCCTGATCTCTATATGCTTCCATTTTTCTCTACTTTGCTTCCTAAGCCATCACAGAAGGTAGGAGTTTGTTTGCACTGTACTTTTTGCCAAATTCATGGAAGGCATAGCCATACTCAGTTTGTGGCATGAGGCAGCCTACTTCTGTTTTGGCTGCAGTAGGGTGGTGGTAGTAGAAGTGGTAACTAGGGATATTGGAGAATTCAAATGAAATGAGAGTGGAATTACTTATTTGTCCCACGTTTAGAAATCAATACAACAAATACAATTAATATTCACTGTTGTTGCTGGTTTCAATACGTAATTGATTATGCTGTTTTCCCCTCTCTATTTGTATTGCATTCCCTTTGCTCTGAAATTAATGTGGGTGGAATAATCCATTGGTAATGTAACTTACGTAAGTTAGTCATTGATGTAAATTATGCAAGCTATATAATTTCACCAGAGCAAGCAGTGAGACAGTGTAATTTTTGGCAGGAGACAATCTATAGTGGAATGGAAGCAGTGCCACATGTGATGAATACAGAGCTCTTTAGCACTAAAACGGAACCAATGGCAATTCACACAAAACCCCATTGCCATTTGTTCCAATTCCGGGCTAAGCCATGAGTTTTCCTAAGGGGAAGCAACAGGGCAAGCGGAAGTGTGGGTGAAGCCTGAATCATGATAAAGTATACTCATTGAAAACAATGGGACTTCAGCCTAACTGATTTCAGTGAGTCTGCTCTAAGGGTTCAATTCTCAATCCACGTATGTGGGACTCAGCCCCACTGAATTCAATAGACCTCACTTTTGAGTGGTTAGGATTACATCCAATGAGGTCTCCTATGACAGTAAGATTTCTGTTCTCAGAATGGAGAGGTAAGCAATTTGCAGCAATTCTCCCTCCCTCCTGCAGCCCGCTCCCCAACGCTGCTCTGAAGGATCCCCCAACCCTCTGGGTCACATTTAGCAGGATGTGACTGATCTAGGGGAGAGGGAAGTACTGAGCATTGCTTTCCTCCTTGTTTTGCTGACAGATTCTACCTTGCCATTATCTAAGTGATGCTATTAGATGCAACCCAGCAACTTGATCCTACCCATAATATGCAACACTGTTGTGTACATAACATGATGCAACATAAACAACAAACTATTGTGCAAAAAACATATTGAAAACCATTCTTTCCTGTAACAGAATTCAGAACACTACTTTAAAGTGATGAGCCAAAATCTCAATTCCAGCTCTGGAAAATACACTTTGATTTTAAATAACTATCATTTGGCCAGAATGGATTAAACTTTGGGGAAAATACATTCCTGTATGTTAATTTTATGGCCCATTTACAACAAATGAAGCATTAATTGAATGGACTCCATGGTGTTGTCCCAGGCGTCTAATCAACCATCACTGCTAGAGACAGAGAACCACATGCAAAATATGTTAGACATGTTGCTGTGGGGAAAGGGAAAATACTGTTGAGATTTTAAACAAACAAAAATAATAATCCAGCTCCACCCTTCAGGCAGGTTAGGATTTTTCAAACACTTAACCTAACTAACAAAATAGTCTACAAATGCATAATCCACTAAATCCCAATCAGATTAAGGTTTCCTAAACAGAGGAGGGGAGGGAAAGACACTGAAACCAAGGGTAGTATTTCATTTGGCACAACAAAAACAGCCAAATCCAATGATTAAAAACTGCTTGCCTGGTTAAGATCAAGGTTAAGGTCCATGTTAGTTCAAGATCCACAAAGCTAGGGAATTGAAAGTTCAGACAGATTTCTTCAAAGTGATGCTCCATGATCAGCAGCAATGCTGTGCAATGTCAGAAACTGTGCTTGCTGACAACTTAAGCTCCATACAGCCATAGTTTTCCTTGTTTTTTTCTCGGGACCCAAACCATTTGGAAAGGATGAAGTACCTGATACTATCAG